>NW_022681457.1:12456276-13910194 GCF_009764315.1 Trachypithecus francoisi | reverse complement strand
TCCAATTACATGACATTTTGGAAAAGGGAAAATCACATAGATAGTAAAACACTCAATGGTTGACAGGGGTTGGGGAGAAGAAAGGATGGATGGGCAGAGAGCCCTGGCTATTCAGGGCAGTGAGACCACTGTGTGCAATTTCACCACAACAGTGGACCCACGACAGCGTGCAGATGCCCACACCCATTGAATTAAGACCACAAAAAGGCATTAATTACATCAACTATGAACTTTCATAATGAAATAAATCATGTTTTTTTTTTTTTTTTTTGAGAAAAAGAGACTTTATTAGGCACAGAGGACAACTGGTAGGCAGTTACAAAATGGCTACTGGGCTTCCTTCCAAGCTGGAGAGTAGTACCCTAGGGGAAGGAAGGGCAGAGGAGCGTGTGTTTTCTCTGCCTTCTCCCTTCAAGGCAGCATACGAATGGCCCCATCCAGCCGGATGACCTCTCCATTGAGGAATGGGTTCTCGATGATGGCCTGTACCAGGTGAGCATACTCAGCAGGGTCACCCAATCGGCTAGGGAAGGGCACTTGGCTGGCCAAGAAGTTGCGCACTTTCTCTGGGAGGCTGGTCAGCAGTGGGGTGCCAAACAGACCTGGAGCAATGGTCATCACTCGGATGCCCATGGGAGCCAGATCCCGAGCAATGGGCAGTGTCATGCCCACTATTCCCCCCTTGGAAGCAGAGTACGCAGCTTGTCCAACCTGACCCTCGAAGGCAGCCACACTGGCGGTGTTGATGATGACCCCACGTTGGCCTCCCTGGTCTAGTTCATTCTGGCCCATCTCACCAGCCACCAGGCGGATCACATTGAAGGTGCTCATGAGATTCACATTAAGAACTCGCTGGAAGTCTTCCAAGGTATGGGCCTGGCTCTTCTTTAAGTTGTATGTCTTGATAGCCACCGCGATGCCTGCACAGTTGACAGCTACATCCACACGGCCAAACTTTTCTTTTGCTAGAGCCAGAGCTGTTTGCACATCCTTCTCAGAGGTCACGTCAGCTGGGGCGAAAACGCAGTTGTTTCCTAACTTCTTGGCCTGGGCCTCCCCACCCGAGTTGGGCAGGTCCAGAAGCACAGTGGAGGCTCCCCGCCCCACCAGTCGCTCCGCCGTGACCAGGCCCAGGCCCGAGGGTCCTCCGGTTATTACCGCCACCAGGCCCTTCACGCTCCGACAGGCTGCTGCCATCTTGTCACCGGCCACTCCCAAATCATGTTTTTTAAAAGTGGACAGTTTTGTTCAGTTACTGTCTACTTTCTGAAATGGAGACGGTGGAGTGCTTCCAAGGTTGTGAGGATAAAAATAGCTTAGAGAATGTAATAACTAAAATAGGTAGGTAAACATTGTTAAACTATTTTATTCTCATTAAAAAGCATTGCTTAAGTCTATTTATATTTAAAAATTGAGCAAGGAGTGCAAACACATTAACATAATTCTCCTCTAGCTCCACTCAGAAGTCAGGACTGCACGGTTCCGCTTGCACCTGCGAAACACAACAACCTTTTTCAGCGTCATTAAAATATTTCAGGCCGGGCGCGGTGGCTCAAGCCTGTAATCCCAGCACTTAGGGAGGCCGAGACGGGTGGATCACGAGGTCAGGAGATCGAGACCATCCTGGCTAACATGGTGAAACCCCGTCTCTACTAAAAAATACAAAAAACTAGCCGGGCGAAGTGGCGGGCGCCTGTAGTCCCAGCTACTCGGGAGGCTGAGGCAGGAGAATGGCGTAAACCAGGGAGGCGGAGCTTGCAGTGAGCTGAGATCCGGCCACTGCACTCCAGCCTGGGTGACAGAGTGAGACTCCGTTTCAAAAAAATAAATAAATAAAATAAAATAAAATAAAATATTTCAATGGGAGGATTGACTTTAGACTCAACCTGTGTTTTCTCCCCTGGAAAACAAAGGTTTTATGAAACAAACGAAGCCTTTACCATCCTCAACCGAAACACTCAGACATCTGTGGTGTCTGCTGTAAGTGCCACCAGGCTCTCCTCTGAAATCTCATAATGGGAAAATAGACTGTAGATTCTTTTAGAAAGGGGAGAATCAGAACTAATGTCGAAATGCCACGACCTCATTCATAAACACCTTCTTTTACAAATTCCACAGGTTTGGTTACTTTGGGATTAATATGGGCCTATTTTAAAGTGCATTTATTAATTTAGCATGAATTGTTCAAATTCATTCTGGATCCTGAGCCGATATCCAGCAATGCTGGGTGTGTGCCTCTGTGAGTCACCAGCCCTGATGAGCCTCAGGTTACTGTATTTATAAAATGAAGGTTAGGCTTGCTCCAATTTTTTAAAAACCATTTTTAATACTAAAAACTTCTTTTGTTGTTACATAAAAATGTACAAGAAAAACTCAAACATTACCAGTGATAATCATTTTATTAATATCAATCTTTTTATGAGCTTAATTTATGACTTAATTATAAAAGAAATAAGCAACATGAGGTGCCATTATAAAATATGGTAACCATACTTTCCTACTTTGTTTATATGTTATTGATAAATCTTGATGTATACAGAAAAGTAGTTTCAAAGAATAGTAATTTACAATAATATCTTGACTTGTAATTTCAGGGACTTTTAAAAAATTCCTGCAACTGCTTTTTAAAGGTTCTAGAACAGTTTTCTATGTCTTACAGCTAAATAACTACAAAGAGCTAACTCTTCTCACATTCTGTATTATAAATATGTAAGTCAAAAAAGGAACAGACACAATCATAAAAACACATGCATGAACAAAGGGGCCTTGGCTCACATTTAATTGCATCTGCTAATGCACACAGGTTATAGCAGAATTTTTGTGTGTAATTTTACGAGTGGATTGCTGTCAGAATAAAAATTGTCTACTATCTCTATTCAGTGGTATATTTGCACCAATGGTGAACATATTCATAGAGATGGTGGGAGAAATGTATTTCATGGCTTACAAGAAGACAGGTTAAGCTGGGACATTGAATTCTTTCATTCCTGCTACATTTTATAATGCGCTTGTATGGGCAAGGTATTTACACGTATTATAACAACTTTTAAATGCTCAGTGTTACAGATGGAACTACTAGAGAAAGTACTAACTGATATTTTCTTTGTGTGTGCTTTGAAGGCACAAGGAAATAATAAAGCAGCCCTTTTCCCTTTTCCCATCTATTTCCTGAAGGCCAAGCTGTGCTTTTGCAGATTAGGCCTCTCTGTAACACACACACACACACACACACACACACACACACGTATATGGCCTTTATGGTTTTAAAGGAGGAAAAGAGAATTTGCCTGGATAACTCTCACCTAGGTATTTTCAGGGGAGATCTAGAATCATCTAAGGGATTAAGCTGGACTAGCCAATGGAAAAACAAAATGAAGATACCGGGGAGATATTCCCAGAACAGTAGCATTCCTAATGGGCTAGGCCCTAGTCACATGCAATTCCCCAGATGTGGTTGGTGTGGCCAATGTTCCGGCATGTGACGGCTGCCTTCCTGGCACTTCTTGTGCCGTGAGGAGCATCCCCTCCCCAGTGCCAGGGGCAGTGGTCCTCTCGCCCCCTTCAGAGTAAAGGGCCAGCAGTTGGCAGTCACAGGAAAAGTAGTGAGACAGGAAGGTGAGGAGCATGAAGTGCCACCATACCCACCTCCAGTGTCTGGCACAGAATATGACGAGGAACCTCCGTGAACTGGAATCTTCCGTATCTTCACACATGTGAGTTTCAGCTAGATAAAATTTGACTTATAAAAAGAAAGAAATATGACCTTCTTGTATCTAAATATTGTAGAAGAGTTAATGATTGTAACCTGGATGTTTTAAATTCTGAGATGCTATTAAATCAATATTCATCACAAATGTATTGATAATTTTTTAGAAGAACAGAAGAGATCTCATCATATTTAATGCAGTGTATCAATTGTAAGATGCATGCTAATTCCAGAAAAAGTAAAGCATAAAAAAAAGTCTGTCTTAGAATGGAAAAATACAGTAAACTATTTTTAACCAGAATTTAAATGCAACATTTTAGGATATGAAGCCATCAACTCATTTTGAAAATTACTGGCTCAGATGACCTCAGCGATAGGAAACCTCTAAAAGATCACGAATCTAATAATGAGATAATTTTCTGTGTCTTTGCCTGAGAGTCTGTCTGAAAGTGGTGCAGTTTTTACAGAAGAGGAATAACGTGTCCTAGACTGAGAACGCCTGATGGGCCACCATTCTGGGCAGTGCTTCAGTGTGGCGTTTTAGCAGTGAGTATTCAGAAACAGTGGAATAATTTGCACTTTTTATAAAAAAGATTATCTTGTCTATTTTCCTTTAAATATGCAGCAGAAGTTTACTATTATACAACTAAATTATGTGGGTTCTCTAATTGCCCACTTATTCTACATTGATTAACATGTGGTTTGTTTCACCTTGATGCTTTTAAAGACAAGCATGTGCTGTGTGAGGGTTAGAACATGAGCCATAAACAAGGAGGGTGAGATGGCAGTGCCTCCCCAAAAACGCAGGACCCCAGGGCCTGCGCAGGGAACACTGCTTTGAACCTTAACACTTCTGAAATGGCTGGACATCTTTGCATGAGCTGTGCTTACCTAGTTGTTCTATTTATTTATTTTTTTTTTTTGAGGCAGAGTCTCGCTCTGTTGCCCAGGCTGGAGTGCACTGCATGGTCTCGGCTCACTGCAACCTCTGCCTCCCGGGTTCACGCCATTCTCCTGCCTCAGCCTCCCGAGTAGCTGAGACTACAGGCGCCGCCACCTCGCCCGGCTTTTTTTTTTTTTTTGATTTTTAGTAGAGATGGGGTTTCACCATGTTAGCCAGGATGGTCCATTTATTCTTACATTTTACAAGTATTTAGTAAATTCTTGAGCTAGGCCATGTGGTCTACCAAAGGAATAAGATATCTGTTGTTGTTATTTAATTTTATTTTATTTTATTTTATTTCAATAGTTTTGGGGAACAGGTGGTTTTGGTTAAATGCTAAAGTTCTTTATTGACGGTTTCTGAGATTTTGGTCCACCCATAGACCAATCAGAGCACAATGCACCCAATGTGTAGGGTTATATCCCTCCCCTCCCTCTCACCTTTCCCCCTAAGTCGCCAAAGCCCACATATCATTCTATGGAATCCTCATCATAGCTTACGTCCCACTTATAAGTAAGAACATACAGAGTGGAGTTTAGGTCCGCAGAGGGCTCCAGGGGACGGGTGGGGCAGGCCCATAAAAGAGGGCCAAGAGCCAGGGTTACCCGGAAGAGGGTGGACCCATTTTGCCAAGCACCCTAACCTTAAAAACTGTAACCCTTACCCTTAACCCCTATCCTAACCCTAAACCTTAACCCTAACCTTTAACACCTTACAATAACCCCAACCCTAACCCCTAACCATAACCCTAAAACGCTAATGCTAAAACCCTAACCCCTAACACTAAACCCTAATCATAACCCTAAACACAACCCCAACCCTAACCCTAACCCGAACCACAACCCCAACCCCAGCCCCAAGCCTAACCTTAACCCTAACCCCTACCCCCAGCCTTTCTTACCTTTTACATCTGTCCAGATTCTCCAGTAGAAGCAGGGACCCTTGGTTCCCAGGTGTGCACCACTGCATTTGGCACAGGACTCCATATCACTCCCCAAATAAGCACCCGAATGCTCACAGTGCAGCCATGCAGTGGAAGCCCAGGGTGTATTCTGACCTCCAGAACCAGGGCCCAGCACCTGCATCAGGCTGATCAGGGCTGATGTGAGCTGTGGCACCCAAGGTCTTTGTAAGACCAAGGCCATGTTGTGCCTCCTATCACAGAGCGAGACGCAGCAGCCTTCCAAGTCAGGGGCCCTTCCCTCACGACACTCCAAGCACAAAGTACTGGACTTTCACACAATGAGGCTGCACACATTATTCTGTTTAAATCCCCACCTAGGCCACTGGGAGAAATGGTGATAGAGGGACCCTCGTGTTGCCCTGTGGTATACACGCTCTGGTTCATACGACGGCAAGCCATTTACAAGAAACTCAAGCTGAAACGCTACTTGTTTCCAAATTTTTGTTTGCAGAGGATTTACAATTTACACTCCAAAACAGACAGCCACAGAGCACACTACTTCTCCTCTGAAGTCACTCTGAGGGCCTCCGCATCAGTCCTAGAACTGGAAGACTGGTGGACAAGAACTGGGATGTTGATGGGGCACTGGATACTTGCTGGACACCAACCTCCTCTCACCTAACCTTACAGATGGCCCAGATCTCACCTGCCCAAATCAGACATGTTAACACACACAGCTCTCAACAGCAGGACTTACAGACCCAAAACTCCAAGGTAAAGGATTGTCTCAACTCCTTGGTGTCTCAACGAACTAAAACACTGCCTAGCACAGGTGCACCATCAACCTTATTCACTAAATAAACCTCTGTATATTTTATTCATCTTTGATTGTAGAAATGATATGAACAAAAAGATGTTTTATAAATTGGACTAAAGACCTTTGAGGTGTCTTCGCAGGATCCTATCTGGTGGACCCCCAAATCTGCCAACACAGAGAAGTCATTCGTAAACACGTGCAGGGCAGAGGCCAGACAAAACTATCTCTCTTAGCCTCAAAGTGGCCTGGCAGTCACAGGAACGGCCATGTGGGGTCTGGCCTGTAGGAGGAAGTCAGGCTTTTGGTTTGAGACATGCTACTGCACCACAAAACCAAGTTCTGCCTGACAAAGAAAAACAGTCCACTCACTCGCCCTAATATCCCAGGTGGTAATCTAAGAACAATATCTGCTTGACACCACTCCCCCTCCACCCTCCATATCCAACCTATCACCAAGGCCCTGGCAATCCTACCTCCTAAATGTCTCTCAAATCCACTTCTCTCCCTTCGGTGTCCAGGCCACTAGCATGACTTCTGCATGTGTGTAGCAGCCTCCTCGCAGGATCTAAAAATGCAAATGTAGGCCGGGCGCGGTGGCTGAAGCCTATAATCCCAGCACTTTGGGAGGCCGAGACGGGTAGATCACGAGGTCAGGAGATCGAGACCATCCTGGCTAACACGGTGAAACCCCGTCTCTACTGACAATACAAAAAACTAGCCGGGCGAGGTGGCGGGCGCCTGTAGTCGCAGCTACTCGGGAGGCTGAGGCAGGAGAATGGCGGGAACCCGGGAGGCGGAGCTTGCAGTGAGCTGAGATACGGCCACTACACTCCAGCCTGGGCCACAGAATGAGACTCCGTCTCAAAAAAAAAAAAAAAAATGCAAATGTAGTCATAAGTTCTGTGAAAAGAAAATCTTGGGGCCCCAAAATTACTAAGCTAAAGGGAAAAGTCAAGCTGAGAACTGCTCAGGGCAAACCTGCCTCCCATTCTATTCCAAATCACCTATCTCCTCACTAAGATAGGTGCACATCCGATTGCCTCCTTTGGAGAGGCTAACCAGAAACTCAAAACAATGCAACATTTGTGTCTCACCTACCTATGACCTTGGAAGCCCCCTCCCTGCTTCCAGTTGTCCCCACCTTTCTGGATGGAAGCAAGGTACTTCTGACATGTATTGACTGACGTCTCATGTCTCCCTAAAACCAAGCTGTGCCCTGACCACCTTGGGCACTTGTCACCAGGATCTCCTGAGGCTGTCACGGGTGCACGTCCTCAGCCTCGGCAAAATGAACTTTCTAAATCACCTGAAACCATCTCAGATAGTCAGGGTTCACAGCTCCCTTTCCCAAACCCTCCCAGGAGCCCCTCATGGGCGCCCAGGTCCTGCATGCTGTTGTGGCCCAGGCTTACCTGGAGCAACTCGACTCTTCCTTACAGCCTCATGAAACTTTCAGTTCCTAAAGCTATTTAGCCTGTGAAAGGAAAATGAATCTGAGGGCCCAAAAATCACTAATCTAAAGGGAAAAAAGCTGGGAATGGCTTAGGGCAAACCTGCCTCCCCTTCTATTCAAAGTCATCCCTCCCCTCACTGAGATAAGTGCATATCTGATAAGGCCTCCTTTGGGGAAGCTATTCAGAACCCCAAAAGAATACAACAGTTTGTCTCTCACCTACCTGTGACCTGGAAGCCCCTCCCTGCGTCGAGTTGTGCCGCCTTTCCCAACGGAACCAACGTTCATCTTACATATATTGATGTCTCCTGTCTCCCTAAAATGTATAAAACCAAGCTGTGTCCCGCCCACTTTGAGCACATGTCGTCAAGACCTCCTGAGGCTGTGTCCCGGGCGTGCATCCTCAACCTTGGCAAAATAAACCTTCTAAATTGACTGAGACCATCTCAGATATTCGGGGTTCACAAGTCCATGCATGGGGATGTCCCCTGGGGTAGCGCCTCTCCTCCACTGAGCTCACTCATGTCCTCCTTGTGCATTTTCTTCAGAAGAAATTTCACAGCTACTTGGTCTACACCTGTGGGCCCTACAGGAAACGCTGTTCTCCACAGGAACATGGGCAGCGTACCTGCTGGGTTGTATGGGGAGGACCAGGTTCCCCTCCTAATTCCCACTCAGTTAATAACAAATGTCAACAAGTCGAGAAATTTGCTAACCCTAACCCTAACCCAACCCTAACCCCAAACCCAACCCCAACCCCAACCCTAATCTCAACCACAACTCCAACCCCAACCCCAACCCCAACCCCAACCCTAAACCCAATCCCAACCCCAACCCTAACCCTAACCCTTAACCCTTAACCCTAACCCTAACCCTCCCTCCTCCTCCAGGAAGCCCTCCTGAATCCACGCCCAGAGGCCAAGCAGCACCTGTGTCTTGAACATTCTGTCTTTCCTCCATGTGCCAGCCCAGCCTCATCATGGGACCCTGGGTCCCTTTAGGCTACTCACCACTCCACCAGCACAGAGCCTGGTGCTCACAGCAGCCACAAGCAAGGTACAGATGGTGGTAACATCTGCCCAGGACAGAGCCAACTCCCGACAGCATGTGCCTCAAGGCCTTTCAGCAGCTACAGAGACCGGGCATTCCCACCACACACACCCACACACGTACACACACACACACAAACACGAGTTGCTGTCAGGACTGGTGACTTTCAAAGCACTGGGCTAAGGCTAACAGACCAGGATCCTTCTGTGGGGCCACAGGAGGCCCCCACCTCCAAAAGGAAGCTGTTCCCTTGGTGAGACCAGGAACCTCCATCCCATGCACCACACACCACACCCTCCATCACTGCACTGCTCCCTGGAGACCAACCTACAGCACCAGATCCCCACCAGAGGGTCTAAATAACCCCTGGCAGGTGCCCTTGTTCTCTAGGGAAGAGCTGGTGCCTACAACAGGATGACAGTCCAGGGCAAGTCACAATCTGTGCCCTGCTCAGCCTTGTTCTCAGCTGCCCAGGCTCTTGATGGTCACACCTACCACCTTGGGGAAAGAGGGGGACTCTGCCAAGAGCCATGTGCCCGGTTTATGGTTCAAATTAAATGTTTGCACAGAAATCTTGAAAACCAGTCTCGTCATTGAGAGAGAAAAGGATTTTTTCTGCACACTAAGCTGCAGCAGCAGTGTGGAGGAGGCATCCTTGCCGCACAGGGCCCAGGGATACCCTAGAGCACAGGGAGGGAAGATCCTGGAGAAGAGAGGTCAGCTTGGCTCAGAACCCAGGGAGGTGCCCTCACTGCTTCTTGTCCTTTGCCCAAAGTGAGGAGTTTCAGGGGAAAAACCAGAGACCACTCACTGGAGTCCTCCTTCTCCTGCTCCTCCCACTCAGGCAGCATGAACCGCCAGCCCAGCAGGGAGGGGAGGGCCTGATGCAACCCCCAAGTTGCTCACTGATTCCTAGGCTGTGGGGGCCCAACAGGGCCCACAGAGGGGGAAGTGCAGAGCTCACTCGTCAACTGTGGTTCTGGCATGCGTTCCAGGGGGACCAGGGGACCAGGCAGAGCAGGAGCCCAGAGGCAGTGAGAGCCCCGAGGGCAGTGCACACACCACAGACCCTTCCCCATGGCCACAGGACAGATACCTTCCCAGAAGGAGGAGGTGAGGCACATGGTGCGTGCAGACAGCGGCAAACCAGAGGGGCAGAGATAACTCATGAGAAATTTACATTTTTCCATCAACAATGGAACTGGAGACATGAGAACAAAAAGAAATCAGCAATGGAAAATAAAGCTAGTTTTTCCCCATGTGAGACACACCGTATAAATTGAAATACACTAAATACACAAAAAAGGCTCCAAGCACTGACAAGGCTCCCTTACTGGCCGCCAAACCTTCATGGAAGCCAACATCTCGGGCAGGCCAGAGCTCTGGGCAACACCTGCCCCCAACGCCCTGCTGTAGTCTCTGCACACACCTGGAAGTTCCCATTGTGCACACCGTGGAGGGCTGGAAGAACGCCGCTGGAGAGGACACATTCTGGTAGAAGGTTCTCTTCACCTGAGGCCAGCAGAGGCCAGTCAGAGGCCTGTGGGGACCCAGGCAGCCTGAGGTCACTGCAGAGGCTGAGCTTCCTTCCATCAGCAGGAGGCCCACCCACCTCATCCCCTGACACCGCCTCTCTCCGATCTCATCACATCCTGCTGGGGGTCAATGGGGGCCAGTGGAGTGCCCACAGGGAGACGATCTGGCATGAGCCAGTGAAAGAAGTGGAGACAGAGCAAAGTGGAGGGAATTGCAGGATCTTAGGAGCAGAAATAGAGGGATGTGTGGCTGGATGAGATCTGAGGGGTGACCCCTGAGGTGAGGAAACGGGAGACAGCCTTACAGGGAGGTTGGTGAAGTCTATTTGGCCTGTGTAATGCTCCTCCTCTGCCATGTCATCCTCCAGTGTGGCCATCTGAACATGCAGCCTGGCGTCATGGATAAAGCCAGAGTCCAGCTCAAAGGCTTCAAGTATGAGCCAGGTCACCCTGACAAAGTGATCCCTGTGCTAGGCCCACTGTGGGGTTGGGGACAGTTAGCAGGTGTTGAAGGGGGGCTGCGTCCCTCAGCCCTCGAGAACACACACATGCACACGCTCACATAACACTCACAGGAACACTCACCACGTTCACGTGCACACACACAGAGAAGGCATACGCACACACAGAAACAGCTGTGTTTGCCCACACATATATGCACACACAGGTAAACATGTATACAGACACACACTCATCGTACTTGCATGCACACTCACATACACAAGTGTGTGCACAGAAGCAACTCACCACACTCCCATACACACTCACACACAGGCAAGCCCATGTGCACACTCACAGAAACAAACAAAAGGCACAGACACACTCACAGGTACACTTACACACAAAGGGAAGGCAAGGGGAGGAGGGAGGGAGGGAGGAAGGAAGGAAGGGAAAGGAAAAGGAAGGGAAGGGAAGGAAAGGAAAGGGAGAGGAAAGGAAAGCAAAGGGAAAGTGAAAGGGAAAGGAGTGGAAGGGAAGGGAATTAGAAAAAAACAACTTACAGTTTTGTTAACCCTCTACTGTTAATTTTTTTATTTCATTAATTTATCTTTTTTTTTTTTTTTTTGAGACGGAGTCTTGCTCTGTCGCCCAGGCTGGAGTGCAGTGGCGCGATCTCGGCTCACTGCAAGCTCCGCCTCCTGGGGTCATGCCATTCTCCTGTCTCAGCCTCCTGAGTAGCTGGGACTACAGGCGCCCACCACCTCGCCCAGCTAATTTTTTTTTGTATTTTTAGTAGAGACGAGGTTCACCATGATCTCGATCTCCTGACCTTGTGATCCGCCCGCCTCGGCCTCCCAAAATGCTGGGATTACAGGCATGAGCCACCACGCCCGGCCAATTTATCTTAACTATTATTTGTCTGTGAAAACCACAAGCTGAACTTCAATGTCTTTTTTTGTTTTTCGGTTTTGTTTTTTTTTTTTTTGGAAATAAGGTCTCACTCTGTCACCCAGGCTGCAGTACAGTGGCACGATCAGGGCTCACTGCAGCCTCAACCTCCCAGGTTCAAGCAATCCTCCAGCCTCAGACTCCCAAATAGCTGGGACCACAAATGTGTACCACAATGCCTAGCTAATGTTTTTTTTTGGTAGAGATAGGGCCTCACCACATTGCCTAGGCTGGTCTTGAACATCTGGGCTCAAGCGATCCCCCTACCTTTTTCTCCTAAAGTGCTGCAATTACAGGCCAGAGCCACCAAGCCGAAGTTTGCAATGCCTTTCTTCACAAGATTTAATTCTGCCGGCAGGAGTATGTAGCATGACCTTCACGTCTGTGCTACCTCTTCAGTTCCTCCAGCATCTTGTGCTTCGCTCCATGTCAAATACTGACATGAGCCTCATGCAGCACGTCACATGCGTTCTCATTTTTCGCACAGTAACAAAAGTTGCTGTTGCCTTCTGAGAGGGGATGCTCAGCATTTCCTCACTCCCAATGCAAAGAGCATCCAATTGCTTCAGGTGGCAGAGCAAGAGGGAAGACTTCCTCTTTTCTTTGGCCTTTTTCATTTGTTTGACTATCTCGCTGTATTTGTCACTTGTCAAGTACATGGAATTATCTCTCTCTTTGGAGAATGGAATGTGAAAGCAGTGATAAAAACTTCTGCTTGGCCGGGCGCGGTGGCTCAAGCCTGTAATCCCAGCACTTTGGGAGGCCGAGACGGGCGGATCACGAGGTCAGGAGATCAAGACCATCCTGGCTAACACGGTGAAACCCCGTCTCTACTAAAAATACAAAAAACTAGCCGGGCGAGGTGGCGGGCGCCTGTAGTCCCAGCTACTCCGGAGGCTGAGGCAGGAGAATGGCGTAAAACCCGGGAGGCGGAGCTTGCAGTGAGCTGAGATCCGGCCACTGCACTCCAGCCCGGACGAAAGAGCAAGACTCCGTCTCAAAAAAAAAAAAAAAAAAAACTTCTGCTTGATATTATACCCAAGGTCCACCCCGATGTGGCTGGGAGTTGTGACAATGACAGCAGGAAGATGTGCTGGCAGGAAACTGTAACGCATGCCCAGGAAAGACTTTAGTTTACTGAAAACTGCCCAGTCTCCCTGCCTGGCACACACTAACCAGCGGATGCCAACTGATGTCAGTGTGACCCCCCCCATCTGACTAATACACCCCAAGATGCTATTTGTTTGCTGTTGTTTGCGACAAGGTCTCACTCTATTACCCAGGCATCAGTGCAGTGCCACAG
Source organism: Trachypithecus francoisi (assembly GCF_009764315.1). Classification (NCBI taxonomy): domain Eukaryota; kingdom Metazoa; phylum Chordata; class Mammalia; order Primates; family Cercopithecidae; genus Trachypithecus; species Trachypithecus francoisi. Next base: position 13,897,094 of record NW_022681457.1, on the reverse strand, counting down.
TCACGGCTCACTGCAGCCTCAACCTCCTGGGCCCAACCTCAACCTTCCTGCCTCAGCCTCCTGAGCAACTGGGTGTAGGGTCCAGCCCTACAGGGCTTAGTGGGTGTTCTTCCCGTGTGTGGAGACAAGAGATTGTAATAAATAAAGACACAAGACAAAGAGATAAAGAGAAAACAGCGGCCGGGCGCGGTGGCTCAAGCCTGTAATCACAGCACTTTGGGAGGCCAAGACGGGAGGATCACCATGTCAGGAGATCGAGACCATCCTGGCTAACACGGTGAAACCCCATCTCTACCAAAAAAATACAAAAAAATTAGCCGGGCCTGGTGGCGGGCACCTGTAGTCCCAGCTACTCGGGAGGCTGAGGCAGGAGAATGGCGTAAACCCAGGAGGCGGAGCTTGCAGTGAGCTGAGATCCGGCCACTGCACTCCAGCCTGGGTGACAGAGCCAGACTCTGTCTCAAAAAAAAAAAAAAGAGAAAACAGATGGGCCAGGGGGACCACTACCATCAAGACATGGAGACCGGTAGTGGCCCCAAACGGCTGGGCGCACTGATATTTACTGCACACAAGACAAGGGGGCAGGGTAAGGAGGGTGAAACTTCTAAGTGATTGACAAGGTGAAGCAAGTCATGTGATTACAGGATACGGGGCCCTTCCCTTTTAGGTAGCCGAAGCAGAGAGAGAAGGCAGCATACGTCAGCATTTTCTTCTATGCACTTGTAAGAAAGATCAAAGACCTTAAGATTTTCACTATTTCTTCTACTGCTATCTACTACAAACTTCAAAGAGGAACCAGGAGTACAGGAGGAGCATGAAAGTGGACAAAGAGTGTGACCAATGAAGCACAGCACCACAGGGAGGGGGTTAGGCCTCTGGATGACTGCGGCCAGGCCTGGATCATATCCAGCCTTCCACAAGAAGCTGGTGGAGCAGAGTGTTCCCTGACTCCTCCAAGGAAAGGAGGCTCCCTTTCGCAGTCTGCTAAGTGTTGGGTGTCTTCCCAGACACTGGCGTTACCGCTTGACCAAAGAGCCCTCAAGTGGCCCTTATGCGGGTGTGACAGAGGGCTCACCTCTTGCCTTCTAGGTCACTTCTTAAAATGTCCCTTCAGCACCTGACCCTATACCCGCCCGTTATTCCTAGGTTATATTAGCAATGCAACAAAGAGCAATATTAAAAGCTAATGATTAACAATGTTTATAATAATGATTGATAATTGTTCATGATCATCTCTATATCTAATTTGTATTATGATTATTCTTATCCTAACTATTTTATTCATTATACTGAAACAGTTTGTGCCTCGGTCTCTTGCCTCAGCACCTAGCTAATCCTCCACCCACAACTGGGACTACAAGTGCATGCCACCACACCTGGCTTTTTTTTTGTGTGTGTAGAGACAGGGCCTTACTGTGTTGCTCAGGTTAGTCTCAAACCCCTGGCCTCAGGCTATCCTCCTGCCTCGGCCTCCTAAAGTGCTGAGATTATAGGTGTGAGCCAATGCACCCACCCCAAAGGTGGTGTTCAAAGTTGATTTCTCATCTAACTCTGATTCTAGACTGAATGGCACAGACCCTCAAATGTGAGGTGTTGACTAGCAATCCAGGAATCCAGAGATATACCCATGATGGACAGCCCAGAGAAAGCCCCAGTGTTGGTGCAGAAGCCGCCTGCTCAGCTGCCAAGAGGCCTAGCCACGTGGGAGTGTTCCTCACATGCATGTTATCTGAGGTTAGGTCTGGGAATGCCTCAGCCAGGTGCACAGAGATGTGTATGGAGAGCAGATGGGAGACATGGGCACCTGGACTCCCCAGCAAAATCTTCAAGACAAGCTTAGTGCAACCAATCCCCTGGGCTGTTCATAACAACCCCTCTCTGGTCCTGCAGAAGGGAGGTAGACTCATATAGAGGCTTCCTGGCAGGACCCTACAGCTGGAGACAGAGGCCACCCACTTAAGGACCTGCATCCTGCAATGAAGCCAACTCATGCCCTGAAACCCAAGCCCTTACCCAAATGGATCACATCCCCATGGCTTTCCCATGTGCTGTCCCTGCAAGCCTCTTTCTGAGGGGCATCAGGTGCCCCCCAGTACTCCCTCGTGGGATCTAGGGCCTTGTGTCCAAATGCCACCCTTTCCTTGGAATGAGCCCATATCCATGGGAAAAAGAGAGTCTAGGGGGTGTCGCAGGAGTCCATGGGAAAACAGCAGAAAGAAGGAGTGCAGGGCAGAGAAAGCAGGGAGAGTGGGGAGACAAGAAGAGAGAGGGAGAATGAGCACCCAGGCCTGGCCAGGGGATGCCTGCAACCATGCGGATACCCCACAACAGGGCTGGGATGCTGGGAGGGCAGAGCCCAGCTGCGCTGCGTCACTAGCTCACCTACCACAGATCTGCTAGGGCAGAGCATCATTTCAGAGGACAGCATGACAAGAAGCATCCAGGGCCCAGGAGGAACACAGCTGGAAGGTGTGTGGCTGGGAAGTCCTCTCGTTCAGACCCACATTTGAATCTCTTTGGGGGCTCAGCTGGCTCCATCTTTGCAGTCTGCAGGACTGAAGGTCAGTGGAAAGGTGAACGGAAAATAAGCAGGATGTCCATCTATCCCTGCTATCCCTACCTCTGGACACATGGAAGCCTCAGCGAAGTGGGGATAGTCTCCAGGAAGACCATGGAGGGAGACGCTGCACAGTGAACCTGGCTTTCTCCTGGGCTTCCACTAGGTCAATGGCACACTGTGCTCCAAGGGCCCCAGGCTGTCATAAGTCACGCTTGAGAGTTCATGGAAGCTTTTGAGAACCATGTATTTGAGATGGAAGTTCACTTGAGATAATAAATTAACACAGATTAAAACAATATTTGGGGAATTAAAGGGCCGGGCGTGGTGGCTCACGCCTGTAATCCCAGCACTTTGGGAGGCTGAGGCAGGTGGATCACGAGGTCAGGAGATGGGACCAACCCAGTTAACACGGTGAAACCCCATCTCTATTAAAATACAAAAAAAAAAAAATTACCCGGGCATGGTGGCGAGCTCCTGTAGTCCCAGCTATTCGAGAGGCTGAGGCAGGAGAATGGCGTGAACCTGGGAGGCGGAGCTTGTAGTGAGCCGAGATCGTGCCGCTGCACTCCAGCCTGGGCGACAGAGCGAGACTCCTTCTCAAAAAAAAAAAAAAAAAAATCTGGGGAATTAAATATAATGAAGTGGGAACATTCAGAACAGTACCACTTTCACTGAGGGAGAGAGACAGGAGGATCTTCTTTCCCCAACAAAGTCCTGTGCCTCAGAACTCCCACCTCCAGCTCACACCCAGGTCCTACTTGGGACCTCTCTTCCCCTTGAAGAGCTCCTGGTAGCAGTTGATCATGTTGCTGATGCCCTGACGGATGTTGAGACTGTGCTCCAAGTTGGGATCACTGTCACTGATGATCTGCAAGCCAGCACCAAAGTGTGCAACGGCCTTGGCCAGGTGCCTGGCCGTGAGCTGGCGGCACACTGGCAAGCTGTCCTCGCCCGCCTCCCGGGCTGCCCGCTCCTGCTCCCATCCCATCAACTCCTCGTTGGACGGATCCGCCCCACGACACTGCAGCAGCTCCCTCGTGTTGGCCTCTGCCACCTCCACAAAACCTGTGCTGTGCGCCAACACCATGATGTCGCCCTGGATCTGCAGGAGAGTTTCCATGAGCCAGATGCCCACACTGCCATGGACGCGCTCAGGCCATAGCTTCTTCCACCTTCCGTTCAGAGCAACTGGTAGGAGGTCAGGTGCGGTGGCTCATGCCTGTAACCCCAGCACTTTGGGAGGCTGAGGCAGGTGGATCACCTGACGTCAGGAGTTGAAGAGCAGCCTGGCCAACTTGGTGAAATCCTGTCTCTACTAAAAATATTTTTAAAAATTAGCTGGGCATGGTGGCGAGGCCCTGTAATCCCAGCTACCCAGGAGGCTGCGGCAGGAGAATCACTTGAACCCGGGAGGTGGAGGTTGCAGTGAGCCGAGATAGCACCACTGCACCACTCCAGCCTGGGCGACAGAGCGCGACTCCATCTCAAATTTAGGGAAAAAAAAAGACCAGACTTGGTGGCTCACGCCTGTAATCCCAGCACTTTGGGAGGCCAAGGCAGGCAGATCATGAGGTCAGGAGATCGAGACTGTCCTGGCTAACACAGCGAAACCCTGTCTCTACAAAATACAAAAAATTAGCCGGGCATGGTGGTGGACGCCTGTAGTCCCAGCTACTTAGGAGGCTGAGACAGGAGAATGACGTGGACCCAGGAGGCTGAGCTTGCAGTGAGCCGACATCGGGCCACTGCACTCCAGCCTGGGCAACAGAGCCAGACTCCATCTCAAAAAAAAAAAAAAAAAAAAAAAGAGCAACTGGTGGGAGTTCCTCCTGCGACTCGGACTCAGAGATATTGTAGACAGTGTCAAGGACGGTGTAGTCCTTCCAGAAGTCCCTTACTGTCGCCTGCCAGTCTGGGCCATCTGCCTAGGCCATCAGCAGGCAGAATATCCTCCGCAGGTACCAGGCCTTGAGAGGGCAGCTACATCCCGGTTCATGGGCTGGATGAAAGCCGTGGTGATCTTGGCAGGTATTCCATGCGCATGTGGTGCAAGGGGTCCTCCAAGTTCCCAGGGGGGCCGGGAGTGCTGTCCAGGATAAGCAGCACCTTGTAGGAAAGGTCGTGCTGGGTGCAGCACCTCTCCACTGTGGGGCAGAAGTGCAGGAACCACTCCTGGGAGAGGCTCATGGTTACCCAGGCTTTCCTGTGCGAGCACCACACCATGGGCAGGTTGGACTTGGAGGAGCCCTTGAGAAACACGGGTTCTCCGAGGGGTATCCCAGCAGGGCCTTCAGCTTGAAGTCGCCGGCCGCGTTGCCACCGAGCAGCAGGGTCAGGAGGTCTCCGGCGGCTTTGACCCAGGGGCCGACTCATCTTCCACAGGAAAATGAACGTCCTCTCGGCAGGCGCTTACAGAAGAACCTGGGCTTATCCATGTTGAACACCAGCCAAGGTGGGTAGCTGCCCTCTGGGATCAACCTGTGCGTTAGCGCTGGGTTCTTGTGCGCAGCCTCCCCGTCCGCACCTGCGGCGGGGCTGCTGGCCCGGATGCTGAGCCGTGGCGCGCCTTGAAACCAGCGAAGTACCCTCGACTCGCCCGGAAGCTCTCGGACTAGGCGCCCTTGCCCTGCCCCTGCTTGAGGTTCTTGAATGGGCCGTGGACTTTCTCCTGAATGAGCACCACACTGACCTGCACGTTGCGCTGGCTCTGGTCCTCCATCCACACACTCAGCAGCTGCTCCATGTTCTCTATCATCAGGCTGTGGCTAGGCCTCAACTTGGTGGCCGCCTGCAGTGTGGCCGCCTGGGAACTCGCCCAGATCTTTGCCTTGTCAGGAATGGTGGCCAAGGTGGAGGTGGACAGCCCCAGCGCCTTCCCGATTCTACTGAGCTTCTCTCCGGCTTCAAAGCGCCACAGCGCCTGGAGCATCACCTGTAGGTTGATGGCCTTGAGGTCCCACCTGACGCCTCGGTAATCGCGGGCCCTCAGTGGCCTCTTCAGACGGTGGAGCAGGTGTCCTCCAGACATGGCAAGGGGGTACTTGTGTTCCTGCTACTGAGCCCGCTGATCTCAGCAACTGCCGCCACTAGGGCCCCAGCCCTGACCCGTGCTGTAAAATTCGGACGCAAGGCTTACTGGTGGGGAGTACTGACAGGCTTGGGTAACACCTGGTAAAGATAATTTACCAAGTCTTTCTCTTTAGGGAGCAGATTCGGGCCATATTAGGGTCACAAGGCTCACTTCCCACTGGACGTTTGCCCCATGCACTACACTAACTTCACTCTCAGGAATGCAGCAAGCTTCTGTAAACACACTAGGACTGTATAAGCTTTCCCTGCCCCCCACACTGACCATCAGGGTTCCAAGTCACCTACTCCTTGGCCTCTCCAAAGATCCAGGTTGGCACCATAAACAATGAGCTGAGATTACAGGTGCCAGCCACCACACCTGACCTGAAGGTTTCTTTTTAAAGGTAATATGCAGCATGGAAAATAACCCCGATCAACTGCAGGAGAACCAGGAAAGGGAAGTGTGTCCCTCCTATCACAGGGCCCAGAAGCAGCCACCAGACCAGTTTCTCATGTGTCACTTGACCAGGGGGCAGGCCAGGAACCTTATTTCTTCCACTAACAGGACCTCCCAGAACTCTGCTTTCGTTCTTGATTTGTGAAGAGATTTACACTAAAGCAGCCCTGGCTGCTCTCTCAAAGTTGCGGGAATGCCAGTAACTCACACAGGACACCTGGTGGGTGTGGCTCTGGGGTAGATCTGGGCAGGGCCACCGTAAGAGTTCCCAGTCCTTGCAGGGTTTCAGGAAGGTCCAAGAATGGCAGTCAAGGGAAGGGAAGGCCAGGCTGTGGTCACTGCTCACCTGGCAGGAGACCCCAGAATGCTCCTCAGCTGTTCTGCCCTCCTTCTCATGCATGCTTAGTCAGTGTCTGTGAGCAGATCCCTCTCTCCTTCCTGGGTTACCTGCCGGGACCACAAACAGATGAGTGTACTGTGACACAGACAAGCTTTGATACCTACCTCACAGGGCAGAGCCACCCCTGGGAAGGCTGCACTGAAGGTTTCCTATATCAAGGCAAGTCTAGCTGGCAAATGGGATGTGAGCTGTTTGCCACGACCCACCTTAGCTCCCTTCCCTGGCCAACTGGGACAACCACATAGGGCCATTGGGAGGACTGGGTGTGTAACACCCCTACACAGTGCTCAGTACCCAAGCAGGGGCTCCAGGGACTGAAGGCCGTGAGGGGATCCAGAGTACAGGCAGCCCTGAATGGCAGAGGGTGCAAAGAGGAGTGGCAGACAGGGCAGGGGTGTGTGTTCTAGGGTAAGAAACAGACAGCAACCCACATATTCTGGCTAGGCTGCGCAACTGACTCCTATGGATCCTCTAAAAAGAAAAGGGGAAGTTGCTCACATCACTAGAAGGGCCCCCATGAGAAAGAGTGAAAACAGTAGGGCCTGGAGCATTAGTGGGGCTTCCTTTGGAAGTATTTATGCACCTACATTCATACACATACACATGTGTGTGCCACATATGCACACGTGAGAAGGGAGGAAGGACAATAGTTAACAGTGGCTACCTTTGGCCGGGCGCGGTGGCTCAAGCCTGTAATCCCAGCACTTTGGGAGGCCGAGACGGGTGGATCACGAGGTCAGGAGATCGAGACCATCCTGGCTAACACGGTGAAACCCCGTCTCTACTAAAAATACAAAAACTAGCTGGGCGAGGTGGCGGGCGCCTGTAGTCCCAGCTACTCGGGAGGCTGAGGCAGGAGAATGGCGTAAACCCGGGAGGCGGAGCTTGCCGTGAGCTGAGATCCGGCCACTGCACTCCAGTCCAGGAGACAGAGCGAGACTCCGCCTCAAAAAAAAAAAAAAAAAACAAACAGTGGCTACCTCTAGAGGAGACTGGGTGTGAGGCTATAACTTTATATGCCTTTTTAAAAATTATTTTATGATACACACATATTAAATTTATAAATTAAAAAAATAAAATGGGGTCAGTGCAGTGGCTCATGCCTGTCATCCAGCACTTCGGGAGGCAGAGGCCAGTGGATTGCTTGAGATCAGGAGTTTGAGACCAGACAGGGCAACATGGTGAGACCCTGGCTCTATTAAAAATACTAAAAAATGAGCCGGCGTTTTGGTGCACACCTGTGGTTCCAGCAACTCAGGAACCTGAAGTAGGAGGACCGCTTGAGCCCAGGTTGCGGGTGGCAGGGGGAGTGGGTAGAGGTTGCAGTGAGCCAAGATTGTGCCACTGCACTCCAGCCTGGGTGACAGAGTGAGACCCTGTCTCCAAAAGTAGATAAATCCATAATAAAATGGGAAGACAGATAATAATTGGGTATATTTCTTTCTATCTCTGGGCAACAGAAATAACTAAATTAATCAAAGAAAACCCACTTTTGGAAAGTCGGGCAGAGCCCAAGGGTGGAGAGTGAGACAAGCCTGCTGGGGTTGGGGATGGGGCTACACAGAGCCTGACAAAAGCAAAGCCAAGATCCAAGCCAGCCCAGGAGGCACAGCTAAGGCAGCAGGAATCCCAGCCCCCCAACACACACTGCAGGCTGGGATGGTGGACACAGTCCACAGAGACATCCTCTGGGCCTGCCTGAGACTGTTTTAAATTGTGAACTGGGCCGGGTACGATGGCTCACACCTGTAATCCCAGCACTTTGAGAGGCCGAGGCGGGTAGATTATGAGGTCAGGTGTTCAAGATCAGCCTGGCCAAGATGGTGAAAGCCCATTGCTACTAAAAATACAAAAGTTAGCCAGGCATGGTGGTGGGCACCTGTAATCCCAGATACTTGGGAGGCCGAGGCAGGAGAATCACTTGAACCTGGGAGGAGAGGGTTGCAGTGAGCCGAGATTGCGCCACTACACTCTAGCCTGGCAACAGAGCAAGACTCCAACTCAAAAGAAAAAAAAAAAAAGTGAACTGCGTGCCAACAGTAAAAAATTGGATTCTGGCTTTCCTTGCATTACTGTTTGCCCCAGTCAAAAGCAGCTGAAATCTGGCAGCACCACCTGGTCACTTCTGCCTTCTGGCCCCAGGCTGGCTCCTGTGCCTGTGAATTTGGGACCTGGAGTCCCAAGACACAGGGACAAACACCTACTCCACTATTCAAATGGCATGAGCCTGCGAAGGACAAACCCTAAGAACCAGGAGCTGCTGGCAGTGGGCAAGAGGAGACCAGGCTCGGCTGCTTAATATACCCCCTTGCCCCTCCATGGCCTGGGGTGAGGAGGGGTTGGGGAGTGCAGGGTGTCAGCAGAATGTAGCATCTCTGATCTTGTTAGACTAACAGTTCACTTGAGCTCCATCCACAAAAGGTTTGGCAGCCTCTGCCAGGTCTCCAGACTGCCAGTCCTCAGAAGCAGCCTAGGTCAATCCTAAGGAGAGAGGGAAGCATTAGTATCCTCAGCCCTACTCTAAGCACAAAGGGGCCAGGCCCCTAGACCAACCAATCAATTAGGCCAGTCAACATGTGGCCAGTGTCCCTAAGTGTTCACTGCACCAGCTCGCATAATGTCCCAGGACATTGGCCTAGGATTGTGGCTGGACAGGACATGGGCCTGCCCTCCAGACCACACAGAATGCCCTGTCCCTAGTTGACATACAATCCCCTCTGGTATACATACACACACACACACACACACACACACACACACACACAATCCAAGAGTACACCCAAGATCCCTGATAAACAAGTCATTGAAACAAAGAAAATGATCGTGAGATAAGAAGCTTCCTTCAGCTGTAGCCAAGTGTGCCGTAAAGGGTTAATTCAGCAGGCCTAGGCTGTCCAACCCCTGCACATTCGAAACAAAGGTCTGGCCCTTGACCCGCTCCTGGGAGGTAACCTCAAAGCCCTTGGAATATCTGCCTGTTAAGAGTGTCTTTTTCACACCAGATAGTTTATGCTAACAGTGTGATTTCTGGTGCGGGCCTTGGACCAGTGCTGCATCATCTGATCTCTGGGGGGTGCTAGAGACTTAGTAACTACATTCAGTCACGTGGATGCTGCACGCCTGTGTGACTGAGAGACATAATAACTACATTCAGTCATCGCCTATGTGACTGAGAGACTTAGTAACTGCATTCAGTCATGCAGATGCCGCACGCCTGTGTGACTGAGAGACTTAGTAACTGCATTCAGTCATGCAGATGCCGCAAGCCTATGTGACTGAGAGACTTAGTAACCACACTCAGTCATGTGGATGCTGCACGCCCGTGTGAGTGAGAGACTTAGTAACTGCATTCAGTCATGTGGATGCTCCATGCCTATGTGACTGACTTAGTAACTGCATTCAGTCATGTGGATGCCACACGCCTATGTGACTGAGAGACTTAGTAACCACACTCAGTCATGTGGATGATGCACGCCCGTGTGAGTGAGAGACTTAGTAACTGCATTCAGTCATGCGGATGCTCCATGCCTGTGTGACGGAGAGACTTAGTAACTGCATTCAGTCATGTGGATGCTCCATGCCTATGTGACTGAGAGACTTAGTAACTACATTCAGTCATGTGGATGCCGCACGCCTGTGTGACGGAGAGACTTAGTAACTGCATTCAGTCATGCGGATACCGCACGCCTATGTGACTGAGAGACTTAGTAACTGCATTCAGTCATGCGGATGCTCCATGCCTATGTGACTGAGAGACTTAGTAACTGCATTCAGTCATGCGGATGCTCCATGCCTATGTGAGTGAGAGACTTAGTAACTGCATTCAGTCATGCGGATGCCTCACGCCTGTGTGACTGAGAGACTTAGTAACTGCATTCAGTCATGCGGATGCTCCATGCCTGTGTGACTGAGAGACTTAGTAACTGCATTCAGTCATGCGGATGCCGCACGCCTGTGTGACTGAGAGACTTAGTAACTGCACTGAGTCATGTGGATGCTCCATGCCTATGTGACTGAGAGACTTAGTAACTGCATTCAGTCATGCGGATGCTCCATGCCTGTGTGACTGAGAGACTTAGTAACTGCATTCAGTCATGTGGATGCTGCACGCCTGTGTGACTGAGAGACTTAGTAACTGCATTCAGTCATGTGGATGCCGCACGCCTGTGTGACGGAGAGACTTAGTAACTGCATTCAGTCATGCGGATGCTCCATGCCTATGTGACTGAGAGACTTAGTAACCACACTCAGTCATGTGGATGCTGCACGCCCGTGTGAGTGAGAGACTTAGTAACTGCATTCAGTCATGCGGATGCTCCATGCCTGTGTGACGGAGAGACTTAGTAACTGCATTCAGTCATGCGGATGCTCCACGCCTGTGTGACGGAGAGACTTAGTAACTGCATTCAGTCATGTGGATGCCGCACGCCTGTGTGACGGAGAGACTTAGTAACTGCATTCAGTCATGTGGATGCTCCATGCCTATGTGACTGAGAGACTTAGTAACTACATTCAGTCATGTGGATGCCGCACGCCTGTGTGATGGAGAGACTTAGTAACTGCATTCAGTCATGCGGATGCACGCCTATGTGACTGAGGACTTAGTAACTGCATTCAGTCATGCGGATGCTCCATGCCTATGTGACTGAGAGACTTAGTAACTGCATTCAGTCATGCGGATGCTCCATGCCTATGTGACTGAGAGACTTAGTAACTGCATTCAGTCATGCGGATGCTGCACGCCTGTGTGACTGAGAGACTTAGTAACTGCATTCAGTCATGCGGATGCTCCATGCCTGTGTGACTGAGAGACTTAGTAACTGCATTCAGTCATGCGGATGCTCCATGCCTATGTGAGTGAGAGACTTAGTAACTACATTCAGTCATGTGGATGCCGCACGCCTGTGTGACTGAGAGACTTAGTAACTGCATTCAGTCATGCGGATGCTGCACGCCTATGTGACTGAGAGACTTAGTAACCGCATTCAGTCATGCGGATGCTCCACGCCTGTGTGACTGAGAGACTTAGTAACCGCATTCAGTCATGTGGATACCGCACGCCTGTGTGACTGAGAGACTTAGTAACTGCACTGAGTCATGTGGATGCTCCATGCCTATGTGACTGAGAGACTTAGTAACTGCATTCAGTCATGCGGATGCTGCACGCCTGTGTGACTGAGAGACTTAGTAACTGCATTCAGTCATGTGGATGCTGCACGCCCGTGTGAGTGAGAGACTTAGTAACCGCATTCAGTCATGCGGATGCTCCATGCCTATGTGACTGAGAGACTTAGTAACTGCATTCAGTCATGCGGATGCTGCACGCCTGTGTGACTGAGAGACTTAGTAACTGCATTCAGTCATGCGGATGCTCCATGCCTGTGTGACTGAGAGACTTAGTAACTGCATTCAGTCATGCGGATGCTCCATGCCTATGTGAGTGAGAGACTTAGTAACTACATTCAGTCATGTGGATGCCGCACGCCTGTGTGACTGAGAGACTTAGTAACTGCATTCAGTCATGCGGATGCTGCACGCCTATGTGACTGAGAGACTTAGTAACCGCATTCAGTCATGCGGATGCTCCACGCCTGTGTGACTGAGAGACTTAGTAACCGCATTCAGTCATGCGGATACCGCACGCCTGTGTGACTGAGAGACTTAGTAACCGCATTCAGTCATGCGGATGCCGCACGCCTGTGTGACTGAGAGACTTAGTAACCGCATTCAGTCATGCGGATGCCGCACGCCTGTGTGACTGAGAGACTTAGTAACCGCATTCAGTCATGTGGATGCTGCACGCCTGTGTGAGACTTAGTAACTGCATTCAGTCATGTGGATGTCGCACGCCTGTGTGACTGAGAGACTTAGTAACCGCATTCAGTCATGCGGATGCTCCATGCCTGTGTGACTGAGAGACTTAGTAACTGCAGTCAGTCATGTGGATGCTCCACGCCTGTGTGACTGACCCCAGTGAAAACTCAGGACACCATGGCTCCGGTGAACCTCCCTGGTTGACAGTACCCCGTGTGTTGTCACACATCATTGCTGGGAGAATTAAGTGCTATCCACACAACTCCATTGCGAGAGGAGAACTGGAAGCGCATGCCTGGTTGCTCCTGGATTCTGTCTTATGCACCTTTTTCCACTGCTAATTTTAATGTTTCCTTTCGCTGTAATAAACTACAATCAGGAGTATAACACTTTTGCTGAGTTCTCTGAATCCTACTAGCAAATCATCAAACTTGAAGGTGGTCTTTGGGATCCCCAAATCCACTGGGATGGTGACAACCAAGAAGAGCTCAGTAGCTCTCACTCCTGGACTCCCTGACAGCAACACAAGAGCCCACCCCCCTCAGGGCCAGCCCCTCCCCTTCTCTCATGCGGGGGCATCAGGGGCACCAGCAGTAATGGGCAGAGCTGAGACAAGGTAAGGACACAGGGTGGAGGTGGGTGGATCACCTGAGGTCAGGAGTTCGAGACCAGCCTGGCCAACATAGTGAGACCCCCATCTCTACTAAAAATAGAAAAAGTAGCTGGGCATGGTGGCACACGCCTGTAGTCTCAGCTACTCAGGAGGCTAGGGCGAGAGAATTGTTTGAACTGGGAGGCAGAAGCTGCAGTGAGCTGAGATTGTGCCACTCCATTCTAGTCTGGGTGACAGAGCGAGACTCCATCTCAAAAAAAAAAAGAGAAAGAAAAAGAAAAAAGGACACAGGGCAAAGGCAGGAGTCTTCATGTAAATGTGAACCAGAGTGTACTTGAAAACATATGGCTTCAAGACTGAGTGGCCCTGACCATGCACAGCCCATGGGGATTGCTGTAGACTGCTGCTCCAATACCCATGTGGTCATGATGCCAAATCCCTATTTATTATTTCTCTATTTTATTATTATTATTATTTTGAGAGGGAGTTTTGCTCTTCCACCTGCCCAGGCTGGAGTGCAGTGGCATGATATCGGCTCATCACAACCTCTGCCCCCCGGGTTCAAGTGCTTCTGCCGCCTGAGCCTCTTGAGTAGCTGGAATTATAGACGCCCGCCACCATGCCTGGCTAATTTTTTTTTTTTTTTTTAGATGAAGTCTCGCTCTTGTCCCCCAGGCTGGAGTGCAATGGGGCAATCTCAGCTCACTGCAACCTCCACCTCCTGGGTTCAAGTGATTCTCCTGCCTCAGCCTCCCAAGTAGCTGGGATTACAGGTGTGCGCCACCACGCCTGGCTAATTTTTATATCTTAAGTAGAGACGGGGTTTCACCATGTTGACCAGGCTGGTCTCGAACTCCTGACCTCAAGAGATCCACCCGCCTCAGCCTCCCAAAGTGCTGGGATTACAGGCACGAGCCACCTGTCTCTACTAAAAACACAAAATTAGCCTGGTGTGGTGGTGCATGCCTGTAATCCCAGCTACTTGGGAGGCTGAGGCAGGAGAATCCCTTGAACACGGGAGGCAGAGGTTGTGGGGAGGCAAGATCGCACCATTGCATTCCAGCCTGGGCAACAAGAGCAAAACTCTGTCAGAGAGAGAGAGAGAGAGAGAGAGAGAAGAGAGAGAGAGAAAGAGAGAGAGAGAAAATAGAGCCCAGCACTACAGCAAAAAAAAAAAAAAAAAAAAAAAACACCCCACAGGGACCATAGATATGTGCATCCAAGATGTCTCACCTGCCCCTCATATTCATGTGTAGGGAAAACCAGTCCTGCAAAATCAAGGCTTTCAATCCCCTCAGCAGTAGCTGAAGCCAGTTTGCAGCTTTTCCAATATGTGTAGAATCAGCTTCATGAAGGCTCCGTGGAGACCCCAGCATCAGCCGGCAGCAACACCTCCCCAGGGATCTGGATCCCAGCGCCCCCACCACCACATTCCCCTCCTTTGAGCTTCTCTCAAAGACTAAACCCAACCTCTTCCCTTTGTTCACAAAGCTCTAGGAATGGATGTTGTTCCCTGCAGTTCCTACCAACATGACATCTTAGAGTTCTTTTTGTGCTTTTTTACTCCTTCAATATCTCAGTAACATTTTTAACCTTAACTTCCCTCTGTTAAAACAAGTGGTGTGTTAGCAGTTCCTCAAAAGGTCAAATAGTGTTACCATATGACCCAGCAATTCCACTTCTGGGTATACAACCAAGAGAAATGAAAACAAACATCCACACAAAAACGTCTACATGAACATCCATAGCAGCATTATTCATAATAGCCAAAAAGTAAAAGCAAGCCAAATGCTGATCAAAGAATACATGAATAAATAAAATGGGTCATATCCATACAATGGAATATTATTTGCTCATAAAAATGAAGTTCTGGCTGGGCGCGGTGGCTCACGCTTGTAATCCCAGCACTTTGGGAGGCTGAGGCGGGCGGAGCACCTGAGGTCGGGAGTTCAAGACCAGCCTAACCAACATGGAGAAATCCCGTCTCTACTAAAAATACAAAATTAGCCGGGCGTGGTGGCCCATGCCTGTAATCACAGCTATTTGGGAGGCTGAGGCAGGAGAATCACTTGAACCGGGAGGCGGAGGTTGCGATGTGCCAAGATCGAGCCATGGGCAACAAGAGTGAAACCCTGTCTCAGAAAAAAAAAAAAAAAAAAATGAAGTTCTGACATGTTAAAACGTGGGTGAACCTCGAAAACATTATGCTCTGAGAGAAGCCTCTAAAAGGCCAAATACAGTGTAATTCCATTTAATGAAATGTCTGGAATAAGCAAATCCATAGACACACAAAGCAGATTAGTGATTGCCGGGAGCTTAGAGGGGGCTGATGGGTGACTACTAATGCGCATGAGGTTTCTTTTGGTTGTAATTAAATTCTGGTATTAAACGGTGGTGATGGTTGTACAACCTTGTGAATATACTAAAAATCCCTGAATTGTATATTTTTTTGGTATGTCAACTATAACTTGGTAAAGGTGTGCTCTTTAAAAAAGTGATATAGTTTCCACCTCCTGACAGAGAATCAAGGAGGCAGAAGACACTGCACAGTCATGCATGAGTCATCAAGTGAACAGAGGAGCAAATGCGAGTGGTGGCTGTAACCAACCTTCTCTCCTACCTTGTACTTGTCACCCCCTCGCAAGCACAAATGCATACACACATGTGTGGAACCCAAGCTTACAGTGAAGATGTTAGGCACTGGAAACTACAAAGCTGCTCCCTGCCAGGCCAGTCTCCTTGCTCACCTCCTCCTCCCCCCACCTCCGACAGGGAAAGGATACCTGCACTGTGACTGATGGTCTCGTGGTCCATTTCTCCAACCAGACTAGGCTCCATGAATGCAAGTGTCTTTCCCTGCTGGACCAATAGGGCCTGGCATATGGCAGGCACTTGGTGACCTTGCGGGGAAGGAAAGAAGGATGGGAAAGGAAGCCTGGTCTACCCCGAGAGAGGGGGTCACATCAACCTCAAGCTCATGCCTCTGGGGGCCTCAGAGGCTGCAGAAGTCTCCAAATGTGTCACAGCTTCTAGGTCCCCCTCCCCAAGACAGGGATATTGAGGGCCCAGGCAGACTGAGGGAGGCACTCAGGGCCCAGGGTCATGAGCTGTGACCCCTCATAGATTCCCTTACCCCTCGGGCCAACTCCTGGACCCCTGTGGCTCAGCAGTCTTCAACATCTGGGTGAAGTCCTCCACCAGCGCCATAGCCTCCTCACTGCTCTCAGGGCACTGGGACTCCACCCAGACCCAGATGGCAGGTGGCAGGACACTCAGGAACTGCTCCAGTACCAGAAGCCCCTCCTTGGAGAGCACCTCAGGACACAGCCACTGGTGGCACAGCTCATGCAGCTGGGCCAGGGCCTCTCAAGGGCTCACTGCTCCTCATAGTGGACGCTATGGAAGTGCTGCCAGGGGTCCCTGCTAAGCCCAGGTGGCAGGGTCGGGGACTAAGGATTGAAGAGGGGTCCAGGATTCAATGGGAGAGCCTCATCCTCCTCCATCTTGATAATCAGGACCTCTTCCTGTTCTAGGGATGCTGGGTTAGCCACCATGGCAGGGCAGGAAGCCAGCCTCCCTGGCCTTCGCTCAGGCCACACACACCATCTGCCTGAGACTCATACCCATCTAGTCAGGGCCATGGACCACTCACAACCCTCCACCCACCGATACCCTGCAAGGCCACCTGTTGTGGGGGAAACTGTCCCTACAAAGGCTTCCCTGGCTTTTCCACATCCTAACCAGCTGGCAAACCGGGCAGGGAGCACCTACAGCCTGAACCTCCCCATCTTTGCCCTCAAGAGGATGCCTGGCACTGGGAATCTGGATAAGAGGAAGAAGAGCACCCATGCTCAGGCCAGACTGGGTTAAATGGCACGAAGGGCTGTCACCAGTCCCAGGCAAGGAAGACTGCCCCTAGGGACAGAAGAACAGCAGAAGACCAGTGCCCAGGGAGCATTTGAGCAAGTGAAGGATGCAGTCTGAGGGATACAAGGAAGAGGGATGTGGGGGACAGACTGGAAGGGCAAGACAGTGGCTGGAGCAGCTGCAGTACAGCCAGTACTGGGATCCAACAGGTGGCTCCTCCACTGGAAGGCCTTCCTTCCCCCATGGCAGACACCTACAGAGCCTGAGAAGCTCAGTTCCAGTAGCCACGACCCAGAGGACAGCGAGAGACATCTACACCATAATGCTGAACAAAAAAGTATGCTGGAGCCCTCTTCACCCACCATGATTCCACTAATGTTAGAATTTCAAGACAACATTATGTTTACCTATGTTCAGAAAAGGGTCTTAAAAAACAAATCAGGCTGACAATTCTGGGGAAAGGATTAGAAGAGGCTGCCCATTTTTTCCTTTATACATTTCTATATACCATCTGAATTTTCTTTGCAATAGCCATTTGTTATCACTGAAACTTGAAAAAAAAAGCCAGACACAGTGGCTCATGCCTATAATGCCAGCACTTTGGGGAGCTGAGGCGGGAGGACTGCTTGAGCCATGAGTTCAAAACCAGCTTGGGCAACATTGGGAGACATGCCTCTATAAATATAAAAAATCAGCTGAGTGCGTCGGCGCACACCTGTTGTCCCAGCTACTTGAGAGGTTGAGATGAGAAGATCACTTGAGCCCCGGATATCAAGGCTGTAGTGAGCTATGATGTCACCACTTGCATTCCAGCCTGGGCAGCAGAGCGAGACCCTGTCTCCAAAAAAAAAGAAAGAAAAAGAAAAAAAAGAAACTTGAAAAAAAAATTTAAGAATTGTTTCAATGTCAAAGTCAATCTTTTCCCTTTTCTTTCTTTTTTTTTTTTTTTTTCAGACAGTCTCTGGCTCTGTTCCCCAGGCCAGAGTGCAGTGGCCACATGGCTCACTGCAGCCTCAAACTCCTGGGCTCAAGTGATCCTCCCACCTCACCCTCTCAAGTAGCTAGGACTACAGGTGCGCAACACCACACCCAGCTAAGTTATTCTGTAGAGATGAGATCTCACTATGTTGCCCAGGATACCCTGGATCCTCTCGCCTCAGCTTCCCACACCCAGTCACCAATGAGTTTTTTTTTTTTTTTTTTTTTTTGAGACGGAGTCTTGCTCTGTCACCAGGCTGGAGTGCAGTAGCATGATCTCGGCTCACTGCAACCTCTGCCTCCCGAGTTCAAGCGATTCTCCTGCCTTAGCCTCCTAAGTAGCTGGGATTACAGGTGTGCACCACCACACCCAGCTAATTTTTGTATTTTTAATTGAGACTAGGTTTCACCATGTTGGCCAGGATGGTCTCAATCTCCTGACCTCATGATCTACCTGCCTCGACCTCCCAAACTGCTGGGATTACAGGCATGAGCTTCCACACCCAGCCCCCAATGACTTTTTCTTGAGATGGAGTCTCGCTCTGTCGCTCAGGCTGGAGTGCAGTGGCCCAATCTCGGCTCACTGCAAGCTCCGCCTCCTGGGTCCACACCATTCTCCTGCCTCAGCCTCCCAAGTAGCTGGGACTACAGGCGCCCGCCTCCACGCCCAGCTAATTTTTTGTGTTTTTAGCAGAGACAGGGTTTCACCGTGTTAGCCAGGATGGTCTCGATCTCCTGACCTTGTGATCCGCACGCCTCGGCCTCCCAAAGTGCTGGGATTACAGGCATGAGCCACCGCGCCCAGCCGACTTCAATATTTTTCATCTGCCTCTTCTTACACGTTGGCCGAGGCTTATACTACGCGTGATTTATATTTCTAGAAACCTGAAACATTGGCATTATCCTCCTACTCACAACTATAGCAACAGTGTTCATAGGTTACATGCTCCAAATATCATCCTGAGGCGCTTCAGTAATTACAAATCTACCATCAGCCATCCCATATATTGGAACTGCCTTTGAACAATGAATCCAAGGCGGATTCTCAGTTGATGGAGCCCCCTTACACAATTTTTTGTCTCCCATTTCACCTTACCCTTCGTCATTATAGCTCTAGCAACTGTTCACATCCTATTCTTACATGAAACAGGATCTAACGACCCTTCAGGGGTTTCATCAGACCCCAACAAAATCACTTTCCACCCCTACCACACAACCAACGATATTCTAGGTTTAAT
The DNA here is from genome assembly GCF_009764315.1 of Trachypithecus francoisi. Lineage (NCBI taxonomy): Eukaryota > Metazoa > Chordata > Mammalia > Primates > Cercopithecidae > Trachypithecus > Trachypithecus francoisi. The sequence goes on along the minus strand of NW_022681457.1, from coordinate 13,878,098 downwards.
TTTTCTCCTCCTCCTCCTAATAACTCTAGTACTATTTTCGCCTGAACTCCTGAGCGACCCAGACAATTACACTTTAGCCAACCCCCTCAATACCCCACGCCACATTAAGCCAGAGCGATACTTTTTGTTTGCATATGCAATCTTATGATCCATCCCTAACAAACTAGGAGGCGTACTGGCCCTTACATTCTCCATTCTCATTCCAGCAGTTATTCCCGTACTTAACACGTCTAAACAACAAAGCATAATATTCCGGTCATTAAGTCAATGCCTATTCTGAATCTTAGTGGCTGACCTGCTCCCACTCACATGAATTGGAAGACAGCCAGTCAAATATCCTTTTATTGACATCGGACAGACAGCATCCATCATGTACTTCTCTACCTTCCTCACCCTTACACCACTCACTACCCTAACTGAAAATAAACTACTTAAATGAAAATGTCCTTGTAGTATAATTCAATACTCTGGTCTTGTAAACCAGAAATGGAGAATCTCCTCCCCCAGGACAACTCAAAGCATTCCACCCTCACCTACCTTCACCAAAGGGAAGGACCAAAAAAACTAATTAGGGCTGAATAAGTAGCTCCTGTGTAAATTAAAAACTCAACCTTGGCTGGGTGTGGTGGCTCACACCTGTATTCCCAGCCCTTTGGGAGGCCGAGGTGGGTGGATGATGAGGTCAGGAGTTCAAGACCAGCCTGGCCAAGATGGTCAAACCCTGTCTCTATTAAAAATACAAAACATTAGCTGGGCGTGGTGGCGGGCACCTGTAATCCCAGCTACTCGGGAGGCTGAGGCAGAGAATTGCTTGAACCCGGAAGGCAGAGGTTGCAGTGAGCCGAGGTTGCGCCATTGAACTCCAGCCTGGGCAATAACAGCGAAACTCCGTCTCAAAGAAAACAAAACAAAAAAGCCCTCAATCTTATTCCCTGCCACAGTTAGGGATACCTGAGGCTCAGCCATAGAGACAGTAAATACAGGAGCCTGGATGGCATCTGGACCCCATCAGTCATCTCTTTCTGCCTTCTGAGTTCTCTAAGTTTCTCAGTCAAGGAACAGAGGTAGGGGCATTTGCGGCTGCCATCCTCCCAAACTGGCCCACAAACTGGGGTTGCTGGTTGTGTGATGGCCCTCCTGCACAAGGCAGAGAGGGGCAGTCCCGTTTCCAATGCCCTGCTTGTTTGCAGTGAGGACAGGGTCACTGAGGACCAGAATATGGCTGGGGAGGATTTGGGCATTTCCAGTTGATTTGCCCTGGCTGATGATAGTGAGAGCAGATAGTGGGCTCCTTAGTGGCTGTTAGGCTCCATCCTGATGGCTGGCCTGGGGCCCTTGGGATAGGCAGAAAATTTGCAATGGCAGTAGCCATGTGGTGAACCTGACACTTATCTCTTTCTTGATCTTTCCTATCCTATTCAGCCTGCGATATTTCCTTGTTTTTATCTTAACAAGGCTATCTAATTTTATCTTATTATTTAAAGACCTTGAAGGCCATGTCCAGCAAAGTGGGGAATGGAATTTGTGGTTCTTGGTCTAGTGTTTGCAGTTTGTGTCTAATATCTGAAGAAGCCTGGCTAATAAAATGAACAGTCAAAATGCTGAGGCCTTTTCAGCTCTTAGGGTCCATAATAGTATATTTTCTCATGGCTTCCGCCAACCTGGAGTAATATAGAGCTGGGTTTTCATTTGCCCCCTGTGTTACTTCTCTTAGTTTGGCATAGTTAACTGTTTTTTTTTTTTTTTTTTTTTTTTTTGAGACGGAGTCTCGCTCAGTCGCCCAGGCTGGAGTGCAGTGGCCGGATCTCGGCTCACTGCAAGCCCCGCCTCCCGGGTTCACGCCATTCTCCTGCCTCAGCCTCCCGAGTAGCTGGGACTACAGGTACCCGCCACCTCGCCTGGCTAGTTTTTTGTATTTTTTAGTAGAGATGGGGTTTCACCATGTTAGCCAGGATGGTCTCGATCTCCTGACCTCGTGATCCGCCCGTCTCGGCCTCCCAAAGTGCTGGGATGACAGGCTTGAGCCACCGCGCCCAGCCAGTTGACTGGTTTTATGGCAGTCTTCTTCATGCCTTCAATTAAACAAGTAATCATATGATTACGGCATTCCCTACTAGTGTTTCCCTCTTGGTAGCTCCATCTAGGATCAACACCAGGAACTGCCGTTCTCCCCAGGCCAGACTCCTGAGGGTTCTGGGCATGAACGTAGTCTGCCCATCGTTGAGCTAGAGACCTGAGGTAGGACTTTTCCTCATAAGTACAACAGGTGGTAAAGATCATATAAATGTCCTGCCAAGTGCTATTAAATAAAATGGTAAGTCCTCTCCATCTTTTTATGCAACAGGAAGAGTCTTGGCTAAAGGAGACAACCTTAGCTTCTAGCTGAGACAGGTCAGACACTGGGAAAGGAACATGGACTCTGATGGTTCCTACATCCCCATTTGCCATGTCTCAGAGCAGCAGAACCTTGTCTGGAGCTCAAGTGGGATCATAAGTGACCCACAACCTAGTATGTGAATGGGGACAAGGGTCCCTGAAAAGGAGTCGGAACTGGGAAATGACATCCAAGGTTGAGATGACAAGGAGGTGAGGGACAAGGAACAGATGGAGTAGGTACAGTTGAACATGAAGGTGATATGCATGGGGGTGGCCTCTTGGCTGGGTGCAGTGGCTCATGCCTATAATCCCAGCATTTTGGGAGGCTGGTTGGGGAAAGCAGAAGAGGATAAAGGAATGGTTATCTAGAATGTCAGAAGAGTCAGTAGGGCCAGAGAATTTAGCCAAGCACATTCGACAGATTTGGCAGGGATTGGGATCCAGAGAGACAGTCATGAAATCCTGGACATAAAGAACTTCAGGCCGGGCGCGGTGGCTCAAGCCTGTAATCCCAGCACTTTGGGAGGCTGAGATGGGCGGATCACGAGGTCAGGAGATTGAGACCATCCTGGCTAACACAGTGAAACCCCGTTTCTACTAAAAAATGCAAAAAAAAAAAAACTAGCTGGGCGAGGTGGCGGGTGCCTGTAGTCCCAGCTACTCTGGAGGCTGAGGCAGGAGAATGGCGGGAACCCGGGAGGCGGAGCTTGCAGTGAGCCGAGATCCAGCCACTGCACTCCAGCCTGGGCAACACAGCAAGACTCCGTCTCAAAAAAAAAAAAAGAACTTCAGACCATTTACAGGAGTTACGACAGAAAAGGTCGAGCTGTAAAACAGTACTGGGGGCAAGGGTCTCATTCAGAGGCCTGAATTTCTGACCCAGAAGTTTGTAAAGCAGGCAAGCCACATTGCATAGGAAAATTAAGCATTTAAGCATTTCTTTTTGAGACTTTGGGGGTCAATTTTTTTCCAGTATTTTATTTTTTATCTTATTTTATCTTATTTTTTAGACGGAGTCTCACTGTGTCACCCAGGCTGGAGTGCAGTGACATGATCTCGCCTGACTGCAACCTCCACCTCCTGGGTTCAAGTGATTCTCCTGCTTCAGCCTCCCAAGTAGCTGGGACTAAAGGTGCCCGCCACCATGCCCAGCTAATTTTGTTTTGTGTTGTTTTAGTAGAGATGGGGTTTCACTGTGTTAGCCAGGATGGTCTCGATCTCCTGACCTCACGATCTGCCCACCTTAACCTCCCAAAGTGCTGGGATGACAGGTGTGAGCCACCACGCCCAGTCCTCCAATGTTTTAGAATGCAGCCCAGCAGTGAGTCTGAGGGACTAGACAGGGTCTGTCCAATTGTGTGACAGGGAAACCAAGTTGCTTGGGGCTAGTTGAGCCACAACTAGGGGCATCCTACCATGAAAAGTGCTCTACTCACATCTGCTAAAGGACCCTGAGGTGCATTTTTCTAAAGGGGCGTCCTGCCTATTAGAAAAAACCTCCCAGATGGCAACATTGCACTCCAGCCTGGGTGACAGAGTGAGACTCTGTCTCTAAATAAATAAATAAAATAGAAAAAAGAAAAAACCTCAGCCGGCCGTTTGGGGCGACGGACTTTTCATCCCAGAGCCATGGCCCAATTTGTCCGTAACCTTGTGGAGAAGACCCCGGTGCTGCTGAACGCTGCTGTGACTTACTCGAAGCCTCGATTGGCCACATTTTGGTACTACGCCAAGGTTGAGCTAGTTCCTCCCACCCCTGCTGAGATCCCTAGAGCTGTTCAGAGCCTGAAAAAAATAGTCAATAGTGCTCAGACTGGTAGCTTCAAACAGCTCACAGTTAAGGAAGCTGTGCTGAATGGTTTGGTGGCCACTGAGGTGTTGATGTGGTTTTACGTTGGAGAGATCATAGGCAAGTGTGGCATCATTGACTATGATATTTGAAAACCAATCTTTAACATCTGATTATATTTGATTTATTATTTGAGTGTTGTTGGACCATGTGTGATCAGACTGCTATCTGAATAAAATAAGAAAATACAGCAACAACAAAAAATAAAAAACCTCCCAGAGCTAGGGAGGGCAGCTCCCTTGGATGACCACTAGGGTGGGCAGTCCCAGGTCAGTCCAGGCACGAATTACACTGGGTGCTTGGCCCAGGGTCTGAGGGGAAGAGGTTGAGGGAAGACTCACTGTTCCGGTGCTGTTTGGGATCACCTGGATTAAAACATCTGGAGCAGGACGGCCAGCTCTTCACAGGAGAATTTAGAGTGAGAAGGTCTAAGTCACTCAAAACGTGTGTGGATTTGCCCTAGATGAGCAGCCACTGCTAACTGCACCACACAGAAAGTTCTGGAACTCTTGACCAGAGAAGGATAGGAGGGAGTCTTTCTCCCTTCCAGGCAAGGCAGCCAGCTCTGTTGACCCCCTGGCCTTCAGGCAACACCATGGAGCAGCCCTGGCCAGATGCCATCAATTACCAGAGGGCTACTCAGAGCTGGTTGCTGGAAGGCTGAAAAAGGAAAGTGAATTTAGGTCCCTCTCCAGAGCAGGTAGTGGTGGTTAGATACCTCTGAATGGGCACCTTTCAGTTTCTTTTTTATTTTTTTGAGATGGACTTTTGCTCTTGTTGCCCAGGATGGAGTGCAATGGTGATATCTCAGCTCACTACAACCTCCGCCTCCCGGGTTCAAGTGATTCTCCTGCCTCAGCCTCCTGAGTAGCTGGGATTACAGGAATGCACCACCATGCCAGGCTAATTTTGTATTTTTAGTAGAGACGGGGTTTCTTCATGTTGGTCAGGTTGGTCTCGAACTCCTGACCTCAGGTGACCTGCCCGCCTCAGCCTCCCAAGACACCTTTCAGTTTCACCAGAGTGTATCCCTGGCCAGAGACCTTCAGTTGTCTTCACACACTTACACACTGTCCACCAAGGATTTCGAGTAGGAAGGGAGAGGGGAGAGAGTCTCCTGTAGGGAGAGTCCCTCTGTGGGCCACCAAAATGTCGTGGTCAACGGCTGCCTGAGGCCTTGGCATGCAGGTGGTAAAAGAATCTTCCGCTGGGCGCGGTGGCTCAAGCCTGTAATCCCAGCACTTTGGGAGGCCGAGACGGGCGGATCACGAGGTCAGGAGATCGAGACCATCCTGGCTAACACGGTGAAACCCCGTCTCTACTAAAAATACAAAAAAATTAGCCAGGCGAGGTGGCGGGCGCCTGTAGTCCCAGCTACTCGGGAGGCTGAGGCAGGAGAATGGCGTGAACCTGGGAGGCGGAGCTTGCAGTGAGCTGAGATCCGGCCACAGCACTCCAGCCTGGGCAGCAGAGCGAGACTCCGTCTCAAAAAAAAAAAAAAAAGAATCTTCCAAGACAGTAATGAGTTTAGAAAGGCAGATTTACGAGAGCAAATGGGGAGAAAATGTTGCAAGGGAGCAGCGGGCAAGACAGAAGAGGGAAGCCTGGGGCCGGGCGCGGTGGCTCACGGCTGTAATCCCAGCACTTTGGGAGACCAAGGTGGGCAGATCACGAGGTCAGGAGATCGAGACCATCCTGGCTAACACAGTGAAACCCGGTCTCTACTAAAAATACAAAAAAATTAGCCGAGCGTGGTAGCGGGGGCCTGTAGTCCCAGCTACTCAGGAGGCTGAGGCAGGAGAAAGGCGTGAACCCAGGAGGCAGTGCTTGCAGTGAGCCGAGATTGCACCACTGCACTCCAACCTGGGCAACAGAGTAAGACTCCATCTCAAAAAAAAAAAAAGGGCCGGGCGCGGTGGCTCAAGCCTGTAATCCCAGCACTTTGGGAGGCCGAGACGGGCGGATCACGAGGTCAGGAGATCGACACCATCCTGGCTAACACGGTGAAACCCCGTCTCTACTAAAAATACAAAAACTAGCCGGGCGAGGTGGCAGGCGCCTGTAGTCCCAGCTACTTGGGAGGCTGAGGCAGGAGAATGGCGTAAACCCGGGAGGCGGAGCTTGCAGTGAGCTGAGATCCGGCCACTGCACTCCAGTCCGGGCGACAAAGCGAGACTCCGCCTCAAAAAAAAAAAAAAAAAAAGAAGAGGGAAGCCTGTCTGCCAAGAACCAGGAGGGAAGTTTTACAAGGTCATGCTGCTCAGCTTCAGTGCTTGCAGACATGATGCTTGCGTGCAGGTGAGCCATTTGCAGCTGACTCCATTTCTCAGGACATTTGCTCCCGTTTACCCATTTCTGTTCCTGCCAGTTAAGCCCATTTTTCCATTTTCTCTTAACTCCTTAGGGCTCCACAGGAATCTCTTAAAACCACAAGAGGAAGCCAAGAGAATCAAAAGATCCTGAGCCACCTCCCAGGCAGGATGAGGTGAACTACCCATCTCCACACTTCTCACTTGGAGACAGCAAATGTCACTGTGGGAAGCTGAATAAGGTCACCTAAACATGTCCATATCATAATCCCAAGAAACGATGAGTAAATTACCGTACATGGCAAAAGGAACTTTGTAAATTAATCTCAAGATAAGGAGATTCTCCTGAGTTATTCCAGTGGCCCTGAAATATAATCACAGGGTACTTAAAAGAGGAGGCAGAGGGGTCGGGCGCGGTGGCTCACACCTGTAATCCCAGCACTTTGGGAGGCTGAGGCGGGCGGATCATGAGGTCAGGAGTTCGAGACCAGCCTGACCAACATGGTGAAACCCCGTCTCTACTAAAAATACAAAAATTAGCCAGGCATGGTGGCACGCGCCTGTCATCCCAGCTATTTGGGAGGCTGAGGCAGGAGAATCGCTTGAAGTCGGGAGACAGAGGTTGCAGTGAGCCAAATCACACCACTGCACTCCAGCCTCAGGGACAGAGCAAGATTCCATCTTGAAAAAAAAAAGAAAAGAAAAAAAAAAGGCAGAGGAAGATTTGACTTAGGAGAAGGCTGTGTGATCACTGAAACCCAGAACTTCCAAAAGAAACCAGCCTTGCTGATACCTTGATTTTAGCCTAGTAAAACTGAATTCAGACTCTAACCTTTAGGACTCTAAGATAATAAGTTTATATTGTTTTTAAACCACTATGTTCGTAGTAATATTACAACAGTAATAAGAAACAAACACAGAAGAGAACTTCCCTAGTTGGTACCACCACCGTGGAGTACCCAAGGATAGAAGAGGATGATAGTTCTCCACACCAGATTAAGAAAGATTCAGTGAACCTAAGTCAGATCCTGACCTCTGTTGGAGCCCTCCCAGGCCTTCAAGTAAAAGCCACAGTCCTCACTGGCTCCCTTGTAAGACTCAAAGCCTCCTCCTCTACTCTGCTCACTCCTGACCACATTCTCCAGACAGAGCAAAGGGGCTTTTCTTGTTTTGATTGTTTGCTGAGATGGAGTCTTGTTCTGCCCCCCAGGCTGGAATGCAATGGCGCAGTCTTGGCTCACTGCAACTTCTGCCTCCCAGGTTCAAGCAATTCTCCTGCCTCCGCTTCCCAAGTAGCTGGGACTACTGGTGTGTGCCACCACGCCCAGCTGATTTTTGTATTTTCAGTAGAGACAGGGTTTCACCATGTTGGCCAGGCTGGTCTCAAACTCCTGACCTCAAGTAATCCACCCGCCTCGGCCTCCTAAAGTTTGGGATTACAGGCGTGAGCCACTGTGCCAGCTACAAAGGGGCTTTTGTTCCTGTGGTTCCTTTGGCCCAAAGCAGGTGCTCTTCCCTGTTATCTGCATGGCTTTTCCCCTCACCTTCTGCAGTTCTTTTCAAACACAACCTTATGAGAAAGGGCCATCCTCCGCCGTATGTATTTATTTATTGTGTGTCTGTCTCACCTTGTCTCTTTTACGTTTTGAACCATGTGAATGTAATACCTGGTCAAAATAGATTTTTTTTTTTAACTGTGTATGTGAAAAACAGGAACAGGCCAGGCACGGTGGCTCATGCCTGTAATCCCAGCACTTGGGAGGCTGAGGCGGGCAGATCACGAGGTCAGGAGTTCGAGACCAGCCTGGCCAACATGGCAAAGCCATGTCTCTACTAAAAATACAAAAATTAGCCGGGCGTGGTTGTGCGTGCCTGTAATCCCAGCTACTCGGGAGACTGAGGCAGGAGAATAGCTTGAACCAGGGAGGCGAGGCAGAGGTTGCAGTGAGCCACTGCACTCCAGCCTGGGCAACAAGAGCAAGACTCAGTCTCAAAAAAAAAAAAAAAAAATTAGCCCAGCATAGTGGTGTGTGCCTGTAATCCCAGCTACTTGGGGGGCTGACACCGGAAAATTGGTTGAATCCGGGAGACGGAGGTTGCAGTGAGCCGAGATCGCACCACTGCACTCCAGCCTGGGCGACAGAGCACGACTCCGTCTCAAAAAAAAAAAAAAAGGGAAGAAAGGAAAGAAAGAAGGGAGGGAGGGAAGGAGGGAGGGAGGGAGGGAGGGAGGGAGGGAGGAAGGAAGGAGGAAGGAAGGAAGGAAGGAGGAAGGAAGGAGGGAGGGAGGGAGGGAGGAAGAAGGAAGGAAGGAGGAAGGAAGGAAGGAAGGAAGGAAGGAAGGAAGGAGGGAGGGAGGGAGGGAGGGAGGGAGGGAGGGAAGGAAGGAAGGAAGGAAGGAAAAAAGACATGAACAAATGCCGCCTGACCGTTCTGTTTGTGGAATGACTACACCTATGATGAGTACCTCCACGGACCATGCACCTGGCCTTCAAACAAGGAGGCACAGCCCACAGGGCCTTCAGCTAGGGAGACAGGGAAAGGCGGGTGGACTGGGGAAGGTTCAAGCCTGGAGAAAGCACCGAAATCTGAACCACTCTTGGGCCCATCCTTCTCTCTCCCACATTCATACCTTTGCCTGCTCTCCCATCATTGTAAATTAATTCACCCACACATTCACTCACTCTCTCCCTCCCACTCTCAACAGGCAGCCCCAAGCTCGGGGGCCTCACGAAGTCTGGGTGGATGACCAAGCTCCTCCCTCGAGACTACATTTCCAAGACAGAGGAGAGAAGGGGAACGAACAGTGGACAAGCGCTGTAAGGCCGAGGAGGCCCGCAAGGGACCTTAGGGCCGGGCGAACACGCCTCCACGAAGATCTGGGCCAAAGAACTCCTCGACCCAGGACGGACCCAGACTCAGATCAGCACCTGTGCAGTATGGCCTGAGGCGGGTACCGTCCCGCCTAGCGGGTCTACATTTCCCGGAGAACCGCGGGGCCAACGATGGCTCCGACTGACCCACTCGGGTGCGTGCCAGCTGTGCACGCTATGGCCTCATATCCCAGTTCCCGGACCGAACCCAGCGGAAGGGCCGCAACTCCTGCCCCCGAAGCCGGGCCCCAGCGCGGCCGATCACCCTCACCTTCGGGTCGCAGTGCGAGCCGTCTGCTTTAGCTGGGCCTGGGGGGGCTTCGGCCCTTCTCCATCGCCCCGCCTCACAGCGCAGTTCAGCGCAGTTTCCCGGAGGAGGCCGAGCCCAGGCTCAGTCTTGGCGGCGAAGGGGGAAGGTTGCCTGGCGACGCCCGGGAACCGAGGAGGCTGCGTCAGGCCCGCCCCTTGCGACGCTCTCCGCTCGGCGCCAGGCGCCCCGGGGCCTGCCGGAAAACGTAGTTTGGCAACGAGGCTGCACCGTGCAGAGTCCAGGAAGGGGCGCCAGAAGCTGTTTCGGACCAAAGGCTGACTTTCTCGCCGCCTAATGTCTTTGTCTTACATCACCCTCCCTTCCTCCTTCCTTTCCTGGGTATGTGTCACTCTTTTCTTTTTCCCTGTTTGTCTCCTAGCCCGGAGAACAAGTTCCCTTCAGACTGCCAAATATAATTTCAAAACGGTTAAAAACATGACTCTCAGTGAGCATGTGTCAAAGATTTATTTATCGTACTGAGGGAACCAGCAAGATGATTCTAGGAAGATAGGAAAGAAAGAATGAACACTGGCCGGCCGCGGTGGCTCACACCTGTAATTCCAGCAATTTGGGAGGCCGAGGCGGGCGGATCACCCGAGGTCTGGAGTTCTACACCAGTCTGGCCAACATGGTAAAACCCCATCTCTACTAAAAGTACAAAAATCAGCCGGGTGTGGTGGAGCAGCCTGTAGTCCCAGCTACTCGGGAGGCTGAGGCAAGAGAATCGCTTGAACCTGGGAGAGGGAGGTTGCAGTGAGCCGAGACTGCACCACTGCACTCCAGCCTGGGCGACAGAGTGAGACTGCCAAAAAAAAAAAAAAGTCAGGCGGGCGCGGTGGCTCACTCCTGTAATCCCAGCACTTTGGGAGGCCGAGACGGGCGGATTACGAGGTCAAGAGATCGAGACCATCCTGGCCAACATGATGTCATCCCGTCTCTACTAAAAATACAAAAATTAGCTGGGTGTAGTGGTGCGTCCCTGTAGTCCCAGCTACTCGGGAGGCTGAGGCAGGAGAATCACTTGAACCCGGGAGGTGGAGTTGCAGTAAGCCGAGATCTGGCGACAGCGAGACTCCGTCAAAAAACAAAAAACAAAAAAACCGAAATAAAAGCACGAAGTCGGATACAAAACTGCTTAGTGGGCTACAAAGCGATACAATGGGCAGAAAGCATTTGCAATCTATCAGCCTTTACAAGGTAGCATCTAACTGGACAGCATCTGGACTCCTAAGTTTTCCTAACAGTTCTACTTCTGATTCTCCATCTCTTCGTGCTGTCATCTTTCTCTAGGTCTTTGAAAACTGTCAGTCCATCTTACTGTATCTCTAATATCTGTCCCTTTTCTCCCTTCTTGTCTCTGTCCCTCTCCCTTCTTGTCTGCCTCATGAGTCTGGATATCTGCATTTCTTGTCTCTGTGAAGCCATTCTGCGTTTCTTTGTGTCTCTTTCATCTCCATCCCTTTCTGATCTGCCTCTCTCTTGCTAACTGTTCTGACACCCGTTTGCCCGGTCCTAACCCTCTGATCCACTCAGCCCTCTTATAACTTGGACCCGTGTTTCTATGTTTGTTCACTTATTTTCACTGTCTCTCCTCGCGTCGAGTCTCCGGCCCTCCCAGTCTGTGGGTCTGTCTCTCTCTTCCTCCTGCCTGTCCTTCGTCTCTCCTTGCCCTTGAGTCTCTGGTCTCTCTGTCTCTGTCTTTCCTCGCTGTTTCTATCGATCGGCATCTATCTGCCCCAGTACCACTCCCCACCTCCTCATCCCACGTGTCCCATTGCATTTCCAACGCCCGCCACGTCTCTGGCTTGCCCAGGCGGTGTCGGGTCGGGTCCCCAGGTTACCATGGAGACGTTCAGGGCCCGCCCCTCGCGCATGATCACAGAGGAACGTCATCGCGCCGCGCGCGCCCGTGCACACGAAGAACCCTACCGACTACATCTCCCGGAAAGCATCGGGCCAAGCCTTTCTCCATTTTGCGGCCTAGGAAGTAGCAGAGGCCCCTTCCTGCAGGGAGTTGCCATGGAGACGCGGTGGGGCGCCGACGGCGTTCCAATGACGGCAGTGATTGGTGCAGGACGCTGCTAATCTCAGGAAGGCCCGTAGAGAAATGAGGAAAACGTGGTGGGGGGCATGCGCGATCTGGAAGGCGGTACTGCAGTCTGTTGTCCCCGAGAGGCTTGCACATGTCGACGCACGGATTCGAGGCGGGGAGCATGGGAAGAAGCGGCCAGGAGCGTGACCTGATGATTGCGACCACCGCTAGGGGACGGGAGGAGAGGGTGTAGAAACGGAGGCGAGGGTGGGGGAAGGGCAAGGAGGCGCGCGAGCTGGTGCGCGGAGCATCCTGGGAGACGTAGTCCAGCGGGTGGGGAAGCCGAAGACTGCGCGTGCTCAGGAGCGCGGAGCAGCTCGCTGAGCGCCGAGGTGAGGGCGGGGGTCCTCTGAACCGGGAGGGCTAGGGTGGGGACCGGGGTGGTGGCTCCAGACTCAGGGATTCCGGCTGCCCAGCGAGACCCGGAGCGCAGGGAAGGAATCCGGGCACTCCTTACGGGAGCGCCAAGGGCTAGAGCGAGAGGCTTGTCAATCACTGCTGGTTGCCACGACGACAGCCTTTGGGAGCCCCGCCCCCGGCTGCCTAGGCGTCTTCACGACCTACTTTGGCACGCTGGAGCGGAAGTTGCCGCCTGGACTTCTGGGAAGTGTATTTCGGAACCCTCCGTGGGTACCTACCATCTTGGCTATGACCCAAGTTTCTCCCAGGGTTTCAGGTTGACTTGGCACCTTGAAGAGTGGAGGCTTGGCCCCCAGGATCAGGTGGCCCTCGAAATCAATGCCACCCACGGGGGGATGATTCTGCGGCGCCATCCCCTTCATAACGCAGATTCCTTCACAAAGGCGCAGCTGCAGGAGGAACAGCGCGAGGAGGGAGGTCAGCCTCACTTGCAGATGCGGAAACAAGTTCTCAAAGGCACAGTGACCTGAAGATGGGCAGAATCAGAATCTCGGGACTTCCTTGCAGGCTCCTGTTCCAGCAGTCTTGGAGCCTTTGCCGACCCTCACCCCCACCCCTTGCGAAGCTGCCCTATCCTCTTCCAACCCCACCTAAATCAGGAAGCTGAGATGGGGCATTGTGTAGTGTGATGCTGGGCTCAGAAGATGAGACTGAGTAGGGAGAGAGGGTGCTGCCTTGGGGCTGAGCCATACAGGTGACTGCACAGGTTGACATGGAGGATTAGGTGGAGCGAGGCTTCCAGGCTGAGAGGGGAATGATGGTGAGGCCCAACTCAGGAGCCAAATCTAAGTAGATGAGAGAGTAGAAGGTGAAGTGAGGGCTGGTGTTGGGTGGGGAGAGATGCCAGCAGTGATGCTGATGCCCAGGCTGTAGGTGTATAGATGCCATCCACCTGGTAAAAGAGAGAGCTGCAGCGCAGGAATGAGGTTGCACATGTAGAAGAAGGGAAGGATACAGGGGAGAGAAGTGTCTTCTAGACCTAAAAAACAGCCTGTGGGCCAGCATGGTGGAACAAACCTTTAAGGCCCAGCACTTTGGCAGGTCAAGGCAAGAGGATCATCTGCTTGAGCCCAGGAGTTCAAGAACAGCCTGGCCAACATAGTAAGATCCCATCCCTACAGAATATTAAGAAATTAGCCAGATGTCGTGGCACACACCTGTTGTCTTAGCTACTTGGGAGGCTGAGGTGGGATGATCTCTGGAGCCTGGGAGGTCAAGGCTGCAGTGACACATGATCTTACCACAGCACTTCAGCCTGGGCGACAGAGTGACACCCTGTCGCAAAGAAAAAAAAGAAAAAAGCCTGTGTTTGGAGCAGGGAGTCTATCAGAGACTTTGCACAGGCCCAAGTGGAGAGAAGACCAGGGATACAGGTGGCTAAGGGAGGGCTTCTAGCTGCGTAAGTCTGTGGGGTCTGAATGGCCTTTCTTTGCTTCTTTCCTCATCTGCCTTCCACATGGGGTAGGTCTGAGGATCAAACAGTACAGGATACACTAGGTAGTGAAGCATTCACTGTCTACTCCTGTTGCAACAGCCTCATCCTATTTCTTCACCAGGGGCAGACACTGGCCTCAGATACCTGACCTGGTACCCTCTATGAGGCCTGCGGTGCTGGGCTCCCCAGACCGAGCACCCCCAGAAGATGAGGGGCCTGTCATGGTGAAGCTAGAGGACTCTGAGGAGGAGGGTGAGGCTGCCCTATGGGACCCAGGCCCTGAAGCTGCACGCCTGCGTTTCCGGTGCTTCCGCTATGAGGAGGCCACAGGGCCCCAAGAGGCCCTGGCCCAGCTCCGAGAGCTGTGTCGCCAGTGGCTCCGTCCAGAGGTACGCTCCAAGGAGCAAATGCTGGAGCTGTTGGTGCTGGAGCAGTTCCTGGGCGCACTGCCCCCTGAGATCCAGGCCCGTATGCAGGGGCAGCGGCCAGGCAGCCCTGAGGAGGCTGCCGCCCTAGTAGATGGGCTGCGCCGGGAGCCGGGCGAACCCCGGAGATGGGTGAGTGAGTGACCATGAATGGGGTTCAGGACTGGAGCATCATCCAGCTCTGCCTCACCCTGGGTAGCACCATGCTTTGCCAGACACACATTCTCCCTTGTGGTACAGAAGTGGCCACCTGCAACAGAGACTCTGTGCAAGGCTGCCCAGGGCAAAGGGATTCCAGGGCCAGACTCTGCAGCCCATTCCTGCATCACCTGCAGTCACATGGACATAGGAGCTGCAGGCTAGGGGGATATGGGGAAGGTACTGCAAGGCTCTGGGTGTCAGAGCAGGGGAGGGACTGCAGGTGGTCCCTTCTTTCTTTGCTCAGGGACTAGGGGAGGTGGGTCCTTGGAGGACCTAGTCAGTAGGTATTTACAAGGCGGGCCCCTGGGATCGTACAGTGAGATTTGCGGCCAGCCTTACTCTCTGGTAGGACCTCTGATGGTGGGGGCATCTCCCCAGGTCACAGTCCAGGTGCAGGGCCAGGAGGTCCTATCAGAGAAGATGGAGCCCTCCAGTTTCCAGCCCCTACCTCAAACTGAACCTCCAACTCCAGAGCCTGTGCCCAAGACACCTCCTAGGACTATGCAGGAAGCATCACTGGGCCTGCAGGTGAAAGAGGAACCAGAGGTTACAGAGGACTCAGGTGAGGGCATGCAGTGTGGGCAGCACCTAAGGTCTGGTTGGGTGGGCCAGGGATCCTGGCCTGAGCAGTCAGTCTGAAGTCCACTGGGCCAAGTTTGTCATAAATGGAATGGTTTCCATATGCCAGCAGCCCCCACATTCCACCCAGTAAGGTCTCCCCTCCACTGCAGCCAGCGCTGCCACTACCCCTCACACACCAAGCCTGACTGTCACAGCCCTGTACCCATGAACCCCCTGGCATGGAGCAGGCTGTTGGGGTTTCCCAGCACTGATGGCATGTGGTGTTCAGTCCCCAAGGAGATCTCTTAGGCAATATCTGCTTTTCATTGGGGAACAGACAGCAGGCCGAGGTATAATTAGGAGCTGCTGAGGGATGACCTCGTAGTGTTAGGGGTATGACCCCTTTCACCTCCCAGGCAGGGCACCTGAACTAGCTGCTCACACCCTGCCGTTCCTGTGTGGACCCCTGTACAATACCTCTGATCCCCACTGACCATCTTGCTCCATGGTTCACGTAGGGCTACAGGGGCACAGACCTAAGCCCATCTCATCCCACTGCAGCTCAACCCCTGGCCTTCCAGGGTACTCTGCTTCCCCTAGCCCCTAAGCTGGACCCTCAGCTACCCTGCACTGCCCTCCCCAACCCAAGCCCACAACCAGGAATCCCTCCTCTCTGCATCCCAGCACCTGGCACACCACTAAGAAGGGCAGTGGGGTGGAAACTCGCTCAGGCAGCCTGATCCCAGTTTTCCTCTCTAGATTTCCTGGAGTCTGGGCCTCTAGCTGCCACCCAGGAGTCTGTACCCACCCTCCTGTCTGAGGAGGCCCAGGTAAGTCCTGCCCAGGTCCATGTTCTCCTCCTTTCCCTGGGGGTTGCTCCCTGAGCCCAGCCAGGCACAGATGAGCAGTGACCACTGTGATTTCAGGGATGTGGGACAGTGCTGGACCAGGACTTTCCCCACAGTAAGACTGGGCCTGAGGGTCCCCCATGGAGGAAGCACCCCAGGGCCCTGTGGCATGAGGAAGCTGGGGACATCTTCTCCCCAGGTAAGTGAAATGGGGTGTGGTGGGACTAGGCCCTCCGCATGGACAGCATGATCTCCGCTGACCCCACTCCTCGCTCTATGCAGGCAGCCCTCTCACTCCAGTATCTCCAAGTTTCCCCATTCCCTAGATCATCCCATGTAAGGTTCAACCTCCTCTAGCATCTTCTGTCCTCAAAAAAAGCCACCCACCACTACCACTGATCCCACAGTCCCTCTACTTTTTAGAAACTCCCCACCCCAGTAAAACCTTTTGCAAGTAGGGCCTGTATTCCCCATACCCATATTCTCTCCCAGTCCTGGTATCTTGGATGGCCTCCTGGGCTTGCATCCTGCTAGTCAGGCATCAAGACAGGTAGGGTTGGGACCTGACAAGGACAGCAGGTTAACAGACAGAGCAGTTGGGCAGGAGGGACCTTGACACAGGATAGGAATCCTGCCCAATCATGCAGGCATTACAGGCCAGAGGCCCCCTGCCATCTACCTCTTAGCCACCACCTTTGTCTGGCATCATCCAGGCTCCCCCACACCCCATCTTCTGTTCGGTTCCTTCCTGTTCCCGAGACCCAGGGTCTCCTCTTTCTTAGTTCACACCTTTGTTTTACTGGAGCTTTCTGGGTGTTCTGGTGTGGGAGATAAAATTCTGAGATGTCCCATATCTGAAACACATTGTCTAACCCTCAACGTTAGATTGAAGTTTGGCTGGAAGAATTCTTTTTATTAATACAGTCACAAACGTTTTTGATCACTATTGTTGGTGAGCCTTTTCAGTTTGAAATTCACATCTCAGTTCTGAGAAACTGCCCTGAAATGTTTATCTCCTTCCATTCTATTGCTCTGTTCCCTGTTTCTGGGATGCCTGTTACTTGGCTACTGGCCTCTAGGATGAATCCTTTTATGTTCTTTTCACTCCAATTTTCTATTCCTTCATCTTTCTACTCTATTTTCCGGGAAATTTCCTCACTTGTATCTTTCAGACCTTCTGTTGACATTTTCATTTCTGGTAGCTTTTTTTTTTTTTTTTTTAGGGTCTACTCTTTCACACAGACTACAGCACAGTGGTGCCATCATAACTCACTGTAACCTCGAACTCCTGGGTTCAAGTGATCCTCTTGCCTCAGCCTCCCAAGTAGCTGGGACTGCAGGCATGTGTCACTGTACTTGGCTCATTTTTAATTTTTTTATTTTTTTGTAGAAACAGGTTCTCACTATGTTGCCAGGGCTGGTCTTAAATTCCTGGCCTCAAGTGATCGTCTCACCTCGGCCTCCCAGAGTGCTGGGATTACAGGCATGAGCTACTTCATCTGGCCTCTTCTAGCATATTTTTAATTTCCAAGAGTGTTTTCATCCTCTGAATGTTCATCTTTTTAGCTGCCTCCTGTTCTTTCCCTTATATGTCTATCCTTATTTCTCTGAGAACAGCAGTAACTTTTTAAAAAAACAATGTGGTCTCTATTCTTTCCTAGTTGTTGGCTTATATGCAAGAGAGGGGCACCACAAATCTGGCTGACAGCTCTGAGCAGGTAGATGTGGGGATTACTGGCTGGAAGGGACATGGGGGAACCCCACATCCCAAGGAGACCCTTTTCTTAGGGAATGTGAGCAAGCAGCTTGAGTATGAGTGCATACTGCAAACAGATCCATAGGGCAATGTGGCTAGGCCAGTTTGGGGGCATTCTCCACTGTAAGCATGTTTCATTCCATCGTCTGAATCCTACAGGAAGGTATCTTCAGCCTCCTGTCAGCATCCTTGGGAGAGAGACTGACATCTCAGCGTCCAATGGGACTGTTTACCTAACAACCCTGACTTTCTCAGTATGGTTTCTCACCCTTAACATAGCCTTCTGCCAGGATGGGAGAAGAAATCCAGAAGTCAATCATGGCAGTACATACTGTTGGCTCAGAATTGTGTGCGGACAGAGCCCACAACAGCAGCCCTGCCCAGCATCTGCTTCTGAAACAGCCTCTCCAGCCTGGCTGGTGCCCTGCCCATTCACCTCCATGGCCAGAGGTATCAGGTGCCTCCAACTCCTGAGTTTGCAGAATCTTCTTAGCCAGGTGCAGTCTCTCATGCCTGTACTCCCAGCACTTTGGGAGGCGGAGGCAGGTGGATTGTTTGAGTCCAAGAGTTCAAGACCATCCTGGGCAACACGGCAAAACCCCATCTCTACTAAAAAATAATACGAAAAACTAGCTTGGCATGGTGGCACGTACCTGTAGCCCCAGCTACTTGGGAGGCTGAGGTGGGAGAGTCACCCAAGCCAGGGAAGTCAAGGCTGCAGTGAACTGAGATCGTGCCACTGCACACCAGTCTGGGCAATGGGGATGAGACCAGTCTCAAAAAAAGAAAAGGAATCTTGGGAATAAAACTGTGCCTTTTCTTTGAGGCAAGAGAGGTTTATCTATTTATTTATGAAATGGAGTCTTGCTTTATTTAAAGAGTCGGGGTTTTGCTATTTTGCCCAGGCTGTTCTCAAACTCCTGACCTCAAGTGATCCTCCTGCTTCAGCTTTCCAAGTAGCTGCGATTACAGGCTTAAGCCACCACACCTGGCTCAGAGAGGTCTTTTTATGTCTTCATCAGGAGAACATTCTGAATAGCTAATACATTCATATGTTAGGATTTCAAAAGGCACAAGACAGTATACAGTGGAATGCCCCTTCCCTGCCTGTGCCACACAGTCCTACTCTCCAGCAGCCAACATTGCTTGTTTCTTATGTGTCTTTCTAAAAAGATTCTGTACATACAGAAGCAAAGACATTTACAGACACAGATTCATTCCTTTTTTTTTTTTTTTTTTTTTTTTTTTTTTTGAGGCGGAGTCTCGCTCTGTCGCCCAGACTGGAGTGCAGTGGCACAATCTTGGCTCACTGCAAGCTCCGCCTCCCGGTTCACGCCATTCTCCTGCCTCAGCCTCCCGAGTAGCTGGGACTACAGGCGCCTGCCACCTCGCCCGCTAGTTTTTTTTGTATTTTTAGTAGAGACGGGGTTTCACCATGTTAGCCAGGATGGTCTCGATCTCCTGACCTCGTGATCCACCCGTCTCGGCCTCCCAAAGTGCTGGGATTACAGGCTTGAGCCACCGCGCCCGGCTCATTCCTTTTTTTTAAGATGGAGTTTCGCTCTTGCTGCCCAGGCTGGAGTGCAATGGCGCGATCTCGGCTCACCGCAAACTCTGCCTCCCGGTTCAAACAATTCTCCTGCCTTAGCCTCCCAAGTAGCTGGGATTACAGTCATGCATCACCACACCTGGCTAATTTTGTATTTTTTTTTCAATAGAGACGGGGTTTCTCCATGTTAGTCAGGCTGGTCTCAAACTCCCGACCTCAGGCGGTTCACCCACCTTGGCCTCCCAAAGTGCTGGGATCACAGGCGTAAGCCACTGTGCCTGGCCCATTCCTCTGATTTTTTTTTTTTTTTTTTGAGACGGAGTCTCACTCTGTCACCCAGGCTGGAGTGCAGTGGCGCCATCTCGGCTCACTGCAAGCTCCGCCTCCCAGGTTCATGCCATTCTCCCGCCTCAGCCTCCCGTGTAGCTGGGACTACAGACGCCAGCCACCACGCCCAGCTAATTTTTTGTATTTTTAGTAGAGACGGGATTTCACGTGTCAGCCAGGATGGTCTCGATCTCCTGACCTCGTGATCCGCCCGCCTCGGCCTCCCGAAGTGCTGGGATTACAGGCGTAAGCCACCCCGCCCAGCCCCATTCCTCTTCTATAAAACATACATGGGCTGGGCACGGTGACTCATGCCTGTAATCTTTAGTACGAGGAGGAGCACAACTGTTGAAGAAGTACCTAAACATGGAATTACTTGATCAAAGTGTGGGCTATTTGCTGTTTTGATGGATTTTGCCACACTGTCTTCCCATTTATGCTCACCAGCAACACATAGGAACACGTGGGTCCCTGCAGTCAGGGTGTGGAAATGGCAGATGAATTCAGCCCTAGGGTGCATTTTTCTTACTAGGAGGAGATGGAGTATATTTTATGGGATATAAGCATTAGTTACATTTCCTGTCCTGTTCACATCCTTTGCCCGTGTGTCTATGAGGTTATTGATCTTTCTTATTGATTTATTGTAGCTGTTTACTCAGGAGGTTAGTTAGCCCTTTGCCTGTGGAGAGTTTATTAGTTTGCCATTTGCCCTTTTTTAAATTTAATTTTTTTTATTTTTTAGCCATTTGTCTTTTGACTCTGATGTGGTTTTTGCTGATTTCCTTTGATGTATTCTAATTATCTGACTTTTCTTTGGCGACTTATGGATTTTCTCTCACCCACTAAAAGCCCTCGCTGCTCTCTCAGTCTTCTTAGTTTAACCTCCTCCAGGTTTCCACCCTCTCCAGGCCCTGATTCTCAGTTGCAGTTGCTGGTACCTCCTCCTCCTCCCAGCGTCAGACGCTAGAGTGCTCAGTGTGGCTGGGACCCACTTCTCTCCTCTGTAGACACCCACCCCTGTGTTGATCACTAGCAGGCCCTGGGTTCTGTGTGCCATGTGTATGCCCCAGAGCCCTTGCTCAGGTTTCCCCACAGCCTGCACGAAATCTGTGTTCCTCAGATGCCCCCACAGACATCACAAGCAAGGCACATCCAAACCCTAGACCACCATCCAGGAGCCTGCACCTTCTTACTGTTGTTGGCTCTACCTCCAGCCTTCGAGACCCACTCACTTCCCTGCATTTGCAGAGACCATCATTTTCCACCTAGACAGTGCCCCCACGCTTGCCCTACAGCCCTTCCAAAAATGATTTTTTCCAATTTAAATCAGACCTGGAAAGCTTTTTCACAAAGCCAAGTCTTCCTCCTTACACTGGGTTCTGTCTCATTATCACCTCATCAGGGAAGTCTGTACAGATAGAATCCCTACCCCTGCCTTTGTCACCTCCGTCTGCCTCATTGGTCAGTTTCAGGTCCCTGTAGTTCACACTGTGTCCCCAGGGCTGACGTGGGTCCGGGCACGGTGGGCATTTTGTCATGAATGAATGGTCCCCTTGTGCATACAGGGTTTGCGCTGCAGCTGAACAGTGTCTCCGCAGGTCCAGGTAGTGTAAACCCTCACCTCCACGTCCCCTGGGACCTCGGCATGGCTGGCCTTTCGGGCCAGATCCAATCACCCTCCCGCGAAGGTGGCTTTGCGCATGCGCTTGTGCTCCCCAGCGATCTGAGGAGTGAGCAGGACCCCACGGACGAGGATCCCTGCCGTGGTGTGGGCCCTGCTCTGGTCAGCACCCGCTGGCGCTCCCCCAGGGGCCGGAGCCGGGGCCGCCCCAGCACTGGGGGTGGGGTGGTTAGGGGCGGCCGTTGCGATGTGTGTGGTAAGGTGTTCAGCCAACGCAGCAACCTGCTGAGGCACCAGAAGATCCACACGGGTGAGCGACCATTCGTGTGCAGCGAGTGCGGCCGCAGCTTCAGCCGCAGCTCGCACCTGCTGCGCCACCAGCTTACGCACACCGAGGAGCGGCCGTTCGTGTGCGGCGACTGTGGCCAGGGGTTCGTGCGCAGCGCGCGCCTGGAAGAGCATCGGAGAGTGCACACGGGCGAACAGCCTTTCCGTTGCGCTGAGTGCGGCCAGAGCTTCCGGCAGCGCTCCAACTTGCTGCAGCACCAGCGGATCCACGGCGATCCTCCCGGCCCTGGCGCTACGCCCTCGGCCCCTCCTGGTGCGCCCGAGCCTCCCGGCCCCTTTCCGTGCAGCGAGTGCCGCGAGAGCTTCACGCGGCGCTCCGTGCTACTGGAGCACCAGGCGGTACACACAAGCGATAAGTCTTTTGGCTGCGTTGAGTGCGGCGAGCGCTTCGGCCGCCGCTCAGTGCTGCTGCAGCACCGGCGCGTGCACAGTGGCGAGCGGCCGTTCGCCTGTGCCGAGTGCGGCCAGAGCTTCCGGCAGCGCTCCAACCTCACGCAGCACAGGCGCATCCACACTGGGGAGCGACCCTTCGCCTGCGCCGAGTGTGGCAAGGCCTTCCGCCAGCGGCCCACGCTCACGCAGCACCTCCGCGTACACACAGGCGAGAAACCCTTTGCCTGCCCCGAGTGTGGCCAGCGCTTCAGCCAGCGCCTCAAGCTCACGCGTCATCAGAGGACACACACGGGCGAGAAGCCCTACCACTGCGGCGAGTGCGGCCTGGGCTTCACGCAGGTCTCGCGGCTCACAGAGCACCAGCGCATCCACACGGGCGAACGGCCCTTCGCCTGCCCCGAGTGCGGCCAGAGCTTTCGGCAGCACGCCAACCTCACCCAACACCGGCGCATCCACACGGGTGAACGGCCCTATGCGTGCCCTGAGTGTGGCAAGGCCTTCCGCCAGCGGCCCACGCTCACGCAGCATCTGCGCACCCACCGACGAGAGAAGCCCTTCGCCTGCCAGGACTGTGGCCGCCGCTTCCACCAGAGCACCAAGCTCATTCAGCACCAGCGAATCCACAGCGCCGAGTAGTTCCAGTCGGGACGCAGTCTCCGCCGTGGTCAGAACACCTATCTCACCTGGTTGTTGTAAGGCTGGCGATTACATAAGTATAAGCAGGTCCGCCCAGGGCTTGGCCACTGTAAGTGTCCAATAAACAGTAGATGGAAACTGGGTCTCCACCCACTCAGTCCCTCGCCACCTGTGCGTCCTTCACTCCCCACCCTCCAACCCCCACAGTGCTGGGCTGGTGTGCTCCCTCTGCAACCACATGGTTCCTGTGCGAGTTCCCCTCCACAACACCCCTCTTCACCCTGATAGAGGCGGCTCCTAGCATCACCTACCCCGCCTGTGGGATCGCCGCTATACCAAGCTTCTGGTATACACTGAGGGAATGGACCAGCAGCAGGTGGGGCAGAACTGCCCTGGGCAGTCCAGCCTCAGCTCTCCCTGGGCAATGGACCTCGATTTCCCAAACCCAGAGAGGAAGAAATGTTCTCTGTGAGCATCTACCAGGAGTCCATATGTATGTAGCATGGTGCCATGCCTGATCAATCAGGGTCAAGAGACAGAGCACAGCTAACTAGGTGTTAGGTGACTAATGGGGGACTGAGAAGGTTAAGTCAATCTGGCTTAGAAATGGGAAAGTTCCTGCAGGAAGCAGCTAGACCCTTAGGCCTAGAAGAACAAAGGGAAGCATTGCAACTTAGAAGTTCCAGTGAGTTTCCCATGGAGCTGAAACTCAGGCCTCTGAGAAGTGGGCACTGCTGAGCCGGTCCTGGGGTCTCTTAGCTGGCAGGGAAGCCCTGTGCGCCTGAGGGGGTACTGCTCAGCTGGGCTGGAGGTCTCTGTTCTCAGGAGGGTGCCCCAAAGGCCTAGGAGACTCCTGAGGAGGGGGCACTGGTGTGGGTGTCTCCAAGGGGCCCAATAAGCCTGGTTCTGGGAGGTATGTAAAAACTGTTGCTCCTGGAAGGACCTGCTGTTGCCAGGGGGAAGAGATGCTGCTACCCTAGTCTTTTCTCCCTTTCCAACCCCTGTTCTGGCCTGCCCCTAACACAGCTGCAGGTGAAGAGGGGTGTTTGTAGTCTCTGCCCTGCGCAGTGATGCCTAGGTGGGCAGATCTGGAGCCCAGCCCTTCTCTGGCAACGACATCCCATAGGATTTTCCCTTGACACTGAGACCAGGGCCTCCAAGGGTTGGGAGAACACTCAATCCTCAGGGAGGTTACCAGCCTCCTGAGCCCACCAGTCCTCCTTGCTCCAAGTCAGCGCTAATAATTCCCATGATACTACCTCTCCCACCCCAGCTCAGCTGTCCGGTCGTCCTTACCCTAACAGCACCCTACTCCCTGAAGTGGTCATGAGAGGCCAAGGCTTTCTACCTATATCCACCTATCAGTGGGAGTACCCGCTGAAGAGCTCTACTCATGGGGACATTCAGCATCTCACCCTTAATACTAGAGGAACAAAGGGAACCAGTGGGGTCACAGCACTTCGTGCAGCTGGGAGCCAAGGATCCCACTTGGATCTGCCAACCCCCAGGTTTGTGGGTGGTACTGTGCCTAAACTTGATGCCTGAAACCTGCATGCTCCCCTCCACACCCTGTCATGGCTGTCCCCTGGGCCATGGGCCAAGCCAAACCCCAGGAGAGGACCCAGACAGGCCAGATTCTCCCTAGCCAACCAACATCATGCGATCCAGCAGGAGCAAACTGACACCTGGTGATCCAGATTCTGCCTCAGGATGTCTTTGTAAAACTCCTTTACACCTAGGAAACCATTTCCTAGTTTTAAAACTGGAGAATTTTACCTGGAAATTCAGATTTTTCAGGACTTTCCTGTTCTCGTGTTTACAAGCAGCAGGTGATGAGGGTGTAGGACCCTGCAGATGGATCCCCAACCAGTCTGAGAAGCAAAGACTGCAGGCCCTGGGCCAGTTTCCCTGCCCTGTGGTGATCATTCCCATCACTAGAGCTGAAGACTTCTCCCACCCTGGCCCTAGACACATTGGAAGGATTCAGTCAGGAATAGATCCAGCAGCAAACCAGTGGAAACGCAGCTGAGGTGAAAGTGGACAGACGCTGAGAGCATAAGTTCAGCATACTGCAGGCTTCAGGGCAGCGTCTCCAGGACCCGGTGCCATTGACTATTTTGCCCTAGCCATCTTCCCCTTCCATCCCATTGTCCAGGTCCTTCACACAGCCCTCTCCCCCACCCCTCCAATGGATGACTTGGGTGCAGGTAACACAGGGTGAAAGGCAGTTTCAGAGAAGGGGTCTGTGTGCAGCAGGGTACAGCTTGAGCCTTAAACCCCACTCAAGGTCTCGCTCTCGGCAGGTGTCAGGCTAGCCTTGGCCTGGGCATTTCCAGTAACAGAGACTTGAGGTTTGTGTGTCCAGGCTTCTTCCGGGGTGCAGCCGGGTTTCCCCCTGCTGCTTCAAGTCACCCTAACCCCCAAGACTAGGGGCCTGACCTCGGAGGAAGCAGACAAGCCAGCCTTGGCCAGAGGCCACTCCTGGGGGAGGATCTGCAGAATCAGAGGAGTGGCGCCTGGGGGCCCCCGCAGGGAAAGGCCACCACACCATGCGCTCCCGGGGCCGGTAGTTTCTGTGGTGACGGCCAGAAGTCGCAGACCCGCAGAGTTCCGTTTCCTCCCGCCCTCCGAGGCACGCTGAGCTGTAATTGGATGGGAAGTTGACCCCGCCTCCATCCCCTTTTCCAGATAGTAGGGGAAGCGCAGAGACTCCAGTGCGTCTCCGCTGGAACTCGGGGCCCATGCCAATAGCGCCCAGGCTCCGCCCGCACGTCACGTTCCGTTCCCCAAGTGTCCACCCCGACAGGTCTTCCCCTACACCACTGTAACCACAGTGCTTACCACTCTCTGGCACAATACATGTTTTGTTAGTTTACCTCAATCAGAATCTCCAGGAACAGGGATCTTTGGGTTTGCGATAGGACAGTGAGGGTGCTCGACCTCGCACCCTCTGGGTAACGCCTCTAGTCTCACTCAGGGTCTTGCCGCGATCACCCTGCCTTGTCTGTGACCTATGGGGTCAAAGGCAGGCCGTGCGGGTGGCGGCAGCAGCGGAGACGACCACCCCCGCCGCGCTCTGCACATTCACAACATAGGATGAAGTGACCGCGAGCAAAGTGGCCCAGTCTGCCCCACTAAAAGATGGCGGCTAACCCCGCTTCCTGCCCGGCCCCGCGAGAGTCGCCGGAAGTGACTCGCAGGGCCGCCGAAGCGTCATCGCCATGAACGGAAATACCCGAGTCCAGCCGAAGGAGGCCGAACCCCAAATTCCATCGCTGAGCAACGCGGGTTTGCGGCGGCTGCGCAGGCGCACAACGCAGGCCGGGCGGGAAGAGCCAAAGCGGGCAGGCGGCGGAAATATCCGAAGCCGCGGGGCGCCCGAGGCCGTTGTAGACCTCCGCGCTGAAGCCGCTGCTGCCGCGGAAGACGATCCTCCAATACCCACCCGCCGTCACCGCGGCTGCCGCGTCCTCCTTCCACCCCTAGCCGCAGCCCCTTCGCGGAGGGATCAGCTGAGCGGCAAACGGCACGGTCCGGGGACCCCCGAATCCGCAGCTGCAGCGGAGCCTGAGACCAGAGTGGGCGAGGGCAGGGAAGGAGCGGCCCGGGGCAGTGGGGGCGGGGCCGGGCGGGCCCGAGAACAGCCGAATTTGGCCGAGAGCTGCCGAGCGAGCGCGAGGCGCTGGGCCAGGCCGTAGCCGGACTACGGGAGCCGAAGCGGGCCGCGCGGTGGGCGCGGAGCGGCGCGGCAGGCCGGGCGGGTGGCGGCAGCAGCGGAGGAGGCCGCAGCGGCGGGTCCGAGGAGCGGAGGCGACGCGGGCGGCGGCGGGGGGCCGGGTGGCCGGGGTCCCGGGCCCCGCGGCGGCGGCGGCGGCGGCGGCGGCGGCGGCAGGATGATCAAGCTGTTCTCGCTGAAGCAGCAGAAGAAGGAGGAGGAGTCGGCGGGCGGCACCAAGGGCAGCAGCAAGAAGGCGTCGGCGGCGCAGCTGCGGATCCAGAAGGGTAGGGGGTCAGGGGATGGGGTTGGAGCCGGAGGTCGGAGGTCAGGGCCTGAGGCAGGGTGATGTTGAGAGTCAGGAGGGAGTAATGCTGTTGCCGAGGGTCAAAAGTGGAGGGCCCCGAGTGGGGTGGGGGGGTCGGAGTTCAGGTCTTGAGGGTTGGGATTATGCAGTCACGGGGTGGGGGTCAGAGATGGGGCCCGCTATGTGGTGGTTTAGGATATTAGGAAGGCCTGGTGTCTGGTACTAGGGACTCGGAATCTCAGAGTTCAGGCAGTGGAGTGGAGGAGCTGGGGATTCGAGAGTATGGGGGTTAGACGGGAACTTGGGTTTGGGGTGACAGGCGAAAAAGAGACGGATAGTAGAGGCTAAAGGTTGGGGATATGAGTGGGAGAGGATTTAGTGTATTATGCTGGGGTCTCTGGGAATCTCGGAGTCAGACGGGTAAAGTAGGTTGGAGGATCAGGGACTCATGGGCCTGCCTGAGAGTCACAGCAATTTGGGTTTGGGGTTTGGGGTGACAGGTGGAGGAGGGAAGGTTAGTGAGTACCAGGGATTGGAGACAGGGGGGAGGGAAAATTTAGGCTATTGTGCTGTGAACCTCAGAGTCAGAGGAGGTGGGGCAGGGTGGTAGGGGGTGGGGACTTGAGATTGTGGGGGTCAGATGGGAAGCTGGGTCTGAGAGACAGAGAAGAGGAAGGACAGTGAGGACTGAGGGTTGGTGGGGGTGGGCAGGATCTTTGAGTTTAGGTGAACAGGTAGATACTGGAGAGTGGAGGTCATGGATGGGGAGTCTGGAGTTTAGGGCAGTCAGAGGATGTTTGGGAGTGGGGGCATTTGGGAGCTGTGGATACAGAAAAGTTGGGGGTTACCCTGGGCCAGGAGTTGGGACACGCATACACAACTAAACATGCATGCTTGAGGTATGATGTGTATCCACAAGAGCCAAGCTAGGGAGCAGGGAGAGGGCTGGAGGTGTGGAGCACAGCCCAGGACAGAGGCCTAGGGGTCTAGAAGGAGACCATGGGGGCTCTGCTAACAAACACCTGCCCTAAGTGTCCTGCTGGCTCCCTTTCTCTCTCTCTTCCCCTCCCTCTTTCTGACCCCCACTCTCTGCTGCCCAAACCCAGACATAAACGAGCTGAACCTGCCCAAGACGTGTGATATCAGCTTCTCAGATCCAGACGACCTCCTCAACTTCAAGCTGGTCATCTGTCCTGATGAGGTGAGGGTGCATATGGCTGAATTCCCAGGAGCAGACCAAGGGTGTCCCCACTGAGAGGAGGGAGACATGTTCTGCCCATCAGGCCCCACAGGATGGAACCCTGAAATTTTCTTCTCCCCCTTTCCCTCCCAGGGCTTCTACAAGAGTGGGAAGTTTGTGTTCAGTTTTAAGGTGAGTCCCAGGCAGGCAGGGATGGCTCCCTGGACTGATGAGGCATTAGCTGAAGCCCTTCCAGGGACCTACCCATCTCTCCTTTCTTTTCCTGGAGCCAGGTGGGCCAGGGTTACCCACATGATCCCCCCAAGGTGAAGTGTGAGACAATGGTCTATCACCCCAACATTGACCTCGAGGGCAACGTCTGCCTCAACATCCTCAGGTGAAGGCACGAGCCCTCTACTGCCC
Organism: Trachypithecus francoisi; assembly: GCF_009764315.1. NCBI lineage: Eukaryota > Metazoa > Chordata > Mammalia > Primates > Cercopithecidae > Trachypithecus > Trachypithecus francoisi. The sequence continues at coordinate 13,850,144 of NW_022681457.1, read as the reverse complement.
TCCCCAGCCCTGCCTGCCAGGTCCCCCTCATGGTCTTGTGGGCACTACATCAGACTCTGTCCCTTCCCACCCCTTTGTTGTCTGTTCCCAGTCATCTTCCTCATGGCCTGACCTTGGTTTTCTCCCTGGCCTGGCCTCCACACCCTCTCTCCCAGCCTCTCACATGCTCACTCTCCTATGCCCTGGATCTGACCTGCCCAATACCGGAGGGGCCTGTGGCAGTCTCCCACTCACCAAGCTCTGACCCTGATGCTCTCTGTCCACAGAGAGGACTGGAAGCCAGTCCTTACGATAAACTCCATAATTTATGGCCTGCAGTATCTCTTCTTGGTGAGTAGGAATAGGTGGTTGGGTCTGGGGAGACTGGCCTTCTGTCCCTCTGGCCTGTTGACCCCCCAACCTGTACTGGCCACAGGAGCCCAACCCCGAGGACCCACTGAACAAGGAGGCGGCAGAGGTCCTGCAGAACAACCGGCGGCTGTTTGAGCAGAACGTGCAGCGCTCCATGCGGGGTGGTTACATCGGCTCCACCTACTTCGAGCGCTGCCTGAAATAGGGTTGGCGCATACCCACCCCCGCCACGGCCACAAGCCCTGGCGTCCCCTGCAAATATTTATTGGGGGCCATCGGTAGGGGTTTTTGGGGGGCGGCCCGTGGGGGAATTCCCTGCCTTGGCCTTACCTCCCCTTCCTGCCACTTGCCCCTAGTTATTTTTTTTTTTTTTTTTTTTTACCACCATGTGATTAAGGTCGGCGCTGCCTCCCCCGACCCACTCAGCGATGGGAAATGAATTGGCTTGTCTAGCCCCCCTGCTGGGTGCTTGTTCAGCCCCCACTCTGGGCTGTGGAGTGGGTGGGCAAGGGGCCTGGGTAGCTGGGCCCAGGCAACCCACCCCTCCACCTCTGGAGGTCGCACCAGGCTATTAAAGGGGAATGTTACTGCATGGCCTCTGCCTCTTACTTCTATGGGGTGGGTGGGGCAGCTGAGGTCCATTAGGGCCTGCAAAGCTGGGGTGGTGGAACGTCTGGTCACAGGTGGCATTGGAGCACCCTACAACAGGCTGCCCAGTGCCTGGGGCAGCTCTCGAGTTGGTGGGGATACCAGGCCTGAGCCTGGGGTTGGTTGGGATGAAGCCTACTCTAGGATGAGAAGCGTAGGCAGGATCCAGTGACCTCTGGGTTCCTGGCCAAGAGGGCAGCACAGTGGAAGAAACAAGCCATCTCTAGCTTTGCCCCTTTCTTGTGTGGGTGGGCCCACCAAGGAGGAGGAGCCTCCTGAGGCTCCTATCTGAGGCCTCCGGCAGAAGTCAGGGTCTCACGGATAAGCTGGGCATTCAAGTGGAGGTTGGGTGGAAAGCGCCCACCCAGGTACTGGCTTGGTTGGGTCACTCGGGCGGGACTCAAACATGAAACACTGACGCGCAAAGGAAACGGGAGCTATTGCGCATGCGCTCGAACGCTGGCCCATTCCAGGGCACGTACGCACGCGCGCTCCTGGGAGCCTCCCAACCTTCCGGGTGCGGGCGGGGCATGTTACGTCACGTCGTTTAATCCGGAAACGGCGGCGGAGGCGACTGGATCGAGGGGCCTTGGTAGTAGGTGGGCAAGTCGGGGAACCCAGAAAGAAGCGTGACCCGGAAGCGGAAGCGGGTGCCCGTCCCAGCTCCGGTGAGTGGCCCCTGCTGGACCGCGGATCCCGGGCGGGCGTGCGGGCGGCAGCGTACGAGGCCTTCTACTCGCCCGGGTGTCCGGTGCCTCGCTTCTCCCTGGGACCCTGTCGTCAACATCGACGTCTCCAACACCACCTTGCTTTGGTGCCGAGCCCACTGACTCTCTGTCCTCGGTGTATAGTGCGACCCAACCTCCATCATCCCGTCCTCGGTGTACAGGATGCCCCAACGCTCCCAACCGTCTCCCTCAGCATTCAGGGTTCCCAGATTGTAATGCCTTGTCCTCAGCTTCACAGCCCCACATTCACCTTTCTTGGTTCTTAGGGTCTCCGCCCATCCTGTCCTCCTCTATCAGAACCCCCACAATTGCCCTGTGCTCGGTGCCCACGGTCCCCAAAACACTAGTGCTCCAACTCGCGTCGCCCCCCGCTCTCAGTCGTATCAAGGACTCCAGGGCCTCACCCATGGGTCTGGAGAGAAAAGCTGAACTTGGAAGCCGAAACTTCTGTGGGGGCATGGGGATGGAGGGGCTCGGGCCAGTGCTTGGATAATTTTCAGGTCTACCTGTCCCCCTTATATGTCCCCGGGACAATCCCAGTGTTCTCAGCTGCTCCCTTTTGGCCCTTCATTCCTGTCTCCAGTCTCAGCCCCTTCCCGTTTGGCAAGGCTCCCGTGACCCTGTTCTGCTTCTTGCTCTCCTTCTGGGCCCCCTGCCCTACAACTGGGCCTCACATCTGTCTCAGGCCTGCCAGTGGGCTTCTACCACCATGGACCTGTTGTTCGGGCGCCGGAAGACGCCAGAGGAGCTACTGCGGCAGAACCAGAGGGCCCTGAACCGTGCCATGCGGGAGCTGGACCGCGAGCGACAGAAACTAGAGACCCAGGAGAAGAAAATAATTGCTGACATTAAGAAGATGGCCAAGCAAGGCCAGATGGTGAGTGTGGGTGGTCAGGGGCAGGTTGCTGTCAATCAGGCACGGCTGTAACAGCAGTGAACAAGAGAGACCAGACACCAAACACAGGTGCTTTCAGCAAAATGAGTGGAGTGAAAGGTCAGCAGGGCTTCCCTAGTTTGAGGGTCTGGAAGGCTGCCTCCAAGGAACTGGTATGAGAGCCAAGGCTTGAGCGATGACAGTGAGCCTACAGATCTGGGCAGGGAATGTGTCAAGCAGACAGAGCAGCAAATGTTATAAGAGAGCCTTGACAAAATGGGAGATGACAGTTGAGCTTCAAGAGTTGGGCATGGACCAGACAATTCAGAATTGTGGGCCAAAGTGGGAGCTAAGTTGAAAGGTTAGGGATTACAGGGCTGGGCGCGGTACTCACACCTGTAATCCCAGCACTTTGGGAGGCCAAGGTGGTTGGATCACCTGAGGTCAGGACTTCGAGACCAGCCTGACCAACAGGGTGAAACCCCATCTCTACTAAAAATACAAAAACTAGCTGGGTGTGGTGGTGCACGCCTGTAATCCCAGCTACTCCAGAGGCTGAGGCAGGACAATCACTTGAACCCAGGAAGCAGAGGTTACAGTGAGCTGAGATCGTGCCACTGCACTCCAGCCTGGGCAACAGAGTGAGACTGTCTCAAAAAAAAAAAAAAAAAGAAAGAAAGAAAAAAGGTAACTATAAGGATAAGCTGGCCAGGCATGGTGGCTCACGCCTGTAATCCCAGCACTTTGGGAGGCTGAGGTGGATGGATCACCCAAGGTCAGGAGTTCAAGACTAGGCTGGCCAACATAGCAGAAGCCCGCTCTACCAAAAATTAGCCGGACATGGTGGTGCATGCTTGTTATTCCAGCTATTCGAGGGGCTGAGGCAGGAGAATCGCTTGAACCCAGGAGGCATAGGTTTCAGTGAGCCAAGACTGTGCCACAGCACTCCAGCCTAGGCAACAAAGCAAGACTCCATCTCAAAAAAAAAAAAAAAAAAAAAAAACAGGATAAGGATAAGCTACAGCCAAGAGGCTGCCAAAACCAGTAAGGAAACATGAAGAAGGAACACAGCCTTTGATGGGTGAGAGGGTTTTGGCCTGAATAGGTAGGCAGAGAAGATAGCATTTCTTGGGATGGGCAAGAAAGATGTTGGAGAGGAGATCAAAAGCTGAGCCTCAGGTTTATATGTGATTCTGGATAGTTTGAGGTGTGGGTTTCTATCAAGTGGAAGAAGGGGCAGATTCTTTGCCTAGGCTGGGAATAGAAATTGAGCAATGGCTGTTGTAAGTCAAAAGAATGACTGAAAACATGGAGAGAAAAGGAACCCTAAGGAGTGAGCCTGGGGCCTTTTACTATTTACGAATCAAGAGAGGTGAGGAGGACCTTACAAAGGAGCCCAGGGAGTTCGTGGCCCAAGAGGCAGAGAAGGGTTAGGTCAGGAGGGAGGGACCAGTGACCACTGGGTTAGCCACAAAGTTTCTGTAAACTTCAAGTGGAATTGCGAATTGGGGTGGTGGGGAGGAACACCTAACTAATGGGGTGTCAAGAAGTATAGGATCTGGCCGGGCGCGGTGGCTCAAGCCTGTAATCCCAGCACTTTGGGAGGCCGAGACGGGCGGATCATGAGGTCAGGAGATCGAGACCGTCCTGACTAACACAGTGAAACCCCGTCTCTACTAAAAAGTACAAAAAACTAGCCGGGCGTGGTGGCGGGCGCCTGTAGTCCCAGCTACTCAGGAGGCTGAGGAAGGAGAATGGAGTGAACCCAGGAGGTGGAGCTTGCAGTGAGCTGAGATCCGGCCACTGCACTCCAGCCTGGGCAACAGAGCAAGACTCCGTCTCAAAAAAAAAGAAGTATAGGATCATCTCATTCCTGTGTCCTTGATGCCCTTGTCTGCTCTGCAGGATGCCGTTCGCATCATGGCAAAAGACTTGGTGCGCACCCGGCGCTATGTGCGCAAGTTTGTATTGATGCGGGCCAACATCCAGGCTGTGTCCCTCAAGATTCAGACTCTCAAGTCCAACAACTCGATGGCACAAGCCATGAAGGGTGTCACCAAGGCCATGGGCACCATGAACAGACAGGTGCGCTTTTCCCAATCCCCCTTCCCACTCCCAGGACCCATGGGGACCACACTCACACTCCTACCACTTCCAGCTGAAGTTGCCCCAGATCCAGAAGATCATGATGGAGTTTGAGCGGCAGGCAGAGATCATGGATATGAAGGAGGAGATGATGAATGATGCCATTGATGATGCCATGGGTGATGAGGAAGATGAAGAGGAGAGGTATGGGGAAACTGGATGGGAGGGTAGAGATGTTTGCCTGGCCCTCATGGAATGCATAGCCCTCATTGAGTTCTCTCTCTTCCCTAGTGATGCTGTTGTGTCCCAGGTCCTGGATGAGCTGGGACTTAGCCTAACAGATGAGCTGTCAAGTGAGTGCTCCAAAACCTGGGCCCCATTTCCCACCCAAGGCCCAGCCACAGCCCCAAGCCCTCCCTTTCCCTGCAATACTCCCCTCCACTGCGTTTCCCACTCGGCCTGATTCCCCCCTGCTCAAATCCCCCCTTTCTCTGCAGACCTCCCCTCAACTGGGGGCTCACTCAGTGTGGCTGCTGGTGGGAAAAAAGCAGAGGCCGCAGCCTCAGCCCTAGCTGATGCTGATGCAGACCTGGAGGAACGGCTCAAGAACCTGCGGAGGGACTGAGTGCCCCCTGCCACTCCAAGATAACCAGTGGATGCCCAGGATCTTCTACCCTAACCCCTCTGTAATAAAAGAGATTGGACACTAGTCTCTAGGCCCATGTGACTTTTGGCCTGATGTGGGACCAGGCTGGGGTCCCTGGGAGGACAAGTATCACCTAAGGCAAGAGGCACTTGGTACAAAGCTAAGGGTTGGGGTTTGGGGGCAGGGGTGGACAAGCAAAGTCCACCTGGGGTTCTTCAGGGGTTGGGAGCTTGAGGTGAGCTGTGGGCCCTGCTCCATCCCCTCTCCCAAGATACTGGGCTCCCCCAAACACCCTGGTAGGATCTTGAGAGGCCAGTCCTGCATCTGCCAGGCTGTAGTGCCCAACACTGTTTGGTCCAGTGATGGTTTAATGACAACATTCGGAGGCCAGTCCAGACCAACCAACAGAGGCAAGGGGGTGGCCTTGAGATTCACACGGGCTCAACTGTAGAGTAACTAAATCGTAACACAGGGATGAATGATAATGTTAAGTGGACTCAGCAAAGGGAGACGGAAAAAAACATATATGGAAGGTCTCAGTTCACTGTGGTACCATCTGAAGATGAGAAACAGCTACAGCACCAAAGTTTACGAAGCATTCAGTAGAATGGGGCTAACCCTGCCTACACAGGGCTGCAGGTCACACCCACCCAGTATCGCACAGGGTACCCAACAAGCCTCTAGTGTGTACATCCTTTGCCCTGGGTGCCCTCCTCATATCCAGAAACGGCAAGGAGGCAGTCTTCCCCACTCCCTAGGCATCCATACACATGGGCTTGGGTAGGCTGAGGACAAGACCCCCCTCCCTCGTGCCACCAGTGCTTGATAAGGCTGAAGAGCAGATATAGTCAATAAACCAGGCCCTAGGACCACAGCCCCCCAACTAGCCAAGGCCTGAGGAACTGGTGAAGTTTTTATTAAATCCACAGAAGTAAAAACCATATCGTGAGGAACTGGGGGATGGGGCCACCAGGGAGTGGGAGTCAGGCCACCAGGGGAGTGGGGATGGGGTGACAAGACAGAGAACAGAGCCAGGCTGGGATGGCCATGGGGGCTCCAGCCTCAGGGGCCATCACCAGGGCCACCAGACAGCTCCTGGGAACTCAGGCCAGCACCAGGCAGGCTCATCGGCGGGGGCTCCACCAGCACAGCAGAGAACTTGGTGTCACCGAAGGCCTCGTTCATGCGCGTCTCGAAGAAGCGCTGCAGGCCGATGATGGACTGCACGTCTGCCTTATCCTGGACCAAGCAGGAATGCAGTGGATGAATGGGTCCTAGCTCTTTCCTTCACATCTCTCCCTGCCCACAGCCCCTCCGTTCCACTGGCTCACCTCAGTTAACTTGTTGAATTGCTTGAACATGCGGCCCACATCCTGGGCAAACTCCTGTGGGGAGCTGTAGGGAGGTGACAACTTCTCCTGCAGGCGGGCGCGGATCAGGGTCAGATCCAGGGTGCCACCGGGCTGGTCCTGCAGGCAGATCACACACACACACACAAAGACACACATATACATGCATAAGTTGAGAGTGAGACCCGGCAGCCACCACCCCCTCCACTTTCCCGTCCTAGGACTCACCAGGGAGAAGGTGGAGTCGGTAGCCAACTGATGCAGGGGGCGGCAGGGTTCATGACAGAAGAGAGCCAGCAGGACACGCTCACATTTCTACAAACAGTGTACCAGATGTCACAGCTCTGGGTAGCACCTATAAAGACTCTCTGGGCAACCCCACCTAAGTAACCCCACCCCTCACCCGCTGGTTGGCTGGCGAGAGCTTGGCCACCACGCCAGTGCTGTCTGCACCATCCAAGCTGAGGCTGCCATCCTCCTCCTTCAGGTCAGGGAGCACATGGCAGAGTGAGCAGCTCCACTCCTCCCTAGGGTGAAGAGAACAAGGGTCTGCACATGATCCTCTCCAGAGAGCCCAACACCCAGACTAGACCCACACCAGCCTCACCACTCACCCTGGTACATCCTGCAGGGCCGGCAGGTGACAGTCCAGGTGGAAACAAAACTCACACTGGTTGCACATGACCAGATCACCTGGCTTCTGGCAGACACGGCAAATGGTGGCACTGTCATCCAGGGTTCCCGGGCCACCACCTGGAGCTGAGGTACCCTCAGGAGCCACCACCTCCAGCCCTGAGCTGGTGCTGCCACTAGGTGAGGCCAGGCGGGGACCCTCAGCACCAGGACCCTCCGCAAGAGCCATAAGCACAGGTTTGGTTTCAGGGCCCTCAGTGGCAGTAGGAGGGGCTCCAATGGCAGCCTCCGTCTCCTCCTCCTGCAAGGTGGTGATGAGGGGTGTTCAACAGGGTCCAGACCTGGACTACAGCCTTCCTCCTACAGCTATAGTTCCTTGGGACAGGCTTACCTTGACAATGGCCATACCAGCCAGGGGTGGGGCACCAGGGGTTCCTGCAGGTGCAGTTCCTGGCTGGCCGGTAGCTGCAGCGGCAGCGCCACGTTCAATGACAATAAGGTTGTAGTCCTCAGTGGTACTGCCTGGGAAGACCTTGAAGACGGGTGGCTGGCTGTCAGCTGTGAGGTCCAGGTCCAGGCGTTCTAGGCTCACTCGTGGCACCTTGCGCATAAGGCCGCTCACCTCACCCTCACCTGAGCGGGACCTGCAGATGCAGCAACCTGGCATGAGTACACCCCCACCCTCCATCCACCTCCACCCCCCGGGGAGGTGCCACACTTACCGTTTCACACCTGACACATGGGGCTCTGCACTTGAGTAGGGATCATCTACTTAGAAAATGGAGAAAGAAGACTGGCAGGTTGGGGTAGAAACAGCACTGGGGCCCTTCCCTACCCACTAGGCAGACCCACTCACCTGACCCAAAGCCATAGCCTTCCTGCACCTCCATGGGCTGTGAACAAAGCAGAGCCTTCTGCCTCAGTGGGACAGGAACCCTGTTGGACCCCATTCCCTGCCCACCCCTTCCTGGGTCCTCTCTCCTGCTCACCTGGCTGCTGCCAGAGCCCTGCTTGCTCAGGGGCCCTGGGGCTCTTGGAGGGGCCATGGGTGCAGGGCCTGTTGAGTTAGTGCCAGGACGCTCTGCCACAATCTTGCCTGCACAAAGAAAAGAGAAACATGGCCGGGCGCGGTGGCTCAAGCCTGTAATCCCAGCACTTTGGGAGGCCGAGACGGGCGGATCACGAGGTCAGGAGATCGAGACCATCCTGGCTAATACGGTGAAACCCGGTCTCTACAAAAAAAATTACAAAAAACTAGCCGGGCGAGGTGGTGGGCGCCTGTAGTCCCAGCTACTCGGGAGGCTGAGGCGGGAGAATGGCGTAAACCCGGGAGGCGGAGCTTGCAGTGAGCTGAGATCTGGCCACTGCACTCCAGCCTGGGCGACAGAGCGAGACTCCGTCTCAAAAAAAAAAAAAAAAGAAAAGAGAAACATAAGCAGGTACAGCACATGGGGTAATAACAAAGTAGAGCTAGGTAGAGCTGGGACCCACCGAAGGCCTCGGCACTCTTGGTCCAGGCATTGAGGTCCCACTGAAACTTCATCTCGCCATGTGGCTCCACGGGATCCACAATCATCTTGAGGGCCCGGTGCAGCTGGAAGTAGATCTGGTTGGGAGTGAAAGGGAAGAAAGAATGAGCACACCAACAACAAATAGGGATTTGAGGTACTGGGAGCCACCTGCCTGGAACCCACCAGCTGGAAGCCCACCAGTACACACCAACTTCTTAGAAAGCAGAAGGGCTGTGTTGTTGTCACTCTCCAGAGCCCAAGAGGCAAAGCGCAGAATGTGCTCCTGGTGCTTCTGGATCTTGGTCATGGTCCAGTGCTGCCGCTCCAGGCGCTCCTGCTGCCCCTCAGTAACCTTCTGCAAATGGAAAATGTATGAGGTAAGCAGAGAAAGCAGAGAACACTAGGATCACTCCTTAACCCGGGAAAGCATCATCAATCAGCAGAGGGGGCTCAGGGACCCTCTTACTGGCACAAGGATTACCTGGGCATCGTTGACCAGCACACGGCCCCGCTTATTCAGTTCCTTCATGATCTGCAGGATGGCCATCTTGACATCCACTTGCACACGCTTCTGTACGTCAGACACCTGGCGAATCCTAGGGGACAGAGCAGGTCAGGCTAGGTAGGGTCTTGCTGCCCTGGGCCACTCCACAGCTCCAGAACCCACACTTACGAGCTGCGAACCTCCTTGGTGCTCTTCTGCAATGTGGCATGTTTGTCCCCAAGGCGCTTCACCAGTGAGGCCAGGAGCTTGCGCTGGTTCCTCACTGCATCCTCTAAGAACTGGTACCTGAGAGCAGACAAATGTGTTCCTGAGCACTAAGCTAGGGAAGGGGTGGCACCCACCCAACCACTATGCCTTGGGACTCACTGGTGGTCCTTGTGGGCATTGAGCTGGCAGTCTCGGCAGGTGAGAGTATCACAGCTCTCACAAAACAGCACAAGGGGTTCATGCTTGTGTACGTTGCAATAGACGGTACGTTCACCATCCCGAGACTTGGCAGGCCCTAGGGAGTCGGAATCATAAGGCTGGACCTTGCCCTTCACCACCCCCAACTCAGGAAGCAGACTAAGTTGGGGCCTCATTTCCTGCCTATTCTGTGACACTAGGCCATTTACTGGGAAGATGTAGAGGGTGTAGCCAGCGAAGAATACAGGCCTGCAAGCCCAATTCCTTGCTCCCAGAAACCTCTGCCCCAACATAGCTGAGAACCACATCCCTTTCTTCTAGCTCCTAGAGGTGACAACAATGTAAAGGTAAGGATAGCCTCCCGAAAAACAGGACTACCCCCCCACACACACACTGTTCCCTTTACTGACAACTTCTCCAAGTGGACATACTCAGAATTCCGCCTACAAACCACCCTGGACTCCTTTTCTTCTCCTTTCATGGTTAACTTCCTCCCTCTTCCCTGACAAGAGAACACCAGGGTCTCTTACAACCCAAGAGCCCAGAGAAAACCTCGTAGAGGTTCTCATACTGGGAGAGCTGAAATGTCAAACCAGGACCCTCAGAATGGTGGTTACACCCGCTCTACAGCAAGAGCTTGGTGCTCAGCATAATTCCACCCCAAGACCAACACATTAATAACCTTCAAAGCCTGCTTCCCCATTAGAAAACCGATTAAGTACAGTGGTCCAACATACCAACCAAATCCAAAATACGTAGCATCAGGGCTCACTGGGGAAACTGACTTCCCCAGTGCCACCCATTCCTGCACCCTGACCTTTGCTTGGGACATCTGGAATGTAGGACACCCTGCAGCCCCCTGCCTATCCCTCTTGGCTCCTCAGGCCCCACAGCCGCCACCTTCCCACTATCTTCCACCAATGCTGGCCTCTGGATGGGAAGAATCACAGTATGGCTACCAAAAGGCCACTCATGGGAGGATTCTGGCCCAAAAACTGGGCTAGACTCAAAAGACTCTCAAGCTCCTTTCCAAATCAAAGCTAGCGTGTGACTGTGAAAAGCTGCAAATGCCAAACCAAACTCTGGGTAAGTCTCTGCCAACTCAAAAGCTAAAACGCTTCCAGAAATCACCATCACTTATAACCCATGGACCCACAAAGTCTCCTTTTCCCTAACAGCCTCTTATACCAGATGTTTGCCAGGGAACCACAAACCCAGTAGGCCCTTCACATCATGCTTTTCCCTGTTTGCATATTCTGAGCCCTTCAACACCAGGACTGAGAACTCCCTGATTAGCTTCCTCAAACCCTCTGTACCTCCCTGCAGCACATTAAGGTCTTCCCTGTCTCCCCTTCCCACCCCCTCCCACCTAAGCCCTAGAGACTACACACCGCAACTCCAGTTTTCCTGCTTTTGGAGTTCTGCCCTCGCGCCCTTCGGGCGTCACCCCCTGGAGAACTCTAGGACCCATCCACCAAATGCAACCAACACTATAAAAGCAACTGAGGGCACATACGGGAGAGCAACTCCAACAGCCCCCTCAACCTCACGTACCAGTAGAGCGCACAGTGTGGTCCTTGGTGTACTTCACCCGCTGGTGCGCCTCTACACAGGTCTCACACAGAGGCTCCGAGCACTCCACACAGTAGCTGGTAGCTGGGGCATTATCCTCACAGCTAGTGCAGCACTGCCAGACAAAGGCAGGGTCAGAGAAAGCAAGACAACTTGCTAGATCCACATCTACACCCCAGAAAATACAACCCAAGATTAAGATTGGTCTCTTGACCCAGCCTAGACAGCCCACCCAGAGCCTTGGGAAAGTCAAGTAACAGCCTGGGAGCTGGTGTCAAGCTCCTCCTGGGCAGATGCCCCCTCCCCAGAAACCTCCCTGTGGTTGCTGAGGTTGGACGCACCTGGTTAGCATCCTGGGCGTCGGTGGCAGCCTTGTTGCCACTATCACGCATGAAATAATTCTCCACGATGTCTTTGGAGAAGCACTGTTGCTTGCACACGGGACAGTCCACCACTTCGACAGGCAGGGATGTGGGAGACTGTTACAAGTTCCCACCCAAGTTATGGCCCCCCTCATCCCCCTGCTGGATGGGCCCCCCGACCATTATCCCGCAGCGAGCCAGTCCCTCCCCTCCCCTCCCCGAGTCTTTTCTCCAACTTTAGTCAGATGTCTCATCTCAGCGACCAGCCCAAACCCACGTCCCTATGCAGAACCCAGAAAGTACTCCCCGTGCACTGTCCGGGCCCCCATCCTCTTGCCCAGGTGGCATCCTCATCTCTGCACCCAGTGGGAATCAAAGGCAGAGAGTAGGGGGAGGGGTGGCCCCGATCACTTCGTACTTACCGGCGCCGTCGCCCGCAGCCCCGCCGTCCCCGGAGCTGTTGGCGGCGGCGGGCGCCGCGGGCCCTAGGCAGGCACTACAGGCCGAGTGCAAACAGGGCAGCAGGCGGGGCTCCCTCTCGGGTCGCAGGCGCTCTCTGCACACGCCGCAGTGCTCCAGCAGCTCCAGCGCCTCGGCGCCGCCCCCCGCGGGCGACGACACCGAGGCCGAAGCCGAGGCCGAGGCCGCGGTCGAAGAGGCGGTGGAGCGCTTTTCGCCGCCAGCGGAGCTCTCGCCCGGGCCCGGGCTGCCAGAGGCGGCCGAGGCCGCTGCTGCCGAGGCTGCCGCCGCCGAGGCCGCCATTCACACGCCGCCGGGGGCGCCCAGGGGGGAGGAGGGGCGCGGGGCCCGCCGCGCAGGCGCAGACGCGCTCGCCGCCAACTGCTGGGCCGCCGCCGCCGCCGCCGCCGCCGCCGCCGCCGCGAGGCCGAGCACCGCCACGCGCCTCCTGGGCCGCTGCCCGCCGCCCGCGGGACGCTGCTGCGGCACCGCCAACTGCTGCCTGCTCGCCTCCCGAAGGCGCCGCCCGCGCTTCTTCCTCAGCCGCCGCCGAAACCCTCACCACGCGACACAAGAACAAGCACAACCGCTCGCCCGCGCGCCCGCTCGCAGAAAGAGCCGAGGCCGGGGGGCGGGACAGAAATAACTGGCGCCGACGCCGCCGCGCACGCGCATTGGGCGCCGCACGCCCGGGGGCGGGGCCCAGGCCGGTCGGGGCGGGAGAGACTGCTAGTACGCACGCGCCCACTCCGGGTCCTTCCACCACGGCCAACCCCACGTCGGTGGGGCCTTGTGGGGGCGGGGCGGGCCCTCTGTGACGTCACTGCCGCAATTTAATCCGCCAGTGGGGTGTGCGCACCTTTATAGAGTGTGATTCCCCTCTCAGCTCCACCTCCAGACCACACCGAAGCGGGCTGCTGTACGCCCAAGCGCATGGGCAGTCCGTAACTCTTTCTCAGCCCGCGTCTTTTCGCTCTCGTAGAGTCGTCTCCAGCCTCTGCGTCACTAAGAGTTCGGGATAGGGGGCAGGGCCGATGGGGAAGTGGGCGGAGCCAAGACGGAGTAAAGGGCTGTGCCCAGGGAGAGGGGAGGACAGTCTCCATCCCAGGAGGGAGGAAGCTCCTGTGTGAGAGCAGGGGCTGACTTTTGAATTTTAACCACGTTATAGTTAAACTTGAGAAACACAGAAACTTGCCTAAATCAAATGTAGATCACAGCCGGGCGCCGTGGCTCATACCTGTAATCCCACCATTTTCTTAGGCGAATCGGGAGGCTCCGTTTAGCCCAGGAGGCCGGGGCAGCAGTGAGCCGGGATTGTGCCACTGCACGCCAGCCTAGACAACAGATCGAAAAAAATGTGGCCAGGCGCGGCGGCTCACGCCTTTAATCCCAGCATTTTGGGAGGTCGAGGCGGGTCGATCACCTGAGGTCGGGAGTTCGAGACCAGCCTGGGCAACGTGGTGAAACCCCGTCTCTACTAAAAATACAAAAATTAGCCGGGCGTCGTGGCGGGCGCCTGTACTCCAGCTACTCAGGAGGCTGAGGCAGGAGCATCGCTTGAACACGGAAGGCGAAGGTTGTAGTGAGCCGAGATCGTGCCATTGCACTACAGCCTGGGAGAAAAGAGCGAAACTCCATCCCAAAAGAAGAAATCTTTTTGTGTTTGTTTTGAGACGGAGTTTTGCTCTGTTGCGGCTGGAGTGCAGTGGCGCGATCTCTGCTCACTGCGACCTCTGCCTCCTGGGTTCAAGCAATTATCCTGCTTCAGCCTCCTGAGTAGCTGGGATTACAGGCATTTGGCACCACACGCCCGACTATTTTTTGTATTTTTAGTAGAGACTGAGTTTCACCACGTTGGCCAGGCTGGTCTCGAACTCCCGACCTCAGGTGATCGACTCGCCTCGACCTCCCAAAGTGCTGGAATTACAGGTGTGAGCCACCACGCTGACCGCCCTACCGCCCTTCGCAAAAACACACACACACACTATAAATCACAAGAGGCAATGAGAGCAATGAGTCTATGAAATCCCATCCAGCCCCCCAAGGCGTCCCCTCCCCATGATTTAGTAAGTGGCTACCCTGACTTTGATGCTTTTCCAGATGGAGAAACTGAACCTCAACCGTGGGGAATCCCAAGGAGGGAAGGAAGCAGGTCCGTGTGGGGAGAATCCTGTCTGAGGAGGAAAGTAGGGTTTGTGTGGGGAGAATCCTGTCTGAGGAGGAAAGTAGGGTTTGTGTGGGGAGAATCCTGTCTGAGGGAAACAGGGTCTGAGTGGGGAGGGGGACCCTGTCTGAGGAGGGAAGCGGGTCTGTGTGGGGAGAATCCTATCTGAGGAGGGCAGCAGGGTCCGTGTGGGGAGAATCCTGTCTGAGGAGAGAAATAGAGTCTGTGTGGGGAGAATCCTGTCTGAGCAGGGAAGCAGGGTGTGTGGTGGGAGAATCCTGTCTGAGGAGGGAAGCAGGGTGTGTGGTGGGAGAATCCTGTCTGAGGAGGGAAGCGGGGTGTGTGGGGAGAATCCTGTCTGAGAGAAGTGGGGTCTGTGTGGGGAGAATCCTGTCTGAGGAGGGAAGTGGGGTCTGTGTGGGGAGAATCCTGTCTGAGGAGGGAAGCGAGGTGTGTGGGGAGAATCCTGTCTGAGGGAAGCGGGGTGTGTGGGGAGAATCCTGTCTGAGGGAGCGGGGTGTGTGGGGAGAATCCTGTCTGAGGAGGGAAGCGGGGTGTGTGGGGAGAATCCTGTCTGAGGAGGGAAGTGGGGTCTGTGTGGGGAGAATCCTGTCTGAGGAGGGAAGCGGGGTCTGTGTAGGGAGAATCCTGTCTGAGGGAAGCGGGGTGTGTGGGGAGAATCCTGTCTGAGGGAAGGGGGTGTGTGGGGAGAATCCTGTCTGAGGGAAGCGGGGTGTGTGGGGAGAATCCTGTCTGAGGGAAGCGGGGTGTGTGGGGGAATCCTGTCTGAGGGGAAGCGGGGTGTGGTGGGAGAATCCTGTCTGAGGGAGCGGGGTGTGTGGGGAGAATCCTGTCTGAGGGAAGCGGGGTGTGTGGGGAGAATCCTGTCTGAGGAGGGAAGCGGGGTCTGTGTAGGGAGAATCCTGTCTGAGGAGGGAAGCGGGGTGTGTGGGGAGAATCCTGTCTGAGGGAAGCGGGGTGTGTGGGGAGAATCCTGTCTGAGGGAAGCGGGGTGTGTGGGGAGAATCCTGTCTGAGGAGGGAAGCGGGGTGTGTGGGGAGAATCCTGTCTGAGGAGGGAAGCGGGGTGTGTGGTGGGAGAATCCTGTCTGAGGAGGGAAGTGGGGTCTGTGTGGGGAGAATCCTGTCTGAGGGAAGCGGGGTGTGTGGGGAGAATCCTGTCTGAGGAGGGAAGCGGGGTGTGTGGGGAGAATCCTGTCTGAGGAGGGAAGCGGGGTTGTGGTGGGAGAATCCTGTCTGAGGAGGGAAGTGGGGTCTGTGTGGGGAGAATCCTGTCTGAGGGAAGCGGGGTGTGTGGGGAGAATCCTGTCTGAGGAGGGAAGCGGGGTGTGTGGGGAGAATCCTGTCTGAGGGAAGCGGGGTGTGTGGGGAGAATCCTGTCTGAGGAAGCGGGGTGTGGTGGGAGAATCCGTCTGAGGAGGGAAGCGGGGTGTGTGGGGAGAATCCTGTCTGAGGGAAGCGGGGTGTGTGGGGAGAATCCTGTCTGAGGGAAGCGGGGTCTGTGTGGGGAGAATCCTGTCTGAGGAGGGAAGCGGGGTGTGTGGGGAGAATCCTGTCTGAGGAGGGAAGTGGGGTCTGTGTGGGGAGAATCCTGTCTGAGGGAAGCGGGGTCTGTGTGGGGAGAATCCTGTCTGAGGGAAGCGGGGTCTGTGTGGGGAGAATCCTGTCTGAGGGCAGCGGGGCGTGTGGGGAGAATCCTGTCTGAGGGAAGTGGGGTCTGTGTAGGGAGAATCCTGTCTGAGGGAAGTGGGGTCTGTGTAGGGAGAATCCTGTCTGAGGAGGGAAGCGGGGCGTGCGGGGAGAATCCTGTCTGAGGAGGGAAGCGGGGCGTGCGGGGAGAATCCTGTCTGAGGAGGGAAGCGGGGTGTGTGGGGTGAATCCTGTCTGAGGAGGGAAGCGGGATGTATGAGAGAACTCTGAGGGACGCGGGATCTGGGGGAGAGGAATCATGTTTACGGGGAGAGCAGAGTCTGAAGGTGGAGGCGAACCCGCCTAGGGACTGTCAGCGCGTTGAAAACCTGGGTGGGTACATTGAGGCTGCCCCGGGGGAGCGGTGGGCCTCAGCCCCTGTGCAGTGCCCCGAGGCCCTGAGGTCTCCGGTCCAGGTGACAACGGCTGGGGGCGGGGTAGGTGACAGCTTCCGGAGGATGTTTGGAGGCCGCGAGGACTGGCGCGAACCACCGTGAAACCCATTCGCCACTCCCAAGGCGCCCACAGGTAACGTGGGCAGCCGGGCGGGGCGTGAGGGTAACAGGGCACAGCCTCCCCAGGCCCCGCTCCCAGGTGTCCGCACGTGGCTGCAGCACGGGTGCGTCGGCCGCTGGGCCGGGTGTGGCCTTTGTTCCTGATGGGGACCGGGGGCCGCGGGGCTTTGTCCCCGCCTCTGCCTTTGTTCGATCTCTGGCGCGCGGCCCCCCAAATCTGGGCCCGCCCCCTCCGCGGCATAGTCACCGCCTCCGCGCCCAGCCTGCCCCTTCATAGGGCCACGCCTCGCGAGCCGGCCCGCCCCCTCCAGCCCACCACCCTGAAGAGGCCCTGGCCCCTGGCTTCCTTCCTCTGATAACCGGGAAAGTTGATGCCACAGGCTGACACCTTCAGACCGCTTAAGCCCAGGAGTTGGCTGCACTGAGCTATGATCGCGCCCCTGCACTCCTGCCTGCGACGGCAGAGCGAGGCCCTGTCTTTAAAATAAAATTTAAGCCGGGCGCGGTGGCTCAAGCCTGTAATCCCAGCACTTTGGGAGGCCGAGACGGGCGGATCACGAGGTCAGGAGATCGAGACCATCCTGACTCACACGGTGAAACTCTGTCTCTACTAAAAACTACAAAAAGGCCGGGCGCGGTGGCTCAAGCCTGTAATCCCAGCACTTTGGGAGGCCGAGACGGGCGGATCACGAGGTCAGGAGATCCAGACCATCCTGGCTAACACGGTGAAACCCCGTCTCTACTAAAAAATACAGAAAACTAGCCGGGCGAGGTGGCGGGCGCCTGTAGTCCCAGCTACTCGGGAGGCTGAGGCAGGAGAATGGCGTAAACCCAGAAGGCGGAGCTTGCAGTGAGCTGAGATCCGGCCACTGCACTCCAGCCTGGGCGACAGAGCGAAACTCCGTCTCAAAAAAAAAAAAAAAAACTACAAAAAACTAGCCGGGCGAGGTGGCGGCGCCTGTAGTCCCAGCTATTCGGGAGGCTGAGGCAGGAGAATGGCGTGAACCCGGGAGGCGGAGCTTGCAGTGAGCTGAGAGCCGGCCACAGCACTCCAGCCTGGGTGACAGAGCGAGACTCCGTCTCAAAATAAATAAATAAAATAAAATAGCCGGGCACGGTGGCTCAAGCCTGTAATCCCAGCACTTTGGGAGGCCGAGACGGGCGGATCACGAGGTCAGGAGATCGAGACCATCCTGGCTAATACGGTGAAACCCCGTCTCTACTAAAAATACAAAACCTAGCCGGGCCTGGTGGCGGGCGCCTGTAGTCCCGGCTACTCGGGAGGCTGAGGCAGGAGAATGGCGTAAACCCGGGAGGCGGAGCTTGCAGTGAGCTGAGATCTGGCCACTGCACTCCAGTCCGGGCGACAGAGCGAGACTCCGCCTCAAAAAAAAAAAAATTAAAAAAAATAAAATAAAATAAAATAAAATTTAAAAAGAAAAAAAAAGTTGGTGCTGGCAGTGCACGGGGCGAGGTGTGGGCGTCCTTTAGGAATATTTGCTGTGGCCAGGCACGGTGGCTCACGCCTGTAATCCCAGCACTTTGGGAGGCCGAGGTGGGCAGATCACCTGAGGTCGGGAGTTGGCCACCAGCCTGACCAATATGATGAAATCCCGTCCCTACTAGAAATACAAAAATTAGCCGGGCATGGTGGCACACGCCTGTAATCCCAGCTACTCTGGAGGCTGAGACGGGAGAATCGCTTGAACCTGGGAGGCAGAAGTTGCAGTGAGCTGAGATCGCGCCATTGCACTCCAGCCTGGGCAACAAGAGCGAAACTCTGTCTCAAAAAAAAAAAGGAATATTTGGTGAGCATTTTCCAGGGCCCTATCCTGCACTTGTCCCCAGAATCACCCGAGAGGGGGATATGTGACCCATACCTGCCTCTGGCCTCTAGGGCAGACAAGGGTACCAGGGCCAGGTAAAATATTAATACTATGGTACAAAGTGTGGAAATGTCTCTCCTAGGGGCTGCCCCAAACACTTGCAGGAAGGCAGTTGAGCAGAAACAAGTCCAAGGTCCCTGAGGCAATAGGGAGGCAATAGTGAGGAGTAGTGGTAGGTGCTCAGAGAGGTTACTATACAGCTAGCAGGATCTGGGGTAGGTTGGATCCCCTGCCACCCTATCATCAGCTGCCCCTCATAACAGGCCCTCTCCTAGGCCCTGGCAACACGCCTTGGGGTTTCAGTGGCTCATCAAGGTCCATGCTCTTCTGTCTGCACAATAGAGAGGAATTGTAAGAGTACCCCTTTTCCTCCTCCTGGGCCCAGGACCTTCATCCCCAGTATGAGGCAGCCCCACAAGCAGCAGGTGTTACCCAACGCCAGCAGCAGACCTTGGAGCATCACTTCTCCGCCAGGTGCCACACCACTGTGGAGCCCCATTGTCCACATGGAGAATCTGAGGCTTCAGGAAGTGCCAGGACACCAGTGGGGGAAGGGAGATTAACTAGAAAACAGGCTTGGGCTGACTCAGGGACAGCAGAGTGGGGCTTCCTAGGATTGGCCAAGCCAGGGACCTCACTCAGAGGTCCATAAGTATATGGCAGAACACTAGTGCGCCTTGGTTGGCTCTGCTTCCCAGTTGGACCGGCAGAGGGGTCAGTGTCACCTTATATTTCTGTCTTCCATGCTCCTTGCCAACCCTTTACCGCATCTCTCCCTTCCCAGTCCTGGACCTTTGGGAACTGTCAATATTTTGGCTTTGCAGACAGGGCATAAGACAGGTGTACTAATATGCAGTGGTCAGGTCACTCAGACTGCACCCAGGCCAGCTGAGGACTGCCTACTGCCTGGTTGTGCCGCCTACCTGAATATAGCCATCCTTACCCTCTCTTTCTTCCTCAAACCCCACACCTATGCGTGCTCTCCTTCCCACCCTCAGGTGTCACCCCCAAAGCCACTTTCTGAGGAGGCATTGTGGCTACATCATTCAAATTTCTTTTTTCTTCTTTTTTCTTTTTTTTTTTTTTTTTTTTTTTTTTTTGAGACGGAGTCTCGCTCTGTCGCCCAGGCTGGAGCGCTGAGGCCGGATCTCAGCTCACTGCAAGCTCCGCCTCCCGGGTTTACGCCATTCTCCTGCCTCAGCCTCCCGAGTAGCTGGGACTACAGGCGCCCACCACCTCGCCCGGCTAATTTTTTTGTATTTTTTAGTAGAGACGGGGTTTCACCGTGTTAGTCAGGATGGTCTGGATCTCCTGACCTCGTGATCCGCCCGTCTCGGCCTCCCAAAGTGCTGGGATTACAGGCTTGAGCCACCGCGCCCGGCCACTTTTTTCTTTTTTTTGAGATGGAATCTTGCTCTGTTACCCAGGCTGGAATGCAGTGGCGTGATCTTGGCTCACTGCAACCTCTGCCTCCTGAGTTCAAGTGATTCTCCTGCTTCAGCCTTCTGAGTAGCTGGGATTACAGGCGCTCACTACCACACCCGGATAATTTTTGTATACTTTTTTTTTTTTTTTTTGAGACGAAGTCTTGCTCTGTCTCCCAGGCTGGAGTGCAGTGGTGCAATCTTGGCTCACTGCAAACTCTGCCTCCCAGGTTCACGCCATTCTCCTGCCTTAGTCTCCTGAGTAACTGGGACTACAGGCGCCCGCCACCATGCCCGGCTAGTTTATTTGTATTTTCAGTAGAGACGGGTTTCACCATGTTAGCCAGGATGGTCTCGATCTCCTGAACTCGTGATCCGCCCATCTGGGCCTCTCAAAGTGCTGGGATTACAAGCGTGCACCATCATACCTGGCCAACTTTTGTATTCTTAGTAGAGAAGGGGTTTCACCATGTTGGCCAGACTGGTCTGGAACTCCTGACCTCAGATGATCTACCTGCCTACCTAGGATTACAGGCATGAGCATGAGCCACCATGCCTTGCCTTTTTTTTTGTTTTTTTGAAGTGGAGTTTCACTCTTGTTGCCTAAGATGGAGTACAATGGCATGATCTCTGCTCACTGCAACTTCTGCCTCCCAAGTTCAGGAGAGTTTTCTGCCCCAGCCTCCCAAGTAGCTGGAATTACAGGTGTCCACCACCACGCCTGACTTATTTTTTGTATTTTTAGTAGAGACAGGGTTTCACCACGTTGACCAGGCTGATCTCGAACTTCTGACCTCAGGTGATCCACCCGCCTCAGCCTCACAGAGTGGTGAGATTACAGGCGTGAGCTATCACGCCGGGCCTTCTTTTTTATTTTTATTTATTTATTTATTTATTTTAGAGACGGAGGCTCACTCTGTGACCCAGGCTGGAGTGCAGTAGTATGATTTCGGCTCACTGCAAACTCCGCCTCCCGAGTTCACATCATTCTCCTGCCTCAGCCTCCCGAGTAGCTGGGACTACAGGTGCCCGCCACCATGCTCGGCTAATTTTTTGTATTTTTAGTAGAGACAGGGTTTCACTGTGTTAGCCAGGATGGTCTCTATCTCCTGACCTCGTGATCCGCCTGCCTTGGCCTCCCAAAGTGCTGGGATTACAGTTGTGAACCACCGCACCTGGCCTATTTATTTATTTTTTAAACGGAGTCTCTTTCTGTCACCCAGGCTGGAATGCAGTAACGTGAACTTGGCTCACTGCAACCTCCTCCTCCCAGGTTCAAGCAATTCTCATGCCTCAGCCTCCTGAGTAGCTGGGACTACAGGCACACACCACCATGCCCAGCTAATTTTTGTATTTTTAGTAGAGACAGGGTTTCACCATTTTGGGCAAACGTCTCAAACTCCTGACCTCAGGTGATCTGCCCACCTCAGCCTCCCAAAGTGCTGGGATTACAGGTGTGAGCCACCATACCTGCCCTCAAATTTCTGTCTCTGTCTTCACATGACCTTCTTTGTGTCCTCTCTTCCTATTTATTTATTAAATTTATAGAGACCATTTTGCTCTGTCACCTAGGTTGAGTGCAGTGGTGCCTGGAACTCCTCACCTCAAGGGATTCTCCAATCTCAGCCTCCCAAGTACCTAGGTCTACACCATGTCCAGCTTTTTTTTTTTTTTTTTCAGTAGAGATGGGGTCTTATTATGTTGCCCAGGCTGGTATCAAAATCCTGCTCTCAAGCAATCCTCCTGCCTTGGCCTCCCAAAGCGCTGGAATTACAAGCAAGAGCCACTGCACCTGGCCCCTCTTCTGTCTTTTCTGTCTTTTTTTTTCCTTTTTTTGAGACGGAGTCTCACACTGCTGCCCAGGCTGGAGTACAATGGCGCAATCTCAGCTCACTGCAACAGAGGTTGCGGTAAGCCAAGGTCGTGCCACTGCACTCCAACCTGGGCAACAAGAGTGAAACTCCACCTTAAAAAGTAAAAATAGGCCGGGCGCGGTGGCTCAAGCCTGTAATCCCAGCACTTTGGGAGGCCGAGACGGGCGGATCACGAGGTCAGGAGATCGAGACCATCCTGGCTAACACGGTGAAACCCCGTCTCTACTAAAAATACAAAAAACTAGCCGGGCGAGGTGGCGGCGCCTGTAGTCCCAGCTACTCGGGAGGCTGAGGCAGGAGAATGGCGTGAACCCGGGAGGCGGAGCTTGCAGTGAGCTGAGATCTGGCCACTGCACTCCAGCCTGGGTGACAGAGTGAGACTCTGTCTCAAAAAAAAAAAAAAAAAAGTAAAAATAAAAAATCCGATTGTGGTGACAACTCTAGGGTATGGCGCTGCTGACTTCTGCCCTTATCACTCTTCCAGCCACATAGGAGACCTGTGGTCCTCAACTCAGGGCCTTTGTACTTGCTGTTGCCTCTACTCAGAATGTTATTCTCTGGGATCTCTTCCTTCCCATTTCAGCTAGAGAGAATCACAAGGATATTAGCTCCAAATTCTACTCACTGCTGCATCCACTGTGCTTAGCCCAGAGCCTACTTCACGGTGGATCGGTCATTAGCAAATGTGTGAAAGGACATGCAAATGGATGAAGATGATGACCATATTGAGCCGGTTTTGTAGACCATGAGGTTTGGTTTCTATCACTTTAAATTTTTTTTTGTTTTTGGTAATTGAGTTAAAATGTATGGCCAGGCATGGTGGCTCTTGCATGTAATCCTAGCACTTTGAGAGATCAAGGCAGGAGGATAGCTTGAGCCCAGGTATGATCTCTGCTCACTGCAACCTCTGCCTCCTGGGCTCAAGTGATTCTCCTGCCTCAGCCTCCTGAGTAGCTGGGATTACAGGCATACACCACCATGCCCAGATAATTTTTGTATATTTAGTAGAGCCGAGGTTTCGCTGTGTTGACCAGGCTGGTCTCAAACTCCTGATCTCAGGTGATCCACCCACCTCGGCCTCCCAAAGTGCTGGGATTACCAGCATGAGCCACTGTGCCCAACCCCATCTCTATTATTAAAGTATATATTTTTAAATGTAAAAAAATAAAACAGGCTGGGTGCAGTGGCTCATGCCTATAATCCCAGCACTTTGGGAGGCTGAAGCAGGAGGATCACGGGATCAGAAGATCAAGACCATCCTGGCCAACATGGTGAAACCCCGTCTCTACTAAAAATACAAAAATTAAGGCTGGGCGTAGTGGCTCACGCCTGTAATCCCAACACTTTGGGAGGCCAAGGCAGGTGGGCAGGTGGATGTAATACCAACACCTGTAATCCCAACACTTTGGGAGGCCAGTGGTGTGAACCTGAGCTGAGATTGCACCACTGCACTCCAGCCTGGGTGACAGAGCGAGACTCCGTCTCAAAAAAAAACAAAAAAAAAAAATTAGCTGGGCGTGGTGGCACGTGCCTATAATCCCAGCTACTTGGGAGGCTGAAGCAGGAGAATCACTTGAACCAAGGAGTCAGAGGTTGCAGTGAGCTGAGATGGTGCCACTGCACTCCAGCCTGGAGACCTGGAGACAGAGATTCTGTCTCAAAATAATAATAATAATAATAATAATAAAAATTCGGCCAAGCACGGTGGCTCACACCTGTAATCCCAGCACTTTGGAGGCCAAGGCGGGCACATCACGAGGTCAGGAGATAGAGACCATACTTGCTAACGTGGTGAAACCCCGTGTCTACTAAAAATACAAGAAAATTAGCCGGGCGTGGTGGTGGGCGCCTGTAGTCCCAGCTACTCCCGAGGCTGAGGCAGGAGAATGGCATGAACGTGGGAGGCAGAGCTTGCAGTGAGCCGAGATCGCGCCACTGCACTCCAGCCTGAGCAGCAGAGTGAGAGTCTGTCTCAAAAAAAAAAATAAATAAATAAAATAAAATTCACATAACATGAAATTTATCATTTTAACCAGTTTAAAAGTGTACATTCGGTGGCATTTCATGCATTCACAATGGTGTGCAGCCACCACCTCTATGTATTTCCAAGTCATTTTCATTACTCCAAAAGGAATCCCCATAACTATTAGCACTCACTCCACAGTCTGCCTTCAACCAGCCCCTGGCAACCACTAATCTACTTTCTGTCTCTAGGGACTTTTTAACTCTTTGGTGGAGGCTTATGATATGTAGAGATGCATGCAGGGAGCACCTCAGATAACCAGCTGTGATAGCAAAGAATAGAACATCTCTGGCTCCCAGAAGTTCATGTCCTTTGTAGCCGACACCCTAACTTCACAGACAAGCTTTGCCTACCCATAAAACACATGGGGCTTTACTTCTCTGTCTGGCTTCTCAGTGCATATTTATACAGCCATGTATGACCTTAGTTCCTCCCTGGCCCTTGTTGTGTAGGGTCAATGCTATAATATCCTTCAGTTTGCTTACATGTTCTCTTGACTGCATTCTCTCTCCGGCTTGGGCTGTTATTAACACAGCTGCTACAGTGGGCAATACCGTGTGGGGTTTTTGGCTGGGTGCTTCTTTAACTGTAATGAGGAGCTAACAGAAGGTTTAGCAAAAGGTGGCATGATCTGATTCCCGTTTCAAGGGTTCCAGTTGGGGAATGGGTGGGAGCAGAATGGAGAAAAAAAGACGAGTGTTCAACTAGATCTTTTCAATTGCTCTTTGGAATCACTAGGATTCCTCTGTTAGTTTCCTGCGGATTTTGTAACATATTACCACAAACATGGCAGCTTAAAAAAAAACTTTATTCTCTCAAAGTTCTGACGGCTATGAGAGGATCCTTCCTTGCTTCCTCCAGTTTCTGGTGGTCTGGGCTTGTCACCGCATCACTCCAATCTTGAAGGCTAACAGCTTCAAATATCTCTGTTCTCACTTCATATTGCCTTGTCTTCTATGCATCGTTGCTATGGACTAAATTGCATCCCCTAAAATTCATATGTTGAAGCCCTAATCTCCACTGTGGTGATATTTGGAAATGGGGCTTATGGGAAATAATTAGGGTTAGATGATATCCTGATAGTGGGGCTCCATAATGGGACTAATGCCCCATAAGAAAAAATGCCTTTGGGAGGCCAAGGCAGGAGGCTTGCCTGAGGTCAGGAGTTCAAGACCAGCCTGGCCAACGTGGTGAAACCCTGTCTCTACTAAAAATATACAAATTAGGCCAGACACGGTGGCTCACGCCTGTAATCCCAGCCCTTTGGGAGGCTGAGGCAGGCGGCTCACCTGAGGTGGGGAGGTTGAGACCAGCCTAACCAACATGGAGAAACCCTGTCTCTACTAAAAAAATACAAAAGTAGCCAGGCGTGGTGGCACATGCCTGTAATCCCAGCTGCTCGGGAGGCTGAGGCAGGAGAATCACTTGAACCTGGGAGGCAGAGATTGCAGTGAGTCGAGATCACGCCACTGCACTCTAGCCTGGGCGATAAGTGTGAAACTCCATCTCAAAGAAAAAGAAAAGAAAAAATATGGAAGAGCCCCATCCCAGCTTCCCCCAACACAGCAAGAGAAGAGTCCTCAGAATGAAACCTACTTTGCCTGCACCTTGATTTTAGACTTTCCCTTCCAAAACTGTGAGAAAAAATCTTCTGTTGTTTGCGCCATGTAGCCTTACGTTATTTCCTCCTCTGCCTTTCTCTTACGATTCATGTTAATTTACACGTAGGGTGCACCAAATAATTCAAGGTAATCTCCCCATTTCGAGAACCTAAATCACAATTACAAATACCGTTTTTCCTAATAAGGTAACGCTTCCAGGTTTCAGAGTTAGGATGTATGTATCATTGGGGGCCATTTTCAGTTACTTCAGTCCCAGTTTCACAGATGGGAAAACCAATTCTCAGAGAGTAGAAGGGGCTGTTCAGAGCTCCACATTGTGACCGGTACAAATTCAACCCACTCCTGGACTTAGTGGTGCCCTCGCCCCTTCTGTTTGCTGCCTTCCCAAAGCATCCTGTAGCTTCCAGGGAAAAGAAGGAGAGGGGAGGACAGAAGACACTCAGAGCCCAGAGTCTTATCCCTTTCCCTGCTAATAGGAACCAGGGCTCCTGGGAAAAATGGCTGATTCCAGGATGGTACAGGGACAGACTATACAGGGAAAGTCCCAGCTGAGCCTGAGAGGTGCACAAAGAATGGTGGAAATATATTAAAAGGACATAGATGCCAAACCTGATCAAACAACTGGAGCATCAGAACAGTGACCGTCATTGGCTGATGCACAATAAATCCACACTACCCATGAGTCCTTAAGTGTTCTCAAAAAAAGAGAGCTCCAGAAAAATAAACCCATCTGTCACCATATGATGCTGATTTTAAGCCAGCCCCTCACTCTGATAACTTGGCATCAATCCTGCCTTCCCAAGGTGAACTGTATTTCAGGGGAACACATGGCCCCAGTTCTTGCTTACCGAAGAATGCCCACTGATAATTAGATGCTAGAATTTGAAAAAGCCTAATTTCCCAACCCATAATGAAATCCCTGCACTGGTCAGGATTATCTGCTTATGTTATGAGGTACATGGAGGGTATGGTGTCAACATGGCTGCATAGGGGGAACCCGTAAGTGGACAGGGGACAGTCAGGCTGTCAGTGCCCCACATTAGGGTTGATGACATGATCCCACCCTATAAATGCTGTATTTTATGACTTATAAATTAGACATCAATACAACTATTTAAAAAGAAGGAGACGAGGTTCAAAGAAGATATACAAATGGCCAATAAATGCTCCACATCAGTGTTCATCAGGGAAATGCAAATCAAACCACAATGAAATACTGCTTCACACCCACTAGGATGGCTATAAAAATAACTGAAAATGACAAGTGAGAGTGAGGATGTGGAGAAATTAGAACCTTCATACTTTGCTGTGGGAATGCAAAATGGTGTAGCCATCATGGGAAACAGCCTGGCAGTTCCTCAAACAGTTAAACACAATCCAGCAATTCACCTCCAAGGTACATACCCACTCAACTTGAAAACAGGTGTTCAGGCCAGGCGCAGTGGCTCACGCCTGTAATCCCAGCACTTTGGGAGGCCAAGCCAGGAGATCAAGACCATCCTGACTAACACAGTGAAACCCTGTCTCTACTAAAAATACAAAAAATTAGTCGGGCGTGGTGGTGGGCACCTGTAGTCCCAGCTACTTGGGAGGTTGAGGCAGGAGAATGGCATGAACCTGGGAGGCAGAGCTTGCAGTGATCTGAGATTGTGCCACTGCACTCCAGCCTGGGTGACAGAGCAAGACTCCATCTCAAAAAAAAGAAGAAACAAAGAAAGACAACAGGTGTTCAAACAAATCCTTGTGCAGGAATGTTCATAGCAGCACTATTTATAATAACTAAAAGTAGGGCCAAGCACGGTGACTCACGCCTGTAATCCCTGCACTTTAGGAGGCTGAGGTAGGCAGATCACTTGAGGTCGGGAGTTCGAGACCAGCCTGACCAACATAGAGAAACCCCATCTCTACTAAAAATACAAAATTAGCCAGGCATGGTAGTGTGTACCTGTAATCCCAGCTACTGGAGAGGCAAGGCAGGAGAATCACTTGAACCCGGGAGGCGGAGGTTGCGGTGAGCCGAGATCACGCCGTTGCACTCTAGCCTGCGCAACAAGAGCAAAACTCGATCTCGGCCGGGCGCGGTGGCTCAAGCCTGTAATCCCAGCACTTTGGGAGGCCGAGGTGGGCGGATCACGAGGTCAGGAGATCGAGACCATCCTGGCTAATATGGTGAAACCCCATCTCTACTAAAAAAATACAAAAAACTAGCCGGGCGAGGTGGCGGGTGCCTGTAGTCCCAGCTACTCAGGAGGCTGAGGCAGGAGAATGGCGTGAAACCGGGAGGCGGAGCTTGCAGTGAGCTGAGATCCAGCCACTGCACTCCAGCCCGGGCGACAGAGCGAGACTCCGTCTCAAAAAAAAAAAAAAAAAAACTCGATCTCAAAAAAAATACACTAAAAGTAGAAACAACACAAATGTCCATTAGCTAATGAATTAATTAATGGATAAATAAATGTGGTGTGGCCGGGCGCGGTGGCTCAAGCCTGTAATCCCAGCACTTTGGGAGGCCGAGACGGGCGGATCACGAGGTCAGGAGATCGAGACCATCCTGGCGAACACGGTGAAACCCCGTCTCTACTAAAAAAATACAAAAATCTAGCCGGGCGAGGTGGCGGGCGCCTGTAGTCCCAGCTACTCCCGAGGCTGAGCCAGGAGAATGGCATAAACTCGGGAGGCGGAGCTTGCAGTGAGCTGAGATCCGGCCACTGCACTCCAGCCCGGGCTACAGAGCGAGACTCCGTCTCAAAAAAAATAAATAAATAAATAAAAATAAAATAAATGTGGTGTACCCATAAAATGGAGTAGCATGTGTGTGCGTGTGTGTGCGTGCATGCACTCTCACAGCAAAGGTCTCTGTCATCAGGCTGGAGTGTAGTGATGCCATCATGGCTCACTGCAGCCTTGACCTCCCAGGCTCAACCGATCTTCCTGCCTCAGCCTACCCAAGTAGCTGGACTACAGGCATGCACCATCATGCTTGGATAATTTTTGCATTTTTTGTAGAGACAGGGTTTTGTCATGTTGCCCAGGCTGGTCTCAAACTCCTGGGTTCAAGTCATCCACCTGCCTTGGCCTCCCAAAGTGCTGGTCTTGCAGGCATCATGAGCCACCACACCCAGCCATAATGGGGTCTCATTCAGCCATAAAAAGGAAGTCCTAATATGTGCTGCAACATGGTTGAACCTTGAAAACCTTATGCTAAGTGAAATAAGTCAGATATAAAAATCACATATTGTATGGTTCCATTTATGTAAAATATCCAGAATCTGGGGTGGGGGGCTAGGGGAGGGATAGCATTAGGAGAAATACCTAATGTAGATGACAGGTTGATGGGTACAGCAAACCACCATGGCACATGTATACCTATGTAACAAAGCTGCACGTTCTGCACATGTATCCCAGAATTTAAAGTATAATAATAAAAAAAAATCCAGAATCAGCACATTTATTTAGATAAAAGGTTAGGTTAAAGGTTTCCAGGGACTGAGGAGAGGGGAGAAAAGTTTTTATTCTGCAGTGAGGAAACTGTTTTAGAACCGGATGGAGGAGGTGGTACAGCATTGTCACCATACTAGAAGGCACTGTGTTGTACACTTTAAAATGGTTATTTATTTATTTATTGAGATAGGGTCTTGCTCTGAGTGCAGTGGTATGATCTAGCCTCACTGCAGCCTCAACCTCCTCAGGCTCCCATCTCAGTCTCCAGTATAGCTGGGATTACAGGTACATGCCATCACGCCTGGCTACATTTTTTTTGTATTTCTTTTTGACACAAGGTTTGCCATATTGCTCAGGCTCTCATACTCCTGGGATCAAGAGATCCCCCTGCCTTGGCCTCCCAAAGTGCTGGGCTAACAGATGTGAGCCACCACATCCTGCCCCATCCTTGTTTTCAAAAGATGCTTCATGAGGTTAAAAGATGAGTTCATTGGCCAGGTGCGGTGGCTCAAGCCTGTAATCCCAGCACTTTGGGAGGCCAAGACGGGCAGATCACGAGGTCAGGAGATCGAGACCATCCTGGCTAACACGGTGAAACCCCGTCTCTACTAAAAAAATACAAAAAATTAGCCAGGCGAGGTGGCGGGCGCCTGTAGTCCCAGCTACTCAGGAGGCTGAGGCAGGAGAATGGCATAAACCCAGGAGGCGGAGCTTGCAGGTGAGTTGAGATCCAGCCACTGCACTCCAGCCTGAGCATCTCAAAAAAAAAAAAAAAAAAGGATTAGTTCATCAATGTCTTTTTTTTTTTGACATGGAGTTTCACCCTTGTTGCCCAGGCTGGAGTGCAATGGCGTGATCTCCGCTCACTGCAACCTCTGCCTCCCGGGTTCAAGAAATTCTCCTGCCTCTGCCTCCCAAGTTGCTGGGATTACAGGCGCCCTCCACCACAGCCGGCTATTTTTTTCTCTTTTAAATATTATTATTATTATTATTTTCGAGACAGGGCCTCACTCTGTCGCCCAGGCTGGAGTGCAGTGGTGCAATCTTGGCTCACTGCAACCTCTGCCTCCTTGGTTCAAGCTGCAAGGCTCTAGTATCGGTTGGAATCCTGAGAGCGTGCCAACAAACAACACAAGGCGGTGTGGAGCAACATGCTGTTGTATTTTTATTTTTATTTTTGAGATGGAGACTCGCTCTGTCGCCCAGGCTGGAGTGCAATGGCACAATCTCGGCTCACTGAAAGCTCTGCCTTCCAGGTTAATGCCATTCTCCTGCCTCAGCCTCTCGGGCTACAGGAACCCGCCACCGTGCCCGGCTAATTTTTTGTATTTTTAGTGGAGACGGGGTTTCACCATGTTAACCAGGATGGTCTCGATCTCCTGACCTCGTGAACCACCCCCCTCAGCCTCCCAAAGTGCTGGGATTACAGGCGTGAGCCACTGCACCCGGCCAACATGCTGGGGTTTTTTTTTTTGAGACGGAGTCTCGCTCTGTCGCCCAGGCTGGAGTGCAGTGGCCGGATCTCGGCTCACTGCAAGCTCCGCCTCCCGGGTTTACGCCATTCTCCTGCCTCAGCCTCCCGAGTAGCTGGGACTACAGGCGCCCGCCACCTCGCCCGGCTAGTTTTTTGTATTTTTTTTAGTAGAGACGGGGTTTCACCGGGTTAGCCAGGATGAGTTTTTTTTTTTTGAGACGGAGTCTCGCTCTGCCGCCCAGGCTGGAGTGCAGTGGCCGGATCTCAGCTCACTGCAAGCTCCGCCTCCCGGGTTTACGCCATTCTCCTGCCTCAGCCTCCGAGTAGCTGGGACTACAGGCGCCCGCCTCGTCGCCCGGCTAGTTTTTTGTATTTTTAAGTAGAGACGGGGTTTCACCGTATTAGCCAGGATGGTCTCGATCTCCTGACCTCGTGATCCGCCCGTCTTGGCCCCCCAAAGTGCTGGGATTACAGGCTTGAGCCACCGCGCCCGGCCCCACCAACATGCTGTTTTAATGAGCGCCTGGGTGCAGAGGGGCTGAGGCCTAAAATGGCGTCAGCCCCAAGTAAGGACAGGGCAGGAGTTTTATAGTCTCCTGTAAACAGGAAGTGTCCTACTCTGATGTAACTGCTCTGTGGTACCCAGGGCTTCTCTCCCTCCATCTTCAGGGGTACATGTCTTCCGGCCAGCTCTCTTCCTGCTTCTGCTATCTTGCTGACGCACGCTGCTGGCACAAATGACCTTGTGTCTTGAGACTGGGCCTGAGAAGGGAGGAGTTATTTATCCCCCCAAGCTTTCAGGTCCCAGGGAGAATCTTTCACAAGGGATTCTCCTGTCTCAGCCTCCTGAGTAGCTAGGATTACAGGCACGTACCACCAGGCCCAGCTAATTTTTGTGTTTATTTATTTATTTATTTATTTATTTATTTTTTGAGGCGGAGTCTCCCTCTGTCGCCCGGGCTGGAGTACTGTGGCCGGATCTCAGCTCACTGCAAGCTCCGCCTCCCGGGTTCACGCCATTCTCCTGCCTCAACCTCCCGAGTAGCTGGGAGTACAGGCGCCCACCACCTCGCCTGGCTAGTTTTTTTTTTGTATTTTTTAGTAGAGACGGGGTTTCACCGTGTTAACCAGGATGGTCTCGATCTCCTGACCTCGTGATCCGCCCGTCTCGGCCTCCCAAAGTGCTGGGATTACAGGCTTGAGCCACCGCGCCCGGCCAATTTTTGTGTTTTAGTAGAGAGGGGGTTTCGCCATGTTGACCAGCCTGGTCTCAAACTCCTGACCTCAGGTGATCCACCCGCCTCAGCCTCCCAAAATGCTGGGATTACAGGCGTGAGCCACCATGCCCGGCCCAATGTCTTAAACACAAAGCAGGCAGGGTGGAGAGCAGCCCTTGTAAAGAGGGAGGGGACAAAGTCAGGGTGCGGCAAGTCTGGGCTGATCCCTCCTGGACTACGGCCTTGGCCACCATGGGTCCAGCAGGAAGACGGCTGGGAGAACAGGGCTGGGTGGTTGTTCTGCCTCAGTTGCCCACCTTAGTTGGGCAGCACTTCTCAGACTAGCCACTCCTGAGTGGAAAACACTGAACAATCTGACCAGAGAAAATTCACAACACCCGGGTGGCACAGGAGCCTGAGACACAGTGACAGGGCTGGAGACGGCAGGGACCAAGACTTCATGTTGTGTGATTCCACTGATAGGAAATGTCCAGAGCAGACAAATCCATGGACAGATTAGTGGGGACAGGGGTGGGGACACTCAGGAAATGGGATGAGTAATCTCATGGAGGTGATGTAAATGTTCTTGAACAGGAGAGTGGTGAAGGTTACACAACACAGTAAACGGACTAAAAATGACTGAATTGTGCACATGGGAAATTATATGGCAGAGTTTGTGTCTGGAGGTGAGAAAGGCTGTCCCCTGGGGCTGTAAAACTGGAGCTGCCAGGCTTACACCTACCGTGGGTGGTGGAATTCCTCGCTCCAGGGCATCAAGGAGCATTGGGTGCAATACAGGAAAATTGATTAAGTGGACAATGGCTTTACCCTGGCTTCAGTGGATGTGTTACTTCTGGTGATGGAGCTGAGCCTCGCTGTGGCTTTTCGGGATAGAACCATCTAGGTGTCCCACAATAGGGGCTTTCCCCTTCACTTTAGAGCTTTACTCAAAACACATTTTGTGGCCAGGTGTGGTGGCCCACACCTGTAGTCCCAACTTCTCAGGAGACTGAGGTGGAAGGATCCCTTGAGCCTGGAAGGATGAGGCTGCAGTGAGCCGTGATCAGGCCGCTGCACTTGAGGCTGGATGACAGAGTGAAATCCCGTCTCAAAAAAATAATAATAGCCAGGCATGGTGGCTCACACCTGTAATCCCAGCATTTTGGGAGGCTGAGGCAGGTGGATCATCTGAGGTCAGGAGTTTGGGATTAGCTTGGCCAACATGGTGAAACCTCATCTCCACCAAAAATTCAAAAACTAACCGGATGTGGTGGCAAGCACCTGTAATCCTAGCTACTCAGGAGGCTGAAGCAGGAGAATCACTTGAACCCAAGAGGTGGAAGTTGCAGTGAGTCGTGATTGTGCCATTACACTCCAGCCCGGACGACAAGAGCCAAACTCTGTCTCAATAATAATAATAATAGTAATACCAGGCGCAGTGGCTCACACTAGTAATCCCAGCACTTTGGTAGGTCGAGGTGGGCAGATCACGAGGTCAGGAGATTGAGACCATCCTGTCTAACATGGTAAAACCCCGTCTCTACTAAAAATACAAAAAATTAGCTGGGCGTGGTGGCTGGCACCTGTAGTCCCAGCTACTCGGGAGGCTGAGGCAGGAGAATGGTGTGAACCCAGGAGGCAGAGCTTGCAGTGAGCCGAGATGGTGCCATTGCACTCCAGCCTGGGCGACAGAGCGAGACTCCGTCTCAAATAATAATAATAATAATAACAACTTTGTGTGTGTGTGTACTAAAACCAGAACAAAACAAGAACATGGGTAATTTGAGACTGTGAATTGTATACAATCAATGCTCCAGTCTATACTATATTGTCCTGTGTTTCTTGGGTTTTTTAAAATTTTGTTCGTTTGTTTGTTTTGAGGTGGAGTTTTGCTCTTGTCGCTCAGGCTGGAGTGCAATGGCGAGATCTTGGCTCACTGCCACCTCTGCCTCCTGGGTTCAAACAATTCTCCTGTCTCAGCCTCACTAGTAGCTGGGATTACAGGCCCCTGCCACCACACTCAGCTAATTTTTGTATTTTTAGTAGAGATGGGTTTTCACCATGGCCACTCTGGTCTCAAACTCTTGACCTTAGGTGATGCACCTGCCTCAGCCTCTCAAAGTGCTGGGATTTAAGATGGAAGACACTGTGCCCAGCCTGTTTCTTGGGCTTTTTAATTTATTTTATTATTTATTTATTTATTTTTGAGACAAAGTTTCACTCTCACCCAGGCTAGAGTGCAGTGGCACAATCTCGGCTCACTGCAACCTCCGCCTCCAGGGTTTGAGCAATTGTTCTGCCTCAGCCTCCCCAGTAGCTGGGACTACAGATGCGTGTCACCACGCCCGGTTAAATTTTATATTTCTTTAATTAATTAATTTTTTTTTATTATTTTCTGAGACAGAGTCTCACTCTGTTGTCCAGGCTGGAGTGCAGTGGTGTGATCTCAGCTCACTGCAACCTCTGCCTCCCGGGTTCAAGCAATTCTCCTGCCTCAGTCTCCCTAGTAGCTGGGATTACAGGCGTGTGTACACATCTGGCTAATTTTTGTATTTTTGGTAGAGACGGGGTTTCACCATGTTGGCCAGGCTGGTCTCGACTGGCTGGTCTCAAACTCCTGACCTCATCATTCACCTGCCTCGGCCTCCCAAAGTGCTGGGATTACAGGCATGAGCCACCGCACCCAGCCTAATTTTTGTATTTTTAGTAGAGACTGGGTTTCACCCTATTGACCAGGTTGGTCTCAAACTCCTGACCTCGGGATCCGTCTGCCCGCATCGGCCTCCCTAAGTGCTGGGATAGGATTGCAGGCGTGAGCCTCAGCAACAATTTTTTTTTTTTTTTTTTTTTTAGAGGGAGTCTTGCTTTGTCACCCATGTTGGAGTGCAGTGGCATGATCTCGGCTCACTGCAACCTCCGCCTCCCAGGTTCAAGCAATTCACCTGCCTCAGCCTTCCGAGTAGCTGGGATTCTAGGCATGTGCCACCACGCCCAGCTAATTTTTGTATTTTTAGTAGAGACGGGGTTTCACCATGTTGTTCAGGCTGGCCTGGAATTCTTGACCTCAGGTGATCCACCCGCCTCAGCCTCCCAAATGCTGGGATTACAGGCGTGAGCCACCACGCCCAGCCTTTGGGTTTTTTAAACTCTTCAAAATTAATCCAAGGGCACAGAACAGGTCAAGGTTCTGGGCCCCTGACAAAGTGCTCCTGGTTGTGTTGTTGTTGTTTTTTTTTTCTTTGAGACGGAGTCTTGCTCTGTTGCCCAGGCTGGAGTGCAGTGGCCGGATCTCAGCTCACTGCAAGCTCCAACACCCAGGTTCATGCCATTCTCCTGCCTCAGCCTCCCGAGTAGCTGGGACTACAGGTGCCCGCCACCACGCCCAGCTAGTTTTTTGTATTTTTTAGTAGAGACAGGGTTTCACCGTGTTAGCCAGGATGGTCTCGATCTCCTGACCTCATGATCCGCCCGTCTCGGCCTCCCAAAGTGCTGGGATTACAGGCTTGAGCCACCGCGCCCAGCCGGTTGTGTTGTTTTGAGTATTGTCTCAGCTTAGGTCTCCTTCTTCCTGAGGTCTCAGGCCTCTGTCCACAGGGCTGGTAGTGCCTTCTTCTCTTTATTTTACATATGAAAGCACATTAAATCTTTTTTCTCTTGTAAATATTCCTTGCCCCCACCCACCTTTGTTGACAGCCTCAATACCTGTCTGGATGCTGTTACTTTTCTGATAAATTCCACCCATTGCTTCTACCACCTCCTTAGTTCCACCAGGGCTTGGGGCTGGGCCTCCCTCCAGCCCCTCTCTAAGTTTCCTCAGGGGACTTTCTGAAGTATACAGGGGATCCTGCCGTTGCCCCTTCCCACCACCTCACACGACTCCCATGTCTTCTCTGTCCCATCAGAAGGGCTCAAGTCTTCACTGCTGCTATTTGTCTTGCCAGGGACCACCCCTCAGCCTCCACTCCTATCTGCCTTATACCAGGAAGCATTTCTGCAGGTATGTGCTTAGTGCCTGCTCCTGGGTATACTCATTTAGTACTTGAAATGCCCCCACAATCACTGGGCATGGATCATGGGCCCTATATTCCACACCTGGCACAACCCAAACCCACTAGGATGGGGCCAGGTTTTTGGACACAAGGACTTGAGTGTGACTGCCACAGAGGGGAAGTTTGGATGAAAGGCTGCCCGGGAAGTGATGGAGGATGGAGGGAGGTTGGGACCCTGACTGAGATGGAATCAGGCACAGCCGAGAGGTCCTGGGAGACTCCTTGGTGGGAGCTGTCTGTTTTCTGACCCATGCTGTCAGAGGGGCCCTGCCTTAGCCAGCTGAGGAGGCCCAGTCACCCTGGAGATCAGTTTCTTCTGCTCCTTTCACATCTGTGGTCATTGTGCTCTCATAGAGTCTTCCCTCAATGGCCGCCATTTCCCATCTCAGGCCTTGGGCTTAGCCTGGAGTTTTTAATATTTGCAGGCCACATTGCCCTCCTCCCTAGTTTGTCAAACCTGTGTTCTCAGGTACACATTTATTCCTTGAAATGCCCCCACAACCAGTGATAACATCTTTGGGTTCCTATACACACACACGTATACATATATGCACACGTATACATATATACACATTCTTCTTCTTATTATTATTTTATTTTATTTTATTTTTTTTACTTTTATTTATTTTTTTTTTGAGACGGAGTCTTGCTCTGCCACCCAGGCTGGAGTGCAGTGGCTGGATCTCAGCTCACTGCAAGCTCCGCCTCCCGGGTTCACGCCATTCTCCTGTCTCAGCCTCCCGAGTAGCTGGGACTACAGGCGCCCGCCTCGTCGCCCAGCTAGTTTTTTGTATTTTTTAGTAGAGACGGGGTTTCACCGTATTAGCCAGGATGGTCTGGATCTCCTGACCTCGTGATCCGCCCATCTCGGCCTCCCAAAGTGCTGGGATTACAGGCTTGAGCCACCGCGCCCGGCCATTTTATTTTATTTTTTTGAGACAGAGTCTCTCTTTGTCGCCCAGGCTGGAGTGCAGTGGCGTGATCTCCACTCACTGCAAGTTCCGCCTCCCGGGTTCACGCCATTCTCCTGCCTCAGCCTCGGGAGTAGCTGGGACTACAGGCGCCCGCCACCACGCCCGGCTAAGTTTTTGTATTTTTAGTAGAGACGGGGTTTCACCATGTCAGCCAGGATGGTCTTGATCTCCTGACCTCGTGATCCACCCGTCTCGGCCTCCCAAAGTGCTGGGATTACAGGCGTGAGCCACCACGCCCGGCCTATTATTATCTTTTTGAGACGGAGTCTCACTCTTGTCGCCCAGGTCAAAGTGCAGTGGCGTGATCTCGACTCACTGCAATATCTGCCTTCCGGGTTCAAGCTATTTTCCTGCCTCAGCCTCCCAAGTAGCTGGGATTACAGGCACCTGCCACCACGTCTGGCTAGTTTTTGTACTTTTAGTAGAGGCAGGGTTTTGCCACGTTGGCTAGGTTGGAACTCCTGACCTCAGGTGATCTGCCCACTTCAGCCTCCCAAGTGCTGAGATTACATGCATGAGCCACCACGCCAGGCCCTTTTTTTTTTTTTTTTTTTTTTTTTTGGAGAGGGAGTCTCCCAGGCTGGAATGCAGTGGCGTGATCTTGGCTCACTGCAACCTCCACCTCCTGGGTTCAAGGGATGCTCCTGCTTCAGTCTCCCAAGTAGCTGGGACTACAGGTGCCCGCCACCACACCCAGCAACTTTTTGTATATATATGTGTGTGTGTGTATATATACACACATATATGTATATGTATATATATGTATATACATGTATATATGTATGTGTTTATATATATATGTATTTTTTTTTAAGATGTAGTCTTGCTCTTGTCACCCAGGCTGGAGTGCAATGGCACAATTTCGGCTCACTGCAACCTCCGCCTCCCGGGTTCAAGCTATTCTCCTGCCTCAGCCTCCAGAGTAGCTGGGATTACAGGTGCCTGCTACCACGCCCAGGTATTGGCCAGGCTGGTCTTGAACTCCTGACCTCAGGTGATCCACCTGTCTCAGCCTCCCAAAGTGCTAGGATTACAGGCATGAGCCACCACGCTCAGTCAATTTTTGTATTTTTAGTAGAGACAGGGTTTTACCATGTTGGCCAGGGTGGTCTCGAACTCCTGACCTCAGGTGATCCGAATGCCTAAGCCTCCCAAAGTGCTGAAATTATGAGATTACAGACATGAGCCACCACACCCGGGCTTGTCAGATTTTTAGAGAGAAAAGGAAAATAACCCTTGAGGCTGCAGCTCTCACCTCCCTTGGCTGCCTGAGAGAGGTCAGGGTCTGGTTTTCTCCTTCCTATGTTCATCCTAGCCTCTTGGGCAGGGTCTTCCACCTCCATCTTGCCCTAATCCTCCAGGCCCCATCCCTTGGGGTTGAGACTTTCTCTAAAGCCACCCGTGTCCTCTCCTTCCTATCCTGAATCTGTCCCTTTCTGCCCTTCACTGCTGTCAGGGCAGCTATTGTTTCCTGCTAGGACTCCTGCGTTTGCCACCCCACTAGGTGCACTGTCTTTCCTACAGCCCCTTAAACATACTAATGGGGCTAATGGGACATGGCTTCCCCGCCTCAACGCACTGCAATCTTGCCACTCAGCCCAAGGTTCACGCATTTGTCTTGCCCAAGGGAGGGCCATCCTCCCTCCCCAGAGGCCTCATGCATGCCTTCCCACCTACCCTTATGCTCTTCCCAAAACAGCCCAGTGAAAGCAGACCCAGTGGGTCCAGCAGGCCATGGTTTGAGTCTGAACAAAGACAATGATGATGGCAGATTATTAGACTTGTGTTTTTTGTTTGTTTTGTTTTGTTTTGAGACGGATTTTCACTCTTGTTGCCCAGGCTGGAGTGCAATGGTGCGATCTCAGCTCACTACAACCTCCGCCTCCGTGGTTCAAGTGATTCTCCTACCTCAGCCTCCCAAGTAGCTGGGATTATGGGCGCCCGCCACCACGCCCAGCTAATTTTTTGTATTTTTAGTAGAGACAGGCTGGGCACAGTGGCTCATGCCTGTAATCCCAGCACTTTAGGAGGCCGAGGCGGGCGGATCACCTGAGGTGAGGAGTTCGAGACCAGCCTGGCGAACATGGTGAAACCCCGTCTCTACTAAAAATATAAAAATCAGCCAGGCGCCGGGCGCGGTGGCTCAAGCCTGTAATCCCAGCACTTTGGGAGGCCGAGGCGGGCGGATCACAAGGTCAGGAGATCGAGACCATCCTGGCTAACACAGTGAAACCCCCTCTCTACTAAAAAGTACAAAAAACTAGCCGGGCGAGGTGGCGGGCGCCTGTAGTCCCAGCTACTCGGGAGGCTGCGGCACGAGAATGGCGCGAACCCGGGAGGCGGAGCTTGCAGTGAGCTGAGATCCGGCCACTGCACTCCAGCTTGGGCGACAGAGAGAGACTCCGTCTCAAAAAAAAAAAAAAAAAAAAAAATTAGCCAGGCATGGTGGTAGATGCCTGTAATCGCACCATTGCGCACCATGTCCCCCCCAGCCTGGGGGACAAGAGCGAGACTTCGTCTCAAAAAAAAAAAGTATTTACAGGTTCTGGAGATTTGGGCACTGAATCTTGGAGGCGGCCATTTTCAGAATTCTGTCCCCCTTCGGCCGGGCGCGGTGGCTCAAGCCTGTAATCCCAGCACTTTGGGAGGCCGAGACGGGCGGATCACGAGGTCAGGAGATCGAGACCATCCTGACTAACACGGTGAAACCCCGTCTCTACTAAAAAATACAAAAAAACTAGCCGGGCGAGGTGGTGGGCGCCTGTAGTCCCAGCTACTCGGGAGGCTGAGGCAGGAGAATGGCGTGAACCCGGGAGG
Organism: Trachypithecus francoisi; assembly: GCF_009764315.1. Taxonomy (NCBI): domain Eukaryota; kingdom Metazoa; phylum Chordata; class Mammalia; order Primates; family Cercopithecidae; genus Trachypithecus; species Trachypithecus francoisi. The sequence continues at coordinate 13,810,830 of NW_022681457.1, read as the reverse complement.
CGGAGCTTGCAGTGAGCTGAGATCCGGCCACTGCACTCCAGCCTGGGCGACAGAGCGAGACTCCGTCTCAAAAAAAAAAAAAAAAAAAAAAATTCTGTCCCCCATAACAGATCGACTTGCAATGTCCCAGAATCTCCCAGAGTCTAGCTCAGGAGAGGCCCACAGCAGGGTGAGGCAGTTGTCTGTTCCTGCCTGCGTTGTAGTAGAAGGTGCCCAGGCCGAGATGGGGTCCGCTCCCCAATCCCAGCCACAGCGGGCGGGCCTGGAGTAGGGGTAGCTCGCCTGCGCCTCCTGGCGGCTAGGGACCGAGACCTACTTCAGTTCTCACCCGTGTCACAGGAATAAGGCCACTTCCCCAGTTCGCAGTGGGGTTCAAACTGGCCAGAACAGGTTGGTGACTTGGGCCAGCAACTGCCTTCCCATTCTCCATCACAGGGCGCCTGCGGATTGATCGCGCAGGCCCCGCCACACCCCTGATCTCCCGGGCGACGCCGGAAGAGTGCTCTGGTCCAGAAATTCCTCGCAACGCAGCAGCCCTAGCCTCTTCGACTTTGGTTCCGACTGAGAGCCGCAGTGCTGACTGACTGGAGCCGATTGCCATAAAAATACCGGAAATGTGCCGCGGATAGGGTTTCCCCTGCGCCGCCGCGACCACGGGCTTTGGTTCCGCTGGCGTAGGAGCCCGGAAGTGCGGCCTTCTAGTCGGTGAGAAGGAGGCGGCCACAGTAGAGCCTGGTGCCTGAAGAGGAGTCGGAGGTGGGGTCGGATGGGCATCCCCCTGCCGCAGGGCGGGCCAGGAGGCTGGGGCGTGCCAGGGGAGGGGCACCTGCGCTCCGCTAGAAGCGCACGCTGCGAACGCGAGGGGGCACTGCAGGACCGGGGTACGGCGCGGGCCAGGGTGCGGGGTGGCCGCGGCGTGTCAGAGGGGTGCTTTGGGCTTAGGGTGGGGCGCGGGCAATGGCGCAGAGATTGGGAGAACGCGCTCAGGGTAAAGCACACGGCGCGGCGAAGGCGTGGCGGGAGTGTGCGGCGCCGGACCCAGGAAGCTGGCCTGGGCGCCGGGTCTCGAAGGCTGGCCTTTGTTCTGAAGTGTCCAGGCCGGCTTTGCGGCGTCCGGACTGAGGAATGGAGCCCGCCGCGGGGCGGGGCAGGGCGGGAAAGGAGGGTTCAAGTCTCTCGAGTTGATGCGTCCCCATCGGCCGGACACAGATTAGAAGCCTTTCAGGTGCTAGGTGAATACAGATGGGGCGGGTGCTGCTTGCTGAGTTAGCCTTTGCACGGGCACAGGCCTGGCTTTTTTGAGGCATTGCACAGAAGGCTGAGTGGGGCCGAGGGGCGGGGTGGTGTATCCGGATCTGTAGTCTGGAAAGGCTCCCTCTGGCTGCCATGTGTGGAACAGAAGGGGAGGCGAGGGGCCTGGAGAGACCAGCCAGGTTTCTTCATCCGTCCAGGACAGCGGGAACGGGGCAGTGGAGGTGCTCGTAGTGACCAGAGGGTCAAATGTTGGGCATGCAAGAAAGCGAGGCGTCTGGCTGAGCAAAGGGACGGCGGATTGGGCATAAGGAGTTGGAGGGGTTGAATCTTGAGATCCCAGTAGAGCCCGAGGGTGTAGGGGCAGCATCAAGCCGAGCCCACTCTGGGGCTTTGTGACTCCAAGGGAGAGACAGGCTGGTGGAGGCTATACGGATGTCAGAGTCCAGCGCTCCTGCCCTCCTCCCTTAGACTGGAGGTGTGTGCAGTCTGGGTGCGGGATGAGCCGAGTATCTCATCCCTTGTTTGATAGAAGGGGAAACAGGCCGAAGGATCACGGTTTACCTGTTTGATGGACGGAGTAGCAGAACTCCTCACATTCCAGAGTCCTCTGGGGACTACTCCCTCCCCTTTCTGGTACCTGATGTTGAGCCTTGTCCGGCTTGCTCAGTGGGCACCTATCCAGTCACACACCCCTGCTCATTCCACACTTCCCCTCTCTGTGCCACACCCACACCCTGGGCCCCACAGGCCCCATCCACATGGCAAGAAGCTGGGGCTGCAGGAGCCACCTCCCTGCCTGCTGTCCTAGGGGCTGCCAGGGACCATGTACTGGTTTCCCTGGGGCATCTCCCAAGGTAATGCCCAACCTTTTACCCTCAGCCCTTAGTGACCAGGCACACCCAGAGCCATGCTGCCCAGGAAACAGGTCATGCCATCCCACTCCTGCGAAAGCTTCTATATATACTAGTTAAGGTGACCTGGTTCTGAGGCAGCAATCCTGCCTCTGCATAGGGTCTCATACCGGGGGGATGTGGCTAAAGGAAACCAAAAGGAGCTGCCAGCAGGGGTGGAGGGGAAACTAGCTGGGTAGTGAGCAAGGTCTGCTCTGGGTGAGGCAGGTTAGCCAGTTGGGATGGGGGTCCTTGGCCTCTTCTACACACAGGGCTGCCCTCTTGGAGGGGCACATGGGGAGGCTTAGGGTTATTGGAGTTGGGATGGGGTGGGGTGGGTGGGTGAGTCAACACAGAGTAAGCCAAGCCCTGAACCTTTTCGGGGGCTGTAAGCCTCTCCTAGGGGTGTGCTAAGGTTTGCGGAGTTAGTGGGGGGCTGTAGAGGGCCTGGCCGGGACCGAGATGGGAGGAGGAGGGAGTGCTGGAGTGTCCTGTGTTGGGACTGGGGACTGTGAAGGGCAGCTGGGGAGGGATGGGTTAGCGCGCCTTGGAGTGTGGTGCACTCTTGAGCCCTGTCCTGCAGCAAGGGGTGAGGGGACAGGGAGGTTGGGACAGAGGGGGGTCCTCAGTTGACCTCTTCCGGCCCTCCTCTTGTTCTGTGCAGATGGCGGCTGCAGAGGCTGTGCACCACATACACCTGCAGAACTTCTCACGTTCTCTGCTTGAGACCCTCAATGGGCAGAGGCTGGGGGGGCACTTCTGCGACGTGACTGTGCGCATTCGTGAAGCTTCGCTGCGTGCCCACCGCTGCGTGCTGGCGGCCGGCTCGCCCTTCTTCCAAGACAAGCTGCTGCTTGGCCACTCTGAGATCCGTGTGCCTCCGGTGGTGCCCGCACAGACGGTGCGACAGCTGGTCGAGTTCCTGTACAGCGGTTCGCTTGTTGTGGCACAGGGCGAAGCCCTGCAGGTGCTCACGGCCGCGTCGGTGCTTCGCATACAGACAGTTATCGACGAATGCACGCAGATTATCGCCCGCGCCCGAGCCCCGGGCACCTCTGCGCCCACGCCCCTGCCCACCCCTGTGCCCCCGCCACTCGCACCTGCGCAGCTGCGTCACCGCCTGCGCCACCTGCTGGCTGCGCGCCCCCCGGGGCACCCTGGTGCTGCGCACAGCCGTAAGCAGCGCCAGCCCGCGCGTTTGCAGCTGCCTGCGCCCCCAACACCTGCCAAGGCCGAGGGGCCTGATGCTGACCCCTCACTGTCCGCGGCCCCTGACGATCGCGGTGATGAGGATGACGAGGAAACTGACGATGAGACCGATGGCGAGGACGGCGAAGGTGGCGGCCCGGGCGAGGGACAGGCACCTCCTTCCTTCCCAGACTGTGCTGCCGGCTTCCTCACTGCTGCTGCTGACAGCGCCTGCGAGGAGCCCCCTGCACCCACTGGCCTCGCTGACTACAGTGGTGCCGGGAGGGATTTTCTTCGGGGAGCTGGGGCAGCTGAGGACGTATTTCCAGACAGCTATGTATCCACTTGGCACGACGAGGATGGCGCTGTCCCCGAAGGCTGTCCCACTGAGACCCCTGTCCAGCCCGACTGCATACTGGCTGGACCCCGCCCGCCTGGTGTGAAGACCCCAGGGCCACCCGTCGCACTCTTCCCCTTTCACTTGGGTGCCCCCGGGCCACCTGCACCACCCCCTTCAGCACCATCGGGGCCAGCCCCTGCGCCCCCACCCGCCTTCTACCCCCCACTCCAGCCCGAGGCAGCCCCCAGCACTCAGCTGGGGGAGGCCCCGGCTCCCTCTGCTGCTCCCACCACGGCCCCCTCAGGCACCCCTGCTCGCACCCTAGGTGCTGAGCCACCTACCTATGAGTGCAGCCACTGTCGCAAGACGTTCAGCTCCCGGAAAAACTACACCAAGCACATGTTCATCCACTCGGGTGAGCCAGGGCGGGAGAGGAGAGGGAGAATCTCTCATTGGAGAGTTAAACCTAAGGGGGAATTCAGCACTAGTTACAGGGCACTGGAACTGTTCTGTTACTTTTGGGTAGCAGGGGGCCTGGAAATTGAGCCTTCCCCCAAGTGCAAGGTATGTGGGGGAGGGGAAAGTCCCACTCTGTGGAGCAGCAGGCACTGGCTTCTGTGGAGGGGGATCCTGAGGCTGGGTTGGGAAGCAGGAGCCTGTCCTGGCCTTTGGAAGGTGGTGCTGGAAACTTTAGCAGCTTAGGATGCACATGATGGGCATGGAGTCTTGGCAGGGGGACCTGGGCAGGTTGGGAAACTGCTCCAGGGAGCCTCCTGTGTCTCTCTGGTTTCCAGCAGTCCTGCTATGGGCAGTCAGCAAGGGAGGGTGGGTTTACGGGCCCAGGGGTAAAAAGCCCTCAGAGAGGTGGTGCGATGAAGGCCCCAGGAACACCTGAGACTGGGGCAGGAGTAGGAAAACATGGGTACAGTGTGAGGACCCCACAGCTGCAGAGGACCCCGAAAAGCTGTGCAGAGGTTCCCTCGGACCTTGGCCATGTCAGGGAGGCGGCTTTGCAGCGCTGCAGGAGAGGTAAAGAGTGGGAGGATGGTACTGAGGAATGTGGTGAGGATGCTCCCTGGGGGCTGAAATGGAGGACAAAGGAATGGAAAGCAGAAGCCTGCTGGGCATTGTCAGTAAAAGCAAAACTTTGGCTGGAAGGCCACAGTGGTAGTGAGGGAGGTTTCTGCATGGGCTGGAACTTGGGTTTTGACTGTGAGTGGTGGGGAAGCCATGGTATTCTCAGCTGGGGAGTGACTGAGATGTCAGTTTATAATCACCTCTGGCTGCCTTGGGGACAACTGGGAGGAGCCAGGGGCCTGGGAATAAGGGAGTTGGGTGGTTAGTCTCCAGGGAGCTGCCAGAGGCCCCAAGGTAGTGCTGGCTGTGTGAAGTGTGTGATCTGAGCCAGGTGCCTGGGCGCGGTTAGTCTGGGGTACCCCCTGGCAGGCACTGCCTTTCAGTACCCTGCCACTGAGAGAGGCTTTTTTTTTTTTTTTTTTTTGGAGACCTAGTCTCCCTCTGTTGCCCAGGCTGTAGTACAGTGGTACGAGCTTGGTTTACTGCAACCTTTGCCTCCTGGGTTCAAGTGATTCTTGTGCCTCAGCCTCCTGAGTAGCTGGGATTACAAGTGTGCACCGCCACACTCGGCTATTTTTTGTATTTTTAGTAGAGAAGGGGTTTTGCCATGTTGGTCAGTCTGGTCTTGAACTCCTGGCCTCAAGCGATCTGCCTGCCTCGGCCTCCCAAAATGTTAGGATTACAGGTGGGAGGCACCATGCCTGGCTGAGATACACATTTTGTTAATACCTGATGAATCTAGGGGTGGACTCAGCCTGCCTCCCCTCCCCTAACCTAGAATGAGGAGCTCTATCACACCAAGGACATTATAGTGGCCAGCGGGCAGGGGTTCTGGGCAACTGGGGCCTCCTGCAGGAAGGTGGCAGATGTGCCCAGGTCCCTCCTTATGAAAGGGCACTGGCCTTGTCAGACTGAGTTTAGGAGACTATATGGGCATGGGCGAGGGGGGCCAGGTCCGAGTGTCTCCCTGTGCCGGGTGGGTAGGAGCTGAGGGGGAGGGTCCCTGAGGGTAGAGGGAGAGCCCAGTGGGCAGTCCAGATGGGCAACAGATGTTCCAGATAGGCTGGGTTCCCTGCAGGCAGGGTACTTGCTGGATTTAGGGGAGCCCTGTCAGACAGTGGCATCCCAGGATAACAGAAAGGGGGTCCCTGCCAGGAAGGGATGGGAGAGAGGTACTTCACAGTGTATGAGGGTCCCTGTTGGGCAGGAAAGTCCCAACGTGAAGGGAGGTTCTGGAGAGGAGGGGGTGTCCCTGCTGGGCGGGAAGATCCCATAGTAAGGGGAGGGTCCCCCGACAGGCATGGGATCCCGGGATAGTGGTTCGGGAGGGGAGGGGAGCTCCTGCCAGGTCCAGGCGCCCAGGGTGGGGGTGGGGTGGGGTGGCGGCGGGGAGCTGTAGAGTCTGACTTAAGTTCGCGGCCCGCCCTGTCGTCCGCAGGGGAGAAGCCGCACCAGTGCGCCGTGTGCTGGCGATCCTTCTCGCTGCGCGACTACCTGCTCAAGCACATGGTCACGCACACCGGCGTGCGCGCCTTCCAGTGCGCCGTCTGCGCCAAGCGCTTCACGCAGAAGAGCTCGCTCAACGTGCACATGCGCACTCACCGGCCCGAGCGCGCGCCCTGCCCCGCCTGCGGCAAGGTCTTCTCGCACCGCGCGCTGCTGGAGCGCCACCTGGCCGCGCACCCTGCGCCCTGATCGGGCTGGGGCCTGGCCTCGCCCACGGTGAATCCGGGGCCTCCCACACGGTCGGCCACGCCCGCTACGGGACCTGTGGTTCCCACCACTAGACCACACTCCCTCCTGAGCGCAGGTCCTCTCTCTCCCTTCACCCTTTCTCCATACCAGGGCCTAAGTCCGCCTTACTCCTCTCCTCCATGTACTTGAACCCTCCGGGTGGTGCCGAGCTGGGACTGGTTAGGGACTAGACCACCTCTGAGAACTAGACCATTTCCTGCCTAAACCGGGCGCTCAGGCACTGGGACCTGGCCCAAGATAGGACTCCGGTTCTCGCCCCGCCCCCTCCTGGGGTGGGGGTGGGGGCTGGGGCCGCTCCCCTGCCCCGGTGTGAGGCTGGGCAAGGTTCCTAGCTCCCTACCCAAGCTATCCCTCCATCATGGGGCGCCTAAGGAGGCCCAAGTGGACCCATCATATATGGGGCCTGGGCCTCGGGACTCTCACTCTAATAAAGGACTGTAGGCCTTGGGGCGTAAACCACGAGGCTGTGAGCACCTGGATCAGTGCGTGCCTTGCTCTCATAGACAAGCTGTGGGTGTCAGGGCTCAGCGTCCTTGTTCTTGGGCGGCACCCATGCGGCCCACAGGTTGTCCTGGGCAGGGACAGGATGGTCCACTTTGCCATCTCGGACCTCTATTCTGTAGGGGCTAAGATGGGCTACATATATAACCGGCACTTGCTTCTCTTGGATCCCTGAGTCCTGTGGGGAGGAGGATAGGCAGGCCACATCTGAGATGGGTCTCTGAGAGGGAGGCCATGTGAAAGCCCCATCACACTGCTGATTGCTGCTGTCCACGACCTTTGAGGCCCCTCCCATAGATCTTCCAGCCAGGGTCTAAGGGCTTTTGGACTTGAGACTTCCCCTCCCCCACTCTGATGGACATGGCTGAGCACCTTACTTGTGGTGAGCCCAGGGGGATCTTTGGGGCCAGGTTGCCCTGAGGGTATATGAGCCCCCATATATCTGCCCTTGGTGCTGGGGGCCAAGTTCAGGGAGGGCTCCGATGGCCGTGTTGGGGACAGGAAACAGTGAGGGGTGGGATCCGGGGGCTGACTGCTGGGCGGTTGGGGACACCACCCCAGTGGCCAGCCCGTGTCCCAGGCCCCTGCATCCAGCGGAGAGAGCAGCCACTCTTTACCTCTCCCCTCTTCAGCACAATAGTGGCTCCTAGCCTAGGTGCCCTGCCCTAAGGATTTCGAGCTGGTGGAGTGGGGTATGGCCTGGAGGGCCATGCCCCAGCCTGACCTGCCAGGCTCCTAGGCCAATGGCAGCCCCTCTGGGTTTACCTTCTGGGACTGCCTCCTCAAGGTGAAATGCCAAGGCCTTGATGATCCACCTGCATGCCTCATGGGCTGACTTCAGTCTCCTGAACCCCAGGACTCCGTCGTCATCAAAGCCAGAGGTGGGGCAGAGACTCACAGAGTAAGCACATGGGTGGGGGGCAGAGCTGGTTTGAATCCAGGCGATGCGAGTGTTCCTCTATTTACTGAGCACTTGCTGGATGCCTGACAGGAGGCTACGATTCCTTGGATCGTGGGACAAGGGGCTTAGCCTGGCTGAGCCCCTCTCCCCAGGGTTTAAGTGGGTGTCACAGGACGACCTCCCAGTGAGGTCCACCTTGCTGTCCTGTTGCTTTTCTGTTTGGCCTGATTGGAGTGTTCCCAAGGGCAGGGATTTCTGTGCTCTGAGAGCCTGGTACACAGCAGGGATGGGAGGGGAGGCAAGAGAGTTAGATGCCAGCCCTGGAGGGTGGATGGGGCAAGCAGGACAGCAGGAAGGGAGGCTAGTGGTGGTGCCCAAAGGGCAGAGACCTGGGAACCCAGAGACCAATGATGGAAAGGTGTCAGACCTGGCAAAGGAGGGGGCTGAAAAGGGTGGCAAATAGGCAGAGAGGGGCTGGAGCCACACACAAGACCAGTCAGAGCAAACAAACATGTAGAGGAGAAAGGCTGGGGGCAAAGTCCTGGGGAGAGGACCAGCCACTGTCAGCAGTGCCAGGGCCGCCACCCCTGGGGAGGAGCCATTGGGCTACTCTGAGGGGCCAGAGGTGAGCCTCAGTATTCCACAGCTGCTGCTCTTAGGGAGGAGCTGGTACCATGAGTGTCAGGCGACGGTTGGCCTTGCTGCTGCTGCTGCTGCTCCTGCTCTGGGGCCTGGGACAGCCAGTGTGGCCAGTGGCTGTGGCCTTGACCCTGCGCTGGCTGCTAGGGGATCCCACATGCTGCGTGTTACTTGGGCTGGCCATGTTAGCACGGCCCTGGCTCAGCCCCTGGGTGCCCCATGGGCTGAGCCTGGCAGCTGCGGCCCTGGCACTAACCCTGCTGCCAGCACGGCCGCCCCCAGGGCTACGCTGGCTGCCGGCTGATGTGGTCTTCTTGGCTAAGCTCCTCCATGTGGGCCTGAAGGTCAGGGCATGCTTGAGCCGGCAGCCGCCTGACACCTTTGTAGATGCCTTCGAGAGGCGAGCACGAGCTCAGTCTGGCAGGGCAATCTTGGTGTGGATGGGACCCGGGGTTGGCTCAGTCACCCTTGGCGAGCTGGACGCGCGGGCCTGCCAGGCAGCATGGGCCCTGAAGGCTGAGCTGGGTGGCCGTGCGAGGCTGTGTGCTGGGGAGCCTGCCGCCCTCCTGGTGCTGGCTTCCCAGGCCGTTCCAGCCCTGTGTCTGTGGCTGGGGCTGGCCAAGCTGGGCTGCCCAACAGCCTGGATCAACCCGCATAGCCGGGGGATGCCCCTGGTGCACTCTGTGCTGATCTCTGGGGCCCGGGTGCTGGTGGTGGACCCAGGTGAGGGCCTTGGAGCCAGTGGAGAATGGAAGGGGGCAAGGTCAGGGACTGTAGGACAGGGGTCCTGGTGGGACTGGCAGAGGCCCTTGGTCCCCACCTGCCCACTTTCTCAGGCAATTATAATCAAGACTTATGAGGAGAAAGTAGTTCTCAAGTCACCAGAGTTTAATTTTCCCACAATGGCTATTTCAATCCTTTTTGACCAAAAATACTAATGATGGGATTCTTTACCAAACAACGTGGACGCTTTTCTATGCTAGCTGCAACTCTGCCTGCATCGGTGGGTCTCAGATCCCACCTCGCGACCTCAAAGGTGAGCCTTGCCTCTGTTTCTCCTCTGACCCATCCCTGCAGACCTCCGGGAGAGCCTGGAGGAGATCCTTCCCAAGCTGCAGGCTGAGAACATCCGCTGCTTCTACCTCAGTCATACCTCCCCTACACCAGGGGTAGGGGCTCTGGGGGCTGCCCTGGATGCAGCGCCCTCCCATCCAGTGCCTGCTGACCTGCGTGCTGGGATCACTTGGAGAAGCCCTGCCCTCTTCATCTACACCTCAGGGACCACTGGTGAGGGTGCCCATTAGCACCAGCCTCTGAACTCTCAGGCTGACCTGACTCCACACTTGACTTGTGCCTCAGTGTTGACCTCTGAAACCACTTTACCATCTGATGTTGACATTTGTTTTCTGTTTGTTTGGCTGTTTTGTTTGTTTGTTTTGTTTTGTTTTGTTTGAGACAGTCTTGCTCTCTCGCCTAGGCTGGAGTGCAGTGGTGCAATCTCAGCTCACTGCAACCTCCACCTCCTGGGTTCAAGCGATTCTCTTGCCTCAGCCTCCTGAGTAGCTGAGATTACAGGCACCCACCACCACACCTGGCTAATTTTTGCATTTTCGGTAGAGACAGGGTTTTGCCAAGTTGGCCATGCTGGTTTCTTTTTTTTTTTTTTTTGAGGCGGTGTCTCGCTCTGTCGCCCGGACTGGAGTGCAGTGGCCGGATCTCAGCTCACTGCAAGCTCCGCCTCCCGGGTTCACGCCATTCTCCTGCCTCAGCCTCCCGAGCAGCTGGGACTACAGGCGCCCGCCACCTCGCCCAGCTAGTTTTTTGTATTTTTAGTAGAGACGGGGTTTCACCGTGTTAGCCAGGATGGTCTCGATCTCCTGACCTCGTGATCCGCCCGTCTCGGCCTCCCAAAGTGCTGGGATTACAGGCTTGAGCCACCGCGCCCGGCCGGCCATGCTGGTTTCTAACCCCTGATCTCAGGTGATCTGTCCACCTCAGCCTCCCAAAATGATGGAATTACAGGCATGAGCCGCTGCGCCCAGCCTTGATTTTGACATTTGGCCTGAACTCTGACCCCCAATGTAATTTGAGAGGTCAATGCTAGAATTCTTCCTGTGTCCAGTAAACAGCCACTGAAACCTTTGGTCTTGACATATTACTCTCAGTCCAAATTCAGCCTGTGAACCCAACCACAGATCCCTATACTTGACTGCTCTCTGAGAGCCTCAAACCCCAATGCAGGCCTGGCTGTTAGAGATCTATCCCTCTGGTCAGGCCCCTCTCTGTGCTGTCATTTCACCACCCTGCCCTTGCCATGCCTTCATCCCAAGGCCTCCCGAAGCCAGCCATCCTCACGCATGAGAGGGTACTGCAGATGAGCAAGATGCTGTCCTTATTTGGGGCCACAGCTGATGACGTGGTTTACATAGTCCTGCCTCTGTACCACGTGATGGGACTTGTCGTTGGGATCCTCGGCTGCTTAGAGCTCGGTAAGCCCACTTCTGAGGATCTCTCCAATCTACAGGACCACTGGAGTAAGTGTCAGGGTGGGGCTGTCAAGGCAAAAAGACACTGTAGGTTACCCACACCCTGCGTTCTCACTTTCGAGAAGGAACACCCACCAATGAGTACCAGAGCCCCATGGACAGAAGCCTGGACACCCACACAGTCCCTAATGGCTGTGCTTTGGTCAGGAGGTGACAAGACCTTATATGAGTGACGGTCACAGGCATCCGGGGAAGGTGGGGTGCTCAGGAGACGATGGGGATGCTGGCCCAGATTTGTGACATGGCCCCAGGGGGAGCTGGAGTAGGAGTGCTCTCAAGCACTCCATAGGGCTGTCTCTTTGGACTCTTGATTCAGAATCTAGACAGGGACCTCTCCATAGCTTGTTCTTTTTTCTTTTTATTTATTTTTTATTTTTGAGACGGAGTCTTGCTTTGTCGCCAGGCTGGAGTGCAGTGGCCTGATCTTGGCTCACCGCAACCTCTGCCTCCTGGGTTCAAGCAATTCTCCTGCCTCAGCCTCCCGAGTAGCTGGGATTACAGGCACCCACCACTATGCCCAGCTAATTTTTGTATTTTTAGTAGAGATGGAATTTCACCATCTTGGCCACGCTGGTCTTGAACTTGTGACCTCATGATCCACCTGCCTCAGCCTTCCAAAGTGCTGAGATTACAGATATGAGCCACTGCGCCCAGCCATTTTCTCTCTTTTTTTTTTTTTTTTTGAGACAGAGTCTTGCTCTATGGCCCAGGCTGGAGTGCAGTGGCATGATCTCAGCTAACTGCAACCTCCGCCTCCCAGGTTCAAGTGATTCTTCTGCCTCAGCCTCCTGAGTAGCTGGGATTACAGGCATGCACCACCATGCCCAGCTAATTTTTGTATTTTTTTTTTTTTTTTTTGAGACGGAGTCTTGCTCTGTCGCCCAGGCTGGAGTGCAGTGGCCGGATCTCAGCTCACTGCAAGCTCCGCCTCCCAGGTTCCCGCCATTCTCCTGCCTCAGCCTCCCGAGTAACTGGGACTACAGGTGCCCACCACTTCGCCTGGCTAGGTTTTTGTATTTTTTAGTAGAGACGGGGTTTCACCGTGTTAGCCAGGATGGTCTCCATCTCCTGACCTCGTGATCCGCCCGTCTCGGCCTCCCAAAGTGCTGGGATTACAGGCTTGAGCCACTGCGCCTGGCAATTTTTGTATTTTTACTAGAGACAAGGTTTCACCATGTTGGTCAGGCTGGTCTCAAACTCCTGACCTTGTGATCCACCAGCCTCGGCCTCCCAAAGTGCTAGGATTACAGGTGTGAGCCACTGCACCCGGCCTCTTTGTGTTTTCAAACTTTTATCATGGCTAGGTGTGGCTGCTCATGCCTATAATCCCTGCACTTTGGGGTGCCAAGGCAGGAGGGTCCCTTGAGCCCAGGAGTTCAACACTAGCCTGGACAACATAGTGAGAGTCCATCTGTTAAAAAAAAAAAAAAAAGCCAGGCATGGTGGTATTAGGGGAACCTGCCCCCAGTATTTCAACATAGGTTCTTTCTAGTTTCCATAAGTGTTGGCCAGCTGAGAAATAAAGAGAAAGAGTACAAAGAGAGGAATTTTACAGCTGGGCCACCAGGGGTGACATCACATATCAGTAGGACCGTGATGCCCACCTGAGCCTCAAAGCCAGCAAGTTTTATTAAGGATTTCAAAAGGGGAAGGGGTGCAAGAACAGGGAGTAGGTACAAAGATCACGTGCTTCAAAGGGCAAAAAGCAGAACTACTGATAAGGGTCCAACAAAGATCACAAGGCAAAGGGCAAAACAGAACTACTGATAAGAGTATGTTCAGCGGTGTATGCATTGTCTTGATAAACATCGTAAACAACAGAAAACAGTGTTCGAGAGCAGAGAACCAGTCTGACCTCCAATTTACCAGGGCGGGGTTTTTCCCTACCCTAGTAAGCCTGAGGGTTCTGCAGGAGACCAGGGCGTATCTCAGCCCTTATCTCAACTGCATAGGACAGACAATCCCAGAGTGGCCGTTTATAAACCTCCCCCCAGGAATGAATTCCCTTCCCAGGGTCTTAATATTAATATTCCTTGCTAGGCAAAGAATTTAGTGATACTGAAAATACAAAATTAGCCGGGCGTGGTGGCGGGCGCCTGTACTTCCAGCTACTCGGGAAGCTGAGGCAGGAGAATTGCTTGAACCCGTGAGGCGGAGGCAGGAGAATGGCGTGAACCCAGGAGGCGGAGGCAGGAGACTCGCTTGAACCTGGGAGGCGGGGGTTGCGAAAAGAGTGAAACTCCATTGCCCAAAAAAAAAGCGAAAATAGTTTGATGACATCTCATGTATCATCACCCAGCCTCAATAATTTTTTTTTTTTTTTTGAGACGGAGTCTCACTCTGTCGCCCAGGCTGGAGTGTACTGGTGTGAGCTCAGCTGACCACAACCTCTGCCTCCCGGGTTCAAGCAATTCTGTGCTGAGGCTGAGTCTCGCGAGTAGCTGGGATTACAGACACCTGCCACCACACCCGGCTAATGTTTGTATTTTTAGTAGAGACGAGGTTTCTCCATGTTGGCCAGGCTGGTCTCGAACTCCTGACCTCAGGTGACTCACCCGCCTCAGCCTCCCAAAGTGCTGGGATTACAGGTGTGAGCCACCGCGCCCAGCCTCTTTTTGTTTTCAAACTTTTATCATGGCTAGGTGTGGCTGCTCATGCCTATAATCCCTGCACTTTGGGGTGCCAAGGCAGGAGGGTCACTTGAGCCCAGGAGTTCAACACCAGCCTGGGCAACATAGTGAGAGTCCATCTGTTTAAAAAAAAAAAAAAAAAGCCAGGCATAGTGGTGAGCACTTGTGAGCGATTCTTCTGCCTCAGTCTCCCTAGTAGCTGTTATTACAGGTGCCCACCACTGTGCCTGGCTAATTTTGTATTTTTAGTAGAGAAGGGGTTTCACCATGTTGGCCAGGCTGGTCTCGAATTCCTGACCTTGTGATCCGCCTGCCTCAGCCTCCCAAAGTGCTGGGATTACAGGCGTGAGCCACGGTTCCCAGCCAATTTTTTTTTTTTTTTTTTTTTTTTTTTTTTTTTTTGAGACGGAGTCTTGCTCTGCTGCCCAGGCTGGAGTGCAGTGGCCGGATCTCAGCTCACTGCAAGCTCTGCCTCCTGGGTTCACGCCATTCTCCCGCCTCAGCCTCCGGAGTAGCTGGGACTACAGGCGCCCGCCACCTCGCCCGGCTAGTTTTTTTTTTTTTTTGTATTTTTTGTAGAGACGGGGTTTCACAGTGTTAGCCAGGATGGTCTCGATCTCCTGACCTCGTGATCCACCCGTCTCGGCCTCCCAAAGTGCTGGGATTACAGGCTTGAGCCACCGCGCCCGGCCTTTTTTTTTTTTTTTTGAGACAGAGTTTCGCTATTGTTGCCCAGGCTGGAGTGCAATGGCACGATCTTGGCTCACTACAACCACTGCCTCCTGGGTTCAAGCGATTCTCCTGCCTCAGCCTCCTGAGTAGCTGGGATTACAGACATGTGCCCCTGTGACCGGCTAATTTTTTTTTATGTTTTTAATAGAGAGGGGGGTTTCTCCATGTTGGTCAGGCTTGTCTCAAACTCCTGACCTCAGGTGATCCGCCCGCCTCGGCCTCCCAAAGTGCTGGGATTATGGACGTGAGCCACTGCACCCAGCCAGATTTTTTTTTTTTTTTAATTATGAAAAGTTTGGGCTGTGCCCAGTGGCTCACCCCTGTAATCCCAGCACTTTGGGAGGATGAGGCTGGTGGATCACCTGAGGTCAGGAGTTGAAGATCAGCCTGGCCAACATGGTGAAATCCATCTCTACTTAAAATACAAAAATTAGCTGGGCATGGTGGCTCACGCCTGTAATCCCAGCACTTTGGGAGGCTGAGGCCGGCGGATCACCTGAAATCAGGAGTTCGAGACAAGCCTGACCAACATGGAGAAACCCTGTCTCTACTAAAAACATAAAAAAATTTAGCCAGTCATGGGGGCACACACCTGTAATCCCAGCTACTCAGGAGGCTGAGGTAGGAGAATCGCTTGAACCCGGGTGGCAGGGGTTGCAGTGAGCCGAGATCTCGCCATTGCACTCCAGCCTGGGCAAAAAGCAAAACTCAATCTCAAAAAAAAAAAAGTGAAAATAGTTTGATGACATCTCATGTATCTTCGCCCAGCCTCAATAATTAACATGTTGCCAGTTTAATTTCACATGTACTTCCCTGTTTCTTTTTTGTTTGTTTGTTTTTGAGACAGAGTCTCACTCTGTCGCTCAGGCTGGAGTGTAGTGGTGCCATCACAGCTCACCACAACCTCCGCCCCACGGGTTCAAGCAATTTTCTGCCTCAGCCTCCTGAGTAGCTGGCATTACAGGTGCACGCCACCATGCCTGGCAAATTTTTGTATTTGTAGTAGAGACGAGGTTTTGCCATGCTGGCCAGGCTGGTCTCAAACTCCTAACCTCGAGATTCACCCGCCTCAGCCTCCCAAAGTGCTGGGATTACAGGTGTGAGCCAGCATGCCCAGCCACTTCCCTATTTCTTTCTAGAATAGATCAGAGCAAATCCTAGACACTATATGCTTGTAAATATTGCAGTACATATCTCTAATATATAAGCACTTAAGAAACTGTAACCAAATTATCACACCTATAACACTAATAGTAACCCCTTAATATTATATGATGTCGACTATGTTCAGATTTCTCCAATGGGCTGTTTTGGTTTGGTTTTGTTTTCAGAGACAGGGTCTTGCTTTGTCACCCAGGCTGGAGTGCAGTGGTGTGATCTTGGCTTACTGCAACCTCTGCCTCCTGGGTTCAAATGATTCTCATGCCTCAGCCTCCTGAGTAGCTGTGATTACAGGTGTGGGCCACCATGCCCAGCTAATTTTTTTGTATTTTTACTAAAGACAGGGTTTTGCCCTGTTGGCCAGTCTGGTCTTGAACTTCTGGCCTCAAGTGATCCGACCATGTTGGCCTCCTAAAGTGCTGAGATTACAGGTGTAAGCCGCTGTGCCCACCCAACTGGCTGGGTGTTTTTTTTTTTTTTTTTTTAACTATATAATTAAACAGTCTCCCCATTGTATTTGCTTGTAGGTCTCTGTTCCCCTTTCGTCTGCATTTCTTGTTAAATTGGAAACTTTCTCTAAAGATGTTGTTAGATTCAGCTTTTTTTTTGAGACAGAGTCTTACTCTGT
Source organism: Trachypithecus francoisi (assembly GCF_009764315.1). Taxonomy (NCBI): domain Eukaryota; kingdom Metazoa; phylum Chordata; class Mammalia; order Primates; family Cercopithecidae; genus Trachypithecus; species Trachypithecus francoisi. Next base: position 13,794,588 of record NW_022681457.1, on the reverse strand, counting down.
CACCCAGGCTGGAGTGCAGTGGTCAAGCTCGGCTCACCACACTCTCCCCCTCCTGGGTTCAAGCGATTCTCCCGCCTCAGCCTCCCAAGTAGCTAGGACTACAGGTGTGCACCACCACGCCTGGATAATTTTTGCATTTTTTGGTAGAGATGGGGTTTCACCATGTTGGCTAGGCTGGTGTCGAACTCCTCATCTTTCAGGTGATCCACCCCCCTCAGCCTCCCAAAGTGCTGGGATTACAGGCTTGAGCCACCGCGCCCGGCCCCCTTATATCTTATTAATCCATGTGTCCATACATCAATACATCCATACATACATCTACCAACCCATCCATCCACCTACTCACCTACTTCTTCATTCATCCATTAATCCACCCACCCACCCATCTATCCATCCTTACACCTATCCATCTTTCTACCCCCCGCCTCTGCATGTCACCACCCACCCATCCGTCTACTCACTCACTACTCTAACTGTCCACCCATCCATCTACTCACTCCTCTAAATGTCTACCCATCCATCTACTCACTCACTACTCTAACTGTCCATCCATCTACTCACTCACTACTCTGTCCATCCATCGACTCACTCACTACTCTAACTGTCCATCCATCTACTCACTCACTACTATAACTGTCCATCCATCTACTCACTCACTACTCTGTCCATCCATCGACTCACTCACTACTCTAACTGTCCACTCATCCATCTACTCACTCACTACTCTAACTGTCCATCCATCTACTCACTCACTACTCTAACTGTCCATCCATCCATCTACTCACTCACTACTCTAACTGTCCATCCATCTACTCACTCACTACTGTCCACCCATCTGTCTACTCACTCACTACTCTGTCCATCCATCCATCTACTCACTCACTACTCTAACTGTCCATCCATCTACTAACTCACCACTCTGTCCATCCATCGACTCACTCACTACTCTAACTGTCCATCCATCTACTCACTCACTACTCTGTCCATCCATCTATTCACTCACTACTGTAACTGTCCATCCATTCATCTACTATATCCATCCACCTGCCCACCCATCTGCTTAGCTGGGCATTCATTTATCACAATCAAGAGTGATTTGAGCTTCGAGTCAGTGACAAGTAAAAATAAAAATTAAAAAAGTGGCCGGGCATGGTGGCTCACACCTGTAATCCCAGCACTTTGGGAGGCTGAGGCGGGTGGATCACCTGAAAGGTCAGGAGTTCACGACCAGCCTGGGCAACATGGTGAAACCCCGTCTCTACTAAAAAAATACAAAAATTAGCCAGCCGTGGTGGCGGGTGCCTGTAATCCCAGCTACTCAGAAGGCTGAGGCAGGAGAAGCGCTTGAACCTGGGAGGCAGAGGTTGCAGTGAGCCTTGCACCACTGCACTCCAGCCTGGGCGACAGAGCGAGACTCTATCTCAAAAAAAAAAAATTTTTTTTTTTTTTTTTTTTTTTTTTTTTGAGACGGAGTCTAGCTCTGTCCCCCAGGCTGGAGTGCAGTGGCGCGATCTCGGCTCACTGCAAGCTCCGCCTCCTGGGTTTACACCATTCTCCTGCCTCAGCCTCCCGAGTAGCTGGGACTACAGGCGCCCGCCACCTCACCCGGCTAGTTTTTTGTATTTTTTAGTAGAGATGGGGTTTCACCGTGTAGACCAGGATGGTCTCGATCTCCTGACCTCGTGATCCACCCGTCTCGGCCTCCCAAAGTGCTGGGATTACAGGCTTGAGCCACCGCGCCCGGCCAAAAAAAAAAAAAAAAATTAATATTTGCAGCCCTTATTTAGCATTGATCACTTTATACCAGGCACGGAGCTTTCCAGGCATCCTGGAGACAGGATTTGAACCCAGGCCTGCCTATGCTCTTCTAATGACAGCAGTCCTGGCTGGGCCAAGGACACAAAGATGAACTCAGCATTGTCTTGTATTTCAGGGTGTGGGGGTGGGTGAACACAGGTGCTAAAAGCAGCTTCTTACAACAACTTGGAAGCATGACCTGGAACACCCTCCCCTCTCATCTCCCAGGAGCCACCTGTGTTCTGGCCCCCAAGTTCTCTGCTTCCTGCTTCTGGGATGACTGTCGGCAGCATGGCGTGACAGTGATCCTGTATGTGGGCGAGCTCCTGCGGTACTTGTGTAACACGCCCCAGGTGAGGCTCTAAGATTAGGGCTCCATGGTGAACACGCAAGTATGAAATCCCAGATGATATCTCAGGTAAAGATTCAGGTACTGAACTCAAGCAAGTCCTTCAGATAATCCACCTCATGCAAGAACCCAGATAAGGAGTTCCAGACAAGGCTTCCAATAGTGGTTTCTCTGATAGCTGTGCTACCTTGAGCCTCAGTGTCCTCATTTGGGAAACAGGAATAATAGCCCCTACACCTATTGTGAGAATTTCCATTAAAATTAAATCTCCATGAAATTAAAATTCTAGGTAACTACTTAGGTGAGACCCCAGATGAGGCCTCCAGTCACCTCTGGTAACGTCCCCTAGGCAAAGCTCTCAGGTCACCCCTGCAGGTAACCCTCTATTTGAAAAGACTCCAGTAACTACTCTCATGTAAGTAACCCAGGTAGATCCCTTAGGTAGAGGTTCCCCATCACCTTCCAGGTAACTCCCAAGGTAAGGACCCAGGATAACACCCCCTCTAGGTAAAGGTTCTAAGGCATGCCCCCAAAGCATCTCCTCCTCACCCTTCTGGGGACATTCCTGTAGCAACCAGAGGACCGGACACATCCAGTCCGCATGGCGATGGGCAATGGACTCCGGGCTGATGTGTGGGAGGCCTTCCAGCAGCGCTTCGGTCCCATTCGGATCTGGGAAATCTACGGCTCCACAGAAGGCAACATGGGCTTAGTCAACTATGTGGGGCGCCGCGGGGCCCTAGGCAAGATGAACTGCCTCCTTCGAGTGAGTGTGCGGGTGCCCGGTGTGCAGCTGCCCCAACTGAGGCTGAGCCCACAGGACCTATGTCGACACCCCACCCTCTACCCCAGATGCTGTCCCCCTTTGAGCTGGTGCAGTTCGACATGGAGGCGGAGGAGCCTGTGAGGGATAATCAGGGCTTCTGCATCCCTGCAGGGCTAGGTATGGGGGTTGAGGAGCCTTTCCTGGGTGGTGGGGGTGGTGACCCTCAGTCTTCTCTGGCTGGAACGAGCTGCCCAAAAGCTTAACACTGGTGCTCACTAAAGGGGTATGCAGCCTTCATCTGGACCCTGAGCCAGTGGCCTGTCTTAGCACCGTCTGGGGGCTCTGCCTCAGCTTCTCAGCTCTGCCCAGCCCCCCTGCCTTGATCTCTCGCTCTGATTTACTGGGTCTCTGGGTGTCCAACTGATTTGTTCTCTTGAGCTTTCTGTGGCATTCCAGCCATTGGTCTCTTTTCCTGTACCTTGTCAGTGTCTTCGCCCAGGGCCTTCCAAGGTCCTGGTCATGTGTATTCTCACTGCCATTTGTCTGTCCGTCTCCACCCCTTGTCATCCTTTCCGTTTCTCATGGGCTCCCCGATACCGCCTGACCTAGACTTCTAATTTTCTGTGTCGCCCGTCGCCGTCTCTCAGGGTGTCTGTCTCTGAATCTCTGGATCTCCCTGTCTCTCTTTGGGTCTGTCCTTGGCAGGGCGCTGGATGATGAAGAGTCCACCGTTGTTGAAAACCTCCAGCAGGGGATTTGGCTGGTGGGCTCCAGGGGTTCTTGTTCCTGCTCCTACCCCCAGGGGAGCCGGGGCTGCTGCTGACCAAGGTGGTAAGCCACCAACCCTTCGTGGGCTACCGCGGCCCCCGAGAGCTGTCGGAACGGAAGCTGGTGCGCAACGTGCGGCAATCGGGCGACGTTTACTACAACACCGGGGACGTACTGGCCATGGACCGCGAAGGCTTCCTCTACTTCCGCGACCGCCTCGGGGACACCTTCCGGTCCGAGGCGGGGTTTCTCGGGGCGGGGCTGGGGCGGGACCACGGAAGCCTTCAGATCCTAGAGGGAGCCAGGCTGAAGAGGCGGGACTTTCCTATCGTAAGAGGGCGGAGCTTGGAGTCCGGACTTCCCACGCTAAGGCGGGGCTTCTCGATTTTAGCGGGGGCGGGGCTGACCGGGCCTCCTAATCCCCAAAAGGGGCAGGCGGGGCGGGGCAAGAGGCGGGGCCTCTCCTTGCCGGGGGCGTGGTCACAAGCGCCGGCTCGAACCCTGCAGGTGGAAGGGCGAGAACGTGTCCACGCACGAGGTGGAGGGCGTGTTGTCGCAGGTGGACTTCCTGCAGCAGGTTAATGTGTATGGCGTGTGTGTGCCAGGTGCGGATGGTTCTCATTTTAAACTTCCAACAGCTTTGTGGGTGGAGGGGTCGTTATTCCGATTTTACAGGTGGGGAAGCGCTAGGGTAGAGAGAGGTTTAGAAACTTGCCGCATCTCACAGCCAGTGAGCAGAGCTGGGCGAGGCTGGAGGGTCAGCTGTGGGCCCTTGAGGTGGGTCAGCCAAGAGTGACCAGACTGCTCCCTAGGGTGTGAGGGTAAAGTGGGCATGGCTGCCGTGCAGCTAGCCCCCGGCCAGACTTTCGACGGGCAGAAGTTGTACCGGCACGTTCGCGCTTGGCTCCCTGCCTACGCTACCCCCCATTTCATCCGCATCCAGGTGAGCCCAGGGTGGCAGGGAAGGTGGGTGGAAAAGCATAGCCGGGGGGAGGGGTGTCAGTGAGGGGATCATGATCACTGCTGTGCAGGACGCCGTGGAGGTCACGAGCACGTTCAAACTGATGAAGACCCGGCTGGTGCGTGAAGGCTTCAACGTGGGGATCGTGGTTGACCGTCTGTTTGTACTGGACAACCAGGCCCAGTCCTTCCGACCCCTGACGGCAGAAATGTACCAGGCTGTGTGTGAGGGAACCTGGAGGCTCTGACTACCTGGCCAACCCACTGGGGCAGGGATCAAAGCCAGGCACCCCCACCCCAACACATTCTTTCAACCTGGGCCTGCGTGAATCCCAGTCTGGCCATACCCTCAACCTCAGTGGGCTGGAAATGACAGTGGGCCCTGTAGCAGTGGCAGAATAAACTCAGATGTGTTCACACAAGTCTGTATGTCTGCATGGATGAAGGAGCAATGGAAGAGTGCAGGGGCTAGTGCCCTGAAGACCTCAGTTTAGGGTCTTCCCTGTCTCCCAGCCAAGAACCTCAGCCATCCCTGTGGGATGACCCTGTCTGTGTAAGGCCAGGGGTGTGGGAGGAGCCGGCCAGCCTCGCAGCTGCTCTAAGGTAGAGAGATGAGAACCCTGATTCCATCTGTGGGTCTTTAGTGGGCCACTGAGGCGGTGGCTGGGCCAGTGGATGTGGATTATTTTCCTGTGAAGTGCTGTGGATACACGATCTAACAAAGCCTGGAGGTTGCTGGACTGAGGCTAGAAGGGCAAGCAGGAAGTAACTGGGGGAGGAGTGTCCCTGGCAGTGTGAACTGCACGTGTGAAGGCCCTGGGGCAAGCTTTGTAGGTGGGGAGCAGCAGGAGCAGAGGCCTCTGGAAAATGGGAGTCTGCACAGTCTCAGGAGTTGGACGTGCTACCCGAAGCCTAGTGGAGATGTAGGTGGGTGTGCGTGGGTGCTGGGCCTCTGGCTCAAAGACCATAAGTGCTTCTCAGGGCGCAGTAGGAACTGTAGGTGAGGCTACAGACACTGCAACAGTTGTGGTGGTGCCGGGCCGGTGGTCCGTGGGTCAACGTTGGGAGCAGAACTGAGGTGATGATGGTGAGAAAAGGAGCCCCACAGCAGTAACCCCAGCATGCAGAGGGCCGTCCGTGGGCAGTGCTTCAGGCTGTGACCTTGCCCTTCCCTTCTCATGTGTTTAGTAAACACACCCCATGGCAATGGCTTAAGCATACCTGAAAATGGCCCTGTGTGGCAGACGCACCTGAGTGTGGTTCAGAGTTCCTGGCTAAGGAATCTCAGAGATTCGTTCCTTATTTTTGAGGAACATCTGGGTCCTTGGCCCTGTCCCATGGAACGTTGGTGGTAGGGGGGATCCTGGCCTTTTGCTTTCAGTTAAATGAAGGTTGCCCCGGGAGGATATTAAGTGAAAATGCTATATAAACTGCATGCTTTTTGCAAGTGGTTCTCCTGCCCAGCCCACCACCCCTGGACTCTCCCCGGTATGTAAGCCACCAATAAAACCCTATATCTTGTTTTCTGGCTCTCAGTCGCTTCTTTTGCCTCTTGAACCTGGTGCCACCCCATTGGAGGCAGTAGGGGTTTGGCTGTGCTCTCCCGTGCCTCAGCCTCCTCATCAGGCTATGGGCCATGTCGAGGACAGAACCAGCCTTCGAAGGGAGCAGTGCAGGCAGCTGGGCTTCACAGAGTTCCTGGTAGCATTTGAGGCTCTGCCTGTCAGCCCTGCAGCCTGGAGCTGAGACAGTACCCTTTTCAGTTGGGGTCCCACTGTGAGCATCTGTTTGTCATTGGTGGTGGCTGTGCACGGTAGTTATCTTCCGCGAAGTGATAGTTGTTGTGACTTGCCATTTCTCTGCCCTGTGTGGCCAGTGGAGCCCCATGTGTTCCCTGAAGAGCCCTAGCCCTTTCATACAACTGGACTTGGATCCGGGCCATCTGGTCCTCCCCTGCACACAGCAGGTTGTTCAGTTCCTTCATACTCCTGTTTGCTCCAGGAGAGACCCTGGCCAGGAAGGGAGCTAGAGCTGTGTGAACAGAGCAGCAGAGGCCCAGGCGTTGCCACCTCTCGGGGCAGTAAGGAAACAGTAGGCAGGGACAAGTGGATACCAAGGCCTGGTATCACGTGTGGTCACAGAAGTCTGTGTGTCTGCGTGGATGAAGGAACATTGGAGGAGTGCAGGGGCTGCTGCCCCAAAGACCTTACTTTGGGGTCCTTCCTGCCTTCCCACCAGGGACCTCAGCTATCCCTGTGGGATGACTCCATCTGGGCTTCCTCCTCCTGTCGTAAATTAGGTTCTCAAGTTCGGTGGCATTCTTATTTCCTTCAGGAAGGACCCTGGCCAAGAAGTGAGCCTGCGGTTATGTGAACACAGCAGCAGAGGTCAGACTGGTCACCCTTGCTGCTCCTCCAGCTTTGCCTTCCCAGATGCACAGTAAGTTCAGTATCATGTGACAGCTGGAACCTGGGCTCTCTTGATGGCCCATCCCTCCTGCCCTGAACACAGTAGGTTCTTGTTATGTTAAGGCCCTTGTACCCTTTGGGACCAGAGACCAGCCTAGAAGGGAGCTTGGAGTACACAGACAAAGCAGCAGAGGTTGGCACTGGCCACCCCTACTGTGGCCCCATGGTCTACTGTGTCTTGTGACCATCCCTTGAGACATGCTGGGCCCTGTTCTTCAGGCTTTCCCATACCACTGTGCTCATGGCCTGGTGCCGACCTGAGCCCAGGTATCTCCACTTCTCTTGTGTTTGCCATGTTGTGGGTAAGTTTTGACTGTGTCCCCATGAGGAATGCTGCATTCCTCTGCTGCCAGTTCAAGAAGCCCTGGCCCATGGGGCTATCTCACGCATTTCCTATCAGACAAAGCCAGCATCTGGAGTGTGGGCTGAAGAAATCCACTCAGTCAACAGATTGTCAAATGCTTGATATGCTGGGAATGCAGGGGAGGGTGGGCACATATGTTAGATTTGAATGTGGGCATGTCGATCCCAGAGCTTGCAGTGTGGAGAGTGAGGCAGACACTTACAAGCTAGAGATCTACTGTTTTATGACCCTAAGTAGAGTTTTGGTTTCTCCACTTAGTCTTTTCATATTTATTTCTAGGCATTTCTCTTTTTTTGAGACAGAGTCTTGCTCTGTTGCCCAGGATGGAGTGCAGACGCGCAATCTCAGCTCACTATAACCTCCGCCTCCCGGGTTTACGCCATTGTCCTGCCTCAGCCTCCTGAGTACTTAGGATTACAGGCACACGCCACCACACCTGGCTAATTTTTTGTATTTCTAGTAGAGTCAAGGTTTCACCATGTTGGCCAGGCTGGTCTTGAACTCCTGATCTCAAGTGATCTGCCTGCCTCAGCCTCCCAAAGTGCTGAGATTACAGGTGTGAGCCAGTGCACCCAGCCTCTTTTTCCTTTTTTCTTTTTCTTTTTTTTTTTTTTGGAGATAGTCGTGCTCTGTTGCCAGGCTGGAGGGCGGTGGCACGATCTTGGCTCACTGCAACCTCTGCCTCCTGGGTTCAAGTGATTCTCCTGCCTTAGCCTCCCAAGTAGCTGGGATTACAGGCGCGTACCACCACACCTGGCTAATTTTTGTATTTTTAGTAGAGACGGGGATTCACCATGTTGGCTAGGATGGTCTCAATCTCCTGACCTCATGATCTGCCCGCCTCGACCTCCCAGAGTGCTGGGATTACAGGAGTGAGCCACCATGCTCGGCCTAATTTTTGTATTTTTTTTTTTTTCCCAAGACGGAGTCTTGCTCTGTCACCCAGGCTAGAGTGCAGTAGCATGATCTCGACTCACTGCAACTTCCACCTCCCAGGTTCAAGCAATTCTCCTGCCTCAGCCTCCCAAGTACCTGGGATTACAGGCGTGCACGACCACACCTGGCTAATTTTTGTATTTTTAGCAGAAATAGGTTTTCGCCCTGTTGGCAAGGCTGGTCTTTTTTTTTTTTTTTTTTTTTTTTGAGGCGGAGTCTCGCTCTGTTGCCCGGACTGGAGTGCAGTGGCCGGATCTCAGCTCACTGCAAGCTCCGCCTCCGGGTTACGCCATTCTCCTGCCTCAGCCTCCCGAGTAGCTGGGACTACAGGCGCCCGCCATCTCGCCCGGCTAGTTTTTGTATTTTTTTTAGTAGAGACGGGGTTTTCACCGTGTTAGCCAGGATGGTCTCGATCTCTGACCTCGTGATCCGCCTGTCTCGGCCTCCCAAGTGCTGGGATTACAGGCTTGAGCCACCGCGCCCGGCCAAGGCTGGTCTTAAATTACAGACCTCCGGTGATCCAACTGCCTCAGCCTTCCAAAGTGCTGGGATTACAGGTGTGAGCCACTGTGTCCGCCAAGAGCTCCATGCTTTAAAAGGGATCATGTAGCTAGATCAGCCCCCCCACACCCCCAGATAATCATATAATCTCCTATTTTAAGGTCAACTGTGGGGCCAGGTGTGGTGGCTCATGCCTCTAATCTGAGAGCTTTGGAAGGCTGAGGCAGGAGGATGACTTGAGGCCAGAAATTTGAGACCATCCTGGACAGCATAGCAAGAGTCTGTCTCAAAAAAAAAAAAAAAAGGCCAGGCGTGGTGTCAGGTGCTTGAAGTCCTAGCTACTGGCTAGGCTGAAATGGGAGGATCACTTGAATCCAGGAGTTCTAGGTTGCAGGGAGCTATGACTCTACCACTTTGCTCCAGCCTGGGTGACAGAGTGAGACTCTGTCTCAAGAAAACAAAACTGGGCCAGGCGCGGTGGCTCAAGCCTGTAATCCCAGCACTTTGGGAGGCTGAGACGGGTGGATCACGAGGTCAGGAGATCGAGACCATCCTGGCTAACACGGTGAAACCCCGTCTCTACTAAAAAATGCAAAAAATGTGGCCGGGCGCGGTGGCTCAAGCCTGTAATCCCAGCACTTTGGGAGGCCGAGACGGGCGGATCACGAGGTCAGGAGATCGAGACCATCCTGGCTAACATGGTGAAACCCCGTCTCTACTAAAAAATACAAAAAACTAGCCGGGCGACATGGCGGGCGCCTGTAGTCCCAGCTGCTTGGGAGGCTGAGGCAGGAGAATGGCGTAAACCCAGGAGGCGGAGCTTGCAGTGAGCTGAGACCCGGCCACTGCACTCCAGCCTGGGCGGCAGAGCGAGACTCCGTCTCAAAAAAAAAAAAAAGCAAAAAACTAGCCGGGCGAGGTGGCAGGCGCCTGTAGTCCCAGCTACTCGGGAGGCTGAGGCAGGAGAATGGTGTAAACCCGGAAGGCAGAGCTTGCAGTGAGCTGAGATCTGGCCACTGCACTCCAGCCTGGGCGACAGAGCAAGACTTCGTCTCAAAAACAAAACAAAACAAAACAAAACAAAACTACGGCTGGTGAGGTAGCTCATGCGTGTAATCCCAGCAATTTGAGAGGCCAAGGCCAGGCATGGTGGCACATGCCTGTGCTCCAGCTTCTTGGGAGATGGAGGCACAAGAATTGCTTGAACCTGGGAGGCAGAGGTTTTAGTCAGCCAAGATCGCGCCACCACGCTCCAGCTTGAGTGACAGCAAGACTGTCTAAAAAAAGAAAAAAAATGAAAAAAGGGCAACCACGCCATCTGACATAATCCAATCACAGGAGCAATAGTGTAACTGCCCAGTGGATTCACCTTTCCTGCTGCCTAGACAGAGCTGATTTCTCAAGACAGGGGAATTACAGTACAGAAAGGGTAATTCACGCAGAGCCAGCTGTGCGGGAGACGAGGATTTTATTATTACTCAAATCAGTCTCCCCGAGCATTCAGGGAGCAGAGTTTTTTGTTTGTTTGTTTGTTTGAGACAGAGTCTCGCTCTGTTGCCCGGGCTGGAGTGCAGTGGCGCGATCTCGGCTCACCGCAAGTTCCGCCTCCCGGGTTTACACCATTCTCCTGCCTCAGCCTCCCGAGTAGCTGGGACTACAGGCAACCGCCACCTCCCCCGGCTAGTTTTTTGTATTTTTAGTAGAGACGGGGTTTCACCGTGTTAGCCAGGATGGTCTCGATCTCCTGACCTCGTGATCCACCCGTCTCGGCCTCCCAAAGTGCTGGGATTACAGGCTTGAGCCACCGCGCCCGGCCCATGTCTGCTTCTTTCTACACAGACACAGTAACAGTCTCATCTTTCTTTTCCCCCCAGTTTCACCACTGCACTCCAGCCTGGGCAACAAAATGAGACCCTGTATCAACAAAACAAATCAAAACAAAACAAGGACATCTATGCCACACGACATAATGAAATCACAGGAGTGATAACTCATCAAATTCACAGGTCCTGTTCTGCACTGCCTAACCAATACTTGTTATTGGCAGGGTTTTAGTGGTCTGTATACTTTGTGTTATTATTTAAGAAATCATTTTCAACTCTTGAGGTCATAAAATTTTTACTTTCAGCTTGGGCAACATGGCGAGACCTCATCTCTTAAAAAAAAAAAAGAAAAAAACCAACACACACACACACACACACAAAACGAAAGTTAGCTGAGTGTGGGCCAGGCACGGTGGCTCACGCCTGTAATCCCAGCACTTTTGGAGGCCAAGGTGGGTGGATCACGAGGTCAGGAGATTGAGACCATCCTGGCTAACACGGTGAAACCCTGTCTCTACTAAAAATACAAAAAATTAGCCAGGCGTGGTGGCACACGCCTGTAGTCTCAGCTACTCGGGAGGCTGAGGCAGTTGGATCACGAGGTCAGGAGATTGAGACCATCCTGACTAACACGGTGAAACCCTGTCTCTACTAAAAATACAAAAAATTAGCCAGACTTGGTGGCACATGCCTGTAGTCTCAGCTACTCGGGAGTCTGAGGCAGGAGAATCACTTGAACCCAGGAGTCGGAGGGTGCAGTGAGCCAAGATCGCACCACTGCACTCCAGCCTGGGTGACAGAGTAAGACTCTGTCAAAAAAAAAAAAAAAAAAAAAAAAAGGCAAGTTAGCTGAGTGTGGTGGCAGGTGCCTGTGGTCCCAGCTACTCAGGAGGCTGAGGTGAGAGAACTGCTTGTGCCCAGGAGGTCAAGGCTGCAGTGAGCCACGTGCACACCACGGCACTTCACCCTGGGTGACAGAGCGAGACTCTGTCTCAAAACAAACAAAAAACAAAACAAAGTTTTACATTTTCCTGATATTTAAAAATAAGTATCAGGCTGGGTGCGGTGGCTCAGCCTGTAATCCCAGCACTTTGAGAAGTAGAGAAGGGAGGATTGCTTGAGGCTAGGAGTTTGACACTAGACTAACATATTAAGACCCTGTCTCTACCAAAAAACAATATTGAAAACATCATTTAAAATATCCTGGCCGGGCGCGGTGGCTCAAGCCTGTAATCCCAGCACTTTGGGAGGCCGAGACGGGTGGATCGCGAGGTCAGGAGATCGAGACCATCCTGGCTAACACGGCGAAACCCCGTCTCTACTAAAAAAATAGAAAAAACTAGCCGGGCGAGTTGGCGGGCGCCTGTAGTCCCAGCTACTCGGGAGGCTGAGGCAGGAGAATGGCGTAAACCCGGGAGGCGGAGCTTGCAGTGAGCTGAGATCCGGCCACTGCACTCCAGCCTGGGCGACTGCGAGACTCCGTCTCAAAAAAAAAAAAAAAAAAAAAAAAAAAAAAAAACATCCTAGTATTTAATCTGGAATTTAATTTCGAGTGTGTGTAAAGTGGAAATCCATTTTCTTTTGTATGGGGAGTTCAGTTGTTTGCCAATATTCAGTGAACGTCCACGTTGTCTTCACTGATCAGTTGAGTCATTTCATGTATATCAAGTTCCAGAAGGTCTGTTCCTAGACTGACCTAGTTCTCCACTCCTGTGCCAGTACCACAATATTTATTTTTGTTTTTTTTTGAGATGGAGTCTCACTCTGTTACCCAGGCTGGAGTGCAGTGGCATGATCTCAGCTCACTGCAATCTTTGCTTCCCGGGTTCAAGGATTCTCTTGTCTCAGCCTCCCGAGGAGCTGGGATTACAGGTGTGTGCCACCTTACGCGGCTAATTTTCTTTTGTATTTTTACTAGAGATGGGGTTTCACCATGTTGTCCAGGCTGGTCTTGAACTCCAACCTCAGGTGATCCACCCACCTCGGCCTCCCAAAGTGCTGGGATTATAGACATGAGCCACCATGCCCGGCCACCACACTATTTTAATATTATGTAACTTAACAGTGTTTTCATTTACAATATGACAATTCTTCCCTACTTGTCATATTTTTTCCAAATTGTCTCAGCAATTCTTGGACTTTTCCACATGCAGTTTAGCATCGTTTTTTTAGCTCATATAAAATGTGTTTCAGTTTTTTGAGACAAGGTCTCACTCTGTTGCTCAGGCTGGCACGATCATGGCTCACTACAGCCTCTGCCTTCCAAGGCTCAGGTGATCCTCCTGCCTCAGCCTCTCGAGTAGCTGGGACAACAGGTGTGCACCACCACACCTGGCTAATTTTTGTATTTTTACTAGAGATGGAGTTTCACCATGTTGCCCAAGTTGGTCTTGAATTCCTGGGCTCAAGCAATCTCCCCGCCTTGGCCTCCCAAAGTGCTGGGATTACAGGAGTGAACAACTGCACCCAGCTGAAATGTGGTATATTTTATTTGTGTTTCATTTACTTTATAGATTAACTTGGAGAAAATTGGCCGATTGGCTTTTTAAATTTTTAAAAAATTTTTGGCCGGGCGCGGTGGCTCAAGCCTGTAATCCCAGCACTTTGGGAGGCCGAGACGGGCGGATCACGAGGTCAGGAGATCGAGACCATCCTGGCTAACACGGTGAAACCCCGTCTCTACTAAAAAATACAAAAAACTAGCCGGGCGAGGTGGCGGGCACCTGTAGTCCCAGCTACTTGGGAGGCTGAGGCAGGAGAATGGCGTGAACCCGGGAGGCAGAGCTTGCAGTGAGCTGAGATCTGGCCACTGCACTCCAGCCCGGGCGACAGAGCGAGACTCCGTCTCAAAAAAAAAAAAAAAAAAAATTTTTTTTATTGAAAAAAAGTAGAGACAGGGTCTTGCTATGTTGCCCAGGCTGGTCTTGAACTCTTGGGCTCAAGCAGTCGGCCCACCTTGGCCTCCCAAAGTTCTGGGATTACAGGTGTGAGCACCACATGGGGGAAGGGGCCATGAGCTACAGAACAATTTTCCCCCTAGTGTTTACAGAAGGAATGTCACCCTGCCAACACTTTTTTTTTTTTTTTTTTTTTTGAGATGGAGTCTCACCCTGTTGTCCAGGCTGGAGTGCAGTGGTGAGATCTTGGCTCACTGTAGCCTCAACCTCCTGGACTCAAGTGATCCTCCTGCCTCAGCCTCCCAAGTAGCTGGGACTACAGCTGTGCACCACCACAGCCAGCGAAAAAAAAATTTTTTTTTTATTTTTTTATTTTTTGTAGAGACGGCGGTCTCACTCTGTTGCCCAGTCTTGTCTCAAACTCTTGGCCTCAAGTGATCCTCCTGCCTCAGCCTCTCAAAGTGGTGGGATTACAGGGGTGAACCACTGTGCTCAGCCCCTGCCAACACCTTGGTATTAGCTTGGTGAGATGGTGTCTAACTTCTGGTCTCCAGAATTGCACAATACATTTTTGCTGTTTTAAGGCAAAAATAAATCTCATGTTCCCTGTAACTTACCAATCCCATTTTGAGCAATTTATCCTACAGAAATAGCCACAGTAGTATCCAACTGTTTACTCAAAAGAATTAATCATAGGACTGTGTAGCATGAGGTGAGGAGGGAACAAGAAATTCTTTGGTCTTGGTAGAGATGATGGTGCTAGCCAGAAAATGGAAGATTCATCCAGGCATGAAAAAAAAAATTAAGTGCTTGCTCACATGGATAGCACATATACTAAAACTGGAACAACGAGCATGGCCTCTGTGCGAGGGTAAACACACATTTGTGAAGCATTCCATAGGGTGGGGTTGTCTCGCTCCTATTTTGAATATTTCTCGCTCCTATTTTGAACAGGGTCTCATCCTGTTGCCCAGGCTGGAGTGCAGTGGTGTTATCAGAGCTCACTGCAGCCTTAACCTCCTGGGCTCAAGTGATTCTCCCACCTCAGGCTCCCTAGTAGCTGGGACTACAGGTATGCACCACTATGCCTGGCTTATTATTATTATTATTATTATTATTATTATTGAGACATGGTCTCGCTCTGTCACCCAGGCTGCAGTGCAGTGGTGCCATCTTGGCTCACTGCAGCCTCTGCCTTCCTAGGTTCAAGTGATTCTTGTGCCTCAGCCTCCCAAGTAACTGGGACTACAGGCACCTGTCACCACGCCTGGCTAATTTTTGTATTTTTTTTTTTTTTTTTTAGTATAGTTGAGGTTTCACCATGTTGGCCGGGTTGGTATCAAACTCCAAGTGATCCACCTGCCTTGGTCTCCCAAGGTGCTGGGAATATAGGCATGAGCCACCACGCCCAGCCTATTATTTTTAATTTTTCTTTTTGGAGACAGGGTCTCACCATGTTGCCCACATTGGTCTTGAACTCCTGGTCTCCCAAAGTGAAACAACGTAAGTTGCCTTACAAGAAACTTTACATTCAAACACTTCTATGTGTAAACTTCTAGAGTAAGCGTTGCTATGAGACAGTTGAATTAGGGGCCATTTTCATGATCTTCTGTGCCATCTTGTATATTTCAGATTTTTCTAAGTGAGCATAAATTACTTTTTTTTTTTTTTTTTTGAGACGGAGTCTTGCTCTGTCACCCAGGCTGGAGTGCAGTGGCCGGATCTCAGCTCATTGCATGCTCTGCCTCCCGGGTTTACGCCATTCTCCTGCCTCAGCCTCCCGAGTAGCTGGGACTACAGGCGCCGCCACCTCGCCCGGCTAGTTTTTTTGTATTTTTTAGTAGAGACGGGGTTTCACCGTGTTAGCCAGGATGGTCTCGATCTCCTGACCTCGTGATCCGCCCGTCTCGGCCTCCCAAAGTGCTGGGATTACAGGCTTGAGCCACCGCGCCTGGCCATAAATTACTTCTAAATGTGAAAAAGTTTATTAAAAAACCGCCCTCACCCCCCTGCAGCATTTCCTGCATGATCTGGCCCTTTCACAGCCTTCTATACCCTGGCTCTCCCTTCTGGGGCTGGGGCCTGGCTGGAGCCCCTGGGTACTGCTCTGTCCTCTTCCTCTCTGTCCCCAGCAGAGCTCTCGCTCCTGCTTGCTCACAGATCACCCACTCACAGCTCCATCTCCAAACTGGCCCTGCTCTCGGAGCCCTGAGCATGGGAGCAATGGGTTAGAAGATCCTCAGAAAAGGGGATGGGGAAGATAGGCCTCTGAGGAGAGCCTCGCTCTCTCAGCTTCAGGCTGCAGCAGGGTTCCTGCCCCCCATCCCAGGGAGCCCCTCCTGGGGTAACCACAGTTGCAGCTCCCCTCAGTATCCACCTGCAACTTGTGCATAAACCAGCAGCTGGTGAGGGCTCCTTCCAAGAGGGCACCCATTTCCTGAAACCATCCCCTGTGAAAACGCCCCTTGTTTTCAGAGTAGGAAGGAGAGTGCTGAATCAAGGGCCCCAAGGATTCCCCATTGCAATCCCCACAAGCTGTGAACATCTCATACAGCAAAAGGGATCCTGCAGGTGTGACTAAGCGTGCAGGTAGGGACAAGATATCTTGAGGGTCCTTAAGAGAAGGAGACCAAAGGATCGACTGGTGCCAGAGAGCTGGCAGCCCAGGCAGCCTAAGGAAGACGTGACCACTCATGGCTGGCTTTGAAGACAGAGGAAGGGACCAAGAAAAAACAAAAGGAACGTGGGCTGACTCTAGAAGATGGAAAAGGCAACAAAACAGATGCTTCTCTCCTAGAGCCTTCAAGAGGAACCAGTCCTGTTAAAACCTTGATTTTAGCCCAGTGGGACCCATGTCAGAGTTCTGACCTTCAGAGCTATGAGAATAAATCTGTTGTTTCAAGCTGCCAAGTTTGTTAAAGCAGCAACAGGAAACTAATACGGTGCATTGGCGAGTCCCCAGTGACTGCCCAGAGATCTGGTGCTTCCCAGGGAGCTGATCCTTTGCCCTCCTGCTGCACGACCAGCTAACTATGGAGGGTGCGACCTGACCTGGAAGTAACCATGGTCTTGGCAACACCTGCTTGCAGCCCCTCTTCTCAGAGGTCCCCCTTGTCCAGCCGTGCTTGGAAAGGAAATCCCCTTTGTGTCTACTCAAGCTGGGACTGATGAGTTCCAAGGCCGGTGAGGCTGGTGAGTGATGTGGACGGCTAAGGAGCAAGGGAGGCTGGGGACCTGGGTTCTGGGGCAACAGAGGTTTGGCCATTCTGGGATCAACTGCCTTGTGGCTCCAGCTACTGGGCAGAGACAGCAAACTGCCTATTTCCCAACCAGCAGAAGCCAGAAATCAGGATTCTTATTCAGAAACTCCGTATTATCAAAGTGGAATTTATGTTAAAATTCTCACACACACACGGAGCAGGAGAAACGGAAGCCAACTGGACTTTCCTGGGTCTTCTGCCCTCCGCACTGAAACCTCAGGCCCAGCCTTTGCACAGAGGAGTGGGAAGGCACAGTTTGTGAACACCCACCTGAGGCAAGGAGGTCCCACAGAGGGAGTGTTGTCATCCCGGGCCATGTCACGGGGAGGGAGGGAGCCTGGTGCTTGGCAGTCACCCCACAGGCACTGGTCACCCACAGAAAGGAACCCAGACCTCCCTCCAGGAGGCAGGGGCAAGAAGGGAGGGAGCAGCTCCTTTTCCTTGCACCCAGGTCTTTTGGGGGAGACCAGACCAGGCACAGGGAACTGGCTTAGGACCCCCATTCACTCCGGCATCCCCTTCTGCCTCCAGAGTCTTCTACTGGTGCCCCAGAGGCTGCATCCAGGCCGCGAGAACACCGAGGCCCCGAGTGACTGCGCTGTCTGGCTGCTCATGGAGCCTCCGGCCGATGGCCCTTGCGGTGGATGACCAGCTGCGACTTCCAGTCGAAGGCGCGGCCACAGTCACTGCAGAAGTGGCGCCGCTGGCCCGTGTGGCCCTTGCGGTGGATGACCAGCTGCGACTTCCAGCTGAAGCTGCACCCGCACTCCTCGCACGGGTAGCTCCGGGGGCCTGTGAGTGAATGTCGGGGGTGGTGCGGAAAGGCCAGCTCCCCTTGCGGTGGCTTCTCGGTGCCTTCCCCGGAGGCTAGCCCCGGGGACTGCGCGCCTGGCCCACTCGTGTGTGTCCGGTGGTGGATGACGAACACTGACTTCCAGTCAAAGCCGCGGCCACACTGCTCGCACATGTAGGGCTTCCTCGGGGTGGCACCTGGCTCCAGTCTCGTCTCTGCGGGTGTGGGCTGAGTGGGCACTGGCGGTGTCCCTGGGCGCGCCGTGGGAGCAGGAGTGGTGGCCCCAGGCAGGCCCTCCCAGGCTGCAGGCCCTGGGCCCTGGGGCGGCTGGGCCTCTGGGCAGCCGGGTGGACCCTCACTCTCATTTCCTGGGGGCAGGGGCAAACCAGGTGCGTTCCGGCACTTGGCACCCCCTCCCTCAGGCTGGGGGCTGTGGCACAAGCTCCCATGCCCCCAAGAACGGGCGGCTCAGGTCCCACCCATACAGGAGGGTGATTCAGGCTGGGTGGTGTGGGGCACTCACCTGAGCGCAGGCTTCTGCAGACACCTGTCCCCATGAGCATCATCCCCAGCTCTGACTGGGCCTGTGCCTCTGGCTGGTGGGGCGGTAACCCTGCCCGGGTGGGGGGCACAGTTAGGCATGGGGTTTGCATGAAGGAGAGGTGGGGTGGGTTCTGGCAGATGACAGGGTGTTCCTTTGGAAGGTGGGAGAGCTGGGTAGGGCTGGTGACAGAGAGTCCCTGCCCAGCTAGGGTGGATGCAGGCCCCAGGGAGAGGGGCGGGGTGGGGCTGGCTGGTTCTCACCCAGGGAGACCACCGTGCCGTACTTCTCCAGCATCGTATCCCAGTACAGTTCCTTCTGTGACCGGTCCAGCAGCCCCCACTCCTCCTGCGGATGTGGCCCATCACTGTAGGCAGCCTTCTAGCCCTCCCCTGCCCTGTCTGGTTCACATTCTTACTATCGGGGGCAGTCAGCAGGTTACCTACGCTCATCTACCTGTCCTGCTGAGAATGATCTCGAGGTGGCTGTTTGTTAAGTGCCGGGGTCCTCCTTCAGATCACCTGACCAGTGCGGCTGCTAGCTCTCATCCCCCTCCACTACCCCACCCTGCTGAGGGCGGGCTTGGCACTCATCCCCCTCCACTACCCCACCCTGCTGAGGGCGGGCTTGGCACTTTCATCCCCCTCCACTACCCCACCCTGCTGAGAGGGAGGGCCTGGCAGCATTACAGGGACCTCAGTGAGTTTATCAAGGAATGAACTCCCTGCTTGGGGGTCAGCCCTCCTTGCCTCCTGAGTCCCACCATCTGGGGCTTTGCTGGGTTGGGAAAATCATCCTGAGCGACAAGCTGTGGCAAGTCCAGGCACAGGAAGGTGGCAACTGTGAGGAGCCACAGCCAGAGATGGTGCTGGCTGGATGTGAGGACACTGTGGGAAGTGCAGCCTACCCACCCTGGCTCACTTTCTGATTGTGCCATGGGGCTGTGGAGGGAGCCTGGAAGGACTTCTCAGGCTCGAAACACATCTCAACCAGCAATGCTGCTGCTGAAGCTCCCAGTGGAGCTGTTAGAAGCAGAAGAGTTGGGAGAGGAAAAGGCCTTGCTGCCCACACTTGGGAACCAAGTGATCCAGGTAGCAGGGGCCTCAAGCTGAGCTTCCAGGGCCAACAGGTGGCCTCTGAGGAAACCCCTGGGAGAGAAGAGACTTCGGGCATGTCCCAGGAAGAGTGTCTCCATCTGGTTTCAGGTGTGGGGGGAGTCCTGCCACAGCTGGTCATCTTGTCCCCTACCCAGCTACATGCAAAAGTTCAAATCCCCAGGTTCTGGCTGAGGACCTCTGGGAGCAGCAAACCTCCCAGCTGATTTCTCTGGAGGTGAGGAAGCCAAGCCCACCAGTTCCAGCCACTCGAAACTGCATTTTCATGGCTTGAGGCCCAAATCCTTTTTTTTTGTTTTTGACACAGTTTTGCTGTTGTTGCCCAGGCTGGAGCACAGTGGTGTGATCTCGGCTCACTGCAACCTCTGCCTTCTGGGTTCAAGCAATTGTCCTGCCTCATCCTCCCTAGTAGCTGGGATTACAGGCGCCTGCCACCACCTCTGGCTAATTTTTGTATTTTTAGTAGAGACGGGGTTTCACCATGTTGGCCAGGCTGGTCTCAAACTCCTGACCTCAGATGATCCACCCACCTCGGCCTCCCAAAGTGCTAGGATTACAGGTGTAAGCCACCATGTCCAGCCCCAAATCCTTTTCAATAATAGATCACCAGTCTGTCCCTCTGCCCCAGGTCCTGTGGAGGGGTACAGCTGTTACAGACTCCACTTCTGGGCAGCAAAGAGTCACTAGCCAAGGAGCCTGGAAAACCACCGGGCAGAGGGCAGCCATGGGGACACTCCCTTCCCACACCTGGGGTCTACGCTTCCCACCTGGAGTGCTCACCTGAATCCGGGGAGGGTGGAAGGATGTGGAGGCTGCTTCTTGGTGTCCATGGTGCCCCTCAGGGGACTGCACTGCAAGTGGAGGGCTGGAGGGTGCTGAAAAGTGGGGTAGACGGAAAGGTGGTGTCAGGGGCTGGCCACATGAGCCATGGCAGACAAGGAAACCCTCTGCTGTGTGACATGGCACATAGCCAGCCCTTGGCTCCTGCCTCCCAGGGCCCCATCCCAGACAGGGACATCCACATTCAGGAGTCCCGGCCTTGACACAACCTCTCCTGGGACTCCCACCCTAGCCAGCGGTGTCCACGCTTCCTCCAGGAACCTCCCATCTCGGGTGGGACCCCAATCTCACCCATTTCCTGTCCATCGACATTGGGCTCCTCCTTCACACTGCAGCTGAGCTGGACAGACCCCTCTATTCTGGTGTCCTGGGGACCCTCCCCAGGGGACTCCACTGTTCCCGAGGGGTGGGGGCTCCCCAATGGTTCCTCTGTCTTCTGGGCTGCAGGGAGCACCTCCTGCTTCAGGATGTGGGCTGTGATCTGAGGAGAAGAGACAGGTCAAAAGGGTTCTAGCCAGGGTCTATCCCTCCAAGAAGCTGACGCCAGCCACACTCACCCAGCCCAACAGTTGCCCAGGGTCATGCTGTAGTCCTTCGACTAGGGCAGCGGCCTCGTCAGGACTGCCTGGCCGCTGACCGCGCACCCAGGCCTGGATCTCGGGAGGCAGCGTGCCCAGGAACTGCTCCAGCACCAGCATCTCCAGCATCTGCTCCTTGGAGTGTGCCTCAGGCTGCAGCCACTGGCGACACAGCTCACGCAGCCGGGCCAGGGCTTCTCGGGGACCTGCCACCTCCTGGTAGCGGAACCCTCGGAAGCGGAGGCGGGCAGTCTCAGGCTCCTCGAGGGCAGTCTCTGGGTCCACGAGGGGCAGACATGGGGGACCCAGAGGGGATGGCATTTTTGCTCAAGGGGGTGGTCTTGGAATCGTCAAGATGGGCCTACAGAAAAGGAAGGGTCAGAATGTCAGCCAAGAGAATCTGGCCAGGGGAAGGCAGACACCAGGCCCAGCCCAGGGAGCTGAGACCAGGACCAAGTGTACTCTGAGGCCAGAGAAGGTAAAGCCAAGAAAGCTGCATTGAAGAAGGAGAGTCACAGGAGCTAAACAATGATGGCATATGAGGACAGCAGGAAGTCTCGGGGACAAATGCTTGGACGCAAGGTGTCCAAGGAGCTTCCTGGAAATTGCAAACAGTTGGGTCCAATAGGTGACTGCTGGAAGATGGCGGTAAAGAGGTGGAGAAGGACAGTCATCAGAGTTCCAGGGCCAGGCTGAGGTGGGAGGGGAGTGGTCCAGGGAGGCAGCCGCTAGAAGGTGGAGCCAGGCTGTAAAGTATGGGGGCAAGTCTCCCTCCACAATCTCAGGGATGTTGACTGGGTGGGACCTCCCTTAGGACTGGCTCTGGGGAGGGGTCACGTGGGGCCTATGGGGCAAGGCAAGGGCTGATGTGGACACCGTGCTCGCTGACCACAGCGAACCGTGGATGACTCACACTGCCGGAGCCCGTGCATGTAAAAACGAAAGGCAAACGCTCCACGTTGCGTGAGTCGAGGGATGGCCACAGCATCCCGGCCCTGAGGGTCTGGAGTGAAACACGCCCACCTGGACGGGCCTGAGAGACCAGGCTGATACCCGGCCTATCCGAGGGATGCTCGAACTTCGGGGTCTGTTCCCCCAAGGGGAAGGCAAGAGGGAGGTGTTCCAAGAGGACGTGCCCGGGCCGGCCTCACGCAGCGGTGTTGAGGGGGAGGAAAGGCCCGTGTGAAGGCTGAGCCAACGCGCGGGGCCTGTCGGGAGGTGGGCGGGCCCCCCAGGGCGCCGAGAGAGGAGCTGTGCAGGCCCGAGGGCGGCCCCAAACCCTCCCCCGGGGTGGAAAGGCTGCGCCGCCTCTGGCAGCCTGCGCTCACCTCTACCCGGGAGCCTTTGCTGGGAGGCCGCTTCCCGGAAGCGGCGCCGCGCAACGCGGGGAGCCTTAGCCGGGAGTTGCCCCGGCGACGCCGCGCCGACCAATCTCTCGCCTGCACCGAAGGCACCACCCACGCCCTTTGAACTACGTTTCCCATGAGCGTCCGCAAGACAGGCGCGGCCGTGGCCCGCGGACTAGCATTTGCAGCAGCCTGAGGCCTGAGAGGCGCTCTGTTCCTCCAGGAGGTGCCGGAGAGTCCGCGTTATATGGGCTCCCTCCGCCCTGGGAGCAGCTCTCCCCATGCTCTAAACCCGCGCGTCTGTACAGTGGACCGGTTCCTATTGGCAGGTGAGGGGAGAGGCAGGAGGTTTTACCCAATCAGAGGGGGCGCTTGCTTGCCTCCCCCTCCCCACGCCATTTCCGGCGGGCAGCCCCCAGAAAATAGGGCATATCCGCCCGGCTCCAGCTGTTCCCATGGCAACCTTCAGGAGCGTTGCCCCGACTTCCGAAGAGGCTGGAAGTGGACCAGTGGTTTCCAGGGTCGAGTAGCTCGCTGGCGCTTGCTTCCAAGTGGTCCCGGGAGAGGCGGTGGAAGACCACCCTGAGCCTGGGCTTTCTCCCGGAGGGAGGGTGCGAGGGCCTTCTTTGACCTGTTAAGCGCCCTGAGCAGGTACCGACGGTTGTGACCGCAGTCTCTGACGTCTTCAGATGTCAGTCCTACAAAGTCGGGGGCGGAAGTTTCCCTCCAGGCTGATGGGACGTGCTCAACTGTTTACCTTTTATTTAATTTGGGGAGCAGAACTAGACAGGGTGACACTAGCGTCTCCCAATAAGCAGTGTTAGTTTTCTGTATCTGTGGGGTCAGTTTTGCTTCCACACTTAAAAGTGGCCGAGCCACGAATTATTCAGTCCTAAATTACACCGCCTGTTTTGGTTTCTTTGGATACCTGGGAATCCCTGCTGTCTGCTCCGGATGAAAAGCAATGGCCTTAATCGCTGACTGGAAGCACTGAGCATGTGCGTGGGTCAGACCTGTCAACTCGGAGCTTTCCAGAGGCCTCCTCAGGTTGTTTTTGGGGATGAGGTGCTTAGGTCTTTTCTCTGGGACTATGCGGAGTCTCAGAAAACAAACTTTTACCCTCCACCAGGTGGGGAGAGCAGTGGGGCGTTAAGGGCTTCTCAATAGCTGTTCCCCAGGCAGCTTTGTTATAGGTCTCCCGTCTCTGGCCTGCTGGTTCTCAGCCTTCTGCAGTTCTGGAGTCAGCCTGGTGGGAACTCTTTCCACTTCCCCAAGTCGCCACGCAGTATTTGGCCTTCCCTAATGTTGTGACAGCTCTCATCCATGTCTAGCTTAGACATGCCCTTGCTCCTGACTCCTCTTTCACCATCCTCATACTTGTGGGTTTATGTGTTTTAAATACTCCCCTCTGTGGTTTCAGTGGATTTCTGAGCGCACTGAGATGTGCAGGTGTTCAGTCTGACCTTTTGACCTATAAGTCCAGGGATACTTTTACAGTCACTACATACTCAAAAGAGCAGAGGGGGAGGTTGGAGGGAGGTCAGCTGAGGGGCCAAGACCTGCGTGGAGGCAGGAGCCTAGGCTGGGGGGGCCACTGACCAGTCATGGGTTTGGGGAGGGGGAAACTGGAAGAGGGTGGACAAACTGAGGGACAATAGGGGAACAAGCAGATGTGGAAAGGAGCCTGATGGAGGGAGGAGGCTGGTGGGACGACAAGGTAGGGCACTGAGCCCAGCCTGAGGGGTCAGGCGGGCTCAGGGCAGAAACTTTGTTCAAGAAGCGGCCGGGCGCGGTGGCTCAAGCCTGTAATCCCAGCACTTTGGGAGGCCGAGACGGGCGGATCACGAGGTCAGGAGATCGAGACCATCCTGGCTAACACGGTGAAACCCCGTCTCTACTAAAAAATACAAAAAATTAGCCGGCGAGGTGGCGAGCGCCTGTAGTCCCAGCTACTCAGGAGGCTGAGGCAGGAGAATGGCGTGAACCGGGAGGCGGAGCTTGCAGTGAGCTGAGATCTGGCCACAGTACTCCAGCCTGGGCGGCAGAGCGAGACTCCGTCTCAAAAAAAAAAAAAAAAACTTTGTTCAAGAAGCATCTATCAAAGGCACAGAAATGATTTCATGTGACTCTCTAGGTATCTACTTGTTTGACAGATGCTTTTGCTCCTGACTCCCATGGGCTCCCCAGAAAAGTGCTCCTTCAGGCAGGGAAGGGTTATTGTCTGCATTTCACAGCTCTGCAGACTTAGTGGAGGACAATGGTTCCAGGGACCTACTGGGATTCTGGTGGCCCAAGTCTTGCAGGCTCCGGGGGAGCTAGGTCCTATGTGTTTCCACTCCCTGCAAGAACCTGTGAGGTTTCACAGGTGGAAGAATCTGGCCCCAATATCAAGTAAGTGGAGCCTGAGTCTCTGCTCCTTGTGTATAGGGCAGGATAGCTACAAGATTTTGGAAGCCATGGGATGGAGTGCCCACTGGTCTGGAGGCAGCGTTGCAGGGTCACCACAGGGCCACGCCCTCTATCTCAGCAGCAGAAGGGACACAGCCCTGCCTTGGTGTCTCCACCTACCATCCTCCCATTGCCAGGATCCACCAGGACTCGTCTCCCAGCCGAGCTGCTGCTCCAGCCAGCCCCACTCTATCCCATTTCATCCAGCTCCTGGCTCCCCCAACCCACCTCTGGCCCTGAAAAGGATACAGGTATCCCACTCCCTCCCTGGGCCGCAGACAGGCTGCATCTCTACTCTGTGGCCTCTTGAGGGTACCCAGGTTGAAGCCAAGTCCAGGAACTTCTGTGATGGCAAACGCTGATGGAATGTCAGGGTATGTTCAATACCATCTGCATTGTATGAGGGTGAAATGGGTGTCAGTTTGCTACTGTTCACACAAATGTTTAAAAAGAAACCTTTATCAGAGAAGCTCTTTGAACTGTTATTAAAAACTGAACCATGCTCTGGAGTAGGGACAAGAGGCTATGCTCTGGAGGTCCCAACTGCTGTACAGGAAACTGCAACACCTATTCTGAGTTGCAGAAGCTAGTCGGTTTTTTTTTTTGTTTTCATTAAGGAGAACATGAATTTGCTTGGAGGTGAGGCTCCAGGTAGGGACACAGCCTGGTCTGCTGAAGGCCACAGGAAGCAAATGGCCCCCCAGTCCACCCTTCCATCCCTGCCATGCAGGGCCATTACACTGGGGTGGGGAGGTCCGCAGGAGGGTGTCACACATTGCCTTAGGTAATAGCAAGTCCTTCCTATTCAGCTCTCTGTCCAGCCTCCAAATGAGGAGGGATAACGGGGGATGGGGGGGGAAGTGGCCACCAAACCCAGCAAAAATGAGCAGCTCCATCTTGTCTGAAGTTATCATCATCCCCCTTGGGTGTAAAGGGGGACCTTGGTAAACGAGTCAGTGACAGGCCGTGGCCAAGCTGAGACTTGGACGAACACCTGAACAAGTGCCACTGGAAAGCCATCATCCTAGCTCTGTCCTTCCAAAGCTGAGAGTCACATGTTCCCCCATGGGCATCCCTCTCCTGAGTCGGCTATGTGTGTGAAGCCAGGCCAGGCCCTCATACCTGACCAACCAGAGTGCAGCCCAGAAGATGAGGCATCTGGATGCTGGATCAGTCCACCCGGACTTGGGTACCGACTCCACTGTGTGCCATGGGAAACTCACCTTCCAAGTCAGGATACCAGTGACAGCAGCCATCTCACTCTCACACGGCTTCAGGAGAAATTTCCCAGCACTCAGGACAGGAGCTGGCAGTGAGCACGTGTTGGCTCTCATTAGGACCCCACCTGTCAGCGTCTGCAAACATGATGTTCAGTGGACCCAAACCTTTTCTTTTTCCCAGAGGAGGTGGCTGACACTGAGAGCCCACACCCTGATTCCCAGTCCCTTGTGGTCTCTTGTCTGCTAGGCTGGCCTCTAGGAAGCCTTGGATGAACAGAGGCAGTGGTGGGTTGAGAATACCCTCAGTGGGCATCTATCCAGCGGCCAGTTTGTGTGCAGCTGTCATAAGTTTCTCTAGGCCACCCCCAACCGATGCCCGCATCCCCCTCACCTTAGCACCCGCTGTCAACACATGAAGCAGCACCACAGTGCAGTGCTGTGACTGTCCGCCTCCTACTGGCTCTGAATAGTCTCGACCCCACTAGAGTTCAGCCACCACATCCTCCCCATGACGCTTCTGCAGTGCTACCTCTTTGGGGATGGAGGTGTGATCTGTGGGTGAACTGGCAAATCCTGTCCCCAAGTGCAAATGAAATCACAGCCAAAGCCCTAACAAGCACGGGGCTTTTTCTCTGCTGTGGATCTGCAGAGGACATACGCCCTTTAGCTGTGGACGGGATTCACACAAGGCCAGGGCTGCAACCTGTGACCTCAGACCTCCCCTGGCTCCGAGACTGCGGCTGGGCCCGAGGCGGGAGTGGGCTCGGTTTCCTTCCCTGGCGCACCTCCTGATGATGTCGCGGAAACAGACCTGGCCTGGGGGTGCAAGCTGGCCCTGGATCGCCGGACGGGCTTCTCGCCGGTGTGGATCCTCTGGTGGTGGAAGAGGGCCGGGCGCTCACGGAAGGCGCGGCCACACTGCGTGCACACGAAGGGCTTCTCGCCCGTGTGAATGCGCCGGTGGCTCAGCAGCACAGCGCCCTTGGCAAAGGCCTTGCCACAGTCCCCACAGCGGAAGGGCCGCTCGCCCGTGTGCAGGAGCTGGTGCTGGGTGAGGTTGGAGCTGTGGCTAAAGGCGCGGCCGCACTGTGGGCAGGCGAAGGGCTTCTCGCCCGTGTGCACGCGCTGGTGCTTAAAGAGCGAGGAGCCCTGGCTGAAGGCGGCACCGCAGAGCGCGCACACGAAGGGCTTCTCGCCCGTGTGCGTACGCTCGTGCTGGATCAGATGCGAGTTGCGGCAGAAGCGGCGGCCACACTGTGCGCAGGCATAGGGACGCCCGCCCGCGTGGATCTTGCGGTGCTGGCTGAGGTTGGAGCCGTGGCTGAAGGCCTTGCCGCACTCGGAGCAGCTGAAGGACTTCTCGGCCGTGTGGATGCGCTGGTGCCGCACCAGTGAGGAGCTGTGCCGGAAGGCCTTGCCGCACACGGGGCAGGCGTAGGGCGTCTCGCCGCTGTGGATGCGCTGGTGCTGAGTCAGGTGCGACGTCTGGCTGAAGGCCTTGCCGCACTGGGCGCACTCGTAGGGCCGCTCCCCGGTGTGGGTGCGTAGGTGCTTGAGGAGGTCGGAGCTCTTCACGAACACTTTGCTGCACGCCCTGCATTCGAAGGACTTCTCCCCAGCAGGGAGAGCCTCGCCCAGCTCATCCCAGGTCGAGGGCTCCTGGCCACCGAGGAGTCTCTGAGGCTCCTGCCAAGTTGGACCCATTCCATGATGCCCCCGACCGCTGGCGGCCTCCAGATCCGGGGCATTCCCGAAGGCTCTCCCAGGGACCTCCTGTGCACACGGTTTCTGCCGCTCAGGGGTCCTGGGCTGCCTCCCAGGCACCGAGTGCTCCGTGAGCGTCTTTTCCCTAAGCTGGCCGCCCTCGGGAGGCCTAAGTGGGGAGGTCAGTCGCAGGCTGACGCTGGCTTGCCCACTGCCCGAGCCTAGCAGGAGTCTCTCCCAGTAGATCACCGACACCCCTGTGGGTTTTCTCTCCCGACATGGGGAGGCACTCCGTTGTTGCTGCAGGCTTTTTACACTGTGGTAGGCACCGGCAACTGGGAAGATGCTAGTAGTCATCCCAGGTGGGGTATCTGGGAAAACTGGTGGCCATTCTCCAGAAACATCTCCATCCTCTGCCAAACTCCAGGAACCTAAAGGCAGAGAAACGGTGGTTGCCGGGGGCATCCTGGTTAGGAGAGGACCAGGGCAGGTTGAGTGAACAGGCAAGAAGGAACCCAGGGGGAGGCTGACACAAAACTTAGGGGAAAAGTAGAGGTGAGGCCGGCCCTCCAGGAGAGGGCTAGGGTTTGGAGGAATCATCTGTCCTGACAGGTGTGGCACTGACTACACTGGGGACTCCCATGAGCAAGACGGCAGCCCCCAGACACCCGGGATGTGAAGCTGAGGAAAACTGAGCGGCTGCTGTATGCCATATACATCTCCACACTGGCTATTCCGCCCACTTCCTGTCCATTGCTCACCCATGGTCCCCCCCCACCCCGCCCCGGCCCTCAGGCACCCACTCCTCAACCTGCTCTTGCAATGACTTCCATCCAGTGCTCTAGACTATACTCCTGAATCCTGCTTACTGCCTCCCTCTCCCACCACACCATGAGCCCCAGAAAAGCAGGACCAGGATCATCCTGATTGAGCCTGTGCCTACATTGCCTGGAATGGGCCTGGCCACTGTGAGCACTCAGGAAACGTTTGCTGAACACAAAGATGAATGATGGGTGAAAGATATGACCTATTAATTATGGCAGTGACTAGCCATGGAGGGTTTGAGGCCAGCCCAGGTGATGGCAGGACTCTGAGATGGTCTCACCACAGCCTGAGTACCCTTCTGTGTCAACCCAGCTCCTGTGCCCTTGGAGCACCACCTTCAAGGGCAGCTAAGGCTGCAGCCTCCAGGAGGGGCTGATGATAGAAGGGAAGGGAATCAGGTGGGACGCAGGTGAGGAGGGTGCTTCTGGGGAGTCTGGGAAGCAGGGACAGAGGCGTGGCCACAGGTTGGTCCCGAGTTCACCCCACCCTGAGCTCCCACTCACCAGGGTTGCGCCTCCTGTAGGTGTTCCTGGACAGGACCATGTCTGTTCCACTGGGAACCCAGGGCTCCTCGCCACGCTCAAGTTGGATGACCACACGAGGTCGAGAGGTGGAGAGTCCTGTGAGAAGGAGGTACAGGTTAGAGTCCAGCCCCAGCTCAAGACAACCGACCTCCAAACAGAGGGCAGGAGTCCGGGCTTCATGGAAACAGAAAATGTCATCTGTGCAACAGGAGAATCTAAAGATGGCACAGGGCAAGGGGCTCACAGGAATAGCTCATTCACCCCAGGGCAGCAACTGTGCCCAGAGCACCAAAGGAAGGGGACTGAGCCCAGGCTTGGAGAAGCCACAGCTGGACAGGGCCAAAGGAAATGGGTGAGCCAACCAGACTGCATGTCTACAGGACCAGACTCCTATTCCACATGACCCCCAGCTGCAAGGTATGGGCCTGCTTGTCAGCCACCAGGGAGGGGAGGGGCAGTCCCGGCCAGTCAGCTTCTCATCAATAGCCTGTTTCATGGAGTATCCAGGACCTTACCCAGCGAGGCCACAAGTGCAAAGTTGTCCAGCATCACACGGCGGTACAGGGCCCTCTGGGCTGTGTCCAGGAGCCCCCACTCCTCCTGGGAGAAGTACACAGCCACATCCTCGAAGGCCATCTGGTCCTAAAAGAGCAGGCAGGAGGAGACAGGCATGGTCTAAGGCTGGGTTATCCAATCTTTTGGCTTCCCTGGGCCACACTGGAAGAATTGTCTTGGGCAACACATAAAATACACTAATGACAGTTGATGAGCTAGAAAAAAAAATTTGCAAAAACATCTCATGTTTTTTTTTTGTTGTTGTTGTTGTTTTTTTTTGAGACGAGTCTCGCTCTGTCGCCTGGGCTGTAGTGCAGGGGCCAGATCCCAGCTCACTGCAAGCTCCGCCTCCCGGGTTCTCGCCATTCTCCTGCCTCAGCCTCCCGAGTAGCTGGGACTACAGGCGCCCGCCACCTCGCCCGGCTAGTTTTTTGTATTTTTTAGTAGAGACGGGGTTTCACCGTGTTTGCCAGGACGGTCTCGATCTCCTGACCTCGTGATCCGCCCGTCTCAGCCTCCCAAAGTGCTGGGATTACAGGCTTGAGCCACCGCGCCCGGCAACATCTCATGTTTTAAGAAAGTTTATGAACTTGTTCTGGGCTGCATTCAAAGCCATCCTGGGCCTTGGGTTGGACAAGCTTGGTTTAAGGTATGGCTGTGAGCCAGGACCAAGCTCCCCATCCCAACAGCCACCTCCCATGATGTCCCTCAGACACTCACCCTCCTTCCCTGGATTCTGCCCCCACCATCTTCAGATGGCACTTCCCTCACATGTCTGGGAACCCTCCCCTCTGCCCTCCCTGACCAGACCCCAGATGCCTTCTTGGCCTCCCCACTGGCCACGCCATACACAAGCAAACTAGAGCAAGACCTGGCTAAGCCCTCAGCTGCCACACCAAAGGCAGCCCCAGGTATCCACTCATGACTCAGCATGACCAGATGAGCCTTTCCTGCTCTTGGAACAAGAAACTCTGTAAGTCCCAGCTGGGGCTTCCCAGGCATACCCATCACTGAGACCTTCCCCTGCTGTGCTTGCCAGACATTTCCAGGCTGCTCATCCAACCTGAGGGACTGGATGATTTTCACCAGTCACCACAGGGGAGCAGCCCCAAAAACCTGTGAACACAGAGGAACTCTATCTCTTCCTCTTTCCATGGTGTCCCCTCTCTTTCCTCCCCTCTGTTGCCACCCTCCCCTCCTCAGCTCGGTGCTAGGCTCTTCCCAGTAGCCCCAGTCATCCCAGCTGGTCTTCTTCACGCTCAAGCCATAACTGCCCACACCTGGCTGAGTCCCTACCCATTCCTCAGTCCAGTTCATAGGCCCTGTCCTCAGCCCAGGTCACCAACAACGTCAGGTCCAGTGACATGACCAACCTGGGACATCCCAGACTCCTGATCTTTCCCCCGAAGGAAACCTGCTTTCCCTTCAAGTCTCCTTTCTGTCTACAGCAGCTCCCTTCTTCCAGGCGCTCAGGCTGAACAACATGGAGCAGTTCGTTCTTCAAACAGCCCACATCTGATGCATCCGCAGATCCACCAGAATTCACCTGGCCGCTCACCTCCACTGCTGCCCAGACTGTGGCAGTCGGTTCTTCCCTTCATGCCGACACCCCTGCATGTCTGTTCTCTACGCAACAAACGGTGGAACCGTTTTAAAGTCCCAGCTCAGATGATGTCCTGATTCTGTTCAAAACCCGACGCCCTCGAGATAAAGCCCACCTCCTTGCCTGCTACTGCAGCCACACACGTCCCCTGTCCCCCAGCTCGACATCGGGAGCGCTCAGGCCCAGAAGCGCCTGGGCTCCGGCTCCCCTTCCAGGTTTTGCATACGAAGGACTCTCCCCTCCGAGCTTCCTTCAGGACCTCAGCCCCCTGACTGCCGGAAGTCGGGAGCCCACCGGTGCCCTGGACACAGGGGTTTACACTGACCCCCGCAACCCCCCAGGGCGGGGAGAGGAAAGACGACGAGGCGAGGTCTAGGAAGCGGCCTCCCTCCGTGGGGGCGCGGTCTGAGGGAGCAGGGGCTTCCCCGCCTCCCCGGCGCTGGCTTGTCACCGCCGCCGCCGCCAGCTGAACTCGCAGCTGGGAAGGAAGAAAGGAGTGAACCACCCGGCACCATCCCCGCCCGCAGCGTCCCAGGGCCGCCCCGCGCCTCAGCCTCCCCGCCAGTCATGGACGTGGAACGCCCAGCGCGCAGCCTCCTGGGCTGCCGCACGGTGGGAGAGCGCATGGCTCCCGCCGCGGCCCGACAGTCCCCGGGACGCCCACAACGCACTCTGAGAAACAGAGGCTTGGGGGCGCGGCCGGCGGCCGGCGCCCTTGGTCACGACGCGTGCGCAGGGCAGGCCCGACGCGTGCCCTCAGCCAGTACCTTCCTCGCCGCCAGCCTCGGGCCCCGGGAACCTCCTGGAAACCGGCCCCGACCCGCG
The DNA here is from genome assembly GCF_009764315.1 of Trachypithecus francoisi. Taxonomy (NCBI): domain Eukaryota; kingdom Metazoa; phylum Chordata; class Mammalia; order Primates; family Cercopithecidae; genus Trachypithecus; species Trachypithecus francoisi. The sequence continues at coordinate 13,762,782 of NW_022681457.1, read as the reverse complement.
GGCCCCAGCCCAGACCACCGGTATGGCCTGACGCGGGCGGCCAATGACAGTCCCACCGCCGGAACTCCAGCCCTTCGGTTCTCATTGGCCCAATGCGTGCCGCGGACGCTTGCGCACAGCCTTCCGGGTCATGTGGCTCCCGCCTGTTTCCCTGCGTGGAGGCGGGGCCACTGCCGGTCTCCTTGGCAACGCCCAAGCCCCCGCCGCGCGCGGTGTTGGGAAATGGAGTCGCGCGGCGGCCTCGGGTTTTCAAGGGTTTGGTGGCGCTGGTGCACTCGCCCGGTGTGTAGTCCTGCCTTCGGCATTCCCAGTGTCCTCCCAAGCACCCCGAGACTAAACCCTGCAGGTGCAAAAGCAGAAACTGCCGAGGTTCCAGAAGGCAACACCAGCAGGCAGCACGCAGGAGAAAACGCACCGGGTAGGGCAGGTGTAGGTGGAGGCGCCAAAGCCTGGAGCTCAGGGTTCCCTTCCCAGCTCCGCCTCTCACTGACTGTGCGTCCTGGGCGCGGGTTCGACCTCTCTATGTCAGTAAAGGTTTAAGGTCAGTTTTTCAACCTTTACACCAAGAATTCTCAGCCCATAACCCTACGTTTGTCTCAAGTCTGTGATTGTTCTTGGACTCTTGCTCACAGCATCTGTTTTCCTTGTAATTTGGATGGGCAGAAGGTACTTCCCTAGCCTTGCTTGTCCTTAGACCATCTAGTTCTTGTCTTGCCCCACACATCACAATATTGATTCTTTTTTCCTTTTTTCTTGGGACCCATTTAAGTGTCTTTTTTTTTTTTTTTTTTTTGACAGGGTCTTATTCTGTTGCCCATGCTGGAGTGCAGTGGCACGATCTCGGCTCACTGCAACCTCTGCCTCCAGGTTGAAGTGATCCTCCCGCCTCAGCCTCCCTAGTAGCTGGGACCACAGGTGCGCGCCACCACGCCTGGCTAATTTTTTTATTTTTAGTAGAGACGGAATTTCACCATGTTGGCCAGGCTGGTCTTGAACTCCTGACCTTAGGTGATCTGCCCGCCTCGGTCTCCCAAAGTGCTGGGATGACAGGCCAATTTAAGTGTCTTTGACACATAAAAACGAAAGGCAGAGCAGTCTCAATAGACTGTCCCTCTTGGCAGAGAACTGAACCTCTTGGCAAAGGTTCTCTCTGTCTTGTTTTTGGAATCTGTAGACAGTTCTCAGGTGTCCAGTTCCTTAACTCTTTTTGCCTCCCTCCCTCTATACCTACCTCCATCTATAACTATCTCTCTGTCAAATGTCAGCTATAACTGTCCACCTAATTGATTCTACTAGTAAATCCTTGTAGAGCAAGGGAGCTCATCATGTTTGGAATGTTTTAATATAAATTTTGCTACTTTGAAAGAATTTAACATTTCAGGACTAGCACCTGGAATCTGAGCACTTTGGATGGCCAAGTTTAGCGATCACTTGAGCCTAGGAGTTTGAGACCAGCCTGAGCAACAAAATGAGACCCCATCTGTATAAAAAAATAGAAAAATTAGCTGAGCATGGTCTTGCAAACCTGTAATACCAGCTACATGGGAGACTGAGGTGGGAGGATTGCTTGAGCTCAGGAGTTGGAGTGTTCAGTGAGCGATGATGGAGCCACTGCACTCCAGCCTGGGTAAGAGAGAGACCCTGTCTCAGGAAAAAACAAACAAAAACCCTGAAGAAAAAAAAAACCCAACACTTAGAAGTATTAAAGTTGTGATTTAATCAAATGCTTAGAGGAATTATTACCATTTCAAGCAGTGTATGCATGTTTGGAGGCATTTTAACTCTTTAAACGTTTTTTTTTAAATTTTAATTATTTGAGACAGCATCTTGCTCTGTCACCCAGGCTGGAGCAGAGTGGCGCAGTCTCGGCTCACTGCAATCTCTGCCTCTTGGGCTCAAGAGATTTTTGTGCCTCAGCCTCCCGAATAGTTGGAATTACAGGTGCATGCCACCACACCCATCTAATTTTTTGTATTTTTAGTAAAGACAAGGTTTCACCATGTTGGTTGGGCTGGTCTCGAACTCCTGACCTCAAGTGATCCACCTGCCTTGACCTCCCAAAGTGCTGGGATTATAAGTGTGAGCCACTGCACCTGGCCTGAGTGTTATTTTGATATTTTTTTAGTTTTTTTTTTTTTTTTTTTAGATGGAGTCTTGCTCTGTGGCCCAGAATGGAGTGCAATGGCATGATCTCTGCTCACTGCAACCTTTGCCTCCCAGGTTCAAGTGATTCTCCTGCCTCAGCCTCCCAGGTAGCTGGGATTACAGGTGCCTGCAACCATGCCAGACTAATTTTTGTATTTTTACTAGAGACAGGGTTTCACCATGTTGACCAAGCTGGTGTTGAATTCCTGACCTCAGGTGATCCACCCGCTTTGGCCTCCCAAAGTGCTGTGATTACAGGCATGAGCCACCGTGCCCGACCGCCTGAGTGATATTTTCTAACACATTTTCTACTTCTCATGCTGGTGTGACCTATAAGATGACTGGTATATGGTATGCTATCAGTCATAATGATGATTATTGAGTTCTTGGCCACAAAAAATAAAATGGCCAATTTTTTTTTTTTTTGACAATCACATCTTTAACCGTGCCATTTTAAGTTTTGTCCTCTTCCTTCTTGGGGAATGGGACTGCCTCAGTTGGAGATCTGGAATGATTGAAGATGCCCTCAAGCAGGGCGGCATTTTTTAAAAATGAAAAATCTGCAAGTCAATGCTTTTGAGTTTAGCTTGCAGAAGGATTGGTTAAGAATACCTGATATAGGCCGGGCGCGGTGGCTCACGCCTGTAATCCCAGCACTTTGGGAGGTTGAGGCGGGCGGGTCACGAGGTCAGGAGATCGAGACCATCCTGGCTAACATGGTGAAACGCCATCTCTACTAAAAATACAAAAAAATTAGCCGGGCGTGGTGGCGGCGCCTGTAGTCCCAGCTACTCGGGAGGCTGAGGCAGGAGAATGGCGGGAACCCAGGAGGCGGAGCTTGCAGTGAGCCCAGATCGCACCAGGGCACTCCAGCCTGGGGGACAGAGCGAGACTTCACCTCAAAAACAAAAAACAAAACAAAAAAAACAAAGAATACCTGATGTGCCTCCCCCAACTTCTTTTTTTATTTTGAGACAGGGTCTGGCTCTTCTGCCCAGGCTGGAGTACAGTGGCACAATCCACCTCACTGCAACCTCTGCCTCCTGGGCTCAAGTCATCCTCCCACCTCAGCCTCCCCAGTAGCTGGAACTACAAGTGCATGCCAGCTAATTTTTACTTTTTTTGTTGTTATTGTTTTTTTTTTTTTTTTTTTTTTTTTTTTTTTTTTTTTGAGACGGAGTCTCGCTCTGTCGGCCAGGCTGGAGTGCAGTGGCCAGTTCTCAGCTCACTGCAAGCTCCGCCTCCCGGGTTTACGCCATTCTCTCGCCTCAGCCTCCCGAGTAGCTGGGACTACAGGCGCCCACCATCTCGCCCGGCTAATTTTGTATTTTTTTAGTAGAGACGGGGTTTCACCGTGTTAGCCAGGATGGTCTCGATCTCCTGACCTCGTGATCCGCCCGTCTCGGCCTCCCAAAGTGCTGGGATTACAGGCTTGAGCCACCGCGCCCGGCCTGTTGTTATTGTTGAGACGGGGTTTCATCATGTTGCCCAGGCTGGAGTTCTCTTCAACATGGTTGTAGGGAGTCCTTTATTAGATGGCATTTCTCATAAACAGAATCTCCAGGTTGGAGCCCTTGATCTTTGATATTTTGTCTCCCCGGAGCTCACATTAAGGAGAGTTGGTTTGTAGGCTCCTTCATTCAGGACCATTGGAAAAGCCTTAGGCCACGGAGGGTTAAAAGTTTCTGTAAGATGGCCGGGCGCGGTGGCTCAAGCCTGTAATCCCAGCACTTTGGGAGGCCGAGATGGGCGGATCACGAGGTCAGGAGATCGAGACCATCCTGGCTAACACGGTGAAACCCCGTCTCTACTAAAAAATACAAAAATCTAGCCGGGCGAGGTGGCGGGCGCCTGTAGTCCCAGCTACTCGGGAGGCTGAGGCAGGAGAATGGCGTGAACCCGGGAGGCGGAGCTTGCAGTGAGCTGAGATCTGGCCACTGCACTCCAGCCAGCCTGGGCGACAGAACGAGACTCTGTCTCAAAAAAAAAAAAAAAAGTTTCTGTAAGCTTTGTAAATTTATTTTTTAATTACCTTATTTGTACATTCCAGCAATCTGGAAGACTGAGAGTAGTATGCAAAATCGGAATTCTAAATAACCAGTCATATGTTAAAGTAGATTGAATTGTTTCATCAGTGAAATAGATTCCTTGGTTGCTGTGAAGCTTCAAAGAAACTCCCCAAGAAGGAAGAGGACAAAACTTTTTTTAAATTTAATTTCTTTTTTTGAGACAGAGTCTCACTCTGTCACCCAGGCTGGAGTGCAGTGATGTGATCTCGGCTCACTGCAAGCTCCGCCTCCCGGGTTCCCGCCATTCTTCTGCCTCAGCCTCCCAAGTAGCTGGGACTACAGGCGCCCGCCACCCCACCCGGCTAATTTTTTTGTATTTTTAGTAGAGACGGGGTTTCACCGTGTTAGCCAGGATGGTCTCCATCTCCTGACCTCGTGATCCGCCCGTCTCGGCCTCCCAAAGTGCTGGGATTACAGGCATGCAACGCCCAGCCAACTTTTTTTTTTTTTTTTTTTTTTTTGTGATAGAGTTTTCCTCTTATTGCCCAGGCTGGAGTGCAATGGCTGGATCTCGGCTCACTGCAAACTCCACCTCCTGGGTTCAAGTGAGTCTTCTGCCTCAGCCTCCTGAGTAGCTGAGGTTACAGGCATGGTCCACCACGCCTGGCTGATTTTGTATTTTTAGTAGAGATAGGGTTTCTCCATGTTGGTCAGGCTGGTCTCGAACTCCTGACCCCACATGATCTGCCTGCCCCAGCCTCTCAAAGTGCTGGGATTACAGGCATGAGCCACTGTGCCCGGCTGAGGACAAAACAAAATGGCCATGGTTAAAGATGTAATTGTCAAAAAAATTTTGGTCAATTTTTTGTGGCCTAAAAGTCAACATAGGCCAGGTACGGTGGCTCACGCCTGTAATCCCAGCACTTTGGAAGGCTGAGGTAGGCAGATCACGAGGTCGGGAGTTTGAGACCAGCCTGACCAACATAGAGAAACCCCATCTATGTAAAAAACTGGCACAGTTGAAAGGCAGAGCATCTAGAGCTTTAAAAAATTAAGAATTCCAGGCTGGGCGCGGTGGCTCACTCCTGTAATCCCAGCACTTTGGGAGGCTGAGGCTGGCGGGTCACGAGGTCAGGAGATCAAGACCATTCTGGCTAACACGGTGAAACGCCGTCTCTACTAAAAACACACACACACACAAATTAGCCGGGCATGGTGGCGGGCGCCTGTAGTCCCAGCTACTTGGGAGGCTGAGGGAGGAGAACGTTGTGAACCGGGGGGGTGGAGCCGAAATCACGCCACTGCACTCCAGCCTGGGGACAGAGCAAGACTCCGTCTCAAAAAAAAAAAAAAAAAAAAAAAAAAAAAAAAAAAAGTCAAGGATTCTACTTTTAAATGGAATCTTGAGGCTCCCACAAGATGGAAATACCACAGGACAGGGCTGTGTTTCCACAGCACACCTCACTGCATGGACATTCCCTGAGGCTGGTGGGAGACCCAACACCCATTAGCCCACTCTGTGATCAGCCCATCTCCCACAGGATTCTTATCCCTTGACGGCCACCAGCCACCACCAAAACCCAGCCCTTGCCAGGAACTTGCCAGTCACCGCACACCCAAAGATCATGTTCTTTCATAGAACAAAGTAACCCCCGGCACCCCCCAAGCCAAAAGGTCAGAGAACTCAGTGTAAAAGAGATCAGAGCTTTAGACCTAAGATAAACTGCCTGATATTCTTAGGACTCCATGAGGAAGACAGAACTCCATCAAAGGTATATGTGACACTTTTTTCCGTGTTCCTCAAAGGGTCTCAGAGACATCAGAAGACTCTTCTAGATTTCTTTATGTGGTACCAAAGATAGCTAAAGGAAGAAAGAGTGGAAGAAAATGGGAGAACTCTAAGCCAATTTGGAGAGATTTTAAGTTTTTCAGAAGGCCAATAAAATTTTACATCATACGAACAAGAAAAGAAGCAAACAAAGGGATCAGACATATTTAAAGAGGAGTTTCAGCCAACTGAAAAAAAAAATTCCCAGAAACAGGATCCAAATGAGAAAAAGCAGAGAGGTATTTTTTCTTTAAAAGGAAAAAAAAAAAAGCCTGAATATCAGCTTTTAATTAAGCTGACATCTGACCAAAGAGTTCATTTTATTTACTTACTCTTGTGACGGACTCTTACTCTGTCATCCAGGCTGGAGTTTGCTGTAGTTTGATAGTTCACTGCAACCTCTGCCTCCCAGGTTCAAGTGCTTCTCCTGCCTCAGCCTCCCAAGTAGCTGGAACTACAGGTGCACGCCACCATGCCTGGCTAATTTTTGTATTTTTAGTAGAGATGGGATTTTGCCATGTTGATCAGGCTGGTCTCGAACTCCTGACCTCAGGTGATCCGCCCACCTTGGCCTCCCAAAGTGCTGGGATTACAGGCATGAGCCACTGTGCCTGGCCTATAGAGCTCTTTTTAAAAAACCTTTAAATATTATCAGAGTATAGCCTGCACAGAAAGTAGGGCTCCCATCCAATTTGTCTGATTTTAGAACAAACATATTAGTTTCCTATTTTGCACACAAATATATTAATTTAGGAATTTCAAAAGATCTCCATTTTGGCCACTGCGTTTTAGGGTCATCTCGAGTGACCTGGGTCCATTTACCTAAGTATTTGCAAATTGGAGCTCCATAGGTATTATACACACATCCAGGTGATGTTTCGAAGGGTGGGTGGTTTGCTCCTCAAAGGAAAGCTCAGTTTTGATGAGCAGTTTCCCATAATTGTAGAAATACCTTTTCAAAAGTGACCAAGGTTAGTACAGTGTACTCAGACGACGTGTGTTGCTTTGTGAGCGTCACTCTTCAAGGAGTCACCAGTGAGTTGTGATTCACTTTGATGTGTCTTGGAATCTGTGATCACCTGTGTTGGCAGAGTGCTCAGGGTGCCAGATGACCAACCTTTATGTGAACCTTCTGGCTGAGCTGAAAGTCCCTGAAGGTGTTCTTCTTGAGGAAGAAGTAGGGAGACCCTATGAGGCCACTACACATCATGAACAAACATCCCGACACCTTCAGAAATCTCTAGTCACCTAGAATTGGGTTCAGAGGGAGCAAATGCCTCTTCACTTAGGGACAAGAGAACTGATATGGTATGGATGTGTGCCTCCTCCAAATCTTATGTTGAAATGTGATCTCCAATGTTGGACGTGGGGCCTCGTGGGAGGTGTTGGATCATGAGGTATATTAGGCCATTCCTGCATTACTATAAAGAAATACCTGAGGCTGTGTAATTTATGAAGAAAAGAGCTTTAATTGGATCACTGTTCTGAGGGCTGTACGAGCATGGCTTCCGAATCTGCTTCTTGCGAGGTTCTCTAGAAGCTTACAACTGGCTGGGTACGGTGGCTCACACCTGTAATCCCAGCAGTTTGGGAGGCCGAGGCAGGTGGATCATGAAGTCAGGAGATCGAGACCATCCTGGCTAACACCCGTCTCTACTAAAAATACAAAAAATTAGCCAGATGTGGTGGTGGGCACCTGTAGTCCCAGCTACTCGGGAGACTGAGGCAGGAGAATAGCGTGAACCCGGGAGGCGGAGGTTGCAATAGGCTGAGATCGTGCCACTGCACTCCACTCTGGGCGACAGAGCAAGACTCCTTCTCAAAAAAAAAAAGTGTGTGACACTTCCCCCTTCTCTCTCTTGCTTCCTGTCTTGCCATGTGATATGCCAGCTCTTCCTTCATGTTCCATCATGATTGCAAGCTTCCTGAGGTCCCACCAAAAGCCATGCAGACGCTGGTGCCGTGACTGTACATCCTGCAGAACCATGAGCCAATTAATCCTCTTTTCTTTATAAATTACCCAGCCTTAGGTGTTCCTTTATAATGACACAAAACAGACTAATACAAGAACTCACCCTCATGCACCTTTCAGTTTGAAACAGAAATTGGTTACCATTGAAAAAACAAGACTGAGTTACAAGCAATAGGAAACAGCTGCAACTTTAAAATCATGGTATGTAGGCAGGTGTGGTGGGTCACACCTGTAATCCCAGCACTTTGGGAGGCCGAGGTGGGCCGATCACTTGAGGCCAGGAGTTTGAGACCAACCTGGCCAACATGGTGAAACCCCGTCTCTACTAAAAATATAAAAATTAGCCAGGTGTGGTGGCGCAAGCCTGTAATCCCAGCTTACTGGAGGGGCTGGGGCAGGAGAATGGCTTGAACCCAGGAGGCAAAGGGGAGTCGCTCCACTGCACTCCAGCCTGGGCGACAGACTGAAACGCTGTATCAAAAAACAAACACAGTGGTTCATGCCCCTAATCCCAGCACTTTGGGAGGCCAAGGTGGGCTGATCACTTGAGGTCAGGAGTTTGAGACCAGCCTGGCCCAACATGGTGAAACCCTGTCTCTACTAAAAATACAAAATTAGCTGGGCATGGTGGCGGGTGCCTGTAATCCCAGCTACTCAGGAGGCTGAGGCAGGAGAATCGCTTGACCCTGGGAGATGGAGGTTGTGGTGAGCTGAGATTGCGCCATTGCTCTCCACCCTGGGCAACAAGAGTTGCCTTGAGAGTCTGTCTCAAAAACAAACAACTGAACCATGCCCTGGAATACAGACAGGAGGCTGTGCCGTGGAGGTCCACATGGCTGTAAAGGAAACTACATCTATTTTAAATTGCAAATGCTAGTTGTTGTTGTTGTTTTTTCTCCCCCATTGAAAAGACTATTAATTTCCTCAGAGGTGAGGTCCCAGGTAGGGATGGGGCCTAGTAGGCTTAAGGCCACAGGAAGTAAATGACCCCGTCTACCCTTTTGTCTCTGCCATACAGGCCCATCACACTGGGGTGGGGCAGTCACACATTGCCTTAGGTAATGGCAAGTCCTTCCTATGCAGGGCTCTGTCCAGCCACTAATTGAGGCGGCATAACAAGGGAAAGGTTAGATACAGGGGGTGGGGAACAGCCACCAAACCCAGCGGAAATGAGCAGCTTCACCTTAGCTGCTCTGAAGCTACCACTGTCCCCACAGGTGTAAAATCTGCTCCTCACATCGACTTTGGTAAACGAGTCAGTGACAGGCATTGGCCAAGCTGAGACTTGGACAAAAACCTGAACGAGTGCCACTGGAAAGCCTTCATCCTAGATTTGTCCTTCCAGTGCTGAGAACCACGGGCATCCCTCTCCTGAGTCGGCTGTGTGTGTGACCACAGGCCGGGCCCTCACACCTGGCTGACCAGAGCACAGCCCAGGAGCTGAGCACACATTGACTCTCATTAGGAACTCGCCCAAATCTGCAAACATGACGCTGAGTTGACCCAAAGCGTTTCTGTTTCCCAGAGGAGGAAGCTGACACTCTCAGGCCACACCCTGATCCCCAGTCCCTGGTAGTCTCCTGTCTGCTGAGAGGGCTCCCAGGAAGCCTTGAACAGTGGCCTCAGGGGGAAAATGTCCTCAGAGTCCGTCCAGCAACCAGTTTGTATGCAGATGTGGTAAGTTTCTCTGGGCCACCCCTACCCCATGTCCGCATCCCCCTCACCTCAGCATCCACCCTCATCACACATGAAGCAGCACCACCATGCAGTGCTGCCTTTGTCGGCCTCCTATGGCCCCAACTGCAGCCTCAGCCCCACCAGAGTTCCAGCTGACATGTCCTCCCTCTGATGTTTCTGCAGTGTTACCTCTTTGGGGATGGAGGTGTGAGCTATGGCTAAACTGGCAAATCCTGTCCCCACCTGCAAATGGAACCACAGCCAAAGGGTCTCCCTCGTCCCTGACTCTCAGGCACAGGGTTTTTCCCATCGTGGGTCTGAAGAGCACACGGACCCTTTAGCTGTGGAAAGGGATGCACAGAAGGCCTGGAAAGGGTGGGGCTGCGACCTAGGACCTCAGACCTTCGCTGGCTTCAGGACTGGGCTTGGCATCCCTCCCCGGCGCACCTTCCGATGACGCCCCTGAAGGAAACCTGGCCCGGGGGTGCAGTCTGGTGCTGCCGCATGGGTCTTCTCTGTGGTGTGGATCCTCTGGTGGTGCAGGAGGGCCGCGCGCTCACGGAAGGCGCGGCCACACTGCGTGCACACGAAGGGCTTCTCGCCCGTGTGAATGCGCCGGTGGCTCAGCAGCACAGCGCCCTTGGCGAAACCCTTGCCACAGTCCCCACAGCGGAAGGGCCGCTCGCCCGTGTGCAGGAGCTGGTGCTGGGTGAGGTTGGAGCTGCGGCTAAAGGAGCGGCCGCACTGGGTGCAGGCGAAGGGCTTCTCGCCCGTGTGCACGCGCTGGTGCAAAAAGAGCGAGGAGCCCTGGCTGAAGGCGGCACCGCAGAGCGCGCACACGAAGGGCTTCTCGCCCGTGTGCGTACGCTCGTGCTGGATCAGGTGCGAGTTGCGGCAGAAGCGGCGGCCACACTGTGCGCAGGCATAGGGACGCCCGCCCGCGTGGATCTTGCGGTGCTGGCTGAGGTTGGAGCCGTGGCTGAAGGCCTTGCCGCACTCGGAGCAGCTGAAGGACTTCTCGGCCGTGTGGATGCGCTGGTGCCGCACCAGTGAGGAGCTGTGCCGGAAGGCCTTGCCGCACACGGGGCAGGCGTAGGGCGTCTCGCCGCTGTGGATGCGCTGGTGCTGAGTCAGGTGCGACGTCTGGCTGAAGGCCTTGCCGCACTGGGCGCACTCGTAGGGCCGCTCCCCGGTGTGGGTGCGTAGGTGCTTGAGGAGGTCGGAGCTCTTCACGAACACTTTGCTGCACGCCCTGCATTCGAAGGACTTCTCCCCAGCGGGGAGAGCCTCGCCCAGCTCATCCCAGGTCGAGGGCTCCTGGCCACCGAGGAGTCTCTGAGGCTCCTGCCAAGCCGCACCCATTCTGCGATCCCCGCCACCACTGGCGGCCTTCAGGTCCGGGGCATTCCCGAAGGCTCTCCCAGGGACCTCCTGTGCACATGGCTTCTGCCGCTCAGGCGTCCTGGGCTGCCTCCCAGGCACCAGGTGCTCTGTGAGGGTCTTTTTCCTAGGCCGGCTGCTCTTGGGGGCCCTGAGTGGTGAGGTCAGTCGCAGGCTGATGCTGGCCTGGTCACTGCCCGAGCCTAGCAGGAGTCTCTCCCAGTAGATCACCGACACCCCTGTGGGTTTTCTCTCCGGACATGGGGAGGCACTCCGTTGTTGCTGCAGGCTTTTTACACTGTGGTAGGCACCGGCAACTGGGAAGACGCTAGTAGTCATCCCAGGTGGGGTATCTGGGAAAGCTGGTGGCCATTCTCCAGAAACATCTCCATCCTCTGCCAAACTCCAGGAACCTAAAGGCAGAGAAACGGTGGTTGCCGGGGGCATCCTGATTAGGAGAGGACCAGGGCAGGTTGAGTGAACAGGCAAGAAGGAACCCGAGGGCTGACACAAAAGCTTAGGGGAAAAGTAGAGGCGAGGCCGGCCCTGCAGGAGGGGCTGGGGTTTTGAGGAAGTATCTGCCCTGACACGTATGGCACTGACTGCAGTGGGGACTCCCATGATCAAGGTGGCAGCCCCCAGACACCCAGGATGTGAAGCTGAGAAAAACTGAACAGCTGCTGCATGCCACCCAGGTCTCCACACTGGCTGTTCCACCCCCTCCCTTTCCATAGGTCACTGCCTTCTCCCTTGGTGCCCTGTCTCAGGCACCCACTCCCAAACCTGCTCTTGCAATGACCTCCATCCAATGCTCTAGACTGTACTCCTGAACCCTACTTACTCACTGCCTCTCCCCTGGCACCATCAGCCCCACGAAGGCAGGACCATGAGTGTCCTGGTCAAGGCTGTGTCTACAGTGCCTGCATGCCCTCAACAAACATTTGATGAATACAAAGAGGAATGATGGGATAAATAAATGACCTATCAGTAATGGCCGCTAGTAGTGGAGGGTTCAAGGCCACACAGCCCAGCTGAGGGTAGGCCCTTCTGTGTGAACCCAGCTCCTGTGCCCTTGGAGCTCTCCCTTCAAGGGCACCTACTAAGGCAGCAGCCTCCAGGAGAGGCAGATGATGGAAGAGAAGGGAGTCAGGTGGGAGGCAGGAGGATGTGTTTCCAGAGTTAGAAATGCAGGGACACGGGCTTGGCCACAGGTTGGTCCTGAGTTCACCCCACCCTGAGCTCCCACTCACCAGCATTGAGCCTCCTGTAGGTGTTCCTGGCCAGGGTCATGTCCTTTCCACTGGGAACCCAGGGCTCCTCGCCACGCTCAAGCTGGATGACCACATGAGGTCGGGAGGTGGAGAGTCCTGTAGGGAGGAGCCCCAGGTGAAGACAGCCCACCTCCCAACAGAGAGCAGGAGTCAGGGCTTCATGGAAATAGACAGTTATCTGTGCAACTGGGAGAATCTAAAGATGGCACAGGGCAAGGGGCTCATAGGAATAGCTCATGCGTCCTCAGAGCAGCAACTGTGCCCAGAGCACCAAAGGAAGGGGACTGAGCCCAGGCATGGGAGAGGCCATGGCTGGACAGGGCCGCAGGGAGTGGTTGACCCAACCAAACTGCATGTCTACAGGACCAGACCCCTGCTCCACATGGCCCCAGCCAGAAGATTTGATCCTGCTCATCAATCAGGAGGGAAGTGAAGAGGCAGTCCTGGCAGGTCAGATGGTCACCAAGTGCACTTTTCATGGAGCACCCAGGGTCTTACCAAGTGAGGTCACAAGTGTGAAGTTTTCCAGCATCACATGGCGGTACAGGGCCCTTTGCGCTGTGTCCAGGAGCCCCCACTCCTCCTGGGAGAAGTACACAGCCACATCCTCGAAGGCCATGAGATCCTAAAATAGCAAGGAGGTGGAGGTAGGCATGGTCTAAGGTATGGCTGTGAGCCAGGGCCAAGCTCCCCATACCAACAGTCACCTCCCCTGGTGTCCCACCTTCCCTGGGTTCCACCCCGGGGTTATATTCAGGTGGTACTTCCCTCACCTGTCTGGGACCCTTCCCCTCTGCCCTCCTGGTCCAGGCCTCAGATGGCTTCTTGACTTCCCCACTGGCCACCCCTACACAAGCGGGCTAGAGCAAGCCCTGGCTGGGCCCTTAGCCGTCACACCAAGGGCAGCCGCAAGTATCCACTCATGACTCAGCATGACCATTCAGGACCCTCCCCATGGCCCTTCTTGCTTTTGTAATAAGTAACGGTGTAAGTCCCAGCTGTGGACACCCCAGGCATGCCCATGACTGAGACCTTCCCCTGCTGTGCTTGCCTGACATTTCCAGGCTGCTCATCCAGCCTGAGGGACTGGATGATCCCCACCAGTCCTCATAGGGGAGGAGCCCCAAGAACCCGTGAACACAGAAGAACTCAATCCCTTCCTCCCTCCACATGGCGCCCTCTCAATTTCTTCTTATTTTTTTGAGATGGAGTCTTGCTCTGTCACCCAGGCTGGAGTGCAGTGGCGAGATCTCGGCTCACTGCAAGCTCTGCCTCATGGGTTCACTCCATTCTCCCAAGTAGCTAGGACCACAGGCACCTGCCACCACACCCGGCTAATTTTTTTGTATTTTTAATAGAGACGGGGTTTCACCATGTGAGCGAGGATGGTCTCGATCTCGGCGCCCCCTCAATTTCTTTCCCACGTTGCCACCACCCTCTCCTACTCAGTCACCTGCCGAACTCCTCCCCTGATAGCCTCAGGCACCCCAGCCAGTTTTTCTTACCCTCAAGCTGTAACTGCCCACGCCTGACTGCTCATCGGTTCATCACCTTCCTCAGTCCAGTTCATAGGCCCTGTCCTCAGCCCAGGACACCAACAACGTCAGGTCCAGTGACATGACCAACCTGGAACATCCCAGACTCCTGATCTTTCCCCTGAAGGAAACCTGCTTTCCCTTCAAGTCTCCTTTCTGTCTACAGCAGCTCCCTTCTTCCAGGCGCTCAGGCTGAACAACATGGAGCAGTTCGTTCTTCAAACAGCCCACACCTGATGCATCCGCAGATCCACCAGAATTCACCTGGCCGCTCACCTCCACTGCTGCCCAGACTGTGGCAGTCGGTTCTTCCCTTCATGCCGACACCCCTGCATGTCTGTTCTCTACGCAACAAACGGTGGAACCGTTTTAAAATCCCCACTCAGAGGATGTCCTGATTCTGTTCAAAACTTCTGTCTCCCGACGCCCTCGAGATAAAGCCCACCTCCTCGCCTGCTACTGCAGCCACACACGTCCCCTCTCCCCCAGCTCGACATCGAGAGGGCTCAGTCCCAGAAGCACCTGGGCTCCGGCTCCCCTCCCAGGTTTTGCACATGCAGGACTCTCCCCTCGGAGCTTCCTTCAGGACCTCAGCCCCCTGACTGCCGGAAGTCGGGAGCCCACCGGTGCCCTGGACACAGGGGTTTGCACTGACCCCCGCAACCCCCCAGGGCGGGGAGAGGAAAGACGACGAGGCGAGGTCTAGGAAGCGGCCTCCCTCCGTGGGGGCGCGGTCTGAGGGAGCAGGGGCTTCCCCGCCTCCCCGACGCGGGTCTGTCAGCGCTGCCACCGAATCCCGCAGCTGGGCGGGGAGAGAGGCGTGGACCACCCGGCACCGCCATCCCCGTCCGCAGCGTCCCGCGGCTGCCCCGCGCCTCAGCCTCCCCCGCAGTCATGGGCGCAGAATGCCCAGTGCGCTGCCTCCGGGGCTTCCGCAAGGCGGGAGAATGCGTGGTTCCCGCCGGGGCCCGACCGCCCCCAGGCCGCCCACGTCATACTCGAAGATACCGAGGCTTGGGGGCGCGGCCAGCTGTTCGCGGTCAGTACCTTCCTCGCCGCCAGTCTCCGGCCCCAACCCGCGCGCCACAGCCCAGACCACCGGTGTGGCCTGACGCGAGCAGCCAAATGACAGTCGCAGCGCCGGAAGTCCAGCCCCCAGAGCTCACATTGGCCCAATACGCGCGCGGACACTTGCGCACAGCCTTCTGGGTTATGTGGTTCCTGCCTGTTTTTCGGCGTGGAGGCGGGGACATTACCAGTCTCCATGGCAACGGCCAAGCGCCGCCACGCGGGGCGCCTGGAAGTGGAGTAGCGCAGCTGCCGCGGGTTTCCAAGGGCTCCGTAGCACTGGTGGAGTCGCCCAGCGGGTTGTTCAGCGTTAGGGATTCCCAGTTCCTGGCGCCCACCTAAGCAGCCCCGGAGACTAAACCCTGCAGGCGTGAAAGCAGAAACTGCCGAGGTTCCAGAAGGCAACACCAGCAGGGAGCACGAAGGAGAAAACGCACCGGGTAGGGCAGGTGTAGGTGGAGGAGCCGATGCCTGGAGCTCCGGGTTACCTTCCCAGCTCAGCCTCTCACTGATGTGCATCCTGGGCGCGGGTTTGACCTCTCTGTGTGTCAGTGTCCCGTAAAGGTTTAAGATCCGTTTTTCAACCTCTACACCAAGAATTCTCAGTCCGTAATGATGCTATCCGCTTGTCATTTGTCTTGAGTCTGTGGTTGTCCTTGGACGCTCGCCCAAAACCTCTGTTTTCCTTGTAACTTGGATGAGCAGAAGGTAATTCCCCAGCCCTGCTTGTCCTTAGACCATCTAGTTCTTGCTTTGCCCCACACATCACAACATTGATGCTTTGTTCCTTTTTTCTCTGGACCAATCTAAGTGTCTTTGACACAAAACAACGAAAGGCAGGGCAGTCTCAATGTAGACTGACCATGTTGTTGGCAGAGAATAAACGGCTCTCTCTTTGTTGCTCCCCTGTGAGGGTCTTGTTTTTAGGACCCTTAGTTCCCAGATGTCAAGTACGTTAATTCATTTTGCCTTCCTCTAAATCCACCTCCATCTATAATTATCTGTCTACTGTCAGCTATAACTGTCCACAGAATTGATTCTATTTGTAGATCCTTGTAGTGTAAGATAGCTCGACAATTTTTGAATGTTTTTATTTAAAATTTTCCTACTTTGAAAGAATTTAAGAACACTTAAGGTACTATTGTGATTTAATCAAATCCTTAGAGACATTATTCACATTTCAAGCAATTTTTTCATTTTTTATTTTTTGAGACAGGGTCTCACTCTGTCACCCAGGATGGAGTGCAGTGGTGCATACTTGGGTCACTGCAACCTCCGCCTCCCATGCTCAAGCAATCCTCCAACCTCAACCTCCCAAGTAGCTGGGACTACAGGCAGGAGCCATGATGCCTGGTGTATTAGTCTGTTTTCACGTTGCTGATAAAGACATATCTGAGACTGGGTAATTTATAAAGAAAAAGAGGTTTAGTGGACTCACCGTTCCACGTGGCTGGAGAGGCCTCACAATCATGGCAGAAGGTGAAAGGCATGTCTTACATGGCAATAGGCAAGAGCGAATGAGAGTCAAGCAAAAGAGGAAACCCCTTACGAAACCATCAGATCTCGTGAGACTTATTCACTACCACAAGAAGAGTATGGGGGAAACTGTCCCCATGATTCAATTACCTCTGACTGGGGCCCCTTCCACAATACATGGGAATTATGAAAGCTACAATTCAAAATGAGATTTGGGTAGGGACACAGCCAAACCATATCATTCTGCTCTTGGCCCCTCCCAAATCTCATGTGCTCACATTTCAGAACCAATCATGCCTTCCCAACAGTTCCCCAAAGTCTACTTATATTAGCATTAGCTCAAAAGTCCACAGTCCAAAATCTCATCTGAGACAAGGCAATTCCCTTCTTCCTATGAGCCTGTAAAATCAAAAGCAAGTTAGTTACTTCCTAGATACAATTGGGGTACAGCCATTGGATAAATACACCCATTCCAAATGGGAGAAGTTGGCCAAAACAAAGGGGCTAAAGGCCCCATGAAAGTCTGAAATCCAGCAGGACAGTCAAATCTTAAAATTCCAAAATAATCTCCTTTGACTCCATGTCTAACATCCAGGTCACGCTGATGTAGGCAGTGGGTTCCCATGGTCTTGGGCAGCTGCAGGTCTGTGGCTTTGCAGGGTACAGCCTCCCTCCTGGCTGCTTTCACAGACTGCTGTTGAGTGTCTGTGGCTTTTCCAGGTGCATGGTCCAAGCTGTTGGTGTATCTACCATTCTGGAGTCTGGAGGACCTTGGTCCTCTTCTCGCAGCTCTACTAGGCAGTACCCTAGTGGGTCTCAGTGTGGGGTCTTCAACCCCACATTTCCCTTCAGCATTGCCCTACCAGAGGTTCTCTGCTCCTGCAGCAAACTTTTGCCTGGTCCAAATCCAGATATTTCCATACATTTTCTGAAATCTAGGTGGAGGTTCCCAAACCTCAATTCTTGCGTTCTGTGCACCCACAGGCTCAACACCACATGGGAGCTACCAAGGCTTGAGGCTTGCATCCTCTGAAGCCATGTCCTAAGCTGTACCTTGGCTCCTTTTAGCCATGGATGGAGCAGCTGGGATGCAGGGCACCAAGTCTCTAAGCTGCACACAGCAGGGGGAGCCCATGAAACCATTTTTTCCTCCTAGGCCTCTGGGCCTGTGATGGGAAGGGCTGCTACAAAGGTCTCTGACATGTCCTGGAGACATTTTTCCCCATTGTCTTGGCGATTAACATTTGACTCCTGGTTACTTATGCAAATTTCTTGAATTTCTCCTCAGAAAATGGTTTTTTCTTTTCTGTTGCATGGTCAGGCTGCAAATTTTCTGAACTTTTATGTTATATTTCCCTTTTAAAACTGAATGCTTTTAACAGCACCGAAGCCACCTCTTGAAAGCTCTGCTGCTTAGAAATTTCTTCCACCAGATACTTTATTTTTATTTTTATTTTCATTTTTTTTTGAGATGGAGCCTCGCTCTGTCGCCCAGGCTGGAGTGCAGTGGTGCAATCTTGGCTCACTGCAAGCTCCACCTCCTGGGTTCACACCATTCTTCTGCCTCAGCCTCCTGAGTAGCTCGGACTACAGGCGCCCACCACCACGCTTGGCTAATTTTTTTTTTACTTTTTTAGTAGAGATGGGGTTTCACTGTGTTAGCCAGGATGGTCTTGCTCTCCTGACCTCGTGATCCGCCCACCTTGGCCTTCCAAAGTGCTGGGATTACAGGCGTGAGCCACCGCACCCGGCCCAGACACTTTAAGTCATCTCCCTCAAGTCCAAAGTTCCACAAATCTCTAGGGCAGGGGCAAAATGCCACCAGTCTCTTTGCTAAAACATAGCAAGCATCACCTTTACTCCAGTTCCCAAAAACTTCCTTATCTCCATCTGAGACCACCTCAGCCTAGAGTTCATTGTCCATATCATTATCAGCATTTTGGTCAAAGCCATTCAGCAAGTCTCTAGGAAGTTCCAAACATTCCTACATTTTCCTGTCTTCTTCTGAGGCTTCCAAACTGTTCCATCCTCTGCGTGTTACCCAATTCCAAAGTTGCTTTCAAATTTTCAGGTATCTTTATAGCAGTGCCCCACTCTACTAGTACCAATTTACTGTATTAGTCTATTTTCACATTGCTGATAAGGACTTACTCGAGACTGGGTAATTAATGAAGACAAAGAGGTTTAATGGACTCACGGTTCCATGTGGCTGGGAGGCCTCACGATCATGGCAGAGGGTGAAAGCCATGTCTTATGTGGTAGCAGGTAAGAGCAAATGAGAGTCAAGCAAAAGAGGAAACCCCTTATAAAACCATTGAGTCTCTTGAGACTTATTCACTACCACGAGAACAGTGTGGAGGAAACTGCCCCCATGATTCAATTACCTCCCACCGGGTCCCTCCCACAACATGTGGGAATTATGGGAGCTACAATTCAAGATGAGATTTGGGTGGGGACACAGTCAAACCATATCACCTGACTAATTTTATGTACTTTTTGTAGAAATGGGGTTTTACCATGTTTCTCAGGCTGGTCCTGAACTCCTGTACTCAAGCAATCAACCCGCCTCAGCCTCCCAAAGTGCTACGATTACAGCCATGACCCATCATGCCCAATCTGAAGCACTGTTTAATATTTGGAGACATTTAACTACTTAAACACTTTATTTTTACATTATTCATCTAATGTGTAATTCTTTAGGCAAATGTTAATTAATTCTTAGAAAAATGCTAACTGTTTGAAACATTCTTTTTTTTTTTTTTTTTGAGGTGGAGTCTCGCTCTGTTGCCCAGGCTGGAGTGCAGTGGCCAGATCTCAGCTCACTGCAAGCTCCGCCTCCCGGGTTTACGCCATTCTCCTGCCTCAGACTCCCGAGTAGCTGGGACTACAGGCGCCCGCCACCTCGCCCGGCTAGTTTTTGTATTTTTTAGTGGAGACGGGGTTTCACCGTATTAGCCAGGATGGTCTCGATCTCCTGACCTCGTGATCCACCCGTCTCGGCCTCCCAAAGTGCTGAGATTACAGGCTTGAGCCACCGCGCCCGGCCTCTTTTTTTTTTTTTTTTTTTTGAGACGGAGTCTCGCTTTGTCGCCCAGGCTGGAGTGCAGTGGCCAGATCTCAGCTCACTGCAAGCTCCGCCTCCCGGGTTTACGCCATTCTCCCGTCTCAGCCTCCCGAGTAGCTGGGACTACAGACGCCCGCCACCTCGCCCGGCTAGTTTTTTTTGTATTTTTTAGTAGAGACAGGGTTTCACTGTGTTAGCCAGGATGGTCTCGATCTCCTGACCTTGTGATCCGCCTGTCTGGGCCTCCCAAAGTGCTGGGATTACAGGCTTGAGCCACTGCACCCAGCCAAAACATTCTTAATGAATTGGGCATGAAATAAAAATAGCACCAAATTGCCTTCTGTACACACGAGAGCCTCCTCTTTTTTTTTTTTTTTTTTTTTTGAGACGGAGTCTCGCTCTGTCGCCCAGGCTGGAGTGCAGTGGCCGGATCTCAGCTCACTGCAAGCTCCGCCTCCCGGGTTTACGCCATTCTCCTGCCTCAGCCTCCCGAGTAGCTGGGACTACAGTCGCCTGCCACCTTGCCCGGCTAGGTTTTTGTATTTTTTTAGTAGAGATGGGGTTTCACTGGGTTAGCCAGGATGGTCTCGATATCCTGACCTCGTGATCTGCCCGTCTCGGCCTCCCAAAGTGCTGGGATTACAGGCTTGAGCCACCATGCCCAGCCAAGAGCCTCCTCTTTTTGGCTCAGACCCCTAACCTGCACAGGACTGCACTAAGGGTGGTCACGTGGGACAGCTGATTTAACCTAGCCAACCTGGTCCTTTGGTTAAGCTCCTGCATTGTCAGCCAGGCACGTGGCTCACACCTGTAACCCCAGCACTTCGGGAGGCAGAGGCGAGTGGATCACCTGAGGTCAGGAGTTCGAGACCAGCCTGGCCAACATGATGAAACCCCGGCTCTACTAAAACTACAAAAAAATTAGCCGGGCGCAGTGGTGGGCGCCTGTAATCCTAGCTACTTGGGAGGCTGAGGGAGAATTGCTTGAACCCGAGAACTGGAGGTTGCAGTGAGCCGAGATTGCACCACTGCACTCCAGCCTGGGCAACAAAAGTGAAACTCCGTCACACACACACACAAAATCTCCTGCATTGTTGTCTGTAAAACAGAGATAGTACTAAATTCTTGCAAGATTCTGAAGTGTGCCAGGCTCAGCTCTATGTTCTTTACACTTATCACTGGGAAAGTCATGCCATTATGCATCCATTCTAATATTAGACAAACGGAGACACATGCTGTAGAGCACAGAGGTGATTGATTGTCAGCCAGGGTAGGATGTGAACCTGCAGAGTCTAACTCGAGTCTATGCCTTTAACCATGTCGCTGTCTCTAGGACTCATCTGCAGAACTGTTGTGGACTTTAAACCAAATAAAGGTTTAAGTTGAAACCACAATGCCTGAGATTTACTTAGCTCTCAATAAGTGTTAGCTGCACCAACAAAGACCTGGAAGCTGGACATTAGGGTGGGAGACAGGTCATGTCTGGCCAATGGGGCTTCCTGAGTGGGAGGGTGAGCCTAGGCAGGGGAGTGAGGGAACAGGCTAGAGCCTGAGGAAGAGGTTTCTGGACACCTTTGGATTTTATCCTAGAGCCAGGGAAAATCAAGAAACCAGGGGTTACCCTCCCTGGTCCCACGTGCAGGTCAGGAGACTCAAAGAGGCACCCAACAAAGGGACCAGGGCAAACTGCCCCACGAAACCAACCTCCAGGAGGTCCATTGCTGTGCTTCTCACAGTCTACAGCAGACCATGTGCAGGGCTGCTGAGAAATCACCCAGCTTCTAGATCGTGGCAATGGACTGGACCTATTGAAACTGATCTGATTTTTTCCTCATAAAACTGAAGCTTGAGAAATTTACATTAGTCATATGTAAGTTCCTTTCTCAGGAAACCAACCTATGTGGGGAACTGATGCTTTTGAGATCACATTTGGACAGTGAGATGCACCTGCTACCCGTGTTGACCAACTCCTCTTCCTTGCCCCTCCCATTTTCCTTCCCTGCTATATAACCTCTAACTTTAGTCAGTAGGGAGGGGTGGATTTGAGACTTGTCTTTCTTCTCCGGCTATATGCATTGTCTCAGTGATTGAATTTCAGTGTGGCAAACAATGAGACCTAGGCTGAAACACTGATGTTTGGCAATGCTCCTAAGTGTTATTTATTTTTAATAAGCTGTCTGGAAAATTTTGATCCAGTCTACCACCTCTGGCTTGAGCTGGACTCCCAGGCCATCCTAGTTGGAGGTGAGGCCCCAGGACAGAAAAGGGCCAGGACCTGAGGGCAATGAACACCACAAGCCAGAGTGCCAGCTTCCTTCTGGGGAAGGTCCCTCATAGAGAAGAGTCAGGGACGACTCCTTGAACATGGGGGCACTAATGTGAAGGGGGATGATCTCACATGGCAGGAATTACAGTTGCTCTTCCGGCTTTCAGTCTACGGTCAGTTGGTGCAAATGCAGGGAAAATGGGTGCATTTAGTCATAAATGCAGAGAAGGTGCAATCATAATGAGACTTCTTTTCACTAAAAGGAGTGTCAATTGCTGTGGTCACCTGAGCCCCCAGAAGACAGAAAAGAGGACTGATCCAGAGGTCCTGAAATGCAGAGAATCAAGGGGAGCTCGATCAACATCCAACAAAGATGCCACCTTTATACCCCCGATCACAGTTGCCAGTTTACATTTGCTAGTGTGATTTGATTAATGTTTTCAACACACTGCTGACAGAGTAAAGGTTCAGTCAGTAAAGAGACAATAAGCCCCAAACGGATTTAGATGGTTTATGATTTACATAGGCATTAAAAAGTAGCCAAAGGTGCCAGCTCTCTGGTCCTGTCCCACACACCCAAAAAGGACAATAAAATGAAGGGGGCCAGAGAACTGCAACACGAGTTGGGGGACATCCCTTTGCTGAGAGCCCAATTCCAGACTCCAGCTAAGCAGCTGTATTGTCTGCACCTGTACCCTGAGGGCAAGGGAAAGGCAGGTATCCTCACGCCTCATCAGAAGGTTGGGGGCAAACAGAAACAGTCACATGATAGCCTCACAGTCACAAAGAGGCAAGCAGGAGATGGCCTTGTAGCAGCTCCTCCTAAGCTTCCCATTCTCTCCTGTTCTGGGAGGATCAGGAGGCAACTGCTAAGTCTAGTAAGTCATGACTCAGACCTTTGGTGGCCTGGTCCTCGTGGGTACCCGGGAGGTGGAGCTGTTCTACACATGCTTACCTCTCTCACTGAAAGTCAGCTCCCCGCAGAAGGACACTTGTGCATTTTGTTCGCTGATGAGCCAGTCCACTGCCCACCACAGTGAGGCTGAGGCAGCACATGTTAGGTAAGTGAACATGTGCAAGATACTTGCTTGGGTGCAGCAGGACATAGGGCATTTCAATCACCCCTCACAGTTCCCTTGTGCTTCCCTGCAGTCAACAACTCCACCTCTGCCCCATCAGAAAACTGGTTTGGGAGCCAGGTTCAAATCTATTTTAGCTTCTTGTCAGTATGGATTAGTTTTGACTTTTCTAGAACTTCTAATAGATGCAATCACAGTAGTACAAACTCTTCTGTGCCTGGTTTCTTTTGCTCACCATTTTGTTGATAATGAGAGTTATCCATGATCCCCTTTATTGTGAAGTAGGGTTCCATTATATGGATGTAGGACAGTTGATTTTTCCATCATCCTGTGGTTGGACATTTTGGTTGTTCTCAGATTTTTTAGCTATTGAATGAAATTACTATGAACATTGTGTAAAATTTTGGTTTGGGACACAGGTTTTCATTTTTCTTAGGTGAAAACTAGAAGTAAGCAATGATATGTTTAACTTCATAAGAAACCAAGGAATTATTTTCCAAAGCTATTTTATTACTTATAGTCCCACCAGCAATGTATAAGTGTTCCAGTGGCTCTGCATTGTTTCCAACACTTAAAATATTTTTAAGTTATTTTATTTTTTTTAGACAGAGTCTCATTCTGTCACCCAGGCTGGAGTGCAGTGGCATGATCTTGGCTCACTGCAACCTCCACCTCCTGGGTTTAAGCGATTCTGCCTCAGCCTCCCCAGGAGCCGGGATTACAGGTGCACACCATCATGCTTGGCTAATTTTTTTTTTTTTTTTTTTTTTTTGGATTTTTAGTAGAGACAGGGTTTCGCATGTTGCCTAGGCTGGTCTCGAACTCCTGGACTCAAATGATCCACCCGCCTCAGCTGCCCAAAGTGCTGGGATTACAGGCATGAGTCATCGTGCCCGGCCCAAACTATTAATTTTAATTGTGGTAAAATACACACAAAATTTACTACCTTAACCATTTTAAAGTATACCTATTAACCAATAACTTCCCATTCCCCCTCCATACCCCTGACAAACACCATTCTACTTTCTTTCTCTATGGATTTGGCTACTCTAGGTACCTTATATAAGTGAATTCATTTGCCAACACTTTTCAACTGTTGTAGTGGGTGTGTGGCAGAACCTCACTGTGATCTTAATTTTCATTTCTCTGATGATTGCTGATATTGGGGATCTTTTCATGTACTTGTTGACCATTGGTGCTATCTGAGCTTCCTGAATCTGTGCTGTTTTTAGATGAATTTTAGAAAATTCTTGCCATCATTTTTTGGTTACTCTTTTTTCCTGTGTGCATTTTAGCTTCAGAAGTTTCCATTGGCCATGCACAGTGGTTCTCACCTGTAATCCCAGCACTTCAGGAGGACAGGGTAGGAAGATCACTTGAAGCCATGAGTTTGAGACCAGCCTGGACAGCAAAAGTGAGACCCTATCTGTACAAAAAAAAAATTTTTTTTTTAGATTATCCAAGCATGGGGCCGGGCGTGGTGGCTCATGCCTGTAATCCCAGCACTTTGGGAGGCGGAGGTGGTCAGATCACCTGAGGTCAGGAATTCAAGACCAGCCTGGCCAACATGGTGAAACCCTGTCTCTACTAAAAATACAAAAATTAGCCAGGCGTGGTGGTGGGCGCCTGTAATCCCAGCTATTCAGAAGGCTGAAGCAGGAGAATTGCCTGAACCTTGGAGGCAGAGGTTACAGTGAGCCAAGATCGTGCCATTGCACTCCAGCCTGGGCAACAAAAACGAAACCCTGTCTCAAACAAACAAACAGGCCGGGCGCGGTGGCTCAAGCCTGTAATCCCAGCACTTTGGGAGGCCGAGATGGGCGGATCACGAGGTCAGGAGATCGAGACCCTCCTGGCTAACATGGTGAAACCCCATCTCTACTAAAAAATACAAAAAACTAGCCGGGCGAGGTGGCGGGCGCCTGTAGTCCCAGCTACTTGGGAGGCTGAGACAGGAGAATGGCGTAAACCTGGGAGGCGGAGCTTGCAGTGAGCTGAGATCCGGCCACTGCACTCCAGCCTGGGCCACAGAGCAAGACTCCATCTCAAAACAAACAAACAAACAAACAAACAAATTATCCAAGCATGGTGGCACATGCCTATAGTCCCAGCTACTTGAGAGGCTGAAGTGGGAGGCTCCCTTGAGCTCAGGAGGTTGAGGCTTCAGGGAGCTATAATCATGCCAGTGCACTTCAACCTGGGTAACAGAGTAAGACTCTGTCTCCAGGAAGATGGAGAAGGAGAAGGAGAAGGAGGAGAAGGAAGGGGAGCGGAGGGGGAGGGAAGAAGAAGAACTCTGACAGCTCAACAACTAAAGGACAAATAATCCAATTAAAAATGAGGCAAATTACTTGAATAGATATTTCACCAAGCAAAATATACAAATGGCCAACAAGCACATGAAGAGATGCTGAATATCATTAGTCATTAGAGGAATGCAAATCAAAACCATAGTGAGATACCACTTCACACCTACTAGGATGGCATAAAAAATAATAATTGTTGTCAAGGATGAGGGGAAATCAGAACACTTGTGCAGTGCAGGTAGGAACAACAAATGATGCAGCCACTGTGTAAAATAGTTTGCTAGGTCCTCAAAAAGTTAAACGTGGAATTAATGTATGACCCAGGCCAGGCGTGGTGGCTCACGCCTGTAATCCCAGCACTTTGGGAAGCTGAGGCAGGTGGATCAGCTAAGGTTGGGAGTTCAAGACCAGCCTGACCAACATGAAGAAACCCCATCTCTACTAAAAATACAAAATTAGCGCCAGGCGCGGTGGCTCACGCCTGTAATCCCAGCACTTTGGGAGTCCGAGGCGGGTGGATTGTGAGGTCAGGAGATCAAGACCACGGTGAAACCCCATCTCTACTAAAAATACAAAAAAATTAGCTGGGCTTGTTGGTGAGTGCCTGTAGTCTCAGCTACTGGGGAGGCCGAGGCAGGAGAATGGCATGAACCCGGGAGGTGGAGCTTGCAGTGAGCCGAGATCACACCACTGCTCTCCAGCCTGGGTGACAGAGCAAGACTCCATCCCAAAAAAAAAAAAAAAAAAAAAACATTGGCTGGGAGTGGGGGTGCAAGCCTGTAATCCTAGCTACTCAGGAGGCTGAGGCAGGAGAATCACTTGAATCTGGGAGGAGGAGGTGGCAGTGAGCCGAGATAGCGCCATTGCTCTCCAGTCAGGGAAACAAGAGCCAAACTCCATCTCAAAAAAAAAAAAAAAGAATTAATATATGACCCGGCAATTCCACTCCTAGATAGATATGCAAAAGATTGGAAAACAGGGACTCAAACAGATACTTGTATGTCAATGATCATTGTAGCATTATTCAAATGGCCACAAAGGTAGAAACAACCCAAGTGTCCATCAACAGGTAAATGAAGAGAGAAACTGTGGTTTGGCCGGGTGCGGAGGTTCACACCTGCAATCCCAGCACTTTGGGAGGCCGAGGTGGGCACATGACTTGAGGTCAGGAGTTCGAGACCAGTGTGGCCAACATGGTGAAACCCTGGGCAACAGAGCAAGACTCTATCTCAAAAAAAAAAAATTTGTTTTTAATGTCTTTAACATTATCAACATAAAGGCCGGGCGCGGTGGCTCAAGCCTGTAATCCCAGCACTTTGGGACGCCGAGACGGGCGGATCACGAGGTCAGGAGATCGAGACCATCCTGGCTAACATGGTGAAACCCCGTCTCTACTAAAAAATACAAAAAACTAGCAGGGCGAGATGGCGGGCGCCTGTAGTCCCAGCTACTCGGGAGGCTGAGGCAGGAGAATGGCATAAACTTCGGAGGCGGAGCTTGCAGTGAGCTGAGATCCGGCCACTGCACTCCAGCCTGGGCGACAGAGTGAGACTCCGTCTCAAAAAAAAAAAAAAAGAACAAAATTATCAACATATATCCCAGCAAGTTATTTTGTGGATAGCAACAAACTGATCTAAGTTCATATATATTAATAGATACATTGGAAAAAAATAATAAAGTTCATATAGAGAAGCAAAAAACCCAAATAGGCAACACAATATTAAGAAAAATGTTGGAGGACTGATACTATCTGACTTCAAGACATAATAGAAAGCTACAGCAATCAAGATAGTGTGGTATAGGGAGGCCGAGGTGGGCAGATCACGAGGTCAGGAGTTCGAGACCAGCCTGGCCAACATGGTGAAACCCCGTCTCTACTAAAAATACAAAAATTATCCAGGTGTAGTGGCAGGTGCTTGTAATCCTAGCTACTCTGGAGGCTGAGGCAGGAGAATCACTTGAACCCGGAGGCAGATGTTGCAGTGAGCCGAGATCTTGCCACTGCACTCCAGCCTGGGCAACAGGGCAAGACTCCGTCTCAAAAAGAAAAAAAAAAAAAGTTAGTGTAGTACCGGCAAAAGACAAGACAAATGGATCAATAGAGAGCCCAGAAACAGACAAAAATACG
This sequence comes from Trachypithecus francoisi, assembly GCF_009764315.1. NCBI lineage: Eukaryota > Metazoa > Chordata > Mammalia > Primates > Cercopithecidae > Trachypithecus > Trachypithecus francoisi. The sequence goes on along the minus strand of NW_022681457.1, from coordinate 13,735,578 downwards.
TATAGCCAACTGATCTTTGTAAAAGGAACAAAGGCAATACAGTGGAACAAATATATTTTTGCAACAAATGGTCCTGGAAAAACTAAACATACACATACAAAAAATAAATAAATCTAGACATAGACTTACATCCTTTCCGAAACTTAGCTCTGCCCTGGTCTCTCAGCAGGTCAGAAAATACACCAAAGTTCCTGGAAGCTTTCCCATGCTTGACACTCCCAGAATATCCCTCCACTGGAGACAGATATGTGATTCCAAATCTGGCTGAGGGAAATTTCAGAAATGCTCATAGTGTCTCTCACATGCAATTCATTTTTTTTCTTTTTTCCAAGGTTCATTTTAAGTTCAGGGGTTGCCTGTGCAGGTTTGTTACATGGGTAAATTGCATGTTGCTGGAGTTTGGTTTACTAATGATGTCACCCAGATTGTGAGCATAGTAACCTCTTCCTCAAGGTTTTTGTTTCTGATCCTCATCCTCCACCCTCCACTCTCAAGTAGGCCTGGGTGTCTATTGTTCTGTTGTGTCCATGTGTACTCAATGCTTACCTTCCACTTAATGAGTGAATATGTGCAATATCTGGTTTTACGTTCTTGTATTAAGTTTTTTTATTTTTAATTTTTTTTTGAGACAGAGTCTCACTCTGTTGCCCAGGTAAGAGTGCAGTGGCAGGATCTCGGCTCACCTAAACCTCTGCCTCCAGGTTTCAAGCGATTCTCCTGCCTCAGCCTCCCGAGTAGCTGGGACTACAGGCACCCGCCACCATGCCTGGTTAACTTTTGTATTTTTAGTAGAGACGGGGTTTCACAATATTGCCCAGGCTGGTCTCAAACTCCTGACCTTGTGATCTACCTGCCTTGGCCTCCCAAAGTGCTGGAATTACAGGTAATTTGCTTAAGTTAATGGCCTCCAGCTGCATCATGTTGCTGCAAAGGACATAATTGCATTCTTGTTTAATCCATGTGTAGTATTCCATGGTGTACGTGTACATTTTAAAAAATCCAATCCATTGCTGATGGGCATGGAATCTAGACTGATTCTATGTCTTTGCCATTGTGAATAGTGCTGCAATGAACGTACAAACGCATGTCTTTTTGGTAGAACAATTTATATTCCTTTGGGTATATGCCTGTAACGGGATTGCTGGGTCGAATGGTAGTTAAGTTTTTGTTTGTTTGCTTGTTTTGTTGTTGTTTTTGAGACAGAGTCTTGCTCTGTCGCCCAGGCTGGAGTGCAGTGGTGCGATCTTGGATCACTGCAAGCTCCGCCTCTTGGGTTCACGCCATCCTCCTGCCTCAGCCTCCTGAGTAGCTGGGACTACAGGTGCCCGCCACCACACCTGCCTAATTTTTTTGTATTTTCAGTAGAGACGGGGTTTCACTGTGTTAGCCAGGATGGTCTCCATCTCCCGACCTCGTGATCCGCCCACCTCAGCCTCCCAAAGTGCTGGGATGACAGGCTTGAGCCACTGTGCAAGGCCCAAGTTCTTTGAGAAATCATCAAATGGCTTTCCACAGTGGCTGAACTAATTTACATTCCCACGAGCCGTGTGCAAGTGTTCCCTTTTCTCCACAGCCTTGCCAGCATCTATTATTTGTTGACTTTTTAATAATTGCCATTCTGACTGGTATGAGGTGGTATCTCATTGTGGTTTTGACTTGCATTTCTCTAATGATTAATGAACTTGAGCATTTTTTCATATGTTTGTTTCATAAATGTACGTCTTCTTTTGAGAAGTATCTGTTCATGTCTTTTGCTCATATGTTAATGTTTTTGTTATTGCTTGTTAAATTCCTTATAGATTCTGGATATTAGAACTTTGTCAGGTGCATGGTTTGCAAATACTTTCTCTCATTCTGTAGGTTGTCTGTTTACTCTGTTAATAGTTTATTTTGCTGTGCAGAAGCTCCTTCGTTTTTTTTTGTTTTTTTGCAATTGCTTTTGGAGACTTTGTCATGAAATCTTTGTCAACGCCCCCATCCAGGATGGTATTTCCTAGGTTTTCTTTTTTTTTTTTTTTTTTTTTTTTTTTTGAGACGGAGTCTCGCTCTGTCGCCCAGGCTGGAGTGCAGTGGCCGGATCTCAGCTCACTGCAAGCTCCGCCTCCCGGGTTTACGCCATTCTCCTGCCTCAGCCTCCAGAGTAGCTGGGACTACAGGCGCCCACCACCTCGCCCGGCTAGCTTTTTGTATTTTTTTAGTAGAGACGGAGTTTCACCATATTAGCCAGGATGGTCTCGATCTCCTGACCTCGTGATCCGCCCGTCTCGGCCTCCCAAAGTGCTGGGATTACAGGCTTGAGCCACTGCGCCCGGCCTCCTAGGTTTTCTGTAGTTTTAGGTCTTATATTTGTCATTAATCCATCTTGAGTTGATTTTTTGTACATGGAATAAGGAAGTTCAGTTTCAATCTTCTGCATATGGCTAGCCAGTTATCCCAGTACCATTTATTGAATAGGGAGTCCTTTCCCCCTTGGTTTGTTCCCTATTTGGTTCAGCTTTGTTGAAGACAAAATAGATGTAGGTGTGCAGCTTTCTTACTGGGTTCTCGAACATGTTGCATTGGTGTATGTGTCTGTTTTTATACCAGTACTATGCTGTTTTAGTTACTGTAGCCTTCTAGTGTAAGTTTGAAGTCAGGTAGTGTGATGCCTCTGGCTTTGTTCTTTTTTCTTAGGATTGCTTTGGCTATTCAGGCTCTTTTTGGTTCCATGTGAATTTTAGAATAATTTTTTCTAATTTTGTGAAAAATGACATTGGTAGTTTGATAGGAATAGCATTGAATCTGTAAATTGCTGTGGACAGTATGACCTTTTTTTTTTTTTTTTTTTGAGAGGGGAGTCTCGCTGTGTCGCCCAGGCTGGAGTGCAGTGGCGCGATCTCGGCTCACTGCAAGCTCCGCTTCCCGGGTTCCCGCCATTCTCCCGCCTCAGCCTCCGAGTAGCTGGGACTACAGGCGCCGCCACCTCGCCCGGCTAGTTTTTTGTATTTTTAGTAGAGACGGGGTTTCACCGTGTTAGCCAGGAGGGTCTCGATCTCCTGACCTCGTGATCCACCCGCCTCGGCCTCCCAAAGTGCTGGGATTACAGGCTTGAGCCACCGCGCCCGGCCAGTATGACCATTTTAACAATATCAATTCTTCCTATACCATGAGCATGGAACGTTTTTCCATTTGTTTGTGTCATCTCTGATTTCTTTCAGCAGTGTTCTGTAGTTCTCATTGGACAAATCTTTCACCCCCTGGTTAGCTGTATTCTTAAGTATTTTTTTCTTTTTGTAGTTATTGTGAATGAGATTGAATTGTTGATTCGACTCTCAGCTAGGATATTGGTGTATAGAAATGCTACTGATTTTTGGCCAGGCGCGGTGGCTCACGCCTGTAATCCCAGCACTTTGGGAGGCCGAGGTGGGCGGATCACAAGGTCAGGAGATCGAGGTCATCCTGGCGAACATGGAGAAACCCCGTCTCTGCTAAAAATACAAAAAAATTAGCCAGGCGTGGTGGCGGGCGCCTGTAGTCCCAGCTTCTAGGGAGGCTGAGGCAGGAGAATGGCGTGAACCCGGGAGGCGGCGGAGCTTGCAGTGAGTGGAGATCGCGCCACTGCACTCCAGCCTGGGCAACAGAGCGAGTCTCCTTCTTAAAAAAAAAAAAAAAAAAAGGCCGGGCGCGGTGGCTCAAGCCTGTAATCCCAGCACTTTGGGAGGCCGAGATGGGTGGATCACGAGGTCAGGAGATGGAGACCATCCTGGCTAACACAGTGAAACCCCGTCTCTATTAAAAATACAAAAAACTAGCCGGGCGAGGTGGCGGGCGCCTGTAGTCCCAGCTACTCGGGAGGCTGAGGCCCCAGCTACTCGGGAGGCTGAGGCAGGAGAATGGCGTGAACCCGGGAGGCGGAGCTTGCAGTGAGCTGAGATCCGGCCACTGCACTACAGCTCAGGCGACAGAGCAAGACTCCGTCTCAAAAAAAAAAAAAAAGAAAAGAAAAGAAAAGAAAGAAATGCTACTGATTTTTGCACACTGATTTTGTATCCTCAAACCTTACTGAAGTTGTTCATCAATGCTGGGAGCCTTTGGGCACAGACTATGGGGTTTTCTAGGTATAGAGTCCTATGATCTGCCAAGAGAGAGACTTTGACTTTCTATCTGGAAATCTTTAGTCTTTCTCTTGACTGACTGCTCTGGCTAAGACTTCCAGTACTATGTTGAATAGGAGTTGTGAGAGATGGCATCCTTGTCTTCTTCCAGTTCTCCAGGGAATGCTTCAGCTTTTGCCCATTCAGTATGATGTTGACTGTGAGTTTGTCATAGATGGCTCTTATTATTTTGAGGTATGTTCCCTCAATGCCTAGTTTGTTGAGGATTTTTAACATAAAGGGCTGTTGAATTTTATGAAAGGTTTTTCAGCATCTATTGAGATGATCACGTGCTTTTTGTTTCAGTTTCTGTTAATGTGATGAATCACATTTATTTATTTGTGTATATTGAACCAACCTTGCATCCCAGGATTAAAGCCTTCTTGATGGTGGTGGATTAGCTTTTTGGTGTGCTGCAGAATTCACTTTTTATTTTTTGTTTTTTTCTTTTTTTTTGAGACAGAGTCTCACTCTGGTGCCCAAGCTCGAGTGCCGTGCCATGATCTCGGCTCATTGCAACTTCCACCTCCTGGGCTCAAGCGATCTTCCTGCCTCAGCCTCCTGAGTAGCTAGGATTACAGGTGCCCACCACCACACCCGGCTAATTTTGGATTTCACTATGTTGACCAGGCTGGTCTCGAACTCCTGGCCTCAGGTTATCTGCCTGCCTTGGCCTCCCAAAGTGCTGGGATTACAGGCATGAGCCACTGTGCCCGGCCAGGAATTCATTTTTATACTGACAAGATAATAGCAGCAGGGCTCTCAAGTGTCACTTAGGTTTTATGTTTGTTTTTAGAGCCAGGGTCTCCTTATATTGCCCAGGCTGGTCTTGAACTCCTGGGCTCAAGCAATCCTCCCACCTTAGCCTCCTGAGGAACTGGGACTACAGGTGCATACTATTGCATCCTGCCCATTTTTATACTGAAAAGGTCACAACAGCAGTTGAAGGGGTTTCTAGGTTCACTGCACTCATATGCCTTTTTCTTTTTCTCTTTTTTTTTGAGATGGAGTCTCGCTCTGTTGCCCAGGCTGGAGAGCAGTGGCCGGATCTCAGCTCACTGCAAGCTCCGCCTCCCAGGTTCACACCATTCTCCTGCCTCAGCCTCCGGAGTAGCTGGGACTACAGGCGCCCGCCACCTTGCCCGGCTAGTTTTTTGCATTTTTTAGTAGAGATGGGGTTTCACCATGTTAGCCAGGATGGTCTCGATCTCCTGACCTCGTGATCCACCCATCTCGGCCTCCCAAAGTGCTGGGATTACAGGGTTGAGCCACCGCGCCCGGCCTCATATGCCTTTTTCTAACACAAATCTTGGTGCTAAACAAGTGCATCACATGGGCTAAACATTTTCTCACATTTGCCACACTAATAAAGCCTTTCTCCAGCCATGAACTATTTGGTGCCTGTCAGGAACAGAGAAGGGACTGAGATTTGACCCTTATGGCAAGTTACAAGTTAGCCTGACAAAGGACTATGAGAGTCAAGCTTTGAGCCTCCAGAATAGGTCTAGAATCTACACTCTCAACTTCCTTTTTTTTTTTTTTGAGACAGAGTCTCACTCTGTCACCCAGGCTGGAGTCCAATGGCATGGTCTCAGCTCACTGCAACCTCAGCCTCCCGAGTAGCTGGGATTACAGGCGTGTGCCACCACACCCGGCTAATTTTTGTATTTTTAGTAGACATGGGGTTTCACTATGTTGGCGAGGCTGGTCTCAAACTCCTGATCTCGTGATCTGCCCGCCTCGGCCTCCCAAAGTGCTGGGATTACAAGCGTGAGCCACCACGTCCGGCCCATACTCTCCACTTCTTATAAGATTGTAGGGAGGATACAATAAAATAATATGAATTAAGTGAACATGAGCATAACTGGTCCAGAATAAGCAGTCAGCAAACAGTACTGATGTTGGGGCTGGGTGCCGTGGCTCATGCCTGTAATCCCAGCACTTTGGGAGGCTGAGATGGGCAGATCAGCTGAGGTCAGGAGTTCAAGACCAGCCTGGCCAATATGGCGAAACCCCGTCTCTCCTAAAAATACAAAAAATAGCCAGGCGTGGTGGCAGGTGCCTGTAATCCCAGCTATTTGGGACGCTGAGGCTGGAGAATCACTTGAACCTGGGAGGTGGAGCTTGCAGTAAGCCGAGATCACACCATTGCACTCCAGCCTGGACGACAGAACAAGACTCCATCTCAATAATAATAAAAATAATAAGGCCGGGCGTGGTGGCTCAAGCCTGTAATCCCAGCACTTTGGGAGGCCGAGACGGGCAAATCACGAGGTCAGGAGATCGAGACCATCCTGGCTAACATGGTGAAACCCCGTCTCGACTAAAAATACAAAAAACTAGCCGGGCGAGGTGGCGGGTGCCTGTAGTCCCAGCTACTCGGGAGGCTGAGGCAGGAGAATGGCGTAAACCCAGGAGGCGGAGCTCGCAGTGAGCCGAGATCGCGCCACTGCACTCCAGCCTGGGTGACAGAGCAAGACTCTGTCTCAAAAAAAAAAAAAAAAAAATAATAATAATAATAATAATAGTATTGATGTTACTAACATCATGCCTATTCCTTTTATTTGGTCAATGTACATTGGTTTTTCTAGGTCATAAGGTATGGAACAAGTATGTCCATCCTAACATAGCATGTGAACTAAGGCCTGGAGGCTAACAGCCTGGGCCTCTAGATAGGCGTCTTCTGTGGATTGAGTGGGCTGAGCTGCTAAGACAAGGGGTTAAAGGGAAGGACTGGAGCTTGGAGGGCCTTCCCCGACCCCCTTTCGGGTTTGGACTTCAGTGAAGAGAATTGGAAACCAAAAGGTAACACTCTGCACTCTCAGGGGCAGGATGGGTGGCAAATGAAGGTCCAGGTCTTGGGTAGAACCGAAGCGATTTGCAGAGCCAGCTCCACCTCCAGGGGGCGCTGCAATGGACATGCCAGCCACTGTGGCTGGCTTCCTCAGATGCCTCACAAAAGCCTCAGATTCAGTCGCCTGCTGTGCAATCATCTTACTTTTAGGTAATGGCGTCTTAGAATCTTGACTATTTCACAAAAATTAGCTGGGTGTAGGCCAGGTGCGGCGGCTCACGCCTGTAATCCCAGTACTTTGGGAGGCCGAGGTGGGCGGATCATGAGGTGAGGAGTTTGAGACCAGCCTAGCCAACACAGTGAAACCCCATCTCTACTAAAAATACAAAAATTAGCCAGGTGTGGTTGCATGAGCCTATAGTCCCAGCTAGCTACGTGGGAGGCTGAGGCAGGAGAATCACTTCAACCTGGGAGGCAGAGGTTGGAGTGAGCCAAGACCACACCACTACACTCCAGCCTGGGTGACAGAGTGAGACTCCATCTCAAAAAAAAAAAAAAAATTAGCCAGGTGTGGCAGCACATGCCTATAATCCTAGGTACTAGCGAGGCTGTGGCAGAAGAATTGCTGGAACCCAGGGGGCAGAGTCTGCAGTGAGCCGAGATAGCTCCACTGCACTCCATCGTGGGCAACAGAGTGAGACTCTGTCTCAAAAAAAAAAGGAATCCTGAGTATTTCACAAGCCCTTTGGGGAGCCTCAAAAGCAACTGTTACCTTGGAGCTGGATTTCCCAGACAGCCTTGGATCAGGAGAAAGCCTGGGAGGTGGAGATGGGTCAGGTCCTAAGAGAATGGGTAATTACTGGGCTTGGTAGTGGTGGGGATAAAGACAGAGACTGGGGCATTCACAATACCTGTGTCAAAGGTTTTCCAGAGACAACATGGCAGATGACTGCAGTCAGGCCTGAGTCTAGGCATCAAGGCAGGGAGTAGGGAAAACAGTATCTCCTTTTAGGGAACCACAGAGGCTTGTGGGTAGAGGAACAGTATTGGGAGAGTCAGGGGTTGTCGATGTGGCCCCTGGCACTGAAGTCTGCAGGCAAAGGTGTTCAGTGGATTCCATATCCAGGAACCTTGGTGTCCCCCTCAGGCCAGCATGGAGGCTACAGTAAGCGTTCACAGCATCTCTGGACTTCTGGACAGGTCAAAAGATAAGGTCAGCAGGCTGTGGCATGGGCTGTTCTGGCATCACCATGGAAACATCCCCACTGCATTGACCCCCAGCATGGCTGTTACCTAATGGCCCAAGTGGAGAGATTAGAGCACAGAATGGGAGCAAGGTGTTCAAGATCTAACCATGGCTGCCCAAGCAATGTACAATTAAGCTCTGATGGCCCATGCCACTCTCCCACCCTTCATGCAGCTTACCTGGACATTTACGCGGGCTCCACTGACCTCTGTCTCCAGTAGTGTTGACAGAAACTTCAGAAGGTATGTTTTTCAGGGCACATACTTTTTGGGGTGGATGTCATTTCTTCTTCTAGATGGGTAGGTTTTAAGCAATCTGAGTGGTCCAAAGGACCTCTGGAATTATCAGGGAGGTGTCAACTTGGCTTACTGTGTTTTTGCCAACAAGGACACTGGACAGGGTATATATGTTCTTCCATGGGTGATGTCATCTCCTTCCTCTCTTCATGGTAGGGCAGACAGGCACATGGGCATGAGAGACAGACCTAGGTAGGGCAGACAGGCACAAGGGCATGAGAGACAGCAGCAGTTGCCACTCACCCAGTGACACAGTATGGGGCAACTTGGGGCTCTCCATCCTTCTCAGGCCAGCCCTTTTGAGGGTGGGGTGCGTTTAGGGGGTTTAACCCTTATCTGGAAGTCATAGCGTAGCCCGGGGATCATTCATGGACTATACATTGGTTTTGCTGAATAGAACTTTTTCCTAACTCCTTAAGTGTTTTGTAAATAGGTAGGAACTTTTACAAACAAGGTGATTTCCACATACAGTTACATTATCTCCCATTCCTTTTGGAAGTCTGGAGAATCCAACAGTCTTGTGTTACCTTGCCCATCCTCTTCTTCCCATTCCTTGTTGGGGTTAGCCCTGCCTCAGTGAGAGTGTAACCAGAAAGGAATGAAGATCACAGCTGCTAGAGTCCACCAGGAAGCCTCGCTGAGTCTCGCCTTTCTAACAGTCCTAGAGTTCCTGACCACATAGTGATGCCCAAAAGGTGCCTGGTCCAAGGGAGCATGACAGGAACGTATAAAAATTATTCTGGTGGCCGGGCACAGTGGCTCACACCTGTAATCCCAGCACTTTGGGAGGCCGAGGCGAGCGGATCATCTGAGATCGGGAGTACGAGACCATCCTGACCAACATGGAGAAACCCTGTCTCAGGCCGGGCGCGGTGGCTCAAGCCTGTAATCCCAGCACTTTGGGAGGCCAAGACGGGCGGATCACGAGGTCAGGAGATCGAGACCATCCTGACTAACACGGTGAAACCCCGTCTCTACTAAAAATACAAAAACTAGCCGGGCGACGTGGTGGGCGCCTGTAGTCCCAGCTACTCGGGAGGCTGAGGCAGGAGAATGGCGTAAACCCGGGAGGCGGAGCTTGCAGTGAGCTGAGATCCGGCCACTGCACTCCAGCCTGGGCGACAGAGCGAGACTCCGCCTCAAAAAAAAAAAAAAAAAAAAAAAAAAGAAACCCTGTCTCTACTAAAAATACAAAAAAAAAAAAAAAAAAAAAATATATATATATATATATATGTATAGGTTCTGTAAAAGGCCAGGAGTGGTGGCTCATGCCTGTAATCCCAGCACTTTGGGAGGCGAGGCAGGTGGATCACGAGGTCAAGAGTTTGAAACCAGCCTGACCAACATGGTGAAACCTCATCTCTACTAAAAATACAAAAATTAGTTAGGCGTAGTAGTGTGCACCTATAATCCCAGCTACTCAGGAGGCTGGGGCAGGACAATCGGTTGAACCTGGGAGGTGGAAGTTGCAGTGAGCTGAGATCGCACCACTGCACTCCAGCCTGGGTGACAGGGTGAGACTCTGTCTCAAAAAAAAAAAAAAAACAAAAAACCTTTTGGCATTTGTATGGCTTTGATAGATGTGCAAGTCTGCAGGTCCTGAGAACCTTATCGTGCATGGACTCAACCATCAGAGCAAAGTCGTGGCTGTCCCTATGGACTGGATACAGTTCCTTCAGGTCACTGGTCTCCCTCACTCCCGAATTCCTCACACCCGTATTTCCTTACCATTTAGCATACCGACTTGGCCACTGTATGAATACAAGAAAGTGACACTGCCTAACACAGTCTGGCATCCAGATGGCAAATGTTCATAACAGCATTATTTATAATAGCCAAAAACTGGAAACAATCCAAAAGTCCATCAACTGGTGAATAAATAAAATGTGGCATATCCATGCAATGAAATGCTATTCAGCAACACAATAAATAAAAGAGTGATTTATAACATGTATGAACCTCAAAAACATTCCAGTAAGTGATAAAAGCTGGACACAAAAGGCCACATATTACATTATTCCATCTACATGAGATATCCAGAAAAGACATGAAAAGGATTAGTGGTTGCCAGCGGCTGGGGGCGGATCTTAGCTGCAAAGGCTGTAAAGGAACTTTTGAGTCTGATAGGAATGGGCTAAGATGATGTTTGTACAACTGTATAAATTTACTTAAAGTCATTAAATTGTACACTTATAATGGGTGAACTTTATATGTATATTATTTGACAGTTCAATTAAACTGTTTTTTAAAAAGGAGGTATAGAGGATGTTTGTCACAGTCCTGGAGTTCCTGACCACATGGTGGTAACTAAAAGTACCCAGCCCACTAGGAAATGACAGGAATTCATAAAACCTTTTGTTTTTTTTGTTTTTGTTTTTGTTTTTTTTTTTTTTTTTTCTGAGACGGAGTCTTGCTCTGCCGCCCAGGCTGGAGTGCAGTGGCCGGATCTCAGCTCACTGCAAGCTCCGCCTCCCGGGTTTTACGCCATTCTCCTGCCTCAGCCTCCCGAGTAGCTGGGACTACAGGTGCCTGCCTCGACGCCCGGCTAGTTTTTTGTATTTTTTAGTAGAGACGGGGTTTCACCGTATTAGCCAGGATGGTCTCGATCTCCTGACCTCGTGATCCGCCCGTCTCGGCCTCCCAAAGTGCTGGGATTACAGGCTTGAGCCACCGCGCCCGGCCTAAAACCTTTTGTTATGAGTAGAGCTGTGGGAGATAAACGGGTGGACAGGCCTCAAGACATTACACATCCTCATTCTGCAAGGGTTCAGTCACCAAGCAGTTTGCTAGGCTCCCCATGCTCTATTTCCTCACATCCAGTGTTTCCTTATCCACCTATGATACTTGACCTAGTGCTTGTATGAATACCAGAAGGTAATATACTACCAAGGTGTGGCCTCCAGAGGGCTTGCTTTCGACATTGCTGGGGGAGACATTCCTTGGAAGAGAGGCCACTTTCTTGCTTCTTCCAGACCAACCACTCCCCTCTCCAGGCAAACTCCAGGTCGGAAGCTTCAGAACACAGCCTTTCATTCTTTCCCAGGGGCAGCCACAATGAGACAGAGAGATGCTCCCTGCTGCTGTGCCCTGGAGTCAAGTGCACAGGGGCTCCTGGTGGCCAGTCTGAGAACACCTCCATGCTCAATTCACTCCATCCTCTAAACAGGACTCCGATATCAAAGGTGAACCAATGAGTGATGAATGCATTATCACACAGTCCAATGTACTCTCTGAGGTAAGGGCACCAGGGCTAGGTGATGACAAGAATGCATAAAACCTCTGTTATAAGTACTTAATGAAGCTCAATGAAGACATCATGGATGTCAAATGCACACTTTACAACGTCTGTGGAAAATGGGAAACTTACCCACAAGTCCCTCAGAAACTGTCCAATTAGGGCTGGGCGCAGTGGCTCACGCCAGTAATCCCAGCACTTTGGGAGGCCGAGGTGGGTGGATCACTTGAGGTCAGGAGTTTGAGACCAGCCTGGCCAATATATGGTGAAACTCCATCTCTAGTAAAAATACAAAAATTAGGCAGGTATGGTGGCACCACCCTGTAATTCAAGCTACTTGGGAGGCTGAGGCAGGAGAATTGCTTGAACCTGGGAGGCAGAGGTTGCAGTGAGCCGAGATCACACCACTGCACTCCAGCCTGGGCAAGAGTGAGACTCTGCCTCAAAAAAAATAGAAAGAGAGAAGAGAAGAGAAGAGAAAGGAGAGGAGAGGAAAGGAGAAGAGAAGAGAAGAGAAGAGAAGAGAAGAGAAGAGAAGAGAAGAGAAGAGAAGAGAAGAAAAGGAAAGGAAAGGAAAAGAAAAGAAAAGAAAAGAAAAAGAAAAACAGAGAGGCCAGGCGCGGTGGCTCACGCCTGTAATCCCAGCACTTTGGGAGGCTGAGGCGAGTGGATCACGAGGTCAGGAGATCGAGACCATCTTGGCCAACATGGTGAAACCCCGTCTCTACTAAACTATAACAAATTAGCTGGGCGAGGTGGCACATACCTGTCATCCCAGGTACTTGGGAGGCTGAGGCAGGGGAACACTTAAACCTGGGAGGCAGAGGTTGCAGTGAGCTGAGATCGCACCACTGCACTTCAGCTTGGCAACAGAGAAAGACTCTGTCTCAAAAAAAAAAAAAAAAAAAAGAGAGAGAGAAAGAAATTATCCAATTAGGCTCCTTACTTGGAATGGGGTCATGTCCATATCAAAGGCCACCACGAGTGAGCATGATACCACCCCAATGCAGGCAAGGCCCCTACCATCCCTCCAAGGTAGTATAAGCAGGAAACAGGGAGTGACTTACATTGAGCAACTGGGAAGTCACCATCAAGCCCAGATGGGCTTCCAACACAGGACCCGTGGTGTCATAGCTTTGCCAAGGTCCCTCAGTGAGCTGCAGAACATGGGTTCTGTCGGCTTCTCCACATGCAGGCCCATCATGGAGTGTCTCCTCAGGGAGGAATCCTCTACACAAGGTTTAGCTGTGGCTGAAGGCTACTCATGTAGGGTCTGTTTTGTTGTTGTTGTTGTTGTTGTTTTGAGATGGAGTCTCACTCTGTTGCCCAGGCTGGAGTGCAGTGGCGTGATCTTGGCTCACTGCAATGTCCGCCTCCCGAGGTTAAGTGATTCTCCTGCCTCAGCCTCCTGAGTAGCTGGCATTACAGGCGCCTGCCACCACGCCTGGCTAATTTTTCTGTTTTTAGTAGAGACGGGGTTTCACTATGTTGGCCACGCCAGTCTCGAACTCTTGACCTCAAGTGATCTGCCTGCCTCGGCCTCCCAAAGTACTGGGATTACAGGCATGAGCCACCGTGCCCAGTTGTGTCTTTTTTTTTTTTTTTTTTTTTTTTGGTGGGGGAGACAGGGTCTTGCTCTGTCACCCAGGCTGGGGTGCAGTGGCTCCAACTCAGCTCACTACAACCTCGGCCTCCTGATGTCAAGCGATTCTCCTGCCTCAGCCTCTGGCATAGCTGGGATTACAGATGCCCGCCACCACGCCCAGCTGATTTTTGTATTTTTTGTAGAGAGGGGGTTTTGCCATGTTGGCCAGGCTGGTCTCGAACTCCTGACCTGAGGTGATCCCCCTGCCTCAGCCTCCCAAAGTGCTGGGATTACAGGCATGAGCCACCCCACCCGGCCAGTGTGAATTCTTTTATATTAAATAAAGGAGCTGAAGACTTTCCTACATTTACTATAATAAAAAGGCTTTTCTCCAGGGTGAAGTTTCTGGTGCCAAGCAAGGCAGGAGCTGTGGCTGATGTTCTCCCACACTGGCTGCACTCATAGAGGTTTTTTCCAGTGTGAATCACTTTGTGCACATCAAGGCAGAAGCTGCAATTTTTTGCTCTCCTACATGCTACACTCACACTGCTGTAAAGTAGCTGGTGCTAAATAGGATTAAAACTGTGAGAAGAGGCTTTCCAACATTAGCTGCATGCACTGGACCTTTTCTCTGGTGAGAATTCTGCAGGATGAAGTTTCATACTTCACTGAAAGCTTTCATGTAGTTATTGCATTTGTACAACCATTCTCTGGTGTTAATTTGTTTTTGCTAATGAAAGCAGAGCTCTGAATATAACATTTATGAACCTCAAGTCAGGTACCAGGGAAGCCACCAGGACAGCTGGCACTGCCCCACCCTCCCTGAACTTAGGAGTCCTTCATAGGGTATGACCATTTTGGTGCAGAAGAGAATTTTGCAAAATTTTGCTCATGGCTGGGCCACACTCCTTGTGCTTATGGGGACTTTCTCTGGGGTGAATATTTTGGTGCTCAAAGGAGGTAGAGTTCTGGCTGGAGGATTCCCCATGTTACTACACTTGTAAGGCCCTTCAGAGATGTGCGTGTACTCCTGCTTTCTCAGGATGAAGACAAAAGTGAAGGCCTTCCCATGCTCATAACACACTTGCAATTTTTCCCACTGTGAAGTTTTTTGGTAGGACAAAAGGTTTGCTTCTCCTCAAACACCTTTCCATATGCTATGTATTTATCAGATATCTCTTCAGTGTCAGTTCTCTGTAGGTTCTGCAAATATGGAGCTGCAGGGCCCCCATGTCTGGTGACAGGCCAGTAACATGCAGTGAGCGAAGCCCAGGTCTTGAACCATTGACACCTATGCCCACACTCCTCAAATGGAACAAGCCAGTCTCATGGAAGAACAGGTTTTCAAAAACTATGTATTTATGTTCTATTTATTTTAGAGATAGGATCTCGCTATGTTGCCCAAGTTGCTCAAACTCCTGGACTCAAGCGCTCCTCCTGCCTCAGCATCCCAAGTAGGTGGAACTATAGGTATGAGCCACCATGTGCAGATAACAACTATTTAAAGATACATTATCAGTTCAAGACACATTACAGGGAGGCCAATGGTAGGAGATCTGGCCATTGGAGGGGAGGAGGGGAGAAGGGGAAAGAATGAGTCTTGGAAGACAGAGAGGAGGCCATCCAGGGAACAGGAGTCAGGGGAAAGTAGGATAGAATGTCAGAAGAATGTCAGGAAATTTTTTAAAAAGGCACGGCTGGCCAGGCGCGGTGGCTCACGCCTGTAATCCCAGCACTTTGGGAGGCTGAAGTGGGCAGATCAACTGAGGTCAGGAGTTTGAGACCAGCCTGACCAACATGGAGAAACCCCGTCTCTACTAAAAATACAAAATTAGCCAGGTGTGGTGGCGCATGCCTGTAATCCCAGCTACTCAGGAGGCTGAGGCAGGGGAATTGCTTGAACCCGGGAGGTGGAGGTTGCAGTGAGCCGAGATCATGCCATTGCACTCCAGCCTAGGCAACAAGAGTGAACTCTTGTCTCAAAAAAAAAATAAAAAAAGGCACGGCTATACATCCTGGTGCCAGGACAACAGAGGGCACAACTCAGGTACCAGGTGAGCCACCAGGGCACTGCCAACAGCTCTCCCACAACTGTCTTCCATTCAACAGAACTGGTGCACCATGGGGCCTCTCTGTCCATGGCCTAATTCAAGCCACCCTGTCCACCAGCCAGGTCTCTTCATTAGTTCTAGTTAGGTGATTACATGGCAGGGGTGGCAGCAGTGATCCTATATAGCTCTGATCAAGTGGTTTGTGAGAAGGCAGCCCACGTCAAGGTGATCCACCCCATGACAAACCACCGTAGGCGAAGATCACCTGTGCAGGTATATAGCTGGGAAGAAGTGAACCTCACAAAGTCAATGCTCAGTGACCCCACAATCAAAGACCATGTCAGTGCCCACTGGGACTCGCAAGGGACAGCTGGCAGAAAACTTCTACTAGAGTGAGGCGATGTGGCAGAAGGGACAGAAAAGTCACAGATCCTGACAGCATAACCTAGCCAGGAAACGACCCAGCCGCATGTGATATGCTACGCAGGTTTTGAGACTTATGATTCCAGGCGGGCGTTGAGGGGCGGGACTTCCGGCACCGCCATAGTGGTCCTCATTTTGCGGCTGGTGGGCTCGGCTACAGGAGACCTCGGGAGCCGGACAAGGGCGCGGGAGTGGGTGCAGGGGCCGTCACTGCAGCTTCACAAGGTTGTCAAGGTCCCAGGGCAGAAGGTGTGGGGGTTTATGAAGCAGCCAGGGATAAGTAGCAGAACACTGGCCAGTGCCAGGGCCAGCAGCGCCTCCCACAGGGAACAAGGGAAAGGCGGAGGAAAACCTAGATTTCATGTGTAGGGGAAAGAGGAGACACAGTAGCCTTACCTAGTGAGCAAAGGAGTACAAAGCTCTGTAGCATCACGTCACTGTAGAAGCCCCCCTGGACCTCACTAAGGAGCCCCACATTTTTGGAAGATGTACTGACCCTGCCCTCAAAGGTCACTAAGCCCTGCAACACCAAGTCAGTGGGCAGACAGATGTGATCTAAGCACGGGGCATGAACCCTAGCCACTGGTCCTTCGTCTCAACACTTCACCTCGAGGGCCCATCTGTAATTCCAACCTAAAACCCTCCTTCCCAAATCCTATCCTCAGGCCCTTCCCTGGTCCAGGCCACCAACATAATGCAGTCTGGACGTCCGGAAGCCACACCAGAATTCTATACATCCAGAGGCCCATTTGACTCCTCCACTCACAGGCCTCCAGACAATTCAGACCTTATACCTACAAAATCCATCACTAATCTTCCAAGAAACGTCCTCCTCCTGCCAACTGCCAACCTCTATTCTCCACAGGAGGCATCCTAATTCTTCCTAACTACTTGGGATGGTCCTTTACCCCTACTCATGCTTATTCCACTTATCTAAGGTAGCAAAAAATTCCATTAGCTCTATCTTGAAGATCTATTGGGAATCTGATCACTTCTCCCATCTCTCTTGCTTCCGTTCTGGACAGGCCACTATCAACTGTCTGGAACAATACTGCAATAACCTCCCCACAGTCTCCCTGCTTCCAGCCCCGCTACAACCACCTTCTCCAGTAGTGTGTTCATTCAGCAGCCACTGGAATACTTTCCAAATTCTAAGTCAGGTCATGTCCATCCCTTTTCTGTCCAACACCTTTCATGGCTCCCAGTGCCCTCAGTGTGCCAGGAGAGGCAGGACTCCTCTTACGCTCTCCAGTCGCTGCCTAGGGGGCACGAGAGCCTTCCTGAACGCTCAGGTCAGTCTCACGTCCAAGTCTTCGCATATGCAGATCCCTCCTCCTGTACCCTTCATGTCTCAACAAACTGGATTCTGAAATGCTGACCCCCCCCTACCTGTGAACGCCCTACGCTGTCCGGTGGCGCTTCAGAGGACCTGCGGCAGGTACTTCTCAATCGGAGACTTAGGGCAATGGTGCTGAGTCCAGCCGAGTGGGTGCCAGGAGACCCTTGGCACACGCCCCAAGCCTGCAGCCGGGCGCACGCTGGGTCAAGACCTCCCAACGCGTGGCTTTTCTTGGCCTCGGCCTCGCGCTCCGTAAAGCCGATACAACGCCAAGGGCGACGACTCCCGGGAGCCGCGGACACCTCCGCGCGGTGCGACCTGAGGGTCCCACTGGGCCGGCTTCATCTACGGCCGGGGGGAACACTGGGGCTTGGGGGGCGATATTCGCCGCGGTCGGGGCGCTTATATGTCACGGAGGCGGAACTTCCCCGACTCTCGTGCCTTCCTCACTCCTGTTTCCATGGGCCCAGGGAGCCTCCAAGATTCCGTCCCTCGCCTGACAACGCGGTCCCTTCAGATGCAGACAAAATCGTGAAATGCCAAAGTGATGGTCCGAGGACGACGACAGAAGTCCCGCTTGCAGACTGATTGGCCCGCGTCTTCCACCCCGCCCGGAAGTGCCCTTCTCCTGGGCTGCCAATGGCCAGCCCTGAGGCACGGCGAGGGTCCTTCTGGATAATGTAGTTTGCGTTGCGTGAGCGGCGACGCGACAAACGCCTTTCCTCAATCACCTTGGCAACGGCCTAGCGGCAGCGTGACGGGCATAGAAAAATAGCGTCATAGTCGGCGGGGAGCCTTGAGCCAATGAAGGCTCGGACCAGGAACAAGTCCGAGCCGGCATTGAGGGGCGGGACTTCCGGCGCCGCCATTGCGGTCCTCATTTTGCGGCTGGTGGGTTGGGCTACAGGAGGCATCTGGAACCAGACAAGGGCGCGGGAGTGGGTGCAGGGACCGACACCGCGCCTTGGCACGCACCATAACCCCCGGCTAATTACTCTGCTTTTATGAGCCAAGGTGTTCCCGAAAGTGGAGCCAGCGCCATGCGTCTCAGGGGTCTCCATACCCAGCCTTCGTCCCTGCGGTGACCGGAGGCCTTGCGCGCATTTTGTATTAGGGAAGACAGGTCCTGACTACGACCGTCACCCAGCGTTCGCGCCACTCAGTGGAAGTGTGAGGGTTCGGCTGAGCGGCAGGGCTAGCCCTAGCGCCTCCTAGTATGGCCCTGCCCAGCCCACAGGTTCCAATGGGGTTGCCAGCGTCGCTGATGGGCCCGGCGCAGGTGAGTGGAGTGTGCCCCAGGCCCTCACCCGCTGGGATTCCGGCCCTTAGGATCCTGAAGCCCAGATAGAGGGGATGTTGGTGTGCTGAGGCTCTTAGCCGTGTCCTGTCCTCACACGTGGGTCTTGGGCCCTGCCCTGGGAGTCACTTACCTTTACCATCCTGAATCCAGGCCAGAAGTTATATCGAGGGATTCCCATTTCTGGAATCCTATGGAATGAGATCTGGAAGGCTGTCCCAGGCACAGGGACCAGCATGTGCACCTTGCTTAGTGGTGATGAAATGGAAGCATTCCAGGGACTGCAGGTCTCCATTTAGTCTGGTGGAAACAGAGCAGGGAAACCAGAGTTAGGCCTGGAATGGCAGCCTGAGGAGCTGGGCCTGTATTCTGATGGTGGTGGGAGCCATGGAAGGTTTGGAGCAGAGGAAGGAGGTGCTCTGACTCCAGTCTTAACAGACTCCCTATAGATGCCTAGTAGGCAGCAGACTGGAGGGATGGTGAGGGTGGAGCAGGAAGGCCAGTGAGGAGCTGACAGACGTGGTCCAGATGTGTGCTTTGGGTAACTGGACAGAGGGGTGCCCATGGAGGTAGGACAGATGGTTGGCTTCTGAATCTGCCCAAATTGGGCCATAGATTACCGGATGTGGGACAGTGAAAGAGAGTGAAATGTTAAGATTGACCTTAGGCTAAGCACAGTGGCTCACACCTGTAATCCCAGCACTTCGGGAGGCCGAGGTGGCCGGATCACTTGAGGTCAGGAGTTCAAGACCAGCCTGGCCAACATGGTGAAACCCCGTCTCTACTAAAAATACAAAAAAATTAGCCAAGGCATGGTAGTGCGTGCCTGTAATCCCAGCAACTTGGGAGACTGAGGCAGAAGAATCGTTTGAATCTGGGAGATGGAAGTTGCAGTGAGCTGAGATCATGCCACTGCGCTCCAGCCTGAACGACAGAGCGAGACTCTGTTTTTAAAAAGGAAAAAAAAAGATTTCCAGGCCCGGTGGCTCACGCCTGTAATCCCAGCACTTTGGGAGGCCGAGGCGGGTGGATCACAAGGTCAGGAGATCAAGACCATCCTGGCTAACACTGTGAAACCCTTTCTCTACTAAAAACACAAAAAATTAGCCAGGCGTGGTGGCAGGTGCCTGTAGTCCCAGCTACTTGGGAGGCTGAGGCAGGAGAATGGCATGAACCCGGGAGGCGGAGCTTGCAGTGAACCGAGATCGCGCCACTGCACTCCAGCCAGGGTGACAGAGCGAGACTTCATCTAAAAAAAAAAAAAAAAAAAATTGACCTTAGATCTTTCAGATGTGGAAGTTGGTGTGAGGAGTAGATTTCAGGGGGAAGATAAAGAGTTGGATTTTCGCCATGTTGTAGTTGAGATGTCCCGGACACTACCAAATTGAGTTGCCAAGTAGACCCCTAAACATGCGATTATGAAATTATGTCGGGTTTAGGCTGGAAACATCCAAGGGATGGATGCTTGTGGGTGGACACTGCATGCAGTTGTGGGTTGGGTTCAAGATAGTAGCCGAGCCTCATAACCAGAGAGTAAGTCTAGGACAAAAATGAAGCATAGCGGCAGAAGTAGGATGAGAGTTGGGCTTTGGTTTAGGTTGATTTATCTCTCTACAGCTCACTACATTGTTGTGGCCATCCTTCTTGTGGTCAGGGCATGTTACCTCCTCTTAAGTAGGGTCCTGGGGTTTTTGTCAGGCTGGTGGAGTGGCAGGATCAGAAAGGATCAGCCTAAGTTGAGTCCCCAGGCCAAGGTGGGGGCCAGTGGGTCTTGGATTTGAGGGTTAGGAAGAGCAAGGACAGCTATGACTGGGGAGGAGACAACACATACAAAGGCAGAGATATAAGAGGGAAGAGATATTTGAGATCTGCTTATGGTTCTGGGCAGCTGATGGTTGAAGGAACAGGGAAAGGACGGGAGGCATTGACTTGAGGGGCTATGGCTGCCTCTGGCAGTGGGGTTTTTGGAGCTCTGTTGCTGGCTTGGACCAGGACTGGATCCTGGTTGCGTCTGTCAGGTATGCTATGTGCATGGTGAAATGCTAGGGAGAATACCTACAGTGTGAACAGGGACGGGGTGGAAATATAAGAAATGTATGGTCTCAGGAGTGACATGTAAAGGTGAGGGAATGTGAACCATTGGGCCCATGGCCCTGGTACAAGAGTCTTAAGAGAAAGGGAAGCCCAAATTTTCTTATGGTTGGGAGGTATGAGCCAGAAGTCACAAGGAAAATTGACCAGCAGGAGGGAGGAGGCAGCATCCATCTGCCCACCTGCCTGTTGTTCCTCTAGGTTGGGTTGGCCTGGATACAGTGACCAGTGGGACTACTAGGAGAGAGGGGCACCATTAATTCCAGGGCATGTTAGGCGGGGGCCCTGAGGAAGAAGATAAGCTGCGGATGGGTGAGTAGTGGATGGACTGAGAGGATCATAAGAAAAAGAGATGTTAGTGGTAGATGTGGCAGGATTCTGAGTCACACGGCAAGGGACTGCATATTTCCATTTGACCTATTGTTTGTTTCTTTGTCAGCATACCTCTTGGCCCTGTGGCTCAGCTGTCCCCGCATTGAAGAGCCTGGTAACCTTTGAAGATGTGGCTGTATATTTCTCCCAGGAGGAGTGGGAGCTCCTTGATGCAGCCCAGAGGCACTTGTACCACAGTGTGATGCTGGAAAACCTTGAGCTCGTGACCTCACTTGGTAATACCCTGTCCCAGCATGGTGATGACCGGCTTATGCCCTGTGTCTTTTCCTCATCCCAAAGCCAGATCGCGGGTACTGCTTCCTTCTCGGGTCTCCTGTTGTAGGTGCTGGGGTGCTGAGACTCTGCTGTGTGTACTTCCCCTTTCGCTCTCTGAGCAGCCTCATGAGCTTTCCTTTCCTAATAGCTGTTGCCCAGAAGCCTTGTGGAGGCAAAGGTTGGGGATCAGACATCTCCAGTCTGCCTAACAGATCCCACTGAGCTTCACCAATCCCTGGTTGGGTTACCCAGTATGAAGCCATGCCCAGATTCTGTCTCTTTTCCAGTGAGATTTTTTTTTTTTTTTAGACGAACTCTAGCTCTGTTGCCCAGGCTGGAGTGCAGTGGTGCGATCTCGGCTCACTGCAAGCTCCACCTCCCGGGTTCATGCCATTCTCCTGCCTCAGCCTCCCAAGTAGCTGGGACTACAGGCGTCCGCCACCACACCTGGCTAATTTTTTTGTATTTTTAGTAGAGACAGGGTTTCACCGTGTCAGCCAGGATGGTCTCCATCTCCTGACCTCTTGATCCGCCTGCCTTAGCCTCCCAAAGTGCTGGGATTACAGGTGTGAGCCACTGTGCACAGCCTTCAATGAGATATTTTTTCAAAACAGCTTTATTAAGATAAATCATACAATTTACCTTTTAAAGTACACAGTTTAGTGATTTATGTATGTTTTCATATGGTATAATCATTGCTGTAATGTAGTTTTAGCATGTTTTCATCATCTAAAGAGAAACTATATGTCTCATCAGCAGTCCCATTAGTTGTCACTCCCCATCTTTCCTTATCCCTTTCCTCCCGGTTCTAGGCAACCACTACTTTCTAACTACACAGATTTACGTTTCCTAGACATTTTATAGAATACTATGTGTTTTTCTGTGACTGGCTTTCTCTTAGCATGTTTTTGAAGTTCATCAGTGTTGTAGCATGTATCAGTATTTCATTCTTTTTTATAGCCAAATATTCCAGTGTGTAGATGGACTACAGTTTGTTTATCTGTTTATCAGTTGATGAGCATTCAGCTTGTTTCCATTTTTTAGCTGTTAGAAAAAAATGCCGCTATAGAAGCTGGGTGAGGTGCCTATAATCTGGCTACTCAGGAGGCTGAGGCAAGAGGATCATTTGAGCCTTGAACCCAGAGGTTTGAGACCAACCTGGGCAATGTAGCAAGATCCTATCCCAGTTGTTTTTTTTTTTTTTTTTTTTGAGACGGAGTCTCGCTCTGTCTCCCAGGCTGGAGTGCAGTGGCCGGATCTCAGCTCACTGCAAGCTCCGCCTCCCGGGTTTACGCCATTCTCCTGCCTCAGCCTCCCGAGTAGCTGGGACTACAGGCGCCCGCCACCTCGCCCGGCTAATTTTTTGTATTTTTTAGTAGAGACGGGGTTTCACCGGGTTAGCCAGGATGGTCTCGATCTCCTGACCTCGTGATCCACCCGTCTCGGCCTCCCAAAGTGCTGGGATTACAGGCTTGAGCCACCGCGCCCGGCCCCTATCCCAGTTTTTAAAAAAATACTGCTATGAACAGTCTTGTACACATTTTTGTGTGGATATGTTTTTAGTTCTCTTGTGTAGCTCTGTAGGAGCAGACTTGCCAAACTATTTTCCAAATTGGCTGCACCATTTCACATCCCTATCTGGAGTGTATAAGTGCTCCAGTTTTTCTACTTCATCTTCATGTGTTTTTTTTTTAATTATTATTATTATAGCTGTGCTAGTGAGTATGAAGTGATATCTCGTGGTTTTGGGTTGCATACTCCTCATGACTGAGGATGCTGAACTTCTTTTCATATGCTTATTGGCCATTTGTGTATATATCTTCTTTTACAGAAATGTCTAAGTCCTTTGACCCATTTCTGTGTCCTTGCCCCTGGTGTGCCCCTTATTCTGTTGCTTGGCTGGTCCCTATCCTGCCAGTAATAGTGGGCCCTTCTTCACCCTGATGGCCCCATTGGCCTATCAGCAATCCCTGGGACCTCTTCTTGAGTGTGAATTCCTGGGTAACATTTCTAATGAAGTCATCCATTCCCACCAAGTGGAATACTTAGTTAACTGGCATTTCTCTACTTTCAGGTTGTTGGCATGGAGTAGAGGGTGACGAGGCCCATCCCAAGCAGAATATTTCTGTAGAAGAGATGTTACCGGTCAGGATCCCCAATGCAGATTCTTCCACCAAGAAAGCTAACTCCTGTGACATGTGTGGGCCATTCTTGAAAGACATTTTGCACCTGGCTGAGCATCAGGAAACACACCGTGAGGAGAAACCCTACCCATGTGGAGCATGTGGGAGAGACTTTTGGTTGAATGCAAACCTTCACCAGCACCAGAAGAAGCGTAGTGGAGGGAAGCCCTTCAGATGGTACAAGGACAGGAACACACTTATGAAGAGCTCTAAAGTCCACCTGTCAGAGAACCCCTTCACTTGCAGGGAAGGTGGGAAGGTCATCCTGGACAGCCGGGACCTCCTCCAGCTTCAAGCTGTTGACAGCGGGCAGAAGCTGTATTCCAATCTTGGGCAGCTTCCAGAAGTCTGTACCACACAGAAACTCTTCAAGTGCGGTAACTGTGGTAGAGCCTTCCTGAAGAGCTGCAATCTCCTCAGCCATCTGAGAACTCACTCTGAAGAGACACCATTTACATGCCCAACAGGTGGAAATTTCTTAGAGGACAAATCAACCCTTGGTAATCAAAAATTTCACACTGGGGAAATACCCCATGTGTGTAAGGAGTGTGGGAAGACCTTTAGTCACCCATCTAAGCTGAGGAAGCACCAGAAATTTCACACTGAAGTAAGATATTATGAGTGCATTGCATGTCGGAAAACCTTCAATCACAAACTCACATTTGTTCATCATCAGAGAAATCACTCAGGAGAAAAACCTCATGAGTGCAGTGAATGTGGGAAAGCCTTCAGTAACAGATCACACCTCATTCGGCATGAGAAAGTTCACACTGGAGAAAGGCCTTTTGAGTGCCTGAAATGTGGAAGAGCCTTCAGCCAAAGCTCCAATTTCCTTCGGCACCAGAAAGTTCACACACAAGTAAGACCTTATCAGTGCAGTCAATGTGGTAAATCCTTCAGTCGAAGCTCTGCTCTCATTCAGCACTGGAGAGTTCACACTGGAGAAAGACCGTATGAATGCAGTGAGTGTGGAAGAGCTTTTAACAATAACTCCAACCTTGCTCAGCACCAGAAAGTTCACACTGGAGAACGGCCTTTTGAGTGCAGTGAATGTGGAAGAGACTTCAGCCAAAGCTCCCATCTCCTTCGACATCAGAAAGTTCACACTGGAGAACGGCCTTTTGAATGCAGCGATTGTGGTAAAGCCTTCGGTAATAGCTCCACCCTCATCCAGCACCAGAAAGTACATACTGGACAAAGGCCTTATGAGTGCAGCGAATGTAGGAAATCCTTCAGCCGCAGCTCCAGCCTGATCCAGCACTGGAGAATTCACACTGGAGAAAAGCCTTATGAGTGTAGTGAGTGTGGGAAAGCCTTCGCTCACAGCTCCACTCTCATTGAACACTGGAGAGTTCACACGAAAGAAAGGCCTTATGAGTGCAATGAATGTGGGAAATTCTTTAGCCAAAACTCCATTCTCATTAAGCATCAGAAAGTTCATACTGGAGAAAAGCCTTATAAGTGCAGTGAATGTGGGAAATTCTTTGGCCGAAAATCTAGCCTTATTTGTCATTGGAGAGTTCACACTGGAGAAAGGCCTTATGAATGCAGTGAATGTGGGAGAGCCTTTAGCAGTAACTCCCACCTGGTTCGTCATCACAGAGTTCACACACAAGAAAGGCCCTATGAATGCATCCAGTGTGGAAAAGCCTTTAGTGAAAGATCTACACTTGTTCGGCACCAGAAAGTTCACACCAGAGAAAGGACTTATGAGTGTAGCCAGTGTGGGAAACTCTTCAGCCATCTTTGTAACCTTGCTCAGCATAAAAAGATTCATATCTGAGTGGAGCCTTATAGAAGTGGTCTTTGTGAGAAAATCTTCAGCCAAGTCAAACTTTATGGAGCAGTATCCCCATACCAGAAAAATTACCTACATGTACTGCTAATGTGGAAAAGCCTTCAGAAGCTACTCTGTTTCTGACCAACCCAGGAACCTTTGCAGGGCCATCTCACCCATGCAGTATAAGGCAGAAGCCATAGCCACTTTCCATCTTGCCTGGATCCAAAAATTTGCAGCAGTCCTGTGCTCATGCATGAGGAAAACAGTACCCTGAGCCTCCCTTCACCTGTCCTGTAGGGATTCAGGACTGTCAGCTCACTGGAATGGTTTAATTCCCATTGCCTCTGAGAGGGTTAGGCAGTGAACTGAACCCATGCTGGCTGAGGGGCCTTGAGGGAAATCTAATTTGAGCTCAGGAGGATGCACATTCCTCGTGGATGTGGTCAAGTCTGTGTTTAACCTCTAAGATGTGTCCACTGAGACCACAAATCACCTGCCACTGGAACCACCTACCTTGTCTGCACCATACGGCTGATAATAAAGACCTTATTGATCAGGTCACCTTTAATCTTAGGGGTTCTGTTGGGGTAGGTTGAGAAAATGAATGGATAGAGTGGGGAGTGCCTTTTCGGGGCACAAAATCTGCCTGAGGGCACAGTAGAAGAGTGGGTAGTTGCTCTGTCCTGTTGTAGCCTACTTTGCATTGCTATGTGGAAGACTGAAAGGCTCTGGATTGAACATAGTGGCCTATGTTTCAGTTACCACAGTGCCCAGAGCTTACCCTGAGGAAAAATAAATCCGTCTACAACACTAAAATGTCACAGGGTCACCAAGGCAAAGACCTAGAGGGGTCCAGGGAGGACTCTGTGCATAGAGAAACACTGGCTGTGAGGTAGTAACTAGGGATTTTGGGAGACTGTGGTGAACTAGGGCACATGCCATCATGGACAAAGAAGTAGCCATGGCCGGGCACGGTGGCTCAAGCCTGTAATCCCAGCACTTTGGGAGGCTGAGATGGGCGGATCACAAGGTCAGGAGATCGAGACCATCCTGGCTAACCCGGTGAAACCCCGTCTCTACTAAAAAATACAAAAAACTAGCCGGGCGAGGTGGCGGGCGCCTGTAGTCCCAGCTACTCAGGAGGCTGAGGCAGGAGAATGGTGTAAACCCAGGAGGCGGAGCTTGCAGTGAGCTGAGATCCGGCCACTGCACTCCAGCCTGGGCGACAGAGCGAGACTCCGTCTCAAAAAAAAAAAAAAAGAAGTAGCCATAGTTCCCCATCAACTGGGACTCTGCAGGGTGAGGGTGTACAGAACAACTCCAGAGCTGGAGACCTTTGTATTTGCCATGTTAAAGTTTTTGCTACAGTTAAAGCAGATAAATGCAATGTTGTTTACATTCACTTCACCTCTCTCAAACTGTATCTTGGCACCCATCACTCCCCAGGTAGGAACTGGGGACTGAGAGAAGTGATAGCCTGACGTCCAGGAAAGTGTTTTTTATAGTCTGGCCAGGGTTTCTGGTCACTAACACACACTTCATGCCTTCACAGTCTTGCTGACCAACAGAGTGGGCACAGGCAAATGGGGGCATTTAACACAGTTGACAGAGCTGGTATTTTAGAAGGAGATTGAGATTTGGAACCTTGTAGAATATGGTGTTTGGCACCTATTTTAAAAAGCTTGTTTACCATGTAATTTCATCATCATTGCATGTGAGCTGTTGCTGTTTCTTTGACCTCCCCCATACAAGGAAGTACTCATGAGAGCACTGGCTGGGATATGAACAGGGGTCCCCATAAAGGAGAGACCTGGCCCGGTGCAGTGGTGCACACCTATAGTCCTAGCTGCTTGAGAGGCTGGGGCAGGAGGATCTCTTGAGCCCAGGAGGTTGAGTCCATCCTGGACAACATAGCAAGGCCCCATCTCTAAAAAAGAAAAGAGTGGCCTGGGCTCACATCACTGAACAGCAGTTTCAGTAGCCACCACTGCTGCCACATCTGTCCTAGATCCCTCTCTGTTCTCCCTGCCCATGTGAATGTCACCTAACAGACTCAGCAGTGGGGTATGTGACAGGACCAGTACTCCATGACTGGTCATTCCTCACCCTGACCATGGCACTCTTGCCCTGCCAAAGATTGTACTCCTGGCTGAACATTAGGTAGTATACTCCAGATAGAAACCTCACACAGAGGAGTGGATCAAACCTTCACCAACAACAGACCATTTATGATGGAGACCTTTTCAGATGTGACATGGCTCACAGCCTCATTTGTAAAGAGCACTTTTCAGTTCATGCACACCAGGATTCACAAGTGAGAGGACTTGAGGGCCAGGCATTTGTGAAGGCTTTCCAGGGTAACTACCCACTTCTGGCACTGGAGTACCTGAATAGTGAGAAGCTCAAAAGAGAATGTGGAAAGGCCTTCCTTTCTCCATCACCAGAGCACTCATGGCCGTGGAAAGGCCTTCCTTTCTCCATCACCAGAGCACTCATGGCACAGGGAAGCCATGAAAAGTTGAGTGGGAAGATGCTGCCACACAGCTCCAACATCAGATAACACCAGGCAGGCCATGATAGAAGCCCTTCAAGAGCAGTGGCTATGGGAAGACATGAAGACTTTTGCCCTCTTCAACCACCTAAGAACCCACACTGAAGAGAAATCTTTAAACACTTGGTATGAAGAAAGGCCCTCAAGAAGAAATCAAGCCTTATTTATAACCAAAAAATTCACAGTAGAGAAAACCCCCACATGTAAGGAATGTGGGATGGTCTTCGGTCACCTCTCCTGTGTGAGAAAGCAATATAAAGTTCCTGTGGGGAAAAGGCATTACAAGTGCAGTGAAAATGGGAAAGCCTTCAGCTGTAGACACCCCCTTTAAAGAAAAATCACCAGAGAATTTATGACAGAGTTATGGGCAACAAATGTGGGAAAGCCGCAGCTCCCAGAATCTTAGGCAGCACTGTATTACTGCTATTGCAGAAACCATCTGTATTAGTTACCTATTGCTGTGTAACAAATTACTCAAAATCTAGTGGCTTAAAACAATAGTTGTTATCTCACAGTCTCTATAGGTCAGGAACTTTGGTGCAGCTAGCTGACTCCTCTTCAGGGTTTCTCACAAGGCTAACATCAAGATGTCAGCTGGGGGTGTGGTCATCTGAAGGCTTGCCTGGGGAAGGCTCTGCTTCCAAGCAAACTCACGTAATTGGCAGCATTCAGTTTTTTTGTGGGCTGCTGGACTGAGGGCCTGTGTGTTGGTCTGAGACCTCCTCCAGTTCTCTGCCACATGGGCCTCTCCAAAATGGCAGCTTGTAGATCAAAGCTTGTAAGCTGATAATGCAATGGAGAATACCAACAAGTCAGTCATTTGTAATCTAATAACGGAAGTGAGATCCCATCATCTTTGCTATGTTTTATTTGTTAGAAGCAAGTCACCTGGTCCAGCCCACAGTCAAGGGGAGAGGATTACACAAAAGCATGAATACCAGAGAGCAGAGATCATTGGAAGCCATGTCAAAAACTGCCTACCACACTGTCTTATCTCTGCCACCTGGCAAGATCTCATGATGTATGTCAGTCACCCTCACTGTGCTAAGGGAAGGCAGCCTACCTTTTCCATTCTCTAGAGAGAACCACATATAGTCTGAGCCCTTTGAGTACCCTCATTTTCTTTCCCACTGATGGCTTTAGATTTTGGTATGACACAGTTCTTGCTAAGAGTTGAGCTGGTGTCTTCTGGAGCTTTCCAGAAAAGGTTTCTTGCCTGGGCATGGTGGCTCACGCCTATAATCCCAGCACTTTGGGAGGCCAGGCAGGCAGATCATGAGGTCAGGAGATTGAGACCATTCTGGCTAACATGGTGAAACCCCATCTCTACTAAAAATACAAAAAATTAGCTGGGCATGGTGGCGGGTGCCTGTAGTCCCAGCTACTTGGGAGGCTCAGCAGGAGACTGGTGTGAACCTGGGAGGCGGGATGTGCAGTGAGCCGAGATTGAGCCACTGCACTCCAGCCTGGGTGACGGAGCGAGACTCTGTCTCTAACAAAAAAAAAAAAAAAAAAAAAGAAAATGTTTATCTTTGCGAACACATTGTTTGCATCTACATATGACACTTGGGAATGATTTGTTTAGTCTCAATCACCCAGTCCTGGATCTGCCTGTCTCTCACTGAGATAATAAAGGCCTTAATGTTTAGCCACTTGCATCAGAGGTGGTGAGGTGAGTTGAAACAAGTCATCCTAATAAAAAGAACAGCTTTTGTAGGGGGCACTGAGTGTCTCAAACAGCCGCATGGGCAGGAAGAACGCTCAGTCCAGTTTTGGTTGAATTTGCCTTGTTGCCCTAAGGCCTCCTGTGAAAAAACTGACAGGCTCGGACTGAATCTTGTGCTTTGGACACCAAGGGTCACCTGTGAGCCCAGAGCTGGCTCTGAAGAATGGGATAGTTTCTTTGAGAACCTCCACAGCAAAAATTTGGTCCTCTGTTCCCAGTGCATGTCCTACTTTACTAGCTGTGTCTCCCAGTACCTGCCCATGGCTCATGACTCATGAAATATAGAACTCAGTAGGCAGGTATAACTGGTTCAGACCTGCCACGGCTATGTGGAAACTATCATTGGTACAAAAACTCTAGGTGTGCAGAAGACTGTGGTAGACAAGAGGGGACATGTCTGTTGTAAAGGCACATCAGAAACTTCCAATGACTATAAAGCCAAGTGAGATAAGGGTGTATAGAACTTCTCAGGACATGCAGACCTATGTGTCACTCATAACTGAAATTCAAATAAATGTTTTGTGGATTTCCTGTAGACTCCCTGGGCTGTTCATCTCATGGCCATCCCTGCACAGGTAGGAACCTCCAGACAGAGAAGACAGAAACCACGGTCTGGAGGGGCTTATGTGAGTAGCCAGGGTTTCTTGAGACTCACATGGCCGTGGCCTTCATCATTCCACTTCTGGTGGCCACCAAGCAGGTCTGTCCCTCTTAAGGGGTGGGGAAACAATATGGTGGAGTCAGTACAGATTTCCCATATCTCCTGCTTTTCCAAGAAGAGCCAAATATTCAGATTTTTATGTGGCATGTGATTTTATAAATGTTGAAAATCATTTCCAAAAACATTTCAATGCAAACTCAGTTCACCAAAACTATAGGTTGGCTTTAGATATTTCCCTGGGTCCTCCTGAGGCCTAGGGGAAAAAAGACCAGAAATCCTCTGACATGAGAATCTTTGGCCTGTGGTGTCCATCCATACTGTATGATGATCAGAGGCCACTGCAGCTGCCATCTCTCCCAGAAGCCCCTGAGGGGATGGACAATGATAACCACATTGTGAGCAGACGCCACAACAATTTTGCAGTTAGCAGAGTTTACAGCAGGGCTTCTCAAATACTCCCCAGCACAGTGAGGTGTCTGGGGGATCCCTACCCTGCTCGGGCCTTCCTTCCTGAGTGTAATGTCTCCAATACGGAAGACGC
Source organism: Trachypithecus francoisi (assembly GCF_009764315.1). Classification (NCBI taxonomy): domain Eukaryota; kingdom Metazoa; phylum Chordata; class Mammalia; order Primates; family Cercopithecidae; genus Trachypithecus; species Trachypithecus francoisi. The sequence goes on along the minus strand of NW_022681457.1, from coordinate 13,704,998 downwards.
ATGTGGGATGAGAATTAAAGGTCAGCTGAGCCACATGGGGCTCAGGCTTCTAAGCTAATAAAGTTAGGGTAGGCACATCATCAGAGCTCAGTCCTCTGTGTGAGTGGCCAGGATTAGATAAGATGGTGCTGGGCATGATGGTGGCATGCATGTTCCCAGCTACTTGGGAGACTGAGGCAGGAGGATCACTGGATCCCAGGAATTCAAGACTGCAGTGAGCTATGTTTGCACCACTGCACTCCAGCCTGAGTAACAGAATGAGACCTTGTTTCTAAGCAGGAAAAAAGTCCGGGCGCGGTAGCTCACGCCTGTAATCCCAGCACTTTGGGAGGCCGACACGGGTGGATCACCTGAGGTTGGGAGTTTGAGACCAGCCTAACATGGAGAAACCCTGTCTCTACTTTAAAAAAAAAAAAAAAAAAAAAGCCAGGCATTGTGGCACATGCCTGTAATCCCAGCTACTCAGGAGGTAGGAGAATTGCTTGAGCCTGGGAGGTGGAGGTTGTGGTGAGCTGAGATCGCGCCATTGCACTCTAGCCTGGGCAACAAGAGTGAAACTCTGTCTCAAAAAAAAAATAAAAAATAAAAATAAAAAAGGGAAAAAAAAGTTCCTAAAACATGAGTAGAGTCCTACGTGTTTCTACTGAACCTGCCTTCTGATGTCTGACTGGGTCTCAGTATACAGCAGCCAACCTGTTAGGGGAAGAGAGAGAGAGATGTTTGCCAATGACGCCAGAGTGTTCCAGGCAAAGTCCTGATGGCTCTGACCTTTGAGCTGCCCAGGTTACCAGCTTTTGTGGGATTCAGTGGTTCCATTGCTTTCAGACTATTCTCAACCCAAAAAGTAGTTGCCTTCAGCCCCTTGATGCAGTGTACTGACTACCCTGTTATTGTACACTCCACTGTATGCAATGGTAGTTCTCTTCTGGAATCTACTGGGCAGTTCCATGCCCCTGGGCCTTTGCTTGTGCCCTCCCACATCAGGGACACCCTTGAAAGGCTTCTCAACCTCTCCCAATCATACCTCCAGATCAGCTGCAATCTCTCCTCCATGTTGGTGTCAGCATCTGTTGATTGCCTCATCTCCAACTCCCAAGCTTGAGTGAACTATCTGGAACATGAGGGCTGTGAAATCTGAAGAGTAGCAGATTAAGGCCAAGGGTGCCAAAACACTCAGTAACCTTCTCTGGCTTGGCTCAACTTGGACTCCTACTGCTAATAAATTATTTGATCTGGGGCACAGACTCCCAAGTTTCAGTTGTCTCTTCTATAAATCCATGAAATCTGTCTCGTAGTGTCACCAGAATTTCTGTCAACACAGAAAGCTCTCCATCAATATGAAGCCCTTTACACCTAGAGTGGGAATCACTACATTCCCCTTGGCCACACCCACTAACCAGAGCTTCAGCCATTATACCCTGATGGCAGACAATGTTGTCCTACCACGCCATCCTCTCACCTTGGACCCCAATTTTGACATTTCCAGACTTGCCTTTTGTGAAACCCAGATCCTCTAACCCCAGCCCCAGCCTGCTTTTGGCACTCAGAGAAGTCAGCCAAGCTTCGATTGTGTGATGGGTGAGGCATGGCCTGACAACCAATGACTCAGAGCTACCAGTCTCTGGCCTCTCCAAAATGCCAAGAACTCATCTGCAGACCTTGTAACCCTCAAGGAATTACTATTCCCTCAATGGGTATGAAAATAGACACCACTGTGATTCAAGAAGGTGATCCCAGAAAGGAGCACAAGTGAAAATTTATAACCAAGACATTTCAACATGAGAGGGTGGAAATCTAGAGGTAGGGAGAGGTGAGTAAACAGTGGAAACATTAGACCCAGTTCACCTGCCTTGAAATCCCAGCTCTCTTTCTTACTAAATCCTACCTACCATGTGACCTTTGCGTTAGGCTGTTTTTGTGTTACTATAAAGAAATATCTCAGGCTGGGCACAGTGGCTCACGCCTGTAATCCCAGCACTTTGGGAAGCTGAGGCAGGCAGATCACCTGAGGTTGGGAGTTCGAGACCAGCCTGGCCAACATGGTGAAACCGCGTCTCTACTAAAAATACAAAAACTTAGCCAGGCATGGTGGCGGCGATTGTAATCCTAGTTACTCGGGAGGCTGAGGCAGGAGAAATGCTTGAACCCGGGAGGCAGAGGTTGCAGTGAGCTGAGATCACGGCATTGCACTCCAGCCTGGGCCACAAGAGCAAAATTCTGTCTCAAAAAATAAATAAAAATAAAAGAAAGAAAGAAAAGAAATATCTAAGTCTAGATAGTTTATAAAGAAAAGAGGTTTGGTCAGGTGCGATGGCTCACGCCTGTAATCCCAACACTTTGGTAGGCAAAGGCAGGAGGATCACTTGAGCCCAGCAGTTTAAGACCAGCCTGGGCAACAAAGCAAGACCCCCCCTTTTTTTTTGAGACAGAGTCTTGCTCTGTCACCCAGGCTGGAGTGAAATGGCTCCATCTTGGCTCACTGCAAGCTCCGCTTCCTGGGTTCAAGCAACTCCCCTGCCTCAGCCTCCTGAGTAGCTGGAACTACAGGCACACGCCACCATGGACGGCTAATTTTTTTGTAGTTTTAGTAAAGATAGGGTTTTGCCACGTTGGCCATGCTGGCCTGAAACTCCTGATCTCATGATCCACCTGCCTTGGCCTCCCAAAGTGGTGGGATTATAGCCATGAGCCACTGTGCCTGGCCAAATTGTTTCTAACTTTTGACTATCTCAAATGAAGCCGCTATAAACATTTGTGTACAAGTCTTTGTGTGAATGTATCCTTTGAACTATCTTGGGTAGATACCTAGAAGTGGAATTTTGGGGGTATATGGTAGGTGTATGTTTAATTGTTTTGTTTTTTTGTTTTGAGACGGGGTCTGGCTATGTTGCCCAGGCTGGACTTGAGCTCCTGGGCTCAACAGATCCTCCCGCCCAATGTAGCTGGGACTACCGGTGCACTCCACCATACCCAGCTTTTATGTTATGTTTAACATTTTAAGAACTGTCAAACTGTTTTCAAAAAAAATTACGACACTTATATTAGAACTCACTGAGAGTTCTAGTTGCTCCACATTCTTGCCATATCTTTGTATGTTTGTCTTTTTCATTTTAATAATTCTAATAAATGTGTAGTGGTATCTCATCATAGTTTAAATTTGCATTTCCTGAATGACTAGTGATATTGAACGTTTCAAGTGTTTATTTGATAACCATATATCTTCTTTCAAAGAATGTTTGTTCAGATCTTTTGCCCTTTTTTTTTTTTTTTTTTTTTGAGACAGAGTCTCGCTCTGCTGCCCAGGCTGGAGTGCAGTGGCGCGATCTCGGTTCACTGCAAGCTCTGCCTCCCGGGTTCATGCCATTCTCCTGCCTCAGCCTCCCGAGTAGCTGGGACTACAGGCGCCCGCCACTATGCCCGGCTTTTTTTTTTTTTTTTTTTTTGTATTTTTAGTAGAGACGGGGTTTCACTGTGTTAGCCAGGATGGTCTTGATCTCCTGACCTCGTGAGCCGCCCACCTCAGCCTCCCAAAGTGCTGGGATTACAGGCGTGAGCCACCGCACCCAGCCTTTTGCCCATTTTTAACTTGGGATGATTATCAACTTGTAATCGACTTGTGTAATTTATATATTTGAGATAAATGATGCCAAATACATTTAGCAAATATTTTCTCCCAACATGTGTTTTTCCTTTTCCTTTTGCTTGTTTGTTGTTGTTGTTGTTTTGTTTTGTTCTTTTGAGACTGAGGTTCACTCTTGTTGAACATATTGAGACTTCCAGTTCATGAACATGGTAAATGTCCTCATTTACTTAGGTGCTCTTCAATCAGTCTCTCTGAGTCAAGCCATTCTCCTGCCTCAGCCTACCAAGTAGCTGGGACTACAGGCGTGGTGGCAGGTGCCTGTAGTCCCAGCTACTCGGGAGACTGAGGCAGAATGATGGGAACCCAGGAGGCGGAGCTTGCAGTGAGCCAAGATCACGCCACTGCACTCCAGCCTGAGTGACAAAGCAAGACTCTGTCTCATAATAATAATAATAAAATAAATCCAGTGTTCGTTAATTTCCTATCTAGATGGTCTATCTAATGCTGAGAGTGGAGCATTAAAATTCCTATTTACTGTATCAGTCTACCTCTCTCTTTAGATAGAATATTTGCTTTATATATCTGGGTCCTCCTGTGTTGGGTACATATATATTGAGAATTATTATATCCTCCTGCTAAGTTGATCTCTTTATCATTTATAATGATGTTCACTGTCTTTTTCTTTTCTTTTTGTAGAGACAGGGGTCTCACTATGTTGCTCAGGCTGGTCTAATTCCTGGCTTCAAGTAATCTTCTCACCTAAGCCTCCAAAGTGCTGGGAATTTAGGTGTGTACCATCATACCAGGCCTCTTGAATTAAAGTAGGTTTTATCTTAGTTCCTCTCGCTCCATTTTACTCCATTTTCTATCTGCATGGAGTACTTTTTTCCATCGTGTTACTTTCGGCCTTTATGTGTCTTTATAGGTGAAATCAGGCAGGCTAATTCTTAGGCCTACAGGTGGCTTGCTCAGGTGCCAGCAGTGGCAGAGGTGGGCCAAACAGGGTCCTTGGGCCCCTAGGAAGCATGTGTGGCATGGGCAATGGCAGCACCAGTGGCGGGACAATCCTCAAGTTCCCAGGCAGCATGCACAGGCATTACCATTGTCTACAACAGGCAGGGCTGACCAGTCTCCAGAACCCCAGGTGGCAGGTATGGGAGGGTGCTGGTTGTGGCAACAGACTGGGTGGGCAAATCCTCAGGCCCCCAGGAGGAGTGCACAGATGCCAGCAGTGGAGGACAGGGAAGGGCGATCTCCAGGGCCCCAGGCAGTGCAGATACCACTCAAGCACACTGCTGGAGTCCTAGGAATCACCGGTGCTTCCCTGTCCACCACTGCTGGCATCTGTGCCAGGGAGAACCTGTCCTCAGGATGTGTGCAAGTGTGTGGTGGCTCTGATACTGGGAGGGGAGTAGCGTTGCTGTTGGTGGCAGCAGCCCCAGGCAAGCAGCTCTCAGGCTCTGGGGAGTACACACTTTGGCTCCCCTTGTCCCCGGGGCAACCTCCCAGGTGCACTACACTGCCTTGGATGTGGAACACTGTTATGTGCTGGAGTGCAGGGGACCCTATCACACTGCTGGGTCCAACCCCTGTACAGCCACTGCAGCCTTAAAGATGGATGTAGGGGGATGTCAGAGGAGCTCCAGGGTTGTGTAGGTGCAGGGTCGTTGGGTCCCAAGGTACGATACAGTCTGTTGGGGGCCTGGTCTCTCAAAATATGGCTGTGCAGCATCTGACCTTAGGTCCAGCAGTGAAAGGGGTGGGACGCAGGGGGAGGCGGGACACCACATGAGCTCCCTATATGGAATAATGTCATTATGCAAACTCTAGACAAATCCCTATGCTAGTCTCAGGGGCTGTGAAGATTAAGGAGATCTGGCCAGGTGCAGTGGCTCACACCTGTAATCCCAGCAGTTTGGGAGGCGGAGGCGGGTGGATCAATTGGGGTCAGGTGTTCGAGACCAGCCTGGCCAACATGGCGAAACCCCATCTCTACTAAAAATGCAAACATTAGCCAGGCATGGTGGTGTGCACCTGTAATCCCATCTACTTGGGAGGCTGAGGTATGAGAATTGTTTGAACCCGGGAGGCGGAAGTTGCAATGAACTGAAATCACACCACTGCACTCCAGGAAAAAAAAAAAAAAGATGAAAGGGATCTCTTGTGACTGGGATGGCTGGAGACCATGGTAGGAACTTGGACCACTGAGAATGTCTCACTTTCCCTTTCCCTGCACTGGGGAGCCTCTCCCAGCCAAGCTGGATTCTCACTTCCTCCTTCTGTGCCTCAGGTGTTTCCGGTCACTTCTCTGCCGAATTCCATTGGTTTCTCTTAGGTACTGTATTCAAAATGTGATAATCTCCTCGCTATTTCGTTGCCTCTTTGTGGAAGAGGCAATTGCCAGATGCCTCTATTCAGCCATCTTGAAGCCCCCTCTCAACTTAATTTTTAATGTGGTGTGATTTAAGGATCAAGGTTTCCATTCTGTTTTCTTTGCTTCTGTTTGAGTATGGCTATCCAATTGTTCCAGCACTGTGTGTTGAAAAGACTATACTTTCCTCCACTGAATTGCCTCTGCTGCTCTCTCTACAATCAATTGATGATCTGTGTGTGTCTATTTCTAGATTCAGTTCTACTTATTTTGTCTTTTTTTTTTTTTTTTTATACTTTAAGTTCTAGGGTACATGTGCGTAATGTGCAGGTTTGTTACATATGTATACTTGTGCCATGTTGGTGTGCTGCACCCATCAACTTGTCAGCACCCATCAACTCGTCATTTACATCAGGTTTTTTATAACTCCCTTGTCTTTTTTTTTAACTGTAGCTCTGTAGTAAGTCTTGAAATCATGCTATATAAATTATTCACTTTATTCATTTTAAAGTTGTTTGGTCCTCTGCATTTCCATGTGAATTTTAGAATTAGCAAGTATATTTCTGTTTTTAAGAAAGCCAGGCCAGGCACAGTGGCTTACACCTGTAATCCCAGCACTTTGGGAAGCCAAGGTGGGCAAATCACTTGAGGTGAGGAGTTCGAGACCAGCCTGGCCAACATGGTGAGACCCAGTGTCTACTAAAAATACAAAAATTAGCCAGGCGTGGTGGTGCGCACCTGTAGTCCCAGCTACTTGAGGGGCTGAGGCAGGTGAATTGCTTGAACCTGGGAGATGGAGGTTGCAGTGAGACAAGATTGCACCACTGCACTCTGGCTCTGGTTACAGAGTGAGTCAAAACCAAAAAAAAAAACCTAGTGACATTTTTAATGGGACAGCATTGAATCCACAAATCAACTTGGGGAGGATTAACATATTGAGGCTTCCAGTTCATGAACTTGGTAAACGTCCTCATTTACTTAGGTGTTCTTCAATCAGTCTCTCTCAGCAACGTTTTGTAGTTTTCAGTGTACAAGTCTTGCATAATTTTGTCAAATTTATTTCTAAGTATTTCATAATTTTATGCTTTTATAAATTACATTTTTAAAATTACACGGCTGGGCACAGTGGCTCACACCTGTAATCCCCCAGCACTTCATGAGGCCGAAGTGGGCAGATCACGAGGTCAGGAGTTTGAGACCAGCCTGACCAACATGGTGAAACTCCGTCTTTACTAAAAATACAAAAATTAGCCAGTATGGGGCCACACGCCTGTAATCCCAGCTACTCGGGAGGCTGAGGCAGGAGAATCACTTGAACCTGGAAGCCGAGACTGCACCACTGCACTCCAGCCTGGGCGATGGGAGACTCCGTCTCAAAAAAAAAAAAAAACTTAACAATTTGAATTGGCATCCATTCCCCTAAAAAAGCAGCACTGAGGCCGGGCACGGTGGCTCAAGCCTGTAATCCCAGCACTTTGGGAGGCTGAGACGGGCGGATCACAAGGTCAGGAGATCGAGACCATCCTGGCGAACACAGTGAAACCCGGCCTCTACTAAAAATACAAAAAACTGGCCGGGCGCGGTGGCTCAAGCCTGTAATCCCAGTACTTTGGGAGGCCGAGACGGGCGGATCACGGGGTCAGGAGATCGAGACCATCCTGGCTAACACGGTGAAACCCCGTCTCTTACTAAAAATACAAAAACTAGCCGGGCGAGGTGGCGGGCGCCTGTAGTCCCAGCTCCTCGGGAGGCTGAGGCAGGAGAATGGCGTGAACCCGGGAGGCGGAGCTTGCAGTGAGCTGAGATCCGGCCACTGCACTCCAGTCCGGGCGACAGAGCGAGACTCCGCCTCAAAAAAAAAAAAAAATACAAAAACTAGCCAGGCGAGGTGGCGGGCGCCTGTAGTCCCAGCTACTTGGGAGGCTGAGGCAGGAGAATGGCGGGAACCCGGGAGGCGGAGCTTGCAGTGAGCTGAGATCCGGCCACTGCACTCCAGCCTGGGCGACAGAGCAAGACTCCGCCTCAAAAAAAAAAAAAAAAAAAAAAAAAAGCAGCACTGAGATTTCTTTTTTTCTTTTTTTTGGAGACGGAGTCTCGCTCAGTCGCCCAGGCTGGAGTGCAGTGGCGTGATCTCAGCTCACTGCAAGCTCCACCTCCCAGGTTCACGCCATTCTCCTGCCTCAGCCTCCCAAGTAGCTGGGACTACAGGTGCCCGCCACCACACCTAGCTAATATTTTGCATTTTTAGTAGAGACGGGGTTTCACCGTGTTAGCCAGGATGGTCTTGATCTCCTGACCTCATGATCCGCCAGCCTCGGCCTCCCAAAGTGCTGGGATAACAGGCGTGAGCCACCGCGCCAGGCCAGCACTGAGATTTCTATAGGCAGCAAGGTGATCAATATCCTATCCAGCAGCCAGTCTGAGTGCACAGGTCGGGGAAGTGGGGAAAAATGGAAAATGAAGGTAATTCCTCCTTCAATGGATTTTTGTGAAGCTGAGGGAAGAGGCAGATGGAACTCTACTCCAGAGCAGGTTGAAGACGTTGAAATCAGCAAGAGGCACTGAAATCAGCACTTCCCCACAAGACAGGCCCATCATTGCCATGGCAGTTTGCCAGTGCCTTGGCAACACACGGAAGTTACCACCCATTTTCTAGCACATTCTGAATAACATTTAGCATCTCACATGTCTTTAAAAGTGGGTATATAGGCTGGGCGTGGTGGCTTACTCCTGTAATCCCAGCACTTTGGGAGCCTGAGGTGGGCAGATCACAAGGTCAGGATTTCGAGACCAGCCTGGCCAGCATGGTGAAACCCTGTCTCTACTAAAAATACCAAAATTAGCCAGGCACAGTGGTGGGTGCCTATCATCCTAGCTACTTGGGAGGCTGAGGTAGGAGAATCACTTGACCCCAGGAGGCAGAGGTTGCAGTGTGCTGAGATCGCGCCACTGCACTCCAGCCTGGGCAACAGAGCGAGACTTCATCTCCAAAAAAAAAAAAAAAAAAAGCCAGGCGTGGTGGCTCACGCCTGTAATCCCAGCACTTTGGGAGGCCGAGGCAGGCGGATCACGAGGTCAGGAGATCGAGACTATCCTGGCTAACATGGTGAAACCCCGTCTCTACTAAAAATACAAAAAGTTAGCCAGGTGTTGTGGCGGGTGCCTGTAGTCCCAGCTACTCGGGAGGCTGAGGCAGGAGAATGGCGTGAACCTGGGAGGCGGAGCTTGCAGTGAGCCGAGATCACGCCACTGCACTCCAGCCTGGGCGACAGAGCGAAACTCCGTCTCAAAAAAAAAAAAAAAAAAAAATTGGGTATAAGCCAGGAACAGTGTCACACCTGTAAACCCAGCACTTTGGGAGTCTGAGGCTGGAAGATCACTTGAGCCCAAGAGTTCAAGATCAGCCTGGGCACATGGCAAAACCTTATCTCTTTTTTTTTTTTTTTTTTTTTTTTGAGACGGAGTCTCGCTCTGTCCCCCAGGCTGGAGTGCAGCTTATCTCTTAAAAAAAAAAAAACAAAAAAACAAAGAGATGGGGTCTTGCGGTGTTGCCCAGGCTGGTCATGAACTTCTCGGCTCAAGCGATCCTCCCACCTCAGTCTCCCAGAGTGCTGGCATTACAGGCATAAGCCACCAATCCTGACCCCCTGCCAAAAAAAATTTTTTTTTTGAGACAGAGTCTTGCTCTGTCGGCCAGGCTGGAGTGCAGTGATGCAATGTTGGCTCACTGCAACCTCTGCCTCCCAGGTTCAAGCAATTCTCCTGCCTCAGCCTCCCAAGTAGCTGGGATTACAGGTGCCCACCACCACGCCCTGTTACTTTTTTTTGTATTTTTAGTAGAGAAGGGGTTTCACCATGTTGGCCAGGCTGGTTTTGATCTCCTGACCTAAAGTGATCCGCCCACCTTGGCCTCCCAAAGTGCTAGGATTACATGTGTGGGCCACCATGCCCAGCCTAAAATGATCTTTTTTTCTAATTAGCTGGGTATGGTGGCATGTACCTGTAGTCTCTGCTACTCAGGAGGCTGAGGTAGAAGGATCACTTGAGTCCCACGAGTCAAGGGTGCAGTGAGCCGTGATCACACCACTGCACTCCAGCCTGCATGACAGAGCAAGACTCGGAAAAGGCCCCATAAACCCCAAGATCTGGATCCATTCTTTGGTTACTCCACCTGTCTCCCTTGAGCCCTAGAGGGAGAGCCCTGACACTATGACAGCAAAAACTTGACAGTGGAAAAGGCCACAGCATCCAGAGACACCAGGAGTACTGGCCACGTCAGAAAAGGCACATCCCACGACTACAGAATCCTTCAGTCTCAGGATAATGGCCATGAGAAGAGAACAGCCCAGAGAGGATATGGGAATCCAGAAAGTCTGTAGATTATTTGCTGACAGTGAGCTTGCTACAAATAACAGGTCTGCAATTGCTGAGAAGTTCTGGTGCCCTCACCCCATGAAACCTCAGTTGCTGGAACATTTGTGGACGCGTCTTTAGAACTGGCTCAAGCCTTCGTTTACCAGACACTTCAGTCCATACAGCTTCACTATTTCTGTGCCCACTTACTATACTCAGATTACTGTACCCAGCAGGCCCCTAAGGGTTTTACAGTCAGTCTAGAACTTACCTCTATGTTCCAGATTTTGGAGAATATGGCTTCTGAGCTGAAAATGGAAATAGCTCCTTCTGACTAATGCTGGAAGTTCTGGAACATTCCCTGGGAACAAAGAACGCAACTTTTTCTGTCCATAAACATACAGAAGATCTCTCACCAACTATTCCCTTCCTCAAGGTGAGCTCTGGACCCACAAAAAAAGCCTGACATCCAGGCTACAAGTCTTTCCCTGGAGGACTCAGGGGCCAAAACAAATTAGGCCAAACTTGATTAGAGCTATTTTCTGTCATCCTGCCATCCCCACTGAGGCGGAAAAAACTCAAGAGACCACCCCCACAAAAGCCATTCCCTCAACTTATGGTGATAGTGCCTGATTCTAGTCTCAATCTCTCCAAGCACAGGGATCAGAATCTCAATTTTTTTTTTTTTTTTTTTTTGAGATGGCGTCTCACTCTGTCACCCAGGCTGGAGTGCAGTGGTGCGATCTTGGCTCACTGCAAGCTCCACCTCCAGGGTTCACACCATTCTCCTGCCTTAGCCTCTCGAGTAGCTGGGACTACAGGCATCCGCCACCACACCTGGCTAATGTTGTTTGTATTTTTAGTAGAGACAGGGTTTCACCATGTTAGCCAGGATGGTCTCTATCTCCTGACCTCGTGATCCGCCCGCCTTGGCCTCCCAAAGTGCTGGGATTACAGGTGTGAGCACCACTGCACCCAGCCCCAGAGCCTCAATATTAAAAGTGACTTGGCAAGGCACAGTGGCTCACAACTATAACATCAGCACTTTGGAAGGCTGAGGCAAGAGAACTGCTTGAGGTAAGGAGTTCGTGACCAGCTTGGGTAATGTAGCAAGATCCTGTCTCTATAAAAAATTTTTAAAATTAGCCAGGCGTAGTGCCACACAAGTACAATCCTAGCTATTCAAGATGCTGAAACAGGAGGATCACTTGAGTCCAGTAGTTCAAGTCTGCAATGAGCTAGGATCATACCACTGCACTCCAGCCTGGGCAAGAGTGTGAGACCCTGTCTCTAAAAAAACTAGACCAGGCATAGTGGCTCCCTGCACTTTGGGAGGCCAAAGCAGGAGAATAGCTTGAGGCTCAGAATTCGAGACCAGCTTCGGCAATGTAGCGAGACCCTGTCTACAAAAAAAAAAAAAAAGGAAAAAAAATTAGCCAGGTGTGATGGCACACACCTGTAGTCCCAGCTACTCAGGAGGCTGAAGCAGGAAGATCACTTGAGACCAGGAGTTCAAGGCTGCGGTGAGCTATGATGGCACCATTGCACTCCAGCCTGGGCAACAGAATAAGACCATCTCAAAAATATTAAAAAAAAAAATTTAAGCGGCTTAAACAATAAAGCCTTTATTGCCACACAGTCCAGAGCAGTATGAGACAGTCCATGCTAGCACATGACAAATACTACGTATGATGTCAACCATGTCCATGAAAATGGTAAACCTTCCCAGGAAGCCCCCAGCAGATACCAGCTCAGCTCCTCTGGCCAGAGGTGGGTCATGTCCACAGCTAAACCAGTCAGGGGTAGGGAATGAGGTCTGTTTTGGGCTCTACCATTAATGATTCTCTACTGTTTAGAGCAAGGAGCACAAGGTCTCCTGTCCCACTTGCTGTAGGGACCTTACGGGGTGGACAGAGGAGGATGGCGGTGGATAAACTGACAGTGATGTGACACTCCCAACAGCCCCAGGCAAGTGAGAGTGCAGTGTGGCTCCTGAAAGCTTCCCACATGCCAGGCACACATGGGAACGCTCCCCGGGGTGGATGTTGGGATGTACAAGGTTTAGCTTCTTTCAGATGGCACTCTCATGGCCACTCTCCTCAATCTCCTTTCTGGAAAAAGACCCTTCCTGATGAACACGGTGCTAGCAGCTAATGACTTTCCCATGTGACCTGTCCTCCTGAGGCCTTTCTGAAGTATGGACTTTCTTGTGCTGAAGGAGGGTGGAACTATGTTTGAAGGCTTTTCCACACTCTGTACATTCATAAGACCTCTCTTCAGTGTGGAACTGCTGGTGCCGATTGCGGTAGGATCTGGTAGTGAAGGTTTTCCCACACAGGCTACATTCATAGGGCCGTTCCCCAGTGTGGACTTTCCAGTGCTGATAGAGGCCTGAACGGGTCACGTAGGCTTTCCCACATTGCTTGCATTCAAAAGGCCTTTCTCCAGTGTGAACTCTCTGGTGAAGAATGAAGCTATTATTGTATTTAAAGAACTTCCCACATTCTGTACACTCATAGGGCCTTTCTCCAATGTGCACTTTCCGGTGCCGAATGAGGGTAGACAGAACACTGAAGGTCTTCCCACATTTGCTGCACTCATAAGGCCTTTCCCCAGTGTGAATCCTCTGGTGTAGAACCAGTGCGTCTTTGCGGTTGAAGGTTTTCCCACAGTCACTACACTTAAAAGGTTTTATGCCTGTGTGAACCTTCTGGTGTTTCCTCAACTTGGACGGGTAACAGAAGGCCTTCCCACACTCATTACACACATGGGCTGTTTCTCTAGGTTGAATTTTTCGGGGGTTAACGTGAGTTGACTTCTCCTTGGAAGCACTTCTGCCTGTTGGGCATCTGAAGGGTCTGTCTTCAGAATGCGTTATCAGATGGTCAAGGAGGGCGAAGGCCTTTGAGAACACCTTCCCACAGTCACTGCATTTGAACAGCTTCTCTGCCACACGGACTTCTTGCTGTTGCCCACAACTGGAACCAGGTGGGAAGGCTGCCCCATGCTCAGTGTGCCTTCTTGGTTTCCCCTCACCATGAGTGTCCTGGGGCTGGATGACTCTGTAGCTCTTCAGATGCTCGGGATGGGCTCTCTCATCCTCCACTCTACATTGACCATCTGAAAGCAGAGATGAATCTGTTACTAAGAGTTGAACTAGAGGGACGAGGTACCTTCATCACCAGTGCATGTCAGACACACCCAAAGGGACTCCACAGAATTGCTGAAAGGCTCAGGCGCAGTGGCTCATGCCTGTAATCCCAGTGCTTTGGGAGGCCAGGCTGGGCAGATCACCTGAGGTCAGGAGTTCAAGACCAGCCTGACCAACACGACAAAACCCCATCTCCTCTAAAAATACAAAATTAGCCAGGCATGGTGGCGTATGCCTGTAATCCCAGCTACACGGGAGGCTGAGGCAGGAGCATCACTTGAATCCGGAGGCGGACGTCGCGGTGAGCTGAGATCATGCCACTGCCCTCTAGCCGAGGCAATAAGAGCAAAACTCCATCTCAAAAAAAAAAAAAAAAAAGAATTGCTGAAAGGTTGCTAGGAAGGGTCTGGGTTGGGAAAGCCTGGCCCAACTGAACATGGCTCCACCAGACTACAGAATAAGGAAAACTTCAACTGAGATGAAGGCACAAGATAGGATGCAGTGCAGGAAAGAGAAGTGGGGTCTCCAAGTCACCCCTCTGTAAAGGGTTTCAGCAGGGCCTTGGCTGCTGGGGACAGTCAAGCACTATGAGGCGGCATGTGTCTAGACCCAGCAAAATGTGATTCCAAAATAGTAGCTAGTGTTTAAGTAAAAATTAAGGATGGGCTGAAGTTCAAATACCAGTTTAAGGATATGAGCACATCTCGAGACACGCACTGAGTCGCCAATAGTAGACAGCTTTGCACAGATACAGAGAAGGGCAATGAGGAGACACAGGCCAGACAGGCAGGAACACGCGGGGCCTGAAAGTCATGGTAGAGATGGCAGACTGCACAGTGTCCAGATAAGACAGGAAAGGTGGAAGGAAATAAGGTATGGTCACTGCCCTCAACACCAAGGTAACAGTGTATGCAGATACTCAGCATTCTGTGAGCCCACTGTTGAAACCAAGGTATTCCTCTCCACTCCACTTACCAAGACCAAAACCTCTCCTGGCTTCTGCTCTGCTGACTGGAGTCACATCCACCCAGCTGGGCACCCATGACTGTTCATCATTCTCCAGTTGGGAAAACACAGGGGATCTCGAAGGTGCAAGTCCTGCGGGCGACAGGTAGTAAAAGAAACAGGCTGGACATGGTGGCTCATGCCTGCGATCCCAGCACTCTGGAAAGTGAGGTAGGAGATCGTTAGGCCCAGATGTTCGCAACCAGCCTGGGCAACACAGTAAGACCCCAACTCTACAAAAAATATATTATTTTAATTAGCTAGGCATGATGGCATGCACCTGCAGTCCCAGTTACTAGGGAGGCCATAGTGAGAGGACTGCTTGAGCCTAGGAGGTCAAAGCATCAGTGAGTCATGATTACACCATTGCACTCCAGCCTGGGCAACAGAGTGAGACTCTGTCGCAAAAACAAACAGGCCAGGCACGGTGGTTCACGCCTGTAATCCCATCACTTTGGGAGCCCAAGGCAGGTGGACCACAAGGTTAGGAGATCAAGACTATCCTGTCTAACACGATGAAACCCTGTCTCTACTAAAAATACAAAATATTAGCCAGGTGTGGTGACAGGCACCTGTAGTCCCAGCTACTCGGGAGGCTGAGGCAGGAGAATGGCACGAACCTGGGAAGCGGAGCTTGCAGTGAGCTGAGATAGTGCCACTGCACTCCAGCCTGGGGGACAGTGTGAGACTCCATCTCAAAAACACAAACAAACAAACAAAAGGAAAAATAAAAGCCTTTCTATGAAGCAAAACTGACCTAACTGAAGAAACAGACAGTTCAGCAATAGTAAAGATTGTAATTTCCTACCATCAATAATGAATAGAACCACTAAGAAGAAAATGAACAAGGACATAGCAGACTTGAACAACAATGAAAACCAACTAGCCCTAACAGACACCTACAGAGCATGTCACCTAATAACAGCAGGATATACATTGTCACGTGCACATGGAACGGTCTTCAGAACATACCATTTGCTAGGATATAAAATAAGGCTCGGCCGGGTGCAGTGGCTCACGCCTGCAATCCCAGCACTTTGGGGGGCCGAGGCGGGTGGATCATAAGGTCAGAAGATCGAGACAATCCTGGCTTACACAGTGAAACCCTGTCTCTACTAAAAATACAAAAAAAAAATTACCCGGGCATGGTGGCGGGCGCCTGTAGTCCCAGCTACTCGGGAGGCTGAGGCAGGAGAATGATGTGAACCCAGGAGGCAGAGTTTGCAGTGAGCCAAGATCGTGCCACTGCACTCCAGCCTGGGCGACAGAGCGAGACTCTGTCTCAAAACAAACAAACAAAAACAAACAAATAAATAAATAAGTCTCAATAGATTTCAAAGGACTGAAATAACGTCAAGTATGTTCTCTGTCCATAAACAAATTAAAACAGAAATCAACAACAGAAAGAAATTTGGGAAACTCACAAATTTAAGGAATTTAAACAAAACATTCCTAAAAATCCAGAGTCAAAGAACAAATAAATCACATCAAAATTACAAAGCACTTTGAGAGGAATGAAAATAAAAACACAACAGGCCAGGCGGTGGTTCACGCCTGTAATCCCAGCACTTTGGGAGGCCGAGGCGGGTGGATCATGTAAGGTCGGGAATTCGAGACCAGCCTGACCAACATGGAGAAACCCCATCTCCACTAAAAATACAAAATTAGGCCAGGCGGTGGCTCACGCCTGTAATCCCAGCACTTTGGTAGGCTGAGGTGGGCAGATCACCTGTGGTCAGGAGTTCCAGACCAGCCTGGCTAACATGGCAAAACCCCGTCTATACAAAAAAAAAAAAAATACAAAAATTAGCCAGGCATAGTGGCACGTAAATGTAATTCCAGCCATTTGGGAGACTAAGACAGAAGACTCGCTTGAACCTGGGGGGCGGAGGTTGCAGTGAGCCAAGATTGCACCACTGCACTCCAGCCTGGGCAGCGTAAGACTCCATCTCAAAAAACAAAAACAAAAAAATTCGCCGGACATGGCAGCACATGCCTGTAATCCCAGCGACTTGGAAGGCTGAGGCAGGAGAATCACTTGAACCCAGGAGGTGGAGATTGCAGTGAGCCAAGATTGCGCCATTGCATTCCAGTCTGGGCAACAAGACTCCATCTCAAAAACAAAAAGTAAAAAAAGAAAAAAGAAAAAGAAAAAAACCGACAACAAACAAAAAATTATGGGATGCAGAAAACACAGTGCTTAGTGGGAACATTATAGCTATAAATACCCATATTTTAAAAGATCTCAAACCAATAACCTAACTTTACATCTCAAGGAACAAGAAAAAGAAAAACAACTAAACCCAAAGATAGCAAAAGGAGGAAAATAATAAAAATTAGAGCAGAAACAAATGAAACAGAAACTAGAAAAAGAGAATCAACAAACCAAAATTTGGTTCTTTGAAAAAAATCAACAAAATTGGCAAACATTTACCTAGAGTGACAAGAAACAGAGAGAAGACTCAATACAACTTCAAACAGGAATGGAAAAATTAAAAAATAATGAAATACTATGTACAAATGTATGCCAACAAATTAGATAACTTAGATGAAATGGACAAATTCCCAAGTAGACACAAACTATCAAAACTAACTGATTCAAGAAGAAATAAAAAAATCTAAATAAAAGTTTAACAAAGAGGTTTTTCTTGTTGTTATTAAAAAACTTTCCCCTCAACAGGCACACAACCCCAAGCCCTGATGGCTTCAATGGTGAATACTAACAATACTGAAGTAAGAATTAACACCAATACTTAACAAACTCTTCCAGAAAACAGAAGAGAAGGAAATATTCCCATCTCATCCACTGACGCCAAAATTACCCTCATACTCAATACAGAGACATTATAAGAAAACTACACCACTGGTCGGGAATGGTGGCTCACACCTGTCATCTCAGCACTTTGGAGGCCGAGGCGGGTGGATCACCTGATGTCGGGAGTTCAAGACCACCCTGGCCAATATGGTGAAACCACCGTCCCTACTAAAAATAAAAAAATTAGCCAGGCATAGTGGTGCATGCCTGTAATCCCAGCTACTCGGGAGGCTGAGGCAGGAGAATCACTTGAACCCAGGAGGTGGAGGTTGCAATGAGCCAAGATTGTGCCACTGAACTCCAGCCTGGGTGACAGAGTAAGACTCTGTCTCACAAAAAAAAAAAAACAAAAAAAAAACAAGTATTATAAGCCATGACAGGGAATTTATCCCAGTAATGCAAGGTTGAACATTTGAAAATCAATTACTGTTGGGAGGCCGAGAAGGGGCAGATCACAAGGTCAAGAGATCGAGACCATCCTTGCCAACATGGTGAAACCCCATCTCTATGAAAAATACAAAAATTGGCCGGGCGCGGTGGCTCAAGCCTGTAATCCCAGCACTTTGGGAGGCCCAGACGGGCGGATCACGAGGTCAGGAGATCAAGACCATCCTGGCTAACACGGTGAAACCCCGTCTCTACTAAAAAATACAAAAAACTAGCCGGGCGTGGTGGCGGGCCCCTGTAGTCCCAGCCACTCGGGAGGCTGAGGCAGGAGAATGGCGTAAACCCGGGAGGCGGAGCTTGCAATGAGCTGAGATCCGGCCACTGCACTCCAGCCTGGGCGACAGAGCGAGACTCCGTCTCAAAAAAAAAAACAAAAAAAAACAAAAATTAGCTGGATGTGGTGGTGTGCACCTATAGTCCCAGCTACTCGGGAGGCTGAGGCAGGAAAATCACTTGAACCTGGGAGGTGGAGGTTGCAGTGAGCCGAGATCGCACCACTGCACTCCAGCCTGGAGACAGAACAAGACTCCGTCTCAAAAAAAAAAACAAGACAATTATTGTAATACACCACATTAACAGAAGAAAGGACAAAAATCACACAATTATTTCATTAGACATTGGAAAAGCATTTGACAAAATCTAGTGACGTTTCTTTTCTTTTTCTTTTTTTTTGAGACGGAGTTTTGCTCTTGTTGCCTAGGCTCGAGTGCAATGGCACAATCTTAGCTCACTGCAACCTCCACCTACCAGGTTCAAACGATTCTCCTGCCTCAGCTTCCCAAGTAGCTGGGATTACAGGCATGTGCCACCGCTCATGGCTAATTTTTTATTTTTAGTAGAGATGGGGTTTCACCATGTTGACCACGTTGGTCTTGAACTCCTGACCTCACCTCAGGTAATCCACCCGCCTTGGCCTTCCAAAGTGCTGAAATTACAGGCATGAGCTACTGCACCTGACCGTGACTTTTCTTAGTAAACACATTAAATTAACTAGAAAGAGCAGGGAACTTCCTCACCTGAAATGGGCATCTGCAAAAAATCAACAGCTAACACCATACTTAATAGTGAAAGACTGAACACCCTCAAGATAGGGAACAAGGATGTCTTCTCTCGTCATTTCTACTGAACAAAATACTGGAGGGTCGAGCTAGGTCAGTGACGCAAAGGAAGAAGTAACACTATTTCTATTCATAGATGGCATGATCTTATATATAGAAATAGGAAGGAATCCACTAAAAAACTATTTGAACTAATAAACAGACTTAGTAATGCTACAGGATACAACATTAGTATACAAAAACCGATTATATTTCTACAACTAGAAACAAACAGTCCAAAATTAAATTTAAAAAAAATTCAATTTAAAATAGCATCAAGCCAGGCATGGTGGCTCATGCCTGTAATCCCAGCACTTTGGGAGGCCAAGGTGGGTGGATCACCTGAGGTCAGGAGTTCAAGACCAGCCTGGCCAACATGGCGAAACCCCACCTCTACTAAAAATACAAAAAATTAGTCAGGTGCTGTGGGCACCTATAGTCCCAGCTACTCGGGAGGCTGACGCAGGAGAATGGCATGAACCCCGGAGGCGGAGCTTGCAGTGAGCTGAGATCGCGGCCACTGCACTCCAGCTTGGGCAACAGAGCAGGACTCCATCAAAAAAAAAAAAAAAAAAAAAAAAAGAAGTACTGTTGTACACTGATAATACAAAACATTGAAAAAACAAAAGAAGCCAGGCGCGGTGGCTCACGCCTGTAATCCCAGCACTTTGGAAGGCCGAGGCGGGCGGATCACGAGGTCAGGAGATCGAGACCATCCTGGCTAACACTGTGAAACCCTGTCTCTACAAAAAATACAAAAAAATTAGCCGGGCGCGGTGGTGGGCGCCTGTAGTCCCAGCTACTTGGGAGGCTGAGGAAGGAGAATGGCGTGAACCCGGGAGGCGGAGCTTGCAGTGAGCAGAGACTGTGCCACTGCACTCCAGCCTGGGCGACAGAGCGAGACTCCGTCTCAAAAAAAAAAAAAAAAGAAAAGAAAAAACAAAAGAGCTAAATAAATGAAAACATATCCCATGTTCACTGACCTAAAGATTTAATACTAAGATGGCAGGCTGGGCGCGGTGGCTCAAGCCTGTAATCCCAGCACTTTGGGAGGCCGAGACGGGCGGATCACGAGGTCAGGAGACCGAGACCATCCTGGCTAACACGTGAAACCTCGTCTCTACTAAAAAATACAAAAAACTAGCTGGGCGAGATGGTGGGTGCCTGTAGTCCCAGCTACTTGGGAGGCTGAGGCAGGAGAATGGCGTAAACCCGGGAGGCGGAGCTTGCAGTGAGCTGAGATCCGGCCATTGCACTCCAGCCTGGGCCACAGAGCGAGACTCCCTCTCTAAAAAAAAAAAAAAAAAAAAAAGATGGCAATATTGGTTGGGTGTGGTGGCTCATGCCTGTAATCACAGCACTTTGGGAGGCCAAGGTGGGCAGATCATGAGGTCAGGAGTTTGAGACCAGCCTGGCCAACATAGTGAAACCCCATCTCTACTAAGAATACAAAAATTAGCCGGGCATGGTGGCACAAGCCTGTAGTCCCAGCTACTCGGTAGGCTCAGGCAGGAGAATCGCTTGAACCCTGAAGGCGGAGGTAGTGGTGAGCCAAGATTGCACCACTGCACTCCAGCCTGGGCAACAAAGCGAGACTCTTGTCGCAAAAAAGGAAAAAAAAAAAAAGGTAATATTCCTCAAACTGTTCTGATTAAAATTCATGGGTCAAGACTGGCCCAGGGAGGTCCCTGCAAAATTTCTTTTGTAGGAAGGCAAAACCCGGAGCACAGAGAAGCCATATCTTCAAGAGAGTCACATGGCCAGGAAGAGGCAGAGCTTGGTGGGATTTGGTGGGCAAACTATGAAACATCTGACCCCCAAAACCTGCTCCACTGGCTCCTGGGGCAAGAGGTGTTGAGACTGCCAACAGCATTGCTCAGAGAAAGGCAGAGAAGGAGCACACAGCCGAGTCCCACCACCCACAACACCTACAACAGGGAATCTGGGAAGAAACAGCTCCTGTGGTTTGGCTTCGTTACGGACAGAACTTCGCATGGGGAAAATGCGGGGGTAGTCAGTGTGCTGAGGGACAGTGTGAGAGACTTACCCAGTGAGCTAACGAGTGCAAAGTTCTCCAGCATCACATCCTGGTATAGGCCCTTCTGGGTCACATTAAGGAGCCCCCACTCCTCCCTGGAGAAATATACCGCCACATCCTCAAACATCACCAAGCCCTGCAATGATGGGTCCAACTGAACCTTGGGGTCAATGATGGGCAGAAAAAAACAACCAAAATATGGACAGATGGACACATTCAGGCCCTTGACCTGTATCTCAGGGTCCTATCACATCTCCCCCTGACGTTATCTTTCCCTATAAGACCCAAACCCTTCCTCACCATACTCCCTACACATACCGTTATACCTTCCTTCTCCTATCCCAGAGGAATATCAGAGCTGCTGGCCTTATTGATGCCTCTGGTGTTACTACTGGAAACTGTGTCCAGCCCAAAGCGACAACAGGCTGGTGACCAGACTGATGCCATCTATGTGCAGGGCCAAGCACACAGGCTCCACTCTATCTCCTGCCTGCCAATTCCAGTCCCAGAAATCACACCTCTCAGACGCAACCAAACCTATGCTCATCCTTCTCCCTTAGGTCCCAAGTACCTGGTCCCAGGGTCCAGTCTGCCTCCTGCTCGACAGGCACAAAACTGGACAGCAGAATGCCTAAAACTCTACACTCTCGGCACAACCTTCCTAGTTTACCCTACAGGCAATCGCCTGGCCTTCCACACGCCGTTCTGCACATGCGTCTCCAGAGTGCCTGGCACAGCAACTACGATCCCATCCTGTCCCAGTCCTGCGGCACATCTCCAATGGTCCCCACTGCCAAGGGCATGCCCCAGCCCTGCATCAAAGACCTCCCCCGGGAACCATACGCAGATCTCCTGCCCTCCTCCAACTCTGTCCTGGCACACGCCGCCCCCCAACTTGGCGGCCCCCCTCATTCCTCGGAGGCACCCTCTGCTCACCTCCGTCTCCCCGGCCATCGGACAGTGCGGGCGGAACCCGTGGCCTGGACCCACGGCCTCAGCCGAAACGCGTCCTGGGCGCGGAAACCCTCGGCCGCCGTGGAATCTTCCCGGGAAGCTCTCCCCGCGCGGTTGAAATGCGTCCGAAGACAGGGAGCCGCTTCCCGGAGCCGCGGGGAAGGAGGACGGTACGGAGGCCCGGGAGACCCACGGCGCCTGTCCGCGAGCGACAAGTCTGAGGAAGATGGAGTCACTCGCCGGTGGGGCACGGCGCGTGGAAGGCGCAGCAAGGGTCCCTGCCCTTCACCTCGCCCAGGGGATCGCGAGGAAGTCACTCAGGCCCACGCAGAGCTGCCTGGGACGCCGGGACAGATTTCCCGCCGAGGACTGCGGACTGCAGGGCAACGCCGGAACTCCCGGAACTCCCGTGGCCTCAGCCTCCCGCAGCTCGGCGCCCCTCACGCCACGACCTCCATTCCCGGCTCTCCTCGCGGCGCGGCTGGGTCGTTGCCAAGGCGATAAGGGAGGGTGCCGCTAGCTCCTGAAGCGGGGCGTGAACTACATTTCCCATAAGGCGCCCCGACATGCGACCGTTCAGACTTGGCCAATGGAGGCCCAGGAAGGGGAACGTTCGGGCGGGCCCTGCGCGGGGCGGGGCTTCCGGCTTCGCCTTTCGGCGCTGGCTTCGGGGCGGTTTACGGCAGTGGGATCGTTGGGCTGTGGGCAGTTTCGGGGAGGGTCCGCTGGTCTTATTGATGCCTCTGGTGTTACTACTGGAAACTGTGTCCAGCCCAAAGCGACAAGAGGTTGGTGACCAGACTGATGCCATCTATGTGCAGGGCCAACGAGCGAAGGCGCGAGAGTCGGAAAGTTCTGCTTCGGTGACCTGTACGCGTCCCGGCCGCGGTGAATGTTGCTGAGCTCCGGTGACCTCACAGTGGAGGGGCGGCCCCGTGGGGCCATCGGACCGCGCCGCGCGGGGGCGTTCGCCAGGGCCTCCGCGGAAGCTCGCCGGTGCCCGCAACCGCCCCGAAATCCTCTCCCTGGCACCGTGTCCGCTTTACGGAGCCCGGAGCAAGGCTCAGAAAAACGCCCCAGCCAGAAACATGGTACATGCCTGTCATCAGGCAAGTCTTCGAAGAGCGGCTGGGACCAGGGGCCGGGAGACCTCGTTAAGAGGCGGTGTAGGGGGAAGGTCAGCGGTTGTGTTTCAGATGTGTTGGGCTTTCCGCGCCCCACAATGCGGGCGACGTGTGGGCCACAGGTGTGAATGTCAGGGACAGGTCGCCCTGCACATGGCCGAGGCACGGTAGACTCGTAGTCTACCCCATATCAGGCCATGGTGATCTCAGATATGGGGGCCTGGGACAGGAAGGTGAGTACATGACCGAGTACGTCAGGGCACGGCGTCTGGGACACATCAGGGGAGGACGCTGACAGGAGAGTAACCGGGCTCCTGGGTGTCTTGCGCTGAAGTCAGACACGTTCATGTTAGAGCATGTGGGCCTGTGTCCCCCCGGACGAACGGAGTTCTTAGGCAAGGTCCAGAGGAACTTCTACCTCAGGGGGATGCAGGAGAACTTCGCACTAGGTGCTGGGTCAGATCACTGGCATCATCACTCTCCCCAGCCATAACTCTAGTTTTTTTCCTCTGCTCTTTCCATGTTCCCCTTGGAAGTCGCTGTTGGTCGTGGCAATGAGGCCCAGATCATGCCACCTCCTCTAACAAGTGACTGAGTGGACACTCCACACAGTCTACCCAAGGGCCACGAGTGGCCAAGATCGGGGCTCAGAAGTCTCTGAATCTTCGAAGCAAGTCATGTCCAGCTTGGTCACTTCCTGTAAGATTCCAGGCACTGCATGCACTGACATGGGTGCCTGTGGGGCCACCGGGTCCTGCCTGGGAGCCTTCCCTGGATGTTCACTTTGTTCAGTTCTGTGTTTGTCTTGGAGTAAGGATTATTCTCACTTGCTGGGGCATGGTGTTTTGGCCTCTCCTGGGCTGGACTCTGAAAAACTCATCCTCAGTAGGTCTGATGGCTTCTACATTCCCACCAGCAGGTGGACCACATGGACTCAAAACTAGTTGTGACAGAGGGACCCTGAAGAGATCTACCCCTGGTGAATGCCCCCAGGTGTGGGCTGTTCTCACCTGGTGCCCAGCCTGTGCCCTCACAGGTCTTGGTGCCTCCTGTCAGCTCCCCAATTCCAGTTTTCTGGCCATGCCCCCACTCTATACCCTTCTCTCAGTGTCTATCTGTGCAATGTTTGCCTCTCCTTAACATGTCCTCAGCTGACCCCATATCCTCAGATAGTCCTTGCAACCCTGTTCCCCAGTGACTCCTGTGTATTCTCTCCAGT
Organism: Trachypithecus francoisi; assembly: GCF_009764315.1. NCBI lineage: Eukaryota > Metazoa > Chordata > Mammalia > Primates > Cercopithecidae > Trachypithecus > Trachypithecus francoisi. The sequence continues at coordinate 13,680,841 of NW_022681457.1, read as the reverse complement.
GGAGACACAGGTGGGACACCCCCAAGCTCATGGTACATGCCTGTCATCAGTACCCCTGGACTGACCAACTTGTTCATTCCCCCACAGGATTGCCCTTTACAGTTCATGAGTTCCCCCAACTGGAGTGCAGACAAGAGCACTGATTGATGGACCAGGTAGACTTGAAACCAGGAATAACACAAAAGTTATCAGAGGCTCAACCATGGAGATTGCAGGCTGGGGATGGAAGTGTCCCTGGAGTTGAGCTGCTCTCACACGTAGTACCTGAGTTATACCCCTGGTGTCTGGGTACCAAGGTCACTAGCCTTGCCACTTTTCTATGTTCCTGATCCCCTACTAAACAGTCCACCTTTTTGCCTACTTCCCCTGACTCGTGTACCCTGTCCCCCACTTGTCCCCTCTTTCTGCCTAATTTGAAGACATTGGTCATCCCATAACCTGTCCTGGGCTAATATATATCCTCGAATTGTTCTTGAAAATCTGTTCCTGGCCCAGCGCGGCCCAGCACTTTGGGAGGCTGAAGCGGGTGGATCATGAGGTCAGGAGATCGAGACCATCCTGGCTAACGCGGTGAAATGTCTCTACTAAAAATACAAAAAATTAGCCGGGCATGATAGCGGGCGCCTGTAGTCCCAGCTACTTGGGAGGCTGAGGCAGGAGAATGGCGTGAACCTGGGAGGTGGAGCTTGCAGTGAGCCGAGATGGCGCCACTGCACTCCAGCCTGGGCAACGGAGTGATACTCCATCTCAAAAAAAAAGGAAACTCTGTTCTCTGTGAGATGGGCCTGATCTCTCCCATGGGTGGAGCAGAGGGGTAGAGGGTCCAGGGGGCCGGAGTCTCCCATAGGCTGTTTGCCCTGAGTCATAAAGCCAGTGGGAGGCAGTGCTACAGTTTGATTCCAGGAAGTCTCAGGCCCAAGTTCTCACTCTTAACCAGTTACCTTTCCTGGGCTTAACAACTCATTATGTTTTTCCTGGCACTGCTTCATTGGACCTCACTTTAGTTTCACTTTTTTTTTGAGATGGAGTCTGGCTCTGTCACCCAGGCTGGAGTGCAGTGGCGCAATCTCACTGCAACCTCCACCTCCCGGGTTCAAGGGATTCTTCTGCCTCAGCCTCACAAGCTGGGACGACAAGCATGTGCCACCACACCCAGCTAATTTTTATATTTTTAGTACAGTCAGGGTTTCACCATTTTGGCCAGGATGGTCTCCATCTCCTGACTTCATGATCCACCCGCCTCAGCCTCCCAAAGTGCTGGGATTACAGGCGTGAGCTACCACATCCGGCCTATTTGTTAACATTTTAAAATGAATATTAGTACATTATTAACTAAACCCGTATGTATTGTACATTATGTGGGTTTTCACAAATGCATAAACTCATGTATCCACAATTACAATATGGCACAAAATACTTTTACTGCCGGAAAAAAATTACTTGTGCTACTATTCATTCCTCCCTTCCTCCCTCCCACTGAGCCCCTGGCAGTCACTGCTTTACTGTCTCTATAGCTTTACTTTTTCCAGAATGTCATAAACTTATAAAGTATGTAGCTTTTTCAGTCTGGTTTCTGTCACTTACCAATATGCATTTCAGACTTCTCCATGCCTTTTCATAGCTTGGTAGCCAAGTTAATTTTATTGCTGAATGATATTCCATTGTGTGGATGTAACACAGATTAGCCATTTATCTATTGAAGGACATCTGGGTTGATTCAAGTTTTGAGCAATTATGAATAAAGCTGCTATAATAATTTGTGTGGTTTTTGCGTGGACGTAAGTTCTCATTTGTGCAAATACCCAGGAGTGCGACTGCTGTATCATATGGTAAGACTATATTTAACTTTTTGTAAGAAACTGCCAAACTGTCTTCCAAAGTGGCTATACACCATTTTGCCTTTCTACCAGCAGTAAATGAGAGTTCCCATTGCCTCACAACCTTGCTAGCATATGGTGCTGTCAGTGTTTTGCGTTTTAGCCATTCTAATAGGTGTATAGTAGTATCTCATTATTGTTTCAACTTGCAATTCCCTAATGGCTTATGATGTGGAGCATATTTTCATATGCCTATTTGCCATCTATGTATTTTTCTTAGGTGAGGGGTCTATTCAGATCTTTTTTTTTTTTTTTTTTGAGACACAGTTTCCTCCTTGTTGCCCAGGCTGGAGTGCAATGGTGCGATCTTGGCTCGCTGCAACCTCTGCCTCCCGAGTTCAAGCGATTCTCCTGCCTCAGCCTCCCAAGGAGCTGGGATTAGAGGCATGTGCCACCACACCCAGCTAATTTTGTATTTTTAGTACAGATGAGGTTTCTCCATGTTGGTCAGGCTGGTCTCGAACTCCTGACCTCAGGTGATCCGCCCACCTCAGCCTCCCAAAGTGGTGGGATTACAGGCGTGAGCCACCACGGCCGGCCTTGAATTGTACACTCTAAATGGGCAAATGATATGGTATGTAAATTATTTTTCAAAAAAGCTGTAATTTTTTTTTTTTTTTTTTTTTTTTGAGACGGAGTCTCGCTCTGTCACCCAGGCTGGAGTGCAGTGGCCAGATCTCAGCTCACTGCAAGCTCCGCCTCCGGGTTCACGCCATTCTCCTGCCTCAGCCTCCCGAGTAGCTGGGACTACAGGCGCCGCCACCTCGCCCGGCTAGTTTTTTGTAGTTTTTAGTAGAGACGGGGTTTCACCGTGTTAGCCAGGATGGTCTCGATCTCCTGACCTTGTGATCCACCCGTCTCGGCCTCCCAAAGTGCTGGGATTACAGGCTTGAGCCACCGCGCCCGGCCCAAAAGCTGTAATTTTTTGAAAGCACAAGTAGATGTCTGGGAGATTCTTTGAAGAAGTCCAGTACTTAATGTGAAGTTTTCCACAAGGATAGAAATGAAAGCATCCATCCCCCTGGTGGGGGGACACAGGCCACAGGTAGCTTGTGGCCCCTCTTGGGCACTTCTCCCAACACCCTCTGCTCCTTCTGCAGCGGCTGACAGAGCAAGAGGAAACCCCAACCTAGGGCGAGACTCCCAGCTTTGCCACGCCAAGCCGGGCCCCAGGGGAGCCAGTTCGAACCCTAGTCTCCCTGGGATGAGAAGACCTCAGCACTAACCAGGTTTGCAGGTGGGTGTGGGGTTAGGGCGGGTCAGCTATGTGATCCAATCAACCTATGTTCGAATTTGACTGCACTAAAAAAAAAAAAAAAAAAGCTTTCCCCCCCCACCCCAAACGGAGTCTCTTGCTCTGTGGCCCGGGCTGGAGTGCAGTGGCGCGATTTCGGCTCACTGAAGCCTCCGCCTTCCGGGCTTAAGCGATTCTCCTGCCTCAGCCTCCCGAGTAGTTGGGACTACAGGCGCAGGTCACCACGTCCGGCTAAAAAGAAAAAAAAATTTTTTTTTGAGGAGTCTCACTATATAAAATCCTCACGTTATACTGTTTGGATCTGCGTTAAAATGTATTCATAACTATATGATCTGTACTCACAGCCACCGCCCCCCAACAACTTAAGTCCGCCACACTGTGCCACAGACCCGCCCCGGCGTGGCGTGGGGACAAAACACGTGAGGGCGCTCGAGAGGCCTGGCTCTCTCGCTTGCTGCTCACCTAAAGCCCCGCAGCCTCCTGTCCCCCATCTTGGGGTCCCGCAACCTCGAGTCTCACAACCTTGGGGGCCACAGCCTCGCTCTGCGCGCCGCAGCCTTTCCTCTCGCCCACGCCATCAGAGTGCTGGTGCTGACTGTTCTCACCGCTAGCTTCCAGTTCCCCGCGGCCCCGGCGCATTCTCCGGCGTAACGTGGTCGTCATGGCAACGCCGGCCTCGGGTCCCTGATTGGCCGTCGAGTCTGACGCGCCTTCCCTGCCTCACCTAACCGGGCTGCGGTGTGGAGGCAATGATGGAGGCGCAGCGCATGCGGGATGAGTTGTTATGGCGACCAGAGTCCCGCCTCTTCAACCCTACATAGGGCCTCCGATTGGTCCGCGCTTCCCCGAAGGCCTCTCCGCATTCTGGGCGGGGCCAGCCCGGGGCTTCAGGAGGGAGAAGGCAGGGCGGTGACTCTAAGGGCAAAGGAGAGAACTGCGGCTGTGATCTTGGGAAGGAGGGAAACCCAAGGGTGCCAGCGGTTGAGGTGAGAAGGGATCTTGCAGAACGGTTCCAGGACCCAGATTCGAATGCACGCCCTGCCCAGCTGGTCAGCCTCAGTTTCCCCATCTGTCAGTCTGGACAGTGATCCTCCCAGCGTCCGGCGAAGCCCCGCTTTTGGCCCTTGGTCCCTCGGCCTGATCACAAGAGGGTGTCTTGACGGCTGGGGACGGGTCTGGCATGGGCAGGGACCTCTCCGACCCTCACTGAGGAAAGAGTGGCGGAACCCGAAAACCGGGCCCTGGCGTCCCTCCTGCAAGGTGGGGAGGAGAGCTAGACGGCAGGATTTGGGAAGGGCTTGGGGAGCAGGGGACCCCTGAGCGTGGCGGGGGAGGCAATGCTACCAGAACCTTGGCTCGGTTGGCTCAGCCCCCTGGACCTCGTCTGCTCCCTGAGGTTGGTCCTTGCTCCGCACCCTGGTGCGGCCTGGTTCACAGAAGGCGCTCAGTAAACACTTGTGGATGAAGGAAAAAGAGGATTTATTGTCGTTCATTTACAGAAAAGAGAATCAAAGGCTGTCCCGTGCTGGGCCCTCTGGCACCGGGCTTCACAAGCACCCAGGCCTGCCAAGAGGAGCAAGTCTGGGGCCGAAGTGCTCAGGGGCAGGGTGTACATTAGTGATGGGGTGGTCAGAGAGAGGCTAGAAGGGCACAACTCCAGCTCTGAAGAAGAGAAAGAGGAGATTGGCTGAGGCCCGGCAAGGGTGGGAGGCATCCCCCTGGTGGTTTCAGGCAGCCCCTTTGTTTGAAGGCAGTGGGTAGGCAGGCAGACACCGGGCACTAAGGTAGTAATCAGCAGACCAGATGCTTGGCAACCCCTAGGCTCAGTTATCAGCCTCATTTTACTGCAAGAGAGAATGAGGCTCCTGGCTCCAAGCTGATAGAGTACAGAAGCCACAAAAGCCCCTGGGAGCGAGCTGGTTAAGACAGAGAATGGGGCCAGCCCCACCCAATACCCTCAGCCCCAACCCTGGCCTCCCCAGGTCCTCCTGTATTTGTGCAGGCTATGCCACCAGCCTCAATGCCAACCCCTGAGCATCCTTTAGGACACAGCTGCCTCCTCCAGACAGCCTTCCTGGACCACCCTCAGGCAGAGAGCATCCTCTCTCCCTCTTCTGTGCAACACCAGGCAAGGGCCCCTTTCTGACCCCCTGCTTGGCCTGTCTGGGTCAGATCTACTATTGCACACCCCCACTCTCCTAGGTTGGGTGGGAGAGGGAAGCAATGAGGAGGATCTCTGAGACCCTATGGTAGGCACAATAATGGCCTCCAAAGATATCCCAGTCGGAATCCCTGGAACCTGTGAATCTTTTACCTGACACCACAAAATGGACTTTGCAGGTGTGATTAAATTAATGATCATGAGATGGGGAGACTATCTTGGATTATCGGGGTGGGTGCCATGGACTCATAGTGTCCTTTATAAGTGAAAGAGGGAGGCAGGAAGGTCAGAGAGATTTGAAGATGCTGCACTGCTGGCTTTGAAGGAGCCAGGAGCCAAGAAATGCAGCCCTAGAAGCTGGAAAAACTAATGAAGTGTATTATCTCTTAGAGCCTCCAGAAAGAACTAGCCCTATGGGCACATCCACTTTAGCCCAGGGAAACCGATCGTGGACTTCTGGACTGCAGAACTGCAAGATAGTAAGTGTGTGTTTAGCCAGGCATGGTGGCCCGTGCCTGTAATCCCAGCGCTTTGGGAGGTGAGATGGGTAGATTAGTTGAGACCAGGAGTTTAAGACCAGCCTGGCCAACATGGTGAAGCCCCATCTCTATTACAAATACAAAAGGCCTGGCATGGTGGCAGACGCCTGTAATATCAGCTAATTGGGAGACTGAGGCAGGAGAATCGTTTGAACCCAGGTGGCAGAGGTTGCAGTGAACCAAGGTTGCGCCACTGCACTCCAGCCTGGGCTACAGAGCGAGACTCTGTCTCAGAAAAAAATTAATTAATTAATTAATTAATTAAATAAGGCTGGCCGTGGTGGCTCAGGCCTGTAATCCCAGCACTTTGGGAGGGCGAGGCGGGCAAATCACAAGGTCGGGAGTTTGAGACCAGCCTGACCAACATGGTGAAACCCTGTGTCTACTAAAAATACAAAAATTAGCCAGGCATAGTGGAGGGCGCCTGTAATCCCAGCTACTTGGGAGGCTAAGGCAGAAGAATTGCTTGAACCCAGGAGGCAGAGGTTGCAGTGAGCCAAGATCACACTGCACTCCAGCTCAGGTGACAGAGTGAGACTCCGTTTCAAAAATAAATAAATAAATAAATAAATAAACGCATGTTCTAAATAATTAAGTTGGGGGTATTTTGTCACAGCAGCCAGAGAAAATGAATAGACCACCAACTCTGCTGCTGTCTGACCAGGTTTCTTCCCTATGAGGCTGGGCTGTGGCTGCCCAGTGACTCAGTACACTGGTCCCAGCCCCTGTGGGTGGCATGTGGGTGTGGGCAAGAACTGGTCTGGGAAGACACACTATGGACTCCCTAGTATTCCTCCTCTGGTTCCCACCTGGAAGCAGCAGCTCACACCAGAGCTAGCTCTAGACAGTCCTGGGCCCAGGGTGCATTCCCAGGTTGCCTGGGTCACCTGCAATTCTGACACTCCCTTGTTTGGCACCTAACTGTATGGTGGTATACTGGTGCTAAGGACACACATAAACAAATCAAACAGGAGCCTCCAGCCACATAGAAGTCACATTTCTCTTTGGAACATGCTGGGTGCCCATTCCCAAAACACAGCACTCCATCCCAGAGTGAGGTGAGGCAGGATGTGGGGGTGCAAGGCCTGGGAGGAAACAGAAGCCCCAGGTTCAGTCTGCACAGAGGATAGCTGCCATCTACCCCCATAACTAACCCAGGAAGACTTCTGGGAGGAAGAGGACAGGAGCCCATACACCACCTTCCCTGCAGGCTGCTGTCTATTGGGAAGGCTCAGGGTTCACCTTGAGGCACAAGAAAGGAGGCTGAGCAGGACAGATGGAGCCCTGGAGGAAGAACTGCAGTAACTGGCACCAAGATATTAATCGGGGGTGATGGGGACTCTAGTGGCCAGGGAAAGGGACTAGGATCCCTCTGGCTAACCAAGGAGGTCCAGGACTCCCACCCCGACCATTGTCTGCCTCTGTGTGATCCCTGGGGTGACCTTGGCCTCTCTGAGCCATGATGAACCCAGCTGCACCACAGCATATTGGGAGGATCCTAGAAGCCACGACCCAGCGGGAAGTGGAGGCTCCCAGAGCAGTTTGGGACTTAGGATTGGGGCGGGAGCCAGTCTTTAAGACTCAAGTTCCTCCCCAGCCCTGGCCAGGACACCCTGCTCCTTCAAGTCTGAGCCCCAGCCCCAACCAGGTGTGCAGGATGGCAACTCTACAACCCGGATCAGCATGTAGACAGCTGGAGCCCACCCAGGCCCAGCCTGCAGGCAGTAGAAAACAAACTCCACAGATGGGTGGAGAGGTGGGACATCCCCTGCAATGGGCCAGTTGGGGAGGAGCGTAACCAGGGAATAATAGCCGCAACAGCTCTGCCCTCCAAAGATGGCTGCCACCTGTGGCCAGTCCGAAGAATGAGTGCTTCGGCCTCCGGTGCTGGTAAGAACGCTCCCCCAGCACTCTGTGGTGAGGATGAATGGGGGTACTCCCAGCAGGACCCGTTGAGGGATTCGTGTGGGGCTGCCCCTGGCTGGGCACCTGCATGGATGTCAGTCGGGGGTGTCCACAGCTGGACTCCTACAAGGGATGAGGATCAGGGATGCTTCCAACTGCACCCCCACGGAGTAGGGGTTCCGAGCAGGAGCAAACCCCAGCAGGACCCTTATGGAGGTCACGGTCAGGGCACCCTCCGCTGTACAGCCACAAGAATGGGGGTCAGGGGTGTTCTCAGAGGATCCTTGTGGGATGACTGCGGTGCCTGCTCCTTGAAAGGGACCAGCCCCACCGTGACAATGCAAACGATGCTTGCCCCAGGCCCCAGCCTGGAGAAACAGGTAAGTGCTGTGCGCCCTGCTAAAGGCTCCAGATAACACGGAGGTGCCAGGCCTGGCGGCAGGACTGCAGTGCTGGCGCCCTTACTGTGGGCCCCACGGCCTCCTCGCACCCCGTGGCCACGGGGCCCAGCCGGGGCCAGCCTCTGTGCCCCACGTGCTGTCCGATCGCCTGTCCACCGTCCCCTCGTTCTCCGCCGGGTCCTCGGGGCCCGCCTGGGGCTCCAGCGCATCTTCTGCAGTTCCTGGCAGTGTCGTGTCCAGGTCAGGGCCCGTGGGGCGCGGCGTCCAGGCGGGGGTCCAGGGCACTCCCGGCGTGGGCCTCGGCGGGAACCAAGAGAAGCCTGGCGCTGGGGCGAGCGCCACGAGCTGGGGCCGCGCGGGGCCGGAGGAGGTGGCGTGCGGGATGAGGAAGAAGATGTAGACGCCCGAGACCACGAGGCCCGCGGCCACCAGCACGGCCAGCGCCACGGCCGCGTTGAAGACCCAGGCCGGGCTGGCCAGAGACAGGCGGCGCGACAGCGGGCGGCCCAGGCGCAGAGGCGGCGGCGGCGGCGGGGCGCGGGCCTTGCGCGGCCCGGGCGGGGGCGGCGGCGGCCGCAGGTAGAGGAGGCCGCGGCGCCGGTCGAAGCGCACGGAGCCCTGGCGAGAGGGCGGCGCGCGCGCGTCACGGGGCAGGAGACCGGACTGCGTGGGCAACGCGGGGAGTCCGCGGCGGGGGGCCAGGCGCGTGGGTGCGCGGCACACCGGACAGGCCACCGCGTTGCCGCCGCCCGCCGTGGCCAACGAGAGGCGCGCCAGGCACTCGAGACAGAAGACGTGGCCGCAGTCCAGGCGCTTGGGCAGCTTGAACACGCCGTCGAAAGACGACACGCAGATGAGGCACTCCACCGGGGAGGCGGGGGACAGGATGGGGCTGGAGCCTGGGCTGCCGTCCCCCTCCTCCTCCTCCTCCTGGTCCTCCCCTCTGCTTGGGGAGATGGGACCCGAGCCCTGGGGGGCCCGGGAATGGCGGAGCCAGAACGGCCGAGGGCAGGGCATCGGGACGGACCTGCGAGGAGAGGAGGTCAGGCAGGGAAGGCGGTGGAGCATGGAGCGGGTTCTGAGACCATCAGGGAATCCAGGGAAGACCAAGGACTGTACTTTAGAGAGGATCCCCCAGTACAGAGCAGGACCATCCTGAGAAGGGTATAGTTACGTCCAGCAGCAGGGGCGATGGGGAGGCCCGAGGCAGAGACTGGGGATAGGAATGGACCCACAGGGCACCAGTTCCTGAATTGGAAATGTAGACAAGTTGAACACCGAGATGGTGAGGACTCCAGACAGGGATGGAAAAGACCTAACCCAGAGAGGAGCAGGGATAGGCAGCCCTCAGGAGCTCGGCAGAGAGAACCTGGAGGACCATTCAAGACCCCCGTGGAAGAGACATTGACACCTAGGCTGGGAAAGGAACTCAGCGGCTCAGAGAGGAGCCAAACACAGGAGCCAGGGGGCACCCACAGAGCAATGACAGACCCCAGCCGGCCTGTGGGACTCTTCCTACCTGTGGACGCCTCCTCCCTCTGGCCAGTGGCGTGTCCCTGCCTGTTCTGACCGTTTCTGGCCTACCTGCGGCTGGGCTCGAAAGTACCCTCCCAGGGGGAGGGTGCTGATCTGGGGCCACCCCTCCAGGTCCCCGGTACCCGCTGGACCCGTTTGACTTCCTGCCCCGCCCCCCGGGCCAGCGCCACGAGGATGAACACCAAGCCTGCCTTGGCCAGATGATGGGGGCTGTGGAACGGTGGGCTTGGGCCCACCCCACCCCACCCCACCCCACAGAACCTGATGAGTCTTCTACCAGAGTCACCAGCCTGTGGCCCTGGGTGGGTCCCACCCTGTCCCCAGCAGCCTGATGACACTGCATGGACACTGGCGGAAGGGAACCCGTACAGCCCACGGAAACCGGGCGTACAGGCCTGGGCTGCAGCCACAACCAGTGTGGCCGGGGAGGTAACCAGGAGCGCAACCCAGCCAGGGTGAAACCAGTCCACACTCCCTGAGGGGGGCAAAGCTAGAGGTCTCCAATCAAGTGGCCCAAACAGCTGAGCTTTCCTGCTCTCCCCAGGGCTGCTTCAAGGTGACAAGCCTCTCAGGATGGTCTTGTGATGTGACTACCCAGACCTCACAGGCACCCAACCCACCCACCCACCCAGACCACAGCAACATCTCACACGCCACGCCCTCAGAAGTTATGGACAACCTCGTCTCATTTCCAGTACCTGCTGGGACACTCCAGGCAGCCTGGCCTGCTTCTGGTGCCCCACCTGCTAGCCCTGGGGTGCCACGGTTCTGAGTCAGCAATGCTTCCAGGTCCCCACAGGCAAACAGGTCAGGAAGGTGAGCAGCTCCCAAGGCCACCAGGACTATGCCACCCACACCACCCCCAACGAAGACAGACAACAGCAGAGGTGGGTGGGGCTGCCCCAAAGGGCAGACAGGTTTATTGGGCAGCAGCCGGGAAAATCAGCGGTTAGACTTGGCCACACGCTCCAGCTCGTCCTTCTTCTTAATGGCATAGGAGTTGGAGGAGCCCTGCAAGGAGACAGACAGTTAGCTCTGAATTCTCAAGGACCCCCACAAATGCCGAACTTAAGACCCCCCAACCAGAGTGCCCTCACCTACCTTGGCAGCATTGATGAGCTCATCTGCCAGGCACTCAGCAATGGTCTTAATGTTCCTGAAGGCAGCCTCACGAGCGCCTGTGCAGAGCAGCCAGATGGCCTAGGGAGAGAGCACGGGTCAGGCTAAAAGGACAGACTGCGGTCCTCCCAGCACCCTGGGCCCACCCCCAAGAGATGCTGCCAGCCACGTCACCCGTAGGTCCACTGAGACAAGAGGTAATGGGAGATGGCATCATGCCAGATTTGCAATCAGACAGAGGGTCACAAGAGCAAGTGTCCAGACACACACACAGAGGCTGAAGTTGCATCCCCAGTGACAGGAGATTGAAACCCGTCTCAACAGCAAACAGCTAGACGGCCGGGCGCGGTGGCTCGCGCCTGTTGCACTTTGGGATGCTGAGGCAGGAGGATCATTTTGGCAGGGAGTTTGAGACCAGCCTGAGCAACGTGGTGAAAGCCCACCTCTACAAACAAAAAAACCCAACGACAACAAAAAAATGCGGCCAGGTGTGGTGGCTCATGCCTGTAATCCTAGCACTTTGGGAGGCTGATGGGACAGGATAATTTGAGATCAGGAGTTCAAGAACACCCTGAACAACATAGACTCAATCTCAATTATTTCTTTTTTTTTTTTTTTTTTTTTTTGAGACGGAGTCTCGCTCTGTCGCCCAGGCTGGAGTGCAGTGGCCGGATCTCAGCTCACTGCAAGCTCCGCCTCCCGGGTTTACGCCATTCTCTCGCCTCAGCCTCCCAAGTAGCTGGGACTACAGGCGCCCGCCATCTCGCCCGGCTAATTTTTTGTATATTTTAGTAGAGACGGGGTTTCACCGTGTTAGCCAGGATGGTCTCGATCTCCTGACCTCGTGATCCGCCCGTCTCGGCCTCCAAAGTGCTGGGATTACAGGCTTGAGCCACCGCGCCCGGCCTCAATTATTTCTTAAAAAAAAACAAAAAACAAAAAAAAAAAGCAGCAATATATTTGCTTTTAACTTGGACCCGACTGACAATGAGCCACTATAAAGGGCATTCTGGGGACAGATGCTAATGCAACAACGACTGATTGATTATTCTATTACTGTTTTTTTTTTTTTTTTTTTTTGAGAGAGTCTCACTCCGCCTCCCGGGGTTACGCCATTCTCCTGTCTCAGCCTCCCGAGTAGCTGGGACTACAGGCACCCGCCACCTCGCCGGCTAATTTTTTGTATTTTTTAGTAGAGACAGGGTTTCACCGTGTTAGCCAGGATGGTCTCGATCTCCTGACCTCGTGATCCACCCGTCTCGGCCTCCCAAAGTGCTGGGATTACAGGCTTGAGCCACCGCGCCCGGCCTCTATTACTGTTAAATTCGTTCCTGGGGGTGACGATGCGGGTAGGTCATCTTTGTTAAGACACCTGCTGTGTTCAGGGGAAACACAACAGGAATGTCTGCAACTGATTCTCAAACTGTCCAAGAAAAAAAGGTACGTATACACACACAGTGTAAAAATATACACCCAGAGGAAAGACCTCTGCCAAATGTGGTCCAGAAGAGGACCCAGAGCCTGGATCTGCCCCTATGCAGGGTGGGAATCCAGGAAGGCTTCCTAGAGGAAGTGATGCTGCAGGTAAAACATGTAGGCAGAGACAAGCCTTCCTGCCCCAGGCAAGACCCCACCCACTCCCGTGGCTGTGTCCACCCTGCCACGTGCGTAAGCCCCAGGCTCACCTGATTCACACGGCGCAGTGGGGACACGTCCACAGCCTGTCGTCTCACAGTCCCGGCGCGTCCAATGCGGGTGGAGTCCTCCCGGGGACCACTGTTGATGATGGCGTTCACCAGGACCTGCAGAGGGTTCTAGAGAGAAGGGGGCTATGAGCCTGACTTCCAGCCCCATGCATTCCTCCCCCTTCCTCACCCCTAAAACGAGAGTGACCACACCACACAGGGGATAAGCCTGGCATACACACTGTGGGGCTTTGGGGTGTACTGAGGGCACAGCCTGCCCTCACCAGGCCACAGAGCCCTACCTCGCCTGTGAGCAGGTGTATGATCTCGAAGGCATGCTTGACGATGCGCACAGTCATCAGCTTCTTGCCGTTGTTGCGGCCGTGCATCATCATGGAGTTAGTGAGGCGCTCCACAATGGGACACTGAGCTTTGCGGAAGCGTTTGGCGGCATACCGCCCTGCACTGTGAGGCAGGTACTTGGCATACTTCTCCTTCACTGCTATGTAATCCTGGGGCAGCAGGGAGCAGGAAATGAAGGGAAAATGGTCAGGAGCAGCATGGGTGTTGGCCAGACACTAGAGGAGAAATTGAGTACCCATTCGGGGTAGTCCAACAGCCGTCTGGGATCCTGGTATGCCTCCCTAGGGGACTTGGATATAAGCCCCATCCACCATGAGGAAAAAAAACCCTGAACAGGTGACTTTACCAAGTCGCTAAAAAGTACACTTCCTTTATAATCAAAGAGTGGGAATCTAAGGAGACTAGATTTTGGACCAGATAATTGTTTGGGGGGCTATCCTGCATACTATAGGATGTTTAACAGCCATCTGGTATGCCACTGGCAACCCCCTGCCTTTTTTTTTTTTGAGATGGAGTCTTGCACTATTGCCCGGGCTGGTATGCAGTGGCGCCATCTCAGCTTGCTGCAACCTCTGACTCCGAGGTTCTTTCCTCTGGGTCTTGCCTCAACCTCCAGAGTGGCTAGGATTACAGGCGCCTGCCACCATGCCCAGCTAGTTTTTTTTTTTTTGTATTTTTAGTAGAGACACGGTTTCACTATGTTGGCCAGGCTGGTCTTGAACTCCTGACCTCGTGATCCACCCGTCTCGGCCTCCCAAAGTGTTGGGATTACAGGAGTGAGGCACTGCGCCTGGCCTGTTCTTTCTTTTTTTTTCCCCCTCAACTGAGTCTTGCTGTTGCCCAGGCTGGAGTGCAGTGGTGCGATCTTGGCTCACTGCAACTTCTGCCTCCTGGGTTCAAGTGATTCTCCTGCCTCAGTCTCCTGAGTAGCTGGGATTACAGGCACACGCCACCAAGCCCAGCTAAATTTTTTGTACTTTTAATAGAGAAGGGGTTTCACTATTTCGAGCAGGCTGTTCCTGAACTCTTGACCTCAAGCGACCTACCCGCCTTGGGCTCCCAAAGTGTTGAAATTACAGGCATGAGCCACGGTGCCTGGCACGATACCAGTTTTCACACCTAAAAATGTATTCCAACATTGCTAAGTGTCCCCTAAGACAGGGGACTATAAGAGCTACAGTTTTTTTTTTTTTTTGAGACGGAGTCTCGCTCTGTCACCCAGGCTGGAGTGCAGTGGCCGGATCTCAGCTCACTGCAAGCTCCGCCTCCCGGGCTCACGCCATTCTCCTGCCTCAGCCTCCCGAGTAGCTGGGACTACAGGCGCCCGCCACCTCGCCCGGCTAGTTTTTTGTAGTTTTTAGTAGAGACGGGGTTTCACCGTGTTAGCCAGGATGGTCTTGATCTCCTGACCTCGTGATCCGCCCGTCTCGGCCTCCCAAAGTGCTAGGATTACAGGCTTGAGCCACCGCGCCCGGCCAGAGCTACAGTTTTTTTGTTTTTTCGTTTGTTTTTTGAGATGGAGTCTGCCTCCCAGGCTGGAGTGTAGTGGTGCAATCTTGGCTTACTGAAACCTCTGCCTCCCAGATTCAAGCGATTCTCCTGCCTCACCTTCCCAAGTAGCTGGGACTATAGGTGCACGCCACCATGCCAGGCTAATTTTTGTTATTTTTAGTAGAGATGGGGTTTCGACACATTGGCCAGGCTGGTCTTGAACTCTTGACCCCAGGTGATCTGCCCGCCTCAGCCTCCCAAACTGATGGGATTACAGGCATGAGCCACCGCACCTGGCTGAGAACTTTTCTGTTTTTTTGGTTTTTTTTTTTGGAGACAGAGTCTCACTCTATCACCCAGGTTGGAGTGCAATGTCGCCATCTCAGCTCACTGCAACCTCTGCCTCCTGGGTTCAAGCAATTCTCCTGCCTCAGCCTCCCAAGTTGCTGGGATTACAGACATGCGTCACCATGCCCGGCTGTTTTTTTTGAGATGGAGTTTCATTCTTGTTGGCCAGAATGGAGTGCAATGGCATGATTTTAGCTCACCCCAACCTCCACCTCCCAGGTTCAAGCGGTTCTCCTGCATCAGCCTTCCAAGTAGCTGGGACAACAGGTGCGCACCACCATGCACGGCTAATTTTTATATTTTTAGTAGAGACAGGGTTTCACCATGTTGGCCAGGCTGGTCTCAAACTCCTGACCTCAGATGATCTGCCCACCTCGGCCTCCCGAAGTGCTAGAATTACTGCACCTGGCCCAGAACCACAGTTTTAAATCATTTAACAAGCCTTCTTATACTTACATAGCCACCCCCTGACAAAAATCTGGAAAAATGCCAAAAAGTTAACCCTGTGTATGTACAGGGGAAGAGAGGAGCTATGTGTATTCAAAGAAGACTGCTGTTGATAGTTCCATTACAAAATGTACCCAAGGCCATTCTATCACTTGCCTCTTAGAATATATACAAACTACCTGTTTCTACAAATACAAGGAATGATGAGAAAAGAACACAAGACACGGAAACTCTCAGTACTATTTCACAGTCTGGCTGCAAGAAAAAAAAACCTCCAGTCTGGTGAAGGGCATTCAGGCAGGGCTTTCGTTATGCAGCAAAAAACTGCAAACACCAAATTCCCCAGCAAGGGTTTGTCTCAACAGTGGAGCCTTGCACAGGTGTTTAAAATACAGTGAACTCCTGTTGATGTTTATTTCCCTAGCAGAACAGGCATCTAACAAATGTTTAGTAGATCAAGGAGTTTGAGGCCAGCCTGGCCAACATGGTGAAACCCTGTCTTACAAAAATTAGCTGGGCGTGGTGGCATGCGCCTGTAGTTCCAGCTATTAGGGAGGCTGAGGCAGGAAAATCACCTGAACCTAGGAGGCAGAGGTTGCAGTGAGCCGAGATCATGCCACTGCACTCCAGCCTGGGTGACAGAGCAAGACTCCATCTCAAAAAAAAAAAAAAAAAAAAGTAACAGAGACCCAGTGTGGCACACAAAGTCTAAAACACTTACTATCTGGGCCTATAATGAAAATGTTTGTGGGCTGGGCGCGGTGGCTCATGCCTATAACCCCAGTATGTTGGGAGGCTGAGGTAGGAAAGTCACTTGACCCCTGGGAGGCAGAGGTTGCTGTGAGCAGAGATCGCACCACTGCACACCAGCCTGAGAGACAGAGTGAGACTCTTGTCTCACAAATAAATAAATAAGGCCAGGTGTGGTGGCTCATGCCTATAATCCCAGCACTTTGGGAAGCTGAGGCGGGTCGATCACCTGAGATCAGGAGTTCAAGACCAGCCTGGCTAACATGGTGAAACCCCTCTCTAATAAAAATACAAAAATTAGGCCGGGCGCAGTGGCTCACGCCTGTAATCCCAGCACTTTGGGAGGCCAAGGCGGGCGGATCACCTGAGGTCAGGAGTTAAGAGATCAGCCTGACCAGTATGATGAAACCCCGTCTCTACTAAAAATACAAAAATTAACTGGGCATGGTGTCATGTGCCTGTAATCCCAGCTACTCGGGACAGCAGAATTTTGTATTAAGTTTTGCAATTGGGAAGTGTGAGTTGTCTTACTTTGTTCCTACTCTGCACAGTTTTACACATACCCTTTTTCTCCCCTCCCCACCAAGGCAGAATCGCGTGAACCCAGGAGGCAGAGGTTGCAGTGAGCCAAGATTGCACCACTGCACTCCAGCCTGGGCAACAAGAGGGAAACTCTGTCTCAAAAAAACAAAAAGCTCGACATGGTGGCAGGCGCCTGTAATCACAGCTACTCCAGAGGCTGAGGCAGGAGAATCGCTTGAACCTGGGAGCCGGAGGCTGCAGTGAGCCGAGATCGTGCCATTGCACTCCAGACTGGGCGACAAAAACGAAACTCTGTCCCAATCAATCAATCAATCAATCAATCAATGTTTGTGGACCCCCTGAAATAACCCATGAAGGAAAGATCTACAAGATATTCAGAGTGAAAAACAAGGCTGAATTATTCATTAGGTATAGTGTCTAAGTCCCCTGACGTTTTTACAGACAACAAAAAAGTTTTCATTCTTTTTTTTTTTTTTTTTTGAGGCGGAGTCTCGCTCTGTCACCCAGGCTGGAGTGCAGTGGCCGGATTTCGGCTCACTGCAAACTCTGCCTCCCGGGTTCACGCCATTCTCCTGCCTCAGCCTCCCAAGTAGCTGGGACTACAGGCGCCCGCCACCTTGTCCGGCTAGTTTTTTGTATTTTTTAGTAGAGACGGGGTTTCACCGTGTAGACCAGGATGGTCTCGATCTGCTGACCTGGTGATCTGCCCGTCTCGGCCTCCCAAAGTGCTGGGATTACAGGCTTGAGCCACCGCGCCCGGCCTCTGCCAGCTAATTTTTGACAAGTGGCCAAGGCCAACTGTGAGAAAAAAAAAATCTCTTTAAGAGATGGTATTGGATAACCGGATATTCACATGCAGAAGAATGACATTGGATGTTATGTATTTTACTACAAAAACAGTAAGAAAAATACCATGTGAGATGTGATGCTCCTTCTGGTGAAGGAGTCCTCTCGTGACAAAAGTTGTAGTCATCTTTGAACAGGACGTAAGAGCGGATGTGGTAGATGTGGTGGTCAAGGAATCCCTTCTTTACCTGTTATGACCTCTATTCTTGACTTAGTGGCACATCAATAAGTTTGATGTGTTCCTTCCTGGAATAATCTCTGCCCCCAGCCGGGAAGGCCAATCACAAGTTCCCCTCACCTGTAGGGAAATGTCATTGATCTGCACATCATCGGTGCTCCACTTCCCAAAGAGCTTGATGTCTGGGGTCTCTGCCACCGCTGGTGCCGCTGTCTCCCACTCGGTCATCCTGGGACAGGGTGATGACAGGAAAAAAACGTCAGAGCCCAGCTAGCATGGAGCAGAGGCGCACCCATCCCCAACTCTGAGGCTAGCCACCATCCTGTGATGAACTGGAGAGTCGCAAAGGACCAAGACAGGCTGTGAACGTGTTTTCAAGCACTAGAAAAATTACTCAGCTCTCAGCAAGAAGCATCTGTCTTTCACCTAGAACCCCTGGGCGCAAGACTTGGCAGCCACCAGTCAACAGCTGCTGCATTGGGACCAAGGTATAACGGCTCAGCAGATGCCAAATGTCCTTATATTGCATCGGCTGTAATTCAAACCACAACCTCGCCATTCACATGGTCTTTGACCCAAGTCAACATTCTGCCTTGGACTGTTTCCTTGGCCGTGAGGTGGGATCGCTATATGACATCAAGGACCACGGTAGGTACTGTGTGGCACAATCAGCCCAAAGGTTTCGATTCTTGACTGACAGTATGAAGGTTCTAGGGGCTGCTATTAAGGAGGGAAAGTTACACAGAGCAAAAGAGTGCACCGTGTGCCTAAGAAACAGAAATTTCCTCTCAGAGTACAACTGCATAGTGCAAACCAAGATCCCCAAGCCCCGCTATGGGGAAAAGCTAGAAGCGGCGAAGCACCAGGAAGAAGTCAACAGTAACTGGTACCGCGCCCGTCTCTTCTACATTTTTTTTTCCAGAGACAGAAGTGAAACCTAATGAGAAAAGGCCTAGGTCGCGGGGCACTATCCCGAAAAGACCATGAACTGTCCCTAGGATCCCCGGCCCCGCGGCGGTCTCACCTGAGAACACAGCCTGAGGGTCTCTGTCGCTCAGGAAAGACCACGTGCCGCCCTGGCACAGACAGGAAGAGACCGCGCGCAGCGGGCCAACGCATTTAACTGGGAAGAAAACTTCCGGGTCAGCAGGGGAGACGCTTGCGTAAAAGGCCATCATGTCCCTAAGGACCAATCCGGAGGAAGGATGTAGAGGAACCTTTTGGGCTAGAGGGAACGGGGGCAGCCCATGCGCATGCGCAGTTGCAAAAGCGCCTCTAGAAGCGGGCCTGGCGGATGTTCGCTACCCCATACTTGCCCTGTCTTGTGGGCGCCTGCAGAAACGCAGAGATTTCCGTGAGGCCAACGCCGCCATGTCTAATAAGGAAAAAAGTCCGGCCCGCGCTCGCTTGTTTGTTCAGCTGCTGACGTTAAATCCCACCTGCCGCGGGAGTAGCCAGTTCAGTTCCCTCTGGCTCCTCTCCGCGGCCACGGCCGCCTCACAGGCACGCGCGTGATGCGGCCCTGGGTTGGCGGAGTGGGGCCCAGTGGTCACTGCCACTCCACAGGCCCGGTTTGTCGCGCGCATGCGCCTGCCCACACACGGCCCCTCCCCCACCTCCCGACCTAGGCGCACCACGCTCGCGAGTCCTGGGTTCCGCGCCTCTGGCTGGGCCTTTTTCCCTGGGGAACCCTTCCTGTCATACCACGCTGGGTTCCCCCACAACTTCCGCGCCCTTCACCTGTGCTATGCAGTAATCGCGCCCACGAAAGTGGGGAGACCGCCGGCACGAGGGCCCAGGGTTGCGGCGGCTGGAGCAGCGCGACCCGCTCTGGGTGGAGCACGGAGGTAGCCTACAGGCTACGCGCAGTGTCCGGGAGGAGGGGGTCGGCAGGTCGGGGGCCTTTCGTGTTTGTCCTTGCGTCCTCCACGGCCCGGGAGCCCGCGCGAGGGCTTGCAGCTGCCTGCCTTCAGGGCTCACGTCACCAAGCCCTCGTGTCTGCAGACCTGGCTCTCAGGGGTGCCTCTTGAACGGGCCGACCTCTCCGACGGCCAGAAACGTAGGTTTTTAGCCAAAGAATAAAAGGAGGCATGGAAGATTAAGCCATAAGATGGAGGAGATGATTCCCGCCAGCACATAATCCGCTGCCCCCCCCCCCACTTCTGTCCCTTCCCCCAGCTGCCTCTGAACAGGTAGGGCCTCTGAACAGCTCAGCCCTGGCTGGGCAGACAGCGAACCCTCTCAGTGGGCCTGAGCTATTCCGTGGGATTGAGGACGTGGGCCTTCGACCCGGGGTCCTCATCCGTGCGTGGGGTTGGCACGGTAGTGAGTGCCCAAGCTCACTCTATTAACTTGGCCACCCTGGTAGCCAGTGTGGACACTATGCCTGCCCATGACCTGTTCATATCCCTCTGCCTCTCCCAGCTTGTTAGACCTAGTCTCATGAGCAGAACTGGGTTTCCAGAGGTAGCGACCACTGTTGACTGTATGTCTGCTTGCAGCATGCATAGATGTGGCCTTCACGAGGCCAGACTCCAGGACCACCTGGGGCCGCCCTGTCTCTGATGCCCACCTCTGCCTCCAAGGGGGTATCCCTCCAACTCGGGATCCCAAGGGCCCAGCCACTTGACCCAGGTCCCAGGGCTATGCCTGCCCTCTACTCCCACCCCTGAGGCATGCACATAGTAGATGCCCAGCAGCTGTGTTTCTTCACTGCCTGCCTGTAAAGGCTCTTCTTACCCCAATCCAGGGGCATTTCTGTCTGGCTACTGCTGAGGACTCCCTACAGTGGGCGCCTTGGACTATGGTCAGTTACAGCTCAGGAAAGGACACATGCCCTGAAGCTGGCCTGGTCAGGGGGTCAGACCTCAGCCTCTGGTGAGGGGCACGGCCAACTGCCACCACCCAATGGCCTTTACTGCTGCCCTCCATCCTGTGCAGACTAGCAGCCTTGAGGCTCTCACTGGGGTCTGCATGGTTGCAGGAGGGGTTAGGTGGGCTCCTTCCTGGTCTTGAGTGAGGGGCATGGGGGGGGGGGTGCTAGTTGTAGGGAGGGTGGGAGCAAACAGGCAGGACTCATCAGGACCGGTTCAGCCCACCCCTCTGAACCTGTTTTCCCCTTCAGTGTGGAAAGGAGAATGCAATCTCAGGCAAGGTCAATGTGAACCCTGTGGCCTGGCCACCATGGTCACTTGATAATGGACATCTTTATAGACCTCATGAGAATGACCCACTGTGCTGCAGAGGGCAGGTGCCCTCGGGTGTGCGGTGGTGAATACTACAGAGCCAAGACTCATGCACCCCCCTGCCAGGCCCAGGGTGGTCCTGCCTCCCCAGGTCCCTAAGGTGCTAGGATAAGATGCAGAATATGACCTCATAGGTCTAGGGCTGCTGGTGCTGTGCTCTTTAGACTGGATGAGGACCCCAGGGACTCTGCAGAGATCCACCTCACTTCTGGTACATTGTGTCCATCCTGAGTGGCTGGCCCCAGACTGGAGTCCTCACTTCTGGGAAGGCACCCTCTGGGCCCTGCTGGGCCACTTGCCCACTCTCCAGGCAGTCACTTTGCCTGTCCACCCTACCAGCCACAGTCCTCCTGTCAGCTGATCTTATGTCCCTGTGATGGCTCCTTTTTTTTTTTTTGGAGACAGTCTCACTCTGTCGCCCAGGCTGGAGTGCAGTGGCCCAATCTTGGCTCACTGCAAGCTCTGCCTCCCGGGTTCACGCCATTCTCCTGCCTCAGCCTCCTGCGTAGCTGGGACTGCAGGCGCCCGCCACCACGCCCGGCTAATTTTTTTGTATTTTTAGTAGAGACGGGGTTTCACCATGTTGGCCAGTATGGTCTCGATCTCCTGACCTCGTGATTCTCCCGCCTCAGCCTCCCAAGGTGCTGGGATTACAGGTATGAGCCACCGCGCCTGGCCACGATGGCTCCTTAATGCCCTTACTGGCACTTTGGTTGTCTGTTGACGTCACCAACCTGATTATCAACTCGTTTGGAATGCGCTGGATTCAGTCCACCTAGTTGCCTGGCAGAGCCAAGCCTGGCCCTGCCATATCCCAAACCTGATCTTGTGCCCATGGTTGATCCTTCATGGGCTACTTTGGCCCAGCCACTGTCTGCTTCCATGGGATGCCCACCTATAATGGATTGAATGGCGGCCCCCAAAAGATAAGTTCATGCCCTAATACCCAGACCCAGTGAATGTGACCTATTGGAAAAAAATCTTTGCAGATGTAAATTAGTCAAGGATCCCAAGACGAGAGCATCCTGGATTAGTGGGGTAGACCCTAAATCCAATGGCAAGTGTCCTTATAAGAGACAGAAGAGGGCCGGGCGTGGTGGATCACGAGGTCAGGAGATCGAGACCATCCTGGCTAACACGGTGAAACCCCATCTCTACTAAAAATACAAATGAGCTGTGCGTGGTGGTGGGCGCTTACAGTCTCAGCTACTTGGGAGGCTGAGGCAAGAGAATCACTTGAACCTAGGAGGTGGAGGTTGCAGTGAGCCAAGATCGCACCACTTCACTCCAGCCTGGTTAAAGAATGGGACTCCATCTTACACACACACACACACACACACACAGATTCTTTTTTTTTTTTTTGAGACGGAGTCTCGCTCTGTCGCCCAGGCTGGAGTGCAGTGGCCGGATCTCAGCTCACTGCAAGCTCCGCCTCCCGAGTTTACGCCATTCTCCTGCCTCAGCCTCCCAAGTAGCTGGGACTACAGGCGCCCGCCACCTCGCCCGGCTAGCTTTTTGTATTTTTTAGTAGAGACGGGGTTTCACCGTGTTAGCCAGGATGGTCTCAACCTCCTGACCTCGTGATCCGCCCGTCTCGGCCTCCCAAAGTGCTGGGATTACAGGCTTGAGCCACCGCGCCCGGCCCACACACAGATTCTTAAGGAAATTTGGCCAAGTATTTCAGGATGCTTCAGCCACTGGGGTTTGCTTTCATGGCTCACCAGCACCTTCGCCCCTCCTGGAAATGCCAACTTCCATTTCTCCTCTGTTCTTCCAGATCCTACAACCAGGATTCTGTGTTGGGGAGCCAAGATGCCCTGCTGAAGCCTCCATCCCCTGAGGCTGCTTCGCAGTAAGCTGCCCGGGCCCTCAGAAGAGGCCTGAAATGGAGTAGAGGCCCTTTGCTGAGGACAGCATGGAGCCAAGAGGGGGAACCTCTGCGGAGGGATGGCCGGTAGCAGCACAACTCTCCAGGGTGCAGGGTCCCAGGCCTGCAGACATAGAATGAGCCCTAGCCTGGGGACCTGTGGGATTGGTAAAGTTGGACCCCTTGGGTGGGCGCCCCACTGGAGCTTCCTCTCCAGGTCCTTGCCTGGTTCAGAGTCTTGTTCCTGAAATCGCTCCTGTGTGACCATTGTCACAAGATGCTTCTCTGGTGCTGCCCCCGCAAGAACCCTGCAGGGTCACTTAGACAACAGGCTTGTGTAGAAGTGAAGAAAGCCGGCCGGGCGCGGTGGCTCAAGCCTGTAATCCCAGCACTTTGGGAGGCCGAGACGGGCGGATCACGAGGTCAGGAGATCGAGACCATCCTGGCTAACACGGTGAAACCCCGTCTCTACTAAAAAATACAAAAACCTAGCCGGGCGAGGTGGCGGGCGCCTGTAGTCCCAGCTACTCTGGAGGCTGAGGCAGGAGAATGGCATAAACCCGGGAGGCGGAGCTTGCAGTGAGCTGAGATCCGGCCACTGCACTCCAGCCTGGGCAACAGAGGGAGACTTCGTCTCAAAAAAGAAGTGAAGAAAGCCTACAGACTGTCATAGACCCCATAGCCAGTCCCCTCCAGACAAGTCCCCCACACCTATGCCTGCCAAGTGGTAAGGCCTTTGACTGGTGCTTCAAACTCCACTCCAGGGCTGCCAGTCAACCCATGCCAGCCCTGCAGGGACAAGGCCTTTGTGTGGTGGCTAGGCCTGTGGTACCACCAGATGCTTCACTCCAGAGGGAGGCCCTTTCTGTGCCTGGGAGTGGGAAGTTCTTCCACATGGGCTCGAGACGCCTCCAGTAGCAGTGCACCCACAGGCGTGAGAAATCCTACTTGTGTCAGGCCAGGTGCAGTGGCTCACGCCTGTAATCCCAGCACTTTTGGGAGGCCGAGGCGGGTGGATCATGAGGTCAGGAATTCAATACCAGCCTGGCCAAGATGGTGAAACCCCATCTCTACTAAAAATAGAAAAATTAGCCGGGCGTGGTTGTGGGCACCTATAATCCCAGCTACTCAGGAGGCTGAGGCAGAGAACTGCTTGAACCTGGGAGGCGGAAGTTGCAGTGAGCTGAGATCGCGGCCACTGCACTCCAGCCTGAGCAACAGAGTGAGACTGTGTCTCAAAAATAAATAAATAAATAAATCCTACTTCTGTCCCAATTGGGGCCAGTGGCTGAACCTGTCACACATCTGCGCTCCTTTCTCTGTGACAATTGTCAAGGCCTTCCCGTGCAACTCTCTTCAGCCACCAAGGGACCCACAAGGCGGGCAGCCCTCCAAGTGCCCTTCAGCCTCCTGCTCGCCCTCAATGAGCCTGGTGAGCCCTGAGTTTTGTACTTGGGCAGTGAACTAGACCTCTTGACAAGGCTTTCCATGTCCAGACACCCAAAGGATGGACAAAGGGAGTGGGACAGTCCCAGCATCCCTGAAGCAGATGCAGTGGAGGCAGAAAGGTAGGGCAAATTGGGTCGTATATATGTGCTGGACTGGCCAACAAAATTAGATGTCCCTATGGAGGGCAGGAGCCACACAACAAATGGGGGCAAGAGCTGGGTGACAAACGGGTAGAAGGCCTGACCAGTTCATCCTACCTGGGAGGGCCCTAGAGTCCACAACACCCAAAGGGGCTGGGGAGGCCGTGGTTCCCCAACGGGGCTGCACATGTTAGAATCAACTAGGGGCCTGGTGCGGTGGCTCAAGCCTGTAGTCCCAGCAATTTGGAAGGTTGAGGCACAAGGATCGCTTCAGCCCAGGAATTCCAGACCAGTTTGGGCAACATACGGAGACCCTATCTCTGAAATAAATAAAAATAAAAAAAACGATCCAGGCATAGTGGCTCCCACCTATAGTCCCAGCTATTCGGGAGAGTGAGGTGGGAGGGTCGCTTCAGTACAGGAGTTCGAGACCAGCCTGGGCTGGATAGTGGGAAGAAGAAGGGAGGGGGAGGGAAAGAAGAAAGAAAATTAGCCGGGCGTGGTGGCGCGCGCCGGTGTTACCAGCTACTCTGGAGGCTGAAGTAGGAGGATCGCTTGAGCTCAGGAGGTCGAGGCTGCAGTGAACCGTGATGATGTCACTGCATTCACCTGGGCGACACAGCGAGAGACCCTGTCTCAAAAAAGCAAACAAAAAAAAAACAAAAAAATAGACTCAACAAAGGACTTTTTACGCGCAGATGCTCGGGCCCACTCCCAGATTCTGATGTTATCGGTCTGACTCGCAACGCGCTCACCAGGACACTTTAGACCTTCCCAAGTGCTTCAGAGCCCAACCCTCCCACCCGAGGGGAGGCTGCGAGCGGCAAGTCGTTTCCGGGTTGGGACCTCTTAGAAATCAGATTGGGAGAAAGAGGCTATCAATCATCATCATGACCAATCACACGCTTTGACGCGGAGAAATGGGCGGGACTCTACGGCCCTGCCCGGAACGCCGTTTCCTTGGCGACGACGCAGCCGCTCCCTGCCTTTTAGGTGTGGCCGGCCTCTGTTTCTACGACAACGGAAACCCAAGCCCCCCGCTACACCGCTTTCTCTGCAGCGCCAAAGCGGAACAAGACGGGACTACGTTTCCCAGCAGTCCCCGCGCGGGTTCTCGCCGGCGCTTGCTGTGGCCCGGGTCCCTCAGTGCCGCGTCGGCCCGGAGGTGGCGGGAGGACGGCTCCGCGCTGCATGCGGGGCGGGGACCAGGGGACCCGTGCGGGCCGCCTCCAGCGAGTAAGTGGCATTCTGCGTGGACCCGCAACCTCGGCCTGCGAGGCGGGGACCTCCCGGCACATAGCGCGGCCACCACCCCAGTTCCCTCTCCACCTCCGCGGGCGGGGCCCGGGGCAGAGGCGTGACGCCGCGCACTTCCGGTCCTCGCGCTCCGGGTCCGGACCGGCCACAGCAGTCGCGACCTTGAGTTCCGGGCGGGACGGGCTGCTGTAGTTCTGGCCCCCGCGTTTCCATGCTGGGTGTCATTGAAGCCCGCGACGGGAGGCTCCAGGCCCGGGACGCATCCTGGCGGCCTGCGGCTCTCGGAGTCAAGCCCACCTGCTAGCCGAGGCCGACGCCGGCCTCCCTACCGCCTCTGCCCCCGCATCCTGGCCTTTGCACTTGCTCTTCCCTTACCTTGTCTCCAGACCGGTTTCATGCCCGCTCCTCACAGAGACCCGAAGAATCCGCTGCCTCCCTCCCCGGCGCCCTCGCGCTGCTCCCTGTCTGATGTTCTTCACGTCTTTTTCTCTTTTAAACTGTCTCCTTGTTCATTTCTTCTTGTCTGCGGCCCGCTACTTCACTCACTATTAGAGCAGGATGTAGCACCGTTTGGCCCTGACACAGTGGATGTCCTGCGAGGGTTGAAGCTTGCTAATCCTTGAGGGTGGAGGCACCGTGGGGAGGACAGGCACAGGAGGGAGCTGTGCCTGTACTCAGAGGACATTTCTTCTGCTATACAATGCGTGGTGCACTGTTCTTCCCATTGCGTGCACAGTGTAGAACTGGACATTCTGTGTCCCCTGGGACTGTCAGTGTGGGTGAGGTTGGTCTGTGGCTCAGAGAGGTGGAGCCGCGCTGAGTTGGGTACTAGCCTGTGTCCTCCACACCTCAGGGCCACCAACATTGACTTCTCTGCACACTCTGTTTTTTTTTTTTTTTTTTTAATTGTTGTTTTTGTTGTTTTGAGATGGAGTTTTGCTCTTATTGCCCAGGCTGGAGTGCAGTGGCGCGATCTCGGCTCACTGCAGTCTCCTCCTCCCGGGATCAAGCGATTCTTCAGCCTCAGCCTCCCGAGTAGCTGGGATTACAGGCATGCACCACCGTGCCCAGCGGCTTCCCGTCACATTCTCTTGGGCAAATAAGACCTCACTGTGCCGTGTCCAACCTCCATGAGGACTTGGAACCTCAATAGCTTTCCTGTGTGTGCTGTTGCTCTGCAGTTCTACAGGGCTCAGCCTTGGCCACGTTAACCCCTCAGTCCCCCTAAATTGGTAGCTCTGCATCCTGTTCTCAACACCAGAAGCCCTGAGGGCAACTAGAAAGGCTGGGCGAGCACCCAGGTACAAGCATGCTCACCTGGGGCAGATGGGCAATCATTGTCAGAACAGCCTGGGAGAGCTGTAATGCACCATCAAGGATGGGCGCCTGGGGCCTGGGACCCAAAGCCTCGATTGTGTTTGCTCTGCTCAGCCTCAGATCATGGGTCCATGGCTGAAATGTCACCCACCTACAGGTGGGATAATTGTACAGTGCATCCTGGGAGCAGATCGAGGAGACGAAGAGATTCAGCCATGGTCCACAGCTCCCACCTGCTGTGTCTGGTGCTGGGAGGCAGGTTCTTGTTGCAGCAGAGGAGCCACCCGTGGGAGCAGGGCATCTGGGGACCAATCCGAAGATGCTCTTAGCACATGGCCAGCAGGCGCCCCTCAGCCCCCACCTCCCACGAGTTCAGGGTCCCTTTCTGCCAAGTGGGGACTGCTGGTTCTTCAGGACAACCCAGCTTCCCCAACCCTCTGTTCAGACACTGAGCAGTCCTCTGACTCCCCATCACTAGGGATCAGGAGAGCCCCACACAACACACCCATTCTGTTGAGGGTGCTAGACCAGTCTCTATTAGTTTCTATGCTGCTATAACACACTACCACAAACTGGGCAGTTTAAAACAACAGAAATTTATTCTCCGAGTCCTGGAAGCCAGAAGTCTGAAATCAAGGTGTCGGCAGGACTGTGCTCTCTGACGGCTCTGGATGGGGGTCTTTCCTTGCCTCTTCTGGCTTCTGGCGGCTCCAGGTGTTCCTTGGAGTGTGGCTGCATCACGCCAATATCAATCTTCATCTTCACATGGCCTCCTCTTCTCCGTGTCAGAACTCCCTTTGCCTCCTTCATAAGGACACCTGTCACTGGAGTTAGGACACACCCAGGTTATTCAGAGTGATCTCATCACAAGATCCTTAATTATGTCTGCAAAGACCTAATAAGGTCACATTCTGAGAGTTCCAGGGTTAGGGCACTGGACGTATCTTTTGCAGGGTGAGGGACATCTTTCAACCTATTACAGCCTCCTTCAGTGGAAGCTGCCGGTCCTGGGTGACCTCATGTGCCCATCCATTCTTGGGCCTGTCCATTGATTCCATGGTGACCAATTGTCCCTGTTTGGCCAGGCTGCCCCAGGTATGGTCTTTCACCTGGGAAGTCCTCAGCCCCTAAGTCCCTAGAGTTCTAGGAAGTCATGCTGAGTGCTGATCCTCGCCCTGCTCATGCCACCAGCTGTTGTACAGACTGTGACATGAAGCCAGCAGCCTTGGAGCTAATAAGGCAGGTGGCCAGGTCCCTCCATCCCTGACACCTGGGTCCCTGTGACCTGGAGTTATGTCAGAGAGGTCCAGATCCTGGCTGCGGGGCTTCTGGGATGGCACATTGTGAAAGCGGGGCCTCTGACCTCCTGCTGCTCAGCATCCATAGTGGCATGCTCCCTCCGCCTTGTAAGAGGCTGGAGTCCACACTGGTACCCCCATCAGAGTTTATGGCTGGGGAGTTCCCGGTCCTGTGTGTGGGGACCTCAGATCCCAGCCTGGCAATGACCCTGGACCGACCCCCTTAGCAGTGGGTCCTGGTGGCTTTCTCAGGAGCTCTTCAGTCAGCCTGGCCTCTCAGAGGCAGACTAGGGAACACTACAAAACCTGCAGTGCTCAGACAGAGGCTTGAGAGAGTATGGGGAGGTGGGCAGGATGGGCCTGCCCCGAATAGCCAGGTCCATGGCCAGCAGACGGACTCCAGAGAGAGAAGCCTACACCTGTGAGAGACAGACACCAGATACTGGGGACGGTGGTTGGGAGCCAGCGGGCAGCCTGGGTGTGGACAGAGCTCCATGGTCAGACAGACCAGAATGTGTGTCTGTCTCCATGTCCTGCGTCCTGCCCTCAGTCTCCTCCCTAAAAGTCACAACTTCCCATCTGGTGGCAGCAATGGGCATATGCCCCTGTAAGGAATTGCCCTGTGCCCTGAATATCATTCCTAGCAAGCATGTTCCGTTTCTAATGAAGAGTTTTCTTTGCTTTCTTTGCTTTCTTTTTTTGAGATGTGGTCTCACTGTGTTGCCCAGGCTGGCGTGCAGTAGTGTGATCGTAGCTCACTGCAGCCTCGATCTCCCAGGCTCAAGCGATCCTCCCACCTTAGTCTTCTGGTAGCTGGGGCTACAGGCATGCACCACCACACCCAGATAGTTTTTTTTTTTTTTTCTTTTTCTTTTTTTTGAGACACAGCCTCGCTCTGTCGCCCAGGCTGGAGTGCAGTGGCGCGATCTCAGCTCACTGCAAGCTCTGTCTCCCTGATTCAAGTGATTCTCCTGCCTCAGCCTCCCGAGTAGCTGGGATTAGAGGCGTGCGCCACCTCGCCTGGCTAATTTGTATTTTTAGTAGAGATGGGGTTTCACTGCATTAGCTAGGCTGCTCTCGATCTCCTGACCTCGGGATCCATGTGCCTTGGCCTCCCAAAGTGTTGGGATTACAGACATGAGCCACCGTGTCTGGCCATTTTTTTTTCTTTTTTTCTTTTTTTTTTTTTTTAAGACAGAGTCTCCCTCTCTCGCCCAGGCTGGAGTGCAGTGGCGCAATCTCGGCGCACTGCAAGCTCTGCCTTCCTGGGTTCAGGCCATTCTCCAGTCTCAGCCTCCTGAGTAGCTGGGACTACAGGCGCCCACCACCACACCCGGCTAATTTTTTGTATTTTTAATAGAGATGGGGTTTCACCGTGTTAGCCAGGATGGTCTCGAACTCCTGACCTCGTGATCCGCCTGCCTCGGCCTTCCAAAGTGCTGGGGTTACAGGTGTGAGCCACCGTGCCCAGCCTATTTTTTTTGTTTGTTTGTTTTAAATAGAGACAGGGTTTCACCATATTGCTCAGGCTGGTCTCTTAACTCCTGGGCTCAAGCCATCCACCCACTTTGGCTTCACAAAGTGCTGGGATTATAGGCATGAGCCACCACACCCAGCCAAGTTTTCTCTTTGATATGAGTGAATTAACAGACACCTGGTTAAAGAAAATGCTTTTACCCCCGAGCTTAAGCCTGTGATGTGGAAACTATGCTCGGTACTCTGGTACGCAGTTGACTTGGCTGTGTATGAGAAATTACTTTATTTTCACCTAGAGATTTAAAAGAACTTGTTTTTCTCTTTCTTTTCTTTTTTTGAGATGGAGTCTTCCTCTGTCGCTCAGGCTGGAGTGCAGTGGCCCGATTTTGCCTCACTGCAAGCTCCACCTCCCGGGTTCACACCATTCTCCTGCCTCAGCCTCCTGGGTAGCTGGGACTACAGGTGCAACCACGCCCGGCTAACTTTTTGTATTTTTTTAGTAGAGACAGGGTTTCACCGTGTTAGCCAGGATGGTCTCGATCTCCTGACCTCCTGATCCACCCGCCTCAGCCTTCCAAAGTGCTGGGATTACAGGCGTGAGCCACCGCGCCCACCCAGGAACTTATTTTTCTCAATACAAATGTATTGTTTAAAAGAAACCACCTTTGGCCTGGCGCGGTGGCTTGTGCCTGTAATCCCAGCACCTTTGGGAAGCCGAGGGGCGGGTCACTTGAGGCCAGGAGTTTGAGACCAGCCAGGCCAACATGCTGAAACCTTGTCTCTACTGAAAATACAAAAATTAGTTTCTATGGATTTGCCTATTCTGGATATGTCATATAAATGGAATTAGCTGGGCGTGGGGGGCGGGCATCTGTAATCCCAGCTACTCACCAGGCTGAGGCAGGAGAATTGCTTGAACCTGGGAGGCTCTGTGCCAAAAAAATAAATAAGTAATAAAAATAAACCACCTTCATCCCATGGAGTGCTTTCATGTGACCAGGGCTCAAATGACATCCCAGATGTTACAGCCTCCACTTCCCAGGTTTCAGCGATTCTCTGCCTTAGTCTCCCAAGTAGCTGGGACTACAGGAATGTGCCACCACACCCGGCTAATTTTTGTATTTTTAGCAGAGATGGGGTTTCCACATTTTGACCAGGCTGGTCTCAGACAGAAAGGAGATGAGTGGTCGCTAGGGGCTGAGGGGAAAACAAATGGGGAGTAATTGCTTTATGGGCACTGAGTTTTGTTTTAGTGTAATTAAAATGTTCTGGAAATTATAGTGGTGATGGTTGCACAACATAGTGAATATATTAAAACCTAAACAATATACTAAAACCTGGCCAGGCAGTGGCTCACACCTGTAATCCCCGCACTTTGGGAGGCCAAGGTGAGAAGATTACTTGAGGCCAGTTCGAGTTTCATTCTGTCACCCAGGCTGGAGTGCAGTAACACACTCTCAGTTCACTGCAAGCTCCGCCTCCCAGGTTGCAGTGAACCAAGATCGTGCCACTTCACTCCAGCCTGGGCAACATGAAACCCTGTCTCTAAATAAATAAAAATAAATAAGTAAACAAACACATAAATAAATCAAGGGATATCTGGTCGGGCATGGTGGCTCATGCTTGTAATCCCAGCACTTTGGGAGGCTGAGGTGGTCAGATCACAAGGTCAGGAGTTCAAGACCAGCCTGGCCAACATGGTGAAACCCTGTATCTACTAAAAATACAAAGATTAGCCTGGCGTGGTAGTGGGCACCTGTAATCCCAGCTACTCAGGAGGCTGAGGCAGGAGAATTGCTTGAACCCGGCAGGCGGAGGTTGCAGTGAGCTGAGATCATGCCACTGCACTGCAGCCTGGGTGACAGAGACTCTCTCAAAATAAATAAATAAATAAATAAAAATAAATAAATAAAATAAGGGGATATCTGCTTTCCACAGAAAAAGGAATATAGGACAAAGGAGAAGAATCTGAGCTCCTGTGCTCAATGAAGTGGTGATTTAGAAGGTGCCACAAATGTGTCCATCTTGTGCTCTGCATGTGACGTTAGCCATCCAGGATTCATAGTCCAAAGGCTGCACTGGACAGATCCATCTTTGTTCTGGAAACAATGAGATCTAGGGAGGGGTCAGGAGGATAGTGCGGTTATCACTCGTGTGAGGCTGAGAAAACTCACATCACAACACAGTGAGGAAAATTCCCTTTTTTTTTTTTTCCCTGAGACGGTGTCTCGCTCTATCGCCCAGGCGGGAGTCCAGTGGCGCGATCACGGCTCACTGCAAGCTCCGCCTCCCAGGTTCACACCAT
The DNA here is from genome assembly GCF_009764315.1 of Trachypithecus francoisi. Taxonomy (NCBI): domain Eukaryota; kingdom Metazoa; phylum Chordata; class Mammalia; order Primates; family Cercopithecidae; genus Trachypithecus; species Trachypithecus francoisi. The sequence goes on along the minus strand of NW_022681457.1, from coordinate 13,649,043 downwards.
TCTCCTGCCTCAGCCTCCCGAGTAGCTGGGACCATAGGCGCCTGCCACCACATCCGGCTAATTTTTTGAGACGGGGTTTCACCATGTTAGCCAGGATGGTCTTGATCTCCTGACCTCATGATCCGTCTGACTTGGCCTCCCAAAGTGCTAGGATTCCAGGTGAGCCACCGTGCCTGGCCCCTCCCTCCCTTCTTCCTTTCCTTCCTTCCTTCCTTCCTTCCTTCCTTTCTCTCTCTCTCTCTGTCTCTTTCCTCTCTCTCTCTCTCTTTTTTTTTTTTTGATGGAGTTTCACTTTGGCTGGAGTGCAGTGGTGCGATCTCGGCTCACTGCAACCTCCACCTCCCAGGTTCAAGTGATTCTCTTGTCTCAGCCTCCTGAGTAGCTGGGATTACAGGCATGCACCACCATGCCTGGCTAATTTTGTATTTTTAGTAGAGACGGGTTTCTCCATGTTGGTCAGGCTGATCTCAAACTCCCGACCTCAGGAGATCCACCTGCCTTGGCCTCCCAAGGTGCTGGGATTGCAGGCATGAGCCACTGTGCCCGGCTGTCTTTTGTTTTCACTTGCTCTTCAATTGCTTGCTTAGGAGATGAATATGTATGTATGCACGTATGTGTATCTCGGCAAAGTCCCCTGTTGTAGGCAGAATAACGGCTCCCTGAAAGATGTGCACGTCCTGGTCCCTAGAACCTGTGCATATGTTACTTCCCAAGGCAAAAGAACTGAGTGTGGTGAGGTTTTGGATCCTGAGATGGGGGGGATTCCTGGATTATATGTGGTTGGCCCAGTGTGATCACAAGAGGCAGAAGGGTCAGAGTCCTGTAAAGAGTATAAAGAGATTTGACGACAAACCCAGAGAGACGAAGATGTCTTACTGCTGGCTTGAAGATGGAAGAAAGAAAAGTAGGTGGCATCTAGAAGCTGGAAATTGTCCCCAAACATCCTGCCCAAGAGCCTCAGGAAGGAACCCACACTACTGAAACCTTCCCTTAGGACTTCTGACCTCCAGAACTGTGAGATAACACGTTTCCATTGTCTCAAGCCACTATGGGGGTGGCAGTTTGTTAAAGCAGCAGTAGGTAACTAATATAGCCACAGCAGAATTTTTTTTTTTTTTTTTGGAGACGGAGTCTCGCTCTGTCACCTGGGCTGGAGTGCAGTGGCCGGATCTCAGCTCACTGCAAGCTCCGCCTCCCGGGTTTACGCCATTCTCCTGCCTCAGCCTCCTGTGTAGCTGGGACTACAGGCGCCCGCCACCTTGCCCGGCTAGTTTTTCTTCGTTTTTTTAGTAGAGACGGGGTTTCACCGCGTTAGCCAGGATGGTCTCGATCTCCTGACCTCGTGATCCGCCCGTCTCGGCCTCCCAAAGTGCTGGGATTACAGGCTTGAGCCACCGCGCCCGGCCCAGAATTTTAAAATAGTAATAGCAGGCAGCAGGCCTTGCTAATGTCCACACTTGCTGGAATGATCTGGGTTGCCTGTCTCCCTGTTCAGCTGTTTATACTTACCATTATCATACCCATTTTGTAGATGAGGCTGCCAGGCTTGAGAGAACCACCACTACCTGGTTGAAGAGGGGAGGGGCAGCTCAGAATTGGCCTCTGCAGCGTGGATCTCCCGGCCAGGCTCTCAGCTGTCAGGTGAGTCCACCTCACACCTCCCAGAAGACATGGACAATGGCAGTGAATGGAGCCAGGAGGACCTGGAGTGTGGGCTTGCCACTGAGAAGCTGAGGCCAGGAGTAAGTGAGATTTTGGGGAGCTTGCAGCTGAGCATCGGGGGAGTCCCTGTTGCTTGGGGAAGGGGGACCAGGGAGGGCCTTAGCCAGGGGCACAATGTTTTAGGAGCTAGTGTTGGGGAGGAGCAGATATGCGGGCAGGGAGAGCCTGGGAAGCTGTTCTCTGGGGTCTGGGTGGTGACAGTTTGAAGAGGGGCAGGAGGCCCTGCCTATATCACTCCATGTCCCCTTTCGCATCTGCAGAGAGCTGGGGGCTGCCCAGTAGGTGCCAGCTGTGGGATGGTCGCTCTTTGGCCCAGTTCTCCACTTCTCTTCTGGGAACCGCCAACCTCCATTTCTTCTCTGCTCTTCCAGATCCTACAACCAGAACTCTGCGCCCCAGGATGGAGGCTCCGGCCCAGAAGGCTGGGCAGGGAGGAATCCCCACGGCCGATGCCCGGGGTGCCTCCGGGGCCTGGGAGAAGAGGTCCGAGGAGCCGAGGCCCCTCGAACAGGACCGAGCTGGGAGCCACCCCACTCAAAAGGGGGACCTGTGTGGAGGGATGGCGGACGGTAGGACGACTCCCCCAGGCGGGGGCTCCCAGGGCTGCAACCTCCGGGTGAGCCCCGGCTCCGGGACCCGGCACAGCGCGGGGACCAGACCCCTCATGCGGGAGCCGTGCAGCCCCACCTCTTCTCAGGACCCTGAGCTAGTTACCCGCGAGGGGCTGCAGGCCAGGGAGGGCCCCTGTGGGAGCCCGGCACGTGGCAGGGGCTGCAGCAGGAACTCCTGTCTGGCGCGGCATCTCGGGGTGCCCGCTGGGGAGACGCCACCCGTGTGTGACCCCTGTCCGGAGCGGCTCCGGAACCGCCCCCGGACTCAACTGTGTGAGGTCCACACAGACTGTTGGCCATGCCAACTGGGGACGGGCGCTCGGACCTGCCCGAGGACCCCAAAGCCGACCTCCCGCGGGAGGAGCCCCTCGGTGGAGCAGCCCCAGGCTTGCGCGTGCGGCGAGGCCTTTGCGTGGAGGGCCCTGCGGATCCCCCAGGAGCGGCTGCAGGAGATGGAGGAGCCCCGTCCGTGTGCCCGGTGCGGGAAGCGCTTCCACACCAACCAGCAGCAGCAGACGAGCAAGGGCCCCCCAGTGTGTCCTGAGTGTGGCCAAACCTCACGACCTCGCCCGGGAGTCTCCAACCCCCCAGCCCAGCGGCTGTACGCTTGCGACGAGTGCGGCAAGGCCTTCACGCGCACCTCCAGCCTGCTGCAGCACCAGCGCATCCACACGGGCGAACGGCCCTACGAGTGTGCCGAGTGCGGCAAGGCCTTCGTGCGCTGCTCCGGCCTGTACCGCCACCAGAAGACGCACTCGGCTGAGCGCCACCGCCGTGGCCCCGTCCTGGCCCGGCGCGCCTTCCGGCTGGGGTGCCCGCCCTGCGGGGACTGCGGCGACCTGAGTCCCCGACGGGGGTCGGGAGCCAGGGAGAAGCCGTACGAGTGCGCCGACTGCGCCAAGGCCTTCGGGCTGTTCTCGCACCTCGTGGAGCACCGGCGCGTGCACACCGGCGAGAAGCCCTACGCTTGCCCCGAGTGCGGCAAGGCTTTCAACCAGCGCTCGAACCTGAGCCGGCACCAGCGCACGCACAGCAGCGCCAAGCCCTACGCGTGCCCACTGTGCGAAAAGGCCTTCAAGGGCCGCTCCGGCCTGGTGCAACACCAACGCGCGCACACCGGCGAGCGGCCCTACGGCTGCCCCGAGTGCGGCAAGACCTTCCGCGGCTGCTCCGAGCTGCGCCAGCACGAGCGCCTGCACTCGGGCGAGAAGCCCTATATCTGCCGCGACTGCGGCAAAGCCTTCGTGCGCAACTGCAGCCTGGTGCGCCACCTGCGCACGCACACGGGCGAGCGGCCCTACGCTTGCGGGGAGTGCGGCCGCGCCTTCAGCCAACGCTCCAACCTCAACGAGCACCAGAAGCGGCACGCGGGCCGCGCCGCACCTTGACCACCGGTAGCCGACGCGTCGCCCAAGCGAATCCTGCCTCGAGGAGGGGCTTTGTCCCGGAAAACCCACCGTTTGTAACCTTGATTAAACTTCACTTTGTACACATGGCGTCCACAGGCTTCCACTAACTCGAGTTTTATTTGACCTTTTCTTTTTTTTTTTTGAGACGGAGTCTTGCTCTGTCGCCCAGGCTGGAGTGCAGTGGCCGGATCTCGGCTCACTGCAAGCTCCGCCTCCCGGGTTCACGCCATTCTCCTGCCTCAGCTTCCCCAGCAGCTGGGACTACAGGCACCGCCACCTCGCCCGGCTAGTTTTTTGTATTTTTTAGTAGAGACGGGGTTTCACCGTGTTAGCCAGGATGGTCTCGATCTCCTGACCTCGTGATCCGCCCGTCTCGGCCTCCCAAAGTGCTGGGATTACAGGCTTGAGCCACCGCGCCCTGCCTATTTGACCTTTTCTTTTTTTTTTTTTTTTTTTTTTTTTTTTTTTTTTTTTTTTTTTTGAGACGGAGTCTTGCTCTGCCGCCCAGGCTGGAGTGCAGTGGCCGGGTCTCAGCTCACTGCAAGCTCCGCCTCCTGGGTTTACGCCATTCTCCTGCCTCAGCCTCCCAAGCAGCTGGGACTACAGGCGCCCGCCATGTCGCCCGGCTAGTTTTTTTTGTATTTTTTAGTAGAGACGGGGTTTCACCATGTTAGCCAGGATGGTCTCGATCTCCTGACCTCGTGATCCGCCCGTCTCGGCCTCCCAAAGTGCTGGGATTACAGGCTTGAGCCACCGCGCCCGGCCCTATTTGACCTTTTCTAACAGGGCACGCAGCATCCGGTTGCAGGCATAAACTGTAATAATCTCGAGTGGCCGCAGATCCGGCCCAGATGCTGTGTCCACGATCTATGTCCACACAGAGCCGCGGTGCCTGTTACTTGGCTCTCTGGTATGCGAGGAAACGGGGAAAAGTGACTCTCCAGAGGCACAGCCGTAAGACGGTGAAGGCAGGATTCGAACCTAGGGCCTCTCATGCTCCTTAGACGGCTTCAGGAGCCTTGGGACCTCGGGGTGTTTGCACACGCTCTACTGTAGCCGGCCTGGCACAGCTCGTAACCCCCCAGAGGTGAGACCTCAGAGCAGGCTACTGCCTGTCCCGGCCCTGGCGGCTCCGTAGTCGCGGCAGAAAGGGTTCCCTTTGGTGAAGTGTGATGCCCTGGCAAGCTTGCCCTGGTCTGACTGACGGTCGGGGTCGCCATATTGTCGTCCCCTGCTGGACTCCAGACTGAACTGAATCTCCCCAAGCCTCCGCGGTGTGAGTGGAAGTGGGTGCCTGAGGTGTCAGCACAAAGTCCCCAGCACCGCAGAGGTGAGTCCACCAGGATCTAGCACAGCATGCTTTTTCCAGCTATGTAAGTGGCTGTCCATGGCTATGATCCCAGTTTCTCTCTGCATTTCATCCACGCTAGTTCCAGACAGACCCAAGGCTCCCACTCCAGAGGCCGACTGGAGCAGGCCGACTAGGGACAGATCTGTGCAGAGCACCTTGCCCTTTGGCCTGCGGTTTCCTCCTCACACCAGCTGGGAGGGCCGGGAGGATGCTTGCACGTGGCTCAGCTAGAGCCCTGGAGAGGGCAGAGCCCTGGGCCCTCAGGGCTTAGGCCTTGTTGCTTCCAATAGGGTTCCCAAGTGTGGCCTGGGACCCCCAAAGAGAAGAATCCTAGGTGGCCCCTGCAGCCACACTGGGGACCGCCTGGGCTGGTCACCTGACATTTACCACACTCTGTGGCCCTCATGCTACTGTGCAGATGGGCACTATTTACGCCCCAGACATTGGTGACCCCCCATGGAGTACCTTCTTATTTGCCCTTGCCAAGGTCAGACCAGGGAAAGCACCTCTGAAGGGTGGATGCTTAGAGCTTCCAGTGGGGCAGCCAAAGGGCGGGGCCTGAAACCAGCCTCAGAGGCCCCTGGGGAATCCACCCAGGAGAAACTCACCTCACAGTGTCCTCTGTCTTCCGCAGCCTCCAAAAAGCCCAGGTCTTAGTTAATCCAGGACTCACCCACCAGGGGCTTAAATTTTTACCCTCTGTTCTGGGAAAAGCATCCTGATGAGGCAGGCCCTGCCCATGGTCCTCCTACCTGGTAATCTCCTTGATGCTCTCCCCAGCCTCCAGGAGAGGGAGAGCAGTGCTTGCCCTGCCCCTAGTCCCCCAGGACACTTGCTGCAGAATTTCCCCAAGCAGCAGCTCTCCTGGTGTTCTGTGGTTTTTATGTGCTGCTCAGTCAGGTGTGGCCAGAAGAAGAGACACAGGACAAGCTCAGGAAAACAAAGTCTATCATGCTTACAGATCCTGGAAACAGGAGGTGCGGCCCACGAGGAAGGACACATGAGAAAGTACCAGCATCTGTCGGAGGCAGCAGGGGCAGGAGCAAGGGGGAGCTCTAAGCCAGAGCCTTTACTGGGGTTTCCAAGGGAAAAGCAAGGCAGAGCAGAGCTCACAGCACAGGACTGGCTAGCTGGAGTGATTCCTGTGGGCCTTCAGCTGTGGGAGTGTCCCCCAGCTGCTTGGCTCCTGTTCCTGGGATGATTAAGACAGAGGAATATTGTCTCCTGCGGTGTGTGGACCAGATAGAGCCACTGGTGAGGCTCTGGATTGGTTAGTCTGCATATCAAGGGCATGCTACAGGCCAAGTGTTGTGGCTCAGGCCTGTAATCCCAGTGCCTTGGGAGGCTGAGCTGGGCAGATGGCTTGAGCTCAGGAGTTCGAGACCAGCCTGGGCAACATGGCAAAACCCCGTTTCTACTAAAAATACAAAAATTAGCTGGGCATGGTGACATGTGCCTGTAATCCCAGCTACTTGGGAAGGTGAGGCACAAGAATCCCTTGCACCTGGGAGGCAGAGGTTGCAATGAGCTGAGATCGCACCACTGTACTCCAGCCTAGGTGAGAGACCAAGACTTTGTCTCAAAAATAACCAAAAAACATTTATCATTGCACACATTTTCTGTGGGTGGGGAATTCGTGACCAGCTTGGCACGAGGTTGAAGTCAACATGGCAGCCAAGACTGCAATCATCTGAAGGCCCCACTGGGTTTGGAGGATGCACTGCTCCACTGCCTCTCAACAGGACCGCAGACCTGAGTTTCCTCATGGCCAGGCAGGTGAATTCTTCCAGCATGGGTGACCCAAGACTACAGGTACATGCCACCACGCCTGGCTAATTTTTGTATTTTTAGTAGAGACAGGGTTTCACCATGTTGGCCAGGATGGTCTCGATCTCTTGACCTCATGATCCGCCCGCCTCAGCCTCCCAAAGTGTTGGGAATACAGGCGTGAGCCACTGCGCCCAGCCCCGCCTTTTTTGTTTGTTTGTTTCTTGAGATGGAGTCTAGCTCTGTCACCCAGGCTGGAGTGTGGTGGTGCGATCTTGGCTCACTGCAACCTCTGCCTCCCGGGTTCAAGCAATTCTCCTGCCTCAGCCTCCCAAGTATCTGGGATTACAGGTATGTACCACCACACAGGGCTAATTTTTGTATTTTTAGTAGAGACGGGGTTTCACCATGTTGGTCAGGCTGGTCTCAAACTTCTGACCACCCACCTCCGCCTCCCAAATTGCTGGGATTACAGGCCTGAGCCACTCCGCCCGGCCAATAAAAATTTTTTTAAAACTAAAATTGACTCTCAGGCAAATGAGATAAAATGAACATACGTTAAATATTTTAACTTAATGAGAGAAAAAGTAAGACGTCACCAGTTATTTAATGATGGAGGAAAGGACCAAAAGCCAAGGAATACATGGAATGCAGCTCTAGGTGCTGAAAAAGACAAGCAAAGATTCTACGTTAGAGCTTCCAGAGGGAGCTCAGCCCTGTCAACATCTTGTTTCTTTTTTTTTTTTTTTTTTTTTGAGGCGGAGTCTCGCTCTGTCGCCCAGGCTGGAGTGCAGTGGCCGGATCTCAGCTCACTGCAAGCTCCGCCTCCCGGGTTTACGCCATTCTCCTGCCTCAGCCTCCCGAGTAGCTGGGACTACAGGCGCCCGCCACCTCGCCCGGCTAGTTTTTGTATTTTTAGTAGAGATGGGGTTTCACTGTATTAGCCAGGAGGGTCTCGATCTCCTGACCTCGTGATCCGCCCGTCTCGGCCTCCCAAAGTGCTGGGATTACAGGCTTGAGCCACCGCGCCCGGCCAACATCTTGTTTCAGCTCAGTTATATCGATGTCAGACTTCTGGTCCCCAGAACTGCGAGAGAATATATTTCTGCTGTTTTAAGCCACCAAATTTGTGGTAATTTGCTGCATAACCACAGGAAACTAACACACCATCCCTCAGTTCTGCTTTTCTGTATGGACTCCATTCTCAAACAGATTCATCCCTCATGAGGGTAAGAAGGCAGCAGCTGCCCCTGCTGACAGGTGCTCACAGCCTCAGGTTCAAAGCAGATAGAGTCCCTAACAGTTCAGAGAGAAGTCCCATGATGCTAACAGGTCCAAAGTGACCATTGCCAGGGCCAGGGGGATGGACTGCCCCGTGCTGCGGACCTGGGCCATGTAGCCACACCTGCCTAAACCACCTGGGCTGGGGTGAGAGCTCCCTAGTACAAACTGGGAAAAATTGGTACAAAAAAAGCTCGTGGAGGCCGGGTGCAGTGGCTCACGCACGTCTGTAATCCTAGCACTTTGGGAGGCCAAGGTGGGAGGATCACTTGAGCCCAGAAGTTCAAGACCAACCTGGGCCATGTAGCGAGACCCCGTCTCTAGCTATTCATTTATTTTAGCTTACAGCATCCGGTCTATGTTGTTTTCTGAGACGGAGTCTTGCTATGTAACGCAGGCTGGAGTGTACAGTGGCACGATCTCGGCTTACTGCAACTTCTGCCTCCCCGGTTCAAGCGATTCACCTGCCTCAGTCTCCACAGTAGCTGGGATTATAGGCGCACGCCAACAACCTGAATTTTTGTATTTTCAGTAGAGACGGGGTTTCACCATATTGGTCAGGCTGATCTCAAACTTCTGACCTCGTGATCTGCCCGCCTCGGCCTCCCAAAGTGCTGGGATTATAGGCGTGGGCCACCGCGCCCGGCTTATTTATTTTAGCCAACAGCACCCGCTGTTCCCAGGCGGTCTCCCAAGTACTAACCAGGCCCGACCCTGCTTAGCTTCCGAGACACCGACTCTAGGGGATGCCAGCTTAGTGGGTGTTCCACAGCGCGTGGGTGTGAGACGCAGCTCAGTGGCGTGAACTCAGCGAGTTTCCAGGGTGGTAAAGACGGCCTGGGGCCGGAGGAGGACAGCCAGGGAGGAGCTACATCCGCCCGACCTGCGTTCACGATGCGGGCAGCCCCGGGCGCCCGTGTAGCTGTTGGACGTGTGCCGCAGAGGCGCGCCGGGTACAGGAAGGGGCGGAGCGCATCCATGGCAACGCAGGACGCCAGAGTAGCTCGGCATTGGCGCCGCACCACGGGAACCAGAAGGCGAGCGCCCGCAGCCGCGCCACAGTTACGCAGGCGCGGTGGGGAGAACCGCGAGGCTTTGGGCCGCTCCGCCGAATGCAACCGCGCCTCCCAGGAGACCCGGTACCCCCCCTCCTACCATTTCCCGTGCCTCCGTGCGGGCCCCTCTCAGGCAGCGCGTAGTGGACGCAGGGGCGGGCTGAGGACGGTGAGTGACGCCGGCGGACACCCTCCGGCCAAGCACAGATCCGTCCTCGGGCTCCAACCACTCCCGCCGCGCGGGGCAGGGCGGGGCTCGGCCCTGAGCAGTGCCCTCTGGGATCACAGAGATAGGCCTCCGCGCCCTCCAGAGCGGCCCGGAAGTGGCTCTGCACGGGCCAGAGGCGACGGTGGTCGGGGCGGAAACGGCTCCTGTCTGCCGCTCGCTCGGTGAACGCGAACCTTATGGCGTTCAGTTCTGTAGCATCGTTCCTCCTGCTCGTTTATTCTTTGACTCATTCATTCATTACTCTTCCAGCCTTGTGGCTCCGCCTTCATGTCCTGCCGCGCCATCATTTCTTCCCACATTCATTTATTCGTTCATCAACCCCCACCCGCCCCTCGTAGTTCCAGAGCTCACCAGGCTGGGCCTCGCCTCCGAGCCTGCGGAGCTGCCCGCACAGGCCTCGCGCCACCCGGCGGCAGCCTCCTCCCCTTTATCCACCCCGTATTTGTCCACTCTAGGCCTTGGGGGTTGGTGGGGAGACACAAATACCCGTGACGGGTCAGACGAGTGCCCGTTGTTGGGGCACTGGGACTGACGCGGGAGGTGGCTCTGATCGTGTCGTGGTGAAGAGGAGGCGTTCAGGTTCAGAAAGGGCACGCGGCGTGGATGTGAGTACGTCGGGGAGGCTGGAGCAGCGAGGCCGACAGGAAGGACCTTCCGGGGCTCACATGGTATCCCACGACGAGGACGGACTCAGGACGGCAGCTCTATTAGATGGGGCTGGGGGCTGGCGAGTCGCGGTCGCACAGCACAGGCCCTGGATGAAGGGGCAGCGGTGCCTGGCTCCACCTTAAGAAACATGGGCCCTTGGGGGCCCGGATTTCTGGGTCTTCAATACATAAATACGGATTTTTATTGAAATCGGATGTCATTTTAAAATTTAACCTTTGATTTGAGGTAATTATAAATTAACATGCAGTAACACATAATGCATACCCTATGTACCCTTTACCCAGTTCCCCTAAGGGTGGCATCTTGAAAAACTAGAGGTCAGGTTCGGTGGCTCATGCCTGTAATCCCAGCACTTTGGGAGGTCAAGGCGGGTGGATCCCTTGAGCTCAGGAGTTAAAGACCAGCCTGAGCAACATGGTGAAGCCCCATCTCTACTGAAAACACAAAATTTAGATGGGAGTGGAGGCTGGTGCCTGTAATCCCAGCTACTCAGGAGGCTCAGGCAGGAGAATCGCTTGTACCCAGGAGGCAGAGGTCGCAGTGAGCAGAGATCGCGCCACTGCACTCCAGCCTGGGCAACAGAGCGAGACTCTGTCTCAAAAAAAGAAAAGAGAAAGAAAAACTAGAGTACAGTATCACAACCGATATGCAGAACATTTCCATTACCACAGGATCCCCGTGTTGCCCTTTCAGAGCCGCATACCCTTCCCTCCTACCTCTGCCCCCTGTTAACCTCTTTTTGTCAACTAGTAATCTGTTCTCATGTCTACCATTTTGTCATTTCACGAATGTTGCATAGGCTGGGCGAGGTGTCTGGCACCTGTAATACTAGCACTTTGGGAGGCCAAGGTGGGTGGATTGCCTGAGGTCAAGAGTTCGGGACCGGCTGACAGGCTGGGCGCGGTGGCTCACGCTTGTAATCCCAGCACTTTTGGGAGGCGGAGGAGGGCGGATCACGAGGTCAGGAGATCGAGACCATCCTGGCTAACATGGTGAAACCCCGTCTCTACTAAAAACACAAAAAATTAGCAGGGCGTGGTCGCAGGCGAATGTAGTCCCAGCTACTTGGGAGGCTGAGGCAGGAGAATGGTGTGAACCCGGGAGGCAGAGCTTGCAATGAGCCAAGATGGTGCCACTGCCCTCCAGCCTGGGCAACAGAGCAAGACTCCCTCTCAAAAAAAAAAGTTCAGGACCAGCCCGGCCAACGTGGTGAAACCCCGTCTCTACTAAAAAATAAAATAAAATTAGCCAGGCCTGGTGGCAGATGCCTGTAATCCCAGCTACTGGGGAGGCTGAGGCAGGAAAATCGCTGGAATCCTGGGGCAGAGGCTGCAGTGAGCCGAGATTGCGCCACTTCACTCCAGTCTGAGCGAAAGAGGGAAACTCCATCTCAAAAATAAAAAAATAAAAAATTAGCCAGGTATGGTGGCACGCACTTGATGTCCTAGCTTCTTGGGAGGCTGAGGTGGGAAGATGGCTTGAGCCTGGGAGATGAGATCATACCACTGCACTCCAGCCTGGGTGACAGAGCCAGACCCTGTCTCAAAAAAAAAAAAAAAAGAATTGCATAAATGGAGTCATACAGTTTTTAAGCTTTTGAGATTGGTAACTTTTTAAAAAACATAAATACCATAAAATTCATCCTTTTAAAGTGTATGCTTCAGTGGTTTTTAGTATATTCAGTATTGCACAGTCATCACCACTAATTCCAGAATATTTTCATCACTCCCACAGCTGTATCTCCCATTTCTGTCTTCCCTTTAGATCCTGGCAAACACTAATCTACTTTCTGTCTCTTACAGATTTATCTGTTCTGGACATTTCATATAAATGGAATCACATAATACGAAGTATTTTGTGGCTGAATTTTTTCATTTATACTTAGCATAATATTTTCAAGATTCATTCACCTTGTAGTGTGTATCAGTACTTTATTCTCTTTTTATTTTATTGGGACAGAGTTTCACTTTGTCACACAGGCTGGAGTGTAGTGGCATGATCTCGGCTCACTGCAACCTCCACCTCCCAGGTTCAAGCAGTTCTCTGCCTCAGCCTCCCGAGCAGCTGGGATTACAGGCACCTGCCACCACACCTGCCTAATTTTTGTATTTTTTGGTAGAGAGGGGGTTTCACCGTGTTGGCCACGCTGGTCTTGGGGAACTCCTGACCTCGTGATCTGCCTGTGTCGGCCTCCCAGAGTGCTGGGACTACAGCCGTGAGCCACCGTGCTTGGCCTAACTTACATTTTTAAAACACTTCCTGGAGGGGACAAACAGGACCCATCTGCTGGTCTGACTCCGGGTGTCCTGTTCACAATCTCTGCCTTAGGTGTTCTGTGTGTGGGATGAAGGGAGCCAAGGAGACAGGGCAGGGCAGGGACCCTCAAGAAAAGCAGGGAGAGGGGAATGGATGGTACAAGCAGCCATGGCACCTCATTGTGTCCCTCAGGCACCTGGACACACAGGTGGGCAAAGATGCTGACGCTGGGGGCCAGAAGTGCTGATACCCCCATTCTTCCATTTTTACTCAGTCTCAGGTGGTCCCAAGGAGGGGGCCTTCGTGGCCTTGCTGTGCTCACAGGCTCACCTTTGTTTCCAGCTCCAGAGAAAGTACCCTGGGCCATGCAGCTGCCTTTCCCTCCCGGGGAAGGGGCAGGATGGCTGCCCAGACGAGTGGGGCATCAGCCCTGGCCCCTCAGGTCCTCCAGAGTCCACTGGAACTGATGGTGGGTGAGCCCAGCTCCAAGAGCCCTGGCCAGCGCTTCTGGGGGTTCCCCTACGAGGAGGCAGCAGGGCCCTCAGGGGCCCTGGCTCAGCTGTGTGAACTGTGTTGCCAGTGGCTGATGCCCAAGGCCTATTCCAAGGAGCAGATGCTGGAGCTCTTGGTGCTGGAGCTGTTATTGGGCACACTGCTCCCGGAGATCCAGGTCTAGGTGCAGGAGCAGTGGCCAGGCAGTCCTAAGGAGGCCACCGCCCTGGTGGAGCGGCTGCAGCAGGAATCAAGCAAGGGGAGGAGAGTGGTGCCACAGTACGGCCAGTGCAGGTGCGTGGGCAGCTTTGAGTCCTTCCACGATGCTGGCGCCCCCTCCCCTCCTGCTGGGCGGGGCCAGGTGTGGGGATGTGCACGTGGCCCTGTCAGGCAGGCCCAGAGTGCTGGCCCGTCCCCTGAGTGTCTAGCCCGCCTGCTGAACTTCCTGCTTCAGGCTCCAGAGGGCACTGGGCATCCAGGCCCGTGGAGGAGAAGAGTGGGGATGACAGCCCACCCACCGTCATGTCTCCCAAAGGCCCTCTGTCTGGTGTTCTTTGTATTCTCTAAGGCACCTACCTTTTCTCTCCTGTTTTAGGTCACAGGCGCGAGATGGAGTCCCCAGGAGGGTGGAACCTGCAGATGGCCCCAAAGGAAGGCCGGGGCCTCTGCAGTGTGAAGACTGCCACGAGGCGCCCCTCTGAGGGGGCTGTGTCTGGAGGCTGGGGGGCCTGGGAAGACTCCACGGAGGTCCCAGGGGAGGCAGGGGACAGCGAGCGGCAGCAAGCCACACTGGGGGCGGCGGACGAACAGGGGGGCCCCGACAGGGAGCTGGGCCCCGCAGATGGTGGGCGGGACAGGGCTGGGCCCCGGGGAGTATGTAGACTGGACGTTGCGCCCTTCGCCTCTCCCAGAGGAGCCGGGCTGCCGGTGCGGGGAGTGCGGCAAGGCGTTCAGCCAGAGCTCCTACTTGCTGCAGCACCGTCGCGTGCACACAGGCGAGAAACCGTACACGTGTCCCGAGTGCGGCAAGGCCTTCGCCTGGAGCTCCAACCTCAGCCAGCACCAGCGCATCCACAGCGGGGAGAAGCCCTACGCTTGCGGGGAGTGTGGCAAGGCCTTCCGCGCGCACTCGCAGCTCATCCACCACCAGGAGACACACAGCGGCCTGAAGCCCTTCCGCTGCCCGGACTGCGGCAAGTCCTTCGGTCGAAGCACCACGCTGGTGCAGCACCGACGCACGCACACGGGCGAGAAGCCCTACGAGTGCCCAGACTGCGGCAAGGCCTTCAGCTGGAACTCCAATTTCCTGGAGCACCAGCGCGTGCACACGGGCGCGCGGCCACACGCCTGCCCGGACTGCGGCAAGGCCTTCAGCCAGAGCTCCAACCTGGCTGAGCACCTGAAGATCCACGCCGGCGCGCGGCCACACGCTTGTCCCGACTGCGGCAAGGCCTTCGTGCGCGTGGCGGGGCTGCGGCAGCACCGGCGCACGCACAGCAGCGAGAAGCCCTTCCCCTGCGCCGAGTGCGGAAAGGTTTTCCGCGAGAGCTCGCAGCTCCTGCAGCACCAGCGCACGCACACGGACGAGCGGCCCTTCGAGTGCTCGGAGTGCGGCCAGGCTTTCGTCATGGGCTCCTACCTGGCGGAGCACCGGCGCGTGCACACGGGCGAGAAGCCCCACGCGTGCGCCCAGTGCGGAAAGGCCTTCAGCCAGCGCTCGAACCTGCTCAGCCACCAGCGCACGCACTCGGGCGCCAAGCCCTTCGCCTGCGCCGACTGCGGTAGGGCCTTCCGCGGCAGCTCGGGCCTGGCGCACCACCGGCTCACGCACACGGGCGAGCGGCCCTTCGCCTGCGCAGAATGTGGCAAGGCCTTCCGCGGCAGCTCCGAGCTGCGCCAGCACCAGCGTCTGCACTCTGGCGAGAGGCCGTTCGTCTGCGCCCACTGCAGCAAGGCCTTCGTGCGCAAGTCGGAGCTCGTAAGCCACCGGCGTACGCACACGGGCGAGAGGCCCTACGCTTGCGGCGAGTGCGGGAAGCCCTTCAGCCACCGCTCCAACCTCAACGAGCACCAGAAGCGGCACGGGGGCCACACTGCGCCCTGACCCGAGGACGCGCCTGAGCGGGAGGTCGCGGACACGCGGCACTGCGGGGTCCCGGGCGTGAGTGCACTGTCTGCTGGCCCAGCCTTTTTCGGGCCACCAGTGCGGGCGCCCTCCTGCTGGGAGTGCAGGGGTGGCATGGGCGTGGGGAACCCTGGCTGCACAGTCCCTTTGACAATAACCCCACCGGCCACCCAGACCTGGCTGGGACATGTGGGATGGGCTCTTGACCTCAGGGAAGATAGTAAGCTCCACTTTGGCGAGAGGTTCGCCCATGCAGAGGTGGGCAAGAACTGGGGTCTCCGACAGGTGTGGTGGTCCCCTCTGAGAACTGTGTGAAATTGCTCCGGCAGGGAACAAGGGCAGGGTATGAGTCTCCTCTCCTCCTTCCTTCCACCCCAGCGAGAACGGAAGTTGTACGCGGGTTTTCTGTCTCCGGCCAAGGGCTAGGAGGTTTAGAGGCCTGGCTCTGGGGACCCTGAGGGTAGCAGGAGGCCTAGGGCGGGGGAGAGGAGCGGAATTCTGTCCAGTTCTCCGTCCTGCCTCGGTTCTCTACACCGTGGTGGCTGGGATTCGTTTTAAAGGATAACTCTGTCCCGCCTGACACACTGCTGGCTTCTTGTGGACGCAGTATCACATCCACAGGCCTCCAGTTGGCGCCACCCGGTTCTTTTCTACTGGGGAGCAAAGAGTCCCTTGCACGTGGACCTGTGCAGCGATTCGAGTCTGTGATGTGGCCTACCTCGAGCTGGGGGTGCAATGCAGACAGGTGGCTTTACCAGATCCTAGGAGCTGGGAAGGGGGGCTTGGGTCTCTAAAGGCTGAACCATGGTGGTTGCTGGAACTTTGCGTGGGTACAGAAGAGACAGTATTTTCTCTCTCTCTCTCTTTTTTTGAGATGGGGTCTGTCTTGCTGTGTTTGCCAGGTTGGTCTTGAACTCCTGGCCTCAAGCACTCCTCCTGCCTTGGCCTCCCACAGTGCTAGAATTACAGGTGTGAGCCACCACGCCTGGCTTCAGTTCAGTATTCTTATGTGCCACAAACTCTGGGTTGCACCAGATCCAGTAGCCATGTTGAATCTTCTGGGTCCTAGGGTCCAAGTGGCAGCTTGCTTTGTATCCAGGACCTGCCATATGGACTTCTCTTGTTCTGAGCTCCACAAAAAATTGTAGATGGTACGTGGACTGGATAAGCACACTTGAGTGTATACGTTGTGTCCAAAATCCAGAAGCCCACCAACCATTGTTCCCTTTTCCTAGTGGTAGATAGTGCGTATTGCAACAACTGATCTTCTTAGAAGGGGCTGTCCTAACAGGCTGCAGACCACTAGGCACTTTACCAGAAGGTGGACCCTTAGCATGCATTTAACTTAGTTGCCTAAGGTACCCGCCACTTTGTGATCCAAGTACCTGATGTCATCCATATAGTGGATGGGCATGATATTCTGTGGGAAGTCAGAATGATCAAGAGCTACGCAGGGATTATGACAGAATAAGAAAATTGTGTCTGGGCACAGTGGCTTACGCCTGTAATCCCAGCACTTTGGGAGGCCGAGGCAGGTGGACCACCTGAGGTCAGGAGTTCGAGACCAGCCTGGCCCACGTGGTGAAACCCCGTTTCTACTAAAAAAATACAAAAATTAGCTGAGTGTGGTGGTGCATGCCTATAATCCCAGCTACTTTGGAGGCTGAGTTAGGAGAATCGCTTGAATAAGTGAGGCAGAAGTTGCAGTGAGCTGAGATCGCACCACTGCACTCCAGCCTGGGTGACAGAGTGAGACTCCATCTCAAAAGAAAGAAAAGAAGAAAAGAAAAGAAAAGAGAAGAAAAGAAAGGGAGGGGAAGGGAGGGGAAGGGAAGGGTTGCATAACGAGGTTGGAGAGTTAAGAAAAAAAAAGTTGCAGATTTAGTCCTGAGGCAAGCTGTGAAGGTGTACTTTTGTCTTTGCCAAGCAGAAAGAAGATGGTTTTTGGTGGTCCTTGCATATTGATGGAAAAAAAGCATTTGCCAAATCAATAGTTGTTGAAAGAGAATCTCAGGCAGGTGCGGTGGCTCACACCTGTAATCCCAGCACTTTGGGAGGCCGAGGCGGGCGGATCACAAGGTCAGGAGATCGAGACCATCCTGGCTAACAGGGTGAAATGCCGTCTCTACTAAAAATGCAAAAATTTAGCCGGGCGTGGTGTTGCACACCTGTAGTCCCAGCTACTCAGGAGGCCGAGGCAGGAGAATAGCTTGAACCCAGAAGGCAGAGGTTGCAGTGAGCTGAGACTGCACCACTGTACTCCAGCCTGGGCAACAGAAAGAGACTTCATCTCAAAAAAAAAAGAGAATCTTCAACCTTCCAAGTAATCCTGAGCCTTTCTCCCTAGTAGAAGCAATCCTTCCTTCCCTGAGGGTTAAAACATTCGGATCACCTCCTTGTTCCTGCTGCCAATCATGATGAATCCAAGTCTTATCTCTGGCAGGTAGGCCCTGTTATTTGAGCTCTGTTACGTCCATCTTTCATCACCAAAATCAGAGAGGCCGTTTCAATGGCAGCAACTCCGAGGGCCGTACTGCCCTTCAGAGGACTGCCACTGCAGCAAGATTCAGGGATACGGGTGCCCCACTGGCTAATGCATTTCCCAGTGCTTTTGTAACAAAGATATCCTCCTTGGTACTCTGTGTGTGTACGTGATCTGGCACATGCTGAATGTATACGTTAAACCCACTTCAACGTTTCCTGTATCCCTAAGCTTTTGGATTCCTTTCTCCAAAATTCCTACTCTCCCTGTACCAAGGGAGTTCTAGCAATTCAACCTCATTGAATTTGGGCCACCACTGAGTCCAGGTCTTAGTCAAGCTGTCAGACAAACTCAGTATCTTTCAAGCTGCACAAGCTTACATCTTTTTTTTTTTTTTTTTTTTTTTTTTTGAGACGGAGTCTTGCTCTGCCACCCAGGCTGGAGTGCAGTGGCCGGCTCTCAGCTCACTGCAAGCTCCGCCTCCCGGGTTCACGCCATTCTCCTGTCTCAGCCTCCCGAGTAGCTGGGACTACAGGCGCCCGCCTCGTCGCCCGGCTAGTTTTTTGTATTTTTTAGTAGAGACGGGGTTTCACCGTATTAGCCAGGATGGTCTCGATCTCCTGACCTCGTGATCCGCCCGTCTCGGCCTCCCAAAGTGCTGGGATTACAGGCTTGAGCCACCGCGCCCGGCCGCTTACATCTTAAATTGAATCTTTGTAAGTCGTCTCCTGTAGATGGACTTGATCCAGTCTACTGTTGTGTCCCATCCTCCTTGATCAATTACCCTTAGATGCCGTCGCCATCCTTGTTCCCCAGGTTTATGCCAATTACATGAATGAAAACCTCGCAGTTCTTTTGAAGCATAGTAGTATCTCTTGGGAGTGTATTTCACACTTGTCCATTTGCAGCATGCCAGACTAGTTAGAACTCTGGACGGATAAGGGGTGGTTGGAGAGAATGGGGTTCTGTTTACGAGGCAACTGCAAGATTCACACGTGATACTCAGTTTACAGGCCCGGGTCAGTCCCCAGACACATGGCCCCTCAGTTGCAGGGAAAACAATCTTTTTTTTTTTTTTTTTTTTTGAGACGGAGTCTTGCTCTGTCGCCCAGGCTGGAGTGCAGTGGCCGGATCTCAGCTCACTGCAAGCTCCGCCTCCCAGGTTTATGCCATTCTCCTGCCTCAGCCTCCCGAGTAGCTGGGACTACAAGTGCCCACCACCTCGCCCGGCTAATTTTTCGTATTTTTAGTAGAGACGGGGTTTCACTGTGTTAGCCAGGATGGTCTTGATCTCCTGACCTCGTGATCCGCCCGTCTCGGCCTCCCAAAGTGCTGAGATTACAGGCTTGAGCCACCGCGCCCGGCGGAAAACAATCTTTTTTAAGGAAGAACCAGTCCTGAGGCAAGAATAGACAGTGTATCTTCCTCAAAGGGTTGCTGCCGTTTCCCTGGGGTGGGGGTGTGGCAGGAAATGTTCAGATTTCTCAAGAATTCAGAGAGCCTGGCTCTGAGCTGGGGCTAATCCCCAAATACACGTGCGGTTTGGTGTGACAGGGAGGGGCTTACCGGGCTTCAGCCCTGACACTGTCCACTTGACCTCAGCAGCTCCAGGCAGAGTGGGGAGAGTTCAGGGTCCCATTCTAGAACAGGATCTAGCACTGAAATGAGGAGGAGGTGGTTTTAGCATCATTTTATGACTCGTTGTTGATTTAGTTTATTAATTATCCATGATTATTGATCATAATTGTTGCTGAGCATCCTGAGGCCTCAGAAGTTAGCCCTTTGCCCTCACCCCATGGGGGCCCTGCCCTCGCCTTCCGGGAAGGACAAACACGGGAAGAGGTCAGTGTCCGAGCTGCCTCTGCCACCCTCCCCTGGGGCCTCACTGCTTCAGACGCTTACCCGAGATACTGCACCGGAGTGAGCACGACCATCATGTCCATACTGGTGGCCTTCCTCTTGCTCTGGGGTGAGGCCTCCCAGGGTCTGGGTCCCTGGGTCGGGAAGGGGCTGGAACGGGAGCCTCACAGGGGCTGTCTCCGCAGGTCTCCCCATGGGCCCGGTGACAGAAGCAGCCACATGTGAGTGCAGGGCTGAGGTCTGGGAATGGTGGGCCCAGGCTGTGGGTGAGCCCTGTCCCTGTGGCCCTGAGCTGATCCCAGCCACCCCTTGCAGTTTATGAGACCCAGCCCAGCCTGTGGGCAGAGTCCGAATCGCTGCTGAAACCCTCGGCCAATGTGATGCTGACGTGCCAGGCCCGCCTGGTGACCCCAGACTTCCAGCTGTTCAAGAATGGGGTGGCCCAGGAGTCCGTGCACCTTGACTCACCTGCCATCAAGCACCAGTTCCTGCTGACGGGTGACACCCGGGGCCGCTACCGCTGCCGTTCAGGGTTGTTCACAGGATGGAGCAAGCTGAGCAAGCTCCTGGAACTGAGGGGGCCAAGTAAGCCAGGGCATGAATTGGGGGCCAGGAGGCAGTGAGTAGGTGACTGACTGGGGGCCTCCCGTCCTCCAAGTCACCTGATGTCTCTGAGCCTCAATCTTCCCATCTGTTAAATGGGATGATACCTGTGCTAACCCCAGAGTGTTGTGAGGAATAAATGGTTGTGTCCCCAGCAGGCCCGGCATGCCATACAGCTCCCACACACTCCTTTCTCTTGCTGTACGCCTTGTTTCCACCAGTGCCTGGCTGCCTTTTCCCAGCAATGCCCTCCATCCCTGTCTCCCTCACATTTTTTGAGGATGGGGCCCAGGTTCTGCTGGGCTTCCCGTGTCTCCCGTGTTATGCAGAACCACTCTTCAACTCCACCCCACCCACAGAGTCCTTGCCTCCTCCCTGGCTCTCAATGACGCCTGTGTCCTGGATCACACCCGGCCTGAACACAACAGCAGTGTGCCGAGGCGGGCTTCTGGGTGTGACTTTTCTGCTGAGGCGGGAAGGCGACCATGAATTTCTGGAGATGCCTGAGGCCCAGGAGGATGTGGAGGCTGCCTTCCCTGTCCACCGGGCTGGCAACTATAGCTGCAGCTACCGGACCCATGTGGCAGGCGCCCTCTCTGAGCCCAGCGCTACCGTGATCATTGAGGAGCTCGGTGACTGTGGGAATCATCTCTGGGAGATATTGGGGAGGGGGTTACAGGGGGCATGACCACATTGACCTTGACCTCCATGCTGAATGCCCCTGTCCAGGACCAGGTCCAGGATTCTGGCCACACAGTTGCTTGGGTCTGATGGTTGCAAAGGAGTTTGGCCAGGGGATGCCAAAGAATGGAAGGGTGGGCCGGGTCCCGTGGCTTATGCCTATAATACCAGCACTTTGGGAGGCTGAGGCCGGTGGATCATGAGGTCAAGAGATTGAGACCAGCCTGGCCAACATGGTGAAACCCTGTCTCTACTAAAAATAGAAAAATTAGCCAGGTGTGGTGGCAGGTGCCTGTAGTCCCAGCTATTTGGGAGGCTGAGGCAGGAGAATCCATTGAACCCAGGAGGCGGAGGTTGCAGTGAGCCGAGATGGTGCCACTGCACTGCAGCCTGGGTCGCAAGAACGAAACTCCGTTTCAAAAAAAAAAAAAAAGAATGAATGGAAAGGTGTTCCTGGGGCTGCCACCTGGAGGGCAGAGATCTGGGGACTGGGCAGAGGGCAGCTCCAGGTGTGGGGCAGCCCAGTAATGCTGCCTGCATTGCAGCTGCACCACCACCGCCTGCGCTGATGCACCATGGAGAGCCCGCCCAAGTCCTGCGCCCCGGCAACAAGGTGACCCTCACCTGCGTGGCTCCCCTGAGTGGAGTGCACTTCCAGCTGCGGCGCAGGGAGAAAGAGCTGCTGGTACCCAGGAGCAGCACCAGCCCAGACCGCATCTTCTTCCACCTGAACGCGGTGGCCCTGGGGGATGGAGGTCACTACACCTGCCGCTACCACCTGCGTGACAACGAAAACATCTGGTCTGGGGACAGCACGCCAGTCGAGCTGATTTTGAGCGATGGTGAGCCGGGGCCAGCAGGGACAGGGGCTCGACTGGGTCCCTGGGGAGCAGGAGCAGTACCAGGTGTAGAGCTTGGGGAAGTGCAGCGCTCTGGGCCAGGGTCCAATCCCAACTTTACCCGCCCACCGCGCCCCCCCCCCACCATTAAAGGTCCTGAACTGCCAATGGGACGCTGAGCTTGGCAATCTTCAGGCCCCACAAAGAATAACTGTGTGAACAGGTCTGGCCCAGACCACAGGGGGCACCACCTGGCCGGGGTCCTATCCCGGGTGCCAGGTCTGCGTGGGCACTGAGGGCCTGTCCTGAGGCAGCTCCTCTGCTCGCTTGCCCTGGCCTGATGGTGGTTAGCAAACTCTGAGCACCGGACAGCGAACCCCATGCCCAGCGGACCACAGGGGCCCCTCGGTGGCGCGGGCATTGGGGCGGTGCCCAGAAGACGCTCGGGGAGCAAATCCACTACTGAGCGGCATCGTGCACCAGGCATCAAGCCATGCACAAAACATGTCCCCGTCCCCGCTTCCCGTCTGTGTCTATAGACAAATTACTAAGAAACAGTGAAAGGGTGCGTGCGTGTGAGATATCCAAGAAGGACTGGGATGGAAAGGTGGGGCGGGGCCGGAGGAGGCGAGGGAGGAAGCTGGCCAGATCAATGCGGGCAGAAGACTCAGCCAAAGCAAAGAGCGCGAGGCCAGACCACGCGTTAGGGCCGAGCCACCCGCTCGGCGCCCGGGTCAGCCCGCGTGCTGCTCCGCAGAGACGCTACCTGCGCCGGAGTTCACTGCGGAGCCTGCGAGTCGGAACCCGGAGCCCGGCACGCGCGTGCGGCTGCGGTGCCTGTCGCCCCTGGAGGGCGCGCGCTTCGCCCTGGTGCGCGAGGACAGGGGCGGGCTACGCGTGCACCGTTTCCAGAGCCCCGCTGGGACCGAGGCGCTCTTCGAGCTGCACAACATTTCGGTGGCTGACTCTGCCAACTACAGCTGCGTCTACGTGGACCTGAAGCCGCCTTTTGGGGGCTCCGCGCCCAGCGAGCGCTTGGAGCTGCGCGTGGACGGTGAGCTGGCGGGGCACCAGCGAGGGCGGGCGCGGGTTCGGTGCTCCTCGGGGCCTCCTGCCTTTGCCAGCCTTTCCTTGGGCGTCTGACGGCGGCGCTCTGGGCCTTGGTTCAGCCCCCATCAACTACTCTGGCAGGGAGCAGGCGATCGGTGGTCGAGGGTCCTGGGGACGCCTGGAATTTTGGCTTATTTCCCGCGGGTCCAAGCCTGTAGGTCATGTGTAGCATCGTAGTCAGGAGCAGGGAGGCTGGACCCAGGTTTTCTTGGTCAGATCCATGAAGCTCTGTGGCTGCTCTGTTCTTACTGGCCATGTCAGTCGTCATACTGGCCCCCCAGCCCCGGCCCGGGCCAGCAGGCGCACGGCTGATGTCCTTCTCCCCAGCCCCGCCTTCCCCAGCTCTGTTTGTCCCTCTGATTTCCTCATCGACGTCTCCAGGACTCAGAGCCCAGGGGAGCCTGAGAGCACAGGTCTGACCCCCAGACCTTGAGTTCGTGCTGTTTGCTGGGAGCACTGTTTTTTCTTTTTTCTCTTTTCTTTTTTCCTTTCCTTTCTTCTTTCTCTTTCTTTTCTTTTCTTTTCCTCTCTCTCTCTCTCTCCCCCCCCCCCCTCCCGGCACCTTAAATACACTTTTAAATTTAAGTTAAACTTATGGAGGGAAAAAACCTCATCTGTTGACATAAATGGTATGTCCTTTTTTGGTTCCTCCCTGAAGGAGCACCGTTTTCTCCATCATTTCTTTTTCCCTTCACCCGTCCGAGTGACCGAGGCTGGGGACCCCAGAAACCCCAGAGCAGGCCCGAATCGGGGACTTCCACGGTCCCGGGGAGGGGTGCGGGGAACACCAGACACAGAGGTGTCGCGCGGATGTCCAGGGTGTGAAGGCAGCGGGCGCAGCTCGGCGGGGCCGGAGGAGCCGTCTGCGCTCAGGAACAAGACAGAGGGAAGATGAAGCCGGGGCTGAGGCGCAGGTGCGGGCGCGGCCTGGGGTGTGGCGGGGCCCGACTACCCGCCCGCTCCGCCCAGGACCCGCTCCCAGGCCTCAGCTCCGGGCAGCGTGGAGTGGGGCGGTGCTGGCGGGCCGAGACGCCGTCCTGCGCTGCGAGGGCCCCATCCCCGACGTCACCTTCGAGCTGCTGCGCGAGGGCGAGACGAAGGCCGTGGAGACGGTCCGCACCCCCGAGGCTGCTGCGAACCTCGAGCTGACCTCCGTGGGGCCCCAGCACGCTGGCAGCTACAGGTGCCGCTACCGCTCCTGGGGGCCCAACACCTTCGAGTCGGAGCTCAGCGACCCCGTGGAGCTCCTGGTGGCAGGTGACGTTTCCCTGGTTCCCATCCGCCGGCGTTTGCCTGGGCTGTGCCCACCTCCAGGAGGGCCTCTCCCGGCTCCTCCCCTGGGCACTGTGGTTAGCGCTGGGTCTCCCCAGGGCTCGTGGGGGAATCGCGGGCGAGGAAGCGCCCAGCAAAGGCGCTGCAGCTGGAGGCGCAGATGGGGGTCTCGGCTGGCAGCCCATCACGCGCTTCCTTCCCGGGGGCGTCAGGGAGGTCTGCCTTGATTTCCGCAGGAAGGAGGGTATAGGTTTTCCCCTCCTCCACCGACTTCTCTTTTCTCCCGTCGTCTAGAAAGCTGATGCAGCCGCGCGCCCAGAGTGCTGCTGGTGTCCTCAGAAGTGCGGGGGATTCTGGACTGGCTCCCACCCTCCTGTTGCAGCAGAAGGCTGGGCTCCCTGGGGGGCCGGAGGGCGCTCCCTCATTCCTGCCAGGAATTAATAAATGTGAAGAGAGAGTTTGTTTAAAATGTCTTGGACTCCCAGGGCTGAGTGGGCTGGAATCCTGTGTCCTGAAAGTGGATGGGTTCCTTTTCTTTTTTGAGACAGGGTCTCACTCTGTCATCCAGGCTGGAGCGCAGTGGTGCAGTCGGGCTCCCTGCAGCCTCGATCTCCCAGGCTCAAGTGATCCTCCTGCCTCAGCCTCCCAAGTAGCTGGGAGCCTAGGCATGCATCACCACGTCTAGAAATTATGATTTTTTGTAGAGCTATGTTGCCCAAGCTTGTCTTGAATTCCTGGCCCTAAGTGATCCTCCCACCTCAGCCTCCTGAGTAGCTAGGACTATAGGCATGAGTCACCTTGCCTGGCCAACTCACATTTTTCTTTCTATTATTTATTTTTTGTGGAGATGAGTCTCACTATGTTGCCCAGGTGGTCTTGAACTCTTGGGCTCAAGTAATCCCCCTGCCTCAGCCTCCCAAAGTGTTGGGATTACAGGTGGGAGCCACAGCACCCGGCCAACCAACGCTTCTCAGGGCCTCTTTCCTCTGTGATCTTCCAGGACGCTGCCTCTTACTCACTGGGCACCTTGGCCTGGTCCCAGCAGGTATGGGCAGGTTGCTTGAGGCTCCAGACATACCCACCTCTACCTTGACCACATCAACCTTATCACCAAGAGGAGGTTCAGGAAAAGCTGCATTTTGTGGTCTTGTCCTCCCAGTCACAGGGTGGTAGTGCTAGGCTGTTCCCAGCCTCCCACAGCAGAGCTGGACACTGTGGAAATGGCTGGATTCCTCTGTGTTCTTTCTCATTATCCCTGGGCTCTGAGTCCCCTTTGTGCCATCTGACATTTGATGCCTTCCCAACCACTAAGTTTCTGCCTGGAGCTGGGCCTCAAGGTCCTGGCACACAGAAGATATGTATCAGTATTATCAACTAATAGTTGGTAAATTGTGTTTTTCCACACATTTGCCAGTGGTCTGGTTTACTGCCTTAGTAATATCTAGTTCCTAATATGCCTGTGCATTTTAATGTCTGCACAGTCTGTGATGATGTCACTTCTCTCATGCCTGATGTGTCCTCTCTCTCGCTAGTGGTTTATCAATTTTTAAAACCTTTTCTTCTTTGTTTTTGAGACAGAGTTTTGCTCTTGTTGCCCAGGCTGGAGTGCAATGGCACGATCTTGGCTCACTGCAACCTCCACCTCCTGGGTTCAAGTGATTCTCGTGCCTCAGCCTCCTGAGTAGCTGGGCTTACAGGCACCCACGACCACACCCAGCTAATTTTTGTGTTTTTAGTAGAGATGGGGTTTCACCTTGCTGGTTGGCCAGGCTGGTCTCCAACTCCTGAGCTCAGGTGATCCACCTGCCTCAGCCTCCCAACGTGCTGGGATACAGGTGTGAGCCACCACGCCCAGCCCCAGCTTAGTTTTAAAAAAGTTTATTTTGGCCGGGCGCGGTGGCTCAAGCCTGTAATCCCAGCACTTTGGGAGGCCGAGATGGAGGGATCACGAGGTCAGGAGATCGAGACCATCCTGGCGAACACGGTGAAACCCCGTCTCTACTAAAAAATGCAAAAAACTAGCCGGGCAAGGTGGCAGGCGCCTGTAGTCCCAGCTACTCGGGAGGCTGAGGCAGGAGAATGGCGTGAACCCGGGAGGCGGAGCTTGCAGTGAGCCGAGATTGCGCCACTGTACTCCAGCCTGGGTGACAGAGCGAGACTCCGTCTCAAAAAAAAAAAAGTTTATTTTAGCTGTTCTAATAGATCTGTAGACATATCTAATAGTGGTTTTCCTTTCATTTCCTTAGTGGCTGATGATGATAAGCATTTTTTCCCCATGTGTTTAGTTGCCATCTATATAGCGTCTTTGATGAGATGTCTGTTTATGTATTTTGCGCACTTTACAAAATTGGGTTGTTTTCTTTTTTCTTTTCTTTTTTTTTGAGATGGAGTCATGCTGTGTCACCCAGGCTGGGGTGCAGTGGCATGATCTCAGCTCACTGCAACTTCCACCGCCCAGGTCAAGCGATTCAACCCCTCAGCCTCCGAAGTAGCTGGGATTACAGGCACGTGCCACCACACCGGCTGATTTTTGTATTTTTAGTGGAGAGGGGGTTTCACCATGTTGACCAGACTGGTCATCAACTCCTGACCTCAGGTGATGCACCTCCCTCGGCCTCCCAAAGTGTTGGGATTACAGGAATGAGCTATCGTGCCCGGCCTGTTTGTTTTCTTACTATTGAGTTTTGTTTGCTTTTGGGTTCCCCCCACCCCGCCCCCGACTCTCGCTCTGTTGCCCAGGCTGGAGTGCAGTGGCATGATCTTGGCTCACTGCAACCTCTGCCTGACAGGTTCAAGCAATTCTCCTGCCTCAGCCTCTGGAGTAGCTGGTACTACAGGCACCTACCAGCATGCCTGGCTAATTTTTTAAAATTTTTAGTAGAGATGGGTTTTCATCATGCTGGCCAGGCTGGTCTCGAACTCCTGACCTTGTGATCCACCTACCTCAGCCTCCCAAAGTACTAGCATGAGCCACGGTGCCCGCTCATTTTTTGTATCTTTAGTAGAGACAGGATTTCGCCATGCTGGTCTCAAACTCCTGAGCTCAAGTGATCTGTCCACCTCAGCCTCCCAAAGTGCTAGGATTACAGGTGTAAGCCGCCGCACCCGGCCTCCAGCCATATTTTTTTTTTCTTTTTCTTTTTTTTTTTCTTGATTCGGAGTCTCGCTCTGTCGCCCAGGCTGGAGTGCAGTGGTGTGATCTTGGCTCACTGCAAGCTCTGCCTCCCGCGTTCATGCCATTCTCCCACCTCAGCACCCCCAAGTAGCTGGGATTACAGGCGCCTGCCACCATGCCCAGCTAATTTTTTTTTTTGTATTTTTAGTAGAGATGGGGTTTCACTGGGTTAGCCAGGATGCTCTCCATCTCCTGCCCTTGTGATCCGCCCACCTCAGCCTCCCAAAGTGCTAGGATTGCAGGTGTGAGCCATCACGCCCAGCCACCTCCATCTATATTTTAAAGATAAAACATTTGTGCAATCTCTATCATTTAATTCCCAAAGTTCCCGCTTTCCCTATGGCAACATTTCCCTTCTACCAAGAATTTCCTTTGGCATTTCTTTTCAGGCAGGCCTGCTGGCAAGAAATATATGTCTTAGGTTTGCTTCATTTGAGGATGTTTGTATTTTGCCTTTGTTCTTTAAGTGTGTTTGCACTGGATATAGAATTCTGGGTTGAGTGGTTTGTTTTTGAAACAGAGTTTTGCTCTTATTGCCCAGACTGGAGTGCAATGGTGCGATCTCTGCTCACTGAAACCTCTGCCTCCTAGGTTCAAGTGATTCTCCTGCCTCAGCCTCCTGAGTAGCTGGGATTACAGGCATGTGCCATCACGCCTAGCTAATGTTTTGTATTTTTAGTAGACATGGGGTTTCACCATGTTGGCCAGGCTGGTCACAGACTCCTGAACTCAGGTGATCCACCTGCCTCGGCCTCCCAAAGTGCTGGGATTACAGGTGTGAGCCACCATGCCCAGCATTTTTTTTTTTTTTTTGAGACGGAGTCTTGTTCTGTTGCTGAGGCTAGAGTGCAGTCACGCGATCTTGGCTCACTGCAACATCGCCTCCTTAGTAGCTGGGATTACAGGTACACACAGCCAAACCCGCTAATTTTTTGTATTTTTAGTAGAGATGGGGTGTCACCACGCTGGTCAGGCTGGTCTTGAACTCCTGACCTCGTGATCCACCTGCCTTGGCCTCCCAAAGTGCTGGGATTACAGGCGTGAGCCACCGTGCCCAGCCAGTTTTTATATTTTTAGTAGAGAAGGGGTTACACACCGTGTTAGCCAGGATGATCTCAATCTCCTGACCTCGTGATCTGCCTGTCTTGGCCTTCCAAAGTGGTGGGATTACACGTGTGATCCACGGCGCCCGGCCTAGGCTGGCTAATTTTCATATTTTTTGTAGAGACAGTTTCACTATGTTGCCCAGTCTTGCCTCACACTCCTGAATGTAAGTGATCTGCCCATCTCACCCTCCCAAAGTGCTGGGATTACAGGTGTGAGCCACTGCACCCAGCTTCTTCAAATATTTTTTCTATCATCATAAAGAATGCGTTAGCATTTCCAAGTACACTTAAGATTTCGTCAGTTTCTTACTGTGATTCTGTTCTACAAGGCTCATATTATGTGCCCAGTTTTGAACTATTACATCTTCCTAATAGATTGTTTCTTTTATAAAAATATAGTGACCAGCCAGGCGTGGTGGCTCACGCCTGTAATCCCAGCACTTTGGGAGGCCGAGGCAGGCGGATCACGAGGTCAGGAGATCGAGACCATCCTGGCTAACACAGTGAAACCCCGTTTCCACCGGGCATGGTGGTGGATGCCTGTAGTTCCAGCTACTCAGGAGGCTGAGGCAGGAGAATGGCATGAACCCGGGAGGCGGAGGTTGCAGTGAGCCGAGATTGCGCCACTGCACTCCAGCGTGGGTGACCGAGCGAGACTCCACCTCAAAAGAAAACCCAAAAAACATAGTGACCCTATGATTCTTAAAACACTTTTGTACGTTAATGTCTGTTTTGTGCGATTAATGCAGCTCCATCAGCTTTCTTGAGTTTCATGCCTACTTTGTATATCCTTTTCTATCCCTTTACCCTCAACTTCCCGTATCCTTGTTTTAGGTGTATCTTTTCTAAAGAACATATGGCTGGTCCAAAACAAAATTCAATCTGTTAGAATTTGTCTTTACACTTGGTTTGAGTTCAGTCATGTTTATTGAAATTGCTGACATATTTGGATGTGTTGTCAAATCCCAGTGCTTCCAGTTCCTGGCAGTGTGACTTTGGTCAGTCAGTTACATTCTCTAAGCCACTTCCTCCTCTGTAAAACAGGGATGGTTGTGTGAGAATGGAGATGTATATAAATTATTTGGTAGACTGGGCAGCACACACAGGCTCTCAGTAAATTCCCTTTTTTCTCCCTTATCTCCTCCCCTTTTAGACAGGCATGGACAGACACGTCTCATGACCAAATGGGTGAAGATGCTCAGAGCATCAAGGGGATAGAGATCCAGTTCTTGTGACAGAGACTGAGCAAGTAGGGGGAAAAGAGATGCTGATGATTGCTGCGAGTCAGAGCCGGTGTGCAGGGCCAGGCTTTGGGTCAGGCACTATACAAGGTGGGTCCTGTCCCTGGTTTACAGATGAGGAGGTCCCAAAAGTAGCTGAAGGGACGAGTTGGCTCTGTAGCCTGAATTCAGGCCCATGCCTTTTCTGTTCCCTCCAGCCTGCTGGAAGCCTGTGCAATCATTTCACTGGGAATGTGCATCTCTGCTCTCTGAGTTTTCCCTTAAGCCTGTCACCCCTCAGTCTCTCAACCTCTGCCACTACCTCTGTGGCCATCTCTGCCTGTGTCTGGGACTCCCTCAGAGATAATTCCCCAAGGTCTCTGTCTCCCTGAGTCTTACCTTCATGTTGTGAACCTTTCTCATCAGTCTTTGTGGCTCCATTTACTCTTGACATAGAGGGAATGGGCCCCAAATACAGGGAGATACATAGGGAGAGATGGTGACAGTGACTAGTACACAATACGCCAGGTCAAATGGTTCCCATAAGATGAGACCATCAGAGAAACAGAGGCATGAAGAACAACACCCTAATGGTAATGAACAGAAGCTGCAACATCCAGTGATAGACATGGACCCTAAAAATAGGACAGGGATGCAGCACTGTTGAGAGGAGACCAGAGAACACATGGACAGAATGCTGGCGAAGACTAAGTCCATGACACCAGGTGACCTGGGGCCCTAGAAAAAGACAATACAGTCACATTTTATTGAGGCCACTGCATGCCAGGCTTATCTGGGTACTGGCCCCCAGGAAAATCAGATTGTTCTTGCTCTCCAGGGTTCAAGCTGCTGGGGAGACATCCATGTAAACATACATAAGGACAATGTGGGGCAGAGAGAGCATGGTGACTGCCTCCTGGGGGCACCAGTGACATTCATGTAAGAGACATCAGTCAGGGCCTCCTGAGTCTTGTCTGTTGTAGATACTGAGAGCAAGACATGGCCCCTGCTCTCAGGAGCTCACAGTATCATTGGAAAACACAGACTACAAGCTCTACAAGGAGCAAATAAGTAAAACAATGTGGTAGGAGTTGTAAGAGAGGTATCTAGGAGGTGCTCTGGAAGCAGAGAGGGCAAGCTGAAGTCGGTTCCCAGAGAGCAGGGAGGCTTCTTTGGGGGACATTTGAAACATCTTAGATGGCAAAGGAGAGGAGGGTTCCAGGCATAGGTACAAAGGCACATAGGTGGGAAAACGTATGGCTCCTTCAGGAACCACAGTAGTTCCGTGTGGCTGGTATATGGAAGGTGGAGTCTTGGTATGAGATGAGGCCATTTTCACATCACTGCACACACAGAAAAATGACAATATTCATACATGCATATGAAGATAACTGGAGAGGTTGCTTGGGGCCCAGAGCGGCCTGCATTTTGGCATACTTACACCCTGTTCAGGAAGCTGTGCTGTAGAAGGAGATGGGTTGGGGAGCTTTCCACCTTGGAGTGACACAATCAGATTTGAGTAATAGCAACAGTCCCCTGGAGAGTGATACAGGGGCAGAGAATAAAGGCAGGAAGGGGTCAGGAAGGAGACCCTGGCTATAATCCAGGCAAGGGGCAATGAGGGCTCACATAAGGTAGCAGTAGTGGAAAAGGAGGTGCATTCGAGATCAGCTTCAGGTTAAACCAATAGTGCTGGTGACTGGTGGGATATGGAAGGAAAAGGAGAGAGAGGAACATGTTGGACAGGTGTCAAGCAGCACCACTGATTACGATAGGAAACCATGAGAGAAGCAGTGTGGAAAAGGCATCATGGAAGAGGCAGTCTCACAAGTCAGCCTTGGAGTGAGGCACAGAATAGGCTGGAGTGGAAATAGTATGTGCCAAGGCACAGAGGTGGGCATGGCAGGTGTCCCTTCTGGGCTAAGCAGCAGAAAAGCAGGCAAGAAGAGCCACATGAGAACGAGCTACAGTCTGCCTACCCAGAGTGTCCTGGGACGCTGAGTTCTGAGAGACATGTACCTTCATTTGCCCTGGCCCTGAGAACCAATCCAAATCCTCAGCTCAGCTGCCTTCTCTCTGGGACAGCCCTGAGTGGGAAACAGAGGGTAGCGGTGCAGGGCCCTTCCGGAAGCGTCTCCAGCTGGCCTGAATCACCTTGGCTCATCAGGGTTCCTCAAATGCAGAGTTGTTTCTAGACAGCCCGAGTCTGCCCTCAGGCACCTATCATTTTGGCAGCTCGTCAATCACCCACCCTATTTGTGGCTCTTTAGGAACTCAGGGTTTCTCTTAGATGTTGAGCCTCCAAGAAGACGCTGTGCTGTGCCCCGAGGGTCGATTTCCGGTCACTGCAGTACCGTGATGTGGATCCGCAAGTGAACCATCAGGGCTGAGCTACGGCTGAAGGCCTTCCCACAGTCACTGCACTTATAAGGCTTCTCCCCCGTGTGGATCCTCTGGTGCTCGATGAGGGAGGAGCTCTGTGCAAAGGCCTTCGGACACACCTTACACTGATAGGGCTTCTCTCCAGAATGGATTCTCAGATGTCGGATCAGGGCCGAGCAGTCGCTGAAGGCCCTGCCGCACGCGTCACACTTGTAGGGCTTCTCCCCGGTATGGACACGCTGGTGCTGAGTCAGGTGCGTGCTCTGGCTGAAGGCCTTCCCGCACTCATCACACTCGTAGGGCCGCTCCCCCGTGTGCACCCGCTGGTGCTGGGTGAGGTGAGTGCTGCGGCTGAAGGTTTTACCACATTCCCCACATTCGTAGGGTTTCTCTCCAGTATGAATCCTTTGGTGCTGAGTCAGGTGGGTGACTCGGCTGAAGGCCTTCCCACATTCCTTACACTCATGGGGCTTCACCCCCGTGTGGACAACCTGGTGCTGGGCGAGGTGAGTGCTCCGGCTGAAGGCTTTCCCACACTCGCTGCAGGCATATGGTGTCTTCCGAGAATGGGTCTTCTGGTGGGCCTCGAGCGCCGAAGCACTCTGGAACATCTTCCTACACTCGCGACACTTGGAGGACCTCTTCCCTGAGTACGTGTATGGAAGCTCTGTCCCATAAGCATCTACCAGATCAAATTTGTCTTCTGAAGGAGCCTTCTCTTGGGAGGTGAGGTTTGGGCACGCACTAGAACTGTTCCTCGAGGCGCCAGATTCACGGCCATGCTGGTCTGTGGGGGCATCCTTATAAGGCCCTGAAGTTTTCTTGAAATGGATCTGTTGGGCGATAGACTTTGTCCACATCTCCCCTGATGGCCCAGACCTTCTCTCTGAGCTGCCCTCAGGTTCACAGGCCTTGTTAAAGGCAGGTCCAAGGGAAACACCTCCCGTGAGGGTCTCAGTGACCACATTTGATGGCTCTGACTCTCCCAGGTCACTCTGCTTGCAGCTTGCCTCTGTGGGCTCAGCTCCTGAATCCCATCCTGAAACAATCCGAACCACAGCGTCACTCCTCCTACCACACCAAGCCTCTGACTCTGCCGAGGGCCCCGGTCACCCTTTGTAAGGGGAGATGTGGCTCGTTCCTAACATCTGGCCCCAGTTCCAAGGGGAAGTTTCTCATTTGGTGGCTTGGATGACAAAGGGTGCAGGGCTGTCCTCCCACACCATCCAACACTGCATCATGGGTTCTGATTTCTCCTCCTCTCACCAAACTCTCTGTCTTTCAAGGCTCCCAATTTTGGCTCAAGAGTCAGAGGAGAAACCCTGATGTGGAACTGATCTGAAAGACAGAGAGAGAGGGAGGGTCTGTCCTTGTCAGGACCCTGAGCACATGCACCGCTGCAGGCTCTGATCTCTGTGAGGTTGCAGTTCTGTCCTTCACACTCAACACGTTGCCTCTAGGCCTGGATGTGTCCCAAGGTGCTCAGTGAACTCTGGCTGAAAGAGGGAATCAATCCAGATGCCCATGATGGTGAAAATTTCTGCAAGTAGAACCCCAGGGAGAATATGGCTGCTGGGGGTGAGTAGGTGAGGTACCCACCTGGCCTCTCAAGCCCGACATTATAAAGTACTATGAAGGCAGAGTGTGGTGGAGGTGCTCTTGGAGATCAGAGTGTGCATGAGGTAGAGGAATGCTCACACTGACCTGCCCTGGATGGGTGCAAAGGACACATCATCTGGCACATCTACTGGATGAATTCCAGGGAGGAAGCAGAGACAGGTGGAATACCCACTGCTCAAGTCCACAGTGGGGTTCAGCAGTGCAGAAAGTGGACTCAAACCCCAGCTGTACCACTTTAAGCAGTCCTGCCCTCATCTGGGACTCAGTCTCCCCATCTGTAAGCTATGGACGCTGTGCCACTGGCCTCCCAGGGCCACTAACCATTATCAGGCTCTTGTCATGTGCTGGGCCCCAAGTCCAGGGGGTGACTTCCATTGTCTCATTTCAGCTTTGACCTGCTCTCAAAAGGAGGTACTGCTGCGATTCTGTTGCACACGGGGAAACTGAAATCCAGCTGAGGGAAGGTGTTGAGTAACTGGTACAGGATCACAGTTAGCTAGTGGCCCAGGTGGGATTTCAGCTCCAGAATCCTCTCCTCCAGGTCCACAGGCAGCCTCCCCTGCTCCCCCAGCCATTCGCTTAGCCCCTCCTCCCACGTTCTTCCTCTACTCCAGAAACATCACACCACCTGCTTTTACCAGAACGTGTCAGTGCACATCCCACTGCAGGGCCTCTGACCCCGCCATTCCCTCTGCATTTTGCCCTTTCTCTGAGCTTTGGCCAACCCTGTGGGAAGATGGAGCCACTCCCTCTTTCCTCTCCCTGTCTCTGTGACATCTGCTTGGGCATAGACCAACCTCTGTTCCAGAGAGGCCTGTTTCTCCCAGAGCTGAACCAATTATCCTAACAGTTGCAGTTACCATGTATTTAATCTGTGCCAGGCACCGTTTCAGGAGCTGCATGGGTATTGCCTTGTATCTCTCAACACCACGAAGGTGGGCATTTAATCCCTGTTTTACCCATGAGTAAACTGAGGCACAAGGGAGTCACATGGCCAGGAAGAGAAGCAGTGGTTGGATCTACTGAGCCTTGATGATTCAGCTGTATCCAGACCCCACATTCCTCCTGCGCACTGCACGTTTCCTCCCAGTGTGTGGTATACCCACTTCCTATCTGCTGCCAACAGGCCAGGCCAAGCCCATCTGAGACGAGCCACCACTCCCTGCTCTGGACTGTCCCAAGGCTGGGTCTTCCCTGCATCCCACTGGACCTCCCTGGGTTGGGATGTTTGTGTGGGTCTCTCTGAGTAACAGTGTCCAGCTAAGCCTGGGGCAGGTCTGACTTACTCAAATCCTGGAGGCCAGCCCAGGGTGGGCACAGAGAAGGTGCACAGGGACATCTGGTATTTCCGTCTTCCCCAACGGCCAACCCAGGCACCCAGCCCCTCGTCTGGTTTCCTCTGAGAAACAGCCAGTTGCTCACTGTCAGGCCCTGGGATTTGGTTGGCCAAACGCAAACATAAGATCCCAACCAGGCCAGTGGGGGATCAGACCAGGAACCTCTTACTGTTATTACCCTGGGGTTTCTACATTGGTAAGATGTGAGCCTGGGGTTCCTGGCTATCTTTGTCCCCTTTGGAAAGAGAGCCTAAAATAAGAAGGAAGCTAACACAGAAAAAACCAACCAAGAAACAGAACAAGAGAAGAAGAGAGTTCTGATGCTGTCAACAGATTTTCTGGATATAGCCGTATCTGCTGCCTCCTTACCCTTCTTTGCTTCAGCCCACTTCAGGTCGTTTTTGGTCACCTGCAACCAAAACACACCTGTCTACAACAGTGTGTGAGAGTTAGGGTAAAGTACAAATGTGAGAATGAGTGCATGAGTAAACCCAAACCAGAGCCCTGTGCTCCCATGTTCCTGTCCAGTGTGTACCCTCAGTGTGCCACGAATCTGCCCACAGCGCCCCTTTACCTCTCTTGTCCAGCACCTGAGTCAGATCCTCCACCAGCACAGCGGCTTCCTCTCCGCTCTTCGGACTCTGGGCTCCCACCCAGGCTTGGATCTCTGGGGGCAGCGCACCCAGGAACTGCTCCAGCACCAGCAGCTCCAGTATCTGCTCCTTGGAGCGCGCCTCGGGCTGCAGCCACTGACAGCACAGCTCTCGGAGGTGGGCCAGGGCCTCGTGTGGACCAGATGCCTCCTCATAGCGGAAGTGCCGGAAGCGCAGGCGTGCAGCCTCAGGTGAGCAATGTGGTCGTGGCTGGATTCTAGGCCCTGGGAGAGGCTGGCTTCCTCTCCCTCCTCCACCTTCACTTGAAGGAAGCTGTCCTCTTCCCATGGCACTGGGCTCAGGGAGTGCTTGGGGATGGCCATTGGGCAGCAGTGCTCAGTGAGACACAGGATGCTGGAGCCTTGGAACTGGGCCTGCAAGAACGTCAGAGCTTCAGCATCACATGGAACCTGGGCCCTGCCTCATGCCTACAGATCAGGGAAAACACAGGCTTGGGGCCTGTGAGATGGGAAAGACTCTCACAAAGACATAGACAATCATAATAATTAGGACAGCACCCACTTGGTGCTGAGCACCGTTCTAAGCTACTACGGCTTGCATGTAGATTCATTTAAAACTCACAACACACTCAGGAGGTGGGACTTTCTAGCTATTTTATGGATGTGAAAACAGACACACAGGAGGAAAAGATTTGCCCAAAGTCCCTCAGCGAGTGAAGGGTTAATAGAGAGCTAAGCTACAAACCCAGGCAAACCTACAGCCAGTCTGTTTAAGGCGTGCTCCTCCCCCACAGAGCCAAGTCTTTCTCCCTCTGTCTCACATTCCCCAGGTAGCCACATGGTCATTCTCTCACTTTATTTGCTAATTATTTTGTAGTGTTTGAGATTGATACCTAATTGACTTTCAGCCTTTTCTCTTTTCTAATGCACACATTTAAGGCTATACATTTCTCTCTAAACACAGCTTTAGCTATACACCACAAGTATGCTATGTTGTATCTTCATTACCATTTAGTTAAAAATATTTTCTAGGCCGGGCGCGGTGGCTCAAGCCTGTAATCCCAGCACTTTGGGAGGCCGAGACGGGCGGATCACGAGGTCAGGAGATCGAGACTATCCTGGCTAACACGGTGAAACCCCGTCTCTACTAAAAAATACAAAAAAAAACAACTAGCTAGGCGAGGTGGCGGGCGCCTGTAGTCCCAGCTACTCGGGAGGCTGAGGCAGGAGAATGGCGTAAACCCGGGAGGCGGAGCTTGCAGTGAGCTGAAATCCGGCCACTGCACTCCAGCCCAGGCGACAGAGCGAGACTCCATCTCAAAAAAAGAAAAAAAAAAGTTCTAATTTCTGTTCAATTTCTACCTTACCCATTAATTATTTATTTATTTTATTTATTTATTTTTTGAGACCGAGTCTTGCTCTGTCGCCCAGGCTGGAGTGCAGTGGCGTGATCTTGGCTCACAGAAAGGTCTGCCTCCCGGGCTCACGCCATTCTCCTGCCTTAGCCTCCCTAGTAGCTGGGACTACAGGTGCCCACCACTGCACCCAGCTGATTTTTTGTATTTTTAGTAGAGATGGGGTTTCACTGTGGTCTCGATCTCCTGACCTCGTGATCCACCTGCCTCGGCCTCCCTAAGTGCTGGGATGGGATTACAGGCGTGAGCCACTGCGCCTGGCCCATTATTTTTAAAAATTTATTTTATTGAGATAAAGTCTCCCTCTGTCGCTCAGGCTGGAGTGCAGTGGCACTATCTCGACTCACTGCAACTCCGCCTCCCGGGTTCAAGCAATCCTCCTGCCTCAGCCTCCCAAGTAGCTGGAACTACAGGGGTGAGCCACCACATGAGGCTAATTTTTGTATTTTTAGTGGAGACAGGGTTTCGCCATGTTGGCCGGGCTGTTCTCGAACTCCTCACCTCAAGGGATCTGCCTGCCTCAGCCCCCCAGAGTGCTGGGATTACAAGCGTGAGTCACCGCGCCCAGTCCCATTGGTCATTTAAAACTCTCCTGCTTCATTGCCAAACAACTGGGGGTTTTCTAGGTGTCTTTTTATTAATGATGTCTAGATTAAGTCTGCTGTGGTTAGAAAACATGCTACGATGGTTTCAATCATTTAAAATTTGCTGGAACTTGGTTTGGGACCCAGTGTATGGTTAATTTTGGTTTATGTTCCATGAATAGTTGAAAATAATGCAAAGCCTTCTTAGCTATGGCACCAAAAGCATAAGTAACAAAAGAAAAAATAAACTGGACTTCATCAAAATTAAAAGCGTTTGTGATTTGAAGGACCACATCAAGAAAGTGAAAAAGCAGCCCACAGAGTGGGAGAAAATATTTGCAAAACATGTATCTGATAAGCGACCTGTATCTAGAACAACTCCATAGTAAAAAGATGAATAATACCATTTAAAAATGAGCAGAGGATGTGACTAGACATTTCTCCAAGGAAGATACACAAATGGGCAATAAATACATGAAAAGATGCTTAACATCACTAACAACCAGGGAATTGCACATGAAAACCACAATGACATAGCACTTCACACCTGCTGGGATGCCTAGAAGCAGATAACATGTGTAGGCAAGGATATGGAGACACTGTCATCCTCATATGCTGCTGCCGGGAATGTAAGATGGGATAACCACTGTGGGAAACACAGTCTGGGTTCCTCAAAAGCTTAAACAGAGTTACTCCATGACCTAGCAATTCTACTCCTACGTGTATACCCAAAAGAAATGAGAACACGTCCTCACAAAACATTATACGCAAATGTTCGTAACAGCATTACTCATAACAGCAAAAAAGAAACAATTCAAATGTCCATCACCTGATGAATGGATAAAATGCTGCATATACATACAATGGAACACTATTCACCATAAATAGAAATGAAGTACTGATTAATGCTACAAACATGGACGAACCTTGAACACATGATGCTAAGTAAAAGAAGCCAGACACGGCAGGGCGCAGTTGCTCACACCTGTGATCCCAGCACTTTGGGAGGCCGAGGTGGGTGGATCACCTGAGGTCAGGAGTTCAAGACCAGCCTGGCCAATACAGTGAAACCCCGTCTCTACTAAAAAATACAAAAATCAGCTGGGTGTGGTGGCAGGCACCTGTAATCCCAACTACTCGGGAGGCTGAGGCAGGAGAATCGCTTGAACCTGGGAGGCGGAAGTTGCAGTGAGCCAAGAGTGTGCCACTACACTCCAGCCTGGGTGACAGAGCTAGATTCTGTCTCAAAAAAAAAAAAAAAAAAGGAAAGCTAATATTAGTGTTTGCCAGAGGCTGAAAAGAGACACAAATGGAGTAGTTGCTAATGGGTTCAGGGATTTCTTTTGGGGATGATAAAAATGTTCCAGAGGCCAGGCGCAGTGGCTCATGCCTGTAAATCCCAGCACTTTGGGAGACCGAGGTGAGTGGATCACGAGGTCAGGAGTTGAAGACCAGCCTGACCAACATGGAGAAACCCCACCTCTACTAAAAATACAAAATCAGCTGGGCGTGGTGGTGCACGCCTGTAATCCCAGCTACTTGGGAGGCTGAGGCAGAAGAATCCCTTGAACCTGGGAGGCGGGGGTTGCACCGAGCCAAGATTGTGCCACTGCACTCCAGCCTGGGCAACAAGAGTGCAACTCCATCTCAAAAAATAAAATAAAAGTAAAACTTAAAAAAAAATAATGTTGGCCAGGCACAGTGGCTCATGCCTGTAATCCCAGCACTTTGGGAGGCCAAGCCAGGCCGATCACGAGGTCAAGAGATCGAGACCATCCTGGCCAACATGGTGAAATCCTGTCTCTACTAAAAATACAAAACAATTAGCTGGGCATGGTGGCGCATGCTTGTAGTCCCAGCTACTTGGGAGGCTGAGGCAGGTGGATCACAAGCTCAGGAATTCAAGACCAGCCTGGCCAGCATGACGAAACCCCATCTGTACTAAAAATACAAAAACTAGCCAGGCGTGGTGGCGGGCACCTGTAATCCCAGCTACTTAGGAGGCTGAGGCAGGACAATTGCTTGAACCCGGGAGGTGGAGGTTGTAGTGAGCAGAGATCGTGCCACTGCACTCCAGCCTGGCCGACAGAGTGAGACTGTCTCAAAAAAAAAAAAAAAAAGTGCATCTAATAATTGTTGGGTGTTCTCTCCCTTATTTAAGTCAGGCCTCTACACAAGAGATACCTTATCAGTAAGTCTCTGTGCTTCTACACTGCTTTATTTGCTCTTCACCACCTGATGTGTGATACACTTATGTGACTACTTGTTTATTATTTACTTGCCCTCGTTGGAGTGTCAGCACATCAAGAGCAGGGGTTTTTGTTTAGGTCATTGCTTCATCCCCGGTGTCTACAGAGTTGCTGGGCACATACATCAATAATAAGTTTTATTCAACACACCCCCATTAGGTGCCTACTCTGTGCCCAGCACTGTATTAGGAATGCAAATACGGGGAAGACATGGGTCCTGTGCTCAATGACCTCAATGGAAGGACAGTGGCCAACACATGATAAGATAATCATTATGATGGATATGGGTATAGTGTGCAACAGGAATAAAAGAAAATGGGAACAGACCGACAATGGGAACCTATTGGCTATCAGGCCACACTAGTCTTTTACATCTGTTATCCCATTCAAGCCTTAGCACCACCCTGTATGTCAGTATTACCACTCCCACTTTCAGAGTTGGGGAAACTCAGCTGCTAGAGTCATCTGGTCAGTAGGAACAAAGCTAGGGTTTGAGCTCAGGCAACTGTGAGCATTGAATGCTGGTCAGGGCCAGCAAAAAACTACTTTCTTTTTTTTTTTTTTTGAGATGGAGTCTCGCTGTGTTGCCCAGGCTGGAGTGCAGTGGCGCGATCTCTGCTCACTGCAAGCTCCACCTCCTGGGTTCACTCCATTCTCTTGCCTCAGCCTCCAGAGTAGCCAGGACTACAGGCGCCCACCATCATGCCTGGCTAATTTTTGTATTTTTAGTAGAGACGGGGTTTCATCGTGTTAGCCAGGATGGTCTCGATCTCCTGACCTCGTGATCTGCCCACCTTGGCCTCCCAAAGGGCTGGGAGTACAGGCATGAGCCACTGCGCCTGGCCAAAAAACTACTTTCATGTACTATTGGTGAGGGCGATCAATTAGAATATCTTTGGCAAACAATTTGGCAGTATGTTGTAAGAGTTTTAAAATGGCCAGGCTCTCTGTCTCAATATTAATTCTACTTTTCAGAATCTAGCCCCATTTCTAGATGGGGGTGCTACTGACATTCAGAGGGGGATAATACTTTCTGTTTGAAATTTTAAAAATTTTATTATTATTATTATTATTGTAGCGACAAGGCCTCATTATGTTGCCCAGGCTGGTCTCGAACTCCTGGGCTCCAGGGATCCTCAAGTGATCCTCACCTCAACCTCCCAAAGTGTTGGGATTACAGGCGTGAGCCACCACGCCTTGCCAAAAAGTTCATGTTCTTAATGATATGAGAAAATGCTTATGCTATAGTGTTAAGTAAAAGAGTCAGAATGGGCCAGGCACAGTGGCTCATGCCTGTAATCCCAGCACTTTGGAAGGCTGAGGCAGGTGGATCACGAAGTCAAGAGTTCGAGACCAGCCTGGCTAACATGGAGAAACCCTGTTGCTACCAACAATACCAAAATTAGCTGGGCCTGGTGGCGGATGCCTGTAATGTCAGCTACTCAGGAGGCTGAGGCAGGAGAATCGCTTGAACCCGGGAGGTAAGAGGTTGCAGTGAGCCGAGATTGCGCTATTGCACTCCAGCCTGGGCGACAGAGCAAGACTTCATCTCAAAAAAAAAAAAAAAAAAAAGAATCAGAATGAAAAACTGCATAGAGAATTGAGGCCTGTCTTTGCTATACCACTCCCACCTCCCCCAAAAAAGGCATTAAAAACACTGGAAAATATTAAGTTGTCCTATACATGGTGGGTTCCTCTG
The DNA here is from genome assembly GCF_009764315.1 of Trachypithecus francoisi. Taxonomy (NCBI): domain Eukaryota; kingdom Metazoa; phylum Chordata; class Mammalia; order Primates; family Cercopithecidae; genus Trachypithecus; species Trachypithecus francoisi. The sequence continues at coordinate 13,607,829 of NW_022681457.1, read as the reverse complement.
AGGTTGTGGGGCTATGAAGTCACCCTCATTTTTTTACTTTAAAAAAAGTGTGTGTGTGTATATGTATATATCTATATCTATATCTATGTAAAATTCACATACCATAAAATTTCCCCTTTCAGTGGTTTTAATATATTCACAAGGTTGTGCAGCTATCACCAAAATCTAATTCCAGACAATTTTCATCATCCTAAAATGAAACCTATTAGAAGTCACTCCCCGGCCGGGTGCGGTGGCTCAAGCCTGTAATCCCAGCACTTTGGGAGGCCGAGACGGGCGGATCACGAGGTCAGGAGATCGAGACCATCCTGGCTAACACGGTGAAACCCCGTCTCTACTAAAAAATACAAAAAACTAGCCGGGCGAGGTGGCGGGCGCCTGTAGTCCCAGCTACTCAGGAGGCTGAGGCAGGAGAATGGCGTAAACCCGGGAGGCGGAGCTTGCAGTGAGCTGAGATCTGGCCACTGCACTCCAGCCTGGGCCACAGAGCAAGACTCCGTCTCAAAAAAAAAGAAGTCACTCCCCATTTCCCTTCCTCCCAGCCCCTGCCAATTACTAATATACTTCTGTGGTTATTGATTTGTCTATTCTTGGCATTTCATATCAATAGGATCATAAAATATATTATATTTTATGTCTGGCTTCTTTCACTGAGTATGTATGTATTTTAGGTTCTTTTTCTGTTTTGAGACAGAGTCTCGCTCTGTCGCCCAGGCTGCAGTGCAGTGGCACAATCTTGGCTCACTTTGAGCTCTGCCTCACAGGTTCACACCATTCTCCTGCCTCAGTCTCTGGAGTAGCTGGGACAACAGGCGCCCGCCACCATGACTGGCTGTATTTTAGGTTCATTAAAAAACATTTTAATGGGCTAGGCGCGGTGGCTCACACCTATAATCTCAGCATTTTGGGAGACCAAGAGGGGCGGATTACTTGAAGCCAGGAGTTCAAGACCAGCCTGGCCAATACAGCAAAACCCCGTTTCTACTAAAAATGCAAAAATAGTCGGGCGTTGTGGCAGGTGCCTGTAGTCCCAGTTACTCGGGGGGCTAAGGCATGAGAACTGCTTGAACCTGGGAGGTGGAGGTTGCAGTGAGCCGAGATTGTGCCACTTCACTCCAGTCTGGGTGACAGAGTAAGACTGTCTCAAAAAAAAAAAAAAAAAAGAAGAAGAAAAGAAAAAGAAAAAAAAGTGTTAATGAACCTTAAAATGTTCATTAAAATTACTGTCATCCCTGCTACCCTTGCTCTTTCTCCCCTCCGCCAAACGATTCCCTACATTCATGGGTAACTATGCTCCGCCTTTCCTGGTCATTCCATTTGCTTAATGCCTGTGTATGGTGCACCTGCTATAGCGCAAGTCCTGTGTAGTGTGGCTCCAGGACAGCCCAGCCTCTCTGAGGAAACAGTACAGAGCTAGCGAAGACTTACCCAGGGCACTCTGGGAAGAGGACTTAGACTAGTACCAGGTATCTGGGATGACACCTGAAGAAAGTGGCAGCTAAGATGAGGCATGTTATCAGTACTTCATTCCTTTTCATAACTAAATAATATTTCATTGTATACGTATACTACATTTTGTTAATCCATTCATCAATTGATGGACATTTGGTTGTTTCTACTTTTTGGCTATTATGAAAACTGCTGCTATCAATAGTAGCATACAAGTTTTTGTATTGGCAAATGTTTTCAATTCTCCTAGGTATACACCTAGGAGTGGAATTCCTGGATGATATAGTAACTCTATGCTTAACTTTTGTTGTTGTTGTTTTTTTTTTTTGAGATAGAGTCTCGCTCTGTTGCCCAGGCTGGAGTGCAGTGGTGTGATCTCGGATCACTGCAAGCTCCGCATCCCGGGTTCATGCCATTCTCCTGCCTCAGCCTCCCGAGTAGCTGGGACTACAGGCGCCTGCCACCATGCCCAGCTATTTTTTTGTATTTTTAGTAGAGACGGGGTTTCACCGTGTTAGCCAGGATGGTCTCAATCTCCTGACCTCGTGTACCGCCTGCCTCAGCCTCCCAAAGTGCTGGGATTACAGGCATGAGCCACTGCGCCTGGCCGAGTCCAGCCTATGCTTAACTTTGTAAGAAACTGCCAGGCTGTTTTACAAATTGGCTGTACCATTTTGCATTCCTACCAGCTGTGGATGAAGGTTCCAATTTCTCTACATCCTTACCAAGGTATTATATACTACGGTAGTTCCCCTTATCTGCAGGGGATGTGTTCCAAGACCCTCCAGTGGATGCCTGAAACCACGGATAGTACTGTGGCTCCAGGACAGCCCAGCCTCTTTGAGGAAACAGTACAGAGCTAGCGAAGAGTTACCCAGGGCACTCTGGGAAGAGGACTTAGACTTATATTTTTTCTTATATACCCATGATAAAGTTCATAAGTTAGCCATAGTAAGAAATTAACAATGACTCATAAAATAGAACAATTATAACAATATACTGTAATAAAAGCTATATGAATGTGGTTTTTCTCTCTCAAAATATTGTACTATACTCACCAAAACTGAACACAAGGGGTGACTACTGTATTACTTTTCTGGACATTCTCTACTTCCCACAGTGAACTTGTTTTCTCTTAGGAAGAATACCCTGAATTAAGTGTAATCTCTCCTAGGAGACCTCAACACTTTGCTTTGGCCACATACTACTCCTTACTCAAAGACTTAGCCTCTCCGTCTCGCATCCACGACTCCCACAGTTTTAAGTATTTGCAGTTCTTCTGTTTCCTTTCCTTCAATGTCAGCCAGGACACTCAGTGTGCTTGGAGTCTCTGCTCAAGGAAGTCACCCTGGACAGATATGCAGGAGGCCTGAGAAAGAGCAATGGCCTTGGGCACAGGAAGAAGAGAACGTTACTCTAAAATAATACCCCAATCCTGAAGCCTTTTGGTGACAGCTGGTGACCTCTGGCAACCTCTGGCAAAGCTGTGTTTAAGCCCCTTCACTGCACTGTAAAGTTCTCTTGGGTCTCTCATAGCCTTCCTAAACCCCTTCTTGCCCCTGCTGTTCTTGAGTTCTGAAATCCCTCTCTGACTGATTCCTCTGGGCTCTCTAGGCCTCATCTTAGCTGCCACTTTCTTCAGGTGTCATCCCAGATACCTGGTACTAGTCTAAGTCCTCTTCCCAGAGTGCCCTGGGTAACTCTTCGCTAGCTCTGTACTGTTTCCTCAGAGAGGCTGGACTGTCCTGGAGCCACAGTACACAGGACTTGCCCTATAGCAGGTTCACAATAAACAGGCATTAAGCAAATGGAATGATCAGGAAAGGCTAAGCATAGTCACCCACCAATGCAGGGAATCATCTGGGGAAGGGGAGGGGAAGGAGGAATATGGGTGTCAGGGATGACAATAGATGCAGCAACAGCTTCCAAGTTCTCTTTTGCACCCCTGGAACACCTGTTCTGGAGAAATCCCTCATGACAGTCTCTGAAATACATGTATGTGAAACTTCCTCAGCCTCATCAGCCAACCTCAACTCCTAGCAGGTTGAGGTTCCCCATCCACAGCTGCTTTACCAACCAAGGAGGGTGGTTCTTTTCATTTCTCACACATGGCTTATACCAAGCCTGATAATGGTACCTACCTCAGAGGGTTGCTATGAGATTATGTGAGGCGATTTATTACAAGTGTCCAGCACAGGCCTGGTGCACAGTAAACATGCAGTAGATGTATGGATTCCATAGCCCCCTGCTACATATAAGCACACACTGGGGGACATATCCGTAAGCCCAGCTGAATGACCAATAGTCACCCAATTTCAGCTGCAGACATGGCAAAGCATAAATCCTCTCTCATATGCTTGGTAAACTGTTTGTGGATAGCCCAAGTTTTAGTCTCTCTGATAAAAATCTCAGTCATTCGTATATTAACACATATTATCTCAGATACGGTCTGTCAGCCATAGCCTTCAAAATACCCAGACACAGGAAATATCTCAATGTCACCTATAATCAGTCAAATAAACACAGGCCTGGCCAGGCATGGTGGCTCAGCCTGTAATCCCAGAGCTTTGGGAGGCCTAGGCTGGTGGATCACCTGAGGTCAGGAGTTCCGGAGCAGCCTGACCAACATGGTGACACCCCGTCTCTACCAAAAATACAAAACTTAGCCAAGTGTGGTGGTGGGCACCTGTAATCCCAGCTACTCCAGAGGCTGAGGCAGGATAATCGCTTGAACCCGGGAGGCGGACGTTGCAGTGAGCGGAGATTACACCACTGCACTCCAGCCTGGGCGACAGACAGAGCGAGACTCCGTCTCAAAAACAAACAAACACAAACACAGGCCCTCGCAGCATTTCCATCACACAGTATTATTCTGATCACAGTCATTCATAATCTTAGTCACTATCTCAAGGACACATAAAGAATATCAGTCACACTTGAAATCACACCGTCACACACTCACTTTCTCACTTACAGTATCTCACAACCCATCTACAAAGTCTCAAATGGCAACCATCTCTGTCAGTCACACACTCCGTGATTAGTGTTACACTCAACCTATCAGAATCACATACTCCAACCCGTCAGATACACACACAGGAGGTGTCAGACACAGAACTGTCTATCAGACACAATAACGGGTCCGTCCCACACCCTCCCAGGCCACTGGTTCTACATTTTATCTGTTGTCTGTCCGCCCGCTACACACTTCGCCCGCCCCACACCGGTCAATCAGTCCATCCGACACTCTCTCCGTCGGTCCGACACTCTCTCCGTCGGTCCGTCCGGCACTCAGTGTGTCAGTCTGCACCACATTCGGTCTGTGAGTGCGTCTACACTGGGTCCGTCGGTCCGTGCACACCCGGTCCGTCCACACCGGGTCCGTCAGTCCGTCACATCCTCTGCGCCTGTGTCCGGCACTCGCAGTCCGTCTATTCACGGCCCCTAGTCAGCCTCTCACTCTGTCCGCTGGGAGGTACCCCGTATCTTGCACTGGCCACCCCAGACGTTCGCGGCTTCTGGACCTGCTGTACTCCTCTTTGACCTGGACCAGGGCGGAGAACACCCCCGAAACCCACCTCACCAGCACAGCCGGCGGACCCTTCCGGAGGTGCCCGCAGAGACGAGCCAGCTTGCGCGCCGGCCAACCCGGACCACAGCTCCCAGCACGCCCCACGGGTCCACGCCCGCCAGGACTACAATTCCCGGCGTCCTCCGGAAGCTCAAGCGTACCCAGGCGCGGCGCCTGCTGGGAATTATAGTTGACGTTGGTCAGCAAGCGGGCCACGGGATCCCAGCCCCGCCTTTGTGGGACTGAGGTGGCGCTGAGTGGGAGAGCAGCAGGGGATGCGCGAAAGGCAGGACGTGTAGGTGAGAGAAGTGTGAAGGCTGAGGGTGACAGTACCTGTGCGAGGCTGAGGGTGAGGGTGGCTGTGTGAGGGCTGAGGGCTGAGGATGCCTGTGTGAGGCTGAGGGTGCCTGTGTGAGGGTGAGGATGCCTGTGTGAGGCTGAGGGTGCCTGTGTGAGGGTGAGGGTGCCTGTGTGAGGGTGAGGGTGCCTGTGTGAGGCTGAGGGTGGCTGTGTGAGGGTGAGGGTGGCTGTGTGAGGGTGAGGGTGCCTGTGTGAGGGTGAGGGTGCCTGTGTGAGGGTGAGGGTGCCTGTGTGAGGGTGAGGGTGGCTGTGTGAGGGTGAGGGTGGCTGTGTGAGGGTGAGGGTGCCTGTGTGAGGCTGAGGGTGGCTGTGTAAGGGCTGAGGGTGCCTGTGTGAGGGTGAGGGTGGCTGTGTGAGGGTGAGGGTGGCTGTGTGAGGGTGAGGGTGGCTGTGTGAGGGCTGAGGGTGCCTGTGTGAGGGTGAGGGTGGCTGTGTGAGGGTGAGGGTGGCTGTGTGAGGGTGAGGGTGCCTGTGTGAGGGTGAGGGTGGCTGTGTGAGGGCTGAGGGTGCCTGTGTGAGGGTGAGGGTGGCTGTGTGAGGGTGAGGGTGGCTGTGTGAGGGTGAGGGTGCCTGTGTGAGGGTGAGGGTGGCCTGTGTGAGGGTGAGGGTGGCTTTGGGAGGCTGAGGGTGGCTGTGTGAGGGTGAGGGTGGCTTTGGGAGGCTGAGGGTGCCTGTGTGAGGGTGAGGGTGGCTTTGGGAGGCTGAGGGTGGCTGTGTAAGGGCTGAGGGTGCCTGTGTGAGGGTGAGGGTGGCTGTGTGAGGGTGAGGGTGCCTGTGTGAGGGTGAGGGTGCCTGTGTGAGGCTGAGGGTGGCTGTGTAAGGGCTGAGGGTGCCTGTGTGAGGGTGAGGGTGCCTGTGTGAGGGTGAGGGTGGCTGTGTGAGGGTGAGGGTGCCTGTGTGAGGGTGAGGGTGCCTGTGTGAGGGCTGAGGGTGGCTGTGTGAGGGCTGAGGGTGCCTGTGTGAGGCTGAGGGTGGCTGTGTGAGGGCTGAGGGTGGCTTTGGGAGGCTGAGGGTGGCTGTGTGAGGGCTGAGGGTGGCTTTGGGAGGCTGAGGGTGGCTGTGTGAGGGCTGAGGGTGGCTTTGGGAGGCTGAGGGTGGCTGTGTGAGGGCTGAGGCTGAGGGTGCCTGTGTCAGGGTGAGGCTGAGGGTGCCTGTGTGAGGGCTGAGGGTGAGGGTGCCTGTATGAGGGCTGAGGATGAGGGTGCCTATGTGAGGGCTGAGGGTGCCTATGTGAGGGCTGAGGGTGATGGTGACTGTGTGAAGGTTGAGGGTGAGGATGCCTTTGTGAGGGCTGAGGGTTAGGGTGGCTGTGTGAGGGCTGAGGGTGAGGGTGCCTGTGTGAGTGTGAGGGAGCCATGCCACTTGCACACCCTCCTTCTGCTCCTGACTCCCAGGAAGGGCAAGGGGTTCACTGGCCTTGGGGTTCCACAGAAAGAGGATTCCTGATTTGATGCTTAAGAGCTGTGCCTCAGACGCCTACCTCTATAACAGAAAGCCGTCCACACAGACACCCCACCTCATCTGGGTACCTCCTCTGGACTTAGGCTGGGTCTTCATAGGCAGCCACAGCCACCTGTTCTGCTGCCCCCACACTGCCTCTGACTTTGGGCTTCTCAAGGACTTGCTATGTGATGCTGAGTTCCTTAACATGGGGATGATGTGTTGGAATGTGGCAGTGTTCAGGCCCTGGTAGCCAAATAAGGGGACCCACTTCCACCAAATGACAGCAGCAGCTCCCCTTTCTTGAGCACCTCCTGCAGGTCAGGCCAGCCAGCAAACACCTTTGGTGGTACTCTCAACCAATCAAAGGGGAGGTATTATCATTACTCTCTTTTACAGGTTGGGAAACTGGGGCACAGAGAAGTTAAACCAAAGGTTGTTTGGTAAAGTGACTGGCAGGTGGAGATGTGAAACTTTGTGCTTTCAAAATTACATATACATGTTTTACAGAAGTACAAGTGCTCAGTGAATTTGGTAAATGCACAGCCCTGTGTAACTAGCATTCAAATTAAACTCTAGAATGTTCTGTGAGGATGGAAAAGTTCTGGAGTTGTGCTGTTTAATATGGCACCATCAGCCCCATGTAACTCCTGAGTACTAGAAACGTAGCTGTTCTGACTGGGAAATGGAACTTGTAATTTTATTTGAATTTAATCGTAACTACCATATTGGACGGCGCAGGGCTAGGACATTTCAGCACCTTAGACAGCTCCCCTGTAGTAAGTAGCCCTTCCGGAAAAGGTGTCCCAGCCTAATTTTTTAAAAAAATTTTATTTTATTTTTATTTATTTATTTATTTATTTGAGACGGAGTTTCCCTCTGTCGTCCAGGCTGGGGTGGAATGGTGCAATCTCAGCTCATTAGAAGCTCTGCCACCTGGATTCAAGCGCTTCTCCTGCCTCAGCCTCCCAAGTAGCTGGGATTATAGGCACCTGCCACCATGCCGGGATAATTTTTGTGTTTTTAGTAAAGACAGGGTTTCGCCATGTTGGCCAGGCTAGTCTCGAATTCCTGAGCTCAGGTGATCTACCCTCTTCGGCCCCCCAAAGTGCTAGGATTACAGGCATGAGCCACCATGCCCAGCCCAGCCTCTTCTTGAACTTCATGCAAAATTATGTGCCCTGTTATAGTCTGAGGCCTCAGCTCCATGCTATCAGGTTTCAAGGACAGCAGCCACAGGATATCTATATGAGGACTATGTGAGAACAAAGTGAGATGTCAAGTGGGTGAGTGCTCTAAAGAGAGAAAAATTGATCATTCCAGCTGTACTGAATTCAGGTCCTAACAGAGACTCCCAGGAAGGAAGGGCAGATGTGAGGCCTTTTGGTCCTTCCCACAGAGGCAAGAGTACTGAACAGACTCTTTGGGCCCTGATTTGCCCAGTACCTACACCTTCCTCCCCATCTTATTCCTAAGCTGAGAATGGCAAGTATGATGGTAGAGTCTGTCAGATCTAGGATCAAATCTTCACCACTCTCTGCTGTGATTCTGGGCTGCTCACATCCCTTGGGGTCTGTTTCCTATCTATAAAATGAAACCTCTTGTGAAAAGCCTTTTGCTCATTGATTAATTTAAGGAATGAATTACATTTAATGAAGTTTTGGATTTTATTAATAAAATGTATGGACATGTGTTTTCCTCTTAGATAGGTACCTTTGTAACATCCTTGGTTTTCCCTCTGAGCCTATAAAGCTGACAACATTTGCTGCTTGGTTTTTTGTTTGTTTGTTTGGTTTTTGAGAGAGTTTCGCTCTTGTTGCCCAGGCTGGCGTGCAATGGTGCAATCTCGGCTCACCACAATCTCTACCTCCTGGGATCAAGCGATTCACCTGCCTCAGCCTCCTGAGTAGCTGGGATTACAGGCATGCACCACCATGCCCAGCTAATGTTTTGTGTTTTTAGTGGAGACAGGGTTTCACCATATTGGCCAGGCTGGTCTCATACTCCTGACCTCAGGTGATCCACCTGCCTCGGCCTCCCAAAGTGCTGGGATTACAGGCATGAGCCACTGCACCCAGCCTGCTGCTTGTGTTTTACAGAAGAGTTTGCCAACCATACTCTGATGGCCTGGGCAGTGATGGAGGGTTTAAAGTGAGGGGTGGCCTCACCAGTCAGGGGTAAAAGACCCTCTCTACCCAATGCTGAGTGGAGAGTGATGAAGGGGGCAATGGGAGGCAGGAGAACTGTGAGGAGGTAGTGGCCTAGAGCAGGCTGAGGAAGGCAGGGCAGTGGAATGAAGGAAGCAGAAGCAGGGTGTGTTTTAGAGGGATATCTGGTTTCTGAAAATATCTAGCCCTGTACCTGCCCCCTATACCACTGTGACTGCCACCCCACCATCTACCTCACCTGGCACCTCAGGCTCCATCACCTCACCCGCTGCTCTGTCTCCACATTGCTTGGCCTCAGCAGCTACAGGGTAGGGGGAACCTGAGGTCCCAGTCCTGGGCAGAGGTCCCAGGTTGCTAGTGCCTCTTGCAGAGACAGGTTTGTTTCCAGGGCCACTGCCACCTTCTCGTTGATCCTACACACCAGTGCGGCTCTAGGCTCCTGGCTTTGACTTCAGGGGCCCAGGCCTGGGATTCTGGACATGAAGCACGGCTAATGAGCACAGGCAGCAAGGAGAGGGAGTGGTCACGGCCATACACACAGGTGCTCCTGGGACAGAGAGATACCCAGGCCAGGCTCTTCACAAGCCCAGGTCCCATCCATGGCCTCCCCTTCCCAAGTTAAAAATACACATCCACACAAACACCTGTACATGAATGTTCACAGCAGTAGCATTTATAATATCAGAAGAGTTGGCAACAACCCCAATGCCTATGAACTAATGAGTAAACAAACTGTGGTATATCCGTACAATGGAGTATTTTTTTTTTTTTTTTTTTTTTTGAGATGGAGTCTTGCTCTGTCGCCCAGGCTGGAGTGCAGCGGCACAATCTCAGCTCACTGAAGCCTCCGTCTCCTGTGTTCACGCCATTCTCCTGCCTCAGCCTCCCGAGTAGCTGGGACTGTAGGCGCTCACCACTACGCCCGGCTAATTTTTTGTATTCTTTAGTAGAGACGGGGTTTCACTGTGTTAGCCAGGATGGTCTCGATCTCCTGACCTCATAATCCGCCCACCTCGGCCTCCTAAAGTGCTGGGATTACAGGCATGAGCCACCACACCTGGCCTACAATGGAGTATTATTCAGCCATAAAGAAGAATGAAAAACTGATACATGCTACAACATGGATGAACTCTGAAAACATGTTCAGTGGTAAAATGCCAGACACAGGAAACCACATATCGTATAACTTCATTTATATGAAGTATCCAGAAGAGGCAAATCTAGACACATAACGTGGATTAGTGGTTGCCAGAGGCTGGAGGAAGAGCAAATAGGCAGTGATGATAACAGGTATAAGGGATACTCACACACCTGAGGTCACACCTGCACAGACAGGTGGCATCAACACATGCAGGACTGTCACAGTTGCTTCTGGACCGAATGAAGGAGGACAAATGCAGAAACGAGACAAAGACAAAAGGATCTGTTTGAAAGAAGGGGTCAGGGGGCTCCTTGATTCTAGGGAACAAGAGCCCTGAGCTTTTACAGCCCTTCATATTTATTAGGTAGAGTGAATAGGGAAGAAGGGGTAACTGTCAATCAGCTATTTAACACAGGCCCACGATTGCTTTCTTTGTTCAACAGGTTCTAGATGTTCCTGTAGATAACCTCAAGGAGCATGGGACCTGGGACATGACTGCCCCCAGCATTCCTTCTGGTGGCAGACACAGTTTGTCAGTTTGCCAGCATCTTGCTTTCATGAGAACAGTTTGCTGTTCGCTCATAGAGCCTCCAGTGGTATACTGAGTTGGTCACGACCCTCATTCCTTCGGCCTCCAACATCTCTCCCTTTTTGTTTTTGCATTAATTGAATAAAGGTAATTGCAGGCTGTGCAGCTTTCAATTGCTGGTTGGTGGTTCACCCGATCCTATAGACTATGAGCAAAAAAACAGAGACATAACAGCATTATTCTTCTAAAAGAGACATTAAGGTTATATTTAAGTAGGTCCAGGGGTTGAGGCTTTCTAAGTCCTGCTGGAATTCTGTTTAAGCTTCTAAAAGAGGGCTGTTATTTTTGAGTTTGCTTATTCAAGTTAAGAATTTTACTCTGTAAGTTACTGGTATCAAAAGTAATATTGGATGTAAAAGCTCCCTGCAAATGAGCTTTTACAAGGTTCCATGGATATTCACTTTGGTTCTATTCCAAATTGATCACACAAATATGAATATGATTGAAATGACAGTGCAATTGCTGCTGCAATTGCAAACTTTGTACCTGCTTTCCCAGCCACAGAACAGTAGTCTTCAACACTGCTACCTTTGTTTGTAATTCGGTATTAATTTTATTTTGAGGCATCCATGCCTGGTTGGCTGTACGTGTCCAATTTTCTACATAATGGGCTGTTTGAATAGAACTATGTAGTGCTACTGAGGACACTACAACCGAGGTTATTAGTGTGACAGATTACAGTAAAAATTACCATGTTTAAGACTTTATGTGCACGAGGAGTGAGCTGGGTAAGGAGTTTTACAAAATGTAAAGCAGGGGTGGTAGCCCAAGGTTTGGACAAATTGACAGGGATCCATAACCCAGGAATATGACCCAGAATTATTAGAGTGGGGATGTTGTGTGTTTGTATTGTGCTATGATTGAGGCAGTGATACAGTTGACAAGAGTCACAAGTCAGTTGGGTGATGTTTACTTGGAGTTGCTCCTTCTTAGATGCTAGAAAAACATAGGGATTAAAAACACAAACCAGCCAGGTGTGGTGGCTCACGCCTGTAATCCCAGCACTTTGGGAGGCCAAGGCAGGTGGATCACCAGGTCAGGAGTTCAAGAGCAGCCTGGCCAAGATGTTGAAATCCGATTTCTACTAAAAATACAAAAAACAAAAAATAGCCTGGTGTGGTGGTGGGCACCTATAATTCCAGCTACTCGGGAGGCTGAGGCAGAGAACTGCTTGAACCTGGGAGGCAGAGGCTGCAGTGACCCGAGATCGTGCCACTGCACTCCAGCCTGGGTGACACAGCGAGATTCCATCTCAAACAACCACAACAAAAACAAAAAAACCCCACAAACCGTAAATTGGTAATATTTTTTACAAAGGTAATACTAAAACTGTGTTGAGTAATATTACTATTATTGGATAATGTTCTGACCCAGATGCTGTTATTCATAAATGGGAGTGTTGCTTTCCATATTGATTCCTGAATTGGGCCTCTTTTTCCTAGATGATGCCACTAAGGTAAGGCCGGGCTAAAGCCTGTCCCGTGCCAAGCAAGTTGTGCAGCCAACTGGGGGACTGAATCCCAGTGTGATGTGGCGAAGAGGTGTTGAAAGTCCGCCACCAGTGCCAGTGAAGTTTGTGCCAAGAGATCTGATTTTCATCTCTCCCATCTAAATGGCCACGGGGACCCCAGTCAATGTTTCCCATTCACACAGAGTTGTCTGGCCAAGGGGCCAAGACACTGGGTCCAAGGAGGGGGGTGAGAAATATCAAAGGGAGCCCATTCCGTATAATCAATACAATTTGAGTGATGGGGCCGGGAGTGATTGGTGAACATACCAGTAACATTAATGGAGCTGAGGCCTAATGAATACATAATTTTTCTGTGGTGACTTCACCATGCCTAAGATTGGACTGCAAGACAGCTGCAGTTGAGTGACATATCCATGGTGATACATAAAGGGAGTCCTTCCAATGGGGCGGTGTAATTGATGCTATTGTTCTGTGTCAGGGGGAGTTAGGGGTCCTGGTGCCCACGCTCCCTGATCATGATATATTTCAGGAGGAGTGTCACTCCAGAGTACCAATCGCACTGCTGGTGGGTTAGGAACATATGCCCAATATGTTTTTGCCTCTACACAGGGGAAACATACCGCACAGGACACTACAGCTAGCATGGCCAAGAACATGGAGTCAGGGGTTTTTGCCTGACCCTGGCGCTCCAGCAGTTTCTCAGCTTCCTGTGTGGTTTTCTTGATCTGTCCCCATGTTATGGGGTTGGATGTCACTGTGACTCCGGTCGGCCCTTGTTCTGTCTTCGCATTCAGATTCCGCTGGCTCATGGCTCGTACTGGAGGGAACAGGCCCATGGATGAATACCATGGATCCCTCTGGTCTCCCATTCCATGGTCACATACACCTGGAGGGCACCCACATGGTTTGTCCATCTCCTGTAAAACATAAGCATACCCTCGTCCCCACGTCAGCAAATCCACCGGACCTTTCCATTGTCCCTCTTCCGGGGATTTCCATAACACTTTTGGATAAACTTGCCTCTTTTCCTCTAGCACTTGCCAGTGTCGTTCTGCTGGAGTCTTGCCCTCCATACCAGGAGTCAAACAATTTAAAGTAAACAAGGCGGCTGGGCGCGGTGGCTCACGCCTGTAATCCCAGCACTTTGGGAGGCCAAGGCGGGTGGATCACGAGGTCAGGAGATTGAGACCACGGTGAAACCCCGCCTCTACTAAAAATACAAAAAATTAGCCGGGTGCGGTGGCGGGCGCCTGTAGTCCCAGCTACTCAGGAGGCTGGCGTGAACCCAGGAGGCAGAGCTGCAGTGAGCCGAGATTGTGCCACTGCACTCCAGCCTGGGCAACAGAGCGAGACTCCGTCTCAAAAAAAAAATAATAGTAGTAAACAAGGCTAAATGTAATTTTGTTTGAGGTGGTAATTGGTCTCCTATTCTCTTTTGTTTTTTCGACATACGTTGTAGTGTTTGATGTGCCCGCTCAATAATGCCTTGCCCTCAGGAATTGTATGGAATTCCTGTTTTATGATTGATTGCTCACAATTGTAAAAAAATTTGGAAAGCATGACTAACATAAGCAGGTCCACGGTCAGTTTTAAATTGTTTAGGGACCCCCATATGGGCGAATGATGACAGACAATATCATCAGACATGACCAGCTGTTTCCCCAGTTTGGCATGTGGCATGTAATATATGGGAGTAAGTGTCTACAGTTACATGAACATAGTGGAGTTTGCCAAAGGCTGCTCTCTCTCTATATGTAGCATTCATCTGCCAGATTTCATTTGGAGCTAAGCCTCATGGGTTGCATCCTTCCACGGGTGCAACACCAGGGATATGCTGGCAAGTGGGGCAGGCTTGTACAACAGCTCGAACCTGGCTGCGAGGCAGATGACACATAATGAGTAAGGGACGAGGTGTTTTGATGCAGTAAAGCATGGGAAGCTTGGGCTTGTTGAAATACAGAACTGATGAATTTATCTGCTGTATCATTACCCAGAGATAGTGGCCCAGGAAATTGCGTGTGAGATCAGATACGAGAAATATGAAAAGGGGCAGCATGAGAGCAAACAGCTTTTTGGAGTCTCAGAAATAGGTTAAGCAGTTCTGGTTTTAAGGTGCTCTTGATAGTGGCAGTTTTAATGCAACTAGCTACATTTATAACATAGGCTGAATTACAGACAATAGGAAATAAAGCTTGAGCTTTAAAACTTGAATAACTGCCATTAATTCGGAGTGTTGAACTGAAACTCTAGGGGTCTTTATTATTTGAGTATGTTTAAGTCCATAAATGGCTGTGCAGCTTTTGGAAGAGCTATCGGTAAAATAGGTCTGTCCACCTGAAATGGGTTTGTGATGAGTAATCACAGGGGGAATAAAAGGGTGAATTTTATAAAATTGCAAAATTTTGTCTGATGGATAATGGTTATCTATTATTTCTACAAAATCAGGGAAAGTGATCTGCCATGCAGTCGACACCTCCAGGCCTCAGCCTGTTGTTGGGAATCCAAGGTAACAATAATTTTATCAGGATCATATCCTGTAAGCATTTTTTATCTATGCCTGCCTATTGTTATAAGTTGTGTGACTAAAGAAAGATAAAGGGGCCGGGCGCGGTGGCTCAAGCCTGTAATCCCAGCACTTTGGGAGGCCGAGACGGGCGGATCACGAGGTCAGGAGATCGAGACCATCCTGGCTAATACGGTGAAACCCTGTCTCTACTTAAAAATACAAAAAACTAGCCGGGCGACGAGGCGGGCGCCTGTAGTCCCAGCTACTTGGGAGGCTGAGGCAGGAGAATGGCATAAACCCGGGAGGCGGAGCTTGCAGTGAGCTGAGATCCGGCCACTGCACTCCAGCCTGGGTGGCAGAGCAAGACTCCGTCTCAAAAAAAAAAAAAAAAAAGAAAGATAAAGGTTGCAAAGATTTTACTGTTTGGATAAAAAAAGCCATTCTATTACCATTATAATTTTGTCTATGAATTGACCTAAAAGTCCTGCTGGAGAATGGGGGGTAGGAAGAAAAAACAAAAGCAAAGTCTTTTGTGGTTGTAGCTGGGAGGCATGTCGTTGCTGAAGCATCTGTTCTACAAGTTGTAATTCAGCTTCTGCCTCCTTAGGAAGTTGCCGAGGGGAATCTAACGAAGAATCTCCTTGGAGGGTTTGATAGAGATGAGTGAGTTGAAAAGGAGCTATACCTAGCATTGGGTGCAGCCAATTAATATCCCCTAATAACTGTTGAAAGTTATTCAGTTTGTAATTTGTTCTTACAAAGAGCTACCTTCTAAGGCTAAATACTTTTTTCAGTAACAGTAGTACCTAAGTACTGGTATGGGGAGGTTGTTTGCATCTTTTCAGGAGCTATTTTGAGATTCCATTGAGTTAAAGCCCATTTTATTTCTCTGAATAACTGGTATAACACTTGATCTGTAGGAGCGGCCAAAAAAATATTATCCATATAATGAATGATGTAGGCGGTGGGAAACATATTCTGAGGCTCCTTCAATGCTTTTCCTACAAAATGCTGACAGAACATAGGACTGTTGAGCATGCCCTGGGGTAATAAAACTTTTTATTGATCATGAGAGACAGGCTGTCTCTGATTAACAGAAGGCACAGAGAAGGCGAATTGAGGCTGTCCTTCTTGTGTAATGGTATAGTAAAAAAAACAGTCTTTAAGATCTATTACTACAAGAGGCTAATCTTTTGGAATGGTTGCCGGGGATGGCAGACCTTGCTGTAATGCACCCACTGGTTTAATTTGTGCATTAATAGCTCTCAAATTTTGCAGCAGTTGCCATTTTCCTGACTTTTTTGGGGTCACAAATACTGGTGAATTCCAAGCAGATTCTTTTGTATATCCTGCATCCAACTGCTTTCTTACCAGCTGATGGAGTTGAGTCAGTTTCTCCTGTGATAGGGGCCCTTGATCCACCCACACAGGTTTATCAGTCAGCCACTCTAGCAGCAAGGCAATGGGTGGAGAAGTATCAATGACCCCATCAGAAATTCTGATGCCCTAGCCCTGTCCTATCCGTTTGCCCAGTTATCGATATTGGATTGGGGTTTCCCTGTAGGAACTTTCCCAAGCCTTTCCCACTCTGATATCACATTTCCTTCAATATTTTAAATCCTGGATTATCAGCCTTTTCATTTGTAAGTCTCATATCCCATGCTGTAAGTAAATCTCAGCCCCAGAGATTTGCAACATAAGGTTGAAAAGTACATGGCTGTCCATCTGGACCGAGACAAAGTAAAATTTCAGCACTCTGTTGAACACTTTGAGCTGTTCCTACTCCCACTAAGGATGTAGAAGTTAATTGCAGGGGCCAAGATGGGCGTCAATTGTTTTTGGATATTACTGAAACATCTGCTCCCGTGTCCACACGTCCATAGCACTTCTTTCCTTTAATTTGCACTGCACAGGTGGGTCAATTAAAAGCTATGGGTTGGGATAGGTAAATTCCCTGTGTAGTTGTACTCCCAAATTCTTGATTTCCTGTTTTCTCCTTTTGTGAAGAAGGGTGTAATTTGCAGAGAATAATAATAATAAGCAATAGCTGAGCAATGTATTCCCCAGGTTTAAAAACCCAAAGATGTTGTGACATTACAATTACTTGAATTTCTCTTTCATAATCAGAGTCAACAATCCCGGGGACCACAGTAATGCCCTGTAAGTTAAGATGGCTTTGGCCTAAAATTAATCCTTTATATCCTGTTGGCAAAGGTCCCCAAATGCTGGTGGGAATTTTGGTGGGTTTGTCTCCTCCAACTAACGTGACCCTTTCTCTGACTGGGCGATCTAATCCTGCACTCCCAGGTGTTCCAGAGGAGAGGGAGTCAATGTTCCTCCAGGAACCCACCCCTGTAGCGGGGTTGTGGCCTGGATGGGGAATGCCCTCATTGTTTGAGGGGCCTGCGCCCAGGCCCCATTTTCATTTCCTGACAGCGGCGTGCCATTCTGATGAAATTTTGAGCAATATTGATTAGCCCAATGATTTCCTTTATTATGGCAAGGGCAGCATCCTGGTGTGTGTGTGTGTGTTTGGAGAGGGGGCAGGTACTGCATTATAAGATCTCTTCTGCCTAGAGGTCTGATGGCATTCTTTTTTGAAATGTCCAGTTTTTCCACAATTATAACATTTTCCCACTTTAGGGCTCAACCCTTGGCCCTTTTCAGATTTGTTCACTACTAAATTAACCATTGCTTGAGCTAACATTGTTGAACGATGGAGTTCAGTTCCCACATCCTGACAGGCTTTGAGAAAATTTCCCAAGCTCTTTGTACATCTCACAGGTGCTAATGCACATTTACAATCTGCATTTGCATTTTCAAAAGCTAGGGTCAAAGGAAGCATTTTCACAGCAGCAGTATGAGGCATTTGACGCTGCACTGCCTGTTGTAACCATGCAATAAACTGTGCATAGAGCTCTTGTGATTTTTGCATGGTATGCGGAAAAGATTGTACTGGGACCCCTTTCTCAGGAATGGTGGCCCAGGCATGCTTAGTGGCCAAGGCACACTGATGGTAAGCAGCATCTGGAAGTGCAATTGTTGCACCAGGTCTAAATAAGAGTCACTACCCAACAGCATTTCCTCTGTAATGTTCCCACGTCTAGCGGCAAGATTCTGTCTAGCCTGGTCTGCACACATTTCTTTCTTTTTTTTTTTTTTTTTTTGAGACGGAGTCTCGCTCTGTCGCCCAGGCTGGAGTGCAGTGGCCGGATCTCAGCTCACTGCAAGCTCCGCCTCCCGGGTTCACGCCATTCTCCTGCCTCAGCCTCCCGAGTAGCTGGGACTACAGGCGCCCGCAACCTCGCCTGGCTAGTTTTTTGTATTTTTTAGTAGAGATGGGGTTTCACCTTGTTAGCCAGGATGGTCTCGATCTCCTGACCTCGTGATCCGCCTGTCTCGGCCTCCCAAAGTGCTGGGATTACAGGCTTGAGCCACCGCGCCCAGCCCCTGCACACATTTCTTGCCAATTTAAATTCCATGTCAGATATGCACTAGCAGACAAACAAGTGCAAGCTAAATGCTTTCTATCAAAGGGTGGGAAGCACACAGCGCTGAATACAGATTCTAACAATCCTAAAGTAAATGGGCTCTGTATTCCATTGTTAACCACACTAGCTTTTAATTATTTCAATAATTTAAATTTTACTGGATTGTGTTCATGAATAAACTGCTATGGATTATTTGGATCAGGCCTTAAGGTGATAGGAAAAGCACAAGGTCCTAGTGGCTCGCCAGCTATGGCTGCAGCATGCAGAATTTTTTGTACTGGGGTCTCTATTTCTGCTACTGGGGGCAGTACAGGCCAGTTCTCATCCTCCCTCTCCTGTTTATCATTTTCAATGGGCACTGTTGGTGAGACAAAAGATTCTTTCCATTTTTGAGATTCAGAACATAGCTCCTGCTGTCCGGCAGAATAAGAAGAGGACAATGGCAGGAGGACAGTACAGACCAAACCCCAAGCAGAGAAACAGAAGGATCCACTTTAAGAGGTTTCTTTTTTTTTTGAGACGGAGTCTCGCTCTGTCGCCCAGGCTGGAGTGCAGTGGCCGGCTCTCAGCTCACTGCAAGCTCCGCCTCCCGGGTTCACGCCATTCTCCTGCCTCAGCCTCCCGAGTAGCTGGGACTACAGGCGCCCGCCTCGTCGCCGGCTAGTTTTTTGTATTCTTTAGTAGAGACGGGGTTTCACCGTATTAGCCAGGGTGGTCTCGATCTCCTGACCTTGTGATCCACCCGTCTCGGCCTCCCAAAGTGCTGCGATTACAGGCTTGAGCCACCGCGCCCGGCTGAGAGGTTTCTGATAAGCGCGTTTCAATCCTTCTCCTACTCGGTCTCAATTTTCCACAGCCAGGGTACCTGTCTGCAGAAACCATGGGTTATGTGTAATAACCTCCTGTAAAAGCTTAATGTTTGAGAACTAACCTGAGCACCAGATTAAGTAAAACTTTAAGCAGCTGCACAGAATGTTGCTCCTCAATAGACAAATTCTGCCCCATGTTACCCTGATTCAGAAACTCCTCAGGGAACTGACCTTATATTCTCCACCTGCAGATTCTCCCTTCCAGGGGTTCCTAGTTCCTCTAATCAGTTTCACTTTCTCTGCTCTGGCAGACCTTCCTGGTTCAGGTCCTCGGTCGGGCACTACTTGTCAGGGTTGCTTCTGGACCAAACGGAGGACGAAGGCAGAAATGAAGACAAAGACAAAAGGATCTGTTTGAAAGAAGGGGTCAGGGGGCTCCTTGATTCTAGGGAACAAGGGCCCTGAGCTTTTACAGCCCTTCATATTTATTAGGTAGAGTGAACAGGGAGGAAGGGGTAACTGTCGGTCAGCTATTTGATTTAACACAGGCCCACGATTGCTTGCTTTGTTCAACAGGTTCCAGATGTTCCTGTAGATAACCTCAAGGAGCACGGGACGTGGGGCGTGACGGCCCCCAGCATTCCTTCTGGGGGCAGAGGCAGTGTCAGTTTGCCGACATTGTGCTTTCAGGAGAACAGTTTGCGGTTTGCTCATAGAGCCTCCAGTGGTATACTGAGTTGGTCACGACCCTCATTCCTTCGGCCTGCAGCACAGGACCCTCCCCTCCCAGGGGCGCATAAGCGGTGACACCTGGCCAGACACGGGAGGTCGCGCCCTCAGGCACCCCGCGCGCCTGCGTCCCCGCCGACCCGGGGTCGCATTTCCCTCACAGGTCCCACCCGCCCACTCATTCACTCCCACCGCCAGCACTCTCAGCCCAGGGCGCCTCTGCACCCCTCACAATCAATCACCCTCGCCGCTCCTCCACACACCACTCACCACTGAGGCAGCCTCCTCAGACCCAGGCCCCGCGATAGTCCGCAAGCCCGGCCGCGTCTTACACAGCGCCGTGGGCACTTCCGGTATGCGCTTCCGCTCGGTGGCCACCAGCGGCCCAGGACTTCACCTCCCAGAAGGCCCTTCCCTTTCCTGCCTGGAAACGGCCATGCACGGGATACAAGGCCTTCTGGGAAATGGAGTTCCCGGCGCTGCGGGGCCGGAAGAGGAGCGTGGGAGCTGCAGATGGTCAGAACCTGTCGGTTCTGCGCAGGCAGCGCACGTAAAGGGAATTATATTGACATCCATGGTTTTATATGTTCTTTGGAATATACAGCGTACTTTTTTCTTTCTCTACGCGCACACATGTACACACATAGATATAAAAGCATACCGTTTGGAGATATTTCCCCCCCAACCTTGTATATCCTTAAGCAGATGTCCCCTAAAAACAGGTACGTTCTTCCACTCACCCAAGTAACGACATTGAAGCCTGTACCCAATCCCCAGTCCGTATGCTAAATTCTCCAGTTGTCTCAATGTCTTACGTAGTTTTCATCTTTTATTCAAGCACAAACTAATCACGCATTACACTCTACTCTATCAAGTTGCTTTCAATCTAGAATGGATCCTGTTTCTTTATAATGATCTTGGCAGTTTTCATGTATCCAAGCGAGTTTTCCAAAATGCCCTCCAATTTAGGCTTGTCCGTATAGAGTATAAAACAATCATAATCTAATTTTACACACTTGTTTTCTTCCACTGACCCTGCACATTTCTCCACTGAACAATTTTTGAAAACTTTTTGAAACATGGCATTACACCGTGTGAATGTCATTTATTTATCCCCTACCTCCAGCCATTTTGCTAGAAATTGAGCAACAGGTGTATGCAGTCCCTATACATTCGTATGTTCAGGAGACTCCCTAATAATAGGCAGGCCCTGAATGATACAAATCACCTTATTCGAGGGAGATGCCCGGGTACAGTGTGGAACATAATTCCATCTACACACAAAAGGCCTGTATGACCTAGTGGAGGAGGTTCCCAATGTGCAAACTGAGTCGGGTTACCCCTCCCTATTCCTACCACGGTCAGATCATCACAAGGGTCTTTAAAAATTCTATCAGCTATTTCCGGGCACGGTGGTTTACGCCTGTAATCCCAGCATTTTGGGAAGCCGAGGCGGGCGGATCACGAGGTCATGAGATCGAGACCATCCTGGCTAACACGGGGAAACCCCGTCTCTACTAAAAATACAAAAAATTAGCCGGGCATGGTGGCGGGCGCCTGTAGTACCAGCTACTTGGGAGGCTGAGGCAGGAGAATGGTGTGAATCCTGGAGGGGGAGCTGGCAGTGAGCCGAGATCACGCCAATGCACTCCAGCCTGGGTGACGGAGTGAGACTCCATCTCAAAAAAATAAATAAAAATAAAAAGATAAAAATTATTATTCTTTTTGCAACAGAGTGAGACTCTGTCATAAAAAAAAAAAAAATTCTATCAGTTATCGGCCTGGCCGGTGGCTCACGCCTGTCATCCCAGCACTTTGGGAGGCCACAGTGGGAGAACCACTTAAGCCCAGGAATTCAAGACCAGCCTGGGCAACATAGTGAGTCCCTGTTGCTATAAATGAAAAACAAAAAAAATTTAAATAAAATTAAAAAAAAACAGATTTACCTCTAAATAGCTATACATGACTAGTGGCTACCATGTTGTACAGTGCATTCTGGAAGATGTCCATGTTGATTTCCTTATAAGAGACCTACGAGAGACTGCTTTTTCAGACTGGAAACAGATTTCTTTCCAGTTACCCATTGCAGAAACAACCTGAATACCTTGGAGGACATGCAAATAACACTGGAAATGGACTTGGCTGTTGGCTACAACTTGTACGTAGGGGGCTCTCATAATTGGGGCTGATACAGGAAATTTTAAAAAGTAACTTGGAAATGTATGCGTGCGCTACAGCCACTTTCCAGGGACCTTTATCTTACATCTTTGGTATCGTCGAGTTAAAGCTGTCTTACACTCAACTGTTTCTGTCAACTGAACACACAAACACACACACGAGTATATATAGAACAAGTATGAATATGACCAAGACACACAGTCTCTGCTCATGTGAAGATTGTGTGGGGGACGCAGACAGTAAACAATGACAGAAATTATCAAATTTACTTTAATTTGAAAGAGTTAAGATTTTTAATTTAAATTTATTTTTTAAACTGGTAATAATTTTACATGTTTCAAAAATTCCAAAAATATAGAAGGATAAAGAATGAAAATTATTCCTCATCACTGTCCTCCCAATTCTCCTGGCCAACCAGTATGCTTGACGGTTTTACCCTTTCAGAGATTGTGTGTACATATAAACAAATGTTTCTTATTTATTTATTTATTTATGAATGAGACGGAGTTTCGCTCTTGTTGCCCAAGCTGGAGTGCAATGGCACAATATTGGCTCACTGGAACCTCCACTTCCCAGGTTCAAGCGATTCTCCTGCCTCAGCCTAATGAGTAGCTGGGATTACAAGTGTGCACCACCACACTCAGCTTTTGTATTTTTAGTAGAGATAGGGTTTCACCATGTTGGTCAGGCTGGTCTTGAACTCCTGACCTCAGGTGATCCACCTGCCTCAGCCTCCCAAAGTGCTGGGATTACAGGCGTGAGCCACCCCGCCCAGCCTGTTTCTTCTTTACATAAATGGAAACATACTCTACAGTTTGACACCTTGCTTTTATCTACTTAACTATCTTGGAGCTCTTTCTCATATTAGCATAGTTTGAGGATCCCTAATTCAAAAATCTGAAATCTGAAACACTTCTGGTCCCGAGCAGTTTGGATAAGGGATACTCAACCTGTACATAAAGCGTCTTCATTTTTAAGGCTATGATCTCCATTCCACTGTAAATGACTTAGCCAGTTCCCCATGGTGGACATGGAGGGTTGGTTCCAAATTCTGACTTTTAAAATTAATAGCATAATGAAAACCATGTACAAACAGTCTGCACACATACAAATATATGTGTAGGATTCATTCCCAGCAGGTTTGCTTAGACAAAGGGTTTATGTGTTTGTCATTTACATAGTGGCTGATAAACTGCCCTCCACAGAAGTTGTATCGATTCACATTCCCACTGGAAATGTCTAAGAACCCTCCAGTGCCCCCTCTGAGAAAACTCAAGGCTGGGAAAATACCGGGGGGAGAGCACATTGTTACAATCCTCCTGAAAGTTAATTTAAAAAGCTACATGAAATTCATAGAGAAAATAATCAAAATCTAGTAAGCATATGTTACAAGAGAGCTAGAAGGGATTCCAAATTTCTAAACACAAGATAACTATACACATATATATTCCTCTGCGTGTATGTAAAATTTAGTGTACACTATATGTATGTGTAGACACACATGTATATTTTAAGAAAAATTGCAAGGAAAATTAGTAAAATCCTAATGGTAAGGACCATCTATGGATGGCTAAAGTATAAGGAATTTTACACAAGTTTTCATATATATATATTTTTACTTTTATGCATTTTCCAAGTTTTGCTACAAAGAACTCACATTACTTTTACGAAAAGAAAAAACTATGTCTTTTCCCTAGTTAACAGTAATTTCCACAGAGGAGTTTCTCTGTTTCAAAATATCTACAAGGAAATCAGTAGGAATATCATGTTTAGAAAATGTGAACTGAAATGAGAAACAGAAAATATGCAAAGATCTGAAACACTTCTGGTCTCAAGCATTTCGATAAGGAATATTCAAGCTGTATATAAAGAGTCTTCATTTTTACGAAAATGATCACCATTCCACCATAAATGACTTAGCCAGTTCCCCATGGTGGACAAGGAGGTTGTTTCTAAATTTTTACTTTTAAAATCAATAGCATAATGAAAACCATGTAGCCTGCACACATATAAATATATATGTAGGATTCATTCCCAGCAGGTTTGGTGAGACAAAGGGTTAATGCGTTTGTCATTTACAGACTGATAAACTGCCCTCCACAGAAGACGTGTAAGAACCCTCCCACACCCCCTTTGAGAACTCAAGGCTCGCTGAGTTCCGGTTGATTGCTTCATCCCAGCTTACCACCCAGTGTGGCTGCTATAACCTCAGCCAACCCCATGCCCTCTCAGAGAAGTATCAACTGTGACCCCTTCAGGACTGGCCGTTTTGGGGGCCAAGGTGGAGGGAATGAGGCAATCACAGGCCTGACTTCCACAGCTGTCTAGAACCATGTGTCACTGTTGGTCCCACTGCTTCAGAGGGGAGGGGCTTTCCTATCTGGATTCCCAAGCCTGTGCCCCAAACTGCTGGTGGAGCAGAAAGGAGGAATGATCACGAATAGGGTTTTGGTAGCAGACTGGTTCACATTCTGGCTGGGCTGCTTGGTGGCACATTGCTTCTCCTCTTAGGGCCGTCCTGCACTGTTGGTGGCAGTGGGGATGAAATGAAGTAAGCAAATCTGAAATGTTTACATGGCAAAATCAACAGGACCTCTAACTCCATGGAGTGAGGAAGGGGAGAGGTCAAGAAGACTGATGACTGATTTTCTGGCTTCCATGAAGGGTTGGCGAGTGGAAACAGCCTCCAGGAAAGGGATCAGGGAAGCAGAGACTAGTCTGGGTGGAAAATGAGTTTTGTTTGGGGTAGGCTGGGTTTGGGGAGCTTTTGGCACACCTCGGGGAGCTGCCTAGCAGCACACAGCAGTTGTCTGGATCTGAAGCCCAAATCTCAGAGGCACCAGACTGATTTGGGAGTGAGCAGCGCAAAGCCAGGGATGTGGATGACACCTGGGGAGGGCGTGGAGCACAAGGTGGACTCTGGGACAAGACCCCAGGGACCCCAACGTTTAGGAGGGGTGACGGGAGGTTGAGAAGTCCCTGAAGAGTTGGAAGGAACCCCACAATGCAAGGAGATGGAGCTTTGCAGAGAGGTTAGCAGGCTTCACCGTCCTGGGGATGACGAGAGACGACACCAGAGGTGGTGCCCTGGACAGTGGTTGCAGTGGGTTCTGTGAAGCAGTAGGGGCAGACAGCGGGTCTGAGGTGTGAGCTGCCACCAAGGGAATGGGGAGCACAAGCAATTCTCCCAAGGGCTGGAAGGAGAAAAGCAGCAGATACAGCTAGCTGCCTCCATCATCCACTTCCCAAGACTTCTCTCCTACCTGTCTCCACCACAGAGGTTAGAAAGGTAAATACGAGGTTTCTGAGCCCCGCTGTTATTAGGGGTGGCCCCCTGACCCATCCGTGGCCAATGAGACTTAGGGGGCCATGTGCTGCAGGCTTCTGGGAATGTTTTTCCTTTAAACATCATCAGAGATAAGTGTTGGCCTGCCCATTCCCTTCTTTCAGGCTTCACTATGGATGCAAGGGCTGGAGCCATAGTAGTCTCCCCGTGACCACGATGGAAAGGTTGAGAGAATTGCAGAAAACATTGGCTATGACACAGCTGAGCCATTGAAAAGACAGCCTTTGAACAAAGCCTAATCTGTTTAAGCTATGGTCAGCTGGGTGCTGACATCAAATTCTAACTCCACCACTTCCTAGCTTGGGCTGGTTACTTTTGTTCTAGTTACTAATAACTTTTGTCCTGTGCCTAATTGTGACTATCTGTAAAATGGTACTAACTTACAGAACAATTATTGTGGCAGTGTCTGAGGACGCAGCATTTAGCTATGCGAACGAATGGAAGGTTATCTAAGGAGATAGAAGTGGCGCAGGTCAAGGTAGGAGGCCAGAGTTGCTGTGAAAAGTGAGCGCTGACACGGGCAATGTTTTGAGGACAACCCCAAAAAGGTAAGTGCAGAGAAACGAACCTGGGCCATCCACAGTGTCCTGTTGAACCTCTAGAGATGAACCACAAAGCTGGCTCTGGCATCCTGGAAGCCAGCTCTGCTTTGATTGAATAGCTGACTTGTGACACTCCCAGCATCCAAAAAGCAAGAATGGACACGGGAAGTTCTGATGCTAATGGGTTCCAATGCTCAGACATTCCAACACGGTTATTCAAATTGCTGTTTGGCAGGGTGCAGTGGCTCACATCTGTAATCCTAGCACTCTGGATGGCCAAGGTGGGAGGATCACTTGAGCCCAGGAGTTTGAAACTGGCCTAGGCAATGTAGGAAAACCCCACCTCCACAAACAAGAAATTTGCTGCGTGTGGTGGCGCATGCCTGTAGTACCAGCTACAGGGGCGGCTGAGGCAGGAGAATCGCTTGGACCTGGGAGGTTGCAGTGAACCACGTGACACAGCAAGTCTCTATTTAAAAAAAACAAAGAAAAATTCCCACCAAATGCACTGTGTGGATCTTGTTTAGATTATGATTATCATGAAACAAATGGAAAACAAAACAACATTTATGAGGCAACCCAGAACATTTGAACACTAGGTATTTGATATCTGTTTAGATGTGATAATGACAATATAGTTCTACTTGAGATTCAACAAAATTAATTTTTCCTGTTTCATCACAGAAATTCAGTGAATGTAGGCCAGGCGCGGTGGCTGCAATCCCAGCATTTTGGGAGACTGAGGCGGGCAGGTCACTTGAGGTCACAAGTTTGAGACCAGCATGACCAACATGGTAAAACCCCATCTCTACTAAAAATACAACAATTAGCCAGGCGCGGTAGTGAGCACCTGTAATCCCAGCTACTCAGAGGGCTGAAGCAAAAGAACTGCTTGAACCCGGGAGGTGGAGGTTGCAGTGAACCAAGATTGTGCCACTGCACTCCAGCCTGGGCGACAAAGCAACACTCCATCTCAAAAAGAAAAAGAGGGCCATGTGCGGTGGTTCACACCTGTAATCCCAGCACTTTGGGAGGCCAAAGTGGGCAGATCATGAGGTCAGGAGACTGAGACCATCCTGGCTAACACAGTGAAACCCCGCCTCTACTAAAAATACAAAAAATTAGCCAGGCGTGGTGGTGGGTGCCTGTAGTCCAGCTACTCAGGAGGCTGAGGCAGGAGAATGCCATGAACCCGCGAGGTAGAGGTTGCAGTGAGCCGAGATCGTGCCACTGCACTCCAGCCTGGGCAAGAGAGTGAGACTCCGTCTCAAAAAAAAAAAAAAAAAAAGAAATTAAGTGGAATTCTTTTTTCTTTACTGCAATGCCCAGTGGAGAAGAATATGAACACCCTCAGGGCTACTGCCCTGATTTGAATTCAGGCTCGGCAGTTTTACCCGCCATGGCTTTCACACTATCAGGGCACAGCAAAAATGCGAAATGACAGCTTAGTATGATTGTGAAATGGTTTTGTCCCAGTGGACGAACATGGTTATATATACATCCAGGGCAGGAGAGTGGGGGGGGAGGTAGGTGGGCGTACCAGCAAAAACATACTACTCATGTTTGCAAATATCCACAATAAATCCTTAAAGGTTATTCAGAAAAGTAAGTGGCTGGGCACAGTGGCTCATGCCTATAATCCCAATACTTTGGGACGCCACGGTTCCAGACCAACTTCGGCAACACAGTGAGACCCTGTCTCTGCAAAAAATTTAAAAAAAATTAGGGGCCGGGCGCGGTGGCTCAAGCCTGTAATCCCAGCACTTTGGGAGGCCGAGACGGGCGGATCACGAGGTCAGGAGATCGAGACCATCCTGGCTAACACGGTGAAACCCCGTCTCTACTAAAAAAATACAAAAAAACTAGCTGGGCGAGGTGGCAGGCGCCTGTAGTCCCAGCTACTCAGGAGGCTGAGGCAGGAGAATGGCGGGAACCCGGGAGGCGGAGCTTGCAGTGAGCTGAGATCCGGCCACTGCACTCCAGCCTGGGCGAGAGAGTGAGACTCCGTCTAAAAAAAAAAAAAATTAGGAATGGTGGTGCATGCCTGTGGTCCTAGCTACTTGGGAGGCTGGGGTGGGAGGATCACTTGACCCAGGAGGTCAAGGCTGCAAGTGACCAGTGATTATACCACTGACTCCAGCCTGGGCAAAAGAGTGAGACCCTGTCTCAAAAAAAATAATACTAATAATAACAACAATGGATTATCTTCCTTATTTCACATCAGTTATGAATGCTGCAAAACAGTAAAAGATGTACTAAAAAGTATATCACGTATAAACTAGCTAATGACAGCATCTGTTAAAATCAAGTTTACATGATTTCTAGTCCGGCCCTGATCGATCAAGTTTTTTTTTTTTTTTTTTTGAGACAGAGTCTTGCTCTGTCAACCAGGCTGGAATGCAGTGGTGCGATCTCGGCTCACTGAAACCTCTGCCTCCCAGGCTAAAGAGAGTCTCGTGCCTCAGCCTCCCCCAGGTAGCTAGAATTACAGGCACGCGCCACCACACCTGGCTAACCTTCGTATTTTTAGTAAAGATGGGGTTTCACCACAGGCCCAAGCTAGTCTCAAACTCCTGACCTCAAGTGATCCGCCCTCAGCCTCCCAGAGTGCTGGGATTACAAGCGTGAGCCACCATACCCGGCTTGAAGTTTTAAAAATGTCAGCTGCATTTCTGGGCTGGGTATTACCCAGGTGGCTTCTCCACCTTGGCACTACTGACATTTGGAGCTAGAGAATCCTTTGTTGAGGAGCCATCCCGGGCACGATAGGATGTTGAGCAGCATCCCTGGCTTCTACCCACTACATGACAGTGGCACCCTTCCTCCGGGCACAGCAACCAAAAATGTCTCTAGATGTCACCAAATGTGCCCTGGAGGCAAGAGCACCAACAGTTAAGAACCTCTGGCTCAGCTGGGCGTGGTGGCTCATGCCTGTAATCCCAGCACTTTGGGAGGCCGAGGTGGGCAGATCATGAGGTCAGGAGTTTGAGACCGGCCTGGCCAACATGGTGAAACCCCATCTCTACTAAAAATACAAAAATTAGCTGGCCGTGGTGGCGGGTGCCTGTAATCCCAGCTACTCAGGGGACTAAGGCGGGAGAATTGCTTTAACCTGGGAGGTGGAGGTTGTGGTGAGTCAAGATTGCGCCATTGCATTCCAGCCTGGGTGACAGAGCAAGACTCCATCTCAAAGAAAAAAAAAAAAAGAACCTCTGGCTCATAGCAACACCAGATGTTTTTCAAGAGGAGCTGTGACACTCCCCGGCAGGGAATGCTGTGAAATTTCATGGAGGCTAGTCATGTAATTGGGTTGGGGGTGTGGCTGAAACGTGGGCAGGAGCCATGCATGCTGCAAAGATGGTGAGGAACAGAACTACCCCCAGTGGACCATATCAACAGATCTCAGGGTATGAACTGAGAACCTAACTTGACTTCACACATAAGCACAAGCTCATTGCTGCATGCCTGGAATTTACCCTCCCAGAACTGCAACAGTACATTGTGTTGTTAAAAACGTTTCCAAGAGTTGGTTACTACTTGGGAAGGTCATGTTCCACGTGGGAAGGCCCCTCACAGTATTGCCATGGTCAACATCATACCCTCTACCAGTCCGCAAGCAACAGGCTACTGTCCTAGGTCTCCTGGCAAAATTGGGCCCACAGTGACAAGGAGAAATACTGCACCAAGTCAGTACACGTTACTCTACAATTTACTCTACCATAAATTACTTTCATTTTAATGATCCTTTACAAAACGGGGTTGCATACTGATTTCTTGACATTACACAGGTGGGTAGGTTATATTACCTGTGAACTCACCGTGCTGTAATGGAAGGAATGTCACAAAAGATGTCGCTAAAGAGGGCACTGAGTTTGATAGATTTGGACCAACCAACCTTGGGTGCTTGGGAAGCGTCATTTCCTCAGAAAGTCAGAAGTCACCGATGACATTTCTACCCCCAGCCCCTCTTTTCATGTGTACACTATGTGGACTTACCACATTTTTGTACCTGTGGTTAAAAGTCACCAGCAAAGTCTCTCTCCTATGTGGATTCTCTGATGTCAAACAGCACGGAA
The DNA here is from genome assembly GCF_009764315.1 of Trachypithecus francoisi. Taxonomy (NCBI): domain Eukaryota; kingdom Metazoa; phylum Chordata; class Mammalia; order Primates; family Cercopithecidae; genus Trachypithecus; species Trachypithecus francoisi. The sequence goes on along the minus strand of NW_022681457.1, from coordinate 13,577,963 downwards.
GCGCCCACAGCAGGCTCTTCCACTCCAATGACGTGCACGGGGTTTTTCTCTTGCATGATTTTTTGGATGTCAAACAAAGCCAGGGCTCTGCTTTCCGGCTGCCCTGCCTTTGCTCCGCCTGCAGAGCTCTTTCTGGAGTTCGAGTGTTCATGCTGAACTAGGCGTGAGTTCCTGCTCGAGGACTGTTCACGCCGCCGGTTCCGCCCGTGAGGCTGCTCCTCTCTGGTGTGAGTTATCTGGTGCCGGATGAGGTGAGAGCTCTGAATGAAACACTTCCCGCACTGATTACATTTGAAGGGCCTGTCGCTCCGGTGAGTCCTCTCATCTGGACTCAAAGGTGGGTCACAGCCCAGGGCTTCTGTCCACTCATGCTTTGTGAGAGCTGGCGTCTGCTCAAAGATCAGCCTCTGGCGGCACTCAAAAGGCTTCTCCCCTGCGTGCTTCCGCTGGTGCTGGGCCAGGGATGAGCTGTGCCTGAAGCCCTTCCCGCAGTGGTTACACTCGTAGGGCCTCTCCTCGGTGTGAGTTCTCAGGTGCAGGAAAAGGCAAGTGGTCCGAGAGAAGGATTTCCCGCACACGCTGCAGGTGTACGGCTTCTCCCCAGTGTGTGTTCTCTTGTGCCGACCCAGGGAGGAGTTCTGGTTGAAGGCCCGGCCACAGTCCTGGCACTCATAGGGCTTCTCCCCAGTGTGAATCCTCCGGTGGACGGTAAGGTGTGTACTATGGCAGAAAGACTTTCCACATTCGGCGCACTTGTAGGGCTTGTCTCCAGTGTGGATACGCTCGTGCTGAACGAGGGAGGAGTTCTGGCTGAAGGCTTTCCCGCACTCCTTGCACATATAAGGTCTTTCTCCCGTATGAATCCTCTTGTGCACCGTGAGGTGTGCGTTATGGTTAAACGACTTCCCACAGTCCGTACATTTGTAGGGTTTGTCCTGCGCCTGGTTTTTTGTGAGCTCCGTGACTGGAATGGCCTGACTGGAAGCTCTGTGACAGTCACTGTTTTCACTGGGCTGTCTTCCTGGGGAGCCTGTCTGCTGATTGACTAAGCTGGAGTTATGTTCTGAGTCTGTAACCTGTGAGTCATAAGTATAGAAACACTCTCCTCTAGAGATCTCCGGGAATGGATTTGGGCTTGAACTCAGGACGCAGTTTTCCCCGAGTCTAACAGTTTTGTAGCCTTGATCTTGAACTGGTGCTTCCTTGAGGCCAAATTCCAACTTCTTCAAGTTACTCTGCTCCTTGAGTGCCAGACCCTGGCTCTGACACTCCCCGTCTTTCCCTAACGTGGTGGGATAAGGAGCACCTGTCGGGAATCCTTCCCTTCCCGTGACACGGGATGGCTCCTCTTCAGGAAGGCCCTCTTCCTTGCGTGATGCTTGGCTTTCAGATGGAGCCTCCCAGCCTGAAAGAAAACCCAAAGATCTCTGAGCTGTTGGGAGAAAACAAAGGAAGGGGGACAGGCCTCCAACACCGTAGGCCTGATACTGAACTGGGGTCCTAACAAGCTGCCCTGGCAAGTCCCCTGATTCTCTTCTTATTTTAACATCAAACACAGCTTTGCTCCTTCAACAAACATTTACTGGGCACCTGCTGTGGGTCATGCACTGGCAATGAAGTGAAGGTATGAGTTCCCTGTTTGCTGCTGTAACTTAACACTTATTATCTCATAGTTCTGGGATGCAGAAGTCCTACAATCAAGGTGTTGGCAGGGCTGGCTTCTCTGCGGGAGGTTCTGGGGAAAATCCTTGCATCTTCCCATTCCTAGAGGCCGTCTGCATTCCTGGCCCTTTCCGTCACCTCTGGAGCCGAGTACAGCATCTTCAGCTCTCTCTCACTCACCTCGGCTTCTGTTGTCACATCTCCTTTTTTGATTCTGACCCTCTTGCTCACCCAGTATCCGAGATAACCAGTTCTCGGGATTAGGACAGGGACTCTGTTATAAGCCAGGCTCCCCTGCTTTCCCCAAGCCCTCTCAAGCCCCCTCATCTGCTCTCGTCCCGACCAAAATACAGGTCATGTGTTCATTCATTCCGGGTCCACCTCACCACACTAGAACGTTCACAGCCAGTGCCTAGAAATGACAAGTAGTAGAAGCTCAAAAATATCTGTCTCAGTGAATGCTGAAGGAACGTTTCGAGGGAATGAATGAACGAGAGCTTGACAACAGGAGAGATGCTGGAGGAGCTGAAGCTGGCCAGGTGCCAGGCTTCCTACTCGGTCACCTCTGGCCCCCAAATTTGACTCTCTGGCCAGGTCCGGTGGCTCATGCCTGTAATTCTAGCACTTTGGGAGGCCAAGGCAGGAGGATCACTTGAGGTCAGGAGTTCAAAACTAGCCTGGCCAACCCTGTCTCTACTAAAAATACAAAAATTATTTGGGTGTGGTGGTGCACACCTGTATTCCCAGCCACTCAGGAACCTAAGGCACGAGAATCGCTTGAACTCGGGAGGCGAAGGTTGCAGTGAGCCAAGACCACACCACTGCACTCCTGCCTGGGCGACCAAGCGAGACTCTGTCTCAAAAAAAAAAAAAAAAAAAAAAAAAAATTGACTCTCTACATAGCACCCAGAGGTTTCTTCTAAAATATAAGTCATTTCACACAAAAATTTACACACTATGTTCACAGCAGCACTGTTAATTAACAGGCAAAAGTGGAAACAACCCAAATGCCCCTCAACAAACGGATAAACAAAACATGGTCTATCCACACCATGGGACATTATTCAGCCACAAAAAAGAACAAAGTACTGACATATGCTACAACATGGATAAGCTGGAAAACATTATGCTGAGTGAAAGAAGCCAGATAAAAAGGTCACAAATTAGAAGATTCCATTCATACGGAATGTCTAGAACAGGCAAATCCGCAGAGACAGAAGGTAGGTGACTGGTTGGCAGGGGATGGGAAAGACAGAGAGTGACTTCTAATGGGTGACTTTTGGGTGACTGCTATGGACTGAATGTCAATAGCAAAATTCCTGTGTTGAAACCCTAATCCCCAATGTGAGGGTATTTGGAGATGAGGCCTTTGGGGGATGATTAGGTCATAAGGGTGGGGCCTTTAAGAATGAGATTAGGCCGGGCGCGGTGGCTCAAGCCTGTAATCCCAGCACTTTGGGAGGCCGAGGCGGGCGGATCACAAGGTTAGGAGATCGAGACCATCCTGGCTAACACGGTGAAACCCCGTCTCTACTAAAAAATACAAAAAACTAGCCGGGCGAGGTGGCGGGCGCCTGTAGTCCCAGCTACTCGGGAGGCTGAGGCAGGAGAATGGCGTGAACCCGGGAGGCGGAGCTTGCAGTGAGTTGAGATCTGGCCAGTGCACTCCAGCTTGGGTGACAAAGCAAGACTCCGTCTCCAAAAAAAAAAAAAAAAAAAAAAAAAGAATGAGATTAGTGACCTTATAAGAAGAAATACCACAGGGCTTGCTTCCTCTCTCTGCCATATGAGGGCAGAGAGAAGGCAGCCTTCTGCAATCGAGGAAGGGGTCCTTACCAGGGCCCGAATCAGCTGGAACTGTGCTCTTAAAATTCCAGCCTACGGAACTGTGAGAAATAAATGTCTGCTGTATAAGACACCCAGGCGGTGGTATTTTGTCATGGTACCCCAAGCTGACTAAGATGGTGATGAAATGTTCTGGAATTAGATAGTATAGATGCACACAATCTGAGAATATACTCAAAACCACTGAATGGTACACTTTAATAGGTGAACTTACGGTATGTGAATTGTATCTCGATAAAGCTATTATGTAAAACCAAACAGACCCACCCTCTTCCCCACTGCAAGCCAGTCCTGGTCACTCCTCCATTCACTCTGCAGTCACTTCTGGGGATGGATATGACCCTGTGCCCTTCTCCACCATGCCCTGGCTGGCCTCACCTCCTGACTCTTGCCCCAAGCCTACTCTGCTCCACATGGCTTCTCACATCCCTCCAATACAACCCCCATAATCCCTCCTGGGGCCTTTTGCACCTGCTGCTCCCTCTGCCAAGAACCCTCATCCCCAGACATCTGCCCACCTTGCTCCCTGTGCCCCAGCTTGAGTCACTTTTTCAGAGCGGCCTCCCTGCCAGTCCTGGGGCATGAGTACCCCACCTCGCCCTCCGCAGGTGCATTTTCCTTTATAGCCTCATCACTGCCTGGCACTGGCATCCATCTCTCAGACTTCCATCTCCCAGATGCTGAGTGAGGGCTCAGCCTTTCCTGTCATTCTTTGCTGCATCCACAGCACAAACAGCAGCACATGGCAGGTCCTCAGGAACATCCACAGAACAGGCTCGTGAGCCAGGAGACTGGCTGAGAGACAACATGGACGGAACACAGAGACTGAACACAACACTGTGACCCTGGCCAAGACTAAAGCTGCCTGCTGGGAGAGTGTGGAAGAGCATCCGGAGGAGGGGGACTTGAGAACACTAGTGGAGTGAACTGGCCTGGCCAGGAACAGCAAAGAGCGCTGAGATTAAGACAGGCTCCAACTCCAGCCTGACTCCCGGCTACCCAGAACGACTCACTGAGCCTGGCACTTGGGAAGCCATGGAGTCTCTGGGAGAGAGGGTGAGCAGTTGATGAAGAGAGGAAATGGGAGAAGAGCTGGGACTGCAGTCAGCCAGGAGGTGACCTGCAGCAGGGGAAGCTGAGCAACCACAAGAGGGAACCAGTAAGGAATGATGCCAGATGAGTGACAGGGGCCAAGGAGGGGCTTGAGATCGCCCAGCCATCCCTGAGCCTACAAACCCCTGTGAGTGCACTGGGAGTGGGAGCTGCCTAGACAGGGATTCTTTACCATTATTTTATTTTATTTTATTTTTATTTTTTTTTTGAGGTGGAGTTTCACTCTTGTTGCCCAGGCTGGAGTGCAATGGCATGATCTTGGCTCACTGCAACCTCCGCCTCCCAGGTTCAAGCAATTCTCCTGCCTCAGCCTCCCTAGTAGCTGGGATTATAGGCATGTGCCACCAGGCCCAGCTAATTTTGTATTTTTAGTAGAGATGGGGTTTCTCCATGTTGGTCAGGCTGGTCTCGAACTCCTGACCTCAGGTGATCCACCCGCCTCGGCCTCCCAAAGTGCTGGGATTACAGGCATGAGTCACTGCGCCCGGACTTAACATTATCTTATTTTTGAGGCAAGGTCTTGCTCTGTTGCCCAGACTGAAGTGCAGTGGCATGATCTCAGCTCACTGCAACCTCCACCTCCTGGGCTCAGCCTCCTCAACAGCTGAGACCACAGGCATGCAATACCACGCCCAGCTAATTTTTTCACATTTTTTGTAGAGATGTGGTTTTGCCAGGTTGCCCAGGCTAGTCTTGAACTCTTGGACTCAAGCGAACCACGTGCCTGGGCCTCCCAAAATTCTGGCATTACAGGCGTAAGCCACCATGCCCGGCCTCTTTTCCTTTATTTTTTTAATGCTCTGTTGCTCAGCCTGGAGTGCAGTGGTGTCATTGTAGCACACTGTGGCCTCGAACTCCTGGGCTTAAGTGATCCTCTCCACTCAGCCTCATAAGTAGCTACGTCTACAGGCAAACACCACCATGCCAGATAATTTTTAAAATTTTTTTGTAGAGACGGGGTCTTCTTCTATTCACTAGGCTTCTTTTCCTTAAAAATAATAAAAAAAAATTTACTCTCTCTTTTAATCATGTGGTATGCTGAATAATGGCCCCTCAAAGATGTCCCCATCCCAATCCCTGGAACAGTATGTGGCAAAAGGAATATTGTAGCTGTGATTAACAATCTTGAAATGGGCCAGACGCGGTGGCTCATGCCTGTAATCCCAGCACTTTGGGCGGCTGAGGCAGGCGGATCACGAGGTCAAGAGATTGAAACCATCCTGGCCAACATGGTGAAATCTTATCTCTACTAAAAATACAAAAAATTAGCTGGGCATGGTGGCACATGCCTGTCGTCTCAGCTGCTTGGGAGTCTGAGGCAGGAGGATCGCTTGAACCCGGGAGGCAGAGGTTGCAGTGAGCTAAGATCACACCACTGCACTCCAGCCTTGTGACAGAGCGAGACTCTGTCTCAAAAAAAAGAATCTTGAAATGGGAGACTATCGTGGGGCCCTAAATCTGACCAAAGAGTCCATATAGGAGGGAAGCAGAAGGGTCTGAGTCAGGGAAGGGGTTGTGACAATGGAAATGGGTCAGACTGAAGCACTCTGAAGATGGAGGAAGGGTCTATGAGCCAAAGAGTCTGGGCAGCCTCCAGTTGCTGAGAAAGACAGAAATGCATTCTCTCTGGGAGCTGCCAGAGGAACTAGCCCTGATGAACCATTTTGAACTTCTGACCTCCACAACTATAAGAAAATAAATCTGTCCTTTGTTTTTTTTTTTTCTTTTTTTGAGACAGAGTTTTGCTCTGTTGCCCAGGCTGGAGCAGTGACAACCAACGAAAGGGGCAGGAGAACAGGGTCTGCAGCAGATTCACCCCACTCCCGGTTGATGGGTCATAGGCTATCATGGGGGCACACGTGTTTTTCTGCAGAATCAGAAAACCCTGGGTGGCATCAGAAGTATTTGGGTGGGAGGCTAGTCTGCAGGCACTGCTGGTTGTACATCCCATGGCCAGATGCTATTTGCTCTAGAATGTGCTCAGGGTACCAATACACCAGCCACAGCAAAGGGATCATGACTTGCCCAAGCCAATTATGACAATCTAGACACCCCCTAGCTTTCCAGCGTCCCTAGCAACTAGGGTCAGTGCAAGCGGAGGTGACCTCATTCTGGCTGAAGAGATCCCAATAGGTGACATCTGGAGTTCTGTCAAAAGGGGACAGATGTGGCTGGCAGCATTCTTCCTACCTCTTCCCCTCCTTCCTGCATGGAGCACAATTGTGATGGCTAGAGCTGCTGTAGCTGCACTGTAATCCCAAGGACAGCCTGGGAAAATCACAGAACAATCAGCCTTGGCACCTCTGAGATGCCAAGTCAGTACCAGCAGACTTGGGGCTCCTGTTTAATGAGAAAAATGCTTCTGTCTTTTTTTTTTTTTTTTTTTGAGCTGCTCCAGCCTGGTTTTAGGATATTTATAGCTAAACACAATTCTTACTGATAAGAGAATAAAGAAGGATGTGGGGAACAAGTTTACACAATCTAGACATGTGACCAGGTACAGTGGCTCACACCTGTAACCCCAGCACTTTCAGTGGCTGAGACAGGAGGACTGCTTGAGCTCAGGAATTTGAGACCAGCCTGGGCAGTGTAGAAAAATCTCATCTCTACTTTAAAACAACAACAACAAAAAAAAACCACACAAACAAACAGACAAAAAGTCAGGCATAGTGGCTTACACCTATAATCCCAGTACTTAGGAGGTTGAGGCAGGATTGCTTGAGCCAAGGAGTTAGTCTGAGCAGCCTGCAGCCTGGACAAGATGGTGAGACCCCATCTCTAAAAAAAAAAAAAATAATAATAATAATTTTTAAAAAAGAAAAAGAAAAAAATCAAGAAAATTAGCTGGGCAGGGTGGTACACACCTGTAGTAGTAACAGCTACTAAGGAGGCTGAGGTAGGTGGATCACTTGAGCCTAGGAGACTGAGATCATGCAACAGCACTCCAGCCTGTGCAAAACAGTGAGACTGTCTCAAAAAAAAAAAAAAAAAAAAGCCAGGTGCAGTGGCTAATGCCTGTAATCCCAGCACTCTGAGAGGACAAGACAGGAGGATTGCTTGAGCCCAGGAGTTTGAGACCAGCCTGGGCAACACAGTGCGACTCTGTGTCTCCACAAAAAAATTTAAAAAGAAAATTAGCCAGGTGCGGGAGTACACACCTGTAGTCCCAGCTACTCAAGAGGCTGAAGCAGGAGGATCATTTGTGCCAGAAAGGCTGAGGCTGCAGTGAGCCATGATCACACCACTGCCACTCCAGCCTATGCAACAGAGACTGTCTTAAAAAAAAAAAAAAAAAAAGCTGGGCACGGTGGCTCATGCCTGTGGTCCCAGCACTTTGGGAGGCCAAAGTAGGTGGATTGCTTGAGCCCAGGAGTTCGAGCCCAGCCTGGGCAACATGGTAAAACCCCATCTCTACTTAAAATACAAAAATTACCAGGACGTGGTGGTGCACACCTGTAATCCCAGCTGCTCGGGAGGGTGAGGTGGGAGGATCATTTGGACTACGGAGGTCAGGGCTGCAGTGAACCATGATCACGCCACTGCACTCCAGCCTAGGTGACAGAGTGAGACCCTGTCTTCAAAACAAAACAAAACACAAAACACGAAGAATCTGGACATGCAAGAATGAAATGGAGAAGATGAAGGGCAGGTTCACACATTAGAAATGATCCCACAGAAAGGACAAGCTGAGAAGGCTGGTGAGAGAGGGAATGACCTGGAACCTAGAAAGGAAGATGAAGCTGAGAGGGAGGAAGGGGTGGGATTCTGAGCACTGGAGCAGAGGTGATGACCTCTGAGCTTAGAAGATGGGGAGCACAGGTGAGAAGGCTATGGAGCACCGTGCAGAAAAGATTTAACAGGGCAGGCCTGAGACCAGCATTCTTAGGAGAAGCCTGTTCACAAGCTTAGCCCTTGGCTGCAACTGAGAATTTGGATCTGGGGATGGTTCCTACCACCCTAACTGATGAGAGTGGTTTACTCTACCCACACTGCACACACTATGTGGTTTATTCTAAACACTGGCTTTCTCCTGGTAGTCTGGAACCTTGGTCTGTGCTAGGCAGAGAGTGTCTATGTGACAGCCTCAGTCAAAACTCCTAGCACTGAGTCTCTGACAAGATTCCCTGGTAGAGTGCATGTCTCATGAGGTGTCACACCTGAGTGCTGGGGAGCCTGGCACACCCTGAGTGACTCCACAGTGAGGGGACTCTGGAGGCTCATGCCTGGTTTCCTCTGACTTACCCCCATGCGCCTTTCCCCTTTGTTGGTCTCACTATACTGAGAGCTGTCAGCGTGACTTGATGCTGAGTCCTGTGTACTCCTAGTGAACGGGGTGGGCTTCAGGACCACCAACCACCACCCTTCCCATGAAGTGCATCTCCAGTGACCTGCCGGGCTGCTCCCATTAGCTGCTCCCACAGAGTGGGTTCTCACCTGGATGGCAGCCCTGGATGGTTCCTCTCTCAGCCACCCATAGCTCGGTCCCTTGCTCCAGCTGGGAGATGACTTCGGGCTTCGGAAGCTCAGGACCTGGAAATGGGTAAAAACACAGGAGGCGAGGGGCTGCTTGGGACAGAACAACAAGCCCGGGCTCCAGACCAGACTCCTGACTGAGAGGACATGTGGGCGCCTCACAACATGGCGAAGTCGGTGAAGCTCTGCACTGCGATGGAAAAGGGCAGACCTCCCTCTTCATGCACTCCCCACAGGGAGTGAGGACCCAAGGTCAGGTCCTCACACCAGAGGCCCCAGGACTTATAACCCGGGGAAAATCAGCTGTCGCACCTCGCGAAGCCGGTCTTACCTATGGAGAGCAGGTGCCCAAAGGTCTCCAGCATCACGTCACGGTAGAGGATCCTCTGGGTAGGGTCCAGCTGCCCCCATTCCTCCTGGGTAAAGTCCACAGCCACATCCCGGAAGGTCACTGGTTCCTGAAACATCACACACATTCTCAATCAGCTGGACTATCTCCATCAGCGCTTTCTGGCAGAGGAAGAATGGAAAAGGAGAAAACAGGCAGGCCCGTGTCGCGAGAGACTGCACGTTATGAATGACGGGAGTCGGGTCTCACTGGGCACCTATTAGGCCACTACACATAGGTGTGGGTTGTACACTGAGGACATGTGAGAGGACTCACCAAATCAACGCCAAGCAGAGCTGACCTACCTCGTCAAGACAGATGAGGGTACCGGCAGAGAGTGGCCTACACCACCAATGTGCAGGTTTTAAGTAAAACAGACACTGTTTTAGGATAGTGTGTTACACAGCAGCTAACTAATACACTCACTAACACTTAGATACAAAGTGAAATTGGCTGGGCGAGGTGGCACATGCGTAATCCCGGCTACTTGGGAAGGTGAGGCAGGAGAATCACTTGAGTCCAGGAGGCAGAGCTTGCAGTGAGCCAAGATTGCACCACTGCACTCTAGCTGAGGCGACAGAGCGAGACTCCACCTTAAAAAAAAAAAAAAAACACCCAAAGTGAGGTTCATCATCCTTCCTGAAAAGAGGACATGAGGCTGGGGTCAGAAATTCACCTGCTTTCAGGGCAAAGCAGGCTCCCATGACAGAAGTGGGCCAGTTTCAGAGCCCACAAGGGCACTCACCTGTGAGTGGTGGGACTGGAGGTGAGAGGGAGCATGGCCCCTGTCTGAAGGAGCAGCCGGGACCCAGAACTGACGGATTATGGGAAAATACAGGCCCCGTTGTCAGAACTGCTCATCTCTGAAGAGAAGCCGAAAATTAGGTCAGATTTTTATGTGAAAAATTATTTTTCTTTTTGAGGTAGAGTCTTGCTCTGTCACGCAGGCTGGAGTGCAGTGGTGCCACACCTCCGCTTACTGCAACCTCTGCCTCCCGGGTTCAAGTGATTCTCCTGCCCCAGCCTCCCTAATAGCTGGGACTACAGGAGCGCATCACCACGCCCAGCTAATTTTTGTGTTTTTAGTAAAGACGAGGTTTTACCATGTTGGCCAGGGTGGTCTCAAACCTCTAGCCTCAAGTGATCCATCTGCCTCGGCCTCCCAAAGTGCTGGGAATACAGGCGTGAGCTGCTGCACGTGGCCTTTATGTGAAGAATTCTGACTTTTATAAGTTGATGCAACATTACCTAAAATGTGTCCCATAAACAAAGCCCTTCTACAGCCATGCTTGAAAGCCAGATATTTCTGGATCAGAGTCTTGGCTCAGTCACTTCGTCCCCAAGAAGCATCTTTGCTTCCCAGTTTCCATGTCAACAAAGCATCACCCCTTGGGGGCTGTATAATGATTAAGTGGTTTACAAACACTTCCTACAGGACATCTGGATAGCCACATGCAAAAGAGTAAAGATAGTCCCTGTATGGCCGGGCGCGGTGGCTCAAGCCTGTAATCCCAGCACTTTGGGAGGCCGAGGCGGGCGGATCACGAGGTCAGGAGATCGAGACCATCCTGGCGAACACGGTGAAACCCCGTCTCTACTAAAAAAAATACAAAAAACTAGCCGGGCGAGGTGGCGGGCGTCTGTAGTCCCAGCTACTCGGGAGGCTGAGGCAGGAGAATGGCGTAAACCCGGGAGGCGGAGCGTGCAGTGAGCTGAGATCCGGCCACTGCACTCCAGCCCGGGCGACAGAGCGAGACTCCGTCTCAAAAAAAAAAAAAAAAAAAAAAAAAAGATAGTCCCTGTCTCAGCGTATTTTCTGTTGCTGTAACCAATTATCACAGACTGGATAATTTATTGTTTTTTTTTTCCCTCGAGATGGAGTCTTACTCTGTCAATCAGGCTGGAGTGCAGTGGCACAATCTTAGCTCACTGCAACCTCTGCCTCCCGGATTCAGTTCATTCTCCTGGCTCAGCCTCCTGAGTAGCTGAGACTACAGGTACACGCCACCAAATCCAGCTAATTTTTGTATTTTTTAGAAGAGACAGGGTTTCTCCGTGTTCGTTGGCCAGGCTGGTCTCCAACTCATGACCTCAAGTGATCCTCCCACCTTCTCCTCCTAAAGACGAGGTAATTTATAAAGAAAGTTTTGTTCTCTCTTTCAATAACTTGGATAAAGAAAGTTGATTTCTGGGCCGAGTGTGGTGGTTCACGCTTGTAATCCCAGCACTTTGGGAGGCCAAGGCGGGCAGATCACAAGGTCAGGAGATCAAGACCATCCTGGCTAATACGATGAAACCCTGTTTCTACTAAAAATACAAAAAATTAGCCAGGCGTGGTGGCGGGCGCCTGTAGTACCAGCTACATGGGAGGCTGAGGCAGGAGAATGGCGTGAACCCGGGAGGCAGAGCGTGCAGTGAGCCAAGATCACACCACTGCACGCCAGGCCAGTCTGGGTGACAGAGTGAGACTCCGACTCAAAAAAAAAAAAAAAAAGTTTATTTCTTACAGTTCTGAAGGCTGGGAAGTCTAATTTCATGGTACTGGCATCTGGTGAGGGCCTTCTTGTTGTGTCATAAGATGGTGGAGGGCATCACATGGCGAGAGGGTAAGACTGTGCCAGATCAGGTCTCTCTCTCCTTCTAAAGCCACTAGTCCCATCAAGGGAGTCCCATCCTGATAACCTTTTCTAATCCTAAATTTCTCCCAAAAGTCACCACCTTCAAATACTATCAACACATGAAATTTGGGGGACACATTCAAACCAACACAGACTTCTACCTTATACTATTATAAAAATTAACTCAAAACAAATCAGGCTGGCTGGGCAGAGCGGCTCATGCCTGTAATCCCAGCACTTTGTGAGGCTGAGTCAGGCAGATCACCTGAGTCCAGGAGATCAAGACCGGCCTGGGCAACATGGTAAAACCCTGCCTCTACAAAAAAAAAAAAAAAAAAAAAAAAAAGAAAGAAAAGAAAGGAAAAAAATTAGCCAGGCTGCCTGTAGTTCCAGCTACTTGAGAGGCTGACATAGGACGAGTGTTTGAGTCTGGGAGGTGGAGGTTGCAGCGAGCCAAGATCATGCCACTGCACTCCAGCCTAAGCAACCAGAGTGACATCCTGTCTCAAACAAACAAACAAAAAAAAAGAGAAATAAAATAAAATAAAATAAAATAAAATAAAAACAAAGCCATAAATGTAAGAGGTTGGGCGCGGGGGCTCATGCCTGTAATCCCAGCACTTTGGGAGGCTGAGGCGGGCGAATTGCTGGAGCTTAGGAGTTCGCGACTAGCCTGGGTAACATGGTGAAACCCCATCTCTACTAAAATATGAAAAAGTAGCTGGGTGTGGCAGCGTGCACCTGTAGTTCCAGGTACTCAGGAGGCTGAGGCAGGAGAATTGCTTGAACCCAGGAGGCAGAGGTTGCAGTGAGCCAAGATCGTGCCATTGCATTCCAGCCTGGGCGACACAGCGAGACTCCGTCTCAAAAATAAATAAATAAATAAAAATAAAATAAAATAAAAAGAGCTAAAACTATAAAACTCTTAGAGGAAAACAGAGATAAATCTTTGTAACCTTGGATTTGGCAAAGGATTTTCAGACATGAAACAAAAAGCATAAGCAACAAAATGTAATCAAAACAAAAACTTTTGTAGTTCAAAGGACATTAGCAAGAAAGTGAAAAGACAACTCACAGAATGGGAGATAATAATTGGGAATCACATTTCTGATAAGAGACTTGTATCTAGAATATGTAATGAACACATACAACTCAGTAATAAAAAGACAACCCAGGCCGGGCATGGTGGCTCAAGCCTGTAATCCCAGCACTTTGGGAGGCCGAGACGGGCGGATCACGAGGTCAGGAAATCGAGACCATCCTGGCTAACACGGTGAAACCCCGTCTCTACTAAAATACAAAAAAAAAACTAGCCAGGCGAGGTGGCGGACGCCTGTAGTCCCAGCTACTTGGGAGGCTGAGGCAGGAGAATGGCGTGAACCCAGGAGGCGGAGCTTGCAGTGAGCTGAGATCCGGCCACTGCACTCCAGCCTGGGCGACAGAGTGAGACTCCGTCTCAAAAAAAAAAAAAAAAAAATAGCCGGGCGAGGTGGCGGGCGCCTGTAGTCCCAGCTACTCAGGAGGCTGAGGCAGGAGAATAGCATGAACCCGGGAGGCGGAGCTTGCAGTGAGCTGAGATCTGGCCAGTGCACTCCAGCTTGGGTGACAGAGCGAGACTCTGTCTCAAAAAAAAAAAAAAAAAAAGACAACCCAGTCAAAACAGGCAAAGAATCTGTATAGTCATTTGAAGAATACATAAAAGAAGATACACAAATGGCAAATAAGTACATGAAAAGATGGTCAACATCATTAGTCATCAGGGAAATGAAAAATCAAAACCACAAACCATCAGTGTTGCTGCTAGGTTAAAAAACGAAACCAAACCAAACCACACACACCAAATACTTCAATTTTTTTATTTTTTGAGACAGGGCCTCACTCTGTTGACTAGGCTGCAGTACAGTGGGTGCAATCTTGGTTCACTGCGACCTCCATCTCCCAGGTTCACGTGATTCTCCCACCTCAGCTTCCCAATTAACTGGGATTACAGGCATGTGCCACCAAACCCAGGTAATTTTTGTACTTTTAGTAGAGATGGGGTTGCACCATATTGGCCAGGTTGGTCTTGAACTCCTAACTTGAAGTGATCCATCCGCTGCGGCCTCTCAAAGTGCTGGGATTACAGGCATGAGCCACTGCACCAGGCCCCAAATACTTCAATTTTAAAAGGACATTTCCTTTTAAGAAAAACGTGAGTAGGGCCGGGCACGGTGGCTTAAGCCTGTAATCCCAGCACTTTGGGAGGCCGAGACGGGCGGATCACGAGGTCAGGAGATCAAGACCATCCTGGCTAACACGGTGAAACCCCGTCTCTACTAAAACACACACACACGCACACAAAAACTAGCTGGGCGAGGTGGCGGGCGCCTGTAGTCCCAGCTACTCGGGAGGCTGAGGCAGGAGAATGGCGTAAACCCGGGAGGTGGAGCTTGCAGTGAGCTGAGATCCGGCCACTGCACTCCAGCCTGGGCGACAGAGCCAGACTCCGACTCAAAAAAAAAAAAAGAAAAGAAAAACGTGAGTAGATTAAAAAACACCAAAGAAATTTTAGTATAGGTAGCAGGTGGCTCTGATAGGAAACATACAGAAAGATGCCTTTGGTTGGGAACTGAGGTCTCTGCTCCTGTCTCTGTGTCTTTACTTTCCTCCACTCAGAATGTCCACCAATTTTGATACGTGCTTCCCGTGCCTCCTGCCCCCACCTCCCATCATCACCCATTCTGCAAGAGTCACTGGTGACAGCCTAGACACCAGGTCCACTGAGTACTGGTCTGTCCAAGCCATGAGAGTTCTCCATAGTATCATACAAGTCCTTCATGCCTCCTCTTGGCCTCCTTCCTGGAATTCTAGCAGAAGCCCACTCCTTGCTGTCTCATGATGTTCTTTCTACCCCACCTCAGATCCCTCTTGTCTTGCACTTCTGGAGGCTGAAGGGGTGGGACTGTGCTCAGATGTTTCTCCTTTACACATCCTTCTGCTGCCCAGGCCACCCCAGCATCAGCCAACACCTGGCCACTGGGCCTTAACCACTCCTCTCTTTTCCCCACTGCCTTAGTTGAGCTGTCAGTATCTCCCTTTCCACCAGCCCCTAATGCATGAGTGGGTTTTTTTCAACCCTATGCCAGTCCTGCTTAAAACATGTGAGTGGCTCCTTCTCATCACTGGATACTGGACGGCTCCTCTCAGCCTGGCTATGGTAGACTGAGATATATAATGGCCTCCAAGGATATCCAGGTCCTAGTTCCTAGAACCTGTGAATATTACTATATATGGTAAAATGAACTGTGCAGATGTGATTCGGATTTTCAAACAGAAAAATTATCCTGGATTATCCAGGTGGGCCCTAATTGCAATCACAAATGTCTTTATGAGAGGTAGACAGAGGCAGCTGTGACTATAGAAGACATAAGGCAATATGATCACTGAAGCAACATGCTACACTGCTGGCTTTGAAGACGGGCAAAGGGCCATGAGGCAAGGAATAGAAGGTCTGTAGCTCTCACAGAGCCTTGGTAGGGAGGGTAACTCTGCTCATGCCTTGATTCCAGCCCAGAAAACCAGTTTCAGACTTCTGACCTCCAGAACCATAAGGACAAACGTTGTTCTGAGCCACAAAATTTCTAGTGAATTGTTACAGCAGACACAGATAACCAGATAAAACACTGAACCTTGAAGCTCTCCATTCTGGTCCTTGTCTCCTGTGATGGACAGTCTCCAAGATGCTCTCCCACCACCTCTGCCAATGACCTCCAGCCCTGGTGTGGTCCCCTCCAACACTGAACAAGGCTGACTTTGTAACCAGTAAGACACTGTAGAAGTGACAGGAGTGTGAATTCTGAATTCAGGTCATGGAAGGTGTTACAGTTTCTACCTTGCCCTCTCCTGGATCGCTTGTTCTGTGGGAAGCCAGATGCCATGTTGAAAGGATCCCCAGCAGTTTCAAAGAGAGGCCTACATGGAGAACAACTGAGGTCTCCTATCAACAGACATGTGAGTGAGCCATCTTGGAGGTAGATCCTCCAGCCTCAATTAAGTCTCAGGTGACAAGAGCTATGCTGACATCTTCACTGTAATTTCATGGGCCTGGACCAGAACCACCAGCTAGGTCATTCTAGTACTCCTAACTGTTGGAAACTGTGAGATCTTTATTGTTGTTCCAGGTCATGAAGTTTTGAGTTACACAGCAACAGGTAACTAATACACTTTCTCTCAAGCCTTTCTTACTGTCATTCCATGTCCCCCATCCATAGCAAGAACAAACTAAAATGTGGTAGCATTTCACGCAAATTTGAAGTAACACACATTTGAAAACCTGCAACCTAAGATTATCAAGTCTCACTCTGTGTACCAAATCTGAAATAATGCAAATCCCCATGAACAAACCAACGACAAAAAAAAAAAAAAAGTACATAATTTCAAAGTTGCA
The DNA here is from genome assembly GCF_009764315.1 of Trachypithecus francoisi. Classification (NCBI taxonomy): domain Eukaryota; kingdom Metazoa; phylum Chordata; class Mammalia; order Primates; family Cercopithecidae; genus Trachypithecus; species Trachypithecus francoisi. The sequence continues at coordinate 13,561,438 of NW_022681457.1, read as the reverse complement.
GAGCTTGAGGAAGTATAATTATGGTTGTTTCCTGCCACGCTAGGCAGCACTTTATGGAGAACACAGGCAGCAGCCACTTTGTCTAGAAAGTGGAGCTCTCCTGGCCAGCTGGCCCTGCAAGCACTGGCCGCCCTGCACTGCAGCTCTCCCACAGTCTCGCAGGGGACGACCCTGGTAGTCACTCTCGTCACACTCAGTGCGTGGTGACCCATCGTTGCCCCCAAGAGGTTGTGCCCAAGCCCCAGGGCAGGGGCTCCGCGGTGCTGGGGTCCCGGTGGGTGTCGGCTGACTCCACGCGTTAAAGCATCTCTATTCGATGATTCGTGCCACCTGGGCACCTGGCCAACGCTACAGTTACTGTTATCCGTCAACACGAGGACAGACCTTCCTGGAACGGGTAAGGGTGTCGAGGGGCGGAGCCGAACGCGGGAGCTGGGCCTGCCGGATTCTCTCGGGAATGACTGACCCCAGCCCTGGGGAGGACACGGCCGCGTGGAGCATGCGCATTCGGGGGCCAGGCGCCTGGTTGGAAGCCCGGTCCCCCCTCTAACCCGCCAGGCCGGTCACCACGCCCCGACCCGCGCCTCAGTTTCCCCACGTGTCAAGGGCTTAACAGCGGTGCCGCCCTCATCGCGCCGCGAGGTGAAAGGGTCTGTCTCCGCGGCAGACGCTTGCCCGGAGCCCGCGGCCGTCGTTATTGTTGTTATTGTTACCTGAAGCCGGGTCGCCGGCGGCCCCACAGACTTCACCTCCGCTGCCCCTTCGTCCCCGGGGTCCATGCTGGATCGCCCAGTGAAGGACAGCGCCTGAGGTGATCCCCAGACCAGAGAGGCACTCCAGCCAAAGGGGACCACCCGACTCGCCGAACGCCGGACAATGGCGGCCGCACCGGCGACGCGGCGACTACAACTCCCAGTAGGTCGTGCGGCGAGCCACAGCTCTCGGCCAATGGGAGTCTCCGCCGGCCTGGCCTTCGACCAATGGAAGCATTATGGCCGATGGCCAATGGGAGCCTCCACCCGCTGGCCTCTGGCCAATGGGAGCGCTCAGTTGGGGCTGGTGGGGGCGGTGTTGCTTCGGGCTGCGATGACCTCTAGAGTGGCGGCAACCAGAGGCCTCAGTCGTGGGTAGGGAGCGCGGGCGCACCCCGAGACATGGCGGATTGTGGGGCTGGGGATCGTTCGCTGTGGGCCGTGCACGTCTCCGCGGGCCGGGCCTGCTCTTCCCGGGAGCTTGCGCGGGAGGAGGCCCGGGGTTCCGCTTCACCCTCTGCACCGCGGTGCCTAAAACGCACACGCATCAGGCATCAGTCACAGGACGACTTAGGGGTTTGTTCATAAAAAAGATTTTGGGGGTAGCGGCTGGAACGACGGGGAGTCTCGGAGCGCTGGTCCTGTTACAGGAAAGGGGTCCGATTCAGACCCCAAGGGAGAGGGTTCTTGGATCTCGCGCAAGAAAGAATTCAGGGCGAGTCCGCAGTGCAAAGTAAAATCAAATGTGTTAAAAAAGTAAAGTTGTGAAAGAAGAGCTACTCCATGGACAGTAGGACGTTCCTGAAAGTAAGAGGAGGAACGCATGCACCCTAGGCACAATGCTTGCATATATATAGGCTAAAAATAGATTCTGGGGCGATGTGCTCTGCTACAAGGGTTTGTGAAAAAGAATTAATTTCTTAATTACTGTATTTTTCAAGAATCTATATTATTATTATTATTTTTTTTTTTTTTTGAGACGGAGTCTCGCTCTGTCGCCCAGGCTGGAGTGCAGTGGCCGGATCTCAGCTCACTGCAAGCTCCGCCTCCCGGGTTTACGCCATTCTCCTGCCTCAGCCTCCCGAGTAGCTGGGACTACAGGCGCCCGCCACCTCGCCCGGCTAGTTTTTTGTATTTTTTTAGTAGAGACGGGGTTTCACCGTGTTAGCCAGGATGGTCTCGATCTCCTGACCTCGTGATCCGCCCGTCTCGGCCTCCCAAAGTGCTGGGATTACAGGCTTGAGCCACCGCGCCCGGCCTCTATATTATTTTTAAAGCAAAATTAGGAATGCCTTTATTCTCTAGATACCGGGATATTTGGACACTCCCAAGTCTGGGTCTGTTTTGGTAAACATTATTAATTTGTTCCCTTAACCGTAAACATCTAGAGGTTAGGAATACCTACTTTTCTGGGAATGCAGCCCAGCCTCATTTTCCTAGTCCTCGCTCAAAATGCAGTTGCTCTGGGTCGAACGCCTCTGACAGTCCTATTGCTTCTCCTTGTGGGTGTTCACTTTGTGATGTGTCTTTTCTGTGGGTTTGTTGTAGTCCATTAAAATGTTTATTAAAAGTCGGGTGCCGTGGTTAACCCCTGTAATCCCAGCACTTTGGGAGGCTGAGGCGGGCGGAGGCTCGACGTCAGGAGTTCGAGACCAGCCTGGCTCGATACGGTGAAACCCCGTCTCTACTAAAAATACAAAAATTAGCTGGGCGTGGTGGTGGACACCTGTAGTCCCAGTTTCTCAGGGGGCTGAGGCAGGAGAATCGCTTGAACCTGGGAGACAGAGGTTGCCGTTAGCTGAGGTCAGGCCACTGCACTCCAGCCTGGGAAACAGCAAGACTCTGTCTCAAAAAAAAAAAAAAAAAATTATTAAAAAAGAAAAATGAGAAAGCAGATTTCCATTCAAAAATGTTGCATTCAAACCGCAACAATTTTTAATTTTGTTTAATTTTTACTAAGAGGCAGACACATAGCAGGGAAGAGTGTAGTTACTTGTTATTTGCTCACCCCCATGGGGCTGATGGTGTAGTCTGAGGGACTGAAGATCAACCATGACATGGCCCTTCACACAGTGTTGAAGGAGTGAAGAAGTCACCAGTGGGGACAGAGCAGCTGACTCCTGAGGGGCTTGAACTGGCCACACTCTCTCACATCCTTCTGGCCCTGTACCCTCTCTGCTCTTTGCTGGACCTCGCTCCTGAGAAGGCGCAGGTGTTAGGCAAGTTACACAAAATTATGAGAGGACATGGTTTTGGACTGAGCTCCTGCTCTAGGCCTCATGAGACCAGACCAAACCAAGACAGAGTCACTTAGGCTAAATGCCACATAATCAGATTGATACTTTAAGCAGGTAGATCCCTAAACAAACCAGATTTCCAGTCTACCTGAGTCAGCATAATAAGGAAGTCCCCTCTGCTTTAATCCCTACGAGAAAAGTAACCTAGTTAGTTAACTAATTAGCCTTTTCTCTATTGTTCTGTTTCCTTGTTCCCACCTTACAAAAACCACTGACGGCCCGGTGGGAGCCGTCATTCTGTTTTGCAGAGTGGAGGCTGCCCAGATTCCTGAATCACAAATAAAAGCCAATTTGATCTTTAACCAAATTTGTTAAAATTTTTTCTTTTGGCTGGGTGCAGTGGATCATGCCTGTAATCCCAGCACTTTGGAAGGCTGAGGTGGGTGGATCACCTGAGGTCAGGAGTTTGAGACTAGCCTGACCAACACGGTGAAACCTTATCTCTACTACAAATACAAAAATTAGCCAGGTGTGGTGGCAGGTGCCTGTAAACCCAGCTACTCGGGAGGCTGAGACAGGAGAATCGCTTGAACCCAGGAGGTGGAGGTTGTAGTGAGCTAAGATTGCGCCACTGCACTCCAGCCTGGGCGACAGAGTGAGACTCCATCTCAAAAAATAAAAATAAAAATAAAATTCTGTCTTTTGACAGATGTCTTCACTCACCTGAGCAAGCGGCAGCTGCTGTGGGAACTCAATCAGGCAGCCTTTCCAGGAGACCAAATCTGTCTTCTATTGGGAGAACCCGAAAGCTCCCAGCAGCACCCCCTTCTCTGCAGGCAAAGAAGATCCTAGGAGGATGTATTGCCTTCCCCTGAACAGTGGCCACCAGTGTTGGAGAGGTAGGGGCAGGTGTGCAAGGATCTATTATCTTCTCTTTAGGGGAAGCCTGTGTGTTCTTTTTTTGTTGTTTGTTTATTTGTTTTTTGAGACAGGGTCTCACTCTGTTGTCCAGGCTGGAATGCAGTGGTGCAATCTTCATCCACTGTAACCTCTGCTTCCCAGGCTCAACTTATCCTCTAGCCTCAGCCTCCTGAGTAGCTGGGAGCACAGGTGAGAGCCACCACACCGGGCTTTTTTTTTTCTTTTTTTCTTTTTCTTTTTTTTTTTTTTTGAGATGGAGTCTCGCTTTGTCGCCCAGGCTGGAGTGCAGTGGCCAGATCTCAGCTCACTGCAAGCTCTGCCTCCCAGGTTCACGCCATTCTCCTGCCTCAGCCTCCGAGTAGCTGGGACTACAGGTGCCCGCCACCACGCCCGGCTAATTTTTTGTATTTTTAGTAGAGATGGGGTTTCACCGTGTTAGCCAGGATGGTCTCGATCTCCTGACCTCGTGATCCGCCCGCCTCAGTCTCCCAAAGTGCTGGGATTACAGGCGTGAGCCACCGCACCCGGCCGGGCTAATTTTTATAGAGACTGGATTTTGCCATTTTGCCCAGGCGGGTCTCGAACTTCAGAGCTCAAAGCAATCTTGTCTGCCTCAGCCTCTGAAAGTGCTGGGATTACAGGAATGAGCCACTGTGCCCAAACCTGTGTGTTCATTTTGGAGCCAGTCACTGGGCTCAGCTTTCCTCCTAGTTCTAATCGTGTGGAATCTGTTATTTTGATGTCCTATTATTTCCTCTTTCCTCCTTTTTTTTTTTTTTTTTTTTTTGAGACAGGGTCTCATCTGTTGCCCAGTCCAGAGAGCATCATGGCTCACTACAGCTTCAACCTCCTGGGCTCAAAGGATTCTCCCACCTCAGCGTCATGCCACCATGCCCAGCTCATTTTTGTATTTTTTTTTTTTTTTTTTTTGTAGAGATAGGGTTTTGCAATGCTGCCTAGGATGGTCCTGAGCTCCTGATCTTAAGCAGTCCACCCATCTTGACCTCCCAAAGTGCTGGGATTACAAAAACGCACCCAGTCTTTTTTTTTTTTTTTTTTTTTCCTAGTTCTTGTTTATCTCCTTGATTATAAGGTAGGAGTTTGTCTATTGCAGTAGTTCTTAAAGTGTGGGTCAGGGAGCCCTGGATGTTCCTGAGATCCTTTCAAGGTATCAGTGGGCTCAAAACTAAGTTCATAATAATAATGAGATGTTGGCGTTTTCTTTTGTTGCCAGAGGGCTCAGGAGGGTCACTGGATGCCAGTGCCAGTTGGTGTCCAGGTTCTTGAAGCCATCGCAGGAAAGAATTCAGGGATAAGTCAGAATAAGCAGAAAAGCAAGAAGCTTTCATTGCAAAGTGAAAGGAAACACAGGAGACAAGTGTGGGGGAGTGGTTCCTGGCTCCTGAGTCACACCCAGCATTGTTTGCATTTCTCATTTTATGGGTGTTTAATTATGGGTGGAATAGTCACTGGTATCTGGAAAAGGAGGGGATTTCAGGCACCGTCCTCCCCCCACCCCCACCCCCACCCCAGTTACCGCCCCCTTTCTCCCTTATTTGGGTTTGCCTGGAAGAGTCATGGACATGTCACGCTGACCAGGGTTTTGGCTGTCTTCTCTCTCCTTTGTTTTGGGTTTTGTTATTCTGTGATTTCTTTGCCTACTGCTTGTTTTAGTTGTTGTTTGGGTTTTTCCATTCTCCTGGACTACCCAGTGCTATTCTTCTCTCCTTTCACTCTCTTTGTTTTTTTTTTTTTTTTTTTGAGACAGAGTCTTGCTCTGTCACCCAGGCTGGAGTGCTGTGGCCAGATCTCAGCTCACTGCAAGCTCCGCCTCCCGGGTTTACGCCATTCTCCTGCCTCAGCCTCCCGGGTAGCTGGGACTACAGGCGCCGCCACCTCGCCCGGCTAGTTTTTTGTAGTTTTTTTTTAGTAGAGACGGGGTTTCACCGTGTTAGCCAGGATGGTCTCGATCTCCTGACCTCGTGATCCGCCCGTCTCGGCCTCCCAAAGTGCTGGGATTACAGGCTTGAGCCACCGCGCCCGGCAGCTTTCACTCTCATTTTATGGGAATATACAATACAGTTGTCCAGAGGCTGCTGGATGAGTCATATTGTAACAGATGCAATGGGGACATGCAGCTATGGGAACTCAACTGCCTTCAGTGAAGCCAGACATTAAGGAGATTTGAAAAAATATCATACAATGCCACTCTTCTCCCTATTTCTGTTTTGGAAAATGCTGTTTTTCATAAAGTCGGTGATTTTTATTTTTATTTTTATTTTATTTTATTTTATTTTATTATTCTTTTTGAGACGGAGTCTCGCTGTGTCGCCCAGGCTGGAGTGCAGTGGCGCGATCTCAGCTCACTGCAAGCTCCGCCTCCCGGGTTCCCGCCATTCTCCCGCCTCAGCCTCCGAGTAGCTGGGACTACAGGCGCCCGCCACCGCACCTGGCTAGTTTTTTGTATTTTTAGTAGAGACGGGGTTTCACCGTGTTAGCCAGGAGGGTCTCGATCTCCTGACCTCGTGATCCACCCACCTCGGCCTCCCAAAGTGCTGGGATTACAGGCTTGAGCCACCGCGCCCGGCCAAGTAGGTGATTTTTAAAAATAGGTTGTATGAGTCATGTGGGCTCTGGTAACAACGTACCACAAATGGGGTGGCTTAAACAACATAAAGTCATTGTTACAGTTGTGGAAGCCAGGAGTCTGAGATCAACGTGTTGGCACAGTTGGTTCCTTCTGAGGGCTACAAGAAAGTGTATGTTCCATCCCTTTCCTTAGATTTTGGTGGTTTGCTGCCCATCTCTGGCATTCCTTGGCTTGTAGATCTCTGACTTTGTCTTCAAAGGGCATTTTCCCTGTGTGTGTGACAAGCTGTCTGTCTCCAAATTTCTGTTTTTATAAGGACAACAGTCATAATGGACCAGGGCTCACTCTAATGATCTTATTTTAGCTCTTTAAAGATGCTGTCTGCAAGGCCGGGCGCGGTGGCTCAAGCCTGTAATCCCAGCACTTTGGGAGGCCGAGACGGAGGGATCACGAGGTCAGGAGATCGAGACCATCCTGGCTAACACGGAGAAACCCCGTCTCTACTAAAAAAAAATACAAAAAAACTAGCCAGGCGAGGTGGCGGGCACCTGTAGTCCCAGCTACTCGGGAGGCTGAGGCAGGAGAATGGCGTAAACCTGCGAGGTGGAACTTGCAGTGAGCTGAGATTCGGCCACTGCACTCCAGCCTGAGTGACAGAGCGAGACTCCGTCTCAAAAAAAAAAAAAAAATCATCTTAATAAAACATATTAATTTTTTTCTATTTTAATTCCTAATACACCAAGTACTGATAGGACTTACATAAACAAAAACAGTTTAGGAGCCGGGCACGGTGGCTCACGCTTGTAATCCCAGCACTTTGGGAGGCTGAGGTGGGCAGATCACGAGATCAAGAGTTCGAGACCATCCTGGCTAACATGGGGAAACCCCGTCTCTACTAAAAATACAAACATTAGCCAGGCGTGGTGGCGGGTGCCTTTAATCCCAGCTACTCGGGAGGCTGAGGCAGGAGAATCACTTGAACCTGGGAGGCAGAGGTTGCAGTGAGCCGAGATTGTGCCACTGCTCTCCAGCCTGGACAATAGAGCAAGACTCTGCCTCGGAGGAAAACAAAACAAAACAAAAACTGTTTAGAGTCTTCAGTGACTTTAAGAGTGTGAAGGGGTCTTGAGACAAAAAGCTTGAGACACACTTGTCTATAGAATAGGCTTTTTTTTTTTTTTTTTTGAGACAGAGTCTCACTCTGTCACCCAGGCTGGAGTGCAGTGGCACAATCTCAGCCCACTGCAATCTCTGCCTCCTGGGTTCAAGCGATTCTCCTGCCTCATCCTCCCAAATAGCTGGGATTACAGACACCCGCCACCACGCCCAGCTAATTTTTTGTATTTTTAGTAGAGGCAGGGTTTCAGCCTGTTGGCCAGGCTGGTCTCTATCTCCTGACCTGGTGATCCACCCACCTTGGACTCCCAAAGTTCTGGGATTACAGGCGTGAGCCACCATTCCTGGCTTAGGCTTTAGGCAAGCTTTGGTATTTTGTATTCATGTTGATCATCTGATATAAAGTACTTATTTTTACTTAAACAGATTTAGTTTTTTTATTTCGTCTTTGACCAAACAGCTGTTTCATATATATTCTAAAATATTCACAATTATTAATTTGTAATTTTGTTGTGCTATTAAAGTATATGATAATATGATTTTCTACTTTCTTGATTTCTTTCTTCTTTATTGAGATGGAGTTTTCACTCTTGTTGCCCAGGCTAGAGTACAATGGCGTGATCTCGGCTCACCACAACCTACACCTCCCGGGTTCAAGCGATTCTCCTGCCTCAGCCTCCCAAGTAGCTGCGATTACAGGCATGCGCCACCCCGCCCAGCTAATTTTGTATTTTTAGTAGAGATGGGGTTTCTCCATGGTGGTCAGCCTGGTCTCAAACTCCTGACCTCAGGTGATCTGCCAGCCTCGGCCTCCCAAAGTGCTGGGATTACAGGCAGGAGCCACTGTGCCCGGCCCAGGGCAGAAAGAGCACAGCCAGATGTATTCACTCCATACATAGTAGTTGCTGTCCTCCATGCCTTGCACACATACTTCTCTTCCTGTGTGATTCCCACTGGGCACAGTCTCAGAGAAGAACATAACCACCAAATCCCTGCTCCCATCACCTGTAGAGCCCCCACATTGGAAAGGACACGGAAGGACACGGGAGCATTGCACACATGTTCTGCACCTGACTCTCGTACTGGGCCATTTCAAGACTTGCTGAAGAAAAGCTTCTTTAAGACTGGAGGCTGGGTCAGGGAGAATTGCTGAATGCTTTGACCAATTTGCTGGATCTGTTGTGGGGTTCCTCCTAGGAAAAAGAACACTGGCCGTTTGGAAAGCTACATGGAGGCATTGGTCGCAACAGAGGGACCCACCATCTGAGCAGGAAGCAGAGCCTACCTCTTCTGCTCAGGTGACAACAGACAAGGCATTTTTCATCTAAACCTCAGGTTGTCCTTTGAATCATGAGGGCTATGTTATTGCAAAAGGTTTTAAGAAAAGGTAACAGGTGATTGCCAGGGCGACCATGGGGAAGTACATTCAGTACTTGGCCGTAATGCAGATTCACATGCCTGTCGTGCACCTTCAGAACGGTTTCCACTTGGCCGTAATGCAGATTCACATGCCTGTCGTGCACCCTCAGAACGGTTTCCACCCAGTCCCTTCTCAGGTCTGCACTCCCTGGGACACACTGACTTCTTCTTCTTCTTTTTTTTTTTTGAGACGGAGTCTTGCTCTGTCACCCAGGCTGGAGTGCAGTGGCGCGATCTCGGCTCACTGCAAGCTCCGCCTCCCAGGTTCACGCCATTCTCCTGCCTCAGCCTCTGAAGTAGCTGGGACTACAGGTGCCCGCCACCATGCCCGGCTAATTTTTTGTATTTTTAGTAGAGACGGGGTTTCCCCGTGTTAGCCAGGATGGTCTTGATTTCCTGACCTCACAATCTGCCCACTTCAGCCTCCCAAAGTGCTGGGATTACAGGCGTGAGCCACCGTGCACAGCCCCTTTTTTTTTTTTTCTTTTGAGAAGGAGACTAACTCTGTAGCCCAGGCTGGAGTGCAGTGGCGTGATCTCAGCTCACTGCAACCTCCACCTCCCAGGTCCTGGTTCAAGCAATTCTCCTGCCTCAACCTCCTGAGTAGCTGGGATTACAGGCACACGCCACCATGCCCAGCTAATTTTTGTATTTTTAGTAGAGACGGGGTTTCACCATGTTGGCCAGGCTGGTCTTGAACTCCTGACCTCATGATCCACCTGCCTCGACTTCTTTTTGATAAGACATCTAGAAAATCAAATCTTCAAGGACTAACCTACTCCCTTTAAATCCAAGGGATTATTTTCATTTTTAAAGAGACAGGGTCTCACTCTGTTGCCCAGGCTGGAATGCAGTGGTGCAATCTCAGCTCACTGCAGCCTCAACTTCTCAGGCTCAAGTGATCCTCCCACCTCAGCCTCCTGAGTAGCTAGGACAACAGGCACATGCCACCACACCTGGCTTTTTATTTCTTGCAGAGACAGAGTCCTGCCATGTTGCCCAGTCTGATCTCAAACTCATGGCCTCAGGTATCCTTCCACCTGGGCCTTAGTCTGTTAGGATTACAGGTGTAAGCCACCACACCCATCCTACTCCAGGGGATTCTACAAAGCCAAGGAACCTTCCTGCCCTGCCTGCTGAAATAAACTCAAACTGGCCAAACAGATAAGTCTGACATCTTTTCTTTATGCTTTTTCTTTTTTTTTTTCTTTATTTTTTTGTCAAGCAGTCTCACTCTGTTGCCCAGGCTGCAGTACAGTGGGGCAAACTCGGCTCATTGCAACCTCCATCTCCCAGGTTCAAGCGATTCTTCTGCTCAGCCTCTCGAGTAGCTGGGATTACAGGCACCTGCCACCAGGCCCGGATAATTTTTGCATTTTCAGTAAAGACAGGGTTTCACCATGTTGGCCAGGCTGGTTTTGAACTCCTGACCTCAAGTGATCCGCCCACCTCGGCCTCCCAAAGTGCTGGGATTACAGGCATGAGCCACTGCGCCCAGCCTGCTCTTGCTTGATTTTTTAAAATGTCAGATCACTGGCCGGGCGCGGTGGCTCAAGCCTGTAATCCCAGCACTTTGGGAGGCCGAGACGGGCGGATCACGAGGTCAGGAGATCGAGACCATCCTGGCTAACACGGTGAAACCCCGTCTCTACTAAAAATACAAAAAATTAGCCGGGTGAGGTGGCGGGCGCCTGTAGTCCCAGCTACTCGGGAGGCTGAGGCAGGAGAATGGCCTAAAACCCGGGAGGCGGAGCTTGCAGTGAGCTGAGATCCGGCCACAGCACTCCAGCCTGGGCGACAGAGCGAGACTCCGTCTCAAAAAAAAAAAAAAAAAAAAAAAATGTCAGATCACTAATACAGTGACACCAAATCAAAAGGAGAGCAGGACAACTGTTCATCATCCCACAAATCAAATGCTGATCTCCTCAGGTACCACTGCTTCTCTCACTTTTAGGCACACATTGGAAATAATTTGTTAGTTATCCAAATAAGAAGTGAACCACCAGGGAATTCAATGCTATGGGCTTAAAAGGGAAAGTATTCATCTCCTGCCCCAGTCACTCATCCTCTCAGCCTCCCAACATCACTTCTTTTTTTTTTTTGAGATAGGGTCTCACAATGTCACATAGGCTGGAGTGCAGTGACATAATCACAGCTAACTGCAGCCTCAACCTCCTGGGCTCAAAGAATCCTCCCAACTCAGCCTCCTGAGTGTCTGGGACTTCAGGCATGTGCTACTATGTCCGGCTGATTTTCATGTTTTTTGTAGAGACGAGGTTTTGCCATGTTGCCTGGGCTGGTCTCCAACTCTTAGGCTCGAGTGATCCACCTGCCTTGGCCTCCCAAAGCACTGGGATTACAAGTGTGTGCCACCACATCCACCCCACCCACCTCCAACCACTTTTAATCATCTCTGTTCCAGTTCTTCTCAAGGACACCTCTGTAACGCTAATCTTTGATCATCTTTATTTTATTTTTCCTGGAGATGGAGTCTTACTCTGTTGCCCAGGCTGGAGCACAGTGGTGCAATCTTGGCTCACTGCAACCTCCACCTCCCGGGTTCAAATGATTCTCCTGCCTCAGCCTCCTGAGTAGCTGGGATTACAGGTGCCCAACACCACGCCAGACTAATCTTTGTATTTTCAGTAGAGACGGAGTTTCACCATGTTGGCCAGGCTGGGCTCAAACTCCTGACCTCAGGTGATCCACCCGCCTCAGCTTCCCAAAGTGCTGGGATTACAGGCATGAGCCACCACATCCAGCCAAGCATCTTCAGTCTTTACTAACTTCCTGCTCTGATGTGAGGATCTGACTCACATCTGCTTCCAATTCCTCTCATATTACATTTCAAGCTTTTTCATCTGCTAAGTAAACTTACATATCATATTGAAAAGCCTGAACCTCTACTCTCCACTACTTCTTTCCTTGTCTACTCTCCCACATCTATAGGTGGGGCTGACGTTGTCAGTGACAGGAATAATGACAACAGTGCCCGCCACTGTGAAGTTGTCAGGTCACAGCCATGTGTTACTTCCTAAAAATTAAAAGCCGGCCGGGCGCGGTGGCTCACGCCTGTAATCCCAGCACTTTGGGAGGCCGAGGCGGGCGGATCACGAGGTCAGGAGATCGAGACCGTCCCAGCTAACATGGTGAAACCCCATCTCTACTAAAAATACAAAAAGTTAGAGGGGCGTGGTGGCGGGCGCCTGTAGTCCCAGCTACTTGGGAAGCTGAGGCAGGAGAATGGCGTGAACCTGGGAGGCGGAGCTTGCAGTGAGCCCAGATGGCGCCACTGCACTCTGGCCTGGGCAACAGAGCAAGACTCTGTCTCCAGAAGAAAAAAAAAAATTAACAGCCAATACAGGCCGAGTGAGATGGCTCACGCCTGTAATCCTAGCACTTTGGGAGGCCGAGGTGAGTGGATCAGTTGGAGACCAGCATGACCAACATGGTGAAACCCCATGTCTACTAAAAATATAAAAATTAACCGGGTGTGGTGGCGCCCGCCTGTCATCCCAGCTACTCAGGAGGCTGAGGCAGGAGAATCAATTGAACCCGGGAGGTGGAGGTTGCAGTGAGCCAAGATCACGCCACTGCACTCCAGCCTGGGCGACAGAGTGAGACTCCTCAAAAAAAAAAAAAAAAAAAAAAGCCAATTCCTGGGGTTCATGTCACAGCTATGCAAATGCCACTCCCTGAAGGGTCAATCAGCACATCTGACTGCATCTCCTCCTCCTTGATTTAAATTTCATGAGCTTTTTGTCCCTCCAGCAGGAATTACGACATCAATGTCAAGTGAACACTACTTTCTAAAGTTACCTTCACATAGGAACCATAACCCTCTAGCAGGATTTGTATAGTACGAGCACAATTTACCTTGTAGCCTTCAATTACAATTATCTTTTTTTTAATTAGTTATGGGTGAATAAACATTCATTTTCTTACCCTATTCCTTTCCTAGATTGAAAACTATTTTCTCTAGAGAAGGTTCTGCCATGCCATCTGCCCTGTGTTTGTTTTGTGACAGAGTCTCATTCTGTCGCCCAGGCTGGAGTGCAGTGGCACCATCTCGACTCACTGCAACCTCTGCCTCCTGGGTTCAAGCAATTCTCCTGCCTCAGCCTCCTGAGTAGCTGGGATTACAGGCGTGCACCACCGCGCCTGGCTAATTTTTGTATCTTTAGTAGAGACAGGGTTTCACCATCTTGGCCAGGCTGGTCTCAGACTCCTAACCTAGACTGATCCACCTGCCTGGGTCTCCCAAAGTGCTGGGATTACAGGCGTGAGCCACCATGCCCACCCCTGCCATCTTTTTTTTTTTTTTTTTTTGAGACAGAGTCTCGCTTTGTGATCCACACTGGAGTGCAGTGGCACAATCTTAGCTCACTGCAACCTCCACTTCCTGGGTTCAAGCAATTCTCCTGCCTCAGCCTCCCAAGTAGCTGGGAATACAGGTGTGAGCCACCACACCTGGCCCTGCCATCTGCTTTGTTTTTGTTTTGAGACAGTCTCGCTTTGTGGCACACACTGGAGTGCAGTGGCACTATCTTAGGTCACTGCAACCTCCACCACCTGGGATAAGTGATTCTCCTGCCTCAGCCTCCTGAGTAGCTGGGATTACAGGTGTGAGCCACCACGCCCTGACATGTTTTTCTTTTCTTTTTTTTTTTTTTTTGAGACAGAGTCTCGCTCTGTCGCCCAGGCTGGAGTGCAGTGGCCGGATCTCAGCTCACTGCAAGCTCCGCCTCCCGGGTTTACGCCATTCTCTCGCCTCAGCCTCCCGAGTAGCTGGGACTACAGGCGCCCGCCATCTCGCCCGGCTAATTTTTGTATATGTTAGTAGAGACGGGGTTTCACCGTGTTAGCCAGGATGGTCTCGATCTCCTGACCTCGTGATCCGCCCGTCTCGGCCTCCCAAAGTGCTGGGATTACAGGCTTGAGCCACCGCGCCCGGCCCATGTTTTTCTTTTCTTTTTTTTTTTTTTTTTTTTTTGAGACGGAGTCTTGCTCTGTCTCCCGGGCTGGAGTGCAGTGGCGGATCTCAGCTCACTGCAAGCTCCGCCTCCCGGGTTTACGCCATTCTCCTGCTCAGCCTCCCGAGTAGCTGGGACTACAGGCGCCCGCCACCTCGCCGGCTAGTTTTTTTGTATTTTTTAGTAGAGACGGGGTTTCACCATGTTAGCCAGGATGGTCTTGATCTCCTGACCTCGTGATTCGCCCGTCTCGGCCTCCCAAAGGGCTGGGATTACAGGCTTGAGCCACCGCGCCCGGCCTTCTTTTCTTTTTTTTGAGACAGAGTCTTGCTTTGTCGCCCAGGCTGGAGTGCAGTGGCACAATCTTAGCTCACTGCAACCTCTACCTCTGGGGTTCAAGCAATTCTCCTGCCTCAGTCTCCTGAGTAGCTGGGATTACAGGCGCCTGCCACCGTGCCTGGCTCATTTTTGTACTTTTATTAGAGATAAGTTTTCACCATACTGGCCAGGCTGGTCTCGAACTCCTGAGTTCAGGTTATCTGCCCGCCTCAGCCTCCCAAAGAGCTGGGATTAAAGGCATGAGCCACCACGCCTGGCCTGCCATCTGTTTTTAATCGTGGTGTTCTCAATTTTCCACGATGCATGGGTCTTATTAATTCTGATAATACATGGATGGCATGACCTGAAAATTTCCTTTCAGCCCTGGGGAAGTTTCCCTTTTTCTTTTTCTTTTTCTTACTTATTTGTTCAATGTGGAAAGGAAAAGTTCCTCTTCAAAGTTTCCCTTCTTGTTAAAGAATAAATCATAAATGTTCAAAAGTAAGTTTCTTTTATAAACTAACTTCCTTGAAGCCTCCTTGCTTTGTGCTGATAAGTCTTGGTTAAGCCCTATCCTATGTAGCTGTTAAACATGCTCACAGGCACGTAGTACGTTCTATGTCCTTGTACCTTAACCAAGATATTTGTCCTGTATGTGCCCACAGGCACATTCCAGCTCACAGCCTATGCTCCTTCTGTATCTGGCACAAGCAACTTCCTCTTTTCCTTTGTCTTTCCATTACTTTTGCCTATTTCGAAAAGTTTTAAACACTAGCCAATCTAGCGTTCGTTTAGACAGTGCAGTCTGGCTACAGCCAATGGAGACAGGACACAGTAGCAGGGACAAACTACATAAGGAATAAAAATTGCTTCCCTCCTTTGATCAGGTGTGCTCTTGCCATTGTTCCGTCTGTGAGGAGTACCCTTTCTGCAGAAAGTAAAAACGGCCTTGCTGAGAGAATTAAATTCATGTTCGAGTGCTATTTCTTTGCAGCACCAGGGAACGAGCATTCTGTTTCTCAGTAAACATTTTACATGTAACATTGAACAATCTTACTTGTATGGTCAAAGAGTCTGTTCTTGTTCTCATTGTTCTATTTTATCAAAATATCTGCATTATTTTTTATTTGTAACCCTTTCTTTTTTTGTTTGTTTTTTTGAGACAGTGTCTCGCTCTGTCGCCCAGGCTGGAGTGCAGTGGTGTGATCTCGGCTCACTGCAAGCTCTGCCTCTCAGGTTCACGGCATTCTCCTGCCTCAGCCTCTCGAGTAGCTGGGACTACAGGCGCCCACCACCACATCCAGCTAATTTTTTGTATTTTTAGGAGAGACAGGGTTTCCCCGTGTTAGCCAGGATGGTCTCGATCTCCTGACCTCGTGATCCGCCCGCCTCAGCCTCCCGAGTATCAGGGACTACAGGCGCCTGCCACTAATTTTTTGTATTTTTGGTAGAGACAGGGTTTCACAGTGTTAGCCGGGATGGTCTTGATCTGACCTTGTGATCCACCTGCCTCGGCCTCCCAAAGTGTTGGGATTACAGGTGTGAGCCACTGCACCCGGCACTTTCTTTTGTTGTTTTGTTTTTGAGACAGAGTCTTGCTTTTCACTTTTTTGCCCAGGCTGGAGTTCAATGGCACGGTCTCAGCTCACAGCAAACTCCACCTCCTGGGTTCAAGTGATTTTCCTGCCTCAGCCTCCCGAGTAGCTGGGATTACAGGCACATGTCATGACAGCTGGCTAATTTTTTGTATTTTTAGTAGAGATGGGGTTTTACTATGTTGGCCAGGCTAGTCTCAAACTCCTTACCTCAAGGGATCCGCCTGCCTCGGCCTCCCAAAGTGCTGAGATTACAGGCATAAGCCACCGTGCCCGCCCTCCCATTGGCTCTTATCCTGCTTAAATGTGCAGTAATAGCATGCACCGTGGCTCATGCCTGTAATCCCAGGACTTTGGGAGGCCGAGACTGGGGATCACTTGAGACCAGGAGTTCAAGACCAGCCTGGGCAACATGGTGAGACCTTGTCTCTAAAATAATTAATTTAGCCAGGCTTCATGGCACATGCCTGTGGTCCGAGCTACTTAGGAGGCTAGGACAGGAAGAACATTTGAGCCAGGCTGAGGCTGCAGTGATCCGTGACTGCACCACTGAACTCCAGCCTGGGCGACAGAGCAACAGCCTGTGTCAAAAAATAAATATAAATGTGGCCAGGCATGGTGTCTCACGCCTGTAATCCCAGCACTTTGGGAGGCCAAGGCGGGCGGATCACAAGGTCAGGAGATCGAGACCATTCTGGCTAACATGGTGAAACTCCGTCTCTACTAAAAATACAAAAAATTAGCTGGGTGTGGTGGTGGGTGCCTGTAGTCCCAGCTACTCGGGAGGCTGAGGCAGGAGAATGGCGTGAACCCAAGAGGTGGAGCTTGTAGTGAGCAGAGATCATGCCACTGCACTCCAGCCTGGGCAACAGAGTGAGATTCCGTCTCAAAAAAAAAATGAATGAATGAATGCAGACATGGCCTCTTCCACTTTCCCCACTACTGTCAATTTATGTTTTTTTCTTTTAAGGAACATGTTGCTGAGTGGACCAATTTAAATTATGTGCTTGTAATCTTCTGTGAGCATACTATTTGGGCTCCTGTTTTCACATCACCTGATAAATGTTTTCCATATTAATATGCTGCCAGTTCTGATTACAGTCCAACCAACTGAGCAACAAAGTTTAAACACAACCAAATCCCTGAAATATTCAGAGTCCAATATTTTGTTGTTTTGTTTTAGAGATATAGTGTTGCTCTGTTGCCTAAGCTCGAATGCAGTGGTGTGATCTCAGCTCACTGCAGGTGCGACCCCCCCCCCACCCTCAGCCTCCAGAGTAGCTGGGACTACAGGTGTGCAGCACCATGCCCAGCTAATTGTATTTCTTTTGTAGAGATGAGGTCTCAACATGCTGCCCAGATTGGTCTCAATCTACTGGGCTCAAGTGATCTGCCTGGCTTGGTCTCCCAAAGTGCTGGGATTATAGGCATGAGCCATTACGGCCAGCTCAGAGTCCTTTTTTTTTTTTGAGACAGTCTCACCCTGTTGCCCAAGCAAGAGTGTAGTGGCATGATCTCAGCTAACTGCAACCTCTGCCTCCCAGGTTCAAGCGATTCTCATGCCTCAGCCTCCCGAATAGCTGGGATTACACATGTGCGCCACCACACCTGGCTAATGTTTGTATTTTTAGTAGAGATGGGGTTTTGCCATGTTGGCCAGGCTGGTCTTGAATGCCTGTCCTCAAGTTATCTGCCCACCTCAGCCTCCCGAACTGCTGGGATTACAGGCATGAACCACCATGCCTCACCATAGTCCTTTTTTTTTTCCCTTGAGAGGAAGTTTCGCTCTTGTTGCCCAGGCTGGAGCGTAATGGCTCGATCTTGGTTGACTGCAACCTCTGCCTCCCGGGTTAAGATTCTCCTGCCTCAGCCTCCCGAGTAGCTGGGATTACAGGTGTCCACCACCATACCCAGCTAATTTTTGCATATTTAGTGGAGACGGGGTTTCTCCATGTTGGTGAGGCTGGTCTCGAACTCCTGACATCAGGTGATCCACCTACCGTTGCCTCCCAAAATTCTGTGATTACAGGCATGAGTCATTGTGCCTGGCATGTATTTTTTTGTTTTGAGAGAGTCTCGCTATGTCGCCCAGGCTGGAGTGCACCAGTGTGATCTTGGCTCACTACAAGCTCCGCCTCCCGGGTTCATGCCATTCTCCTGCCTCAGCCTCCCGAGTACCTGGGACTATAGGCGCCCACCACCACGCCCAGCTAATTTTTTTGTATTTTTAGTAGAGACAGGGTTTCACCGTACTAGCCAGGATGGTCTGAATCTCCTGACCTCGTGATCCACCCACCTTGGCGTAACTAAGTGCTGGGATTACAGGCGTGAGCCACCGCGCCTGGCCCCTGGCCTGTATTTTTAATAGAGACAGTTTTGCCATGTTTGCCAGGCTGGTCTCAAACTCCTGACTTCAGGTGATCCACCCACCTCAGCCTCCCAAAGCACTGGGATTACAGTCATGAGCCACCGTGCCCACTCACCTGTGTGATTTTAGAAACTGCAGACTCCTGGATTCTGCTACCAGAGATTTTTATTCAGTTGGTTAGAGTGAGCATCATAATACAATTTTAGTGCACACTCCAGGCAATTCTGATGCACATGGTCATGAAGCCCCACTCTGAGAGTCATGTTTTGGCCACTTGATTTCTAGTAAAGAGAGTATGGCAGGGAAATTTCCTATCTTGGTTATTATTTATTTAGAGAGTGTCTCACTCTCTCATAAGGCAGCAGTGTGATGGCATGATCACAGCTCACTGCAACCTCCGCCTCCCAAACTCAAGTGATCCTCCCACCTCAGTCTCCTGAGTAGCTAGGACTACAAGTATGCACCACCATGCTAGGCTAATTTTTGTATTTTTTGTAAAGACAGGATTTTGCCATGTTACCCAGGCTGGTCTCAAACTCCTGGGCTCAAGCAATCCACCTGCCTTGGCCTCCCAAAGTGCTGGGATTACAGGTGTTGGCAACTGCATCTGGCTCCATCTTGGTTATTCAGAGAGTTTCTTGCCCATGATCTTTCTCATGTTGAGTAAGGGAAGTACCATAACTGGAAACTTTTCCACATTAACATTCATAGGGCTTCTCTCTAGTATGAACTCTCCGATGCCTGGTAAGTTGACACCGCTGGCTAAAGGCTTTCTAGCAGTGGTCACATTCATAGGGTTTCTCTCCCGTGTGTGTCCTCTCGTGTTTACTAAGGGTTGAGCGATCATTGAAGGCTTTCCCACAATCAATGCATTCATAGGGCTTTCCTCCAGGATGCGTTCTCTGATGTTTAATGAGTCACTACTGCTGGCTGGAGGCCTTAATACACATCACACTGATAGCTCTTCCCACTGACAGATGTCCTCTGGTGCATGATGAGGGGAGACCTCTGGCTGAAAGCTTTCCCACAATGACTGCACTCCTAAGGTTTCTCTCCAGTATGTGTCCGCCGATGCACTACAAGCTGAGATCGCTGCCGGAAGGATTTCCCACAGTCACTACATTCGTAGGGTTTCTCTCCAGAATGAATTCTCTGATGGGAAAGAAGGTTAGAGCTCCCTGTAAAGGCTTTCCCACACTGACTGCACTCAAAAGGTTTCTCACCAGTGTGAGTTCTCTGATGCATCACAAGGTAGGAGCTCCTTGCAAAGGCTTTATCGCACTGATTGCATTTGTACGGCTTCTCCCCAGTGTGAATTTGCAGATGCCTGATGAGCTGAGTGCTTCGATTGAAGGCTTTTCCACACTGGTTACATTCATAGGGCTTTTCTCCAGTGTGAGTTCTTTTATGTGCAACTAATTGATAGCTTTGGCTGAAGGACTTTCCACAGTGAGTGCACTCGTACGGTTTCTCCCCAGTATGAATTCTCTGATGGATGACAAGGTTAGAGTTCCACCTGAAGGATTTCCCACATTCGATACACGGATACGGCTTTTCTCCAGTGTGAATTCGCTGATGCGTAGTAAGTTTGGAACTCTGGGAGAAGGATTTCCCACACAGGTCGCACTCATAGGGCTTCTCTCCAGTGTGTGTTCTCTGATGTACGACAAGGTCATACTTCTGGCTGAAAGATTTCCCACACTGAGCACATTCGAAGGGCTTTTCTCCAGTGTGGGTTCTTGTATGTGTCACTAACTCATAGCTTTGGCTGAAGGACTTTCCACAGTGAGTGCACTCGTACGGTTTCTCTCCAGTATGAATTCTCTGATGTACAATGAGGTTAGAGTTCCACCTGAAGGATTTTCCGCATTCAACACACGGATACGGTTTTTCTCCAGTGTGAATTCGCTGATGCGTAATAAGTTTGGATCTCTGGGTGAAGGATTTCCCACACAGGTCACACTCATAGGGCTTCTCTCCAGTGTGTGTTCTCTGATGTACGACAAGGTCATAGCTCTGACTAAAAGATTTCCCACACTGAGTACATTCGAAGGGCTTTTCTCCAGTGTGTGTTCTCTGGTAGATGCGCTTACAACAACAGCTGAAAGAGTTTCCACACTGATTACACACAGATGACTTCTCTGCAGTCTGAATGATGTTACAGTCAGAAAAAGATGAGGCCAGAGGGAAGGCAGTACAACCTTCCTCACCTCTGAAGGGGGTCCCTCCAGGGTCACTTCTTTCTGTTTGTACAAGGCACAGACTCTCAGAACAGGCGTGTCTGCATTCATCACACTCACACTGACTTTTTCCAAAATGCACTGGCTTCTGTTCCTTCAGAGACACACTGTGACTGAAGAGATTTCCATAATCCTTACAGTCATCACTTTTCTTCACTGAAAAAGTTTTACCATGAAAACAAAGGGAGGAACCATAATTGAGAGAGTCACGACCGACAATATGTTCATAAGGGTTTTTCTTTCCTGTTTCAATGTTCCCAAGTTTACTCAAGTAAATGCTCTGGCACAAGGCTCTAGCATGCTGATGATTCTCACAGTGCTTCCCATCTGCTCCATTTTTCTCATGATTAATGAAAGCTGAATTTTGTCTAAACTCTTTAACCTGTGAGTTAGGCTTAGGGAAACCCGTACTTGCAGGTAATGGCGTAGGTAGAAGGCTTAAAGTAGAAGGTAGAGAATAACTTCCCCCAAGTTCAAGCTCACAGTGTTCTCTTTGAGGAAACAGTCTCTCTGAGGTGAGTACCATGAACCTCAAGGAGTTCTCCTGGTGTTCCCTTACCTGGTTGCTCTGATCGTGCACTTTTCCTAATGACACCAAACAGGGTGGCTCCTCCTGTACACACTGTTTCACTTCCACGTGGTGGGACAGTTCTTCCCTGGCTCCATCTTTTTCAGAATTCAACCTATTCTCCTCAAGGGTAGTCTTCCAGTCTGAAAGAAATCCAAAATGCCTGAGCTACTGGAGAAGCATCAGAGGGGGACAGGGATGAAGGAGACAACTGTGTAATGGAGGTGTCTCTGGTTTGTTTCTAAGCTACAAACTGTAATCTGTATGCACGCTGTGAAAAGGACGGATGGATCAGCAAACATGGTATCAGTGGTAAAGTGCAAAATACACACAAACATAAGAAGTGACTAAGTAACACTGGTCCCCAAATAGAGTGCAAAAGAATAAGCAGGGAGGGGCCAGGTGCAGTGGCTTATGCCTATAATCCCATAACTTTGGGAGGCTGAGGCAGGTGGATCACTTGAGGTCTGGAGTTAGAGACCAGCTTGGTCAACATGGTAAAACTCTGTCTCTAATAAAAATAAAAAAATTAGCCAGGTCTGCTGGTGGGCACCTGTAGTCTAAGCTTCTCGGGAGGCCAAGGCAGGAGAATCGTTTGAGCCTGGGAGGTGGAGGTTGCAGTGAACCAAGATTAGGCCGCTGCATTCCAGTCTGGGTGAGAGAGTGAGACCCTGTCTCAAAAAAAAAAAAAAAAAGAAAAGAAAAGAAAAAAAGAGAATAAGCAGGAGGTGAAGATAAAAAGAGAAATCCACAGAATGAACTGGGTCTGCAGGATATAAAGCCATTAACCATTGCAAAAAATATGTATGTTCTAAGCCCCTGGACCCTGTGAATGTGAACTTTTGGGAAAAAGGAACTGTTCAGATGTGATTAGAATTTTATTATTATTATTTACTTATTTAGTTTTGTAGAGTCAGGATCTTGCTGTGTTGAACAGACCAGA
Source organism: Trachypithecus francoisi (assembly GCF_009764315.1). Taxonomy (NCBI): domain Eukaryota; kingdom Metazoa; phylum Chordata; class Mammalia; order Primates; family Cercopithecidae; genus Trachypithecus; species Trachypithecus francoisi. The sequence goes on along the minus strand of NW_022681457.1, from coordinate 13,539,398 downwards.
TAGCAGCACAATCATGGCTCACTGCAGCCTCAAACTCTTGGGCTCCTGTGATCCTCCCCCATTGGCCTCCCAAAGTGCTGGGAATACAGCCACGCCAACGTACCCTTCTGTGATTAATATTTTAATTTAATTTAATTTTATTTATTTTTGAGACAGAGCCTGGCTCTGTTGCCCAGGCTGGAGCAAAGTGACACAATCTTGGCTAACTGCAATCTCTACCTCCCAGGTTCAAGTGATCCTCCTGTCTCAGCCTCCTGAGTAGCTGGGATTACAGGTGCCTGCCACCACACCCTGCTAAAAATTTTAAAATGGGGATTTTTTTCTGGATTATCCAGGGGGACTCTAAATGTAATCACAAGTGTTCCCATAGGAGAAAGGCAGAGGGAGATTTGAAACACAGAGGAGAAGGTGATGAGAAGACACAGCAGAAGGTATCCGAAGACTGGAAAGAATGCTGCAACCAACAGGAGAAGGAAGACAGAAACGCGTTTTCATTTGGAGCATCCAGAGGGAGCACAGCCGTATCAACACCTTGATTTTTATCCAGTGACATTGATTTTGGACTTGTAGCCTCTGTAACTTTTAGAGAATAAATTTGCAGGCCGGGCGCGGTGGCTCAAGCCTGTAATCCCAGCACTTTGGGAGGCCGAGACGGGCGGATCGCGAGGTCAGGAGATCGAGACCTTCCTGGCTAACACGGTGAAACCCCGTCTCTACTAAAAATACAAAAACTAGCCTGGCAAGATGGCGGGCGCCTGTAGTCCCAGCTACTCGGGAGGCTGAGGCAGGAGAATGGCGTAAACCCGGGAGGCGGAGCTTGCAGTGAGCTGAGATCCGGCCACTGCACTCCAGTCCGGGCAACAGAGCGAGACTCCGCCTCAAAAAACAAAACAAAACAAAACAAAACAAAACAAAACAAAAAAAAGGGAATAAATTTGCATTGTTTTAAGCCAACAGGTTGGTGGTAATTTTTTACAGCGGCCACAGGAAACACACACAGACTCCTAACTGGTGCTTAGTCCTAGAATATCAGTTCCTGCTCTACTTCTGGGTCTCATAATTGCATCTCAAACATCAATACTAACTTCATATTCTTAATGCACCAATTCTACCATTTCTTCACGCTGCAAACAGAGAAAAAGTTATTTAAGCTTCCAGAATTGACCCAATAGACTCTCCAGAAAAGACTGCATGGTCTCTGACGCAGCATGGACAGCATGACTGGCTGCACCTGGGCTTCACTGTTTGCCACTTCAGACAGGTCCTTAGCCTCTTAGAGGTTCACTTTCCTTGCTGTAGCCAGAAGAAAGAATGTTTATCCTACAAGATTTATTTTGCGGCATCAATGAATCACTATGTGAACCTCACACAGTGTCTGGCACCGACATTACAAAACATGGTTGATCTTGCCATCCTTGTTATTGTGCTAGTGGGGATTCCTCACTGTTGAAGATACGGAGCCTCCAAAAATGAGTGGCAGAGGCTCCCAGCTTAGGATCCTTGTCCAGGTCCTAAAGATCCCTCCTCTGCTTGTCACTCTGTTCATTATGGTTGCATGGCACCACAGTCAACACTACTGAGGCCTACGGCAAGTTCCCATGCATCACTCTCTGAGCATATGAGGACACAAGGATCCTTTGGCAATGCATTAACTATACTCTGTGGCCATCCCTTGACTGCTGAGAGGATTTTTCCCTCCTCTCCATCAAAAGCTCTCTTTCCTCCTGGGCCAGATCCTTACATGCACCCAGCACCCTCACACCTGGTGCCCTCACACCCAGCGCCCTCACACCCAGCACCCTCACACCTGGTGCCCTCACACCCAGCACCCTCACACCCGGCGCCCTCACACCCGGTGCCCTCACACCCAGCACCCTCACACCTGGTGCCCTCACACCCAGCACCCTCACACCTGGTGCCCTCACAGCCAGCACTCTCATTCTTGCATTGTCCTCATCCCAGCTCTGTGGTTCCTCTGGGAAGTCACTGTGGAATCCCTCATGGGAGGATGTTTTCAAAAGAAACGATAGCCCAGTGAAGGGTATTTGAGGATGAGAAGCAGGCAAGAAGTCACTGGGTGGCTGAGTTGTGTCTGGGTTTTGCCTGGCCATGGAAAATCAGGTGAAGGACATTAAATATCTTGCAGTGGCCTCTCCATTAGGAGCATGAAATGAGGAAAGAGGCTGTTCTCACAGGCCAGTCAAGAGGGATGTCTATGCCATACAGAAAGACTGACAGTAAACAGAATCCAGAATGACATGACTGAGGTATGGTGTGCAGGGCATGGCCCAGGGAGGAGGGTAGATAAGTAAGTGTGGGTGTACCTTCAGAGGAAGAAATAACAGAGGCTGCAGACGAGAGAGTTACAAGGAAGGAGGAGCAGGAAGACATGAGACAAATTCAGATAAATTCAACATCTCCAGCCTGGGGGAAACGTGAGAGGGTGCTGTGAAGATACACATGATGCGGCCGGGCGCGGTGGCTCAAGCCTGTAATCCCAGCACTTTGGGAGGCCAAGATGGGCGGATCATGAGGTCAGGAGATCGAGACCATCCTGGCTAACACTGTGAAACCCTGTCTCTACTAAAAAATACAAAAAACGGCTGGGCGCGGTGGCTCAAGCCTGTAATCCCAGCACTTTGGGAGGCCGAGACGGGCGGATCACGAGGTCAGGAGATTGAGACCATCCTGGCTAACACAGTGAAACCCAGTCTCTACTAAAAATACAAAAACTAGCTGGGTGAGGTGGCGGGCGCCTATAGTCCCAGCTACTCGGGAGGCTGAGGCAGGAGAATGGCGTAAACCCGGGAGGCGGAGCTTGCAGTGAGCTGAGATCTGGCCACTGCACTCCAGTCCGGGCGACAGAGCGAGACTCCACCTCAAAAAAAAAAAAAAATACAAAAAACTAGCCGGGTGAGGTGGCGGGTGCCTGTAGTCCCAGCTACTCGGGAGGCTGAGGCAGGAGAATGGTGTGAACCCAGGAGGCGGAGCTTGCAGTGAGCTGAGATCCGGCCACTGCACTCCAGCCCGGGCGACAGACTGAGACTCCGTCTCAAAAAAAAAAAAAAAAAAAAAGATACACATGATGCATGTTGCTTAGTGAAAGCAGTCAGTCGGAAAAGGCTATATAGTGAATGACCCCAACTATGACATTGTGGAAAAGGCAAAACTATGGAGACAGGATAAAGATCTGTGGTTGCCAGTGAGGCAGGGAGCCTAAGGCTGATTCATGCTGACTTCATGAATTGAATCAAAAGTAAAACCCTAAATTTCCATGCCCACGTAACAAAGGGTCAGAGGCTACTCCCTTTGCAACTCCCCCCAACTTTCTGTGTTGCAGATGAAAAATGGAAAGGACCTCTGATTGGTTCCCTCCTGCAACCCATCAGATGTCTGCATAGAGCGTAACTTTGTAACTTTACTTCAGCCTCTGCTTGGCCACCTTCCACAACCAATCAGACTGGTCACGGGCCACTACTTCATAGGGTGTAAACCAAGTAACCAACGGGAAGTATCTAGAGGGCATTTAAACCCCAGAAAATTCTGTGACCAGCGCTTTTGAGCCTTGCTTGAGCCTGCAAGTGTATTTTTGTTTCAATACATCTATGCTTTTGTTGCTTCCTTTGTTGCTTTGTGTGTTTTGTCCAATTCTTTGTTAAAAATGCCAAGAAACAGCCGGGTGCGGTGGCTCAAGCCTGTAATCCCAGCACTTTGGGAGGCCGAGACGGGCAGATCACGAGATCAGGAGATCGAGACCATCCTGGCTAACACGGTGAAACCCCGTCTCTACTAAAAAAATACAAAAAGCTAGCCGGGCGCGGTGGCGGGCGCCTGTAGTCCCAGCTACTTGGGAGGCTGAGGCAGGAGAATGGCGTGAACCTGGGAGGCGGAGCGTGCAGTGAGCTGAGATCACGCCACTGCACTCCAGCTTGGGCAACAGAGTGAGACTCCATCTCAAAAAAAAAAAAAAGTAAAAGAACAAAATGCCAAGAACCTAGACACCCTCCACCGGTAACACATTTTGGTGAGCCAGCCATGAGGGAAGCTCGAAGTTTGGGGTTTCTTTTTCTTCTCTTTTTCTTTTCCCTTTTCCATATAGGGGAACCCTTTTCTCTCTCTTTTTCTCTTTCCAACTTATGGACCCTTGGTGGACAGCACCTAAGCATGAAAGCAACTGTAAGTTTCTGGCCAGGGCCACCCTCTGGTGAAACGGAAAGATTTCCGTGTCGAAGTGCCTGACCGCCACCACCCAGTTCGGGTGAAGGACCTTAGTCCTTTTCCTTTTTCTCTTTTTCAATCTTTCAGCTGCCTTTTCCTAGTAGTTCCTTGGTAACTGAAGGAGGCTGGCCAGGGTCACCCTCCAGTGTTGCCTGAAGGCCAAGGCGTAAATGGGGATGGCTGCCATGCCCAGAAGGGGAAAAGACTCTTTTCTATCTTTTCCGGTTATAGTCCCTGATCCCCATCTGTGATGCAAGTGGCAGTGGCAGCTCGTCCAGGGTGAACTCACGCATGTTTCAGGTGACTTAAACCCTGAATTTTCTTATGCAAAATTATCCTTAGAGTTAGCCTGAAAGGGCAAAAATAATGTATCTCATTCTTACCTTCTCTTATTCGATTTATTTGACTGCCTGAAGACCTTTGGGGTCCACAAGCTTCAGTAGACATTCTACATCTCAGACTTCCACTGAGGGGATCCCATAGCTTGATGGTCACTGCTTCAGCATCAATTTGCTTGCCCTGAACTGCACAGAAATTCTCAACCCTGGCCAGGTGCAGTGGCTCACCCCTGTAATCCCTGCAATTTGAGAGGCCAAGGCGGGTGGATCACCTGAGGTCAGGAGTTCGAGACCAGCCTGGCCAACATGGTGAAACCCCGTCTCTACTAAAAATACAAAAAAAATTAGCTGGGCATGGTGGCGCACTCCTGTAATCCCAGCTACTCAGGAGGCTGAGGCAGGAGAATTGCTTGAACCCGGGAGGCTGAGGTTGCAGTGACTCAAGATCATGCCACTGCACTCCAGCCAGCCTGGGCAACAAGAGCAAAACTCCATCTCAAAAAAACAAAAAAAGAAATTCTCAATCCCAGTCTTTTACATACCCCTGGATCCTTCCTTCATGGAGAATACCCCAGCAACCTTGGTACTATTAACTCTGCAATGTTTGGAAACCTCCTTAGTCCTGTGAGGAATGCAGGAAGATACGTCACATTGAAATTGGTGGGATACTAAAAGTCTGGAATTACACCCAGGAACCAAAGGAAAGCTCACAGTAGACCATCGCCACTGGAGGGAAAACATATAAAGCAGCACCGGTGCCCACCTAAAGACAGAGATGTCTGACACTCTAAGATTGGACCCCAAAGGGGGATCCCCTGGGGGATCCAACTCCAGACCTCAACCTCTCCAAAGGGGACACCCTAGGCTGAGGTTCTGAGGAATAGTACTACACCCTCCTTAGGATTTTCTCTCTTACAGACAATAATAGGAAGCACTCCATCTATTCCATCTGACTCCCTGCTTGGCTGCATCCTTAATGACTGGAATAAATTTGACCTGGATAATCTAAGGAGGAAACACTTGATATTCTTGCAATACTGTTTGGCCCCAACATTGTTTGGAATCTGGCGTTTGCTGTTGAATGGGAAAGTGAGATGGAGTTGCATGTATCCAGGCGTTTGTGCGGCTGTGTTTTTTTTTTTTTTTTTTGAGACGGAGTCTCGCTCTGTCGCCCAGGCTGGAGTGCAGTGGCCGGATCTCAGCTCACTGCAAGCTCCGCCTCCCGGGTTTACGCCATTCTCCTGCCTCAGCCTCCGAGTAGCTGGGACTACAGGCGCCCGCCACCTCGCCCGGCTAGTTTTTTGTATTTTTAGTAGACGGGGTTTCGCCGTGTTAGCTAGGTTGGTCTCGATCTCCTGACCTCGCGATCCACCCGTCTCGGCCTCTCAAAGTGCTGGGATTACAGGCTTGAGCCACCGCGCCCGGCAGCGGCTGTGTTTTTTTTTTTTTTTTTTTTGAGACGGAGTCTTGCTCTGTCTCCAGCTGGAGTGCAGTGGCCGGATCTCAGCTCACTGCAAGCTCCGCCTCCCGGTTTACGCCATTCTCCTGCCTCAGCCTCCGAGTAGCTGGGACTACAGGCGCCGCCACCTCGCCCGGCTAGTTTTTTGTATTTTTAGTAGAGACGGGGTTTCACCATGTTAGCCAGGATGGTCTCGATCTCCTGACCTCGTGATCCGCCCGTCTCGGCCTCCCAAAGTGCTGGGATTACAGGCTTGAGCCACCGCGCCCGGCCTTTTTTTTTTTTGAGCAGGAGTCTTGCTCTGTTGCTCAGGCTGGAGTGCAGTGGCACGATCTCGGCTCACTGCAAGCTCTGCCTCCTGGGTTCATGCCATTCTCCCCCCTCAGCCTCCTGAGCGCTGGGACTACAGCGCATGCCACCATGCCCAGCTACTTATTTATTTATTATTTATTTATTTATTTATTTATTTATTTTTTTGAGGCGGAGTCTCGCTCTGTCGCCCGGACTGGAGTGCAGTGGCCAGATCTCAGCTCACTGCAAGCTCCGCCTCCTGGGTTTCCGCCATTCTCCTGCCTCAGCCTCCCAAGTAGCTGGGACTACAGGCGCCGCCACCTCGCCCGGCTAGTTTTTTGTATTTTTAGTAGAGACGGGGTTTCACCGTATTAGCCAGGATGGTCTCGATCTCCTGACCTCGTGATCCGCCGTCGCGGCCTTCCAAAGTGCTGGGATTACAGGCTTGAGCCACCGCGCCCGGCTTATTTATTTTTTAGTAGAGATGGGTTTCACCGTGTTAGCCAGGATGGTCTCAATCTCCTGACCTCATGCTCCGCCTGCCTCAGCCTCCCAAAGAGCTCGGATTACAGCCATGAGCCACCGCACCTGGTCTGTGCTGCTGTTCTAAGCAGAGTTGGGCTAGTATGCTGCCTGTGGTGCAGTTTGGCCCCAGTGTTCTTTGGAATTTAAAAATCAAATTGCCATGGAAACTGCTTTACCCAAAATTTTGGTTCACAGCCTTCACTGGATTACCTACTGGGGTAAAGAAAGTGTAACCATGTAAAACCAGTGAGCTTGTATTGCTATCTCATGGCTAGAGTCCCAAGGTAAAAGCTATTGGATCTTTGTTTGGGTGTGAGTATACATGTCTACATGTGTTTATTTGTATGTACATTTATTGTTATATGTTATGCCTACCAAATTGTCTTATAAGTGAAAGAATGCTCATAAATAAGTCCAAGCGATTTCCGAGTTCATGTGACTTAAGTAAATCTTTTTTTTTTTGAGACGGAGTCTTGCTCTGTCACCCAGCCTGGAGTGCAGTGTCATGACCTCGGCTCACTGCAGTCTCCGCCTCCTGGGTTCACGCCATTCTCCTGCCTCAGCCTCTCAAGTAGCTGGGACTACAGATGCCCGCCACCACGCCCAGCTAATTTTTTGTATTTTTAGTAGAGATGCAGTTTCACCATGTTAGCCAGGATGGTCTCAATCTCCTGACCTCGTGATCTGCCCCCCTGGGATTACAGGCATGAGCCACCGCGCCCAGCTGACTTAAGTAAATCTTTGCTAAAGAAGCTGGCTTTAAAATTATTGGTAAAATGAAAATAGAAATGTCTTCAGAATTGTCAACATATATGGTTTTATACTTGTCTTTGCAAGATATTTAAAGGTGTCAGTGTTTGGCATACAAGGTTATAAAAGTATTAACCCAGCCAAAACAAAAAATGGTCCTGGTTTGTATGCTTTCTTTGATAAATGAGACTAGTTTGGCCGGGCATGGTGGCTAGCACCTGCAATCCTAGCACTTTGGGAGGCCAAGGTGGGCAGATAACCCTGAGGTCAGGAGTTCGACACCAGCCTGGCCAACACAGTGAAAACCCATCTCTACTAAAAATAAAAAAATTAACTGAACATGGTGGCGCATGCCTGTTGACCCAGCTACTCAGGAGGCTGATGCAGGAGAATCACTTGAACCCAGGAGATGAAGGCTGCAGTGAGCCGACATTGTGCCTCTGCACTCCAGCCTGGGCAAAACAGCAAGGCTCTGTCTCAAAAAATAAATAAACAAATGAGACTAATTTAATGTTGTTAGCTGAATCTTCTGAGTTATTGGAAAAATACCTGTGTATTTAACTTTGAGGCTTGTTTTCAGTGAGCAAATGATATTCATTGGTAATAAAAAAAAAATGGCTAACAAGGAAATAACTAACTTTAGAGGATGGTGTCTAATATCTTAGTTTTCAGAAGTAATCTAGATAAAATGTTAAAATGAAAGAATTGAGTACATGAAATTGGGATAAATGTTTTAGGTAAACTCTTTGTGTAATTTAAAATCTTAAAATTGTTTTTGATGTTCATTGGCTACCTGGGTCATTTACAAATAAGAAAGGATTATGGGTAGGGTGCGGTGGCTCATGCCTGTAATCCCAGCACTTTGGGAGGCCGAGGTGGGTGGATCACAAGGGCAGGAGATCAAAACCATCCTGCCCAACATGGTGAAACCCCGATTCTACTAAAAATCCAAACATGAGCTGGGTGTGGTGACGTGTGACTGTAATCCCAGCTACTTGGGAGGCTGAGGCAGAAGACCTGCTTGAACCAGGGAGTCAGAGGTTGCAATGAGCTGAGATTGCACCACTGCACTAGCCTGGTGGTAGAGCAAGACTCCATCTCAAAAAAAATAATAAATAATAAATAAAAAGGAAGGATTGTAATATGGGGAAATATGTTTCTAAAAGTTGTGGAATTCTTTTCATCTATAAAATGCTCATATCTAATAGCTCAGGATTTCTTGCTTTTTAGGGTTTCACTAAAATTTAAGGTTACTAAGGATAAGAATTATCATTAACAAATGATTCTGTATACAAAAAGTGCCAAAAAAGATGTGCTATTGGTGAGAAAGAGAATGATTTTGTGTAGTTCAGAGGTTGTCTAAAGGTTGATTCAGGTTGTTGACTTAAAAAAAAGGATTATTTATGAAACAAAGTACTAAGAAACCATTAAGTAGGGCAGAGAGAGGTGAAGAAAGTTATATATATGAAGATGTATTCTTGGTAGGGAAGGATGTAGCAATAATAATCTTGTATGAGAAAGGATCTTGTATGGTAAATTATTGTCCTAAAGTAAAATGAATGGTTGTTTAAAAAGCGGGATGTTTAAGACAAGTCAGGAAGTCCAGGCATGTCATAGATGGTCTGTGTAAGTCATGAAAATGATTCATGTAAAAAAAAGTAGAATGTACTTTTGGTAAAAGGCAAGAGAATGTGGATTTCTTGCATAAGTTTGGAGGGTTAAAGGACAAGTTGTAGAAGGTTTATGAAAAATTAATTGTAGAAGGCATTCTGTGTGTGAACATATTGGCTAAGGTTAAATGAGATGAATGACAATTAGACCTCACTGATATACCAGCTTGCAAAGGATAAAAGTTTCTGCCAGTACTATTAGACACCTTTACTGACTGGGTTGAAGTGTACCCTACCAGAACACAGAAGGCTGATAAAGTTATAAAGGTTCTCTTAAAGGAAATAATCCCCTGGTTTGGGTTACCTCAAAGCTTCCAAAGGGATAACGGCTCATCTTTTGTCTCCCAAGTAACTCAAGGGATTTCTAAGGTTCTCAGAATCAAATATTATTTACATTCAGCATGGAGACCTCAATCCTCCAAAAAAGTGGAAAGAGCTAATCAAACTCTAAAATAGGAGTTAGCTAAGCTATGTCAGGAAACATCAGAAACTTGGATCTGCTTACTGCCCATAGCCCTTTTAAGAATCTGTAATTCCCCTAGAGAAAAAATTAATATGAACTCACACAAATATTATATAAAGGGCCATTTTTAACTAATGATCTAATCTCCGATCCAGAAATATCCAGTTTAATAAAATACCTAGTTAACCTGGGATAATTTCAGCAGGCTTTACCAAAGTTTGGAACTCAAAAGCTCCCCACACCAGGAACTAACCACCAACCCCAAATCAGGCCAAGAGTACTCGTTAAAACATAGAAGGAAGGATCACCTGCTCAACAATTACAACCCAAGTGGAAGAGACCATTTTCAATGGTACTGGCCATGCCTTCTGGGGTCAAAGTACTAGGATTAGATAGTTGGATACATCTTTCTGGTGTCAAGCCTGTGTTATGTGAAGTCCTGGACCTGGAACCTGAAGCTCCCATCAGCCACTACACCTGTGAACTTGTGAAAGACCTGAAGTACCTGTTTAAAAGACAGCCAAAAGATAAGTAAAAGCCTACCAACTTTCCCTGGTGTCTTTGTTGCTTAGTTACTTTAAACTGGATAATAGTAGCCACTGTTATATTTTTACAATTTAATTGCTTTCTTCTAAACGAATGGAATCACTTCCTTTGTAATAATTAAGCAAAGTGTTTTAATTCATTCTTATAACAAGTATTCTGGAACAGCATAGTTATCCACCCCCTGAAGTTCCTATTCTATAGCACAAAATAACAAATAAGTATTTTTTTTTTTTTGGTTCCATAATGGTCACCCACAGCCTGTGTATACAGGACCATGCACAATAGGAATCAGCTTTATTTTACAACAGAGCTTCTCGTTGCCCCTCCAGCAATTAATGGATTTTGGGTATTTATTAAGAACTTTACATTTAACTCAAAGACAGTTAAATACCACCAGCCCAGCTTTGGCAAAGGACTGTTGGCTTTGTTTATCTCCAGCATCATTCAAATACATTACCACCCCGATCCCAGCCCAATCTTTGGCCCTGGGGGAAAACAATGAACTACAATGACAGGACAAGCAGTAAACCTTCTCCAGGACTATCAGAGCACCCTTTCTGGGGTTGCATCCCCACAGAAACCCATTTGAGGCCCAACATCAATGTACACAGAGCTAAAATTCCAGGTGCTACTTTGTATTAAGAGAAGCCAAAATTTTGGTCAGGCCCTGGGAACCTTGAAAAGTCATCAATGTAACTACACCCTAGAGATTAACCCCTCACATGATCACATAAACTACACAGTTACCCAGACTGTGTCATTTAGAAAACCTGTATAGTTTTCATGGAAACCATCCCAGATAAGGGCACCTCAAAGAATATACAGTCTAAGTACTGTCAAGATAAGCCCAAGAGCTGTGTTCACATTTTCCTTTGGGAAGACTGTACTAATCCTCAGACATCTAGTTTTGTTTTGGTTCCCCAGTACGAAATACCTCTGGATGCTTGTTGGTAGACACTAAGCCTAACTACCTCCAGTGGGAAAATGGAATTGCTGGGGCAACTCAGGATATTTCCCAAGGTCCTTTCCTGTCTTTAACTGGGGCCACCTTCATAGGGACCTTAACCACTTGGGAAAGTGAAAACAACAAGCTAACTCACATGTTCACCATAGAAAATTCTTGTCTTGAAAAACTAGGAGCCTTTTTCCTGTGTGGAACTAGTTCTTACTTATGTTTACCAGCCAATTGGACTGGAACCTTTACACTTGTTTATTTAGCCTCTGAAATTAATATAGCTCCCAAGAACCAATCCCTCATTATACCTTTAACTGCAACTGCCAGACACAAATGAACCATCCAACTCACATCCCTTTTGGTAGGACTACAAATAACTGCGGGAGTGGGAACGGGAGATAGCAGGGTTGCAACATCCCTATCCTATTACCAATGCTTTTCCAAGGATTTTATGGAAAGCTTGGATGACACTGCCCAAAGTAAAAAAGAAAAAAAAAGAGACAGACATTGCCCAAAGTATAGTCACCATACAAAATCATATAGATGCCTCAGCAGCAGTTGCTTTGCAAAACAGAAGGGGATGAGATCTAACTGCTGTAAAGGGGGGCTTATGTCTTCTTCTAGAGGAAGAATGCTGTTTCTATGCCAACCAATGAGGACTAGTAAGAAATGCCACCTGAAAACTACCCAACTGGGCCTCTAAGATACACAACAGCTATCTGACTCATGGGGCTCCTGGTCAAAAATGCTAACTTGGGGTCATGGCTCCTTCCTCTGGCCAGTCCATCAGTAATGACTATACTTGTCTTGGTTTTTGGACTGTGTTTGTTAAATATCTTAACCAAATTCATTTCCTGTCACCTAGACACCATCAAGCTTCAGATGATCATGCAACAATGTTTCCAGCCAGTTCCAGGTGGAGACACCACCCTTGGCCATCAAGAAGCTATCCTGTCTCCACTAGACAGGGTGGGGAGAGTTCTGTGATTCCCCAGTAGATAGGGACTGTGCCTAAGGTCAGCATAAAGCAGTTACAGAAGAAAGACTATCAATCCCTTCACCTCCCATAAAGATTTATGAGGATCACGTCTTTCAGGGGGGAAATGAGGTAGGAGAACAGGGTCTGAAGGCAGGGAACTTGGGTGATTAATGCTGACTTCCTGGAACTGAATCAAAAGGAAAACCCAAACGTTCCACACCCCAAGTAACAAAAGGATCAGAGGCAACCCCCGCCTTCTGTGTCACAGATCAAAAATGGAAAGTGCCTCTTCCTGCAACCAATAAGACTGGTCACATTGGCCTAGTTTTCATTTGCATAGAGGTATAACTTTGTAACTTCACTTCAGCCTCTGGTTGGTCACCTTCCTCAACCAATCAGACTAGTCATGGGCCACTACTTCATTTACAGAGGATATAAACCAAATAACCAATGAGAAACCTCTAGAGGGGATTTAAACCCCAGAAAATTCTGTAACCTGTGCTCCTGAGCTGCCTGCTCCAGACCACTCCCACTGTGTGGAGTGTGCTTTCATTTTGATAAATCTATGCTTTTGCTGCTTCATTCTTTCATTGCGTTATGCATTTTGTCCAATTCTTTGTTCCAAATGCCAGGAACCTGGACATCCTCTACCAGTAACACCAGGGGCTGGGGATGAGGGAGGGATGAATGGGTAGAGCACAGAGGATATTCAGGGTAGTGGAACTACTCTGTCTGATATTATAATGGTGGATACGTGACATGGTACATTTGTCCAAATGCACAGAATATACAACATAAGGAGTGAAGCCTGGCCAGGTGCAGTGGCTCATACCTGTAATCCCAGCACTTCGGGAGGCTGAGGTGGGAGGATCACTTGAGCCCACGAGTTCAAGACAAGCCTGGGGAACACAGTGAGACTTCATCTCTACAGAAAATTTTTAAATTAGCCAGGTATGGTGGCGTGTAGCTGTGGCACTAGCTACTGGGGTACGGAGAGGTGAGAGGATCACTTAAGCCCAGAAGGTCAAGGCTACAGGGAGCTATGACTGTACCACTGTCTCAAAAAAAAAAAAAAAAAGCGTGAACCCTATCAAAAACTATGGACTTTGGGTGATAATGATGCCTCAAGGGCCAGGCATGGTAGCTCACGCCTGTAATCCTAGCATTTTGGGAGGCTGAGAGGGGCGGACTATGAGGTCAGAGATCGAGACCATCCTGGCCAACATGGTGAAACCCTGACTATGCTAAAAATACGAAAATTAGCTGGGCGTGGTGGTACGTGCCTGTAGTCCCAGCTACTCGGGAGGCTGAGGCAGGAAAATCGCTTGAACCCGGGGGGCAGAGGTTGCAGTGAGCTGAGATCACACCACTATACTCTAGCCTGGTGACAGAGTGAGACTCTGTCTGAAAAAAAAGAAAAAAAAAATGATGCCTCAAGATAGGTTTGTCGATTGTAACAGACATACAATACAAATGCAAGTTGTTAACGGCAGGAGAAACTGCATGTGTGTGTGTAGGACAGCAGACATGGGAACTCTATACTTTCTCCTCAACTTACCTACAAACCTAAAACTGCTCTAAAAAATAAAGTCTATTAGCCTGGGCAACATGGTGAAATCCTATCTCCATTAAAAATACAAAAATTAATGGCCGGGCACAGTGGCTCACACCTGTAATCCCAGCACTTTGGGAGGCTGAGGTGGGTAGATCACCCAGGTCGGGAGTTCAAGACCAGCCTGACCTATATGGAGAAACCCCGTCTCTAATAAAAATACAAAATCAGGGCTGGACACGGTGGCTCACACCTGTAATCCCAGCACTTTGGGAGGTCGAGGCGGGCAGATCACGAGGTCAGGAGATCGAGATCATCCTGGCTGACATGGTAAAACCCTGTCTCTACTAAAAGTACAAAAAATTAGCCAGGCGTGGTGACGGGCGCCTATAGTCCCAGGTACGCGGGAGGTTGAGGCAGGAAAATGCCATGAACCCGGGAGGCGGAGCTTGCAGTGAGCCGAGATTGCGCCACTGCACTCCAGCCTGGGTGACAGAGCGAGACTCCGTCTAAAAACAAAAACAAAAACAAAAAATTAGCCAGGCGTGGTGGCGCATGCCTCTAATCCCAGCTACTTGGGAGGCTGAGGCAGGAGAATCACTTGAACCTGGGAGGTGGAGGTTGTGGTGAGTCAAGATTGTGCCATTGCACTACAGCCTGGGCAACAAAAGCGAAACTCTATCTTAAAAAACAAAAACAAAAAAATTAGCCAGGTGTGGCGGTGTGCACCTGTAGTCCAAGCTACTAGGGAGGCTGATACATGAGAATTGCTTGAGCCAGCGAGGTGGGGGCTACAGTGAGCCAAGATAGCACCACTGCACTTCAGCCTGGGCAACAGAGTGAAACCCTATCTCAAAAAATAATAAAAAAATACATTAATTAAAAACAAAACAAATGAAGTAAAGAGGCCTAAATGGTTGGGATGATGAACTGTTCTGGAACTGATTATGGTGAGGGTTCCACACTCAGGGAAGACACTGGAAGCCATGAACTGCACACTTCGAATGGGTGAACTCCTTTGAATGGCGGAACTGCTGCAGAGAGCACCCAAAGAAGCTTCCTCCAAACAAGGCTCCCTCCTTGGCCCCTGGGGCCCTGCGGAGAGCTCTCTGTCCAAGTTTGTTAACTGTGAGTTGCTCACCACAAGGTCTGCTCTTACCTCGGGGGGCCACCTGCTCTGCCCTGCACAGGTCCTCTTCTTGCTCCAGCTGAGAGATCACATCAGATTTGGAAAGGAAAAGCCCTGGTCAAAGAGGGAAAAAGGACTTGCTCCTCTGCTTGGAAACCAAGAACCATGTCCTGGGTCCAAACTTCAGCCCCTAGTGCCATCCCGAGGAAACTCCCCACTGCTGGGACTACAAGTCCTGTCCCAGAGCTAGAGTGAGGGGCAACCCCTGGGACCTGCACCTGAAAGGGACCTGCTTCCAGTATCTTCCAGCCCATCCCGGAACACCCTTCAGAACTTGGTACAGCTTTGAGTCCTGGGGGTAGAACCTCCTTCCATGGGCACAGCCCCTTACCCAGGGAGACAATATGCTCCCAGGTCTCCAGTGTCACCTCTCGGTACAGTGTCCTCTGGGCCAGGTCCAGCTGTTCCCACTCCTCCTGTGTGAATGCCATAGCCACATCCTCGAAGCACACAGATGCCTGAAACAGGGCACTTGTTACTGCTCAGAGACCCCAGGTCCTCATGCCCTCATAGAGGTACCTGCTAAGGCCTAAATGTTGGTGTCCCCCACTAAAATTCACACACTGGAACCTAATACCCAGTGAGACAGTGTTAAGAGGTGGGGTCTTTACAAAGCAATTAATGTCCTCATAAAAGAGGCTTGAGGGGCGCCTGTGTTCACCTTCTACCATATGAGGACACATAAAAGGTGCCATCTATGAGACAGCAGGCCCCAACCAGACCAACTCTGTTGACACACTGATCTTGGACCTACCAGCTTCCAGAACTGTGAGCAGTAAATTCTGTTGTTTGTAAATTACTCATTCTAAGGTATCTTATTATAGCAACCCAAATGGACTGGGACAGCTCCATGTATGTGGTCTATACCGTTACTTTTCTGGGCATCTCACCTCTTGCCAGTCACAGCAGTAGTCCTGATTTCTGGACTGGAAATGACAGGAACTCCACTAGGAGATCCTCACCCACTGCCTCTCTACAAAATCACAGATTCGAAACGAGGTAAGAAAGATGCTCTAAATCAGGGGTGGGAAAACTACAGCCTGTAGGACAAATCAGGGCTGTGGTGTGTTTTCAACAGGCTAATGCTATAGAATGAACTGTTCCCCAAATTCACATGTTGAACCCTAACTCCCAAAGTGACTGTTTAAGAAGGTGATTGGCCAGGCACGGTGGCTCACGCCTATAATCCCAGCACGTTGGGAGGCCAAGGTGGGCAGATCACGAGGTCAGGAGTTCGAGACCAGCCTGGCCAACCTGGTGAAACCCAGTCTCTACTAAAAATACAAAAATTAGCCGGGCACGGTGGCACGTGCCTGTAATCCCAGCTACTCAGGAGGCTGCGGCAGAAGAATCACTTGAACCTGGGAGGCGGAGGTTGTAGTGAGCTGAGATTGTGCCATTTTACTCCAGCCTCGGTGACGGAGCGAGACTCCATCTCAAAACAAATAAACAAACAAACAAACAAAGAAGGTGATTAAGGTTAAATGTTTAAAAACTGCTTAAGAAGGTGATTGAGGCCGGGTGTGGTGGCTCAAGCCTGTAATCCCAGCACTTTGGGAGGCTGAGGCGGGTGGATCACGAGGTCAGGAGATCGAGACCATCCTGGCTAACATGGTGAAACCCCATTTCTACTAAAAAAAATACAAAAAACTAGCTGGGCGAGGTGGCGGGCGCCTGTAGTCCCCGCTACTCGGGAGGCTGAGGCAGGAGAATGGCGTAAACCCGGGAGGCGGAGCTTGCAGTGAGCTGAGATCCGGCCACTGCACTCCAGCCTGGGCGACAGAGCGAGACTCCGTCTCAAAAAAAAAAAAAAAAAAAAAAAAAAGAAGGTGATTGGGGGCTGGGCGTGGTGGTTCACACCTGTAATCCTAACACTTTGGGAGGCTGAGGTGGGTGGATCACTTGAGGTCAGGAGTTCGAAACCAGCCTGGCCAACATGGTGAAACCCCATCTCTACAAAAAATTAGCTGGGTGTGGTGGCGGGCACCTGTAATCCCAGCTACTTGGGAGGCTGAGGCAGGAGAATTGCTTGAACCCAGGAGGTGGAGTTGCAGTGAGCCGAAACTGCGCCCCTGCACTGCAGCCTGGGCAACAGAACAAGACTCTGTCTCAAAAAACAAACAAACAAACAAACAAAAAAAACAAAAGAAGGTGATTAAGATTAACTGAGGTCATAAGGGTGGGACCCTAACCCAATAGGACTGGAGTCCTTATAAGAAGAAGAGGTTGGGTATGGTGGCTCATGCCTGTGATCCCAGCACTTTGGGAGGCTGAGGCCGAAGCATCTCTTGAGTCCAGGAGTTTGAGACCAGCCTGAGCGACATGGCAAAACCCTGTCCTCACTAAATATATAATAAATTCGCCAAGCATGCTAATGCATGCCTGGAGTCTCAGCTATTGGAGAGGCTGAGGTGGGAGGATCGCTTGAGCCCAGGAGTTCAAGGTTGCTGTGAGCCAACATCATGCTGCTGCCCTCCAGCTTGGGCAATAGGAGATACTACGTCAAAAAATAAAATAAGAAGAGGAAAGACACCAGAGCACATGCGTACTCTCTTTCTCTCTCCTTACTACATAAGGACACAGTGGGACAATGGCTGTCTGCAAGCCAGGAAGAGAGGGCCCTCACCATTTACAGGGGACCCGGTAGGTAGGTAACTACAGTGCTTTAAGGGGACACTCCCCCAGCCAGGGGTGTCCGTGAGGGTTGAGGGCCCAGTGTGGCTGTCGGGGTGTAGGGCTCAGCTCCATCCATCCCCAAGGGCCTGAGAAGCAACCACAAGCAAAATGTCGGAAGCACAGACCCGGCCTGATGGAACAGGCATGGGAGACTTGTGCTGGGTCTAGTCTAGGGAGCTCTAGGCTCATCCACGCTGGTGACGGGTGCCGCACTTTACTGCAGGGAACTGGAGCGTTTCACTGGGAAGCACTGGCCAGCACTGGAGCACTCCTGTGTGACAGCCTGCAGGGGCGGGTGCTATTCCTGGACCCATTTTACATCTGTGGAGACCAAGGCACTGAGAGCAAAGACCCCCACTCACCTGGGGCGGAACCAGCTTAGAACGTGCTTCCATTTCCTCCCTGCACCTGAAGAGGCTGCTGTGTAGAGGGCAGAGGTCCTCAAGAGACCAGTCTGGAGTGGAAAACAAGCAGATATTCAGCCCCTCGGCTCCCGCACACCTCCAGGGCCCATACCCACCCCTAGAGAACAAGGGGCTGGCCAGCGACAAGCAGGGCTTCCCAGGTGCAGGAATGGGCCTCACGCCTGGGTACAGACCTGGGCTACCTCAGGCTCAGGGGACGTGCCCAGTCACATGCTGGGTGTCTCCGCTGTGAGCCCAGACATGCAGCAGCCCCCTCAACAGTCAAGGGCAAGGAGGGGCATTTTCCCTATCATTTCATGACTAAGGAAGGGAGACGGAGGCCAGGTGACTAAGTAATTGTACATTTAGCATATCACAACGTAGCATAAGCTGTTTTCAGGAATGATGACAATGGGGCGTGGGGACAAGGAGGATGTGACACTCCCCAGCAGGGCGGCGCAGGGGACTTCCCTCGGCTCTGGGAGGGGGTGTTGTCCAGGGATGCCCTCCCTTGGTCTCAGCTGGAAGTGCCAGGATGCTGCCTACTGCCAGGGCACGACTGTCACCCTCTCTCCTGAACTCAGTCACCAAACCCTTCATATCTTCTGCTTGTCTAATCCCCTTGCAGCAGTCACATCACTGTCCTACTGAGAGTTTGGCAAAAACCCTCCCGAGTGGCACCAAACCCTTCCACACATCTGACTCCCATCACCACATCGGCACTGAAGCACACCCTCTGCAGGCTCCCACAGGTTACTCGAGACCACTGAACATTCCAGAAACGCCTCCGGTATCTCTGCCTTTGCTCATATGACTACGCTCGCTTGATCTGATGGTGCTTTCATTTGTACAATGCTTTCTAGTTCATGAAGAGCCTTGAACTCTGACCCCAAAGGCCAGCGTGGTGGCTCATGCCAGGAATCCCAACACTTTGGAAGGCTGAAGCAGGCGGACTGCTTGAGTCCGAGAGCTCAAGACCAGCCTAGGCAACAAAGTGAGACCTCCTCTCTATAAAAACATTAGCCAGGCCGGGTGCAGTGGCTCACACCTGTAATCCCAGCATTTTGGGAGGCCGAGGCGGGCGGATTACAAGGTCAGGAGATGGAGACCATCCTGGCGAACACGGTGAAACCCCGTTTCTACTAAAAATACAAAAAATTAGCCGGGCATGGTGGCGGGTACCTGTAGTCCCAGCTACTCGGGAGGCTAAGGTAGGAGAATGGTGTGAACCCAGGAGGTGGAGGTTGCAGTGAGCCGAGATCATGCCACTGCACTCCAGCCTGGGCGATAGAGCCAGACTTTGTTTCAAAAAAAAAAAAAAAAAAAAAACCCTTAGCCAGCCGGGCACAGTGGCTCACACTTGTAATCCCAGCATGTTGGGAGGCTGAGGTGGGCAGATACAAGGTCAGGAGTTCAAGACCAGCCTGGCCAAGATGGTGAAACCCTATCTCTACTAAAAATACAAAAATTAGCTGGGCATGGTGGCCTGTGCCTGTAATCCCATCTACTCAGAAAAAAAAAGCGAAACAATTCCCATTTGGGCTAGCAGAGCAGATAAAGGCAGCCATTGCAGACGCCGAACAGTTATCATTCTTCCGGTTTGAACGCTGGCATTTTTCTTGCCCCATATTCTCAGAAAAAAAAAAAAAATTTCCCTGGAATATCAGGTATCAAGCCATGCATTGCGGAAATCTCGCTTTCTCTGTGCCATATTTTTTTTGGCAGTTTTCACCTTTCCTTTCAAAAGCTTGGGAAATTTCTTCCACCAGCATCATCTCCTGCAGATGTTGGGGTGCCATCTCCTGCAGATGTTGGGGTGCTGGTCCCCGCTCTGGCCAGGAACACAGAGCCTAAGCATGGGCCACCTCACAGAAGCCTCAACACTCGCAGCTGCTGGTATGTCACCCCAGTGATGCTCTCATTTCCCAGGCAATTTCTTCAGAGAACTCTCCTGCTCTCAAACACTCCTGGTGCCTGAGGCCTCCTTTCCTACGCTGAATTCTGCAGGGATACTCTCCCCTCTAGGCATGACCTTCGTGGCAGGTCCTAATCTCTCTTCCGAACAGACACAACATTCTTCAGGCAAACCAAGCGCTCAAGTCCTCCAAGAACAAGTGGAAAGAGAGAGCTGGAAGTGAACAGCAAATTCAGTGCTGAAACAGAAGACAAAGACAATGCAATGCAAAGAACTGCATGCGACCTCAGTGCCAGGGGAGGACAGACAAGGCATCAACACCCACAAAAGAAATGGAATGTAGGTGGGGTGCGGTGGCTCACGCCTGTAATCCCAGCACTTTGAGAGGCCGGGGCAGGCAGATCACGAGGTCAGGAGATCGAGACCATCCTGGCTAACATGGCGAAACCCCGTCTCTACTAAAAAATACAAAAAAATTAGCCGGCGTGGTGGCGGGCGCCTGTAGTCCTAGGTACTCAGAAGGCTGAGGAAGGAGAATGGCATGAACCCGGGAGGTGGAGCTTGCAGTGAGCTGAGATTATGCCACAGCACTCCAGCCTGGGTGACAGAGCGAGACTCCATCTCAAAAAAACAAAAAGAAAAGAAATGGAATGTGAATGATTAGAATTGCTATTAGATGACAAGTTTGGGAAAGAGGCATTCACACCCTACCAAAAAAGGTTTAAAGTATAATATAAGCTATGACAAAATGTTCAACTTGCAAGACTTAGAGCTGGTGTGAGTATGTACACATTTATCTGACTCTCAACATTAAACTTACTCAAAAGAACAAAGTGGGCCAGGCACAGTGGCTCACGCCTGTAATCCCAACACTTTGGGAGGCCAAGGCGGGAGCATCGTTTGAGCCCAGGAGTTCGAGAATTGCCTGGGCAACACAGGGAGACCCTATCTCTACAAATATATATACATATATATTTTTTTTAATTGGCCGGGCGTGGTGGTGCATGTGTGTGGTCCCAGGTTCTTGTGAGGCTGAGGCAGCATGATTGCTTGAGCCCCGGAGGTTGAGGTTGCAGTGAGTAGTGATCGTGCCACCACACTCCAGCCTCAGTGACAGAGTGAGACCCTGTCTCAAACAACAAAAAGAAAGGAAAAGAGAAAGAGGAGAAGGAGAAAGAGAAGGAGATAAAGAAAAAAACGACCCCTACCCCAAAAAGGTAAATGCTAAACCCATCATTCCATGATGCTGAAATGGTCACACTGCCACATCACACACACATTACAGGGAGTGTGCAGGGCTGGTTTAGCAAGCCTGGGTTGTCCACACCCTGCACTTTTCTTTTTTTTTTGAGACAGAGTTTCACTCTGTCACTCAGGCTGGAGTGCGGTGGCACGATCTCAGCTCACTTCAACCTCCACCTCCCAGGTTCACACGATTCTCCTGCCTCAGCTTCCTGAGTAGCTGGGATTACAGGCGTGCATCACAATGCCCAGCTAATGTTTGTATTTTTTAAGTAGAGGTGGGGTTTCAGGATGTTGACCAGGCTGGTCTCAAACTCCTGACCTCAAGTGATCCACCCAGCTTGGCCTCCCAAAGTGCTGGGATTACAGCTGTGAGCTACCATGCCTGGCCGACACCCTGCACTTTCTTAAGAAAGGTCTGTGCTGTGCACGGTGGCTCACGCCTGTAATCCCAGCACTTTGGGAGGCTAAGGTGGGCAGATCATGAGGTCAGGAGATCGACACCATCCTGGCTAACACAAGGAAACCCCATCTCTCCTAAAAACATAATTAGCCGGGCGTGGTGGCAGGTGCCTGTAATCTCAGTGACAAGGGAAGCTGAGGCAGGAGAATGGAGTGAATCCAGGAGGCGGAGCTTGTAGTGAGCAGAGATCTAGTCACTGCACTCCAGCCTGGGTGACAGAGTGAGACTCTGTCTCAAAAAAGAAAAAGAAAGGTCTGATCCTTGACTGGCTGCTGGGGAGTAACCTCTGAGCCCTTGGGCTATCCTGCCTGATAAAATGTCTTTGCCTGCCAGGGGCACTGGGCCATGGTGTATTGGGGGGATCTCTGGAGGGCCTGAGTAGACAAAGTAATTTATATGGGTTCCATGCCTACATAACAGATCCCTCAATAAAAATCCTAGCCACCAAGGCTTGGGTGAGCTTCCTGGTCTACATTGGTCCACATGGTCACTGTCTACGCAACTTCACTGAGAGCTGAATGAGCTGAACGCTGGTCCTGGTCTCTCCCGGACTCCAGCTTATGTGCCTTTGCCCACTGTAATTTCTTTTTTTTTTTTTTGAGACGGAGTCTTGCTGTGTCGCCCAGGCTGGAGTGCAGTGGCGCAATCTTGGGTCCCCGCAACCTCAATCTCCTGGGTTCAAGAGATTCTCCTTTCTCAGCCTCCCAAGTGCGCGCCACCACACCTGGCTAGTTTTTGTATTTTTAGTAAAGACGGGGTTTCACCATGTTGGCCAGGCTGGTCTCGAACTCCTGACCTTGGGCGATCTGCCCACCCCGGCCTCCCAAAGTGCTGGGATTATAGGCGTGAGCCACCATGCCCGGCCTTGTAATTTTAATCTGTACCCTTTCAATGTACTAAACTGTAACTGTGAATATAAGAGCTTTTCAGAGTTCTGTGAGTCCTTCTGGTCAACCTGTGAATGGTCTCAAGGCCCCACACACAGTGAACGCCAGGCTTACTTAATAAGAAACAGGCCTTCAGGAATTTCGAGAAAGGTGGGCCATTTCTTCACAGCAGTGGTCCTCAACTGGGGGCAGTTTTGCCTTCAGGGAACATTTGGCCACGTTTGAAGACAGTTTCGGGAGTTTGGTGGGAGTGGAGCCGGGAGAAGGTGCAGAAGGGGATAGCTACTGGCTGCCGTCTGGTGGGCAGAGGCCAGGAAGGTGTAAAACATTCTTCAGCTCATGGGGCAGCCCTAGAGGATAATCTGGCCCCAAATGCTGACTGTGCTGAGCTGAGAAACTGCTTTACAGGGAGGAAGAACCTTGCGGGCAAGGCTGTGTCAGGCACAGGACTCTTCAGCCTGAGGCCAACCTCACACACCAGCAGGCGTGAAGAAAACCTGCAGCCGCAGAGCGCCCAGCCCTGTTCATTTTCACCACCTTCTCTTCCTGAACACGAAGAAAAACTCAGAGGCCAGTCAGTCAGGACAGAGTAACAGCAAATGCTGAACACTCTGCCTCCCCTGCACAAGGAGAAGAAACTCACCCTGACACCACCAAACCTGCGTCCTGTGTCCCCTCCCTATTCTGCTTGTCCCTTTGCATGCTGATCAGGGCTTTGCAATTTTTTTTTTTTTTTTTAACCGTGACTGTAGTGAGTTGAATGATGGCCACATCCTAATCCCTACAACCTGTGAATACGTGACCCTACATGGAAAGAAGAGACCCACACTGAAGATCTTTAGATGGGGAGACTCTTGGGGGTAAGCCTGGTGTCACCACAATGATCCCTACAATGAGGGAGGTAGGAGAACCAGAGACAGAGGAGAAGTGACAGCAATGGGAGGCTCCTAAGCCAGACACCCACACCCCCTCTGTACTGAGCACATCGCAGACCCTCAGAGTTTAATGTTTGAGGATTTACGACTTTTCCAAATTTCACCCTCACCTCAGCCCTATAATGACCACTCTTGCTTTCACACATGCCTGCCTTTCTGCATGTGTATGTTTAGGTTAAATATTCAAAAGCAGAATTGCCAGGCAGCTCCCAGAATGCTGCACACAGGTACACACGCAAAGGGAAGAACTGCTCCTTGAGCTGTCCTAATGCAATAGGAGAGGAAAAGCAGCAGTGTCACCATCAACAATGATGAATTCTGGGCTCGCTCCAAGTGCCAGGCTCCAGGCCAGGGATGTAGGTGGGACCCAGACCCAGCAAGGGCACAACCCCAGCCTGTGGGGCCTTTTCCCAGGTAGCAGGGAGGCCACATGAGCAAACAGGCAAGAATAATGAAGTGCAGTCAGCACTGGATCAAGGAAAGATGATAGTGCTATGGCCACAGGATGAGGTTAAGGGAGGGGAGGCACTCCAATGCACAGGCAGAGGCTGAGGCAGACTGGAAACCTCACCCCAGAGATTGGGAAGACCCTGGCACATCCCATGACCTGAGCATAGAAAAAGGCAAGGGCCACAGCTAGAGAAAGTCCCATACAAGTTGAGATTCTATCTCAGAGAGAGAGAAGGCATTGCTGGGCTTATGTAGATGTTGGCAGGCTGGAGAATCCACTGGGGGGACTAAAGGTGCAATAAGGAGAAGAAGTGGCTATCACCAAAGGCCTGACTCAAGGGACAGCAAAATGGAGAGAAGTGGGCAGATTCATTCTCTACATTGGAATTATAATCAGTTATGCGATAGAATTGGGAGTGAAGGCTCAATAATGACATCTCTTTTTCTAGATTCAAGAACTTGGGAAAGTTTCTATCTTTTCCCAGAGTGAACAAGAAGGAGGAGGGAAATCAAGACATGTTAAGGCTGGACTCAATTTCCAAGTGGGAATGTTACACAGGCAGTTACATTTGCCAGCCTGAAGCCCAGAAAAGAAATTAGGGCACCACAATAAAGACACTTAAGTTCACGAGACTCAGCAGCACTTAAACTAAACAGGAACAATTGAGTTACAGAGAGGGAACAGGACCCAGGACCAAGGGAACTCAATGATTTACAGATCTAATAAAGGAGGGGCCTTGGCCGGGCGCTCAAGCCTGTAATCCCAGCCCTTTGGGAGGCCGAGACGGGCGGATCACAGGGTCAGGAGATCGAGACCATCCTGGCCAACACTGTGAAACCTTGTCTCTACTAAAAAATACAAAAAACGAGCCGGGCGAGGTGGCGGGCGCCTGTAGTCCCAGCTACTCGGGAGGCTGAGGCAGGAGAATGGCGTAAACCCGGGAGGCAGAAGCTTGCAGTGAGCTGAGATCTGGCCACTGCACTCCAGCCTGGGCGGCAGAGGGAGGCTCCGTCTCAAAAAAAAAAGGAGGGGCCTTGTGTACACAGAAGAAAATCTGGGCCTTTTAATTTTCCGTGGGCAGAATATATTACAGATAAAAGTGTGTAGATAAATCTATAAATTATCTACTTTGACACCATACTTAAAATAATTTATTATACTCTATTTTGTCTTCCGGATAAAATTCTAAGATAAGTGTTTTAGTTTCTCACATAGTCCTTCTCATATTTCCTTTAAGTACACAATTTTTGTTTTATATCTGTGCTATGGTGTCTGGCCCATAAACATTCAAGATTAATGTATCTTCTTCCTATAGCCTTTTATCACTAAAGAGGTGATAAGGCCAGGCCTTAATCCTGTAATCATGCCTGTAATCCCAGCACTTTTGGAGGCTGACGTGGTTTGGCTGTGTCCCCGCCTAAATCTCTTCTTGAATTGTAGCTCCCATAACTCCCATGTGTCATGTTATGGGAGGGACCCAGGTAACTGAGTCATGGGGGCAGGTCTTTTCCTTGCTGTTCTTGTGACAGTCTCACAAGATCTGATGCTTTTATAAAGAAGAGTTCCCCTGCACACACCCTCTTGCCTGCTGCCACGTAAGGCGTGACTTTGCTTCTCCTTTGCCTTCTGCCATGATTGTGAGACCTCCCCAGCTATGTGGAACTGTGAGTTGATTCAACCTCTTTCCTTCATAAATTACCCAGTCTTGGGTATGTCTTTTTTTTTTTTTTTTGAGATAGAGTCTCACTCTGTTGCCCAGGCTGGAGTGCAGTGACGCGATCTCGACTCACATCAAGCCTGCAAGCTCCGCCTCCTGGGTTCACGCCATTCTCCCGCCTCAGCTTCCCAAGTAGCCGGGACTACAGGTGCCTGCCACCACGCCCGGCTTTTTTTTTTTTGAGATGGAGTCTCGCTCTGTCGCCTGGGCTGGAGTGCAGTGGCCGGATCTCAGCTCACTGCAAGCTCCGCCTCCCGGGTTTACGCCATTCTCCTGCCTCAGCCTCCCGAGTAGCTGGGACTACAGGCGCCCGCCACCACGCCTGGCTACTTTTTTTTTTGTATTTTTTAGTAGAGACGGGGTTTCACAGTGTTAGCCAGGATGGTCTCGATCTCCTGACCTCGTGATCCGCCCGTCTCGGCCTCCCAAAGTGCTGGGATTACAGGCTTGAGCCACCGTGCCCGGCCTGTATTTTTTTTTTTTAAATAGAGATGGGGTTTCACCGTGTTAGCCAGGATGGTCTCAATCTCCTGACCTTGTGATCTGCCCACCTCTGCCTCCCAAAGTGCTGGGATTACAGGCATGAGCCACCGCACCTGGCCTGGCTATGTCTTTATTAGCAGCATGAGAACAGACTATTTTTTTTTTTTTTTTTTTGAGGCGGAGTCTTGCTCTGTCGCCCAGGCTGGAGTGCAGTGGCCGGATCTCAGCTCACTGCAAGCTCCGTCTCCCGGGTTCCCGCCATTCTCCTGCCTCAGCCTCCCAAGTAGCTGGGACTACAGGCGCCCGCCACCTCGCCCGGCTAGTTTTTTGTATATTTAGTAGAGACGGGGTTTCACTGCGTTCGCCAGGATGGTCTCGATCTCCTGACCTTGTGATCCGCCCGTCTCGGCCGAGAACAGACTATTACAGAGATCAAAGCAGGAAGACTGCTTGAGCCTAGGAGTTGGAGACTAGCTTGGACAACAAAGTGAGACCGAATCTCTACAAAAAAATCAAAAAGTTAGCTGGGTGTAGTGGCATACACTTGTAGTCCCAGCTACTGAGAAGGTTGAGGTGGGAGGATCACTTGAGCCTGGAGTTCAAGGCTGCAGTGAGCTGTGATGGCATCACTGCACTCCAGCCTGGGTGACAGAGACCCTGTTTCAAAAAAAAAAAAAAAAGATAAAAGTATCCTAATGCTGTTGAACTAAAGGTCTACCTTATCTGATATTATCTTGCCACCTATTTCCTTATTTGTTTTCACTGATAGATCTATTCTCATCCTACCACCTGTTTGTCAAAGCCTGGATCATCTGACTCTTCTAAGTAGCACGTATCTTTAACTTTTTATTTTCAATTCAAAGTGTCTACTGAAACAGAGTTCTACTTATCACATTTACTGTGAGAACTAGTCTTATTTCTGCCATTACATATTATATTTTCTATTACTTTTCAAGTTCAAGACCAGCCTGGACAACATGGTGAAACCCTGTCTATACTAAAACAATAAAAAAATTAGCTGGGTGTGGTGGCACACATCTGTAGTCCCAGTAACTTGGGAGGCTGAGGCACAAGAATCGCTTGAACCCATGAGGCGGAGGCTGCACTGAGCCGAGGTCATGCCACGATTCCAGCCTGGGTGACAGAGCGAGATCCTGTCTCCAAAAAAAAAGCAAAACACCAGGACTATTTTTTGAACTTGACAAAATATTTAAGCTTCTTTAATAAAAATAAAGATCTATGAGAAAGAGAGGTGACAGTCACAAACAGTTCATAATAAAATAAACTGCACAGCTGAAAAATATAAAAAGCTGCTCTGTATTAAAGACATATAATCCCAGCACTTGTGAGGCCAAGGCAGGAGGCTCTCTTGAGGTCAGAAGTTCGAGACAAGTCTGGGCAACATGTGAGACTCCGTCTATAAAAAAAAAATAATGAAGACGTGAATCAAAACATGCTGGGGCCTATGATCTCAGCCTCCTTCCCTAGAAAATGCCCCAGGTCTTCCTACCTTTCAGAATCCACTGACCACTCAGGCTGTACTTCCTACAGGCCAGGCACTGTACCCTGTTCTCTGCTTGAATTCATGCATTTGATCTTCCTTGTAACCCCACAAAGACAATTATCAGCATTTACCCTGTTTTCTGAAAGAGGAAACCAAGGCAGAAAGAACTTGAGTAAAACTTAACTGAGGCCTTGTGGCTGGGGAGTGAGAAGTGGGGAGCTCCATAGCTCATGGCCCTAAGCACACTACCAGTCAGGCTCCCAGCCTCCCCATCTGGTACACCCCAGCCCAGCCCAGCCCAGCCCAATGCCCCTGTTCTTTTTCTTAGCATCCTTGGCCTGCGGTCCATCTCTTGGCCTCTCTGACCTGTTTGTTCTGTGTAATCTGCCCATGCCCTTGACTGCCCTCTCTGCCCAACCCTGCTAGTTTCTGAGTCCTGGGTGGTATACGAGTTCAGGAACACCAGTATCCGCTCAGTCACCATCCCCTTACAGCTGCAAGCTCATGCTCTCACTCCCTACTTCAGCCCCCTTCCACCACTGTCCTCTCTTTGCAGACAAATCAGCCTTTTAATTCACTCCAAGGGATGACTCTGCACTCTTTCAACTTCCTGGCACACAAACTCCTGCAAGCCTGCACTCATTAGTAGCTCCCTTCAAATTCTGAGGTCAGATGTCTTCTCTCTGGTCAAGATGAATCCATAGCCCAGTGCCCCACCCCCATGCCTCTTCTCCTCTCAGCTGAGGCCTGAACAGAGTGACCAACACTCACAGTTTCCCCCTCCTTATCTTGCCCATCCCTGCTCTGCTCTCTCATTCCTGAACACACACACAAACACAAATGTAGACCACACCCAAGAGGTCTGCCCAATATCCTATGTGATACTATCCTGTCCTGATGCTCCTGGCCTTCCCTGGGGAATCTCTCACTGCCTGTGTCCATTTCTGCTCTCTAACCCTGTCCTTCCTTGTCTGGAGGCATCCAAGGGCAAGAGCTAAGAACACTCACTTTGCAACCTGCTTTCAAAGTACTGCCTCCATTACCTGCTGCTGTAGGACTCTGAATGGGCCTCTTTAACCTCTCCAGGCCTCAGTTTCCTCATCTGTAGACATCTGGAAAGACAGCAAGCCCTGCCTTGTGAGGATGCTGAAAGAACTGAGTTGCATTTACAGACCTTAACATTGTGCTGACCTGCAAAAGGGGCACAACAGATGTATTCATAGTGATTATACTTGGACATAAAATTCTCCTTCTGTTCCTCATACTGGACCTGTGTGGGGGCTGAACTGGCAGAAGTCCCTCTGGCTACAGGGCTGGGGAGGGAGTTGCTTTCTCTTTCCTTTTCCAGTTTTCTCCTTCCCTGCTTGTGGGGCGATGTTTCCAATCTGCCCCAGGTTACATGTCCAGCCCAAACGTCCTGGACTTCCTGCCACTGCCATTCCCTCCTCCACATTCAGCCATGTCACCCACATGCTCCTCAACTCCCATGCAGAGACTGACCAGGAATTCCACAACTTCCTTGCACTGTGACTTCTATCCTGGCTCCACGCTGGAAACAGAAACACAGTCTTCCTCCACTCCTTCCTGTCTTTTGGTATCCCTCCTTAAACGGAGTCATTTCCACAATCAGATGTTTCCCTACTCCCTTAGACTCTGAAATCCAACCCCATGCCTTCCTCCTTAGCACTGCCTTGTACGGTCCCCATCAAATATTACCTAACACAAATGCAACCCCGATCCCTCACTTATAGGTGTTACATACACATCCCATCCTGTTCACCTCTGTAGTCTCTCCCTGGGGTGCACCAGCAGCGCTTAACCACTGCAGGCCCCCAACACCCCAGTTACCCCTGCCCTGCCAGGACTGGCCTTAATCTTCTCTTCACTTGGAAAATACACACATTCTCTTCAAGGTTCAAGCTTCACGTACCATTGGAAGAAAATGTGTCCACGTCTGGAGCTGGGATGACCTCTGGGGTCCAATAGGCGCCACCTGGTGCCACTGTATCAGGAGGCTCTTGGCTGCCACCTGTGGATAAGCCGCAGAAGATGAGCTGAGGGAGGAAAAAGGAGCCGGGAGAAGCCCACTGGGTCGGCAGCCCCAGAGCTCCATACTCCGGCCTGAATCTCCAGCCCCTGCAGCCCTCAACCCAGGCCCCCTCTGTCAGGAGGGCCCACCCAGTCCTACCCCCTGCCCGGACCTGCGAGGGGGCCCGGCCCTATCAGTTCCCTCCCAGCTCTGCAGCAAGAGAGCCTCCTGACAAGCTCAGACCCAGCCGGGCGCTGCGGCAGGGGAAATCTGACTGGACTGGCCTTCCCTGTCCCTGAGGCCGGAGAGATCCCGATCCCATCAGGACCCTGCCCTTGCCCGGCCTCGCCGCATGAGGGCCCCGCAGGCCCTGCTCGTTTCTCCGGCACGCCCAGGTCACCTGGGGCGGCTCTGGCCTGGTCCGGCGCTCCGGCTGCACCCGGCTAACAGTGAAACCTCCGCGCCAACCTTGAGGGGGCCAGACTCACCTGCACGCACCCGGCAATGGCGCTGCTTCCGGTGGCCGGCGGACGTGCCCGCGCTCCGCGCAACGAACAACTCCCAGAATTCCGCGCCGCGGCCGTTACTCCCACAGGCATATTCATTGCCAACGGGAGCTTGGGGTCCCGCGGCGGCGAGACGAGCGGTTTCCTGTGTTCGCGACTAGCATTGTGGCTTAGGGAGTTGCTTCCCGCGGCTCTGCGCCTTGGCGCGCCTGTGCCCTCCGCCTTGAACGGGCCGCGCTGGTTCACATCCGGCAACCGAAGCCGAGACTGTGGAGGCGGCGCCCGGCGTCCAGGGCGGGACTGGCGCCTGATGGGGCTCGGCGCTGTCTCTCCTCAGGGGCCTTCCCGGCGCCTTGGCCTGCTGGGGAGAGAGACGAAGACTGCGTCATGAGAACGGTCCGAGGCCGTTAACCGGGAGCCCAGGAGCAAGGGCGCCCGCCACCATCTGCGCCTGTGGCAGGGACTCGGGGACAGCCTGGGCGTGGGGACGCGTCCTAGTGACAGAAACAAAGCCCCGGGTGTGCCCACTTGGAGCATTCCGAGTGGAAGCTGGAAGCACGCTCACTGGAGGCGGCGATTCGTCCTAGGTGATTGCTCAGTCGAGCGTATTTGGCTTTCTGTAGTAGCTCCTAAGTGGGACAGGGAAAAAAATAGGGAGGCTGGCAGTTAGTGACCAAGTTCTGTTTCGTACCTATTGCTGCAGAAGTTGTGAGTCAGAGTTCTGTTATTATAAATGGTCTCATGTTCAGTCTCACTGCGTTGTGGGCCACAGTGTCTGAGACCCACCACCTGCTGACCCGTCCTGGCTCTTCAATGAGGGAGACCACAGGAAACTTTCCTACGAATGCCAGATAGGCGGGAACCACTGTGGCTCTGGCATCCTCAGCTCCTGGACTGTGTTTTTGTGTCTGGGGTACATCTGTGACTAGCCTTCCTTGGCTTGACTGTCTTGTACCTGACCTTGTCGATAGCTTTACCCAACAGTCGTCACCTTTTTACTTGCTTATTTTCATACCTGGCTAGCACGACCCCGCAATTTTTAGATTCTTCCAGGAAATCTAGAATCTAACTCCCTAAGGGAGGATCTTGATGGATTCTAAGCTAATCGGAATGGACTCAAGCCTCTTGCTGTGTGAATTAGGCAAGGGTATTCTGGCCAAGGAGAAATAAGGCTGCTAGGGGTTTCCTGGGAAGGTTCCCTCAGTCTTTTTTTTTTTTTTTTTTTTGTGAGACGGAGTCTTCCCTCTGTCCCCCAGGCTGGAGTGCAGTGGTGTGATCTCAGCTCACTGCAGGCTCCGCCTCGGGTTTACGCCTTTCTCCTGCCTCAGCCTCCTGAGTAGCTGGGACTACAGGCGCCCCCCACCACGCCCGGTTAATTTTTTGTATTTTTAGTAAAGACGGGCTTTCATCCTGTTAGCCAGGATGATCTCGATCTCCTGACCCTGTGATCCTCTGAGGCAGAAGAATGGCATGAACCTGGGAGGCGGAGCTTGTATTGAGCTGAGATCACACCACTGCATTCCAGCCCAGGCTACAAAGCGAGACTCTGTCTCAAAAAAAAAAAAAGAAAGAAAATTTCAAACATTCAAAAGTAGAGAGAATAGTGTAATGAAACCCCATGTTTCACCCATGCGTCGATCACCCTCACCTAGCTTCATTGACTGTCAGCATTCTGCCTTTTACTCTATCCCTACCTGCTCCCAGCTCCCAGGGTTATTTTGAAGCAAATCCTAGACACATCATTTCACCCATAAATACTTAAGAATTTAAGAATGTATCTCGGCCGGGCGCGGTGGCTCAAGCCTGTAATCCCAGCACTTTGGGAGGCCGAGACGGGCGGATCACGAGGTCAGGAGATCGAGACCATCCTGGCTAACACGGTGAAACCCCGTCTCTAATAAAAAATACAAAAAACTAGCCGGGCGAGGTGGCGGGCGCCTGTAGTCCCAGCTACTCGGGAGGCTGAGGCAGGAGAATGGCGTAAACCTGGGAGGTGGAGCTTGCAGTGAGCTGAGATCCGGCCACTGCACTCCAGCCTGGGCAACAGAGCAAGACTCTGTCTCATAAAAAAAAAAAAAAAAAAGGCCGGGCGCGGTGGCTCAAGCCTGTAATCCCAGCACTTTGGGAGGCCGAGACGGGCGGATCACGAGGTCAGGAGATCGAGACCATCCTGGCTAACACGGTGAAACCCCGTCTCTACTAAAAAATACAAAAAAAAACTAGCCGGGCGAGATGGCGGGCGCCTGTAGTCCCAGCTACTCGGGAGGCTGAGGCAGGAGAATGGCGTGAACCCGGGAGGCGGAGCTTGCAGTGAGCTGAGATCCGGCCACTGCACTCCAGTCCGGGCAACAGAGCGAGACTCCGCCTCAAAAAAAAAAAAAAAAAAAAAAAAAAAAAAAAAAAGAATGTATCTCTAGGGCCAGGCGCTGTGGCTCATGCCTGTAATCCCAACACTTTGGGAGGCCGAAGCGGGTGGATCACGAGGTCAGGAGATCAAGATCATCCTATCTAACAGAAACCCCGTCTCCATTAAAAATACAAAAAATTAGCTGGGCGTGGTGGCGGGCATCTGTAGTCCCAGCTACTCAGGAGGCTAAGGCAGGAGAATGGTGTGAACCCGGGAGGCAGAGCTTGCAGTGAGCCAAGACAGTGCCACTGCACTCCAGCCTGGGTGACAGAGCGAGACTCTGTCTCAAAAAAAAAAAAAAGAATATCTCTAAAAGACAATGCTTTTTTCTAGAGTGGGCAAATCCGAAGACACAAAGTGTTGTCAGGGCCTAGGGAAGTTTGAGGAGAAATTCCAGTCATTGGGAATTTGAGAAACTCTGGCTTCCTTCTGGGGTAATGAAAATGTTCTAAAATTTATTGTAGTGATGGTTGTAAAACTAAGTATATTAAACCATGTACATTTTTAGTGGATGAATGGTATGTGAATTATATCTCAAGCTGTTTAAAAATCAACACCAAGACCTATTAGAAAAAAAAGATATAATGGGAAAAAAGAATGACTTTTTTTTTTTTTTTTAGACAAAGTCTCACTGTGTCACCCAGGCTGGAGTGCAGTTGCCAGGCACAATCTTGGGTCACTGCAACCTCCGCCTCCCGGGTTCAGACAATTCTGCCTCAGCCTCCTGAGTAGCTGGGATTACAGGCACGCACCACCACACCTGGCTAATTTTTGTATTTTTAGTAGAGACGGGGTTTCGCCATATTGGTCAGGCTGGTCTTGAACTCCTGACCTCATGATCCACCCACCTTGGCCTCCCAAAGTGCTGGGATTACAGGCATGAGCCACCACGCCCGGCAAAAGAATTATTTTTAAAAATAACTACACAATCATTAATTCACCTATAATGTTAGGAATAGATTCTTTTTTTTTTTTTTTTTTTTTTTTTTTTTTTTTTTTTTGAGACGGAGTCTCGCTCTGTCGCCCAGGCTGGAGTACAGTGGCCGGATCTCAGCTCACTGCAAGCTCCACCTCCCGGGTTTACGCCATTCTCCTGCCTCAGCCTCCCAAGTAGCTGGGACTACAGGCGCCCGCCACCTCGCCCGGCTAGTTTTTTGTATTTTTTAGTAGAGACGGGGTTTCACCGTGTTAGCCAGGATGGTCTCGATCTCCTGACCTCGTGATCCGCCCGTCTCGGCCTCCCAAAGTGCTGGGATTACAGGCTTGAGCCACCGCGCCCGGCCAGGAATAGATTCTTA
This sequence comes from Trachypithecus francoisi, assembly GCF_009764315.1. Lineage (NCBI taxonomy): Eukaryota > Metazoa > Chordata > Mammalia > Primates > Cercopithecidae > Trachypithecus > Trachypithecus francoisi. Next base: position 13,505,546 of record NW_022681457.1, on the reverse strand, counting down.
ATATTATAAAATATTAAGTGTTTAAGTTACCCCAATTGTGTCTTTTTTTATATTTTACTGATTCAAATTAGGATATAAACAAAGTTCATACCTTGCATTTGGTTAATATGTACTGACGTCTCATATGGATGTCTCCCACATGTAATTTTTCATTTTATTTCCATTTATTTGTGTTTTGTTTTGTTTTGTTTTGAGATAGAGTCTTGCCCTATCACCCAGGCTGAAGTGCAATAGCGCAATCTCGGCTCACTGCAACCTCCGCCTCCCTGGTCAAGCGATTCCCCTACGCCAGCTTCCCAAGTAGCTGGGATTACAGGCGTGTGCCACAACACCCATCTAATTTTTTATATCTTTAATAGAGACAGGGGTTCACCATGTTGGCCAGGCTGGTCTCAAACTCGTGACCTTGTGATCCACCCGCCTCGGCCTCCCAAAATGCTGGGATTACAGGCTTTGGCCACTGCGCCCAGCCTTGGGAGGCTGGGGCAGGAGAATCGCTTGACCAGGGAGGCAGAGGTTGCAGTGAGCCAAGATCGCACCTGGACTCCAGTCTGGGTGATAGGGCGAGACTCCATCTCAAAAGTATGAACTTTGTTCATATCCTAATTCAAATAAGTAAAATATAAAAAAGACACAATTGGGGTAATTTAAACACTGGATATGGATTCAGCCATATGTGGATTTTTAACATATTGAATGTGTTTTAATTCATTTCAGTGAATAACTTAATTCTCCACTTGACCCAACCTTGGTCAAGAGGAGCTCCTTCAGGCTTGCTCCTATGTCCTTGTGACATGACCCCAGTACTCTTGGATAGCGTCTTTGCTTTCTGGTATGGGCGTTCTCCAAATGTCCTGCCCCAGCCCTGGAATCTGTTATTTCCCTGAGGAGCCTGGTTCTTTTAGTGGGAAATGTGTTTCAGAGACCACAATCTGTGCACTAGAACAACTCATTATTATTAGGGTAGCCATTATAGACTTCTTCAATGTAAAATTACTTTTTAAGAAAAAATATATTTTGCATTTATCCTGATATTTCTAATGAGATTTAGGATTATAGTGATTTAATTTTTTTTCTTTTTTTTTTTTGAGATGGAGTTTCACTCTTGTTGACCAGGCTGGAGTGCAATGGTGCAATCTCGGCTCACTACAACCTCTGCCTCCCGGGTTCAAGCGATTCCCCTGCCTCAGCCTCCCAAGTAGCTAGGACTACAAGCCTGCGTCACCACACCCAGCTAATTTTTTGTATTTTAGTAGAGTTGGAGTTTCACCATGTCGGCCAGGATGGTCTCAATCTCCTGACCTCGTGATCCGCCTGCCTCGGCCTCCGAAAGTGTCTGGATTACAGGTGTGAGCCCCTGCGCACGGCTGCAAACATACTTTAATATGGTGAAACAATCACATACATCATGCATTTTTCACTTTGTAGCATGTTTATGTCTTACAGAATCTGCCTAAAGAAACTACACACATGGTCTTACGTGGAAAAATGTTTAATAAGAACTTTGATATTACATTTCTGTCTACTGTTTCCATGTCTGTATCAATAATGCAGTCGTCTGAGGAATAACTTTCTCCACATCAGTGTTTATATTATTCATTTTTAGGCTTAGTGCTTAAGCTTAGTGATTGCCTTTTGTAGGATTGTGTCATAAGAGCAAAGAATGACCATATATTGTTACATTAAAAATGTTACCTTTGGCCGGGCACGGTGGCTTATTGTAATTCCAGCATTTTGGGAGGCTGAGGCAGGTGAATCACCTGAGGTCAGGAGTTCAAGACCAGCCTGGCCAACATGGCAAAACCCTGTCTCTACTAAAAATACAAAAACTAGCCGGGTGTGGTGGCGGGTACCTGTAATCCCAGCTACTCAGGAGGCTGAAACAGGAGAATGGCTTGAGCCTAGGAGGTGGAGGTTGCAGTGAGCCGAGATGGTGCCACTGCACTCCTCCAGCCTGCCTCTGTCTCAAAAAAAAAAAAAAAAAAAGTTACTTTTACCTTGATGTCCAAATAAAGGGGAAGAAAATATTTTTAATGTTCTGGCTGGGCACAATGCCTCACACCTGTAACCTCAGCACTTTGGAATGCTGAGGTTAGAGAATCACTTGAGACCAAGAGGTTGAGGCTGCAGGGAATGATGATCCTGCCACTACACTCTAGTCTGGATGACAGAGCGAAACCCTGTCTCAATTTAAAAAGTTCATTTGCTGGGCGCGGTCACTCACGCCTGTAATCCCAGCACTTTGGGAGGCCGAGGCGGGCGGATCACAAGGTCAGGAGATCGAAACCATCCTGGCTAACATGGTGAAACCCCGTCTGTACTAAAAATACAAAAAATTAACCGGACGTGGTGGTGGGCGCCTATAGTGCCAGCTACTCGAGGGGCTGAGGGAGGAGAATGGTGTGAACCTGGGAGGCGGAGCTTGCAGTGAGCCGAGATCCCGCCACTGCACTCCAGCCTGGGCAACAGAGCAAGACTCCATCTCACAAATAAAATAAAATAAAATAAATAAAAAGTTCATTAACAGTTTGATTCAAGAATGAGTTATCTGGTGCCTGACATGACTAGAATGCTGCCTGAAAGGTCTTTCTGTACTGATTATATGTATACACTTTCTATTATGAATTATCTGGTGTTCCATAAGGTCAGATAGTCTCCTGAAGGCTTTTTCACATTTAGACATTCATGTTGGTTTTTGCCCATATGAATTTTTTGATGCACACACAAGAAGGTAAGAATTCTGTCTGAAAGTTTTTCCACGTTGACTACATTTATAGGCTTCTCTCCAGAATGAGTTCTTTGCTGTTCAGTAAGGTGAGAATTCTTGCCACAGGATTTTCCACACTGGTGACATTCATGAGGTTTCTCTCTAGTGTGAAATCTCTGATGCCAAATAAGTAATCAGCTACAGCTGATTTGTCACACTCAGGACACTCCCAGTTTCTCTGCGGTATGATTTATCTGATGAGCAACAAGTGAGAACTGTAATTGAAGCATTTCCAACACTGATTACAGTCATGAAGCTTCTCTCCAGTATGAGTTATTTTATGTGCAACAAACCCAGAGCTGTATAGAAAGATTTCCTACATTGACTACATTCATAAGGCTTCTCTCCATTATACTTTCCTTGATGCAAATTAAAATCAAGGATGTCACTGAAAGGTTTCTCACATTGATTCCAATGGAATTGTTTTTCTTCAGTGTGAGTTTTCTATTGCCCAATTAGACGAGATCTCCTGCTGAAAGCTCTCTGATGTTCCTGATGTTCCCAGAGTCTCCAGTATGAGTTATGCAATGTCTAACAAGGTGGGAGCACCAGGCTGAAAAACTTTCCACATTGATTACATTAATAAATTTTCTATCTGGTATAAGTTGTGATGTGCAAGTAGGTGAGAGTTCCATCAAAACGATTTACCATGTTGAATACATCCATGGGGTTTCTGTCCAGGAGTCCTCCCCCTTTGAGAAAGACAAGAGCTATAAAAGAAGTTTTTCTCACATTTATTATAATCATATGAATTATTTTATCTTTTTTTTTTTTTTTTTTTTTGAGGCGGCAGGGTCCCGCTGTGTCGCCCAGTCTGCAGTGCAGTGGCACGATCACAGCTTACTGTAAGCTCTGCCTCCAGGGTTCATGCCATTCTCCCACCTCAGCCTCCGGAGTAGATGGGACAACAGGCGCCTGCCACCATGCCTGGCTAATTTTGTTTTTGTCTTTTTAGTAGAGACGGAGTTTCACCGTGTTAGCCAGGATAGTCTTAATCTCCTGACCTCGTGATCCGCCCACCTCGGCCTCCCAAAGTGCTGAGATTACAGGCGTGAGCCACTGCGCCCGGCCAAATTATTTTACCTTTTAAGATTCTCTGGTATACAGTTAGGGATATACTGGGAGTTGTTTTTTGTTTTTTCCTTTTGGCCAGTAGATCTTGTGTTGTTAAAGTTGTCTATATTTACTATAGTTATAAAATTTTCCTCCTGCATGACTTTTCTTGTGAATATTAAAGGGTAAAACATGGCAGAAGTAAAGATTATTGTTGGCATGCTTGTACAGTTTATCTTTTGTTTGCTTTCTTATTAGTTTATTAAGGTGAAACTGACAGAAAGTTGGTGCACACTCATTTTTGCACAATTTTTCACTTCCATAATTTTTTTTTTTTTTTTTTTAGACGGAGTCTTGTTCTGTCACCTAGGCTGGAGTGCAGTGGCGTGATCTCAGCTCACTGCAACCTCTGCCTCCCAGGTTCAAGCGATTCTCATGCCACAGCCTCCTGAGTAGCTGGGATTACGGGCGTGTGCCACCACGCCCAGCTAATTTTTGTACTTTTAGTAGAGACGGGGGTTTCACTATGTTGATCAGGCTGGTCTTGAACCCCTGACCTCGTGATCCGCCCGCCTCGGCCTCCCAAAGTGCTGGGATTACAGGCATGAGTCACTGTGCCCAGCCATAATTTTTCCAATGATTATTGAAATAAACTTTTCTTTTTTTTTTTTTTGAGATGGAGTCTCGCTGGGTCGCCCAGGCTGGAGTGGGAGTGCAGTGGCCGGATCTCAGCTCACTGCAAGCTCCACCTCCCTGGTTTACGCCATTCTCCAGCCTCAGCCTCACAAGTAGCTGGGACTACAGGCACCCGCCACCTCGCCCGTCTAGTTTTTTGTATTTTTTAGTAGAGACGGGGTTTCACCGTGTTAGCCAGGATGGTCTCAATCTCTTGACCTTGTGATCCACCCGTCTCGGTCTCCCAAAGTGCTGGGATTACAGGCTTGAGCCACCGCACCCGGCCTGAAATAAACTTTTCAAACTTTTATTCTGTGAGCCAGGTTTATGGAAATATTATAATAGGCATTATCTGGAGTGGGAAAAAGTTGGAACTCAGGAAATAACAGAAAATTCAAATAGAAGATGACATAGACTCCCATCCTGAAATCAAATCTATGTTTTGATTTTTGGATGCCTCTATTTCATTTTTGCCCAAGTGCATGCTCACTTTTACATGTCTAGAAAAACTTCATACATTGTGGCTGAGCTCGGTGGCTCAAGCACATAATCCCAGCACTTTGGGAGGCTGAAGTAGCCAGATCACAAAGTCAGTAGTCCAAGACCAGCCTGACCAACATGGTGAAACCCTGTCTCTACTAAAAATACAAGAATTAGCCAGGCATGGCAGTGGATGCCTGTAATCCCAGCTACTCAGGAGGCTGAGGCAGGAGAATTACTTGAATCCGGGAGGCAGAGGTTGCAGTGAGCCAAGATCATGCCATTGCAATCCAGCCTGGGCGACAGGACAAGACTGTCTCAAAAAAAAAAAAAAAAAAGACTTCCTACATTGAACCTTACATTCATATTTTCTCTTAACTAATTATAGCAGACATAGCTTTCAATTTGCTCCAGCCTACTTCTTCCCCCCTCATTTGCACCTCTTCTAGTGTAAAATCCTAGCATTCACCTCCCACTCCCTTCTCTATCTCCAAACACACATAAACAATACTGTAGTAAACACTCCTGAACACCCAGAATTAGTGCCTTCATTTTGTCAGAGCCCCTCCAGTGGGACTGCACAAGTTGAAGGATAAGTGTGTTCTTAATTCTCTTAGGTATTGCCAAATTGCTTTCCAAAGTGCGAATAATGATCCCTATTCTTTCCAGCATTGGGTATTATCCTTTGTATTTTGCCAGTATTTTGGGTAAAAGTAACATTTCATTTCATTTGTATTCCCTAGCTACTTGTGCTTTCAGGATCTTTACATATTCTTACTGGTTATTTGGGTTTTGTTTTCTGTGTTTTGTCTAATTAATATATTTTTTCTTTTTTGGCACTTTATAGGAGCTCGTGATAGTTTATAAATGTTAATCTCGTCTGTCATTTGTGTAACAAATATTTTTCTCAATACACAATTTATTTCCTTTTTAAAATCTGTGGTATCTATTTTAGCATACAAAAAATTCTTTTTAGGCCAGATGCAGTGGCTCATGCTTGTAATCTCAGCACTTTGGGAAGCTGAGGCAAGAGAATCACTTGAGACCAGGAGTTCAAGACCAACCTGGCCAACACAGCAAAACCCGTCTCTACTAAAAATACAATAATCAGGCCGGGCGCGGTGGCTCAAGCCTGTAATCCCAGCACTTTGGGAGGCTGAGACGGGCGGATCATGAGGTCAGGAGATCGAGACCATCCTGGCTAACACCGTGAAACCCCGTCTCCACTTAAAAAATACAAAAAACTAGCCGGGCGAGGTGGCGGGCGCCTGTAGTCCCAGCTACTCGGGAGGCTGAGGCAGGAGAATGGCGTAAACCCGGGAGGCGGAGCTTGCCCTGAGCTGAGATCCGGCCACTGCACTCCAGCCTGGGCGAAAGAGCCAGACACCGTCTCAAAAAAAAAAAAAAAAATACAATAATCAGCCAGGCGTGGTGGTGCGTGCCTGCAATCCCAGCGACTCAGGAGGGTGAGGCACGAAAATCACTTGAACTCAGGAGGCGGAGGTTGCAGTGAGTGGAGATTGCACCACTGGACTCCAGCCTGGGTGACAGAACAAGACTCTGTCTCGAAAACAAAAAAAATTCTTTTTATGTAAATGATGTATGTCTACTCTTCCTTTATGAATGGATATGAGTTTTTTGTCTTGCTTAAAAAAGCATTGCAAGCCATAGATTTTATGTTTATGTAGTCTTCTAAATTTTCTTTTGCACTTTTTAAAACATGCAAATCTGGTCAGGTGCGGTGGCTCAAGCCTGTAATCCCAGCACTTTAGGAAGCCGAGGCAGGTGGATCACTTGAGGCCAGGAGTTTGAGAACAGCATGGCCAACATGGTGAGACCGTTTCTCTATTAAAAATACAAAAATTGCCGGCCGGGCGCGGTGGCTCAAGCCTGTAATCCCAGCACTTTGGGAGGCCGAGACGGGCGGATCACGAGGTCAGGAGATCGAGACCATCCTGGCTAACATGGTGAAACCCCGTCTCTACTAAAAATACAAAAAACTAGCCGGGCGACATGGCGGGCGCCTGTAGTCCAGCTGCTTGGGAGGCTGAGGCAGGAGAATGGCGTAAACCGGGAGGCGGAGCTTGCAGTGAGCTGAGACCCGGCCACTGCACTCCAGCCTGGGCGGCAGAGCGAGACTCCGTCTCAAAAAAAAAAAAAAAAAAAATACAAAAATTAGCTAGGGCGTTATGGCACGTGCCTATAATCCCAGCTACTAGTGGGGCTGAGTGGGGAAAATGGCTTGAACCTGGGAAGCAGAGGTTGCAGTGAGCCAAGATCGCGCCAGTGCATTCCAGCCTGGGTGACAAAGCAAGACTCCATCTCAAAATATAAAAAAAATTTAAAAACACGCAAATCATTAGTCTATTAGGAATTACTTTTGTTTGAGGTCTGATGGAGGCATCAGCTTACAAGGGCGAGCTAGAATTCTCCCAAAATCACTTTTCAAATAAGCTATCATTTTTCTTCTACACATCCATTTGTCAATTCTTACAATAACACCATTCTGTAGCAGGGCATGGTGGCAGACACCTGTAATCCCAACTACTCGGGACACTGAGGCAGGAGAATCGCTTGAATCCGGGAGGTGGAGGTTCCGGTGAGCCGAGATCGCGCCACTGCACTCCAGCCTGGGCGACACAGCGAGACTCCGTCTCAAAAAAAAGTAATAATAATAATAATAATAATAATACCATTCTGTTGAGATTATAATGGCATTTTAATATCCAAGTAAGGCCAGTTCTTTGACTATTATTTTGATTATAATTTTCTTGACTGTCATAAGCGTTTATTTTTCCTTTTGATCTTTTAAATCATTTTCTTTTTTCTTTTTTGAGAGGGAGTCTCGCTATGTGGCCCAGGCTGGAGTGCAGTGGCGCCATCTGGGCTCACTGCAAGCTCCCAGGTTCACGCCATTCTCCTGCCTCAGCCTCCTGAGCTGCTGGGACTACATGCACCCACCACCGCGCCTGGCTAATTTTTTGTATTTTTAGTAGAGATGGGGTTTCACCGTGTTAGCTGGGATAGTCTCCATCTCCTGACCTCGTGACCCGCCCGCCTCAGCCTCCCAAAGTGCTGGGATTACAGGCGTGAGCCACCGCGCCCAGCCTGAAGCATTCTTGCATTCCTGAAGCAAACTGAGTTTGAATATACTGTCATCCTTTGATAAATTGTTGAGTTTGATTTTTTTTTTTTTTTTTTTGAGACAGTCTCACTCTTGTCGCCCAGGCTGGAGTGCAGTGGCTCCATCTCGGCTCACTGCAACCTCCACCTCCTGCCTCAGCTTCCTGAGTAGCTGGGATTACAGGCACCCACCACCACACCTGGCTAATTTTTGTACTTTTAATAGAGATGGGGTTTCGCCATGTTGGCCAGGCTGGTCTCGAACTCTTCATCTCAGGTGATCCGTCTGCCTTGGCCTTCCAGAGTGCTGGGGTTACAGGCGTGAGCCACTGCTCCTGGCCCCCCCCCACTTTTTTTTTTTAGACAGAGTGTTGCTCCATCACCTAGGCTGGAGTGCAGTGGCGTGATCTTGGCTTACTGCAACCTGCAACCTGCAACCTCTGCCTCCCGGGTTCAAGCAGTTCTCCTGTCTCAGCCCACTGAGTAGCTGTGATTACAGGCGCCTGCCACCACACCTGGTTAATCTTTGTATTTTTAGTAGAGATGGGGTTTCGCCATGTTGGCCAGGCTTATCTCCAACTCCTGACCTCAGGTGATCCACCCGCGCCTCGGCCTACAGGCATGAGCCACTGTGCGCGACCCTATGTTTCCTCTTTCATCCCTCCGAAATTGAACTTTCTGTGTGGTATTATGGAGGTCTGACTTAATTTTCTTCCCGACAACTATATACTCTCCCAGCACATTTTCTGAACATTCCCTCTTTTCTGGATAACTTGAAAATGGCTGCTTTATCATATGCCACAAATGACATCTCTACATAGCTTTGTTGCATTGATCTGTCTCTGCTCCAGGGTCACAGTTTTAATTACTTCAGCTTAACAATACACACTTTCATTTTGGTAAGACACTCCCTACGTTGTTCTTCCTGTTCAAATTGTCTTAACTTTTGCCATTTTCCCTTGATGATGATGATGATGATGATGATGATGATGATTTTGAGTTGGAGTCTCACTCCTTGTCTAGCCTGGAGTGCCGTGGCATGATCTCAGATCAGTCCAACCTCTGCCTCCTGTGTTCAAGGGATTTTCCTGCCTCAGGATTCTGGGTAGCTGGGACTACAGGCGTGCCTGGCTAATGTTTGTATATTTGGTAGAGAATGGATTTCTCCAGGTTGCCCAGGTTGTTCTCGAACTCCTGACCTCAACGGATCCACCCACCTCCCATCTCGGATCACTGCAAGCTCTGCCTCCCGGGTTCAGGCCATTCTCCTGCCTCAGCCTCCCGAGTAGCTGGGACTACAGGCCCCGGCCACCACGCTGGGCTAATTTTTTTTATTTTTAGTAGAGGCGTGGTTTCACCGTGTTAGCCAGGATGTTCTCGATTTCCTGATCTCGTGATCCGCCCACCTTAGCTTCCCAGAGTTTTAGGATTACAAGTGTGAGCCACTGCGCTGGGCCGTTAACCAACTGTATTTAAGTCACGTTTATTTTGGCAAGTAAATAACCAAAAGGCCCCCACCCCCACCACTCTTTTTTTGAGACAAGGTCTCCCTCTGCTGGTCAGGCTGGGGTGCAGAGGTGCAACCATAGCTTACCGCAGCATCCAACTCCTGGGTTCAAGCGATCCTCCCAAGTAGCTGGGACTACAGGTTGTGTGCCACCATGCCCAGCTTTTTTTCTTTTTCTTTTTTTCCCAGATATGCGGTCTTGCTATGTTGCCCAGGCTGGTCTGGAACTCCTGGGCTCAAACGATTCACCCGTCTAGGCCTCCCAAAGTACTGTGATTACAGGCCTGACCCACAGCACCCGACCCGAATGACCCCTTTTAAATCAGTTTATAAATTTTGAATTTTAACGCATGGATTTAAAAAAATTATTCAGCAGGCCGGGCGCGGTGGCTCACGCCTGTAATCCCAGCACTTTGGGAGGCCGAGACGGGCGGATCACGTGATCAGGAGATCAAGACCATCCTGGCTAACACGGTGAAACCCCGTCTCTACTAAAAATACAAAAAATGGCCGGGCGCGGTGGCTCAAGCCTGTAATCCCAGCACTTTGGGAGGCCGAGAAGGGCGGATCACGAGGTCAGGAGATCGAGACCATCCTGGCTAACCCGGTGAAATCCCGTCTCTACTAAAAAATACAAAAATCTAGCCAGGCGAGGTGGCGGGCGCCTGTAGTCCCAGCTACTCGGGAGCCTGAGGCAGGAGAATGGCGTAAACCTGGGAGGCGGAGCTTGCAGTGAGCCAAGATGGCGCCACTGCACTCCAGCCTCGGCAACAGAGCGAGACTCTTTCTCAAAAAATAATAAAAATTAGTAGTCAGTAAATAAGACTGAGGGTCCTGGATATGGCAAAACACAAACTGGTGTGGTAAGCATCTGGATATTCCCCCTGCTGGGAGTGCCTGGAGATGCGTGGTCTCGGCAGAGCTACTCACATTTCTTTTAAGTTTCTGCTCAGGACACACAGCTCGAGTCCCCCGGCACCCCTGCCATCATCACCACTACCACAGCTGAGTGATGCGCCGCCCGACCCTTCACCAAATGCCCAGGCCAGGCTGGGCATTTAGGATGGGAAGGTGCTGGGCAATTCCCAAGGCGGGAACGGGATGCTTCTCACCTGTGACTGACGGCCAGGCCAGCACAGCGCTTGTGCGCCTGAGCCTGATGAGACCCTGGCCGGGCCTGGCGGTTGCACAGACCAACCTCCCTAGGGTCCCAAACCCCTGGGAGCCTGCGACCACCCAGCTCCAGTCTGGGCTCTCACTGTTACTGGAAAGAGTCCCGATCCAGACTTCAAGAGAGGGTTTGTGGATCTTATGCAAGAAAGAATTCAAGTCCAGTCCATGAAGTGAAAGCAAGTTTATTAGGAAAATAAAGGAATAAAGAATGGCTACTCCATAGACAGAGCAGCCCTGAGGACTGCTGGTTGCCCATTTTTATGGCTATTTCTTGATGATATGCTAAACAACGGGTGGATAATTCACGCCTCCCCTTTTGAGATCATATAGGGTAACTTCCTGACGTTGCCATGGCATTTATAAACTGTCATGGCGCTGGTGGAAGTGTAGCAGTGAGGACGACCAGAGGTCACTCTCATCACTATATTGGTTTTGGTGGGTTTTGGGCGGCTTCTTTATTGCAAGCTGCTTTATCAGCAAGGTTTGTATGACCTGTATCTTGTACTGACCTCCTATCTCATCCTGGGACTAAGAATGCCTTAACTTACTGGGAATGTAGCCCAACCGGTCTTAGCCTTAGTTTACCAAGCCCCTATTCAAGATGGAATTGCTCTGGTTCAAACGCACCTGACACTACCCCCCAGGCGGAGGACCGGGTCCCCAGGGGGCAGGCGGGCCTCCACAGATCCGGGGCCATTCATCTTCGCAGGGCCGCAGCCAGCCGCAGGGCGCCCTGCTCCCAGGTGTAGCCAAAATGGCCCTGAATCTGTTTCCACCAGGCCGGGGCGGGGCGCGAAGAGGCGCAAGCCACTGACTGGGCCAGGCACAGGCACAGGCAAGAAGCGGTTTGGAGGAGGCAAGAATCTGGTTGGGCAAGACAAGGAACTAACCGAGCAGGCGAGACGCTGATTGGATGAGGCAGGTTGCTTATTTGGCAAAGCGTGACTCTTACTGGGCATCGTGTGTCGCCGCTTGGTCGGAGCGGTGCGGTGATTGGGTAGGTCAGTTCGGGCGGGCTGAGCGCGCGGGCTTTGGGGACTTGTCGTTTCCGGCCTCCAGCCTGAAGCGGTGCGGTGATTGGGTAGGTCAGTTCGGGCGGGCTGAGCGCGCGGGCTTTGGGGACTTGTCGTTTCCGGCCTCCAGCGTGAAGCGGTGCGGTGATTGGGTAGGTCAGTTCGGGCGGGCACCTGGGCTTTGGGGACTTGTGGTTTCCGGCCTCCAGCGTGAAGCCGACTGTGGGCTTTGGAAAGTCGGCGGTTGTGTGTACTGGTGCTTTACGCTTAACGGGGCGACGCTTCGGGAGAGAGGCAGAATCAGCCTCCCAGAGCTGTGGGCTCGGCTGGGTCGCCACTCCGCCATTAACCGCCCCCCCCCCCACCAACAACCCCTCCGCCAGCGTCCCCCTCGCTTGTCAGCGTCCCCCGGGCCTACAGCCTTTGACGCACTTCGAGGTGGAGACCTGGCCTTGGAAAGCACCCGGGGAGCCACTCCATAGCCTGTGCAACTAGGAGGGACCCTCCTCGCTCGGACCCATGCTGGCCATGCTGAATAACCCCGCAAATTCTCACAACAGTGACAGGGAATCGCGAGCTGTGAGGGAAAGGCAAAATCATTTTGCACAGCATCAAATACCACAACCCCGAGTGTGGTTTTACACCCTAAGAAAGAAAGATCACGTTACTGGAGGATAACTTTTGTGTGGTGCAAATGTCAGTGATTTTATGTTTTTGGATGCACTGTAGTCCACTGAGGCATTTTATTTGTAAGCATTACACCCCTAGAAAAAGAATCCCAGGATTTTCCCTCTTGTGTATTATTGTCTTGATGCTTCGTGGTCCATGGTGCCGGCTGAAGTCAGTACAATGAAACCAAATTGACGGGATGGAAGCAGATTATTCTGCCGTTTTTCTAGAACTTTGAGTACATCAAATCTGGGGCTGATCATTCCACACTTGTTTAACCTGCCTGTGAGGTTCACAACAATTTCCCCAGCTCTATGATCATCAGTGATGTCAAATTTACCAATGTAACCATGCTTCATCATCACAATTAGAAACCGGAGAATGTCTTTGGAGCACCGCCTAATAAGAATCTGTCTTTTTTTTTTTTTTTTCTGAGACGGAGTCTCGCTCTGTTGCCCAGGCTGGAGTGCAGTGGCGCGATCTCGGCTCGCTGCAAGCCCTGCCTACCTGGTTCACGCCATTCTCCTGCCTCAGCCTCCCGAGTAGCTGGGACTACAGGCGTCTGCCACTACACCCGGCTAATTTTTGTATTTTTAGTAGAGACGGGGTTTCACCGTGTTAGCCAGGATGGTCTCGATCTCCTGACCTTGTGATCTGTCCACCTTGGCCTCCCAAAGTGCTGGGATTACAGGCGTGAGCCACCGCGCCCAGCAAGAATCTGTCTTTTGCCTCTCTTCAGCATTGTTGATCCTCTTGAGAACATCAGCCAGGATATTCATCTGCATGTGAAGACGGCACCAAAGGATGGTGGAAAGAGCGATTTTTAAAAAATCAAATCTTCTGTTACTTTGTAGTCAGAAGAAAACTACGTAAAAATTAGAAACATAAAAGAATGGAAATCCAAGAGATTTTAGTAAAATCTATTAAAATTAATCAGAGTTTGCTCAACTGGCTGGCTAATCTTCTTGGTAAATAATAAAGATACTCTTGTTGAACAAATAATGGATGTGCTGGAATTAATTGGTCCCACTCTTTGGTTCATTCTTGAGAGGTGATACTGTAGAGTTCTGAATGGCTGAGGAGACTGTTTTTACCAATTAACATCCCTGGGCAAGTTCTTCAACTGCATGTGTTCTCAAAGAAGCTAACATTTTTGTAACCTCTTTTTACAAATTTTAAATTGATTTTTGAGACAAAGTCTCTCTCTCACACTGGAGTGCAGAGGTGCAATCATAGCTCACTACAGCCTCAAACTCCTAGACTGGAGCATTCCTCCTACCTCAGCCTCCTGAGTAGCTGGGACTACAGGTGCGCCGCCACACCTGGCTTTTTATTTATTTTATTTATTTATTTTTTTGAGACAGGATCTCACCATGTTCCCCAGGCTGATCTCTAACTCCTGGCCTCAAATGATCCTCCCAGAGTTCTGGGATTACAGGTATGAGCCACTGTGCCCAGCCTCATATATCTTTTCTTTTCTTTTTTTTTTTTTTTGAGACAGAGTCTGGCTCTGTTGCCCAGGCTGGAGTGCAGTGGCGCGATCTCGGCTCACTGCAACTTCCGCCTCCCGGGTTCATGCCATTCTCCTACCTCAGCCTCCCAAGTAGCTGGGACTACAGGCGCCTGCCACCATGCCCGGCTAATTTTTTTTTATTTAGTAGAGACGGGGTTTCACGCTATTAGCCAGGATGGTCTTGATCACCTGACCTCATGATCCACCCTCCTCGGCCTCCCAAGGTGCTGGGATTACAGGCTTGAGCCACCGCACCTGGCCCCTCATGTACCTTTTCACTGGTGTACTGGATGTATGGAACGTGGACCCTCTAGGCGTGAATCCTCTTTCTGACAACCACAGACCCAGTGAGGAGCAGAGTCAGGATTTAAACCACATCTAATACTTGTGTCTAGTGTGTCAGCTCCCACACGTGCAGTCTCTCTCCCTGCCTTCCCCTTCCTGTCTTGCAAGTACAGGTGGGGATACACAGTATTTAAAGATAAATGCTGGCATATATGTAGACCTTCTTATCCAGAGTTGGCCACTACACTCTCCTGCCTTTCCTAACTTTGCTACTCTCCCTTCAAGAGATGGAGTTTAACCCCCTTCCCACTTAATCTGGCTGGCCTTAGTGACTGGCTTGTAAAGGATAGACTGTCCTAGGGTGACACCATGTGACCTAGGCTGGGTCAGAAAAAGCCATGCTGTTTCTGCCTAATTCTGTTGGAACCCTGGCTCTTCAGATGAGAGAACCCAACACAACTGAACTCAGCCTTAGAGCCACCTCAAGCCCAGGTGCCAGCCATGAGATGAGCCATTCCATACCTTGGAATGGACCCACTGACCTTGTACCTTGTAGTCTGTTAGCTCTCCCATACCCTAGTATGTTCTCCCCCCTTTCCTACTCCTGGGTCCCTTATTTTCCCAGACCCAGCTCAAACCATCACCTCAGTTCCTGAAGCTATCACTAAAGCTTTGGACTCATACTGTCTAGGATTTGGAATCTGGGAATTTTGAGTTTACCAGGTTCTAATCTCAAGCATCCTATTCTTTGGTTCATTCTTGAGAGGTGATATTGTAGAGTTTTGAACAGCTGAGGAAGCTGTTTTTACCAACTAACATCCCTGGGCAAGTTCTTCAACTGCATATGTTCTCAAAGAAGCAACATGTGCCGTATCAAAGTGCTGAAATGACTAGAAGCAACACAGCAGCCACAAGGCCCATGCCCAATGTGTGAATGGCAATAGGGTTGCTGGTGTACCACTGTCATTCTCCAGGCACATGGGCTCAAGGCATCTACTCTGGTCCTGTCTCCAAGGGTTTTTCATTTCTGCAGAGAAAGGAGGTACTCTCACCCTAGATGGCATGACTGCACCTCACCCTTGTGGGCAAGACCCGAGGGTTCTAAAGAAGCTATGCAAAGTAGCACTCAACCAGTGTCTTGAACCTAAGTATTTTTGGTCCAGAGTTTTATGTTTTAAATGTTACACAGAACTCAAGAGCAAAGGTGGAGCCTAGAACAAGGAATGGAGCGGGTCATATACTATGGGCTATGTGACCTGGAGAAAGAATGTGAACCGTGGGCAAATACATGCTCTAGTACTGCCAGTGTCTTTTTGCTTAAGTGATGGGCTCCTGGGCAGAGCAGTTGCCTCCCTTGTGATAGTCTCTCAGGAAAAATGGAAACACAAACCAAATGAAGCTAGGCATAGTGGCGCATGCCTGTAGTCCCAGCTGCTTGAAAGGCTGATCCAGGAGGATCCTTTGAGCCCAGGTGTTTGAGGCTACAGTAAGCTATGATTCTACCTCTGCACTCTAGCTTGGGTGACAGAGTGAGATTCTGTGTCAAAAAAACAAAAGAAACATGAATATTCCCAGGAAGCCCCACACTTGCCTGGGGTTTCCAGCCCTTTGGGTTTAAGTTTTCCTTACCTCTACCTAACCATGTCATGACAACCCCCTAAGGAACAGAAAGATCTAGTCATCCCAACTCACATAGTATCTTGTGCCCAAGGTGCTGCAACTTTGCACAGAATCTTCTAGAACTATCTGATAATCTCCCTCCTTGTTTTAATGTTCTTTAAATATTAATCATTACTATAGAGGTATTTAAGTAGGCAGGAAATACACAGGTTCTACACAGAAATAGATCAATAGTTTATTTATCCACACTATCTTTTAATCCTTAATTCATATACATAAATACTGTGGTACTGTGGATATAATATCAGTGCAGATTGTTAATTACCTGGCTTTTTAAAAGTTATTATATAACATTTCAGATTTTATTAATCTCATTTTTTTTTTTTTTTTTTGAGACGGAGTCTCACTCTGCCGCCCAGGCTGGAGTGCAGTGGCCAGATCTCAGCTCACTGCAAGCTCCGTCTCCTGGGTTCACGCCATTCTCCTGCCTCAGCCTCCCGAGTAGCTGGGACTACAGGCGCCTGCCACGTCGCCCGGCTAGTTTTTTGTATTTTTTAGTAGAGACGGGGTTTCACCGTGTTAGCCAGGATGGTCTCGACCTCCTGACCTCGTGATCCGCCCGTCTCGGCCTCCCAAAGTGCTGGGATTACAGGCTTGAGCCACCGCGCCCGGCCAAATCTCACTTTTAATGACTAAATGAGTGAACAAACAATATCAAGTGAATGGGAAATCTTTTTTCCAACTAATGTTAATAACTCTTCACTCATTTTATTTATTTATTATGTGCTGGGTAGTCTCCTCAGCTGTCCTTTGGTTTTGGGAATGTCCTCACTCAATGCTTCCCTTTCACATTCAGTTCTGATTCACAAGCAGGCCTGTGCACATTATATTGTAGGGTCAAGCTGAAAAGACAAGGTTTCTTCAACTGGCTTGAGCGCTATGAGGTAGGCTGTTTCTTCTTTCGCTTTGTCCTATTGTGGGTTCTCTGGTGCCCGATAAGGTGTGAGCTCTGGGTGAAGGCCTTTCCACATTTGTTGCATGCATATGGGCGCTCCCCGGTGTGGGTCCTCTGATGTCTGATGAGGTGGGAGCTCTGGCGGAAGGCTTTTCCACAGTCCTGACACTTGTAGGGCTTAGCGCCAGTGTGAGTCCTCAGGTGCTGGGAGATGGCTGAGCGATCATTGAAGGTCCTCCCACACTCCTGACATTCAAATGGTCTCTCTCCAGAATGAACTCTCTGATGCTGTGTGAGGGAAGAGCTCTGAACAAATCCTTTCCCACAGGCTTGGCACACATAGGGCCTCTCTCCTGTATGAATTTTCTTATGCACAGAAAAGTATCTTGGGTTCCGGAATATTTTACCACATTCACTGCATCGGCAAACTTGGCTCCCCTTGTGAATTCTTATAAACGTAATCTGTTTAGCAGTCCGACTGAAGGTTTTCCTGCAACCATTGCCTTCCTTGGCCTTTTGCCTTTCATAGCTCTTCTGATGAATTTTTACACGTGAACTATGTTTCATGCTTTTAACTTGTGAGTCACATTTGCGTAATTGTTTTCTAGGAGGAATTTTCTGGAGCAAAACTTGGTTTGTGTTAAGAGCACCATTGTTTGCCTGGGAATCAACGCTGTCAATTTTCTGGAGCGAAACTTGGTTTGTGTCAAGAGTACCACTGTTTGCCTGGGACTCATGGTTGTCAAAGTGCTTCTTCTGAGGAAGGTCTTTTTCTTGAGCAGACTCCACCTGCTTCAACACTGTTTCTTGGACTTCCTGGACTCCACCCTGCAAGGTATCTTCTAATGTAGAGGACAAGGCACAATCCCTTGAGGATTCTTGCACTTTCAGGCTGGGGGATGGTTCTTCCTCAGGAATGTCAGAATTTGGAGCTAACTCTTTATTTTCCAATGTAGTCTCCCACCCTGAAAAAAATAAGCAAAAGATGTAGATACAATAGAGAGATGTGCTAGGACAGGTCTGAGAGCATGAAATGCATAACTAAGTTCAAAACTCAGGATTTTTTTTTTCCAAGTAGAGTCATGCAACCTGGAGAGAGACTGAAAAGCAATGAAGCAGCAGGGAGGGAAGCACTGACCTTGGTGAACAAGGGACAGAAAGGGCAGGGAGTATTCTCTGAGCTCTTCGAGTTCCTGTTCTCTCATACTCCCTCAGGAGATAGACAGCAAATCACTCCTTCACTGGACCTAAGGCTGCTTCTGGCCAACCAATGCCCCCACCCCTTTAAGTCTACAGTTCCACTTAACAGGCCCTGGATGGAGCAAGGGCCCCTTGAGGGAATGCCCAGTGTGGAGTCCAGAGAAGGTAAACACCCCTGACTTGGGGCTCCTGTGACCTACCAGCCCTGAGGTGGGTGAAGAGGGGGCACAGCCTTACCCACAGAGACCAGGTGCCCAAAGGTCTCCAGCATCACATCGCGGTACTCGGTCCTCTGTGTCGGGCCCAGCAGCCCCCACTCTTCCCGGCTGAAGTCCACAGCCACATCCTGGAAGGTAACTGGCTCCTGTAACATCACACGTGTGTCTATGCTCAGCGAGAGTGTCAGAGGGTTGTCAATGAGGGCAGAAGAAAGGCCAGCTGGGAGGTTCTGACAGAGCTCACTGTGCTAGGGACTCTCCTGCTTTGGGGATTTGCTCAGAGACACCAACCCAGGGCCCACAAGAGTTCTACTGGGTCCAAACCAGGGTCTGGGTCTCAGGCTGGGAGGCAGAGCCCTTGCTTCATAAAGAGCTCCAAGTGCAACAAGCAAACAACTCCATCCTAACGGCTCTATCCAGCTTGCCGAGTGCTGAAATCTTCCCGCTGCAGAAGGTTCTCCATCTATTAATACTGTCTTCCCACTTGGTGGAAATGACAACCAAGCCCCTGCCTTTGTCGACAGGGCTGACCTGGGGGAGGGCAGTCACCCTGGCACAGCCATGACTGTTCCCTTCTGGGGAACTGACCAGGACTTTGGGAAGAAGAGGTTCCCCCAACCCTGCTTTACCAGGATCTGAGGCATTTTGCTTACATGGGGCAGAATCTGCCTAAGAAGAAAGGGGAGTGGCCAGGCGCGGTGGCTGACACCTGTAATCCCAGCACTTTGGGAGGCTGAGGCGGGTGAATCACCTGAGGTCAGGAGTTCGAGACCAGCCTGGCCAACATGATGAAACCCCATGTCTATTAAAAAATACCAAAAATTAGCCAGGTGTAGTGGTGGCTGCCTGTAATCCCAGCTACTCAGGAGGTTGAGACAGCAGAATCACTTGAACCTGGGAGGCAGAGGTTTCAGTGAGCTGAGATCGTGCCATTGCACTCCAGCCTGGGCAACAAGAGCAACACTCCATCTCAAAAAAAAAAAAAAAAGGAGGAGGAGGAAGAAAAAGGAAGAAGAAGAAAGGGGGAGAAAGCAGAGCCATGAAACAGGTTGGCCAGAGATTCTTCCCATCACCTGGGAGCACCTGGATGCAGCCTTGCCTGAAGCCTACTAGAGAAAACATGAGAGCCAATAAATTTACTTCTACGCTTGAGCCAGTATGAGCCTCTTGCAGTGCAAACAGCTGTGACCAATGACACATACATACCAATACCCTAGTGGTCAGCACATCAGAACCAATCTTTTTCACCCACACCCCAGCTCTGGGTTATTCTGAAGCAAACCCCAGATACCAAAGATAAATACCTAAGTATGCATTTCTGAATGAGGGCTCTCTTGTTGTGACCCGGATACGGATGTGCCTGCCTGTGGTAGTTCCACCTTTCAAGTCTCTGTAAACACTTAGTTCCTTCCCTTTTGCCTCCTGCTTTGTCAACTCCTGAGTCACCATGCCTTGTCCCCAATGACGCCATGGTGGCTGGAGGGCAGGGCTGCTCTTCATACTCAGATTGCTTCAGCACAGACCTAAGAGCTCAGAATCTCAGAATGCCCCAGCCTGTGGGAGGTCTTAGGAAAGCCCAGGGCAGAGTGGATGCCTCAGGGGTGGGCCTGCCTCACAGGAGATGCTGTGGCCAAAAAAGGGCGACACTCCCCGCTTACCTCAGGGAGCACTGTCACTGGGCAGATGGCTGCATCCTCCTTCTGCTTCTCCTCCTGCTGGGCAGTGACCTCAAGGCAGCAGGTGGTGCCCTCGGCAGGTTGTCCTGCAGGAAGTACTGGGAGGAGACACCAACCAGAGGAGGTCAGCAGGTGTGGGGACCCTTGGGCAGGGCAAGGGTGGCCTCTTTGCAACCCATGGGGCCACCACACACCTGCATCATACTGTGGCTCCATGACAGCCTCTGTTCCTATCCTCCCTTCTCACCAGCTCAGCTCCCCTCACAGCATGTGCCCGAGTGCCCGCACCTGGATGGGCCCAGGATGGCTCACCTTCCAAGGGTCACAGGGCACCAGTGTCCTCACTGCTGAGACCACTCCTTCCGTTTCTGAGGGCGGCTGGGGGGCCCCAGCCCCTCCTGTGAGGCAGCTGACTGACACCTCCTCCTTAGAGTCAAAGCCCCTGTTTCCAGCCTCCAAGCCCTCCACCCTGCCTATTCAGGCACCTCATCCTTCCTCCCTCTCCCTCCCACCTCGTGGAAGGTGAGACTGTCCCCGGACCCACAACATGCAGCCATCTTGAAGTGAACGTCACCAAGGCTCCTCCACCTAAGGAAACAACAGCTCCACCCAGCCCGAGGGTGCCTCTAACCACGGCTCCTTCATTCTAACTTTTCTCACATGACCCCACATGGTCCACAGGCTTCCACAATGCTAATCCACCCCCAACATCAAGGTGAGCAACAAGATGACTTAGGTTGGCCCACTGGGCCATCCCTTTCTCTTGGCCACAGTGATTAGATCTGGGATGAACACAGCCTATAGCCAGATGATTGGAGCCAACAAGGCTTTAGCTGGAACATTTGGGAAAGAGAAATCCCATGCAGGCAGACAGCCTGCCCATGAGTGAAGCCAGTGGAGAGCAGAAGAGGTAAGAATGAGAGACAGAACAAGTCTGGAGGACACTACTGGAGCTCCTGGGTCCAGCCCTACCTGATGCTCGAGCACCATGGAACTTTTTCAATAAATTCTCCTTCTCCCGTGAGCCATTCTGTGCAAGGCTTTGCAGCAATCACATCCAAGAGTCCCAGCTAACACACTGATCACATAATGTGAGATTCTCAGGGTTCTCTGGAAAGCCTCTTCCCATTGTCTTCTGTGGCACTGATTTATTTCATTCACCCCTGAGGTTAAACACAGGGTGAATTCACTGACTTTCACCTCATTAACCCCACAACTGTCTCCTTGGCACCTAACGAACTAGTTTCCTATTGCTGCTATAGTGAATTGTCACAATGCCAGCGGCTCAGATTAATGCAAATGTATTACCTTATGGTTCTGGAGATAAGAAGTCTGGTTTGTGCCTCACTGGGCTAAAATGAAGGTGTCAGCATGGCTGTGTTCCTTTTGGAGGCTCCAAGGAAGAATCCATTCCTTGCCTTTTCCAGCTTCTAGAGGCTGCCCCCAACACTTGGCTTATGGCTTCTTCCTCTATCAGCTGCTTTTATCATTACATCTCCTCTGACCCTCCAGCCTCCCTCTCCTAAGGGCCTCTGTGGTTATGTTAGATCCACTCAAATAATCCAGTGCATCTCTCCCTCTCAAGATCCTTAAGTTAATTGTTTCTGCAAAGTTCCCTTTGTCATGTGAGGCAACTTATTCACAGAGTCCAGGAGGCAGGACATGGACACCTTTGGGGCAATTATTCTGCCAAGTACAGCACCCCAGACTTGGTGCATCTGACACAACTCATGCAAGTGCCTGCTCTGCTGCCTCGGATACCCGCATCTCCAGGATGCCCTGGCCTCTTAGAATCCCACCATCCCCCTGCAGGATACCTTACCCTTCCCCACAATCACAAACATCAACCAGTCAATCATTCGCTCACATCAGAAACCTCTTCTGGGCACCTGTGAATGTGGAAAATGGAGGTGAGCAATGCAGAAGCATGCACACTCTGTGCAACTCAGCCTGTGAAGAAACCGAGTCTTGGAGTCTTACTTCCAAATACACACTCCACACGTGTACTCTCTCCCCAGTCGGCCATCACCATCGTTCCTATCCAAGACACCACCCATCAAAGGGCATGGCAATAGCTGCGGGTAGCCTGTGTGTCCAGCCTCACCCCCATCCTCTGTCCACCATCCACCACACATGCAGCCTGGTGGATCTCTAAAGGTCAAATCCAGTGGTGCCACCAGTTTCTGGAACGCAGGGATCGAACCCTACTGTTTTAGAAGAACATTTTGCTTTGCTTTAGAACTAAAGTCCCCACTGGCTGTGCCAGCTCCACCTTCTGCTCCCTTCCATCACAGACATACCCGATTTTTCTGAGTTTTGCATTTACTGTGATCCCTTCCATCTTGGCGCTTACAGGCAGTGCTTCCCTCTGCATGGCACATCTTTCCTACCCCCTTTCTTTACCCTGGCCAAGTTCCACTCCACACCAGGTGTCAGTTGCAGACCTTCATGAACCTCACCATCACCTCGAGCTCCTCGCAGCCCCAGCATGTTTCTATGCATTCTCATTTGTCAAATCCCTGTCTCTCCTGCTACTGCAGGCTCCGTGAGCTCAGTAGTCCCGTCTATCTTATCAAGTGCTACAGGGTTTATGGTGCAGCAGGGATGCCAGAGGGATGAAAATGAAGCACTTCATCTGTGTGCATCCATCAGAAGCCCACGAAGGGCTAAAGAATGCAGGGGTTTCAGTGGCTCTGACTCAGGAACACGTGGGGAACGTGGATGTCCTCAGTCTGTATGGAGTGGGCAAAATCATTCCCACGACCTTCCCAGGAAGCCTGGAGTTCTTATCTCCCCCACAGGGTCCTCCAAGACACCCTCATTAAGCTGTCCCTCTACCCACCCTTCCACTTACCTTCCTCCTCAGATATCCAGGTCACACCCTCTACCAGGGCCACCACCTCTTGGCAGTTCTCTGGGTGCTGCGATTCCACCCATGTCCGGAGCTTCACAGGCAGTGCACCTAGGAACTGCTCCAGCACCAGCAGCTCCAGGATCTGCTCCTTGGAGCGTGCCTCAGGCTGTAGCCACTGGTGACACAGCTCTCGGAGCTGGTCCAGGGCCTCCCGGGGACCTGTCATGTCCTTATAACGGAACTTCCGGAACCTCTGGCGAGCGGCCTCAGGGTCACCTGGATGCTTGCCCTGCTGTTGGACCTGCTCACTGGGGGCATCTGGGCTCAGGCTTCCATCTTCAGCATATAGGGCCTGGATCTGGGCATTCCGGGGACCAGCCACCTCCTGGTTCAGTGTGAGGACCTCAACAACCTCAATGTTCATCAGGGGACTCTCAGCAGGAAGAGGATCCAATTTAGGGTCCAGCTGGAGCTCAGGATACTCTGTAAGTCAAAAGCAGAGCAAGAAATGAGAACAAGCACATGAAAAGATGCTCAACATCATTATTCACTAGGGAAATGCAAGTCAAAACCACAGTGGAATATACTTCACACCCACGGGGATGGCTGTTGCCAAAGACGATGGTAACAGGAGAGGATGTGGAAAGACTGGATTGCTCATACACTGCTGGTGGGAATATAAAATGCTGTACCACTCTGCAAAACAGGTTGGCAAACCCTCAGAAGTTAAACACATAGTTATCCATGACCCAGAAATTCCCCCCAAGTATATATAGCTAAGAAAATTGAAAGCATATGCCCCCAAAAACTTCTATAAGAATGTTCACCGAAGTGTTATCTAGAATAGCCAAAAAGTACAAATAATCCATTGTCTATCAACTGAGGAATGTATAAGCAAATTGTGATCTATTCATACAATGAAATATTGGCAATCAAAAGGAATGAAGTACTAATACATGCTACAACACAGGTGAACCTTGAAAACATCATGCAAGCCGGGCGCGGTGGCTCAAGCCTGTAATCCCAGCACTTTGAGAGGCCGAGACGGGCGGATCACGAGGTCAGGAGATCGAGACCATCCTGGCTAACACGGTGAAACCCCGTCTCTACTAAAAATACAAAAAACTAGCCGGGCGAGGTGGTGGGCACCTGTAGTCCCAGCTACTCGGAGGCTGAGGCAGGAGAATGGCATAAACCCGGGAGGCGGAGCTTGCAGTGAGCTGAGATCCGGCCACTGCACTCCAGCCCAGGCGACACAGCGAGACTCCGTCTCAAAAAAAAAAAAAAAAAAAAACATCATGCTAAGTAAAATAAGCCAGACACAAAAGGCCGCATATAATATGAAATGTCCAGAATATAAAAATCCAAAGACAGACAAGTAGATTAGTAATTGTTAAGAAATGGAGAAATTGAGAGGATTGGTGGGAGACTGCTAATGGCTATGGGGTTTCTTTCTTGGGTGAAGAAAATGTTCTGGAATTAGATAGTAGTGAAAGCTGTACAACCTTGTGAATATATTTAAAAACACTGAACTATACACTTTACAGGAATGAACTTTACAATGTGTAAATTATATCTCTGTATAGCTGTTATAGGGAAAAGAACAAAAGGGAATGAGGGTTGAGAAGGGATCTGTGACACTGTACATGTATGCACAGTCACAGCAAAAATAACCTTCTCCAACCTCCACTGGGGACAAGAACGAGGATATCTGGGAATGGCAGGGGCTCTGGGTCCTGGCACAAGAGCACACTGCTAAACTGAACTCCAGGACTGTCCTGAAATGCTGAGGAGGCAGCACAAAACAAGAGGAAACAAGAGAGTCCTCTAAAACTCCCCTCCAAAATGCTCATTCTAAATAACCTGGCCAGTGGGGTGGCTCACACCTGTGATCCCTGCACTTTGGAAGGCCGAGGCAGGAGATTCGCTTCACGCCAGAAGCTTGAGACCAGCCTGGGCAACATAGTAAGACCCTGTCTCTAAAAAAGTTTAAATTAGTCGGGTGTGATGGCATACACCTGTGGTCCTAGCTACTTGGGAGCCCGAGGCAGGAGGGCTGCTTGGGCCCAAGAATTTGATTTTACAGTTATCTATGATTGCACCACTGCACACCAGCCTTGACTACCAAGCCTGACATTGTCCCTAACAAATAAGGCCTTAAAAACAAATATAAAGGCATAAATAACTACAGATTATTACTTCCTTCTGATATTTGTGATGTTTAGTGGCAACGACAAGAGCAAACCTGCAATTTCACCCTTGCTGTGTGAGTATAAATGGTTAGTACAATTCTACCAGGAAGTAGCTCAGCATGAACCAGCAAAGCCACAGCAAGGAACCACAGATACTTTCACTGGATGAATCTACTGGAGCTATTCGGAGATGAAGATAGGTATAGAGGCACCAAGGGAATGAATAAAAACACCACAGCCAAACCAAATATAGCTAACACAGCACTGACCCACAACCTCTGGCAACAAGCACAGGTCAGGACTTAGATGACTGCCAGTATACCCTTTTATTGCTCCCCGCCAAGCCAATAGGGTTCTCCACTCAGAGCCCTCCCTTATGAATGCACGTCTTCTCACTCCCTACCTGCCTTTGACTCTCTCTACAGAACACAAGGGACCGTGGCTGGCTCCCTACTATACCCGGCTCTGAGTCAACCTCTGCGTGTGCTCATCTGGACGGCCTAGGTCTTTATTTCCACAACATACAATTCCTGCCCCGCGCGGTGTGTATTAGGACAAAACTGGAAGAACAGGTAGTGTTGTAACACGGTTTAAGAAAATTGTTAAAAACTCCCTTGTAAGCAGTAAAACCTGCACTAGTTTTAGCTTGATTATTACAACGCAGAAAAGCGGTCGCAGGGCAGAAAATTACTAGTGTGCAACAGCTGCAGCCATGTTAAAAATAAAAAAGCTCCAGCGGAAGCATCTCTCAGAGCCCGGCGGCCGCCTGCAGGAGACCCTCCTCGGCCCTGGTCTCCGTCATCGCGCACTCAGGATTTCGAGGCCACAACCATAAACCGACCCTTTCGCCCAGATCACCGTCCACACAAGACCCGCTCTCTCTGCCAGCGAAATGGGTCGACGCCTCCAGGCCACGCCTCTAACCCCGCCCCCCGGACCCGGAAAAGCGCCCAGAACGACGTCACCCGCGGGCACTACAGCTCCCAGCAGCCTCCGAGACATGGGCTTCCGGTACCGTTCTCCCCATTTCCCGCTGACAGAGACAGGTCCTGGGCCTACATGGGGCAACGGGGCAGCGAGGCAGGCGCTTCCACGCCTGCCTCACCTGCAAATATTTCGACGGACTTCGCGGGCTGGGGAGACCTTCCGCTGAGGCCACGGCAGGCGACTCCCAACCCCTTCCCTCTCCCGTTCCTCGAGTACAAGCCCTGGTCTGGGCTTCCCGTTTGCGCGCTGCACAGGTTTGACTGGAGGGGCCCAGTGCTGGCACGGGCCCAGGTAGTCAGCTCCGCGCTGGGATCCGCCCAGAGCCAGTGGCTGCGCCGCCTCCTTGCAGCCCAGGCCGTCCTTCCAGCGAGGTGGTGCAGTTGTAGAGCAGGACCTGAGCCACGCTTTTAATTCTCGACCATTCCTAGTCTACGCTTCAAGGGATTTTTCTTCTTGATAAGATTAATCAGACACACTTGAGAACCTATTTCCAACCTCTTCCCCCAAATAAGCTTTTGAGGTATTTTCATTTTGGGGGTTTGCCCTCTCCAACTCATTTATAACTGCTCTGATCTATATTTAATTCCCTTTCTGTTTCTTAGGACTTCTGGGGACTTACTTCGCCCCAAATAACTTTTCTTCATTTGAGGGCATACTTCATTATTTTCTCTCAGTTACAGTGTTTTTTTTGTTTGTTTGTTTTTTTGAGAGTTTCGCTCTTTTTTTTTTTTTTTTTTTTTTTTTTTTGAGGCGGAGTCTCCCTCTGTCGCCCGGACTGGAGTGCAGTGGCCGGATCTCAGCTCACTGCAAGCTCCGCCTCCCGGGTTCACGCCATTCTCCTGCCTCAGCCTCCGAGTAGCTGGGACTACAGGCGCCCGCCGCCTCGCCCGGCTAGTTTTTTTTGTATTTTTAGTAGAGACGGGGTTTCACCGTGTTCGCCAGGATGGTCTCGATCTCCTGACCTCGTGATCCGCCTGTCTCAGCCTCCCAAAGTGCTGGGATTACAGGCTTGAGCCACCGCGCCCGGCCTTTTTTTTTTTTTTTTTTTTTTTTTTTGAGGCGGAGTCTCGCTCTGTCGCCCGGACTGGAGTGCAGTGGCCGGATCTCAGCTCACTGCAAGCTCCGTCTCCCAGGTTTACGCCATTCTCCTGCCTCAGCCTCCTGAGTAGCTGGGACTACAGGCGCCCGCCACCTCGCCCGGCTAGTTTTTGTATTTTTAGTAGAGACGGGGTTTCACCGTGTTAGCCAGGATGGTCTCGATCTCCTGACCTCGTGATCCGCCCGTCTCGGCCTCCCAAAGTGCTGGGATTACAGGCTTGAGCCACCGCGCCCGGCCGAGAGTTTCGCTCTTAATCGCCCAGGCTGGAGTGCAGTGGTGCGATCTCGGCTCACTGCAACCTCCGCCTCCCGGGTTCAAGCAATTCTGTCTCAGCCTCCCGAGCAGCTGGGATTACAGGCGCCCGCCGCCATGCCCAGCTAATTTTTGTATTTTTAGTAGAGACGGCGTTTTGCCATGTTGGCCAGACTGGTCTCGAACTCTTGACCTTAGGTGATCCGCCCATCTCGGCCTGCCAAAGTGCTGGATTATAGGTGTGAGCCACCGTACGCCCCAATTACAGCTTTTTTTTTTTTTTTTTTTTTGAGATGGCGTCTCGCTGTCACCCTGGCTGGAGTGCAGTGGCCGGATCTCAGCTCACTGCAAGCTCCGCCTCCCAGGTTCACGCCATTCTCCTGCCTCAGCCTCCCGAGTAGCTGGGACTACAGGCGCCTGCCACCATGCCCGGCTAGTTTTTTGTATTTTTTAGTAGAGACAGGGTTTCACCATGTTAGCCAGGATGGTCTCGATCTCCTGACGTCGTGATCCGCCCGTCTCGGCCTCCCAAAGTGCTGGGATTACAGGCTTGAGCCACCGTGCCCGGCCCCAATTACAGCTCTTAAGGCTTGACTTTTTCCTGAGAAGCAGCTGGGGGTAAGATTTACTGGAGGCCCAGCAGCACTGGACTAAATGCCTAGGACATGGGACATGCACCAACTGAATCTTTACTTCCTGGGGGGGCTCAGTGGCAGACCAGCACTGGGCCGCCAGCACTATTTTAGGTAATCATGCATGACACTTAAAAATCTTAACATGTTACTTCATAAATTCCTAAAATTTTCTTTCTGTATTCCTTGAGGGATTTTAGTGTCTTAGCCCCTAGGAAAACTGTTGGATTCTTCTACTCCACCCTACCCGCTTCTAATGTACTTACTTCTGCTTTAATCTTGATCATCAACCCATGAGGCGCCACACTCTGTTCTGTGCAGTGATCATAAAGCATCTTTTGCATGCTATGGAACCAAGGACACCACAGTGAACAAGACAGGCCACGAACCCAGAAACTGGTGGGGAAGTGATGGACTCATTCTGTGCACCTCAGTCCTCCACATGTCAACCCACAGACTATCCCAAGACCTTTAGGACAATCCTTACCACTGTCTATTCCAGGAAATTAGCTGCTCCACTTCATGGAGGAGAAAATGGGAGCTCTTATGTTCACCAGCAGGCAGAGGTAGAAATGGATTCTCATTCCACAGACATGACTGACCCAACCCACTTATGTGGAGCTGCATGATCCCTATCAGCTGGAACTCCAAATGGCTTTGAGCCCAGCAGCTGAATGAGCCCGTAGCAACGCAGTCCCCTCACCTACAACTGTCTAATGGGTTATGAAACAAATTCACTGAGGCTCAGAGCAAGGGGTTTAATCAAGAGAGATTAACTTCTTGAGCCTGAGTTTCTTCACCCGAAGTGATTGGATACCGTCCAGGCACAGCATGTGGTAAGGGCTGAGAGGAGCTGCTGCTTTCTCTCTCTTGACACTATCTTCTTCTCTCAGGATATTTCTACCTCTCTGCTGCTTCCCTTCCAGGGTGACAAACAGCCTTAGGCAGCTGTCTTCCTCACAGTGCTGTTTTCCAGTGAATGCTGATTAGCCAGGTATACCAGTCCAAAATACAACGAAAAGCAATGATCTTTTCAGCAGCTTGTTGTGGGGGAAGAGTCAGAAAAGTACTTACCCTCAGTTCCCCTAACCCCTGGGCACAGTACTCTATCACTTTTCCTCCTTGTCGGGAAAGCTCTCAGCTTTCCTGTCTCCTCTGTCATCATTCCCTCAGTGCCACTAAGCTCCCTGTTGGATTACCTTCTGCGTCTGTCTCCTCCAGTGGACCACTGAGGCTGCCAACTGGGACTTGTGGATCTCACACCCCAAAGTAGAGCCTAGAGGAGGATCTGCCAAAGGCTGCTGATGATCTTTACATCACTCAGTTTTCGAGTCAATGACAGAACCACCATTTCACGAAGGCTGCCCACAGTTGCAGGCAGCAAAGGTACAACCCATACACAAAAGAAATACGCCTGGCGCAGTGGCTCACGCCTGTAATCCCAGCACTTTGGGAGGCCGAGGCCGACAGACCATAAGGTCAGGAGTTTGAGACCAGCCTAGCCAACATGGTGAAACCCCATCTCTACTAAAAACACAAAAATTAGCTAGGCGTGGTGGTGTGCGCCTGTAGTCCTAGCTACTCGGGAGGCTGAGGCAGGAGAATCGCTTGAACCTGGGAGGCTGAGGTTGCAGTGAGCCAAGATTGTGCCACTGCACTCCAGCCTGGGCGACAGTGCAAGACTCCATCTCAGAAAGCAAAATAATAATAATAATAATAAATTCATGCTGGGATAGGCTAGGAACCCTCTGGGATAGGCTAGGAACCCTGCCCAGGCTTGCAGAGTGGATGATATGGTTTGATTCTGTGTCCCTACCAAATCTCAGGTTGAAAAGTGATGCTGTGTTGGAGGTGAGGCCTGATGAACCTTCAAGAATGGCTTAGCACCATCCTTCTGGTGATAAGTTAATTCACACGAGATCTGGTTGTTTAAAAAAGTGTGGCTGGGCAGAGTGGCTAACGCCTGTAATCCCAGCACCTTGTGAGGCTAAGGTAGGTGGATTGCTTGAGCCCAGGAATTTAGACCAGCCTGGGCAACATGGCAAAACCCCATCTCTACAAAAAATTAGCCAGGTGTAGCAGCATGCGCCTGTAGTCCTGGCTACTCAGGAGGCTGAGGTGGGAGAATCACTTGAGCCCAGGAAGTCGAGGCTGCAGTGGGTCATGATCGCACCACTGTACTACTGCCTGGGTGAGAGACCTTGTCTAAAAAAAAAAAAAGTGTGTGGCACCTTCTTCCTCTCTCTGGCTTCTGTTTTTGCCATGATGTGCCTGTTTCCTGCCTTCCACCATGAGTAAAAAGCTCCCTGAGGCCTCCCCAGAAGCCAACCAGATGCCAGTGCCACCCTTGTACAGCCTGCAGAACTGTGGGTCAATTAAACTTCTTATCTTCATAAATAACCCAGTCTCAGGTAATTATAGCAATGTAAGAACGGCCTAACATAAAGGGCAACAAAGGAGTTGGGTTTCAAACCCTGTTATTTCATGCCCTTGACACTAAGGGGGTCTCCCACAGCCAGCATCTTACTTTTCCTAGAATAAGGCTTTTCATCCAGAGGTCCACATGTGCACCACCCTCCTGCCTGGCATAGTCTTCCCCAGCATCTTCACCTGATTCGCCTTTCCCATTCAGCTCTGAGCTCAAATGTCACCTCCTCAGAACCATCTTCCTGCTTAGTTCTAAACTACTGCTGCCCACCCATATCTCGCTTGTCCCCCACCAACATATCCCATTGTTTCCTTCTCTTTCCAACAGATTACCATCCCAAACACCTGATTAATTTATCATGTCTGTCACCCTATCTAGAGCAGTGCTGTCCAATGGAACTTTCTATAAATGAGATGTTCTAATCTGTACCGTCCAACATAGTAGCATTAGCTGCAGGGCCAATGAGCAGTTGAAAGGTGCCCAGTGCGACTGAGGTAATGAATGGGCAAGCTCATTTTTGGTGATTCAGTCAGCCATGGAATGGATGTAGGCTCAATGAAAGCAGGTGTAAGACCTGCCCCACTCGTCACTGTGATCCAGTCCTGGAACAGTACCTGGAATCCTGGCAAGTGCTCAAGTAATATTTGTTGATTCAACATAGCTTCTTCGTAACATGAGAGCACACATAGTTTGCACCCCACTTGCTTCTTTTCAGCCAAGCCCATGTCAGGGACTTGTATTTCTGGTCCCATGGTAAAATGGCTCCAGCAGCATTTCTCCAGAGGTTGATGGGTAGAATGACTTCAGGACACTAGTGCTGAAACACATCAGTGCAGTTTCTCCAGAGGTTGATGGGTAGAATGACTTCAGGACACTAGTGCTGAAACACATCAGTACTTCTAGCCTTTTTAAGCCCTCAAAATAAGTTAATACTTCTATTTATCAAGTATTCCACACTCCAGCACTTACAACTTTCTTCAAATAGGTCCTGCTCATCCTTAATAATTTATTCTTTGGTATAACTTTTTAAAGGTTTTAATATCTTTTGTATATCCATGTCAAATTTGATATTCCTGGTGTAAACCAAAGCTTGTTCTTTCTTTTTGAGATGGAATCTCACTCCGCAGCCCAGGCTGGAGTGCAGTGGTGCGATCTCTGCTCACTGCAACACCCGACTCCCGGGTTCACGACATTCTCATGCCTCAGCCTCCTGAATTACAGGTGCACGCCACCACGCCCAGCTAATTTTTTGTATTTTTGGTAGAGACAGGGTTTTACCATGTTGGCCAGGCTGGTCTTGACCTCCTGGCCTCAAGTGATCCATTCATCTTGACCTCCCAAAGTACTGGGATTGAGCCACCCCAGTACACGTGTGAGCCACCATACCTGGCCAAGCGAAGCTACTACTATACATTTATTTTGTAATGTCATTTTGCTGAATCTTTTTTTTTTTTTTGAGACAGAGTCTTGCTCTGTCGCCCAGGCTGAAGTGTAATGGCGCAATCGCGGTTCACTGCAACCTCTGCCTCCCGGGTTCAAGCAATTCTCCTGCCTCAACCTCCCAAGTAGCTGGGATTACGGGCGCCCACCACCACACCTGGCTATTTTTTGTAGTTTTAGTAGAGACAGGCTTTTGACATGTTTGCCAGGCTAGTCTCAAACTCCTGACCTCAGGTGATCCACCTGCCTTGGCCTCCCAAAGTGCTGGGATTACAGGCCCAAGCCACTGTGCCTGGCCAAATAGTATCATTTTAATAGTATTTCAGAGGTGTGCACCCCGGCATGCATGGCTAATTTTTAAATTTTTTGTAGAGCCCAGGAATTGCTATGCTGCCCAGGATGGTCTCCAATTCCTGGCTCCAGCAATTCTCCCACTTCAGCCTCCCAAGGTGTTGAGATTATAGGTGTGAGCCACTGCACCCAGCCCTGTCTTTAATGGGAAGGTAAAAAATCTCCACTGCTCAGGGCAGTACTCAGATGCAAGTGGTCAATTTGTTCTAACAAAACAAAACAAACAAACAAACAAAGTTAATTTTAATGTTTCTCCTAGGACTAATTTTGGCAACTCTATACTTTTCCAAAAATCTTTCCATGTTTTGTTTGTTCATTCCTACACTCAACAAATAATTACTGAGCACCTATACTGTGTCAAGAACTGGACCAGGAAGCAGTGACACAACAGGAAGGAGCTACCATTTCCATCCTATGAGCACGGTTAAGGGCAGCACCTCCAAAAATTAATATAAAATTCCAAAGAAGTCTCCACGTTTTTCCACTGATGATCAACTGACACACAACCATATTTGTGTGTTTGCACTTGACTGTGTATTTTATTTTTAAATTTTTAAATTTAAATTTAACATTTTTAAATTTAAATTTAAAATTTTTATCCTAGTCTTCTCTGTACTGTTCCAATTGTTGTATAAGCCAAAGCAAGCACACTTGAATTTTAATAGCTTATATATATATTTATATATTAAAATGTCATATACTTTACACACATGCGGTTTCAAATCAGTCACAAAGAAGTTTCTCATTCTTTGTAACAGCTGTGCAAAGTGCTATAACTAAAAACTACATGTGGCCGGGTGCGGTGGCTCAAGCCTGTAATCCCAGCACTTTGGGAGGGAGGCCGAGACGGGTGGATCACGAGGTCAGGAGGTTGAGACCATCCTGGTTAACAAGGTGAAACCCCGTCTCTACTAAAAAATACAAAAAACTAGCCGGGTGAGGTGCCGGGCGCCTGTAATCCGAGCTACTCGGGAGGCTGAGGCAGGAGAATGGCGTAAACCCGGGAGGCGGAGCTTGAGATCCGGCCACTGCACTCCAGCCTGGGCGACAGAGCGAGACTCCGTCTCAAAAAAAAAAAAAAAAACAAACAAAGAAAAAACTACATGTAAAATATCTGTACAGGTTCTTTTCCCCTGTATAGGTTTACTGTTTATTTATTCTTTACTTACTCAAAGTCATTTTGGCATTTTGTCTACCCACAACGTGAGTTCTTGGAATATTATTTTCTTCTCTATTTCTGATTTATTATTATTCTTTTTTTTTCCTTAAAGTCATTGCTCCTCTTTCTATAGGACTGTTGATGGTATTTTTCTTTCCCCCCAAAAATGTCTGCTTCAAACACTTAGTTCGTTTGTTTTCCTTCTTAATTACTAGTTAAGACATTTCAGGCTTTGAAGTTATCCCTGAGTACAAGCCCTGAAACACAGGGAGAGTGGTCCCCAGATAAGAGGGTCACAATTTACGTAAGTCTTAGAGGTCAGATATGTGAGAGGTGACACAGAATGTGAAGTGTTCTTCAATAAAAGATCACAAAGCATGAGATCACTCTGCTTCACTGAATTCCAGCCAAAACATGTTTGACAGCCACCCAACATTCCAGACTCAACCTAGTTGCCAAGAATGTGGGCCCCACAAAGTTCTTTGTAGCACTCAAAGATTTTCCTGGCTGGGTGCAGTGGTTCATGCCTGTATCCCCAGCACTTTGGGAGGCCAAGATGGGCGGATCACGAGGTCGAGACCATCCTGGCTAACACGGTGAAACCACGTCTCTACTAAAAAAAAAAAAAAAAATTAGCCAGGCGTGGTGGCGGGCGCCTGTAGTCCCAGCTACACGGGAGGCTGAGGCAGGACAATAGCGTGAACCCGGGAGGCGGAGCTTGCAGTGAGCCGAGATTGCGCCACTGCACTCCAGCCTGGGCAACAGAGCGAAACTCCGTCTCAAAAAAAAAAAAAAAAGATTTTCCTTTACCTTCTCTTACCTACCCTTTTGTTTCAAAGCCTGGCCTTGTATTCAGTCTTCTCTTTGAAGACATATTCTTGTCTCCTGCAACTTCTTCAGACATCTATTTGCTCAACAGTATGTACTGAGCTCCTAGTAATTCAGTCATTGTGTTAGCAAATGGGGACATACAGAAGGAAAAGAACACCTGCTCTCATCCATATTTTAAATATTTGTTCTAAATGTTCAGGTCAGATAATAAGCAAATTAGAAGAGACAAGACTACATTTACATACTTATCAGTGTTTTATGTAGGATTTGCCTTCTCTACAACATGATATAAAAATAGGATGAGACATTTCATTTTTATTATTCAATGGGGTTCTTTCCAGTGTGCATTTTTTTTGTTCTGTCACGTAAGTTGAGAGTTAAGGCTGGTTATTTGTCTGCACAGATTACATTCACAGGATGTTTGCCCATATGAGTCCTCTGATGCTGAAAACAATGAGGACTCCTACTGAAGGGGTTCCCAAAATGCTGTGTTCAGGGAGGGATCCTTGCCAGTGAGTTCTGGGACACCCGAAGCCTTTCCAACCCTATGTTCTTAGGTAATCTCTAGTACAACTTCTGTGATGCTGAATAAGAGAGCTATGCATGAAATCCTTCCCACAGCAATTATATTCTCATGGTTTCAAAAGCTCTTCGATGTAATACTCAATGTAAGAACTTTTCCAGTATGAATTCTCTCAAGATAAGACTGAGTTAGGCCAGAAGTCTTTCCTCACATGATCTATTTCTGAGGTTTCTTCCCTGTGTGGGTTCTCAGATGTTGAAAAGTTCATGAAAAGGACTTACTTCATTTGGGGTGTTTGCTGGTTAATGTCCCATGAAAGATGGCAAAGACATTAAAGAGGGCAAAGACAGGCCGAAAGTGAATTTTTTCAAACTAAACACATTTATTGCATCTTGTTCTTGGATAAAATAATGGTACGCCATTGATCACTCCATGGCCTGTGTGACCTTCTCAAGCTATAAAAAGGATGGAATCTCAAGAAAAATTTGGCTTTCTTCCTCCCAATAAAACACTCTCCTTGCCGGGCGCGGTGGCTCACGCGTGTAATCCCAGCACTTTGGGAGGCCGAGGTGGGTGGATCACAAGGTCAGGAGATCGAGACCATCCTGGCTAACACAGTGAAACCCCATCCCTACTAAAAATACAAAAAAACTAGCCGGTGTAGCGGCGGGCGCCTATAGTCCCAGCTACTCGGGAGGCTGAGGCAGGAGAATGGCGTGAACCCGGGAGGCGGAGCTTGCAGTGAGCCGAGATCGCGCCACTGCACTCCAGCCTGGGGGCAGAGCGAGACTCCGTCTCAAAAAAAAAAAAAAAAAAAACACTCTCCTCATCAAACTTACTTTTTCAGACTCATGTTTGGTCTATGTTTCAAAAAGCTGCTAAGTTATTTGTAGGACTCATTTCCTACTTAACTTTGTTTTCTTTTCTGCAGTGGCAGGATCCCAGCTCACTGCAACCTCCACCTTCCAGGCTCAAGCCATCCTCCCACCTCAGCCTCCCAAGCAGCTGGAACTATAGACACATACCACCATGCCTGGCTAACTTTTGTATTTTATGTAGCAACAGGGTTTCACCATGTTGCCCAGGTTGGTTTCAAACTCCTGAGCTCAAATGCTCTGCCCACCTTGGCCTCTCAAAGTACCGGGATTACAGGCATGAGCCGCTGTGCCTGGCCCCTACTTAACTTCTTGACAAGTAAAAAATGTAAAATGCCCTGCAGGGTTTCCTAAATCATGACCTTCATAATAGTCTCTTCCCTGCATTCCTTTCCTAATGACTAAACTCTTAACAGTTTACATCTCAAGTGTTCCACCCAGCAGCCACATATATGGCAATGGTTCTTGAAGGGAAACTAGAGAGAGCTGAAGATTTGAGTGCCGCCTAATTTATTTCCCTAAATTGCTTATTGTCACAGCATCATTCCTCATTCAGTGCTTTCCTGAGGATGAAGGCTATTTGTCCTAGCATTTGTTTCCCTTCTACTTAAACCAAGGGTCCCCAACTGCCAGGCCATGAACTGGTACCAGGCTGCACAGCAGGAGCTGAACAGCAGGCAAGTGAGCATTACCCCCTGAGCTCCGCCTCCTGTCAGATCAGCAGTGGCACTGGACTCTCACAGGAGCATGAACCCTATTGTAAACTGTGCATGTGAGGGATCTAGGCTGCATGCTCCTTATGAGAATCTAATGCCTCATGATCTGGGGTGGAACAGTTTCATCTCAAAACCATCCCTCCGCGCCACCAAGGTTCATGGAAAAACTGTCTTCCACAAAACTGGTCCCTAGTGTCAAAAAGGTTGGGAACTGCTGACTTGACTGCCATTCTTGCTATCATGGGAAGCTGGGGAAGCACACAGGGTGAGGTGTCAAAATGGTCCAAGTCTAAACTCAAT
This sequence comes from Trachypithecus francoisi, assembly GCF_009764315.1. Lineage (NCBI taxonomy): Eukaryota > Metazoa > Chordata > Mammalia > Primates > Cercopithecidae > Trachypithecus > Trachypithecus francoisi. The sequence goes on along the minus strand of NW_022681457.1, from coordinate 13,468,980 downwards.
ACCAGTTCTGTGCATTAATTAGAGGCACAGCCATGCCATTGTTGGGAGAAAGCGACCACTTTTGAAGACAGTTCTCTCATCTCACACTCACAGTAAAGCATTCCATTCTAAACACCTATGACTTCCAAACGGATGTTTTTATGTGCTGTGTGGATCTCCTTCTTAGGTATAAATAGGTGTTATTTGACTGGCTTTGGAAACCTTGGAGTGTCTCCATGGTGCCTTCTCATTCATTTGTCATTACAAGAATCAGTTAAGACATGGGACAGTTCAAAAACTTCAATCAATGTGAAAGCTATTGATTTATCCATACTATTAAGTGTGTGTGTGTGTGTATGTATATATATATTTGTTTGTTTGTTTGTTTTGAGACACAGTCTCACTCTGTCACCAGGCTGCAGTGCAGTGGCGCCATCTCGGCTCACTGTAACCTCCGCCTCCTGGGTTCAAGCAATTCTCCTGCCTCAGCCTCCCGAGTAGCTGCGACTACAAGCGTGCACCACTACGCCCAGCTAATTTTTGTATTTTTATTTATTTATTTTTTTGAGACAGAGTCTTGCTGTCACCCAGGCTGGAGTGCGGTGATGCTATCTCGGCTCACTGCAAGCTCCACCTCCTGGGTTCACGTCATTCTTCTCTCAGCCTCCCGAATAGCTGGGACTACAGGTGCCCACCACCACACCTGGCTATTTTTTGTATTTTTAGTAGAGATGGAGTTTCACCGTATTAGCCAGGATGGTCTCAATCTCCTGAACTCGTGATCTGCCTGCCTCGGCCTCCCAAAGTGATGGGATTACAGGTGTGAGCCACCACGCCCAGCCAAGTTTTGTATTTTTAGTAGAGACGGGGTTTCACCATGTTGGCCAGGATGGTCTCAATCTCTGGACCTTGGGATCTGCCTGCCTCAGCCTCCCAAAGTGCTGGGACTACAGGCCTGAGCTACCGCACCTGACCTTTTGTTTTTTAAGACAGAATCTCTCTCTGTTGCCTAGGCTGCGATACAGTAGCATGACCTTGGCTCACTGCACCTTCAACCTCGTGGGCTCAAGTAATCCTTTCATCTCAGTCTCCCAAGTAGCTGGGACTGCAGGCATGTGCCCCATCACTTATTTTGTTTTGTTTTTTTGTGGTACAGACAGAGTCTTACTTTGTTGCTGACACTTTTCTCAAGTAATCCTCCCATCTGGGGCCTCCCAAAGTGCTGGGATTACAGGCCTGAACGACTGTGCCCAGCCTATTGTAACTTTTTGTTTAAAATTATTTCAACATAGGGGCCGGGCGTGGTGGCTCACGCCTATAATCCCAGCACTCCGGGAGGCCAAGGCGAGTGGATCACCTGAGGAGTTCGAGACCAGCCTGGCCCAACACGGTGAAACCCTGTCTCTACTAAAAATACAAAAATCAGCTGAGCATGGTGGTGCGTCCCTGTAATCCCAGCTACTAAGGAGGCTGAGGCAGGAGAATCGCTTGAACCCAGGAGGCAGAGGTTGCAGTGAGCTAAGATCGCACCAGTGCACTCCAGCCTGGGTGACAGAGTGAGACTCCATCTCAAAAAAGAAAAAAAAGATTAAAAATTATTTCAGCATAAAAAGTAAAAAACCGGCCAGGTGTGGTGGCTCACACCTGTAATCTCAGCACTTTGGGAGGCCCAGGTGGGAGGATCACTTGAGGTCAGGGATTCAAGACCAGCCTGGCCAATATGGTGAAACCCTGTCTCTACTAAAAAATCCAAAATATCAGCTAGGTGTGGTGGCAGGTGCCTGTAGTCCCAGCTACACAGGAGGCTGAGGCAGGAGAATTGCTTGAACCTGGGAGGTGGAGGTTGCAGTGACGTGAGATGGGGCCACTGCACTTTAGCCTGCGTGACAGAGTGAGACCCTGCATCAAAAAAAAAAAAAAAGGTAAAAAACGAAACACAAAAAACAGAAACCCCTTATTTCCTCTCCTCAGCAAAGTCTAGGTCTTTACCAGACATCCCCACATCCTTGGCTAATGCCAAAAACTCAGAAATTATTCACTCTCTCACACACACACACACACACACACACACACATTTTTTAAACAAAGGCTGGAGTGCAGTGGTGCTAACATAGCTTACTACACTCTCAACCTCCCAGGCTGAAGTGATCCTCCTGCCTCCACACCCGGCTAATTTTTGTTATTTTTTTGCAGAGACTTGTATTCACCATGTTTCCCAGGCTGTTCTCAAACTTCGGGCCCAAGCAATCCTCCTGCTTTGGCATCCCAAAGTGTTGGGGTTACAGGCATGCGCCACCACACCTGGCCCTTTTATCTCATGTTTTATATATATATATATATTTTTTGAGATGGTATCTTGCTGTGTTGCCCAGGCTGAAGTGCCGGGGAACAATCACAGCTCAATGCAGCCTCAAACTCCCAAGCTCAAGCATTCCTCCTGCCTCAGCCTCCCAAGGAGCTGGGACTACAGGGATGCAACACCACATCTGGCTTATTATTTTTATTTTTAGTAGAGATGATGTTTTGCTGTGTTGGTCAGCTGGTCTTGAACTCCTTAGCTCAAGTGATCCTCCCACTTTAGCCTCCCTAAGTGCTGGGATTCCAGTCATAAGCCATCACACCTGGTCCCTTTATCATATTTTTAAAAGGAGCGACGGACACATAGAGGCACAGTCTTGTAGTCTCAGCTACTCAGGAGGCTGAGGCAGGACAATCACTTGAACCTAGGAGGCAAGAGGTTGCAATGAGCCAAGATTGCACCACTGCCTGCCAGAAGCCTGGGTGACAGAGCAAGACTCTCCAAAAAAAAAGGCCAGGCGGCAGTGGCTCATGGCTCACGCCTGTAATCCCAGCACTTTGGGAGGCCAAGGCAGGCAGATCACGAGGTCAGGAGATCGAAACCATCCTGGCTAACACGGTGAAACCCCGTCCCTATTAAAAATACAAAAAATTAGCCGGGTGTGGCGGTGGGCGCCTATAGTCCCAGCTACACAGGAGGCTGAGGCAGGACAATGGCGTGAACCCAGGAGGTGGAGCTTGCAGTGAGCCGAGATCGCGCCACTGCACTCCAGCCTGGGCGACAGAGTGAGACTCTGTCTCTAAAAAAAACAGAAAGAAAAAAAAAACAAGAAAAAAGATACTGACAAAAAGAATGTACAGTTGGACCTGTATATTCTGTGGGTTCCACATCTGTGGATTCAACAAACTCTGGATTGAAAATATTTGAGAAAAAAAAAAAAAAAGAATGATGTGCCAAACATGGTGGCTAAAGACGGTAATCTCAGCACTTTGGGAAACTGACACCGGGAGGACTGCTTGAGGCCAGGAGCTCAATCCAGCCTGGGCAACATGGTGACAAAAAAATATAAAAATTAGCCAGGTGTAATGGCACACACATGTGGTCCAAGCTAGTCGGGAAGTTGAGGCAGGAGGATCACTTGAGCCCAGGAGCTCAAGGCTGCAGTGAGCCATGATCATGCCACTACCCGTCAGCCTGGGTGATACATAGGGTGAGACCTCAACTCGAAAATATATATGAAGGATGGCTGCAAATGTGCTGAACATGTGCAAACTTTTTTTCCTTGTCACCATTCCCTAAACAGTATAACAACTACTTACACAGCATTTACATCATATTCGGTATTATAAGTAACCTAGAGATGACTTCAACTATATGGGAGGATGTCAGTAGGTCATACGCACACCATTTTATACTGGGGACTTCAGCATCTGTGGGTTTTGTTATGTGCGGGAGGTCCGACTTTACATATGAAACATGTGGCCGGGCGCGGTGGCTCAAGCCTGTAATCCCAGCACTTTGGGAGGCCGAGACGGGCGGATCACGAGGTCAGGAGATCGAGACCATCCTGGCTAACATGGTGAAACCCCATCTCTACTAAAAAATACAAAAAACTAGCCGGGCAACATGGCGGGCGCCTGTAGTCCCAGCTGCTTGGGAGGCTGAGGCAGGAGAATGGCGTAAACCCAGGAGGCGGAGCTTGCAGTGAGCTGAGACCCGGCCACTGCACTCCAGCCTGGGCGGCAGAGCGAGACTCCGTCTCAAAAAAAAAAAAAAAAAAAAAAAAAAAAAAGAAACATGTTAGACAGTCACCTATGAGAAATTCTTGGTGGCTTGTTCTTTCATCCCTCTCAACTACTCACCTCGTCCCATTGAGTTCACCTATGAATCACACACACCTGACTCTCCCCCAATGTGCTGTTACTCTCACGCCACTTACTACCACGTCAGCAGGTATTACCAGGTGTAACTGCGGGCCCTGCCTGCCTCCAATCTGTGACATACCACAATTCTTGCTTCACAAGCCACCCCGAGTGAGCTGTGAAAAGCAGCGTCACATCCCCTCATTTCACTTGCTCTAGTTCACTAGGCTCAAAGAGCCCCTCAAAATGCCAAGTTCTGACAGTCACCTCAAATGGTGCCCCCATGCCTAGAAGCTCTCTTCACCACTAATCCTGTATGTCCACGGACTTATTTTCCTTCAGGAATTGGCTTAAATCTCACGCCTGCAGTGTCTCCTGACTAGGTCTTCCAAAGTAATTCCCCACTGCTCCCCTCTTTATACCAAGTTCTTTTCCTTCTCGGTACATTTATCATTGTATCTGTGTAACATGTTTGTAAAAGGCCAGGACTGCTTAGACTATGACGTCTAAGATGGTAGGGATTATGTAAGTGCTTTGGTTTATCACCTAAGTTTTTAGTGAGTATATTGCACAGGACAGAAAAGGCCCTCCATACAGATCTGTGAGGTGAGAGACGGAGAAGAGGAAGGACAGCATCTGGTCAAGGACTCTTTCTGTGACAGAGCAGAGATGAGTTGGACACCCATCACCTCAGGCCTAGGCTGCAACAGTACCTCCTGATGAGCCTCCCCTCAGGTGGCCTCTGACTCTGGGACACCAACCTGAATCTGTCACCTGTGGAGCCAGCTCTCCCAAGATGTGTGGCACCCACAGTGCCCCAGACACCAGCCAGATTTAGGATACTACCAGATCATCCAGAAGTGTATGGCCTGGAGGTTTGCCCATTCAGAACATGGGTCCTGAGCTCCAAGAAGGATGAAATGCAGACTTGTCACAGCCTGAGTAATCCAGAAACATAAAGACCAAAAGGAAGATCAGGAGGCTGGGCTGGGTGTGGTGGCTGACGCCTGTAATACCAGCACTTTGGGAGGCTGAGGCGGGCAGTTCACAAGGTCAAAAGATCAAGACCATCCTGGCCAACATGGTGAAACCCTGTCTCTACTAAAAATACAAAAAATTAGCTGGATGTGGTGCTGCACACCTGTAGTCCCAGCTACTCAGGAGGCTGAGGCAGGAGAATCACTTGAACCTGGGAGGCGGAGGTTGCAGTGAGCCGAGATGGCACCACTGCACTCCAGGCTGGTGATAGAGTGAGACTCCGTCTCAAAAACCAAGGGGCACAGAAACCACTGCAGGCAGATACAAAGTACTTGCATTGCTGGAGACTTGCAGGTGAAATAGTTTAGTGACCTCTTTTGCTAATAAAGATTTTCAGTGAAGGGAATGGAAGGAAAAACTTTGAATGTGGAAACGAAAAACAAAGTATTAATGCTGAGCCAGGAAGCTGACATACAAAGAAACCGGAAACAGGGCCCAGAGAAAGATTGGGGTGGGGGAGAGTCACAGAGACTCTCGCCCTCTATTCTGTGGCAAACAGGTCATCACCAAGGATGGGAGTGAGGTGAGGATGTCACAGCTCAGTACTGCCAGAAGTGTGTAGTTCTGATGCTGCTTGCATCACAGCACAGAAAACAAAGAGAAGGCAAAGCATCCAGTGTGCTCTGCATTCAGCACACCGATAGCAAGGCTGACCAAGCAAACACAGAAAACCAGCTCCCCAACCTAACTAATGAATACTGACACAAAAATCCTTAGAAATTCAGGACTCCAGCAGCACGTTACAAAAGCACTTCTGTATCTATTATACTCCTATGTTAACTGCTCAAAGGAGAATCGTGTGACCACTTTAGTAAGCTCTAGAAGGGAAATAGGAGATATTACTGATTTTCATTCATTAGAAAAGACAAGATGACTATTTGTTAATCCAGATAAAACTGATTTGAATCAAAGCAGAATCCAGCATCAAGTTCATCAAAACCTAGAAACGTTTCCATTCAAGTCAGAGACTAGATACCAACTCTTCACACCCTGAGCTTCACACGATTTTGGACATACTACCCATGATGAACACGACTGCATGACGTAACACAACTGTTACAGATGATAAAAACACTGGCCAGGCATGGTGGCACACGGCTGTAGTCCCAGCTACTCAGGAGGCTGAGGCACGAGAATTGCTCGAACCCAGGGGGTGGAGGTTGCGTGAGCCGAGATCACACTGCCCTCCAGCCTGGGTGACAGAGGGAGACTCCATCTCAAAAAAAAAAAGAAAAAGAGAGAGATGAAATAATTTTTTTTCTTTTTTTGAGATGGAGTCTCGCTCTGTCGCCCAGGCTGGAGTGCAGTGGCATGATCTCGGTTCACTGCAACCTCCGCCTCCTGGGTTCAAGTGATTCTCCTGCCTCAGACTCCCAAGCAACTGGGACTATAGGTGTGCACCACCATGCCCAGCTAATTTTTGTATTTTTAGTAGAGACGGAGTTTCACCATGTTGGCCAAAATGGTCTCGATTTCTTCACCTCATGATTTGCCCAGCTCAGCCTCCCAAAGTGTTGGGATTACAGGTGTGAGCCACCGTGCCTGGCCAAAAAAGATCAACGAATTTAAGAGCATGACAGGTTCATCTGGAACAACTATGCAAGACCATGAGGCAGGATTAACTTGATCAGGTAACAGTAATAATGAAAACCTAATTAAATGTAATACACATCCCAACAGGATTTTCTCAATGAACAGTGACAAGCTGAGAATAAGTGTTCATCTGGAGAAACAGATGGCTAAAGCCAGCTAAGACTTTTTTTTTTTTTTTTTAATAACAAGGGGAACCACTATATATCAAAGCACAGTAACATGGCTTTTACTCAGACAGAAAAGATCAAGGGAGAGTCCATAGAGGCCTGTATATAAAGACAGCTACTTAGTCCATAACAAATATGGTATTTCCAATAAGCAGAGGATGAACCCCATCCATATATAAAAGGACCTTCCAGATAAACTAAACTAAAAAGAAAAAAATTTAAGTGATGTAATCCCAGCACTTTGGGAGTCTGAGGCAGGAGAACTGCTTGAATGCAGCAGTTCGAGGTATATAACAAATACCACATCACACTAAAGTGTTTGGATAATCTACCTATATATGATACAGAATCTAGAACAGAAATAAAGACATATTTGAAAAGAAAAATAAATTATAAAACTTCTGTATAGAGACTACATAAAGGTAGACAATACATGGTCTGGGATATGATATTTCAATATTAACATCCAGAACATACAGAATTCCTACAAATAAAAAAGAAAAAAATGGGAAAATACATGAACTCACAAAAGAAAAAATACCGGCCGGGCGCGGTGCCTCAAGCCTGTAATCCCAGCACTTTGGGAGGCCGAGACGGGCGGATCACGAGGTCAGGAGATCCAGACTATCCTGGCTAACACGGTGAAACCCCGTCTCTACTAAAAAAAAATACAGAAAACTAGCCGGGCGAGGTGGCGGGCGCCTGTAGTCCCAGCTACTCGGGAGGCTGAGGCAGGAGAATGGCGTAAACCCGGGAGGCGGAGCTTGCAGTGAGCTGAGATCCGGCCACTGCACTCCAGCCTGGGCGACAGAGCGAGACTCCGTCTCAAAAAAAAAAAAAAAGAAAAAATACCAACAAGCCATAGATTTATAAAATATGTCCAACTTGGTCCATTGTGAGGAAAATGTGAACTACATTGAACATTGTATTTATCCCATCAGATCTGCAAACCTTCAAAAGACCATTACAAATTGCTGTTGATAAAGAAGAAAAAGAGTTGTCATTTACTTCAGCAACTCTATGTATTCTGAAGGATTTTAAATTTTTTTTTTTTTTTGAGACAGGGTCTCACTGTCAACCTGGTTAGAGTGCAGTGGCATGATCACAGCTTACTATAACCTCAAACTCCTAGCCTCAAGCAATCCTCCTGCCTTGGACTCCCAAATTGCTGGGATTACAGGCATGAGCCCTATGCCTTGCCTATTTTAAAAGATTTCTATTTGGCCGGGCACGGTGGCTCAAGCCTGTAATCCCAGCACTTTGGGAGGCCGAGACGGACGGATCACGAGGTCAGGAGATCGAGACCATCCTGGCTAACCCGGTGACACCCCGTCTCTACTAAAAAATACAAAAAACTAGCTGGGCGTGGTGGCAGGCGCCTGTAGTCCCAGCTACTCGGGAGGCTGAGGCAGGAGAATGGCGTAAACCCGGGAGGCGGAGCTTGCAGTGAGCTGAGATCCGGCCACTGCACTCCAGCCTGGGCGACAGAGCGAGACTCCGCCTCAAAAAAAAAAAAAAAAAAAGATTTATATTTATATATATACATATATATTTGTACTTTTTTTTTTGAGATGGAGTCTTGCTCTGTCACGCAGTGGCATGATCTCTGCTCACGGCAACCTCTGTCTCCTGGGTTCAATCGATTCTCCTGCCTCAGCCTCCCAAGTAGCTGGGATTACAGGCACAAACCACCACACCCAGCTAATTTTTGTTTTCTTTTTTTTTTTGAGAAGGAGTCTTGCTCTGTCGCCCAGGCTGGAGTGCAGTGGCACGATCTCAGTTCACTGCAAGCTCCACTTCCCGGGTTCACGCCATTCTCCTGCCTCAGCCTCCCGAGTAGCTGGGACTACAGGCACCTGCCACCACACCCAGCTAATTTTTTGTATTTTTAGTAGAGACGGGGTTTCACCATGTTAGCCAGGATGGTCTTGATGTCCTGACCTCGTGATCTGCCCACCTCGGCCTCTCAAAGTGCTGGGATTACAGGTGTGAGCCACTGTAACAGAAAATATGTAATAGAAAAATAGAAAAATGTGCCCAGCTAATTTTTCTATTTTTAGTAGAGATGGGGTTTAAACCATGTTGGCCAGGCTGGTCTCAAACTCCCGACTTCAAATAGTCTGCCTGCCTTGGCCTCCCAAAGTGCTGGGATTACAGCCATGAGCCACTGTGCCTGGCCTTAAAGGATCTGAGATGGTAATCTGTCACTACCAGATTTTTAGTTTACAACATTGGTTGATCCTGTAGTTCCATTTTTAGAAATCCAACCTACAGAAAAACCAACTCCTTCGTGCAAAAAAAAAAGTATGCAAGGAGGTTTTCTGCAGTAAATTTAATGTCCATCAAAAGAAGAAAACTCAAATGTGGACCACACTGAAGCTGTTAATAAACCAGAGGTCGGGCACAGTGGTTCATGTGTGTAATCCCAGCACTTTGGGAGGCCAAGGTGGGTGAATCACTTGAGGTCAGGAGCTCAAGAACAGCATGGCCAACATGGTGAAACTGTCCTTTACTAAAAATACAAAAATTAGCCTGGAGTCTTGGTGCACACTGTAATCCCAGCTACTGCAGAGGATGAGGCTGGAGAATCACTTGAATCCGGGAGGCGGAGGTTGCAGTGAGCTGAGATCATACCACTGCACTCCAGACTGAGCAACAGAGTGAGGCACCATCTCTCAAAAAATAAATAAAATAAAGTAGACCAGACAGACGTGGTGACTCATACCTCAAATCCCAGCACTCTAGGAGGCTGAGGTGGGTGGATCACTTGAGCTCAGGAGTTCAAGACCAGCCTGGGCAACATGGTGAAACACTGTCTCTACAAAAAAAAAAAAATTAAATGGGCATGGTGGTACTTGCCTATAGTTCCAGCTACTTGGAAGGCTGAGGTAGGAGGACAGCTTGAGTCCAGGATGCAGAGGGTGCAGTGAGCTGAGATTATGCCACTGCACTCCAGCCTCGGTGACAGAGTGAGAGCCAGTCTCCAAATCAAAAAGAAGCTGAACTGTCTGTATTATAACACCCTCAAAATGTGTATACATATTCACATACATTCACATAAGCCTATGTAAGAAAGTCTGGCTGGAAATACACACCAGGGTTACCAGTGGTTATGAAAGGAGGGCAGAGTAGACAGTGCATGTAACAGACTAAGGGAGCCCCTACTGTCAACACAAGTATTACCTGCCACCGGCAACAGGTTCACTTTCAACCAAGCAGGACACTGCTGATTCTGGGGCCAGAGAAAAACTTAAGAGTTTGGTTCTGCAACTGCTCATCACAGCACCCCATCTGGGGTATCCCAATGCCTACTGCTTTTCCAAGATATGGGTCCCTGACTAATCAGTTGGCCCCTTCCCTGTGGGGGCTTCCCATGTCTGGTTCTCACCTGGAATGGTGTCTTGAGGAATTCCTCTCTCCACTGGCCAGAAATCTTCTGCCTCCTCTAACTGAGATACCACATCTGGTTTGGAAAGCTGATGTTCTGCTCAAAGGAAAAGAGACAGGGCTTGTGGGGGTCTGTGTTCGGGAGAAAATGCTATCTATCCTACTGCAGCACAAGCCGTCTCCAGCTTCTCCCCTGCTAAGGCATGACATACATGACTTCTGGCCTAGAGCGGTGAACACAACTCCATCCATCCCTGTTGTTGGCTTTCCTAGACTCCTTTGCCAAGCAGCTAAGGGGCCCAATTCTGGTCAGCCAGACACAAAGAGAGATCGGTCAGCTGGGAAAGCTTTTGCTTTCTGGTTCAACATGACAGCTGTGAAAGAGACTTGGCTGGGGCTACCCCTTCTCCTTGTTTCTGCCTTGAGCACAGATGCAATGCTTGGAGCCACAGCTGTGCAATGACTAGGGGGAACATGGAAAGGTTCACAATAACCAGAGTCTGAAGGGACAGGCCTTTTTTTTTTTTGAGACAGAGTCTTGCTTGGTTGACCAAGCTGGAGTGCTGTGATCCAATCTCAGCTCACTGTAACCTCCTCCACCTCCCAGGTTCAAGCAATTCTCCTGACTCAGCCTCCTGAGTAGCTGGGGTGCCCGGCTAATTTTTGTATTTTTAGTAAAGACAGGGTTTCATCATGTTGGTGAGGCTGGTCTAGGACTCCTGATCTCAACTGATCTGCCCGCCTCAGCCTCCCAAAGTGCCAGGATTACAGGCGTGAGCTACCGTGCCTGGCAGGGACAGGCTCTCTGGTGCTACTCCTAAATCGTTGGGACACTGGCATCACATTGTCTGGAATTTCTGTGGAGTTTTTTTTTGTTTGTTTTGTTTTTTTAAATAGAGACAGGATCTATGTTGCCCACACTGGTCTCAAACTCCTGGGCTTAAACAATCCTCCTGCCTCAGTCTCCTCAACTGAGCCACCATGCCTGGCTGGAACTCTTGTTACAAAAACAATAAGCATCCACTATTACAGCTGAAAACATCCCCCACAGACCCATCTCCCTGGTATTCAGGGAGGGATGGACTAGGCAATGCTTCAGAAGTCATACTGAAAAGCTGCCCTTTTCCTACTGGTGCCCCTGCAGTCTGAACCCAAGCAGACACATACTTCAGAGGTGCTACACAGATCCTTATTGACCTGGAGGCCAGCCTTACCCACTGAGACCAGGTTCCTGTAGTTCTCCAGCATCACTTCCCTGTACAGGGACTTCTGCTTGAGGTCCAGCAGTCCCCACTCTTCCGGGGTAAAACCCAGTGTTACATCTTCAAAGATCACTGGTTCCTAAAAATCCAGATTCTTGTTCAGCCATGGGCCATCCGCATCCATGACAAAAGAAAGACAGGGGAGGCTGACCAGGCCAGTGAAAGCACAGAATGGTCTACGAGATGACCCAAGGGCATTTTGGTAGTCTCATCCTGAGTTCCTGTCTTTGTCTGAAACCCCAAGCAAACCCAAGCTTGACTCTATTCAGGTTACAATAAGGAGAGCAACACATGAGTCCTCTGTAGCATATGAAAACCTGTCCATTTATTTTATTTTATTTATTTATTTATTTGTTTTTGAGACAGAGTCTCACTCTGTCTCCTAGGCTGGAGTGCAGTGGTGCAATCTCGGCTCACTGCAGCCTCCGCCTCCCGAGTTCAAGCGATTCTCCCACCTCAGCCTCCTGAGTAGCTGGGATTACAGGTGCCCACCACCACGCCCGGCTAGTTTTTGTATTTTTAGTAGAGATCAGGTTTCACCATGTTGGTCAGGCTGGTCTCGAACTCCTGACCTCGTGATCCGTCTGCCTCAGCCTCCCAAAGTGCTGGGATTACAGACGTGAGCCACCGCACCCAGCCCTATTTCTTATTCATTTGAAAATTCTGACTTTGAGAGTGGTGCGTATGCCTCCTAGGGAATTCTCTGAGCTGCACCATCACACCCAAGCTGTCAGCCCCTGCCCAGGGCCCTGATGCTTCTTTCTATTTCCTTCACCTGTCAGGGATCCATCCTCACCTGTCTTTTCTACTTGTTACTGAATTCTGCTGCTGTCACCTCTTGCTCGATGCCAATTTATCTGCTGAAATCTAAACATAAGCCTGATCCCTGCATAGACCTGTCAATTACTCTTTGGGAGGCCGAGGTAGGCGGATCACCCTAGGTCAAGAGTTCGAGACCAGCCTGGCCAACATGGTGAAACCCCGTCTCTACTAAAAATACAAAAAAAAAAAGTAGCTGGGCATGGTGGCACACGCCTGTAGTCCCAGCTACTCGAGGAGGCTGAGGCAGGAGAATCACTTGAACCCAGGAGGTGGAGGTTGCAGTGAACCAAGATCGCGCCAGTGCACTCCAGCCTGGGCGACAGAGGGAGACTCCATCTCAAAAAACAAAAAACCAAACAAAAGTCCTGTCAATTACTCTTCCCAGTATAAAGGATACAAGGAAGAGCCTTGACCTGGCCTTCAGAAGCCCCTACAATCTGGTCTCTATTCTAACTACACCCTTGGAAAACCAAACCACCTGCGGTTCCACCATCAAGCAGGATCTCTCATGCCCAACCAATCTACCCCTCCCCGAGGTGCTCTGGGGGACGGGGGCATCTCAGGGAAGGTGGTATCTCACCACCATCCGCATCCCCCCAGGTGCAGTAGCGGACTCAAAAGCCGAAGGAAGCCTCTACTCACACAGGACCAAGCCGTCGGAAGCCTTGAGGCCATAGTTTCCTCCTTCTCAATGTGTCTCTGGTGGAAGTGGGCAGAGTCCTGAGGAAACCGAAGTTGGGAGGGGGGGGAGAGGCGTAAGAGCTCCGCTGGGGAGCTACCCCAGCCTCCGCCCAGGAACGGCTCCCTCAGCGGGAAATGACAAGCCCAGCCAAACTGGAAAACGCCCAGAGTGAGTCATAGCACTCCCACAGTACTGGAGAGGATCAGTTTTCCCCTCCCCGAGAGGACACCGAGCCTCCTCTGTCCCGCGCATCGGAGGGAATCGCCTCCCTGGCCCAGACCCCACGCTCCCGGAGGCGATTTGTTCTCTCCACCCCGGCGCCCCGAAAGCACTGTCTCCCCTCGGGGTTCCGGGTCACCGACCCCATCCCACAGAGCGGCGGGAGGACTGCAGGCAGGGCCGGCTCCGGGTAACCGAGCTCGGCGGGAAATGCAGAGGCCGCGCTCGCCCCCAACTAACGGTTCCGGACCCGCCCAGCGCAGCCCCCGACGGACGCATGTTTCGCGCGGCACTCACCCGGCGCGCGCCGCACAATGGCGCCAGTCGGCCGGCGGCGAAGTGCGTCAGCCCGCCGTCCCGGACTACAACTCCCAGATGCCCCCGCAGCGCGCCAGCTCGCCTCACCCAGCGGCGGCCATCTTGACCGGCCGGTCAGGGGCAGCAGGCGAAGCCGGGGTTGGCAGGAGGAGGGCACTCGTCCATATCCCTCGGCGGTCCAGCTAGGCAAGGGGAAGCCTTTGATGAGGGACGCTAGGCCGCAGGGCCCCACACTAATGTGGGCAGCGACCCGAGCTGGGAGAGAGTCGTGCCCTGCCACGAAGGCGACCACTCTTGGGGCAGAGCAGAAGCTGGAGATAGGAAAGGAGCTGGACAGGGGTCAGGCCGGAAGTGCGGAGTAGGTGATGCTTAGTTGGTGGCAGTGGGGGCGGGATTAATTATGACGTCCCTTGGGAAGAGGAAGGGCGGGTAGGGCGGGTAGGGCCGGAAGTGCAGGGGGCGGGCCTAACTGGCCGTCCATCTCGGTGGAGGGGCGGGGGCAGGGAGGGCGGGGAGAAGGAGGAGGAGCTAGGGTTCACGCAACTTTTGGGGAAGGGGGCGCGACTGGAGGACGGAAGTCGCGGGGGGAGTGGGGAGGTAGTGTGGTTCCAGCAGTTTCGAAGGCGAGAAAGAAGGCGAGGACTGGGAGAGCAGGAAGTGTGCAGGAGTTGGGACTGACGGCACCTGTTTCTGGGAGATGGGTCCTGCCTAGAAGTGAGGGTGGACAAGGCCAAGTGTCCACTCAAGGTCAGGGAGGGGAGGGAAACTCGGAGGACCGGAAGTGTGATGGGAACGTGGCCAAACGTCCACCCTAGTTCTGGGGATTAGAGGAAGGGAGTAGGAAGGTCAGGGGTGTGCAAGGGGAAAGAGGGAAGACTGGGTGGACCGTAAGTGTGATGGGAATGAGGCCAAACGTCCACCCTAGTTCTGGAGAGATGATTAGGGCTAACTGTACCCCAGGCATTGGGAAGGAGGAGCAGTATCCTCTGCCCGGTGTCCCCCTGTGGTCCAGTTTGCTCCTGGAAGCTGAGGCTCTTACGTCTAGGGAGAGGAAACTGAAGTCTGTAGCTGTCCAGGACCTGGTGTGTGCCACCCATCGTTGGGCCCAGGGTGCTCTCATCTTCCTTGGAAGCTCAGGACAAGGAGGTATTCTCTTGGCTTCTTCAAGGACCGACATCTGGTGTTTTCGTATCTTCCTTAGGTCCCAGGTCCTGCTATGGTCTTGTCTTCTTGGGACCTGAGGGCCTTGATCTCTCTGGGTGCGCAGGGCACTGTGCACTCTTTCTTAATCTTTCCTGGCAGGTCTCAGCAGTCCTCTGCCTCCCTCTGGTGGTCTTGTACATTGCCTGCTAAACTTGTTCCACGGGTTGTTAGTTTTTTGGTCACTGGAGGATCTAACCTCAGGCTACACATTGTTTAATTGTTGTTGCTGTTAGTGAGTTGATTTTGGCATAGGAGTATTTACTCAGAGACTGTGCAGATATCCTACAGTCTAATAATATTTCCTTGGATTTTTCTTGTCTATTATAGATATAACACTATCCCCAATTAATAAGTAATTTGATATCTTCCTTTTCCATACTTCAACTTTATTTTATTTTATTTTATTTTATTTTATTTTTGAGACGGAGTCTCGCTCTGCCGCCCAGGCTGGAGTGCAGTGGCCGGATCTCAGCGCACTGCAAGCTCCGCCTCCTGGGTTCCCGCCATTCTCCTGCCTCAGCCTCCCGAGTAGCTGGGACTACAGGCGCCCGCCACGTCGCCCGGCTACTTTTTTGTATTTTTTAGTAGAGACGGGGTTTCACCGTGTTAGCCAGGATGGTCTCGATCTCCTGACCTCGTGATCCGCCCGTCTCGGCCTCCCAAAGTGCTGGGATTACAGGCTTGAGCCATGGCTCCCGGCCCATACTTCAACTTTAAAAAAGTAACATTGTATAGTCCTAGCTAGTATGACAGAGCTATGACAAGTAGTCATGTTTACTAATAGTCTTGTTTTATTCTGGATTTGAATAGGGATACGTCTAACCCTTCATATTCAAGTTTGATGGAGGCCCTTAATCGCAAGGAAGCAAACCCCCTTGGAAATTCTTTTTTTTTTTTTTTTTCTTGAGACAGGGTCTTGCTCTGTCACCCCGGCTGGAATGCATTGGTGCGATCACAGCTCACTGGTGTGATCACAACTCACTGCAGCCTCCGCCTCCTGAGCCCAAGTGATCTTCCCACCTTAGTCTCTCTCATAGCTGGGACTACAGGACAGGTGCACGCCACCACACCTGGCTGACTTTTTTTTTTTTTTTTTTTTTGGAGACAGAGTCTTGCTCTGTCGCCCAGGCTGGAGTGAGGTGGCACAATCTCGGCTCACTGCAACCTCTGCCTCCTGGGTTCAAGTGATTATCCTGCCTCAGCTGCCCAAGTAGCTTGGACCACAGGCGTGCTGGACCACTATGCCTGGCTAATTTTTGTATTTTTAGTAGAGATGGGGTTTCACCGTGTTAGCCAGCCTGGTCTCAAACTCCTGACCTCAGGCAGTCCGCCCGCCTCAGCCTCCCAAAGTGCAGAGATTATAGGCATGAGCCACCCCGCCCAGCCTCTTTTGTATTTTTCTGTAGAGACAGAAACCTCACCATGTTGCCCAGGCTGGTGGAAATTCTTCTAATGATTTCTTTTTTATTTATGTGGTATAGGATAAAACCTGATTTTTGATTAAAAGAATTTGTTTTTGATACAGGGTCTTGTTCTGTCACCCAGGCTGGAAAGCAGTCATGGCTTACTGCTGGCCCAACCTTCTGGGCTCAAGTGTTCCTCCCATGTCAGCTTTCCAAGTAGCTAGGACTGACTACTGGTGTGCATCACCACACCTGGCTAATTTTTAACAAATATTTGTGTAGAGATGAGGTCTCAGTGTGTTGCCAGGGCTGGTCTTGAACTCCTGGGCTCAAGCAATCCTCCTGCCTCGGCCTCCCAAAGTGCTGGGATTGCAGGTGTGAGCCACCATGACTGGCCAAAGATTTTTGTTTGTTTTGAGACAGAGTCTCGCTCTTTCACTCAGGCTGGAGAGCAGTGGCCGGATCTCCGCTCAACTGCAACCTCTGCCTCCCGGGTTGAAGCGATTCTCCCTGCCTCAGCCTCCTGAGTAGCTGGGATTACAGGGCATGCCACCATGCCTGGCTAATTTTTGTATTTTTAGTAGAGATGGGGATTTGCCATGTTGGCCAGACTGGTCTCGAACTCCTGAACTCAGGTGATACGCCTACCTAGGCCCCCCAAAGTGCTGGGATTACAGGCATAAGCCACCACACCCAACCTAAAGATGGTTTTAAATAAGTATATTATTGAAGATTGATTTATGAGAGCCATTTTAATTCAACTTTTAATAATTGCATACTCTTTTCCTGTTTAGCAAATTAAATATGCTGTTTAATTTATTGTAATTTGTAAAAAAAAAAAAAGACTTCTGAAGAAATGTTAACTATTAAACGTAAAATGTTGAAAAAATGTTGTTCATCATTGTTGGATTTAGACAGTGCCTTGATTGCTTGTTCAAAACCTTCTGGGCCAGATGTATTTTGTAATTCACAATTATTTGGATTTTAGTAGGATGATAATGTATTTACACCATACAGTATATAAATCCCTAAGAGGTCTGGGGTAGCATCTGACCATCAAACACATGAGTATATCTGTAGCAAAATACAAGAATATTTACACTAGGTGGCAGAGAGACAAAATATAAATAGCCTTGTTCATATAAATTTTGCAGACTCATAACAGGGAGAAGTTTTCTGTTAGAAAATATCTGGAATTGCCGGGCGCGGTGGCTCAAGCCTGTAATCCCAGCACTTTGGGAGGCCGAGACGGGCAGATCACGAGGTCAGGAGATCGAGACCATCCTGGCTAACACGGTGAAACCCCGTCTCTACTAAAAAAATACAAAAAAACTAGCCGGGCGAGGTGGCGGGCGCCTGTAGTCCCAGCTACTCGGGAGGCTGAGGCAGGAGAATGGCGGGAACCCAGGAGGCGGAGCTTGCAGTGAGCTGAGATCCGGCCACTGTACTCCAGCCTGGGCGACAGAGCGAGACTCCGTCTCAAAAAAAAAAAAAAAAAATCTAGAATTTTGAATTGCATAGAAGGCATTATGGATCATAAGTGAAAATGTGTGTTTTAGAAATAGTAGTTATTTCACTCAATTGCAAAGTTTAATTTTTACTTTTTCTCTCTTAATATAGTCCACATAGGGCCGGGTGCGGTGGCTCACACCTGTAATCCCATCACTTTGGGAGGCTCAGGTGGGTGGAGCACCTGAGGTCAGGAGTTCGAGACCAACCTGGCCAACATGGTGAAACCCTGTCTCTACCAAAGGGGGCTCCATCTCAAATAAATATATATATATATTCCACATAGTCAGACATAGGTTTATTGAGATACTGAGTTATTTAAATATATTAATATTCTTCTATATGCTTTTTTTTTGAGATGGAGTTTCGCTCTTGTTGCCCAGGCTGGAGTGCAATGGCACTGCGACCTCTGCCTCCGCCTCCCAGGTTCTAGCGATTCTCCTGCGTCATTCTCCCTAATAGCTGGGATTACAGGCAGATGCCATGACGCCCAGCTAATTTTTGTATTTTTAGTAGAGACAGGGTTTCACCATGTTGGTCAGGCTGGTTTCGAACTTCTGACCTCAGGTGATCTGCCCATTTTGGCCTCCCAGAGTGCTGGCATTACAGGAATGAGCCACTGCCCCAGCCCCATATGCTTTTTTTAATCAATGGTCTTCTATTGGTTCAGATTAAGCAACATATGACTAAGAATAAAATATATAAAGCTATAAGTTGGCCCAAACGATTATGACAGCTGGACCATTATGGCAGCTGGTGGTGTTCAACTGAGTCCTAAACCAGCTGTGCAACTGAATCATGGACCCAGGATTTGATTTCCACTCATCATTCTCTGTCTCTCTTTCATCACACAGAGCATCTCAAATCGTTCCATGTAAAGGGGGACACATTTTAAAATCATTTTTAAAAAGAAGAAAGACGTGTCTTTCCGTCTTTGAAGTGTGAGCATTGAGGACACCTCTCTGAACTTCTGAGAGCTTGGGAACGTATTGTATCAATTAATGTGCATTTGAACTATTAATTATTAGTGTCATAGCTTTGTTCCCAGAAGAGAGGCTCTTTGGTTACTGCTGCTCATTCATTCTTTGCCTGTTTTCCCCAACATCAAAGGTAAGTTCACCATCAGGATAATCCACACTGGACATAGCATATGGGGGAAAGACTAAGACTTTGGGCTCTGAGCAGAGGCTGATCACAAACAACCTCCAGAAAAGGACCTGCCTCAAAGAGGAATGCAGGAAGTCCACAGAATGCCGGACAAACCAGTGAGGCAGATGTGGAATAATCTAGTACACACCTTTGCACCCTGTATCTGTTAAGGCGTGTTTGGTTGGAAATAAATAAAAACCCAAATCACAAACACCGTTTTCTCACAAAGAAAATCTGCAAGTATAGGTCTCTCCTGGTGCTGGTTAAGCTGCCCACTGAAGTCACAGAGGATGAGGCTCACTCTTTCCCTCTTGCTGTCCTTAGTGTGGGGCATCTTTTCTGTAGGCCAGTAGGATGTAGACAAGGAACAAGCCAGCCGCACACCTCCTGCTAGTCCTGAACACAACCCATCAATATTTCTCTGCCTTGGGAATAGACCTTTTCTTCTCTGATGAGAACTGACTCCCATCTCTCTTCAGTTTTTTTCTTGTTTACTCCTCTGTTCAACAACCATGGAGGATACACACATTGAAAATGAAAGAAATCTGCTCTCAGCAGTATTGAACATTTTCCAGATATTCTTGTTACTACAAATAAAGTATGAGACCAGGGTCATACTTATAATCCCAGCACTTTGGGATGCCAAGGCAGGAGGATCACCTGAGCTCAGAAGTCCAAGACCAACCTGAGCAACATAGCAAAACCTCGTCGGTGTTAAAAAAGCAAAAAACTTAGCTGGGTGTGTTGGCACACTCCTATAGTCTTAGCTACACAGGAGGCTGAAGCAGGAGGATCTTGAGCTAAGGAAGTTGAAGTTGCAGTGAGCCCTGATTATGCCACTGTACTCCAGCCTGGGTGACAGAGCTTGACCTTGTCTTAATAAATAAATCAATTTGATATGAAATAGACCTAAGGCTGTAATGATTGGGAAAGGAAACCTAAAAATGACATTAGCATACTTTAAAAACCCAATTGAAAAATTTAAAAAACAAGATTACGGCCGGGCACGGTGGCTCAAGCCTGTAATCCCAGCACTTTGGGAGGCCGAGACGGGCGGATCATGAGGTCAGGAGATCGAGACCATCCTGGCTAACACAGTGAAACCCCGTCTCTACTAAAAAAAAAAAAATACAAAAAACTAGCTGGGCGAGGTGGCGGGCGCCTGTAGTCCCAGCTACTCAGGAGACTGAGGCAGGAGAATGGCGTAAGCCCGGGAGGCGGAGCTTGCAGTGAGCTGAGATCCGGCCACTGTGCTTCATCCTGGGCGACAGAGCGAGACTCCGTCTCCAAAAAAAAAAAAAAATCAAGATTACAATAAGCCAGGCAGAATAAAAAAGATGGACAAATCAACACCATAAAGCAATGCACAAAATCTATACCAGCAACGGGTATATTGAAATGGAGGTTCCTTTCACAATAGAATCATAAAAACATAAAATGTCTGAAATTAGTTTGTTGGGAAATGTGAAGATAAGTTTTGGAAGAATTACAAGTAAACTTACATAAATGAAAATGCTTATCAAGTTCGAGGATGGATGGCCAATGAGTCAAGTGTCAGTTACCCAAATTCATCACTAGATACGATGAAAGAGCACATAGGATTACAACAGAGCCTTTTGGGAGGCTTGACCCTTGAACTTTCGTTTCTGCTTCTCCCTCCTCCAGTGTGAGAGAAAGAACTGATTGCTATTCTTCACATAACCAGTTGGCTTCAAACTCATCTTAAGGAGAAACACCTGCAGAAATGACTAGTTCAGACGTGTTCTTTGGTTTTGCCGATAAATTAAGACTTCAGATCCATCAATAGCATACAATTCTTATCACAGAGTTCTTTAGGGGCCATGGCGAGGGAATCATTTTGTGGTTCAGCAGGTTGACACAATTTATTTTGAATGGAAGTGTGTGATTCTGGGCACCTGTTTTCACCCAGAGAGGACCCATGCCACACTCTATGAAGAACAGAGAAAGAGAGACAGCACCCACATCTGCATGGATCTCTTGAGTCCACCACATCCCAGAGGGTGCTTCCATGTCACATCCTTGGACCTGTGGAATATCTCCTTTCCATTGTTGCAGCCCCTTGGCTGTGCCTCTGAGGCTACCAGGCCCTTCCTTTTGACTGTAGTGGCCTCTGCTCTGCATGAGATGTCTGCCTAACAGGAAGTGTCTCTGAGTCAGGGCAGCAGGGGCCATCCTGAGCCGGCAGAACTGGTTACCTGTGATGGCTGCTTCTAGGAGACCCCAAACTGTGGCTCAGCATGACCAAACGAGAATTGAGAGCAGAAGCTGGTGGGGAGCAAGAAAGGGTTATCATGTAAGGTGTAGTTTTGGCAGAAGTGACACTATACCACCATTCATTATCTTAAATTTCACTGACTGGACACAGTGGCTCACATCTGTAATCTCGGCACTTTGGGAGGCTGAGGTAGGTGGACTGCTTGAGGTCAAGAGTTTGAGACCAGCCTGGCTGATATGGCAAAAACCTATCTACTAAAAATACAAAAATTAGCCAGGTGTGGTTTTGCATGCCTGTAATCCCAGCTTCTTGAGAGGCTGAGGCATAAGAATTAACTGAACCCAGGAGGCAGAGGTTGTAGTGAGCCGAGATCACACCACTGCACTGCAGCCTAGATGACAAAGCAAGACTCTGACTCAAAAAAAAAGTTGTTCTTTCTTTCATTAAGTCCAGGCTGGGTGCAGTGGCTCATGCCTGTAATCCCAACACTGTGAGGCCAAGATGGGAGGATCGCTTGAGCCCAGGAGTTCAAGACCAGCCTGAGCAACATACTTGCCCAGTTGTTTGTGTGAGATTCCATCTCTACGAAAACAAACAAAACACGAGTTGCACATGGTGGTGTATACCTGTAATCCCAGGTACTCGGGAGGCTGAGGTGGGAGGCTCACCTGAGCCTAGGAAGTTGAGGCTGTAATCGCACCACCGCACTCCAGCCTGGGCAACAGAGCAAGAGACCCTGTCTCAGCACAAACAAAAAATGTAATTAAATCCAGGTGTAAGGGCTTCTAGGGCTGACCCTTGGGCTCAAGTATGAGCTGTAGCCAGGCACTGTCCATCCTTTAGCTTAGCCCTCCCCAGTGTATGGCCTTGGTTCTTTCTGAGGCACACATCTTTGCAGTCTTAAGATGGTGATTACAGTTCCAAGTCTAGCATGTAGCCATGCAACATTTGGCTAAAGAAGTTGGCATCGGGAAGTGTATTTGTTTTCTATTGCCACTGTAACAAGTTACCAAAACTTTGTGTCTTAAAACAACAACAAATTTGTTGGCTCACAGCTCTGGAAGTCAGAAGTCCAAAATGGGTCTTACTAGGCTAAAATGTCAGCAGGACTGTGGTCCTTCTGGGGGGGTCTAGGAGAGAATCAATTTCTTGGCTTTTTCCAGCTTCTAGAGACTACCTGCATTCCTTGGCTTATGACCCCTTCCTGCATTTTTAAAGGCAGCAGTGTAGTATCTTCAAATCTCTCATTCCATTATCACATCATCTACTCTGATTCCTGCCTCAAGTTATACAAAGACATTTGATTAAATAGGGCCCACCCCAAGTAATCCAGAATAATCTACCCATCTCAAGAATCTGGCCAGGCATGGTGGCTTATACCTGTAATCCCAACAATTTGGGAGGCTAAGGCAGGAAGATCACTTGGGCCAAGGAGTTCGAGACCGGTCTGGGCAACAGAGCAAGATCCCTGTCTTAACAACAACAAAAATAGCTGGGTGTGGTGGCATGCACCTGTGGACCCAGCTACTCAGGAAGCTGGGGCAGGAGGATCGCTTGAGCCCAGGAGTTCCAGGCTACAGTGAGCCATGATCACACCACTGCACTCCAGCCTGGATGACAGAGACCCTGTCTCTAAAACAAACAAAAACAGATCCTTAGTGGCATCTTCAATGTCCCCTTTGCCATGCGAAGGTAACATATGTATAGGTTCCAGGGTTTGGAATGTGGACATCTCTGAAGGAAAGGGGGCGTTACTCTCCCTACCACAAAGAAGTAATACAACATTTTGGCTGGGCGCGGCGGCTCATGCCTGTAATTGCAGCACTTTGGGAGGCCAAGACAGGTGGATCACAAAGTCAGGCATTCAAGACCAGCCCGGTCAACACGGTGAAACCCCGTCTCTACTAAAAATACAAAAAATTAGCCAGGTGTGGTGGTGGGCGCCTGTAGTCCCAGCTACTCGGGAGGCTGAGGCAGGAGAATCGTTTGAACCGGGAGGTGGAGGTTTCAGTGAGCCGAGATCACACCACTGCACTCCAGCCTGGGCAACAGAGCTAGACTTATTCTTAAAAAAAAAAAAAAAGGAGTAATACAAAATTTTCGGAAGACTTCTCTGTTGTTGCTTGCTCTGACCCTATTAGCCAGGATTAACACATGCATCCATGTCCTGGCTGTGAGAAAAGCTGGAAGAGTGTAGCTGGTTTTTTTGGCATTCATAGAAGGCGCCGGACTATGCTGCAATGAAGGTGGGTGGCACAGCCACAGTAGCTGGCACAAAAGTCAGCTTGGGTGGAGCCCATCTACCCCAGATACCTCTCCTCACATTAAGTTATAAGGCCACGGCCGGGCGCAGTGGCTCAAGCCTGTAATCCCAGCACTTTGGGAGGCCGAGACGGGCGGATCACGAGGTCAGGAGATCGAGACCATCCTGGCTAACACGGTGAAACCCCGTCTCTACTAAAAATATAAAAAAGTAGCCGGGCGAGGTGGCAGGCGCCTGTAGTCCCAGGTACTCGGGAGGCTGAGGCAGGAGAATGGCGTAAACCCGGGAGGCGGAGCTTGCAGTGAGCTGAGATCCGGCCACTGCACCCCAGCCTGGGCGACAGAGCAAGACTCCGTCTCAAAAAAAAAAAAAAAAAAAGTTATGAGGCCACAAACCAGATCTGGGTGGAAGTTTCTGGACTTGCTGCCAGCAAAGATCTGGAACTGAAGGTTGACAACTCATGCCTGCAATCCCAGCACTTTAGGAGGCTGAGGCAGGAAGATCACGTGAGGCCAGGAGTTAAAGACCAGCCTGGGCAACATAGTGAGACTCCATCTCTACCAAAAAAATTAAAAAATTAGCTGGGCATGGTGACATGTGCCTGTAATCCCAGCTACTCAGGAGGCTTAGGTGGGAAGATTTCTTGAACCCGGGAGATTAAGGCTGCAGTGAGTTATGATCAGGGCACTGCACTCCAGCCTGGGCAACAGAGTGAGACCCTGTCTCCAAAAAAAAAAAAAAAACAACAACACAAATCTGGAACTGAGTGAAGTCCCAACATCCAGGGAGCAGCTAGCTACCAGGACATGGGGACCCTGGTGTAAGATTGAATGGGGTGCTGGAAGGGAAAGATGGCATTCCACTAAGGTAAGGGAGAAGTGTGAGCTCTCCCTTGGGTATAGGAGGGAAGCCAGAATTTCAAAACATGAGAGAGAGAGAGAGAGAGAGAAAAGAGAAGAGACAGAGACAGAGAAATTGAGAGAAAAGTCTTCATGTGAGGCTGTGCGGTGGCTCATGTCTGTAATCCCAGCACTTTGGGAGGCCAAGGCAGGCGAATCACCTGAGGTCGGGAGTTTGAGATCAGCCTGACCAACATGGAAAAACCCCATCTCTACTAAAAATACAAAATTAGCCGGGTGTGGTGGCGCATGCCTGTCATCCCAGCTCCTCGGGAGGCTGAGCAGGAGAATCGCTTGAACTCAGGAAACAGAGGTTGTGGTGAGCTGAGATCGTGCCACTGCACTTTAGCCTGGGCCATAAGAGTGAAACGCCATCTCAAAAAAAGAAAAAAAAAAAGATTCATTTATGAGACCTTTCTACTCATCCCTTTCCTCAGATACACCCCAGAGCACCCTCAGAACACCCCAGATACCCTTTGGGGCAGCTATGGGTGAAGTTGCCCATGAATCTCAGCTCCAGGGGATGGCCCACCGACCTCATTCTGTCTCCGTTGCTGCAGTGATTAATCCAGGGGTATGGAAGCACTGGTCCAAGCCAGTGAGTGCAAGGCACCCTCCTGTCCATGACAAGTGTCAAAGCAATGACCATGAACGGAGAGTGAAGCCCAGGACTTTGATTAAAAGTTAGGAGAGTGTGTTCGGCTGAAAATGGCCCCCAAAGATGTCAGGCCCGAATTCTGGGAACCTATGAATGTTGCCTTATATAGGGACAGGGGCTGCATATGTATTTAAAGATCTTGAGAGGGGAGATGATCCTGGATTGTGCATGTAACCACAGGTATCTTTACAAGAGGGAGGCAGAGACAGATGAGACCACACATACGCAGAAAAGGAGGTGATGGGACCGTGGAGGCAGAGACCAGAGTTGTGTAGCCACAAGTCAAAACATGCCAGCAGGCCCGGTGCGGTGACTCACGCTTGTAATCCCAGCACTTTGGGAGGCCGAGGCAGGAGGATCACCTGAAGTCAGGAGTCTGAGACCACAGCCTGGCCAACATGATGAAACCCCGTCTCTACTAAAAATACAAAAGCTGGCTGGGCACAGTGGCTCGCGCCTATAATCCCAGCACTTTGGGAGGCTGAGGCGGTTGAATCACAAGGTCAGGAGTTCAAGACCAGCCTGGCCAACATGGTGAAACCCCATCTCTACTAAAAACACAAAAATTAGCCAGGCATGGTGGCAGGTGCCTGTAATCCCAGCTACTCGGGAGGCTGAGGCAGAGAATTGCTTGAAGCTGGGGGACAGAGGTTGCAGTGAGCCGGTATCATGCCACTGCACTCCAGCCTGGGTGACAGAGTGAGACTCCCTCTCAAAAAACTAAAAATAAAATAAAAATAGGCCCGGCGTGGTACCTCACACTGGTAATCCCAGCATTTTGGGAGGCCAAAGCGGGTGGATCACGAGGTCTGGAGTTCGAGACCAGCCTGGCCAATATGGTGAAAACCGATCTCTACTAAAAATTAAAAAATTAGCTGGGCATGGTGTTGTGCGCCTGTAACCCCAGTCACTGGGGAGGCTGAGGCAGGAGAATGGCTTGAACCCAGAAGGCAGAGGTTGCAGTGAGCTGAGATCGTGCTACTGCACTCCAGCCTGGGTGATGGAGCAAGACTCTGTCTCAAAAAATAAATAAATAATAAAATTAAATTAAAAATACAAATACAAAAATTACCTGGTTTTGGTGGCATGTGCATGTCATGCCAGCTACTCAGGAGGCTGAGGCAGGAGAATCGCTTGAACCTGGGAGGCGGAGATTGCAGTGAGCCAAGATCACGCCACTGCACTCCAGCCTGGGCAAAAGAGTAAGACTCTGTCTCAAAAAAAAAAAAAAAAAAAAAAAGGGAAAAAGTCAGCAGCCACAAGCTGGAAGAGGCAAGGAAAGAATTATCTCCTGGAGCCTCCAAGGAAGTACAACCTGTCCAACAGCTTGATTTTGGCCCAGGTATGGATTTCATGCTTCTGGCCTTCAGAAATGAGATAATCTATTTGTCGTATTTTAATATTTATCTTATCTCTTGTTTTAAGACACTGAGTTTGTAGTGATTTGTTACAGTGGTGATAGGAAACTAATACAGAAAACAAAGTCCAGTCTCTTGAAAGAAGCCGAGCCATATTGGCAGGGCGCAGTGGCTTATGTCTGTAATCCCAGCACTTTGGTTGGCTAAGCCTGCTGGATCACCTGAGGTCAGAAGTTCAAGACCAGCCTGGTCAGCCTGGTGAAACCCTGTCTCCACTAAATAGACAAAAATTAGCCAGGCGTGGTGGTGGGTGCCTGTAATCCCAGCTACTCAGGAGGCTGAGACAGGAGAATCACTTGAACCCAGGAGGCAGAGGTTGCAGTGAGCTGACATTGCGCCATTGCACTCCAGTCTGGGTAACAAGAGTGAAAGTTCATTCCAAAAAGAAAAGAAGCAGCAGCTGAGCCATATTGCTGCCAATGGGAGCCAATTTGAGAATAATCAATATTGCAGACCACTGATGGGAAGGTGGAAGGAAACTGAGTATTTGAAGACATTGTTGAACTGCTGGATCATACTGATCCTAAAGCTATTCTGGCTGTCTAACTCTCCAGGCATGTGAATAAAAATTATCTGATGAGGTGGACTAGCTGCTACCAGCCCAGCAAGCATCCTGACTCATAGCACAGCAGCAGCAGATTCATTTGCTTTGTCTTTTTTTTTGAGACTGTT
Organism: Trachypithecus francoisi; assembly: GCF_009764315.1. NCBI lineage: Eukaryota > Metazoa > Chordata > Mammalia > Primates > Cercopithecidae > Trachypithecus > Trachypithecus francoisi. Next base: position 13,441,942 of record NW_022681457.1, on the reverse strand, counting down.
TAAAATGGCAGCATAAAGTCCTTTGGATCCCATCATCCCATCAGCTTGATACAGGTCGGTCTCTCTCTCTCTCTCTCTCTCGTTCCAGACAGACTCTGGCTCTGTCACCAGGCTGGAGTGCAGTGGCGCAATAGCAGTTCACTGCAACCTCTGCCTCCCGGGTTCAAGTGATTCTCCTGCCTCAGCCTCCCGAGTAGCTGGGACTTCAGGTGCCCGCCACCATGCCCAGCTTATTTTTGTATTTTTAGTAGAGACAAGGTTTCACCATGTTGGCCAGGATGGTCTCCAGCTCTTGATCTCATGATCTACCCACCTCGGCCTCCCAAAGTACTGGGATTACAGGCGTGAGCCACTGCGCCCGGCCAGCTTGCATATAGTTTTAAAACTTATTTATTTATTTATTTATTTTTGAGACAGAGTCTCGCTCTGTCGCCCAGGCTGGAGTGCAGTGGCGAGATCTCAGCTCACTGCAACCTCCACCTCCCGGATTCAAGCAATTCTCCTGCCTCAGCCTCCGAGTAGCTGGGACTATAGGCATGGGCCGTCTCACCTGGTTAATCTGTGTATTTTTTAGTAGAGACGGGGTTTCACCGTGTTGGCCAGGATGGTCTTGATCTCCTGACTTTGTGATCCACCCATCTCAGCGTCCCAAAGTGCTGAGATTACAGGCACGAGTAACCACGCCCAGCTGTTTTAAAACTTTTAAAATTAAAGTTTAGTCCAGGCATGGTGACTCACACCTATAATCCTAGCACTTTGGGAGGTCAAGGCATTAGGATCACTTGAGGTCAAGAGTTCCAGACCAGCCTGGCCAACATGGTGAAATGCTGTCTACTAAAAATACAAAAACTAGCCAGGTGTGGTGGTGCTTGCCTGTAATCCCAGCTCTTCAGGTGGTTGAGGCAGGAGAATCACTTAAACCCAGGAGGCAGAGGCTGGAGTGAGCAGAGATCACGCGACTGCACTCCAGGCTGGGCAACAGAGTGAGATTGTCTCTCAAAAAATTAATTAATTAAATTAAAGTTTATATATAAACTTTATATATGTAAACTATATAAACTTTAAACATATATATACATATCTAGGCATAAAGTCCTAATTGTCACAGCTTGATGAGACTTTTTATGTATGTCTAAATATATAAATATTTAATACCCATATATAAAAATCCATCACACAGGTCAACAGAAAGTACCTTTCCAAAACCCTGCACCACTTCCTGGTTAATATCTCCCAGAGTTAACCACTATCCTGATTATCATCATAAGTTTCTTTCTGTCCTCAAACTTCCTATCAATGGAATCATATAGTCAATGGTTTTCTGTGTCTGGCTTCTTCCAGTCAGCACAATGTGTTTGAGAGTCATCCAAGTTGTTGCATGTATCAGTAGTTCATGTTTGGTAAATTGCTGAGTAGAATTCCATTATGGATGGACCACACTTTGTACATTTTATTATTGATGGACTGCTGGGCTGTATCCAGTTTTGGCCCCTTATGACTAATGCTTCTACAAATGTCCTTTTAGATGTCTTTTGGGGACATGGCTCATACTACCGTTGTGAGAAATTACTATTATGTTTGTTCTCTTGGGCAATTTTTCCAGAAAGAATACAAATTTTGAATGCTAATAGGTCTGTAGTGCTTACTGTCTCCTCATATGTGTGAATGATATATTTGCTGAGCATCAAATCCTGACATCAGAGTCTTTTTGTTTCTGGAATCTTCACTTATCTTCTAATGTCCAGGGTTTCAGAAGAGAAACCAATGCTGCTTCTCCCCTGTGCTCTTTGTAAGGGATTTTCAGTGAAACGTGTGAAGTTTGCACTAGTTTTGGAGAACGGGTACTTCACCAGGCTATGATCTCTTTTTAACCCTGCCAAGACACTGGGCATGCCCTTAGAAATGTGAACATATGGGCCGGGCGCGGTGGCTCAAGCCTGTAATCCCAGCACTTTGGGAGGCCAAGACGGGCAGATCACGAGGTCAGGAGATCGAGACCATCCTGGCTAACACAGTGAAACCCCGTCTCTACTAAAAAATACAAAAAGCTAGCCGGGCGAGGTGGCGGGTGCCTGTAGTCCCAGCTACTCGGGAGGCTGAGGCAGGAGAATGGTGTAAACTCGGGAGACGGAGCTTGCAGTGAGCTGAGATCCGGCCACTGCACTCCAGCCTGGGCGACAGAGCGAGACTCCATCTCAAACAAAATAAATAAATAAAATAAGAAATGTGAACATACAGGCCAGGCGCGGTGGCTCAAGCCTGTAATCCCAGCACTTTGGGAGGCCGAGACGGGCGGATCACGAGGTCAGGAGATCGAGACCATCCTGGCTAACACGGTGAAACCCCGTCTCTACTAAAAATACAAAAAACTAGCCGGGCGAGGTGGCGGCGCCTGTAGTCCCAGCTACTCGGGAGGCTGAGGCAGGAGAATGGCGTGAACCCGGGAGGCAGAGCTTGCAGTGAGCTGAGATCTGGCCACTGCACTCCAGCCTGGGCCACAGAGCGAGACTCCGTCTCAAAAAAAAAAAAAAAAAAAAAAGGAATGTGAACATACATACAACTTTTTCTTTTTTTTGAGATGGAGTTTTGCTCTTGTCACCCAGGCTGGAGTGCAATGGCACAATCTCGGCTCACTGCAGTCTTTGCCTCCCGGGATCAACGAATTCTCCTGCCTCGGCCTCCCGAGTAGCTAGGATTACAGGCATGTGCCACCACACCCAGCTAATGTTTGTATTTTTAGTAGAGACAGGGTTTCACCATGTTGGCTAGGTTTGTCTCAAACTCCTGACCTCAGGTGATCCTCCTGCCTCGGCCTCCCAAAGTGCTGGGATTACAGGTGTGAGCCACCGTGCCCGGCCAACATACAACTCTTTATGATGCCTCTATTTAAGTAAGTAGCAGAATGCCATTGGCAAAGTATTGGCAAGTTAGTATAAAGCTCTCTGATTTGTTTGGAGTGATAATATTTGGATTATGCAGAAAAAAATTGATAGCATATCCTTTAGCCCTCATCTAGGACTATTATAAAATCATACACATAATGACACCCATGATGCTAAAAGGTGTATGATTTCTGCACCACTCTTCAAGGTTGGTGGTTCTTCTATTCATATGTGATGTAGAAAAATAGAAAAGCGGCCGGGCACGGTGGCTCAAGCCTGTAATCCCAGCACTTTGGGAGGCCGAGATGGGCGGATCACGAGGTCAGGAGATTGAGACCATCCTGGCTAACACGGTAAAACCCCGTCTCTACTAAAAAATACAAAAAAACTAGCCGGGTGAGGTGGCGAGCGCCTGTAGTCCCAGCTACTCGGGAGGCTGAGGCAGGAGAATGGCGTGAACCCGGGGGGCGGAGCTTGCAGTGAGCTGAGATCCGGCCACTGCACTCCAGCCTGGGCGACAGAGCAAGACAGAATAGAAAAGCTGTTGCCATTGATAACATTTACATGTGATTACCTATGACAACCATTTCTCTTCTTTTCTTTTCATTTTTTAGACAGGGTCTCATTAAGTCACCCATGCTGGAGTGCAGTGATACTATCTCAGCTCACTGTAGCCTTGACTTCCTCAAGCAATCGTCACTTCCCAAGTAGCTGGGACTACAGGAATGCACCACCACACACAGCTACTTTTTGTATTTTTATTAGAGATGGGGTTTCTCCATGTTTCACAGGCTAGTCTTGGACTCCTGAGCTCAAGTGATCCACCTGCCTTGCCCTCCGAAAGTGCTGGGATTACAGGTATGAGCCACTGTGCCCAGCCATGATTATCTATGGCAACCATTTTTTTTTTTTTTTTTGAGATGGAGTCTTGCTCTGTTGCCCAGGCTGGAGTGCAGTGGTGTGATCTTGGTTCACTGCAACCTCCACCTCCTGGGTTCAGCTATTCTGCCTCAGCCTCCTAAGTAGCTGGGATTACAGGCATATGGCAGACATTTCTTTTTCGTTTTCTTTTTTCTTTGAAATGGAGTCTCGCTCTGTCCCCCAGGCTGGAGTGCAGTGGCGCCATCTTGGCTCACTGTAAGCTATGCCTCCCAAGTTCACACCATTTTCATGCCTCAGCCTCCCGAGTAGCTGGGACTACAGGCACCCGCCACCACACCTGGCTAATTTTTTTTGTATTTTTAGTAGAGACGGGGTTTCACCTTGTTAGCCAGGATGGTCTTGATCTCCTGATCTTGTGATCCACCCGCCTCGGCCTCCCAAATGCTGGGATTACAGGTGTGAACCACTGCGCCCGGCCGTGTATGACAGACATTTCTATGAGACATTGTTTATCAGGCCTAGACCCTGAGTCCCCATTAAATGGTGTTTCTATGGCAAATTAGGGACATATGTAGAGTAGAACTTATCCCTGCTGATCTGTGGCTGCAGGGAGTCACAAGTTTGCAGTCTTGTTACATTCAGGTACTTAAGAGTTAAAAAACAGATGGTGGCTTTTGCCTCCTTTATAATTTATCCCTGATGTCAAATAAAATGGAATTCCAACCAATAGCTTTTCCACACTGATTTTTTTCAATGAGTTTTTCTAATTTGTATGAATTTCCTGGTGTCAAATAAGGTAAAAGCCACGGTTGAAAGCTTGCCAACACTGACTACATTCATAGTGTTCTCCAGTATGAGTCCTCTTATGTTCAATAATATGAGAAAAACTCCCAAATGCTCTTCACGCAAATTACATGTATGGGGTTCTCCTCAGTATGAGTCCTCTGATTTCACATCATAAGGGCTAGGCAGCATCTGAAGCCTTTCCCATGATGACTCTATCCATCGCTTTGCTCTCCAGTGCGTCTTCGGTGATTTTTGAGTAGTGGAGGAGCAAAGTGTAAAACCTTTCCCTGAATGATCACCTTCATAAGGTGTCTCTATAGATTCTTAGCTATAGGGTAAAAGTGTTCACTTCTTTAGAATAATTTCCTAAATTCACTGCAAATATATAATTCCCCAGAAGTATAAATTGTCTCATATTGAATAAGGTATAATTTGTGTCTACAGCCTTTGCTACAGCGATTACATTTATAGTATTGTTCTCCTGTATAAGTTCTGAAACATATCGAAAGAAATATTTCTCCATAGAGACTCTCCAGCACTCAACACATTTGTAAGGTCTATTTCCTGAGAGAGTTGACTCATACGCCACTGGGGTTGAGCTCTGTTTAAAGACTTCTCTACACATATTACATTTATATGGTCTCTCTCCAGTATGACTTCTCTGATGTCAGAAAGTATTCACCATAAACAGGATTTCTCACAGTTCAGGACATCTGTAGGGCTTGTCACCTCTGTGAGTGCTCTCAAACCAACGATGAGAGGAGCTCTGAATAGACTTTCCCACATTCCTTACATTCAACGGAACTCTCTCTAACCTGAATTCTCTTACATTGAATGAGGCTTGTGCTACACTTAAAAAATTTACTACGTATATTTCATATATAAGGCTTTTCTACACTGAACTATTTGCAAATCTAAGAAGTTGAGTGTTTTGACCAAAAGCATTCCCAAAATCATGATTTTCAGGGGTTTTCCCCTGTGCGTTTATGGTTTATTAAACCTGAACCATCCTGGCTAACATGGTGAAACCCTGTCTCTACTAAAAATACAAAAAATTAGTCGGGCGTGGTGGCGGGCACCTGTAGTCCCAGCTACTCAGCTGAGGCAGGAGAGTGGCGTGAACCCAGGAGGCGGAGCTGGCAGTGAGCCGAGATTACGCCACTGCACTCCAGCCTGGGCGACAGAGTGAGACTCCATCTCAAAAACAAAACAAAACAAAATGAAACAAAACAAAACAGAATATTGTTTAGTGGAAGAAGGCTTGAATTCTACTTAACACTAGCTGCGCATTTCTTACTCTTGCAGCCTCACTCCTGAATCAGTGTTCCTCAGCCATCATTTGTTCCACCCATCCCTCCTGGTCCTCCTTCTGCTTCCCTAAGTGGACCTTACAGTCCTGGTTTCTTCCAAATGTAAAGAAATGAAGTTCATTCTTTGTGAATCTTTCCATTTTCAGGATGGCATTTTTGTTGTTGTTGTTGTTTTTGGTTTTGTTTGGTTTTGAGACGGAGTCTTGCTCTGTCACCCAGGCTGTAGGGCAGTGGTGCAATCTCGGCTCACTGCAACCTCTGCCTCCTGGGTTCAAACAATTCTCCTGCCTCAGCCTCCCAAGTAGCTGGGATTACGGCACACGCCACCATGCCCAGCTAAGTTTTGTGTATATATATATATAATTTTTTTTTTAGTAGAGACGGGGTTTCACCATGTTGGCCAAGCTGGTCTCAAACTCCTGACCTTGTGATCCACCCACCTCACCCTCCCAAAGTGCTGGGATTACAGGCATGAGCCACCATGCCTGGCCTGACATATGGTTTTAAGACAAATGTCTTCCTTCCTGGTTATCTCTTTGCTTTTGATGATAGTTTCACAATCTGGAAAAAAAAATCAGATAAATTTTTACACTTCTACAATTGTTCATTGAACAAATAAATTATGGCTTGTTCAGTCTATTTAAAAAACATAATTTTGGCCGGGCACGGTGGCTCAAGCCTGTAATCCCAGCACTTTGGGAGGCCGAGACGGGCAGATCACGAGGTCAGGAGATCGAGATCATCCTGGCTAACACGGTGAAACCTCGTCTCTACTAAAAAAATACAAAAAACTAGCTGGGCGAGGTGGCGGGCGCCTGCAGTCCCAGCTACTCGGGAGGCTGAGGCAGGAGAATGGCGTAAACCCAGGAGGCGGAGCTTGCAGTGAGCTGAGATCCGGCCACTGCACTCCAGCCTGGGCGGCAGAGCGAGACTCCGTCTCAAAAAAAAAAAAAAAAAACCAAAAAACAAAACAAAACCCATAATTTTAAGAGCTGGAGAGAAAATGCTGGGATTAAGCAGATGCAAAGCATGTGGGTTTGTTTCCAAATCTGTCTTGCCAGGAGTGATTGAGCAAATAAGAATAAGCCCAGTCTCTCCAGGTGGCTGATGAGAAAACAGATCAATACCTGCTACTGGTCACTCCTCACTCTCTTCTTGTCTTGCCTTTTTTTTTTTGAAATGGAGTCTCGCCCTGTCGCCCAGGCTGGAGTGCAGTGGCATGATCTCGGCTCACTGCAAGCTCCGCCTCCCGGGTTCACACCATTCTCCTGCCTCAGTCTCCCGAGTAGTTGGAACTACAGGCGCCCGCCACCATGCCCGGCTAATTTTTTGTATTTTTAGTAGAGATGGGGCTTCGCTGTGTTAGCCAGAATGGTCTCAATCTCCTGACCTCGTGATCTGCCCACCTTGGCCTCCCAAAGTGCTGGGATTATAGGTGTGAGCCACCGCACACCACTCCTGTTTTTGGTTTTGTGATAGAGTCTCACTCTGTTGCCCAGGCTGGAGTGCAATGGCACAGTCTTGGTCACAGCAACCTCTGCTTCCGGGGTTCAAACGATTCTCCTGCCTCAGCCTCCCGAGTAGCTGGAATTACAGGAGAGCACCACCATGCTTTGCTAATTTGTTTTAGTAGAGACGGGGTTTCACCATGTTGGCCAGGCTGGTCTTGAGCCACCGCACCCGGCCTAAGCTGCTATGTTTTGGGGTAATTTCTTACAAAGCAGTGGATAATTAACACAGAACCTCTCCCTGTTCCTTGCCTTGGGACTAAAACACATGAGACTAGCTTTAACAAACAGGATGTTAGGTCATGTGGTGTGAATAGAGGTGTGAGGTATGCCCCCCAATAAACCTTTTGCAGTTCCAACTCCATCTCAGTATCTACTGATCCTTAACTGTAAAGCCTGGAGAAGCCAGACGGAAAAAATCAGAGGAAAAGGAAGCCAGGGAGCTGTTACATAAAACTTAATGCACAGCTGTGATACACACTCCAGCACAGACATGAGTGAACTATATGAAGTGGCCAGTCTCCTCAACAATTGGGTAGCTAATGAACAGACTTACAGGACATGTGCAAATTTGCTGGTTATTAAGAACATGCAGGCCGGGCGCGGTGGCTCAACCCTGTAATCCCAGCACTTTGGGAGGCCGAGACGGGCGGATCACGAGGTCAGGAGATCGAGACCATCCTGGCTAACACGGTGAAATGCCATCTCTACTAAAAAATACAAAAAAACTAGCCGGGCGAAGTGGCGGGCGCCTGTAGCCCCAGCTACTCAGGAGGCTGAGGCAGGAGAATGGCGTAAACCCAGGAGGCAGATCTTGCAGTGAGCTGAGATCCTGCCACTGCACTCCAGCCTGGGCGACAGAGTGAGACTCCGTCTCAAAAAAAAAAAAGAACATGCAAGTTAGGCCGGGCGTGGTGGCTCAAGCCTGAGGCAGACAGATCACCTGAGGTCAGGAATTTGAGACCAGCCTGGCCAGTATGGAGAAACCCTGTCTCTACTTAAAAAAAAAAAAAGCCGGGCGCGGTGGCTCAAGCCTGTAATCCCAGCACTTTGGGAGGCCGAGACGGGCGGATCACGAGGTCAGGAGATCGAGATCATCCTGGCTAAGCCGGTGAAACCCCGTCTCTACTAAAAAATAGAAAAAAACTAGCTGGGCGAGGTGGCGGGCACCTGTAGTCCCAGCTACTCGGGAGGCTGAGGCAGGAGAATGGAGTAAACCCGGGAGGCGGAGCTTGCAGTGAGCTGAGATCCGGCCACTGCACTCCAGCCTGGGCGACAGAGCGAGACTCCGTCTCAAAAAAAAAAAAAAAAAAAAAAAAAAAATTAGCCAGGCATGGTGGCGTGCACCTGTAATCCCAACTACTAGGGAGGCTGAGACGGGAGAATCGCTTGAACATGGGAGGCAGAGGTTGCAGTGAGCCAAGATTGTGCCACTGCACTCCAGCCTGGGCAACAGAGCAAACAACAAACAAACAAACCATGCTATTTAAATGAACAATACATTTCAATTTCTGGGTTGTATACTGTGACAGAAAGAATTCTATGATGGTACCTGCGGCACTTCCTGTTGTGACACTATGATAAGTTTAGGTTATCTGGCAAAGCTTAGGGATTTTGCAAATGTTCCAAAACAGTTGAAAGTCTTTGAAACAGAGCTTAGCTGATGGTAGTGGCTCACACCTGTAATCCCAATACTTTGGTAGGCTGAGGCCAGTGGATCACTTAAGGCCAGAAGTTTGAGACCAGCCCGGGTAACATAGTGTGGACTGTTCTCTACTTTTTTTTTTTTTTTTTTTTGAGGCAGAGTCTCGCTCTGTCGCCCGGACTGGAGTGCAGTGGCCGGATCTCAGCTCACTGCAAGCTCCGCCTCCCGGGTTTACGCCATTCTCCTGCCTCAGCCTCCCGAGTAGCTGGGACTACAGGCGCCGGCCACCTCGCCCGACTAGTTTTTGTATTTTTAGTAGAGACGGGGTTTCACCGTGTTAGCTGGGATGGTCTCGATCTCCTGACCTCGTGATCCGCCCGTCTCGGCCTCCCAAAGTGCTGGGATTACAGGCTTGAGCCACCGCGCCCGGCCCTTTTTTTTTTTTTTTTTTTTGAGACAGAATCTCACTCTGTCATCCAGGCTGGAGTGCAATGGTGCAATCTCAGCTCACTGCAACCTCCACCTCCTGGGTTCAAGTGATTCTCCTGCCTCAGCCTTCCGAGTAACTGGGACTAGAGGTGCATACCAGCATGCCTGGCTAAACAAAAAAAAAATTTTTAAAATTAGCCAGGCATGGTGGTGTGTATGCCTGTAATCCCAGTTATTTGAGATGCTGAGGCAAGATGAATGCTGGAGCCCAGGAAGTTGAGGCTGTAGTAAAGTATGATTGCGCCACTGCACTCCAGCCTGGATGACAAGGTGTGGTGAGGTTCTATCTAAATAAATAAATGAGAAGACTTAGTTACCGACTCTTGCTGGTGGCCTGAAAAAAGGAAGCTACTGTGAGCTCTACAGCTGCAAAGAAATGGATTCAGCCAACTGAATGAACGTGAAAGTAGATTCTTCTACAATCAAGTCTACAGATGGGAATGTAGACAGCTGACAGCTTGATTGCTACCTCTAGGAGATCCTAAACAGAGGGCCCAGTTAAGCTATGCCCAGACTCTTGACTCACAAGAACAGTGAGATAATAAATACATGTGGTTTTTCCCGGGAGGCGGAGCTTGCAGTGAGCCGAGATGGTGCCACTGCACTCCAGCCTGGGCAATACAGCGAGACTCCGTTTCCAAAAAAAAGCAGAAAAAAATGTGGTTTTTAAGCTGCTAATTTTGTGGTAAGTTGTTACACAAAAACAGAAAACAGGCCGGGCACGGTGGCTCATGCCTGTAATCCTAGCACTTTGGGAGGCCGAGGCGGGTGGATCACGAAGTCAGGAGTTCGAGACCAACCTGGCCAATATGGCGAAACTCTGTATCCACTAAAAATACAAAAAATAGCTGGGTGTGGTGGTGCGCGCCTGTAGTCCCAGCTACTCAGGAGGCTGAGGCAGGAGAATCGCTTGAACCCAGGAGGCGAAGGTTGCAGTGAGCCGAGATTGTGCCACTACCCTCCAGCCTGGGTGACAGAGCAAGACTCCATCTCAAAAAAACAAAACAAAAAACCAGAAAACAATAGAGACATGCAAAGCTTAGAGAACATGAATCTCTGCTGGGTGAACGTGGGCGGCAGTGACCTTCTCACACTGATGGTAGAAGACGTATGAAAGGAAATTTCATAGTATATAACTAAAACTATTTTAAATGTTTATGCCATTCTCTGTAGCTTCTAGGAATTGTACTTGTAGCAGTTCTTCCAAAAATGTGCTTCAGAAATTAAACAGCGGATTTGCATTGAAGATTTACCATGCAGAGCACACAGGTATTAGCTAATGCAGTGCTCATACAACTCTGTATGTTATACTCTGCTCTGATGGTTAAATTACAAAGTTTTAGAGAAATGAAATCTTTTGACTCAGTTTATGTAACTAGAAAGCATATGTGCTAATAAGCAGATGCTAATTGGCTTGAATCCATTAGTCACTCTTTTCTTGTTTGTTTTTTCTTGTGAGACAGGGTCTCACTCTGTCACCCGGGCTGAAGTGCAATCACAGCTCACCGCAGCCTTGATCTCCTGTGCTCCACTGATTCTCCTGCCTCAGCCTCTCAAAGTGTGGGATTACAAGCATGAGCCTCCACGGCTGGCCCATAGTCACTCAATCCCCTGTTTAATTACTATCGAAATAAATGCAATAATGGATACTTGGATCAAGCATATATTGTTGAACATTAATTATCTAACCCAGGGGCTGGATACGCGGGTGTTCATACAATTCTTTTTTTTTTTTTCTTGTGAGACAGAGTCTCACTCTGTCATCCAGGCTAGAGTGCAGTGGTACAATCATGCCTCAACATCCCGGGGCTCAGGGGATCCTCCTGCTCAGTCTCCTGAGTAGCTGGGACTACAGGCGCGTGCCACAAAGCCCGGTTAATTAAAAAAAATTTTTTTTTTAGAAATGAGGTCTCACTATGTTGCCCAGACAGTTCTCGAACTCCTGAGCTCAAGCGACCCTCCCTTCCCAGCCTCCCAAAGTGCAGAAAGCACAGGTGTGAGCCACTGGGCCAGGCCCACACAATTGTTTCAAATTTTCTGCCTGTTTGAAAATGTTCTTAATACAATGTTGGGGTAAGGTAAATGCAATACTTATTTTGCAGTTCTTACCTCTTTGGCTGAGGGAATTGCTTGATCCTCAGAGGCTGTTTCTTTCTCTTTTCTTCTTTCCTTCCTCCCTCTCTTTCTCCCTTCCCCTCTCTCTCCCTTTCTTTCGCGACTGAGTTTCACTCTTGTTGCCCAGGCTGGAGTGCAATGGCACGATCTCGGCTTACCGCAACCTCCGCCTCCCGAGTTCAAGCGACTCTCTTGCCTCAGCCTTCCTGAGTAGCTGGGACTATAGGTGCCCGCCACCACGCCCGGCTAATTTTTTGTATTTTTAGTAGAGACTATTTTTTGTATTTTTAGTAGTTTCACCATGTTGGCCAGGCTACTCTTGAACTCCTGACCTCAGGCGATCCGCCCGCCTCGGCCTCCCAAAGTGCTGGGATTACAGGCGCGAGCCACCGCGCCCGGCCCTCCTCAGCGAGTTTCTAAACTAACTGTCAGTAAGCCACTGGTTTTCCCTGTATTCATAAAAAAACTGACAGGAACGCCCAGGATCCTAAAGTGAGCTTCAGTCTCAAGATAGTCAGCGACCGCCCTCCGGGCCAGCGTCGGGGCCCTGAGGGGCCCCTGGAAAGTGAATCACAGGGAGCACCTCGGGGTTTCAGGATTTTGGCTGTCCGCTGCCCAAGCCTTGGCATCACGGGCGTTTTTCCCTCTCACGTTCAGGTCCCTTCAAGGTGGGCGCCAGGTATCCTCCCAGAACACCGGCACACCGCCACGCCCAGGACCCCCACTGCCTCCCTGCTGCCGCTAGAGGGCGACATCGTCGCGGCTAACGCAACCTGAGGGAGGACGTCGTGGAGCACCTCATCGCGGGGTTTTCTGGGAGATGTAGGCGGTGGAGGCACACGCATGCGCAGCGACAGCGCCGCAGTGGGCGCGCATGTGCAGCGGAGGGTCCGGCATCCGCCTTGGCGGAGGGGCGTGATGACCCGGACTCTCCAAGGCACCGCGGAGTAGTGCGGGGCGGGGGCTCTAAAGGGTGGCCGCAACCCAGAGGGCCCGGGACACAGCTGCGGGTTCCGGCCAACAGGCCCGGAGTCGCGGCCTCGGCTCCGCCGTGGCTGCACGGGCTGGGGCTGCGGCGACTCCTGTGCGCTCCGCGTCTGCGACTGGTAAGAATGGGGATCGTCCCCAGATCCCGCCTTCCGGGCAGGGCCTCCCTTGCCAGCGATCCTGCCCACAGTCCAAGGATCCTCCTCGCTTCTCGTGGACTGCGGTGTCAGCCGCCCGAGCCGGTCCCCGGACACCTGGCCAGGTGACGGCCCCCAACCTCCGCCTGGCGGGGGGTGGTCTGCGAGTCCCCCTCACCCCCGGCAGACGTTCCCGAGCTCCGGAGGGAAAAAAGGACGAGGAAGGGGCTGCTTATGAGTCTGTCGGTGTTGATTTAGTAGTTGTGGAATGTGAGCCCTGGGGAAATAAGTGGAAGAGGCATGGACCGTGTGGCTCCACTGGGGCATTCGCGAATGCCTTCTGCAGGAGGAGACCAACCAGAAAGAAGAGGCAGCGTCCAGCAACTGGACAAAGGCCAGAGGGCCTTTCTGGCAAGAGGACTCGGGTGAGCAGAAGCTGAGCCGGCTCTTTATCCCTGGGCGCAAGTGCCGTGTGGCATAGGTCAGTGAAGGCCTGAAAGGGATGTTGAGCCAGCAACAAAATGCCTTGAGTGCCCCATTAAAGAAGCAACAACTGGCCGGGCGCGGTGGCTCAAGCCTGTAATCCCAGCACTTTGGGAGGCCGAGACGGGCGGATCACGAGGTCAGGAGATCGAGACCATCCTGGCGAACACGGTGAAACCTCGTCTCTACTAAAAGAATACAAAAAACTAGCTGGGCGAGGTAGCAGGCGCCTGTAGTCCCAGCTACTCAGGAGGCTGAGGCAGGAGAATGGCGTGAACCCGGGAGGCGGAGCTTGCAGTGAGCTGAGATCTGGCCACTGCACTCCAGCCTGGGCGGCAGAGCGAGACTCCGTCTCAAAAATAAATAAATAAATAAATAAAATAAAAGAAGCAACAACAGTGGCCCACGCCTGTAATCCCAGCACTTTGGGTGGCCCAAGCGGGCGGATTGCGTGAGCTCAGGGGTTCGAAACCAGCCTGGCCAACATGGTGAAACTCCGTCTCTACTAAAAATACAAAAATTAGCCACGCGAGGTGGCACGTGCCTATAATCCCTGCTACTGGGAAGGCTGAGACAGGAGAATCGCTTGAACCGGGGATGCAGAGGTTGGAGGCTGCAGTGAGCCGAGATCACGCCACTGCACTCCAGCCTGGGCGACAGAGCGAGACTCCGTCCAAAAAAAAAAAAAAAAAAAAAAAAAACGGAAAAAGATCACATACATTGGCCAGACAAGGTGGCTCATGCCTGTAACCCCAGCACATTACAGGCTGAGGATTACTTGAGTCCTGGAGTTTGAGAGCAGCCTGGGTAAAATAGTGAGAGCCCATCTCTTAAAAAATTAGAGGCATGGTGGTGTACACCTGTAGTCCCAGCAACTGGGGAGGTTGAGATGGGAGGATCGCTTGAGCCCATGAGGTCAAGGCTGCAGTGAGCTATGATCATGCCACTGGACTACATCCTAGACAACAAAGACCCCATCTCAGCCTGGCGCGGTGGCTCAAGCCTGTAATCCCAGCACTTTGGGAAGCCGAGAAGGGCAGATCACGAGGTCAAGAGATCGAGACCATCCTGACTAACACGATGAAACCCCGTCTCTACTAAAAAAATACAAAAAACTAGCCGGGGGACGTGGCGGGCGCCTGTAGTCCCAGCTACTCGGGAGGCTGAGGCAGGAGAATGGCGTAAGCCCGGGAGGCGGAGCTTGCAGTGAGCTAAGATCTGGCCACTGCGCTCCAGCCTGGGCGACAGAGCGAGACTCCGTCCCAAAAAAAAAAAAAAAAAAAAAACAAAGACCCTATCATAAGAAAAAAAAAAGTCATTTTGTAAATGACTTCTGGGATGCTAATCTTGATGTAGAAAATCTTCTACCCTAAGAACAAACAGAGGCCGGGCGCGGTAATCCCAGCACTTTGGGAGGCCGAGACGGGTGAATAACGAGGTCAGGATATCGAGACCATCCTGGCTAACACGGTGAAACCCCGTCTCTACTAAAAAATACAAAAAACTAGCCGGGGGACGTGGCGGGCGCCTGTAGTCCCAGCTACTCGGGAGGCTGAGGCGGGACAATGGCGTGAACCTGGGAGGCGGAGCTTGCGGTGAGGTGAGATCCGGCCACTGCACTCCAGCCTGGATGATAGCGAGACTCCGTCTCAAAAAAAAAAAAGAAAAAAAAAAAAGAACAAACAGATAATTCCTGAACAGGGATTGGCAAACAATGGCCTCAGTGGGCCTTCTGTTTCTGTAAAGTTTTACTGGAATGCAGTCACACTCGTTTGTTTAGTATTATCTAAGCTGCTATCTGGCAGAGTTGGGTAGTCATGGCAGAGACCTTACGGTCTGCAAAGCTGAAAATATTTATTACTGCGCTTTTTACGGAAAAAGATCGCCTACCTGTGACCTAGAAGAATATACACGTGTGGCCAGGCGCAGTGTCTCACACCTGTCATCCCAACACTTTGGGAGGCTCAAGTGGGTGGATCACCTGAGGTCGGAGTTTGAGACTAGCCTGGCCAACAAGGTGAAACCCTGTCTCTACTAAAAATACTAAAATTAGCCGGGTGTGGTGGTGTGTGCCTGTAATCCCAGCTACTCTGGAGGCTGAGGCAGGAGAATCACTTGAACCTGGGAGGTGGAGGTTGCAGTGAGCTGAGATCTTGTCACTGCACTCCAGCCTGGGGGACAGAGTGAGACCCAGTCTCAAAAACTACAAAAAAGAATATACACTTGTGCCAGCACAATACTTAGCACTAAGGATTTCTCTTTGCCACTGAACAGAAAAAACACCCTTGTTATTATTCATGATGTTATGCTTTATTGTTAACTTTTTATTACTAGATGATTACTTTTACTCATCTCTTCTTTCATACTCTTCTATTCTTCTGATATTTGTGTGTTTTAGTGCCTATTTTAGCCCATCTGCTTAATATGGTACATT
Organism: Trachypithecus francoisi; assembly: GCF_009764315.1. Classification (NCBI taxonomy): domain Eukaryota; kingdom Metazoa; phylum Chordata; class Mammalia; order Primates; family Cercopithecidae; genus Trachypithecus; species Trachypithecus francoisi. The sequence continues at coordinate 13,426,284 of NW_022681457.1, read as the reverse complement.
TTAGTATCTAATAAAGAGTGCCTGGCTTTTTTTTTTTTTTTTTTTTTTTTGGGAGACAGAGTATCGCGTTTTCACCCAGGCTGGAGTGCAGTGGTGCGATCTCAGCTCACTGCAACTTCCGCCTCCCAGGTTCAGGCAATTCTCCTGCCTCAGCCTCTTGAGTAGCTAGGATTACAGGTGCCTGTCACCACACCCAGCTAATTTTTGTATTTTTAGTACAGATGGGTTTCACCATGTTCGCCAGGCTGGTCTTGAATTCCAGACCTCAAGTGATCTACCCACCTCAGCCTCCAAAGTGCTGGGATTATAGTCGTGAGCCACCGTAACCGGCTTCTGACTATTCTTTTAACCAGATACTGTTGGACTTTTCATATGATCTTTAAGTTGTTTTATTCTGTGAGCTGGCGGAGCAGGGGGAGTCTTTGAATTGGAATTGCTATAATTTTGTTTAGTAGTTTTGTGAAGATCTTTTTTTTTTTTTTTTTGAGACCGAGTGCTAGGAATGCAGGTGTGAGCCACCGTGCCCAGCCAATTTTTATATTTTTAGAGATGGGGTTTTACCATGTTGGCCAGGCTCATCTTGAACTCCTGACCTCAGGTGATTCCCCCAGCCTGGCCTCCCAAAGTGTTTGGATTACAGGTGTGAGCCACTGTTCCCGGTCTGATATTTTAATACTTTAAAAAAATATGTAGGCCTTCATGGAGAAATTTAAAAAAAATACTTTCCATTCAGGAATAATATGTCAGTTTGTTCTGAACTTAACTTTAGGTCTGTTAATGAGGTTTTTGTATTTTCTTCATGAAAATCCTTTATTGCTTTTGCTAATTGATTTCCAAGTTGCTCCCAGCATCACTATTGTGAGTGACAATTTAATCACTATTCTGGATTAGAATTTTTTTTCCAATTTTCATTTCAACATTGTGAAGTATTTCAACCTGCGAAGAGGTTCAGAGAGTAATAGAATAATATATAACTAATAAAGCTGACACCCATGTATCATCGAGATTTTACCTGTGTTAACATATAGTCAGATTTTCAGGTTTTGATTTGTTTTTTCATATCAAGCATCACAGGTGTAACTGAGGTCTCCTTTGTCTCTTCCCCAACTCTTTCCCCTCTCTCCCCTCAGGTGCCACTTTCTTGAGGTTGGACAATCGATCTAGTCCATGTTATTGTTACTTTACTACTTATATATGAATCTCTGTATAACATGTAGATTTTATGTCTTTTATTTCCACGTAAGTTGTATCATGTGGATAAGTGCACAGTTTACTTTTTGCACTCTGTTTCTGGAGAACTGTCCATTTGTATATAAGTTAGTCTTTTTTTTTTTTTTTGAGATGAAGTCTCGCTCTTGTCCCCCAGGCTGGAGTGTGATGGTGCGATCTCCACTCACTGCAACCTCCGCTTCCTGGGTTCAAGCGATTCTCTTACCTCAGCCTCCAGAGGAGCTGAGATTACAGGCGCCTGCCACCAGGCCTGGATAATTTTTGTATTTTTGGTGGAGACGAAGTTCCCCCATGTTGGCCAGGCTGGTCTAAAACTCCTGACCTTAGGTGAGCCCAGTCCGTTTGTTTTAACCACCCCCTATTGCTCCTTTTCTCATACCACAATTTCTCTCTTTCCCTGTCAGTAAATGTTTAGGCTTCCAATTTTCCCATGCTAAAGTTTAAGAGAATCACTGAAAGAATGAAAACAATGTGTAGTTTTCATTTTCAACTGGCTGTTACTACAGAGGAAAGTTACTGGCTTTGTTTACATTTCTTAGATCTAGTCATTTTAACAAATTAGGCCTCCCAAAATGGTGGGATTACAGGCGTGAGCCACGCACCCAGTAAATAATTATATTGCCAATGAATAATGAGTGTACTTATTCTGAATTTTAACATCTCAAAAAAAATTATAGAAATATTTTAGGAAATTATGCAGTAAATAAAAGGAAGGCTGTATAACAAAATAATGATAGCATCAGGTTACAAATCAGCGGAGGCCATAGGAGAAAGTAAACTCCTGCGCGTCCGCCCCGAGGCAAGTCCACGGGGCCAATAACCCGGTACCCGCGGCAGCTCCAGCGTTGGGCTGGGGAAGCGCGGGGACTCCGCGCACGCGCACATCCGTGTCCCGGCAGCCGCGCAAGCGCAATCGCCCGGAACATGGCTGCCGCCGGCCGCCAACTGTAAGTGCCGACGCATCCCTGATCCCTGCGCTGCCTCCATTTCCCCCGGGGGGACGGCTTGGCGGGTGGAGGCCCGCCGGGTCCTTGTAGGGAGGCGAGGGGCGCGTCCGCGGGTGGGTTTCACGTGGGTAGTGGGCATGTTGGGCTCCCTAGGGCGAGGGTCTGGCCAGGGGCGTAGTTGTCCTGGCGGGTGGGGACGCCCCGTGGCGATTGGGGTCACTCCTCTGAGGGCCAGGTCGCTCCCGGGCTGGTCTGGACGCCCCCGCTCTTTCCTTAGAGTCACCCGTGAGTTCTATGCTCGCATCTCTAGCCCGCCCTCCCATAGAGACAGTTTTGCCGCACCTGCTGGGGTCCTGGTCCGTCCCCTGGGGTAACTTACCCCTGAGTCTGCCGCTTTTCTACTGGCTGGTGGGAGGGGCAGTGTAGGCTTGGGTCGGCCTCCGGCTGAATTGGTGGCCGTGAGCCAGGGGGCTGAGGTGCTTCCCCTTTCAGTCTCGCAGGTGTTAGATCACCTGCGTGTTTTTCCATCTGATATTGCAAAATCATGTTTTACCGCAGTTCTCAGTGAGGGCCGCATTTTTGCACCTGTTTAGTGACCATTTCGCTGTTTTTCCTTGGTTTAGTGGCTTATTTCCTTTGTGCACTCTCCCAGTCTCAATATTTTATGACAGAAAATACTGGTTTAGATAGAGAAGCTGAAAGACTTGTGCAGTGAAAGACCCCGTTAACATCTGCTGAACTTGATGTATCCCTTACCTTTCCTTCTGTCCATCCTTTCAGCCATCCATTAATCCACCTATTTTTGGAAACATTTCAAAGTAAGTCGCATATATCACAACACTTTTCCCTCAGACAGCTCACTATGCTTACCATGAATTAGAGTTCAATAGTGCTTTTTTAAATTTTTTGAGCCAAAATTGACTTTCAGTGAAATGCACAGATCTTCACTGTACCATTGATGAGTTTTGACAAATGCAACCTAAACCTTTATTAAAATTACCATCAGCCCGAAAATGTCTCTTATTTTTTGCCAAGTAAAAAAATTTGGCTGTTGGAACTTGGGCATGTTAAAATACGTTTTGAATACCCAGCTTTTGTCTGGTTTTCTTTTCCCACAGCAAGTGACTTTCCTCCATTCTACTGCTTGTTTCCCTCTCTCTTCACCCAGCTTTTCATTTTGAAGAGTTCCACAGTTGCATAAAAGTTGCAGGAATAGTTTAACACTTGTAAAACCATCCAGATTCTCAAATTATTAACACTTTTTGCCACATCAGCTTTATCTTTCTCTTCTCCCTGCCTCAAACACATGCATAGGTGTTACCAGAAAGGGGGTCCGGAGCTATACCCCAAGAAAGGGTTCTTATATCTCGGGAAAGAAAATTCAGGGCGAGTCCACAGAGTAAAGTGAAAGTAAGTTTATTAAGAAAGTAAAGGAATAAAAGAATGGCTACTCCATAGATAGAGCAGCCCCAAGAACTGCTGGTTGCTCATTTTTATGGTTGTTTCTTGATTCTATGCTAAACAAGGGGTGGATTATTCATGCCTACCATTTTTAGGCCACGTAGGGTTAACTTCCTGATGTTACTATGACATTTGTAAACTGTCATGGTGCTAGTGGGAGCAGGACCAGAGGTCACTCTTGTCGCCGTCTTGGTTTTGGGCGCCTTCTTTACTGCAAGCTGTTTTATCAACAAGGTCTTTATGACCTGTATCTTGCCAATCTCCTGTCTCATCCTGTGTCCCAGAATGCCTTAACTATCAGGAAATGCAGCCCAGTAGGTCTCAGCCTTATTTTACCCAGTCCCCGTTTAAGATGGAGGTTTGCTTTGGTTCAGACACCTCTGACATAGGGTTCTCTTTTTTTTTTTTGAGACGGAGTCTCGCTCTGTCGCCCAGGCTGGAGTGCAGTGGCCAGATCTCGGCTCACTGCAAGCTCCGCCTCCCGGTTTACGCCATTCTCTTGCCTCAGCCTCCCGAGTAGCAGGGACTACAGGCGCCCGCCCCTTGCCCGGCTAGTTTTTTTTGTATTTTTTAGTAGAGATGGGGTTTCACCATGTTAGCCAGGATGGTCTCGATCTCCTGACCTCGTGATCCACCTTTCTTGGCCTCCCAAAGTGCTGGGATTACAGGCTTGAGCCACTGTGCCCGGTCAGGTTCTCATACACACACACACTCATACACACAGCAGGTGTTGCAGAGGCGGGTGTGGTACAGACATATATTTACATACACTTAGTTTTTTTTGACTGAGTTACTGAAAGTATGTTGTAGATATCATACCTCACTCTGAAATACTTCAGCCAGGATCTTGTAAGAAAAGTAACGTTCTTGTTTTTTAATTTTGTATTTTTTGTAGAGATGAGGTCTCACGATGTTGCCCAGACTGGTCTTGAACTCCTGGCCTTAAGCAATCCTCCTGCCTTGGCCTCCCAAAGTGCTGGGATTACGGGTGTGAGCTGCCATACTCAACCAAAAAGAACATTCTTGAACAAAACTAGTGTTATTATCACACCAAAGTATACTTTTTTCTTTTAAGCTAGAATCTTTTTTTTTTTTGAGACGGAGTCTCACTCTGTCACCCAGCCTGGACTGCAGTGGCATGATCTCGGCTCATTGCAAGCTCCGCCTCCCGGGTTCACGCCATTCTCCTGCCTCAGCCTCCTGAGTAGCTGGAACTACAGGCACCCGCCATCAAGCCCAACTAATTTTTTGTATTTTTAGTAGAGACGGGATTTCACTGTGTTAGCCAGGATGGTCTCGATCTCCTGACCTCGTGATCCACCTGCCTCAGCCTTCCAAAGTGCTGGGATTACAGGCATGAACCACCACACCCGGCCAGAGATAGAATCTTACCAGTGTAGAGTCCAGTGGTGCGATCTTGGCTCACTGCAACCTCCACCTCCCAGGCTCAAGTGGTTTTCCTGCCTCAGCCTCCTGAGTAGCTGGAATTACAGGCATTGTGCCACTATGCCCAGCTGATATTTGTCTTTTTAGTAGAGATGGGGTTCCGCCATGTTGGCCAGGTTGGTCTTGAACTCCTGACCTCAAGTGATCTGCCTACTTTGGCTTCCCACAGTGCTGGGATTATAGGAGTGAGCCACTGCGCCTGGCCCCAGGTACTTTATTATTGATACAGAACTCTTGTCTGATATAGTTTTATGTAGCTGATATAGTTTGTATGGTTTTTTGGGTATTTCTTTTGATCCAGGATCCTGTGTTACATTTACTTGTCATGTTATTTTAGTCTCCCTCAACCTTGAATGGCACTCTTCTTTCTTTTTTTTTTTTTTTTTTCATGAAATTGATATTTTTTTAAAAGACCCAGCTGGTGGTTGTGTAGATTGTCACTTGATATTCAGTTGATGTTCCCAATATTAAATTCAGACTCTCATCTTCGGCAGGGCATTGTCTGAGTGACATCATGTTGTTCTTGGTGTGTCATGTCAGGAAGCATGTGAGAGCTGGTGGTGATCAGACTTCTGTCATGTGGTTAAAGTGCTCTTGCCGGGATCCTCCACTTTTTCCCCTCTGTAATTGATAAGCCATTGTAGAGATAGTATTTTGAATGTTCTTTTATGTTCATGGTGTATTACTCATTTTGATATAGTAAGATGTTTCAAATCTTTTTCTTTTCTTTTTTTTTTTTTTTTTTTGAGACGGAGTCTCGCTCTGTCACCCAGGCTGGAGTGCTGTGGCCGGATCTCAGCTCACTGCAAGCTCCGCCTCCCGGGTTCACGCCATTCTCCTGCTTCAGCCTCCTGAGTAGCTGGGACTACAGCCACCACCACCTCGCCTGGCTAGTTTTTTGTAGTTTTTTTTTTAGTAGAGACGGGGTTTCACCGTGTTAGCCAGGATGGTCTCGATCTCCTGACCTCGTGATCTGCCCGTCTCGGCCTCTCAAAGTGCTGGGATTACAGGCTTGAGCCACCGCGCCCGGCCTCAAATCTTTTTCTTTATGTTTTGTGCCTTTTGTGAGTTGTTTAAGAAATTCTTTGGCTTGGTGCAGTGGCTCACGCCTATAATTCTAGCACCTTGTGAAGCTGAGGCAGGCGGATGACTTGAGGTCATGAGTTCAACACCAGCCTGGCCAACATGGTGAAACCTCGTCTCTACTAAAAATATAAAAATTAGGTGGGTGTGGTGGCAGGCACAAGCAATCCAAGCTATTTGGGAGGCTGAGGCAGGAGAATCGCTGAAACCCAGGAGGCGGAGGTTGCAGTGATCCGAGATCATGCCACTACACTCCAGCCTGGGTGACAGAGTGAGACACTGTCTCAAAAAAAAAAGGAAGAAAAAAATTTTTTTTGGCTTGATGCCGTGGCTCATGCCTTAATCCCAGCACTTTGAGAGTCTGAGGCTGGAGGATCACTTGAGCTCAGGAGTTTGAAACCAGCCTGGGCAACATAGTGAGACCCAATCTCTGCAAAACATTAAAAAAAAAAAAATGGCTGGGCGTGGTGACTCACGCCTGTAATCCCAGCACTTTGGGAGGCCAAGGCGGGCAGATCACGAGGTTGGAAGATCGAGACCATCCTGGCTAACACGGTGAAACCCTGTCTCTACTAAAAACACAAAAAATTAGCTGGACATGGGGGCGGGCGCCTGTAGTCCCAGCTACTAGGGAGGCTGAGGCAGGAGAATGGTGTGAACCCAGGAGGCAGGGTTTGCAATGAGCCGAGATCGCGCCACTACACTCCAGCCTGGATGACAGAGCAAGACTCCGTCTCAAAAAAATAATAAAATAAAATAAAATAAAAAATAAAATATAAAATAAAATAAAATAAATAAAATAAATAAGCCAGGTGTGATGGCATACTCCTACGGTCATAGCTGCTGAGCCCAGGAGTTCAAGATTGAAGTGAGCCATGATCATGCTACTGCATTGAAGCCTGGGCATCAAAGCAAGACTCTGTGTCTTTTTTTTTTTTTTTTGAGACGGAGTCTCGCTCTGTCGCCCAGGCTGGAGGGCAGTGGCCGTATCTCAGCTCACTGCAAGCTCCGCCTCCCAGGTTTACGCCATTCTCCTGCCTCAGCCTCCCGAGTAGCTGGGACTACAGGTGCCCACCACCACGCCTGGCTAGTTTTTTGTATTTTTTTTAGTAGAGACAGGGTTTCACCATGTTAGCCAGGATGGTCTCCATCTCCTGACCTCATGATCCGCCCGTCTTGGCCTCCCAAAGTGCTGGGATTACAGGCTTGAGCCACCACATCCGGCCGACTCTGTCTCTTTAAAAAAACAACAACAAAACAGAAATTCTTGGCTGTGCGCTGTGGCTCATGCCTGTAATCCCAGCATTTTGGGAGGTTGAGGCAGGCAGATCACCTGAGGTCAGGAGTTCGAGATCAGCCTGGCCAATTTGGTGAAACCCCATCTCTATTAAAAATATAAACAATTAGCTGAGTGTGGTGGCACATGCCTGTAATCCCAACTACTTGGGAGGCTGAGGCACAAGAGTCGCTTGAATCCAGGAGGCGGAGGTCGCAGTGAGCCGAGATCGCGCCACTGCACTCCAGCCCAGCTACAGAACGAGACTCTGTCTCAAAAAAAAATAGATAGATAGGTAGATATAGATATAAAATTAGCTACATGTGGTGGCAGATACATGTAGTCCTGGCTACTCAGGAGGCTGAGGCAAGAGAATCACGTAAACCCAGGAGGCGGAGGTTGCAGTGAGTCGTCATCACACCACTGCACTCCAGCCTGGGCCACAGCGAGACTCCATCTGATAAAAAACAAACAAAACAACAACAACAACATTTTTCTACTCTGATAACTCAAAAGATATTCTTGTAGTTCTATATTTCTTTTTCTTTTCTTTTTTTTTTTTTTGAGACGGAGACTCGCTGTTGCCCGGGCTGGAGTGCAGAGATATACTTACTCGTGTGAGGCCACCTTTACCACCTTCTAAATTATTATATGCCTTCAAGTCTATTTGGGGCTCTGTCCTTCCTGTACCTTCACTGGGTTGCTTGCTTACTGGAACTTTAAGGAGAAGCCTTGACTTTTGGCAAGACAACTACTCCCAGCTCTTCTTCTTCTCTTCCTTTTGTTTTTTAAGGAGTTGTCGTGGATATTCAGGAGCTGTCTTCTTCTATGTGAATTTTGTCATGCTTCAGTAAAATTTTTCCAGAGATTTGCTTGGAAGGCATTGCTTTTACGGGTCTAGTGAGAGTTGTTCTGGTTTCAGTACTTAGCCCTTTCATCTGTGTACCTGGTCTAGCTCCTCACTTACTCAAATGCCCTTTGAAGTCTTGAGTAAACTTTTTCAAGTTGATACTACATAATGGTTTTTTTTTTTGTTTTTTTTTTTTGAGACAGAGTCTTGCTCTGTCTCCCAGGCTGGAGTGCAGTGGCATGATCTCAGCTCACTGCAAGCCCCAACGCCCAGGTTCACGCCATTCTCCTGCCTCAGCCTCCCCAGTAGCTGGGACTACAGGCGCCCACTACCGCGCCCGGCTAATTTTTTGAAGTTTTTAGTAGAGACGGTTTCACCGTGTTAGCCAGGACACGTGATTCACCCGCCTCAGCCTCCCAAAGTGCTGGGATTACAGGCGTGAGCCACTGCGCTCAGTCGATACTATATAATTTTTGTTAGTTTTTGTTTTCTCTTTTTTGAGACAAGGTCTTGCTGTCTCACCCAGGCTGGAGTGCAGTGGCACAATCACAGCTCACTGCAGGCTTGAGCTCTTGGACTCCCAAGTAGCTGGGACTTCAGGTATGTACCATCACACCTGGCTAAAGGCTTTTCACTACATTGTCCAAGCTGGCCTTGAACTCCTAGGCTCAAGCGAGTCTCCTGCCTTGACCTCCCAAAGTGCTGGGATGACAGGTATAAGCCAGTGTACCTGGCCTTGGCTGGGCTTTCTTTGTGATTAGATATTGGGGTTGGAGTTGGGGCTTGCATAGTTTGAACTTCCTGCTGGCACCAAGGAGGAAACATTCAGACTTTCTTGTTAGCATGCCCAGATGAGAGGGAGAAAGAGAAAGGGGTGGGGGCTTGAAAGCTGTCAGCAGTCATCCAAAATGGAATCAGACTCTTTATTGCAGTTATAATCACGTGGCTGACTTTATGAGGATGCGAGTCAAGTTGGTAAATGATTTATTTTGTTAAAAAGTTGTGAACAAGTAAACATTATTATGGGTGTTCACAGAGATGGCTGGAGCCGTGTGGATGGGCGTAAATGGCTAATGTCCAGCGGCCATCGATGTCAAGTATCTACGCACCTGGCCTGAGTGGATCCGTCTGCCTTTCAGAGGTGAGTGCCAGGGAATGGAAGTCTGCATGAGCTCAGCACAGCCCTGCAAGGACTGTTGTTTCCCTCATAAAGTCCTAAAATACCAGAAATGTGGCAGATGGGGTCTAGACCAGGGATTCTGACCCTTACAGACTCGACACATAGTTACTCTTTTAAACAGCTTTATTGAAATATAATTCACATAGCGTACAATTTACACTTTGAAGTGTACAATTCAGTGTTTTTTTTAATTATATTAACTAACTTGTATATCCATTGCCACAGTCAGTCTTCGAGTGTTTTCATCACCCCTGAAAAAGAAAACCCATACTGTTAGCAGTTACTCCCCCATCTTTCCCATCCCCTCCAGCCCTAGCTAATCACTAATCTACTTTCTGTCTGATAGATTTGCCTATTATGGACATTTCATATAAATAGCCTACAATATGTGGTCTTTTGTATGTGACTTCTTACTCTTAGGAAAATGTTTCATGTTGTAGCATAAGTCTTTTTTTTTTTTTTTTGAGATGGAGTCTTGCTCTGTCACCCGGGCTGGAGTGCAGTGGAACTATCTGGGCTCACTGCAAACTCTGCTTCCCAGGTTCAAGCAATTCTCCTGCCTCAGCCTCCCCAGTAATTGGGATTACAGGCGAGGGCCACCACACCTGGCTAATTTGTTTTTGTTTTCTTTTCTTTTTTTTTTTTTTTGAGATGGAGGTTTGTTCTTGTTGCCTAGGCTGGAGTCCAATGGCACAATCTCGGCTCATTGCAACCTCCGCCTCCTGGTTCAAGTGATTCTCCTGCCTCAGCCTCCTGAGTAGCTGGGATTATAAGCATGTGCCACCACGCCCGGCTAATTTTGTATTTTTAGTAGAGACGGGGTTTCTCCATGTTGGTCAGGCTGGTCTCGAACTCCCCACCTCAGGTGATCCACCCTTCTCGGCCTCCCAAAGTGCTGGAATTACAGGTGTGAGCCACCTTGTCCAACCTGTGTCCGGCTAATTTTTTTGTATTTTTTTAATAGAGACAGAGTTTCACCATGTTGGTCAGGCTGGTCTCGAGCTCCTGACCTCAAATGATCCACCCACCTCGGCTTCGCAAACTGCTGGGATTGCAGGAGTGAGCCACCATGCCTGGCCAGCATGTGAAGAATATTCCATTGTTGCCGGGCGTGGTGGCTCAGGCTGCACTCCAGCCTATGTGAGAGAGGGAGACTCTGTCTCAAAAAAAAAAAAAAAAGAATATTCCATTGTGTAGATAGAACATATTTTGCTTATCCATTCATCTGTTGATGGACATTGAATTGTTTCCACTTTTTTTGTTGTTGAGATGGAGTCTCACTTTGTCACACAGGCTGGAGTGCAGTGGCAGGACCACAGCTCGCTGCAGCCTTTGCTTCTGGCTCAAGCGATCCTCCCACTTCAGCCTCCTAAGTAGCTGGGACTACAGGTGTGCATCACCATGCCTGGCTAATTTTTGTATTTTTTGTATGGAGGAAGGTTCACCATGTAGCTCAGGCTAGTCTCGAACTCCTGGGCTCAAGCAATCTGCCTGCCTTGGCCTCCCGAAGTTCTGGGATTACAGGCATGAGACACTGCACCCAGCCAAGAATACATGTTTTCATTTCTTTTGGGATAGCTATCTAGGAGTAGAACTGATTACAGCTATCTTAGTGGGTGTGAAGTTGTATCTTATTGTGGTTTAGATTTGTATTTTGGCCAGATGTAGTGGCTCATGCCTGTAATCCCAGCCCTTTGGGAGGCCAAGGCAGGGGACTGGCTTGAGCCCAGGAGTTCAAGATCAGCCTGGGCAACATGGTAAAACCCCATCTCTATCAAAAATTACAAAAATTAGCCAGGTGTGGTGGCACATGCCTGTAGTCCTAGCTACTCAGGAGGCTGTGACAGGAGGCTCGCTTGAGCCCTGGAGGTGGAGGTTGCAGTGAGCCGAGATCGTGCCATTGCACTCCAGCCTGGGAGACGGGGCAAGGCCCTGTCTCAAAAAAAAAAAAAAAAGATTTTAATTTCTCTGATGGTTAATGATATTGAGCATTTTTATTTATTGAATATTGTGTATTCAGACCATTTGTCCATTTATTAAATGAGTTTTGTGGTTTTTTTGTTTTTGTTTTTTGAGACAGTCTCCCTCTGTTGCCCAGGCTGGAGAGCAGTGGTGCGATCTCGGCTCACTGAAACCTCCTCCTCTTGGGTTCAAGCGATTCTCCTGCCTCAGCCTCCTTAGTAGCTGGGACTACAGGCGCCCGCCACCACGCCTGGCTAATTTTTTGTATTTTTAGTAGAGATGGGTTTCACCGTGTTAGCCAGGATGGTCTTTTTTTTTTTTTTTTTTTTTTTTTTTTGTTGAGACGGAGTCTCGCTCTGTCGCCCAGGCTGGAGTGCAGTGGCCGGATCTCAGCTCACTGCAAGCTCCGCCTCCCGGGTTTACGCCATTCTCCTGCCTCAGCCTCCCGAGAAGCTGGGACTACAGGCGCCCGCCACCTCGCCCGGCTAGTTTTTTGTATTTTTAGTAGAGACGGGGTTTCACTGTGTTCGCCAGGATGGTCTCGATCTCCTGACCTCGTGATCCGCCCGTCTCGGCCTCCCAAAGTGCTGGGATTACAGGCTTGAGCCACCGCGCCCGGCCGCCAGGATGGTCTTGATCTGACCTCGTGATCCGCCCACCTCGGCCTCCCAAAGTGCTAGGATTATAGGCGGGAGCCACTGCGCCTGGCCTGAGTTTTTTTTAATTATTGAATTGTGACACTTATATTCTGGATACTAGTCCCTTATCCTATATGTGATTTGCAAATATTTTCTCCCATTCTGTGGGTTGCCTTTAACTTTCTTGGTGATATTCTTTGAACCACAAAAGTTTTTTTTTTTTTTAATTTAAATTTAATGTTTTTTTTCTTCTTTTTTTTTTTTTTGAGATAGGATTTTACTCTGTTGCCCAGGCTGGAATGCAGCGGCATGATCTCAGCTTACTGGAGCCTCTGCCTTCTGGGCTCAAGTGATCTTCCTGCCTCAGCCTTCCAAGTAGCTGGGACGACAGGTGCATGCCACCATGTCTGGCTAGTTTTTGTATTTTTAGTAGAGATGGGGTTTCACTGTGTTACCCAGGCTGGTCTCGAATTCCTGAGCTCAAGTGATCCACCTGTCTCAGCCACCCAGAGTGCTGGGATTACAGGCATGAGCCACTGCTCCCGTCCAAGAGCGTTAGGCCAGGCCAGGCACGGTGTCTCGTGCCTATAATCACAGCACTTTGGGAGGCCAAGGCAGGCTGATCACCTTAGGTCAGGAGTTCAAGACTAGCCTCACCAACATGCGGAAACCCCATCTCTACTGAAAATACAAAAATTAGCTGGGCGTGGTGGTGTATGCCTGTAATCCTAGCTACTCAGGAAGCTGAGTCAGGAGAATCGCTTGAACCTGAGAGGAGGAGGTTGCAGTAAGCTGAGATCACTCCACTGCACTTCAGTCTGGGCAACACAGCGAGACTGTCTCTCAGAAAAAAAAAAAAAGTGTTAAGCCAGGCATGGTGGCTCACAACGGTAATCCCAGCACTTTGGAAGGCTGAGGTGGGAGGATTACTTGAGCCCAGGAATTCAAGACCAGCCTGGCCCATAGAGCGAGACTTCATCTCTACCAAAAAAAAAAAAAATTTAGGCTGGGTGTGGTGGCTCATGTCTGTAATCCCAGCACTTTGGGAGGCTGAGGCATGCAGATCACTTGAAGTTAGGAGTTTGGGACCAACCTGGCCAACATGGTGAAACCCTGTCCACTAAAAATACAAAAATTAGCTGGGTATGGTGGTGTGTGCCACTTAGGAGGCTGAGGCAAGAGAATTGCTTGAGCCCAGGAGGTGGAGGTTGCAGTGAGCTGAGATCATGCCACTGTACTCCAACCTGAGACAGAGTGAGACTCTGTTTCAAAAAAAAAAAAAAAATTAGGTGTGATTGTGTGCACCTGTTGTCCCAGCTACTCAGGAGGCTGAGGTAGGAGGATCACTTGAGCCCATGAGATTGAGGCTGTGTTGAGCCGTGATTGCACCTTGCAATCTAGGCTGGACAAAAGAGTGAGACCCTGTCTCTTAAGAAAGAAAAAAAGGGCTGGGCGTGGTGGCTCATGCCTGTAATCCCAGCACTTTGGGAGGCCGAGGCAGGCAGATCATGAGGTCAGGAGATCAAGACCATCCTGGCTAACACAGTGAAACCCTGTCTCTACTAAAAAAAAAAAGTAAAAGAAATTAGCCAGGCATGGTGGCAGGTGCCTGTAGTCCCAGCTACTTGGGAGGCGGAGACAGGAGAATGGTGTGAACCCGGGAGGCAGAGCTTGCAGTGAGCCGAGATCGCACCACTGCACTCCAGCCTGGGTGACAGAGTGAGACTCTGTCTCAAAAAAAAAAAAAAGAAAAGAAAAGAAAAAAAGAGTTTTATAGTTTTAGCTTTTACGTTTAGGCTGATCCATTTTGAGTTAATTTTTATGTAATGTGCACTGTTTATAATCTGTTTTGCAGTACACTCTTAATTTACTGGTATTATTAAATATCCATATAATTTTTAAAATTCTAAAGCCCTAAGTCTATGTAAAGAATCAATGAAAAAAAAGACATTTGTATTAAAAATTCATGTTTCTGTTTTTAAATGCTTGGGCATAGCTACCCTAGAAGACATAGGAAGCATTTAGTTGTTGGAGACTATGTCTGCAGTAAGAGAAATAGAACAGTCAGAATTCACTGTCTTCAGTGGGACTGAAGTGAGTGAAGAATAAGCAGATGCTGCTAAAACAGTGAATGTTAGGGAAGTGGACACAGACCAGGTGGATTAAGTAGGAAAGGAAGAGAGACAGTACCTTGGTGAAAACAGGTTGTCAGTACTAAGCAGGTTGCAGCAAGACAAACAGGCTGTCTTTTCAACAGGCAATGAGTCAGTCACTAGGCAATGAGTCTGTCACTCCTTGTGTTCTGACCTGCAACAGCACTGGGGCAACTTATCACACAAAACAGTTCTCTCCTGAAGTCTCAGCGTGTGCTGGGGCAGTATTCAGTGTGTAGAAATTCTTGGAGATAGCCGGTCACAGTGGCTCACACCTGTAATCCCAGCACTTTGGGAGGCCGAGGCAGGTGTCTAACTTGAGGCCAGGAGTTTGAGACCAGCCTGGACAACATGGCAAAGCCCCATCTCTACAAAATATAACAAAACATTAGCTGGGTGTGGTGGTGCATGCCTGTAGTCCCAGCTACTTGGGAGGCTGAGGTGGAAGGATCGTCTGAGCCTGAGAGGTTGAGGCTGCAGTGAGCGGTGATCACATCACTGCAGTTGCAACAGAGTGCAACTCTGTCTCAGAAAAAAAAAAGGGAAGGGAAGGGCAGAGTAGGGGGGGCGTGGGGTGGGGCAGGGGAGCCTTGGAGATCACTTCCACTAATGACAATGGGGAAGAGGACAAATTGGGGAAAGAATCAGTAATACTGGGGGCTCAGAGAGTGTGTATGATGGAGAGTGTCAGAGGGAGAAAATAGGAAACCCCCAAAATATGTGAACTACCATCAAGATGAATTTTTTACAACATAATTTTTTTTTTTTTTTTTTTTTTTTGAGACGGAGTCTTGCTCTGCCGCCCAGGCTGGAGTGCAGTGGCCGGCTCTCAGCTCACTGCAAGCTCCGCCTCCCGGGTTCACGCCATTCTCCTGTCTCAGCCTCCCGAGTAGCTGGGACTACAGGCGCCCGCCTCGTCGCCCGGCTAGTTTTTTGTATTTTTTAGTAGAGACGGGGTTTCGCCGTATTAGCCAGGATGGTCTCGATCTCCTGACCTCGTGATCCGCCCGTCTCGGCCTCCCAAAGTGCTGGGATTACAGGCTTGAGCCACCGTGCCCGGCCCTTACAACATAATTTTTGTACTGGCCAAGTGTGGTTGGTGGCTCATACCTGTAATCTCAGTACTTTGGGAGGCCTAAGTGGAAGAACTGCTTGAAGCCAGCAGTTCCAGACTAGCCTGGGCAACATAGTGAGACCCTCTTTCTACAGAAAAAAAAAAAAATTAGCTGAGCATGGTCGCACACACTTATAGTCCCAGCCGCTTGACAGGCTGAGGTGGGAGGGTTGCTTGGGCTGAGGAGGGTGAGGCCGCAGTGAGCTGTGATCGTGCCACTGCACTCTAGTCTGCGTGACAGAGCAAGACCCTGTCTCAAATAATAATATTCATAATCATAATTTTTTTTACCATTGTATGGCTAAAAATAATGAGATATTTTAAAAACAATCCTAATTAAATTGAGATTTTTATATTAAATGTCCTAATTTAACACTATTTTCCTTAAGCCTGTCCTAATGTTCTCCTGTATATGTATGATCATCTGTTACTTCACGATGGCACTCAGGCCGTCATCCATTGACAATGTCTTAATCTGTTCAAGCTGCTGTAACAAAATACAATAAACTGGGTAGCTTATGAACTACAAAAATTTATTTTTTACATATCTGGAAGCTGGGCAGTCTTAAGATCAAGGCACTAGAAGATTTAGTGTCTCTTGAGTGCCCTTGCTCACTTTCTGCTTCGTAGATGGTGCCTTCTAACCGTCCTCATGGGGTGGAAGGAGCTAGGGAGCTCTCTGGGGCCTCCTAAGTGCCCAGATCCCAATAGTGAGGGCCCTACCTCCATGATATGATCACCACACAAGACCCACCTCCTAATGCGTGCGTTTGGGAGTCAGGATTTCAATATGAATTCTGGGGAGGGACACAGACATTCAGACTACAGCAAGGGGTGTAGTTGGAATAGTCAAGTTTCAACAAGAAGAGAGAATTTAGAGTGGGATATGAGTCCATGAATTCAGGGCAGCATCTGGATTTGCTATATGCTTCCTTCTCCTAAAAATGAAGGCACCTTCCCCCTAATGTCTTGAATAGCCCATGTAATGTTCTGTTCTCAAGTACCCCAGGTGGCTACCTGCAGGAACATTGGTCCACAGGATGGTCAGGCATCATGTGGGGTGGTCCTCAGCATGGTACGCTGTCTGGTATCCTCAGCCCAGGCTCATCAGATCCTAGTAGCTCCCCCTGCCTCAGTCTTTGTGACAACCTAACACCTCTGGAGATAACCAACCATATGCCTTTCTGGGTAATACTGCCAAGGTGAGAAAGAGTTGCAGGTTAGGCTGAAGGAGACTTGCCCGCTTAAAGGGGACATGTGCATAGCATTCCTAGCACTATTCTTTTTTTTTTTTTTTTGAGGTGGAGTCTCGCTCTGTCGCCCAGACTGGAGTGCAGTGGCCAGATCTCAGCTCACTGCAAGCTCCGCCTCCCGGGTTTACGCCATTCTCCTGCCTCAGCCTCCCGAGTAGCTGGGACTACAGGCGCCCGCCACCTCGCCCAGCTAGTTTTTGTATTTTTAGTAGAGACGGGGTTTCACTGTGTTAGCCAGGATGGTCTCGATCTCCTGACCTCGTGATCCGCCCGTCTCGGCCTCCCAAAGTGCTGGGATTACAGGCTTGAGCCACCGCGCCCGGCCTCCTAGCACTATTCTTAAACGCTTCTATGCACTTACTACAGATTTGTGGAGATACTCATTATACCATATGATTCACCCAAAGTGCACAATTCAGTGGTTTTTAGTGTGTTCATAGAGTTGTGCAACCATAACCACCGTCTAATTTCAGAATATTTTAATCAGTCCAAAAAGAAACCTGTACCCATTGGCAGTTAATCCCTGTTCTCCCCACCTCTCCCCAAGCCCCTGACAACCACTGGCCGACTTTCTGTCTATGTAGATTTGCCTATTCTTGATAATTCATGTAAATGAGGTCCTACAATATATGGTCTTTTGTGTCTGGCTTCTTTTTTTTTTTTTTTTTTTTTTTTGAGACGGAGTCTTGCTCTGTCGCCCGGTCTGGAGTGCAGTGGCCGATCTCAGCTCACTGCAAGCTCCGCCTCCCGGGTTCACGCCATTCTCCTGCCTCAGCCTCCCGAGTAGCTGGGACCACAGGCGCCCGCCACCTCGCCCGGCTAGTTTTTTGTATTTTTAGTAGAGACGGGGTTTCACCGTGTTCGCCAGGAGGGTCTCGATCTCCTGACCTCGTGATCCACCCGTCTCGGCCTCCCAAAGTGCTGGGATTACAGGCTTGAGCCACCGCGCCCGGCCTGTGTCTGGCTTCTTTCATGGAGCATAATGTTTTCAAGATTCATCTGTGTTAGAACAGGGATTAGTACTTTATTTTTTGTGGCTGTTGTATTCCATTGTGTGGATATATCACATTTTGTTTATCTGTTCATCCATTCATCCGTTGTTGGGCATTTATTTGGATTGTTTCCTCTCTTTTGTTTTTTATGAATAGTACTGCCATGAACATCCATCTACAAGTTTATCTGTGGACATATGTTTGCATTTTTCTTGAGTAGATACCTGAGAGTGTAGGTACTAAAACTTGGTCCATTTTGTGTTGCTATAAAGGAATACTTGAGGCTGGGTAATTTGCAAAGAAAAGAGGTTTATTCAGCTCATGGTTCTGCTTGGTTTCTGGTGAGGGCTTTTGTGTTACATCAAAATATGGCAGAGAAGGTCAGAGGGGAAGTGGGCACATACTAATGGGAGCCAAACCCAAGGGGTGTCCTGGCCTTATAACAACCTATTGTTGGGGATACTAATTCATTCCCTCCAGAACCAATCCAGTCTCATGAGAGCAAGAACTCACTACTGTGAGAACAGCACCAAGCCATTCATGAGGGTTCCACCTCCATGACCCAAACCCTTCCCGGTAGGCTTTGTGTCCCAACACCACCACGGTAGGGATTAAATTTCGGCATGAGATTTGGTGTGGACAAACAAACCATATCCAAACCATAGCAAGTGGAATAGCTGGATCATATGATAACTCCGTATTTTCCTTTTTGAGAATCATCAGACTGGTTTCCAAAGTAGCTACACTGTTTTACATTTGCACCGGCAGTGAATAAAGATTCCAGTTTTTTCATATCCTTGCCAATACTTGTTACTGTTTTTGTTTTTAAATATTGAACATACCAGTGAGTGTAAAGTGGTGTCTCACTGTGGTTTTGATCAGCATTTCCTAATACCTAATGATGTTGATCATTTCCTGTGCTCATTGGCCATTTGTATGTCTTCTTTGGGGAAATACCTGTTCAGAACTCCTATGGGTAAATGTAGTATCCCCTCAGAATTCGTGTGTTGATGCCTTATCCCCACTGTGATGGTATTTGGAGAGGAGGCCTGTGGGAGGTAATGAGGTCACGAGGGTAGAATCTTTTTGAATGAAATCAGGGCTCTTATTTTTTTTTTTTGACGGAGTCTCGCGCTGTCACCCAGGCTGGAGTGCTGTGGCCGGATCTCAGCTCACTGCAAGCTCCGCCTCCCGGGTTCACGCCATTCTCCTGCCTCAGCCTCCCGAGTAGCTGGGACTACAGGCGCCGCCACCTCGCCCGGCTAGTTTTTTGTAGTTTTTAGTAGAGACGGGGTTTCACCGTGTTAGTCAGGATGGTCTCGATCTCCTGACCTCGTGATCCGCCTGTCTCGGCCTCCCAAAGTGCTAGGATTACAGGCTTGAGCCACCGCGCCCGGCCTATTTTTTTTTTTGTTTTTTTTTGTTTTTGTTTTTGTTTTTTGTTTTTTTGAGACGGAGTCTTGCTCTGTCGCCCGGGCTGGAGTGCAGTGGCTGGATCTCGGCTCACTGCAAGCTCTGCCTGCCGGGTTTACGCCATTCTCCTGCCTCAGCCTCCGGAGTAGCTGGGACTACAGGCGCCCGCCACCTCGCCCGGCTAGTTTTTTTTTTTTGTATTTTTAGTAGAGACGGGGTTTCACCATGTTAGCCAGGATGGTCTCGATCTCCTGACCTCGTGATCCACCCGTCTCGGCCTCCCAAAGTGCTGGGATTACAGGCTTGAGCCACCGCGCCCGGCCTTTTTTTGTTGTTGTTGAGACGGAGTCTCGCTCTGTCGCCCAGGCTGGAGTGCAGTGGCCGGATCTCAGCTCACTGCAAGCTCCGCCTCCTGGGTTTACGCCATTCTCCTGCCTCAGCCTCCCGAGTAGCTGGGACTACAGGCGCCCGCCACCTCGCCCAGCTAGTTTTTTTTTTTTTTTTGTATTTTTAGTAGAGACAGGGTTTCACCGTGTTAGCCAGGATGGTCTCGATCTCCTGACCTCGTGATCCTCCCGTCTCGGCCTCCCAAAGTGCTGGGATTACAGGCTTGAGCCACCGCGCCCGGCCGAAATCAGGGCTCTTATAAGAGGAGACAGGAGAGCTCTCAGGAGCTCCTGCTTCCTGCTCTGCCCTGTGAAGGCACACTGAGAAGGTGGCCAGCTGCAAACCAGGAAGAGGACCCGCACCAGAACCAATCATGCTGACACGCTGATTTTGGATGTCCTAGCCTCCAGAACTGTGAGAAGTAGATTTCTGTTGTTTAAGCCACCTAGTCTGTTTGCTGTAGCAGCCCAAACTAAGACATGATCCTTTGCCCGTTTCTAAATATTGGGTTTTTGTGTTTTTATTATTGAATTGTAAGAGGTTTCTATATTCTAGATACACATATATAAATCTTTTCTCCCATTTGATGGGTTGTGTTTTCACTTTCTTGGTGGTGTTTAAGTTTTATTTCCACAAAGGAAGTATCTGTTACTGATGAAATGGACATGCCTTTTGTTCCTCAAGGTGAGTTCGCCTCCCTGCCCCCAAGAGAGGCGTAATCGCAGTCTTGGCTGGTGTCTTGCCAAGGCACCGCTGTATTTTTATTTCTAAGAGAATATTTTGTGTGTCTGAAAAATTTCCATAAATGATACCACCCTGTATACGTCTGATTTATCTTATCTTTTATTTTCTTTCTTTCTTTTTTTAATTTTGAGACACAGTCTTGTTCTATCTCCTGGTCTGGAATGTAGTGGCACAATCTTGGCTCACTGCGACCTCCACCTCCTAGGTTTAAGCAATTCTCGTGTCTCAGCCTCCTGAGTAGCTGGGATTACAGATGTGTACCACCATGCCCAGCTAATTTCTGTATATTTACTGGAGATGGGGTTTCACCATGTCGGCCAGGCTGTTCTCAAACTCCTGGCCTCATGTGATCAGCCTGCCTCAGCCTCCCAAAGTGCTGGGATTACAGGCGTGAGCCACCGCACCCGGCCTGTTTTATTTCTTTTAACTGTACGTGTTCATCCTCGCTTCACAAACCTGCAGAGAGGTGCATTCAAGTCTCTTGTTTTCACAGGATGGCCACAGACCATGCCAGACCCCAGTCTATGCAGAAGGTTCAGAACAGGAAGCATGTCATGTGGCAGGGCAGCTTCAGGAGCCCTTTCCACAGGAGAGGTCCTTGCAGCACCCAGGGGTGACAGCTGGGAGCACGGTCCTCCTGACTGGCTGACCCCACCACATCACTGCCGAATGCTGTGCACACAGCAAGCGTCCAAGGTCTTGGCCTGGACTTGAGAGTAAATGATTCTGATGTTTCCTGTTTTCTGATGTTTAAGGTGTGATGTTCACATTAATTCCCTGTGACCCTAATTGTGAAGAATTTTCCTTAGGAGTCTGAGGTTTCCTTAAAGTACTTTTTGAATTTCTTGAGATAAAGGATCTATTACTTGAATCTGAGACTATTTTGATCATGTGTCTTGGTGAGATTTTCTCATATTACTTTCTGAATGTATTGGGATAAGGTGTAAGGGAGCTGTCTTCTACTTTAATCTGGTAATATGGGGAATTGTATTAATAGATGTTCCAGCGTTTCCTAGTCCTTACATTCCTAGGATAAATCCAACTTTGCCATTTTGCTAACCTTCCACTGTTAGTTAAACCCCCGTCTGACAATTAATATCACTTATGTGTTCATTTTTGCTTTTTAAAACATTTTATTTATTTATCGAGACAGGATCTTGCTCTGTCACCTAGGCTGGAGTTCACTGCAACCTCTGACCCCCAGGCTCAAGCGATCGTCCCACCTCAGCTTCCTAAGTAGCTGGGACCGCAGCACATACCAGCATACCCGGCTTTTTTTTTTTTTTTTTTTTTTTTGGTATTTTTTGCAGAGATGGGGTCTGGCTATGTTGCCCAGGGTGGTCTCAAACTCCTGACCTCAAGCAGTCCACCTGCCTCAGCCTCCCAAAGTGTTGGGATTACAGGTATGAGCTACCATGTCTGGCCTTTTTCTTGCTGTTTTTCTTTTTTTTTTTTTTTTTTTTTTGAGACGGAGTCTTGCTCTGCCACCCAGGCTGGAGTGCAGTGGCCGGATCTCAGCTCACTGCAAGCTCCGCCTCCCGGGTTTATGCCATTCTCCTGCCTCAGCCTCCCTAGTAGCTGGGACTACAGGCGCCCGCCTCGTCGCCCGGCTAGTTTTTTTGTATTTTTAAGTAGAGACAGGGTTTCACCGTATTAGCCAGGATGGTCTCGATCTCCTGACCTCGTGATCCGCCCGTCTCGGCCTCCCAAAGTGCTGGGATTACAGGCTTGAGCCACCGCGCCCGGCCTTCTTGCTGTTTTTTAATGGTCTCTTTCATTAGTCTTTTCAAATGACAGACTTGGTTTTCTTCATTTTCTCAACTGGTTTCTTGTTTTTAGTTTCCATAATTTCTGCTGCGATTTTTTTTTTTTTTTCCCAAGACAGAGTCTTGCTCTGTCAGCCAGGCTGGAGTGCAGTGCTAGGATCTCGACTCACTGCAACCTCCGCCTCCTGGGTTCAAGTGGTTCTCCTGTCTCAGCCTCCTGAGTAGCTGGGACTGCAGGCGCCCACCACCACGCCCGGCTAATTTTTATATTTTTAGTAGAGACGGGGTGTCATCTTGTTGATCAGGCTGGTCTCGAATGCCTGACCTCAGGTGATCCACCCGCCTCGGCCTCCCAGAGTGCTGGGATTATAGGCGTGAGCTGCCGCTCCCAGCCTCTGCTGTGATTTTTGTTAACACTTTCTTTCCACCTCCCACTGGTTTAGTCCATAGTTGTGTCCCATAAGTTGTAAATTGAACAGTGAGGTCACTAGTCTTTGGTCTTCTTTTCTTTTAGTCAATTATAATCAAGTTAATGATGAGCCCTAAAAGTACAAATACATAAAAAGTCCCATTTTTTACATGTTTAAAGTGTTTTTTGTTACCTGTGCTTACAGGGTGTTGAAGGTGGGACTTACTCCTGAATCTTCTTTCTAGTGGTGGAATAAGGTACATGTTGTTCTGGAGTGTCTCTCACTTTGACTTTATGGCTTGTCCAATGCGTTTACAGGCAGTAGATTGTTTATTGTTGTGGGATCATCAGTCATACAGTGATGCCAACAAGACCGTTCTGGGGACACTATGCATTACCCACATCCCAGAATGTGTTGTTGCCATTCGTTTCAACACCATGACTGTTGACTTGCTGCCATCTGAAGCTTCAGGGCCCACAGTACTTCATCTTTAGTCCTTTTTTTGTTTGTTTGTTTTTCTTCTTTTTCTTTTTTTGGAGAGAGGTCTTACTCTGTCACCCAGGCTGGAGTGCAGTGATGTGATCAGGACTCACTGCAGCCTTGAACTCCTGAACTTCTGGGCCCAAGTGATATTCCTGCCTCGGCTTCCCCACTACCTGGGACTAAAGGCGAGTGACACCACCACACCCAGCTAATTTTTTTTTTTCTTTCATAGAGACACAGTCTTACTATGATAATCAGGCTGGTTTCAAACTTCTGGCCTCAAGTGATCTTCCTACCTCAGCCTCTAAAAGTTCTGGGATTACAGGTGTGAGCCACCATGCCTGACCGACCCTTCTTTTTAAAATACAGGCATTAAAGACCAGCATTTTCAATCTAGGAACTGTTAGCTGCATTCTGCATTCTCATTTGCCATGTGTATTCTGCATTCTCATTGCCATTTGAGATGTGCTGTTTTCATCATTGTGTAGTTGTAGGTGTTTTCTTTTTCTTTTTTTTTTTTTTTTTTGAGATGGAGTCTTACTCTGTCACCCAGACTGGAGTCTGTGGCACAATCTCGGCTCACTGCAACCTCTGCCTCCCAGGTTCAAGCGATTCTCCTGCCTCAGCCTCGTGAGTAGCTGGGACTACAGGTGCGTGCCACCACGCCTGGCTAATTTTTGTATTTTTAGTAGAGATGGGGTTTCACTCTATTGGCCAGGCTGATCTTGAACTCCTGACCTCGTGATCCACCTGCCTCTGCCCTGCAGAGTGCTGAGATTACAAGGCATGAGCCACTGCGCCTGCCCTGTTCAAAGTGCTGAGATTACAAGGCGTGAGCCACTGCGCCTGCCCCGCAGAGTGCTGAGATTACAAGGCGTGAGCCACTGCGCCTGCCCTGTTCTAGGTGTTTTCTAATTTCTGTCAAGTTTTTTCTTTGATCTGTCAATTACTGAGAAACAAGTTTTTATTTTTCCAAATAAATAGGGGTTTGCTTTACTTGTTGTTCTCTTGTATTTGGTTTTCTTTCTGTTACTGGCTTTTAACTTGCTGCCTCGAAGTCAAGAGGCTGTAGTCTGGGCTTTGTTGAACTTTTTCTTTGACCTGGTCAGTGTTAGCAAATGTTCCACTTGTGCTTAGAAAGCATTTTATTCTAATTGGTACGTAGATTTTCATCCAGCTGTGTGATCAGATTGGCTAACTACATTCTGGCCTGCATAACTCTTTTCTGTTCTTCTGAGTATTCATTTCTATTTTTTTTTTTTATTTTTATTTTTTTATTTCTTTTTTGAGACGGAGTCTCGCTCTGTCACCCAGGCTGGAGTGCAGTGGCCGGATCTCAGCTCACTGCAAGCTCCGCCTCCCGGGTTTACGCCATTCTCCTGCCTCAGCCTCCCGAGTAGCTGGGACTACAGGCGCCCGCCACCTCGCCCGGCTAGTTTTTGTATTTTTAGTAGAGACGGGGTTTCACCGTGTTTGCCAGGATGGTCTTGATCTCCTGACCTTGTGATCCGCCCGTCTCGGCCTCCCAAAGTGCTGGGATTACAGGCTTGAGCCACCGCGCCCGGCCCTGAGTTTTCATTTCTAAAAGAGGTTCATTAAAACCTCCCACCTGCCAGGTGCAGTGGCTCATGCCTATAATCCCAGCACTTTGGGGGGCCGAGGCAGGCAGATCATGTGAGGCCAGGAGTTTGAGACCAGCCTGGTCAACATGATGTTAACCTGTCTCTACTAAAAATACAAAAATTAGCCGGGCGTGGTGGTGGGCACCTGTAATCCCAGCTCCTTGGGAGGCTGAGGCAGGAGAATTGATTGAACCCGGGAGGTAAGGTAGAGGTTGCAATGAGCTGAGCTCACACCACTGCACTCTAGCCTCGGCGACAAGAGTGAGACTCCGTCTCAAAAAAAAAAAAAAATGAGGCCGGGCACGGTGACTCACGCCTGTAATCCTAGCACTTTGGGAGGCCGAGGTGGGCGGATCACGAGGTCAGGAGATCGAGACCATCCTGGCTAACACAGTGAAACCCCGTCTCCACTGAAAATACAAAAAATTAGCCGGGCATGGTGGCGGGCGCCTGTAGTCCTAGCTACTTGGGAGGCTGAGGCAGGAGAATGGCGTGAACCCAGGAGGCGGAGCTTGCAGTGAGCCGAGATTGTGCCACTGCACTCCAGCCTGGGCGACAGAGCCAGACTCCATCTCAAAAAATAAAAAAATTAAATAAATAAAATAAAACTTCCCACTATGGCTGGTTGCAGTGGCCTGTGCCTGTAGTCCCAGCTACTCATGAAACTGAGACAGGAGGATCACTTGTGCTCTGGTGTTTGAGGCTAGCCTGGGCAACATACTGAGACCCCCATTATAAAAATTAAGCAATAGGCCGGGCGCGGTGGCTCAAGCCTGTAATCCCAGCACTTTGGGAGGCCGAGACGGGCGGATCACGAGGTCAGGAGATCGAGACCATCCTGGCTAATATGGTGAAACCCCGTCTCTACTAAAAATACAAAAAACTAGCCGGGCGAGGTGGCAGGCGCCTGTAGTCCCAGCTACTCGGGAGGCTGAGGCAGGAGAATGGCGGTAAACCCGGGAGGCGGAGCTTGCAGTGAGCTGAGATCCGGCCACTGCACTCCAGCCTGGGTGACAGAGCAAGACTCCGTCTCAATAAAAAAAAAAAAAAAAAAAAATTAAGCAATTACATTAAAACATTTTTAAAAATTTAAATGTAATCTGAAGTATTTGATCAGGAAAAAACTCAAAAAACAGATAGATAAAATTTCCCACTATGCTTTGATTTGCTATTTTCTTCCTACAAACCTACCTGGCTTTGCTGCATATTTTTGTTGTTGTTGTTTGTTTTTGTTTGTGTGTTTTTTTTTTTTTTTTTTTTTTTTTTGAGGTGGAGTCTCGCTCTGTCGCCCGGGCTGGAGTGCAGTGGCTGGATCTCAGCTCACTGCAAGCTCCGCCTTACGGGTTCACGCCATGCTCCTGCCTCAGCCTCCCGAGTAGCTGGGACTACAGGCGCCCGCCATCTCGCCCGGCTAGTTTTTTGTATTTTTTAGTAGAGACGGGGTTTCACCGTGTTAGCCAGGATGGTCTGGATCTGCTGACCTCGTGATCCACTCGTCTCGGCCTCCCAAAGTGCTGGGATTACAGGCTTGAGCCACCGCGCCCGGCCCTTTGTTTGTGTTTTGAGTCGGAGTCTCACTCTGCTGCCCAGGCTGGAGTTCAGTGGCTCGATCTTGGCTCCCTGCAACCTCTGCCTCCCAGGTTCAAGCAATTCTCCTGCCTCAACATCTTCAGTAGCTAGGATTACAGGCATGTGCCACCTTGCCTGGGTAATTTTTGTGTTTTTGTGGAGACAGAGTTTCACCATGTTGGCCGGGCTGATCTTGAACTCTGACCTCAAGTGATCATCCGCCTGCCTCAGCCTGCCAAATTGCTGGGATTACAGGCATGAGCCACCACGCCTGGCCTGCTCGGTGTTTTGAGGCATATTGTTACTGGTACATTGCCCTGTGATCCTTACTTCAAATTTTTATTTGATTTGTAAAGAGCCATAAACCCCTTCTTCAGTTGACATTGACCTGTCCCATCCTTTCGCTTTTGGCTTTTATGTCCTTTTGTTTTAGGGATGCCTGTTAGAAACATGTTTTTAAATACAGTCTAATGCAGTCTTTATCTGACCTATCAAGGCCATTTATGTTTATTGTAATTGCTGATACCTTACTTTATACTTTCTATTTAGCCTGTCCTTTTTGTGCTGTTTTTTCCCCCTTGCCAGCTTTCTGGATTGATTGGGTTTTTTGTTTGTTTGTTTTTGTTTTTAATTCTGACCTCTACAATGTTTTTCAACTTCAGTACTATGGACATTTGCGGCTGGATCATTTTTTGTTGTGGAAGGCCATCCTGTGCATTATAGGATATTTAGTAGCATCCCTGGCCCCTGGGAACATCTGCCCCCTAGTCAGACTGACAACCAAAATCATCTCCAAACATTGCCAAGTATCTTCTGGAAGTAGAATCATCCCTGGTTAAAAACCACTGCTCTGTGGGCTTAGAAGTTTTATACTACATTTATTCTTTTATTTCTGACATGAGCAGGTCCAACATGAATCATGAAAAACCCGAGGACTTCAGAACACTTGATTTTGTTGCCCCATTCCCACCTCATTGGCTGCTGTTGTCCAGTATATTAGTCTATTCCATTAATTCTAAGTCATGATTTCTGCATTTCATATGGTCAGCATTGGATTTGATTTAAATATACGTTCATCAATTTTTTTTTTTTTAAGGAGATGACATCTCACTATGTTACCCAGACTAGTCGTGAATGCCTGGGCTCAAGTGATCCCCCACCTTGACCTCCCGAAGTGCTGGGATTACAGGTGTGTGAGTCACCACACCCAGCCCACATTCATCATATTCATCAATTCCTTTGTTTTTCCTTCCTTCGTTCTTGGGGTTTTTTTGAAGACCAACATTTTCTAATTCCTCTGACTAGTATGCTTGGAAATGAACTCTGCTTTTGCTTTTCTGAATTTTTTTTTTTTTTTTTTTTTTTTGAGGCAGAGTCTCACTCTGTTGTCCAGGCTGGAGTGAATCATAGCTTACCGCAGTCTCAACCCCGAGAGCTCAAGCAATTCTCCTGCCTCAGCCTCCCAAGTAGCTGGGACTAACAGGCGCATGCCACTATACCCTGCTAATTTTTGTATCTTTTGTGGAGATGGGGTTTCACCATGTTGCCCAGGCTGGTCTCAGACTCTTGGGCTCAATGACCCATCCACCTTGGCCAACCAAAGTGTTGAGATTACAGGCATGAGCCACCACACCCAGCCTCTGAAACAGTCTTTATCTCACCCTTACTCTTGAATGATAGTGTGATTGATAGAGTTTTCCTTCAGCACTCTGAAAGTAGCCTTCCGTTACCTTTGGTTTTCCAGTTTTTCTGCTAAGTGGTCTGTTGTAATAATTTTCGTCATTCGCTGGTGGTTTGTCTTCTCCCTGCTTGCCTTTAAAACTACCTATCGGCTGGGCGTGGTGGCTCACACCTGTAATCCCAGCACTTTGGGAGGCCAAGACGGGCAGATCACAAGATCAGGAGATCCGAGACCGTCCTGGCTACTAACATGGTGAAACCCTGTCTCTACTAAAAGTACAAAAAATTAGCAGCTAAGTTTTGTATTTTTGGTAAAGATGGGGTTTCACCTTGTTAGCCAGGATGGTCTCAATCTCCTGACCTCATGATACACCCGCCTCGGCCTCCCAAAATGCAATTATCCCACCTCGGTCTCCCAAAATGCTGCAAATACAGGCATGAGCCACTGTGCCCAGCCTTCTTTCTAAAGGTAAAATGAAAATAGACCCTTGCCTCAGAATACACACATACATATATATCTACATTCTAGGCAATTTAAATATATATACTTGTATATGTGTATATATATGTGTATGCATGTATTTAAATTTCAGAATGATACAGGCTGCAACAGAAAGTCAAAGTTTAAATGATGCAGTATGCTGCCATAAGTGTGACAGACTTTGATCAACAAAGCTTAACCAAAAAGACCATATGGCCAAGCATTGGGGGTCACGCCTGTAATCCCAGCACTCTGGGAGGCTGAGGTGGGAGTTATCACTTGAGCCCACACAGAAGGCTGAGGTTGCAATGAGCTGTAATTGTGCCACTGCATTCCAGATTGGGCAAAAGAGACCGTGTCTTAAAAGCAAAAAACAAAAACCAAAAAATAAAAAACAGACAAGGAATAACAAGTCTGATATCAGCATTCAAATTTTTCGTCCAATAAAAGACACAGGCCGGGCACGGTGGCTCACGCCTGTAATCCCAGCACTCTGGGAGGTTTTTGTGATTGAGGCTTCAGTGAACCAAGATCACACCACTACACTTCAGCCTGGATGACAGAGCGAGACCCAATCCCACCGAATGAATGAACGAATGAATGAATGGACAACCACTTGTCTTAATATTGTGAAGTCTGAGTGGACAAGGGATGGTGACAGGAAGATTGATATGCATGAAGACACATGCAGCCGTTTACAGAATGCCCTTCATCCCCTAGCCTTGGAGACTGCTTCATACATGATCCAGTTGTTTTTTGTTTGTTTTTGTTTGTTTGTTTTTGAGATGGAGTCTCACTCTCTCAGCTCACCTCCCTCATGATCCACCTCCCTCAGCCTCCCAGAGTGCTGGGATTACAGGCGTGAGTCACCGCGCCTGGCTGACATGATCCATTTTTTATAACAACCCTGCAGGGCAGTCATTGACAGTTTTTGTTTTGTTTTTGTTTTGTTTTTGTTTGTTTGTTTTTTGAGATGGAGTCTCACTCTCTCAGCTCACCTCCCTCATGATCCACCTCCCTCAGCCTCCCAGAGTGCTGGGATTACAGGCGTGAGTCACCGCGCCTGGCTGACATGATCCATTTTTTATAACAACCCTGCAGGGCAGTCATTGACAGTTTTTGTTTTGTTTTGTTTTGTTTTTTGAGATGGAGTCTCACTCTGTCGCCCAGGCTGGAGTGTAGTGGTGTGACCTCAGCTCACTGCAACCTCTGCCTACCAGGTTGAAGCAATTCTTCTGCCTCAGCCTGCAGAGTAGCTGGGACTACAGGCATGTGCCTCCATGCCCCGCTAATTTTTTTGTATTTTTAGTAGAGACGGTGTTTCACCATGTTGGTCAGGCTGGTCTTGAACTCCTGACCTCAAATGATCCACCTGCCTCAGCTTCCCAAAATGCTGGGATTACGGGCGTGAACCACTGTTCCCCACTAGGTCATTGACAGTTCTAAGACTTAGACCCAGAACTTTTAGGTCACCAAGCCTGTGCTTTGTCCTATCCATGAATGCAGAACTTTGATCACAGAGCTGGGGTGAGAACTGCTACTTCAGTGCTGTTGTAAGCTCATTGTGAAGTCAGAGCTTTGGAAATGTGTACTGATGGGCAGTGTATGACAGGGACAAGAATGCAGTTGCTGGGATGGAATTCTAGGAGGAGCAGGGATGCTTGGCCTCTGGTCTCCCACATCTCAAACTAATCCTTTTGGTGATGATTTATCCCCAGGACCCTTCCTCCTGCCTGCTCTCTAGGAAGATGAAAATGCTACATGGCTCTTTTGAAATCTGTTCTTGGTTCCATTCCTTGGCTATCATTTTACCTCTTCCATGTATACATTTGAATTTAAAAGAGAAAAGTAAAAAAAAAAAAATCTTCACACTTAGCCCATAATCATTGTCTGTTTCTCTTACAGATAGAGCTTCATGTACCTACGTTTGCATTTTTCTTTTTGCAGTTTGGGATATGAGACTGAAAATGACAACTCGGAATATTCATGAGAGAGAAGTACCCTGTGATGTAGAAATGGAAGGATTCACAAGGGAAGCTCCCTGCTTGTCCATTTTAGGTGATGGTTGGGACTGTGAGAACCAGGAGGGACACTTGAGTCAATCAGCTTTAACTCTGGAGAAACCAGGGACTCAGGAAGCAATTTGTGAATATCCTGGTTTTGCGGAGCATTTGATTGCAAGCTCAGACCTTCCACCATCTCAGAGAGTTCTGGCAACCAATGGTTTCCATGCACATGACTCAAATGTTAGTGGTCTGGATTGTGACCCTGCCTTACCCAGCTGTCCTAAAAGTTATGCAGCTAAGAGAACTGGTGACAGTGATGCCTGTGGAAAAACCTTCAACCATTCCATGGAAGTTATTCATGGAAGAAATCCAGTGAGAGAGAAGCCCTACAAATATCCTGAAAGTGTTAAGTCTTTTAATCATTTTACCTCTCTTGGTCATCAAAAAATAACGAAAAGAGGCAAGAAACTGTATGAAGGTAAGAATTTTGAGGACATCTTGACCCTGAGCTCATCGCTTAATGAAAACCAGAGAAATCTCCCTGGAGAGAAACAGTATAGATGTACTGAATGTGGCAAATGCTTCAAACGGAACTCTTCTCTTGTTTTGCATCACCGAACTCACACTGGAGAGAAGCCTTATACTTGTAATGAGTGTGGAAAGTCCTTCTCCAAGAACTACAACCTGATTGTGCATCAAAGGATCCACACAGGAGAGAAGCCCTATAAATGCAGTAAGTGTGGGAAAGCTTTCAGTGATGGGTCAGCTCTGACGCAGCACCAGAGAATTCACACAGGTGAGAAACCTTACGAATGCCTGGAATGTGGAAAAACCTTCAACCGAAATTCATCCTTAATTTTGCACCAAAGAACTCATACAGGGGAAAAACCATACAGATGTAACGAGTGCGGAAAACCCTTCACTGACATCTCCCACCTTACAGTGCATCTCAGAATCCACACTGGTGAGAAGCCCTACGAGTGTAGCAAATGTGGAAAAGCTTTCCGGGACGGCTCGTACCTCACCCAGCACGAGAGGACTCACACTGGAGAAAAGCCCTTTGAGTGTGCAGAGTGTGGGAAATCCTTCAACAGAAACTCTCACCTCATTGTGCATCAAAAGATCCATTCTGGGGAGAAACCCTATGAATGTAAAGAATGTGGCAAGACTTTCATCGAGAGTGCATACCTCATCAGGCACCAGAGGATTCATACTGGCGAGAAGCCCTATGGCTGCAACCAGTGTCAGAAACTTTTCAGGAATATCGCTGGCCTCATTAGGCACCAGAGGACTCATACTGGTGAGAAGCCCTATGAGTGTAATCAGTGTGGCAAAGCCTTCAGGGACAGCTCCTGTCTGACCAAGCACCAGAGAATTCACACTAAGGAAACCCCATATCAGTGTCCAGAATGTGGGAAGTCCTTCAAGCAGAACTCTCACCTGGCAGTACATCAGAGACTCCATAGCAGGGAGGGTCCCAGCCAGTGTCCTCAGTGTGGAAAAACGTTCCGAAAGAGCTCATCCCTTGTTCGACATCAAAGAGCACACCTGGGAGAGCAACCCATGGAAACATAATAGTTTGGGGGCACATGAGTCTTCCAGTTAGCTCTCATGCCTGTGTTTAGGAGGCGTGTCTTACATCTGACTCCTCTCTGGTCAGTAGAAAAGAATCCTTTAAGCTATCCAGTGAATTGATGAATGTGAGACATTGCTGAGCCACACTGTTAAGTCTGCTCATTGGGGAACTCAGGAGACAACTTAGGATGGTAGTAAATGCAGAAAAGTCTTTGGGGATGATTCAGTCTGTACCAGACGTGACAGCACACACACTGGAATGAAACGTGCAAACATGGGGGTGACACTTCCTACAGAGAGAGCCCGTGAATGCATTCAGAACATGATTGGAATGAAGAACCCTGTAGTAGGGAGTTTCCACCTTGTACATAAGCAAACACTGAAATCAACTTTTTTTTTTTCCCCCCAGACAGTCTAGCTGTGTCACCCAGGATGAAGTGCAGTGTCACGATCTCCACTCACAGCAACCTCTGCCTCCCAGGTTCAAGCAGTTCTCCTGCCTCAGCCTCCCAAGTGGCTAGGATTACAGGTGCCTGCCACCATGCCTGGCTAATATTTTGTATGTTTAGTAGAGACAGGGTTTCACTATGTTGGCCAGGCTGGTCTTGAACTCCTGACCTCATGATCCGCCCACCTCAGCCTCCCAAAGCGCTGGGATTACAGGCATGAGACACGGTGCCCGGCCTGAATCAACCTTTTTAAGTGTAATCAGAAAGAGAGGCTTTGGCAGGGGCTCTTACTCTGTTTTCTGTATCAACAAAGGTGCACAGTGAGAGTCCACACAGTGCTGTACCGTACACTGCCACAGAATGTGTGAGATTTTCCTGTTTGAATGTGTGTCTGCATTATACTTCTGCAATAATGCTGAGGACTTGTTGCAGGAGGGTAAACTAGGTGAATAAATTACCTGTGAATGAACAATGAAGTCGTTCCTCTTAAGACTGAAACAAGCAGGCTGGGTGTGGTGGCTCATGCCTGTAATCCCAGCACTTCGGGAGGCTGAGGCGGCTGGATCAGTAGGTTAGGAGTGGAAGACCAGCCTGGCCAGCGTAGTGAAACCCCATCTCTACCAAAAATACAGAAAATTAGCTGGGCATAGTGATGTGTGCCTGTAATCCCAGCTACTTGGGAAGCTGAGGCAGGAGAATTGCTTGAACCTGGGAGGCGGAGGTTGCAGTGAGTTAAGCACACCACTGCACTCCAGCCTGGGTGACAGAGCGAGACTCCATCTCAAGAAAAAAAAAAAAAAGACTGAAACAAGCTTTTGCTAAGATGGAAAGCACTGCTTCCAACAGATGTGGTTTGTTGCTTTAGTTGTTGAAGCAAAAATACTGAGTTGTTATGTTTATGTTATCACCCCACCACTACCTCCATGGTTGTTCATTTAGGATGCTTCTGATTCAGCCACTGTAAACCATTATAAAGGTTTTATTGCCATGTTGAAAATGTTTGTAATATGGCAAAAAGGGGCATAACATAAAAGATTTACTATTATTACAGCCATGTAAAGATATCTGCACATATGGATGTGGGTTGAAAGTGGATGATGGAGAAATAAAATGTGGTTTTCTTTGGGGACTGGAATTTTGTATCACGTTTTTTATCTGTTACAGATACTTGTTGGCATAATAATTTGGTAATAAGTTAAAAAGTGAAGCCAAAGGAGGTTAATTTGGGGTTTCTCTGGACCTTTAGTAGTAAGGACTGGATCAGGGCAGCAGGGAAGCTGTAAGTGTGGATGGAGGGGCATTGGGCAGTAGTGTCTCTGGAATCAGCATCCCAAAGCCCAGGGCATGAGAGTAACTTCCTTCTTTGGGACTTGGGTTATAAGGGGGTGTCAGTGTAGAAGAGAGAGTGAGTCCCAGAGAATGGAGAACAGGAAGCCTGTAGGAAAATTTGGGATGACTTTGGAGTGGCCCTTCCGAGGCAGTGCAGTGCTGGCTGAGTGAAAGCCAGTCAATGTGGATGACACAGCCTTGAAGCCCTGTGAGGGGCTCCTCTTGGGATTTTGCCTCTAGACAATTTCCTCTCCTGGGGGAAGGGACAGGTGTGATGATAGTGAAGATTAGTGATGAGTTAGTCCAGGACTGGTGTCTGCCAGGCCCATTGTATTAGCTGGATCAAGGTTCATGTGTGTGTGACGTGGTGTCTCCACGGTGCTGGTATTCTGAGGTCTGGACCCTCAAGCCAGCCACTGTGGGGCTTCAGGCACCCATGCCTCCTTCCATGTGTGTCTTCTCTTTTGTCCGGCATCAGCTGTGGCCTCCATGGCACTTGCTCTCTCCTATGAGGCAGCCAACCTTGGTAGGCCTCTGTTAGCTGTGTCATGGGGAGGGTGGGCAGCCAGTCCTGAGAGGAATGAGTAGGTAGGTAATGGAGGCATAGAGTGGAGAAGGGAAGAGTGGCCCTGAAAGAGCATTTAGAGAAATAAAGGACCCCACACACATTCGGATGTGGTGATCTCATGGTGAGACGTGCATGAGCGTGGAGGACCAGCAGGGACCCTTGTTGAACCCTCTGGAGTCAGGATGGGGTGATGCTGTGTCCCAGGGTGTGCTGATGGATATGAAAGGGGACCAGGCTGACTTGTGTTCTCCAGAGAGTTGCATTTGAGTATAGCCCACATACAGAAAAGTGCACTGCAGACTCCGTGACCCAACTTAAATCAGGATCCCCTGAGCCTTCTGACCTTGGGCTTCTCCCTTTCCTTGTAGGATCCAGGAAGATGTTTGAATGGGCACAGTGGCTCACACCTGTAATTTCACCACTTTGGGAGGCTAAAGCAGGAGGATTGCTTGAGCCTAGGAGTTCAAGACCAGCCTGGGCAACATAGCAAGATCCCCATCTCTGCAAATAATAATGTAAAAATTAGCCAGGTGTGATGGCATGTGCCTTAAGTTATAGCTTCTCAGGAGGGAGAGTCAGGAAGAAGGCAGAAGAATCTCTTAAGCCTGGGAGTTGGAGCTACAGTGAGCTGTGATCACACCACTGTACTGTGGACTGGATAATGGAGTAAGACCCTGTCTCAAAACAGAATCTGATATGGTTTGGCTCTGTGTCCCCACCCAAATCTCATGTCGAATTGTAATTCCCACTGTTAGGGGAGGGACCTGGTAGGAGATGAATGGATCATGGGGGCAGATTTCCTCCTTGCTGTTTTCATGATAGTGAGTTCCCATGAGACCTGCTTGTTTAAAAGTGTGTAGCACTTCCTTCTTCATTCACCCTCTTTCCTGCTCTGCCATGGTAAGACATGCTTGTTCACCTTCTGCCTTCTTCACCTTCTGCCAAGTTTCCTGAGGCCTCCCAGCCATGCTTCATGTACAGCCTGTGGAATTGTGAGTCAATGAAACCTATTTTCTTCATAAATTACCCAGTCTTACGTAGTTCCTTACAGCAGTGTGAGAATGGACTAATACAGAAAGTTGGTAACAGGAGTGGGGCACTGCTATAAAGATACCTGAAGCTACTTTGGAGTTGGGTAATGGGCAGAGGTTGGAACAGTTTGAAGGAATCAGAAGACAGGAAGTTGAGGGAAAGTGTGGAACTTCCTAGAGACTTAAGTGGTTGTGACCAAAATGCTAATAATATGGACAGGGAAGTCTGGGCTGCAGTAGTCTCAGATGGAGATGACGAACTTATTGGTAACTGGAGTAAAGGTCACTCTCACTGTGCTTTAGCAAAAAGACTGGCAGCATTGTGCTCCTGCTCTAGAGATCTGTGAGAGACAGAACTTGAGCTTGAGAGATTATTTACAGTGTCTGGCAGAATAAATTTCTAAGCAGCACAGTGTTGGAGAGGTCACCTGGCTGCTTCTAAAAGTCTGCACTCAATTGCATAATCAAAGAAATGATCTAAAACTATAATTTATATTAACTGGAAGCAGAGCATGAACATTTTGAAAATTTGCTTCCCATTTTCTGGCAGGAATCAAAGGCTGCAGAAATGTACATAAGTAAAGAAGAGCTAAATGTTAATAGCCAAGACAATGAGGAAAATGCCTGCAGGGCATTTCAGAGACTTTCACAGCAGCCCCTCCCATCACAAGCCTAGAGACCTAGGAGAGAATAATGGTTTTGTGGACCAGGGTCCAGGGCCCCACTGCTCTGTGCATCCTCAAGACTTGGCACCCTGCATCTCAGCTGCTTCAGTTCTAACTGTGGCTAAAAGGGGCCAATGTACAGCTTGGTTCATTGCTTCAGAGGGTGCAAGTCCCAAGCCTTGGCAGCTTCCACGTGGTGTTGGATCTGTGGGTGCACAGAAGGCAAGAGTTGAAGTTTGGGAGCCTCTGCCTAGATTTCACAGAATGTATGGAAACACCCGGACGTCCAGGCAGAAGTCTGCTGCATGGGTGGAGCCCTCGTGGAGAACCTCTACTAAGGCAGTGTGATGGGGAAATGTGGGGTTGGAACCCCCACACAGAGTCCCCCCACTGGGGCACTACCTAGTGGAGCTGTGAGAAGAGGGTCATCATCCTCCAGACTCCAGAATGGTAGGTCCACCGTTAGTTTGCACCATGTGCCTGGAAAAGCCACAGGCACTCAATGCCAGCCTATGAAAGCAGCCATGGGCTGTACCCTGCATTGCCACAGGAGTGGAGTGCCCAAGGCCTTGGGAGCCCACCCCTTGCATCAGTGTAACCTGGATGTGAGACATGGAGTCAAAGAAGATTATTTTGGAGCTTTAAGATTTAATGACTGCCCTGCTGGTATTCAGACTTGCATAGGACCTGAAGACCCCCTTATTTTTTTTTTTTTTTACCAATTTCTCCCTTTTGGAATAGGGGAATTTACCCAATGCCTGTACTCTCCATTGTACCTCAGAAGTAACTCAGTTGCTTTTGATTTTACAGACTCATAGGTGAAAGGGACTTGCCTTGTCTCAGATGAGTCTTTGGACTTGCACTTTTGAGTTAATGCTGGAATGAGTTAAAACTTTGGGGGACTCTTGGGAAGGCATGATTGCATTTTGCAATATGAGAAGAATATGAGATTTGGGGGTGGGACAGGGATAGAATGATATGGGTTAGCTCTGTGTTTCTGCCAAAATCTCATGTCGAATTGTAATTTCCACTGTTGGGGGACAGACCTGGTGAGAGGTGATTGGATCATGGGGGTGGATTTCCCCTTTTGCTGTTCTCATGATACTGAGTGAGTTTTCATGAAACCTGGTTGTTTAAAAGTGTGTAGCACTCCCCACTCCACTCGCTCTGCCGCAGTAAGGCGTGCTTCCTTCCCCACCCTCTGTCATGATTGTAAGTTTCTTGAGGCTTTCCTGCCATGTTTCCTGTACAGCCTGTGGAACTGAGTCAATGAAACCTCTTTTCTTCATGAATTACCCAGTCTCAGGTAGTCCTTTATAGCAATGTGAGAATGGACTAATACATAATCCTACTAAGTCATGTTAGCAAAAAATCTTCCCCTTCCTCTTGATAATCTGATCAAATTCCTTGTCCCCCACCTTCAATGTCTTCTTCCCTTGGCCTGCCTTCAGGAAAACTTCTCTTGAGTTGGTCTGGCAAGAATTCACCCCTTATCTCTGAGGTTTGCACTTGATTATTTTTCATCCTCCAGACACCCTGCTGTTTCTCGGCTTTAAGCCTTCACTTGTTCTTGTCCAAGCTGGAGTTGAGTCTGGCCTCCCAAGCCCCTCTGTAGTAGCTTACAGAATAAAGCCTGCCTCACCATGTGTTTGTATGAATGGAATTAGATGCCTGCCTGTTGCACAACATTGTGTAGGTTAGACTCATCCATGTTGCTGCAGGCAGCTGTGGTTCCTTCTCAGTGCTGTGTAATATTCCATGGTGTGGGTAGACTTGAACATGTAGATCTATTCACTGTGAGCAGTTGTTCTCATCTAGGGGCAATTTTGCCCCCAGGGGACATACGGAGACATCTGGGTGGTCATAAGGGTGGTGTCTGGCAGGTGGAGGCTGGGGCTGCTGCTAAACATCCTACAAGGCTCACAATGGCCCCCACAGCAGAGTTATCCAGCCCAGGTGTGAGCTATGCCAAGGCTAAAGTGTATATGTTTCTTGTTCATACTTTCAAAAGAATGAACCCCATTATTGGGGAGGGGGTCTCACATTCCCAGGATATGTACAGTTATAAGTTACAGATTTGTGTCTCTGTAGAAATGTGTGTATCATAAGACACAAGTCCCTAGTGGACTGTCAGGAACACCCGGGCTGGGCACTCCACTTTGGTGTCTGCAGCTCTCAAGTAAAATATGCAGGGATGGCAGTGTTAGTGTCAGCAGCATCTCCACCTCTTGGTTCCACCTTTCAGATTCTGGGATGGACTCATCCCCTGACCAGTTGTGGTCAGAGAGTAAGCATCCTGAAGAAGTGGTATCAACTATGATATTGGTATGAGCCTCATGGTTTTGTGTGAATTGTATTCCTCTTGATCTTTATTGAAAAAAATTTCCTAGGCAGGGCACTGTGGCTCACACTGTGGCCCAGCACTTCAGGAGGCTGAGGTGGGAGGATCACTTGAGTCCAGGAGTTCGGGACCAGCCTGGGCAACAGACAGAGACCCTGTCTCTACAAAATGAAATGAAATAATAAAAAATGAAATTTTCTTAAATTAGCAGGAATCACTGCTGTAATGAACATATAGTAGTCCTCCCCACCAAATCCAAGGGGGATACATTCCAGTACCATGGTGGATGCCTAAAACCTCATATGACACCAAACCGTACATACAGTTGTCCCTCCATATTTGTGGGGGATTGATTCCAAAACTGCCCTCAGACACCAAATCAGATGATGCTCAAGTCCCTGATATAAGATGGTGTGTACTTGCATATAACCTACATACATCTTCCAGTGTACTTTAAGTAATGTCTAGGCCAGGCACAGTGGCTCATGCCTGTAATCCCAGCACTCTGGGAGGCCAAGACAGGCAGATCACCTGAGGTCAGGAGTTCGAGACTAGCCTGGCCAACATGGCAAAACCCCATCTCTATTGAAAATACAGGCCGGGCGCGGTGGCTCAAGCCTGTAATCCCAGCACTTTGGGAGGCCGAGACGGGTGGATCACGAGGTCAGGAGATCGAGACCATCCTGGCTAACACGGTGAAACCT
The DNA here is from genome assembly GCF_009764315.1 of Trachypithecus francoisi. NCBI lineage: Eukaryota > Metazoa > Chordata > Mammalia > Primates > Cercopithecidae > Trachypithecus > Trachypithecus francoisi. The sequence goes on along the minus strand of NW_022681457.1, from coordinate 13,387,476 downwards.
CGTCTCTACTAAAAATACAAAAATTAGCCGGGTGAGGTGGCGGGCGCCTGTAGTCCCAGCTACTCGGGAGGCTGAGGCAGGAGAATGGCATAAACCCGGGAGGCGGAGCTTGCAGTGAGCTGAGATCTGGCCACTGCACTCCAGCCAGGGCGACAGAGCGAGACTCTGCCTCAAAAACAAAAAAACAAACAAAAAAGAAAATACAAAAATTAGCTGGGTGTGGTAGCGTGCGCCTGTAATCCCAGCTACTAGAGAGGCTGAGGGAGGAGAATCACTTGAATACGGGAGGTGGAGGTTGCAGTAAGCCAAGATCACGCCACTGCACTCCATTCTGGGAGACAGAGTGAGACTCCGTCTCAAAAAAAAAAAAAAAAAAAAAAAAAGTAATGTCTAGATTACTTGTGTTCCCTAATACAATGTAAATACTTTGTAATTTTTATACTGTATTGTTTAGGAGGTGATGATGAGGAAAAAAGTCTGCACACGCTCAGTACAGATGCAGTGTTTTTTCAAATACTTTCAATCCAAAGTTGGTTGAATATACAAATGTGAAACCCATGCATATGGAGGGCTAACTGTATACTGTTTTTTCTTATACTTACCTGTGATGAGGTTTAATTTATAAAATAATTTTTTTTTTTTTTTTGAGACGGAATCTCGCTCTGTCGCCCAGGCTGGAGTGCAGTGGCCGGACCTCAGCTCACTGCAAGCTCCGCCTCCTGGGTTTACACCATTCTCCTGCCTCAGCCTCCCGAGTGGCTGGGACTACAGGCGCCTGCCACCTCGCCCGGCTAGTTTTTTGTATTTTTTTTCGTAGAGACGGGGTTTCACCATGTTAGCCAGGATGGTCTCGATCTCCTGACCTCGTGATCCGCCCGTCTCGGCCTCCCAAAGTGCTGGGATTACAGGCTTGAGCCACCGCGCCCGGTCTATAAAATAATTTTTAAAGTAAGGGTTACTAAACACAAGTACTGTGATACCATGATGGTTGATCTAATAACCAAGGTGGCTACTAAAAGTGACTGATGGCGGGTAAACAGTGTGGACACACTAGACAAATGCCTGGTTCCCATCCTGGGCGGGATGGTGTGGTAGAGCCTGGAATTTCATCATGCTACTCAGAACAGTGTGCAATGTGAAACTTACGAATTGTTTATTTCTGGATTTTCCATTTAATATTTTCAGTCCACAGTTGACCTCGGGTAACAAAGGTGGAGAAGCGAAACTGCCAATCAGGAGAGGCTACTGTAATTCAATTACAGAGGATAGAAACTCCTGACCAAAGAGGATATGAGATGTGGACTAGGTGAGTTCCAGATGGATTCTGGGGTAGCCTAGGCCATTACAAGTGTGGCTGAAATGAGTGGGACACAGGATAGAGAAGAAGGTATCCTGGATTTATCTGGATGGTCCCAATCTAGCGCACATGCCCTTAAAAGCAGAGATTGCAGGCTGGAGTCAGATGCTGAGGAAAGAGCAAGTAGAGACCTGAAGTGTGAGGACTCTACTCCCTGTTCTTGGCTTTAAAACTGGAAAGGGGCTGGGCACAGTGGCTCACAACTGTAATCCCCATTCTGAAGATACCTATGGGTCCCACTGGAGTCACCTCATTGGCATAAACTCAGGTGTGGTTGAAAGGGGCTCCTTATGAATTGCAAACCCTATTCCTATTACTCACAAAATTCCAAAATTAGTCAGGCATGGTTGCGCGCTCCCAGGTTCTGGCTGCCAGGCAGCTGCGGACACGGCCCTGCCCCCGACACACTAGGCTTCGCCCCCAGCGTCCGGTGTCGCCGGAAATATCGCATCCGGGAACTCTGCGCGCCCATGCGCAGAGCCGCAGAGCGCGCGTAGGTGGACGCTGCGGCCGCGGGAAGTGAGTTCTGTCCTCTCGCGGCCTGTCGGGTCTCAGTTTCCTCCCTTCCTGCCCACCGGTCGCGGAGCCGAGACCTAGTGAGGGTGGCGTCAAGGACTCCAGAGCGGCTGGGACTGGGCGGTGGCTGCGTGGCTGCTCTTTATGTCTGGGAGGGTACGCGGCAGCCCTGCTCTGGGCAGGGACTTGTGAGGGGCGCTGGCTTGTGGTTCCGGGCGGGGCGGGCGTGAGGAAGTGTCTCCGTCAGGCGCGGACCCTCCCGCGTGTCTTCTCCCCTTGGGGCGCGGGCGTTCTACGCGCATCTCCTCGCCGGGCGCGAACCCCTTAACGCCTTTCCCCGCAGGGCGCGAGCCCTCTACTCTCCTCTCCTGGTGGGGCGTGGACCCCTACTCCCTCCTCTTCATGGAGCGTGGGCCCCCTATCCCCTTCTCACCAGTGGGATGCCAACCCCGAATCTCCTCCCCTCTCCGCGTGGAGCGTGGACCCTCTAATTCCCTCTCCTGGTGGGCGCAGACCGCCTATTCTCTTCCTTTGGGGCGGAGACTCATTTCTCTTCCTCTCCCCTCCCACTGGGGCGGATCCCTTTTTTTCTCCCTTCCCTTAACCCCAGACTCCCCAGTATTCTTTTTTTTTTTTTTTCCCCCTGAAGGCACAGATGGCCTTTTCTAACCTTCCCAGGGTGTGGACCCCTCCTCTCTTCCTGCACAGGTGCGGACGCCCCTCCCTTCTCCCTCTCCTCTCCTCACAAGATTTGGACTTGAACAACCTATTCTGCTTCCCGTGTCTTACTCCCTAGGACGCTTTCCCCATTTTTCATCCTACTGTCCCTGACAACCCTGTTCTTCCTCCTTTTCCTTCCCCCAAGAGATGGTTTCCTCCTCTGCCCCTTTAGGGTTGGTGCGGATGCTTCCTTTCCCTTTCTACCCACTGTGAACGTTCCGTGCCAGGCTTCCTCCCATCCCTGCTGGGTTCTGACTCCACTGACTTGCCCTTCCTCGCTTCCCTGCGGTTGTATACTGGGCTGCCCTCTTCACAAACCTCTGATGCCCAAATGCTGACCCCCAGGGACAGGCCTCTCAGACTTTGGTATCCTCAGCTGAGCATCTGCTCTCCCTCAAACTCAGTCTTTCTAGTCTCTGTAAGGAGTGACTCCTTCCACCCACAATCCAATTCGTCCACCTGGATATTTCTCTTTTCCCCAATCCCCACATCGTCTTTGTCCAAAATCCCATGCCTTAACCTTTAAGATATTTCCAGAATTCAGTTAGCTGGGCGTTTTACAATGACATAAATAAAAATTCAAAAGTAGTATCAGAGGATGTCACATTTAGTAAGCATGGTTTCATCAAACTTTTGTTCCAGTTAGATATGTATGCAAGTCATCATGTACATGTGTTTCTCTCAACGCTTGTGTGAAAATTTTGAAAACCTCCAGGCTAGAGAAACCTGTACAAGGAGACACATTCAACATGTCTCCTAAAGCACGCACTTACAATCCCAGCCGCTCGGGAGGCTGAGGCAGGAGGATCGCTTGAACCTGGGAGATGGAGGTTGCAGTGAGCCAAGATCGTGCCATTGCACTCCAGCACTGACAGAGCGAGACTCTGTCTCAAAATAAATAAATAAATAAGATAAATAAATAAATGAAAAACATAATTCCAGAATTTAGCCACATCACCACACCTCTTGTCCCTGGTACAGGTATCTCCTTGCTCCCGTGCCTCTGGCCTCCTCACGATTCAGTGGAAGCCTGTCAGGTCATATCTGTCCTCTAAACACTCTCCTTACTCAGTAACAGGTAGAATCCTCACATGCCCTAGGACTGGGGCTGCCGGGCTAAGGACTGTTTGCGGCTGGGTTGTAGGTGATGATAGAGCTTGCATCAGAGTGAAATTCCGTGCCCTAGCTTCTTCCTTGGGCAGTTCATTCTCTGAGGTTGCTTGACTTTTGAGTTGTGGGCAGTGGATAGAGATTGGGACAGTCTGGGAAAGGAGCTGTAACTCAGAAACTGGATTGCCAGTCTGTGCTTCCCCAGTTTGCAGAGAGTGAGCATTTGATAGTGACAAGATTCTGCGGTTCTTTGCCTATTCCCATACTAGAGAATGCCTACTCTGTGAGGTTGAGGTCTTCATCTGTCTGATCCACTGCTAAATTATCGGTGCCTAGAACAGGGCCTGGCATACAGTACGTGTTCAGTAAATATTTGCAGAATGAAAGAAAAAGGGCCATCCCTGTGACTACAGGAAGCTGGCCCTTTTCCCACATACTTAAGATCACAGAGGGGGTGTGTGATGCATCCACTGCACATCCATCTAGTGTGCACAGGCCGTTTTTTTGTTTTTTTAGAGCATTTTCCTTTGTAATACCAGTGCCTCAGGCAATATGGAGTATGCGGTGTTTGTGTGTGCTTGCGTGCATGTGTTTGAAGTTGGCATGCTTTATGTGCTATGAAACTCTGCAACCTGCTTCTCTCCCTGACCTTGTACTAGGTGAAGCTTTCAGCACACCGGCTTTCACTGCTCTATAGTATTCTACCTTGTGAAAATGCCACAGTTTTTTTTGTTTTGCCTTTCCTGTTGATGAACATCTTGGAAATTTCCAGGTTTTCAGCGTTTCCACCAGTGCTTTAGGGGACATGTTGAATGTGTCTCCTTGTACGGGTTTCTCTAGCCTGGAGGTTTTCAAAATTTTCACACAAGCGTTGAGAGAAACACATGTACATGATGACTTGCATACATATCTAACTGGAACAAAAGTTTGATGAAACCATGCTTACTAAATGTGAGATCCTCTGATACTACTTTTGAATTTTTATTTATGTCATTGTAAAAAGGATGCCAGTGTTGATCCACCACATCTCTTAGCATTTAGAATTTTTTATTTCAACCTAGTTCTTCTGAATTGTTGTTCATAGAGGCTGTGGTATGTCTTATACTAATAAAGACATGTTAACGTTGTGGAAACTGCCCATAATATAATGTTAACTAGGAAAAACAAAAAAGGACCCAAGTTATATATACAGGTTGACTCTACCTGTTTGAAAATGATTCTCTGGGAAGAAAACAGGAAGTAAATGCACCCAAGGCTCAACAGTGAGATTATAGATTATTATCGTTGTACTTATTTATTTATGTTTTCCAGATTTTCTGCAATGAACATGCATTAATATTGCAGTGATATCTTTAATATAAAATATGTAAATGGAATTTGAAGTTTTATTTAAATAGTAAGCTCCCTGCTGGATCCAGAATAGAATTATATTTGCCGTATTTTCACTTAACTTGTCCTCTCAGAAACATACTTAGCTCGCAAAGAGATTAAACAGGATTGAACTTATATCAGCTGCCAACCACTGGGAGCAGCTAGAGGGCCAGTTGATTCCAGGGTTTGCCACAGGAACCTGTGAGTGCTTTGGACAGCTCTGGCTTGCCCTGACTCTAGTTCTTAGAGGTTGACACTTCTGGCCTTCCTTTACTGTCCTGCAACAAAACCTATTGACTGGAAAGGGCCTTACAAGCTAGCATTTTCCCAGGTGGTAACTCCATAGTTGTTTTTTAACAGCTTCTAGCTAGCATCATATTTTCCCCCCTTGAACACTTAAAAACCATCTCTTGAATGCCTTTTGAGAAACCTGTTACAAGTTCACCTCACCAAGGTGTTAATGAATGATGATCCTGGAATATCTCTCCAGGAGGCATTTGTATTTCCCTTGCCTACTTTATGTTTTGACAAGTTTCTAAAATACTCTAACAGAAAAGTTGAAAAAAAGAGTATTGTGAATGCCTATCACCCACTCCAAGATTCACCAATTAATATTTTGCCATATTTGTTTTACATGCCTGTAATATATAACACAATTATATATTATGTATTAATAATGTGTATTTGTGCATATGTGTATACATATTTGTGTATGTATATATTTGTGTGGGGCATATATGTGTATATATGTATTTTTATATGCATATATATGTGTATATTGTGTGTATATATGAGTATGTACATTTGTGTCTATATCTGTGCATATATGTATTTTTGTGTGCACATGTTTATGTATGTGTATGTCTACATGTATATATTACACGTATGACACTTTACTCACAAATATGTTGGGTCATATATTCTAATAATAAAGACATTGTTTTGCATAACCATAATACCATATCACACCTAAGAAAATGAGCAATAATTTCCTGTTATCATGTGATAACCCATCCTTTTCAAAATTTCCCAATTCCTAATTATATTATGGCATTATTATTATCATCTTTTTTTTGAGACAGAGTCTCAGCCTGTTGCCCAGGCTGGAGTGCAATGGCACGATCTTGGCTCACTGCAAACTCTGCCTCCTGGGTTCAAGTGATTCTCCTGCCTCAGCCTCCCGAGTAGCTGGGATTACAAGCGCATGCCACCATGCCTGGCTAATTTTGTATTTTTAGTAGAGACAGGGTTTCACCGTGTTCCCTAGGCTGGTCTCAAACTCCTGACCTCGAGTGATCCACCCACCTCAGTCTCCCAAAGTCCTGGGATTATAATCATGAGCCACTGCACCCAGCCATTATGGTATTACTTTTGAGCCAAGTCTTACCACGGTTGTGAAAAGAAATTAAATGTTGGCACTCCAAACTCATTTAGCCAAAGAGAAAAGCCAAGTTGGGAACTGGTTCAAACAAACCTGCCTCCCCTGTTCCTAAATAAGATGGCTACAAGACAAATGCTACACGCCTCCCCCATATTTTGCCCACAAGGAAATTCCAGGTGAGCTGTTGTTAAAACTTAAGCATGGTAATGCGCATTGATAGCTTATCTTTACAAGTGCAGTCACCTCGGCCTGCCAGACACAAATGCATATCTGATTGTTCCCCTACCCCATTTTGTCTATATGTTACCATAATGCACATTCCCCACATTTTTCCTCTGCCCGTTTTTTTTTTTGAGACGGAGTCTTGCTCTGCCACCCAGGCTGGAGTGCAGTGGCCGGATCTCAGTTCACTGCAAGCTCCGCCTCCCGGGTTTACGCCATTCTCCTGTCTCAGCCTCCGGAGTAGCTGGGACTACAGGCACCCGCCACCTCGCCCGGCTAGTTTTTTGTATTTTTAGTAGAGACGGGGTTTCACCGTGTTAGCCAGGATGGTCTCGATCTCCTGACCTCATGATCCGCCCGTCTTGGCCTCCCAAAGTGCTGGGATTACAGGCTTGAGCCACCGCGCCCGGCCCGTTTTTTTTTTTTGAGGCAGAGTGTCACCCAGGCTGGAGTGCAGTGGCATGATTTCCGCTCATGCAAGCTCCACCTCCTGGGTTTACACCATTCTCCTGCCTCAGCCTCCCGAATAGCTGGGACCCGCCACCACGCCCGGCTAATTCTTTGTGTTTTTAGTAGAGACGGGGTTTCACCGTGTTAGGATGGTCTCGATCCGAACTCGTGATCCACCTGCCTTGGCCTCCCAAAGTGCTGGGATTACACGTGTGAGCCACCGTGCCCGGCCCCTGACCCTTTTGTTTACGTGAAAATTGTGTTTCTCAATATCCTGTCCTCTCCCCTTTAAATTCTTTTTTTTTTTTTTTTGAGATGGAGCCTCGCATCATCACCCAGGCTGGAGTGCAGTGGTACGATCTTGGCTCACTGCAACACCTCTGCCTCCTGGGTTCAAGTGATTCCCCTGCCTCAGCCTCCCAAGTAGCTGGAATTACAGGTGCCCGCCACCATGTCTGGCTAATTTTTGTGTTTTAGTAGAGATGGGATTTCACCATGTTGGCCAGGCTGGTCTCAAACTCCAGACCTCAGGTGATCTGCCCCTGTCGGCCTCCTCAAGTGCTGGGATTACAGGTGTGAGCTACCGCGTCTGGTCTAAACTTTTTTTTTTTTTTTTTTTTTTTTGAGAAGGAGTCTCACTCTGTCACCCAGGCTGGAGTGCAGTGGCACGATCTCTGCTCACTGCAACCTCCCTCTCCTGAGTTCAAGCATTTCTGCCTCAGCCTCCCCAGTAACTGGGATTACAGGCATGTGCCATCATGCCCAGCTAATTTTTTTGTATTCTTAGTGGAGACAGAGTTTCACCATGTTGGCCAGGCTGATCTCAAATTCCTGACGTCAAGTTATCCACCTGCCTTGGATAACCCAGCCCCCTTTAAATTGGGAGCCCTTGGCCGGGCACAGTGCCTCATGCCTATAACCCCAGCACTTCAGGAGGCCAAGGCGGGCAGATCACGAGGTCAGGAGATCAAGACCATCCTGGTCAACATGGTGAAACCCTGTCTACTAAAAATACAAAAATTAACCGGGCATGGTGGTGGGTGCCTGTAATCCCAGCTACTCTGGAGGCTGAGGCAGGAGAATTGCTTGAACCCGGGAGACGAAGATTGCAGTGAGCCGAGATTGCGCCACTGCCCTCCATCCTGGCAACAGAGTGAGACTCCATGTCAAAAAATAAATAGATGAATTAATTAAATAATTTGAAGCCCTGAAAATCACTTTTGGAGAAAGCCATAGACCTGTCTACTGGGCGTGTAGACAGGTCCTTAACTTTAGCAAATAAATTTCCTGAGATGATTGAGACTTGTCTCATTATTTTCCTCTATTGACAAAGTTTTTGCACTGTTGTGGTTTTTTGCTTTTTATTTTGAAATAATTAGGATTCACAGGAGGGTACAAAGAAACAGAGAGAGAGGTACTGTACACCTGTCAACTAGCCTCTCCCAGTGTTAACATTTTGCATATGGGATGCAGTGATTTGTTGTATCAAAACCAGGAAATTGACATTGGAACAACCTACAGAGCTTATCAGGTTTCACTAATTATATATGCACTCATTTGTGTATGTTGTCATTGTGTGAAATTTTATGCTGTGAAGCTTTGTGTAACCACCATAATCAAGATTCTTGACAGTAGCTCACTGCAGCACCCCCTTGTGCTCCTCTTGGGTAGCCATCCTCATACTCCCATCCCCAACCCCTAACCTCTGTCAGCTTCTTTTTTTTGTTTTTGTTTTTGTTTTTGTGACAGAATCTTGCTCTGTTGCCCAGGCTGGAGTACAGTGGTGTGATCTTGGCTCACTGCAACCTCCACTTCCTGGCCTCAAGCGATTCTCCTGCCTCAGCCTCCCGAATAGCTGGGATTACAGGCATTTGCCACCACACCCAGCTAATTTTTTTGTATTTTTACTAGAGACGGGGTTTCACCCTGTTGGCCAGGCTGGTCTCGAACTCCTAACCTCAAATGATCTACCCACCTTGGCCTCTGAAAGTGCTGGGATTACAGGCATAAGTGCCTGGCCCTGTCGACTATTAGTCTATGCTCCGTCTCTGTAATTACGTTATTTGGTAAATGTTAGGAAAGTGGAATCATGAAGTATATATATTTTTGAGATTGGCTTCTTTTTACTCAGTAGAATTTCCTTGAGGCCCATCCAAGTTACTGTATCAGTAGTTCCTTTTTACTGACAAGTATTCTATGGTATCTTAGTTTATTTTTTACTGCTATAACAATACCTGAGACTGAGTAATTTACAAAGAACAGAAATTTGTTTTGTAGTTCTGGAGGCTGAAAGTGCAAGATCAAGGCATAGGTATTTGGTCTGGTGAAGGTCTGCTTGCTGTGTCCTCACATGGCAGAAGGAAGAAAGACAGCAAACTCCTTCTGCAAGCCCTTTTTATAATTGCATTAATCCATTCATGAGAGCAGACGTCTGAGACCCCTCATGACCTAAACACTTCCCAGAAGGCCACACCTCCCAACACTGTTGCATTGGGAATTTAATTTTCCAACACATGGAGCCAGGTGTGGTGGCTCATGCCCACAATCCCAGCACTTTGGGAGGTCGAGGTAGGAGCATCACTTGAGCCCAGGAGTTGAAACCAGACTGGGCAACATAGGGAGACCCAGTCTCTAACAGTAACAACAAAACATCAACATATCTATCTGTATTTATATATACATACACACACACATATGTGTATATTTTTCCCAACTTTGGAGGGCACGCATTCAAATCATCGCACATGGTATGAGTGTACCAAGGTTTGTTTAACCATTCATTCATTGGAAGACATCAGGATAGTTTCTAGTTACTGGCCATTGTGAATAAAGTGACTGTAACTTTAGTGGACAGGTGTTTGCGTGAGCCTTTGTAAGTCTTCTAAGAACGTGTGATGTCTTTTCACTTATTTGTATCATCTTTAACTTCATTGAGCAGTGTTTTGTAGTTTCCAGTGTATAAGTTTTTTGTCTCTTTAGTTAAGACACTATTCTAAATGCAATTTTTTCTTAATTTTCTTTTTGGATTGTTCATTGTTAGTATATAGAAATGCAACAGAGTTTTCTGTGTTGGTTTTCTTTTTTTTTTTTTTTGAGACAGAGTCTTGCTCTGTCGCCCAGGCTGGAGTGCAGTGGCCAGATCTCAGCTCACTGCAAGCTCCCCTACCGGGTTCACGCCATTCTCCTGCCTCAGCCTCCCGAGTAGCTGGGACTACAGGCGCCCGCCACCTCGCCCGGCTAGTTTTTTGTATTTTTTAGTAGAGACGGGGTTTCACGGTGTTAGCCAGGATGGTCTCGATCTCCTGACCTCGTGATCCACCCGTCTCGGCCTCCCAAAGTGCTGGGATTACAGGCTTGAGCCACCACGCCTGGCCTCTGTGTTGGTTTTCTATTCTGCAACATTGCTGAATTTGTTAGTTTCAACAGGTTTGTGCGTGTTGTAATCGTCAGTGTTTTCCCTATGTAAAATCACGTTATCTGTGAATTGAGATAATTTTACTTCCTCCTTTCCTTTTGTAGATGTCTTTTATTTGTTTTTCTTGCCTAATTGTTCTGGCCAGAACTTCCAATAAATACTACGTTGAATAGAAGTGGTGAAGGCGGCCATAATTCTCTTGTTTCCGATCTTAGAAGAAAGTTTTATTTATTTTGTGTTTTAGACAGGGTGTCACTGTGTCCAGACTGGAGTGTACGGGTGCCATCATGGCTCATGATAGCCTCGAACTCAGGCTCAAGTGATCCTCCTACCTTGGCCTCCTGAACAGCTGCCACTACAGATGCATGCCACCATGCCCAGCTAATTTTTTTACTTTTTGTAGAGACAGGGTCTCACTCTGTTGCCCACATTAGTGTCAAACTCCTGGGCTCAAGCATTCCTCTCACCTCAGCCTCTCAAAGCACTGGGGTTACAGGCATGAGTCACTGCACCCAGCCAAGTTTTATTAATGTCTTTCACCGTTGAACATGATGTAAGATGTGAATTTTTCATATGTGTCTTTTATTATTTTGAGGTAGTTTCCTTCCACACCTAGTTTATTGAGTGTTTTTTTTTTTGTTTGTTTGTTTGTTTGTTTGTTTTGGAGACGGAGTCTCGCTGTGTCGCCCAGGCTGGAGTGCAGTGGCCGGATCTCAGCTCACTGCAAGCTCTGCCTCCCGGGTTTATGCCATTCTCCTGCCTCAGCCTCCCGAGTAGCTGGGACTACAGGCACCCGCCACCTCGCCCGGCTAGTTTTTTGTATTTTTTAGTAGAGACGGGGTTTCACCGTGTTAGCCAGGATGGTCTCGATCTCCTGACCTCGTGATCCGCCCGTCTCGGCCTCCCAAAGTGCTGGGATTACAGGCTTGAGCCACCGCGCCCGGCGAGTGTTTTTTTTAAATCATGCCAGGGTGTTGGGGCTGGGCGCAATGGCTCACACCTGTAATCTGGGCATTTTGGGAGGCCGAGATGGGCATATCGCTTAAGCACAGGAATTTGAGACCAGACTAAGCAAGGTGGCAAAACCCCATCTGTGCAAAAAATAAAAAATTACCGGGAGTCATGACTTGTGCATGTAGTCCCAGCTATGGGGAGACTGAGGTGGGAGGATCACCTTACCCCAGGGCAGTCGAGGCTTCAGGGAGCCATGATTGCACCACTGCACTCCAGCGTGGGTCACAGAGTAAGACTGGTCTCAAAAAAATGAAATAAAAAGTAAAGAAAGGCAGGGGTCGGGTGCTGAATTTTGTCCAGTGCTTTTAATGCATCCTTTGAGATGGTTGTGTTGTTTTCTTTATCCTGTTACTGTGATGTATTACATTAATTAATTTTCGTATGTTGAAATATCCTTGCATTCCATGAATAAGTCCTACTTGGTCATGGTGTGTAATCCTCGTAATACACTGATGAATTCGGTTGTATTTTGATGAAGTATTTTCATCAATTTTGTAGTATTTTGATGAAGATTTTCCATGAACATTTAAGGGATATGGTTTCTAGGTTTCTTGTAGTGTGCTTGCCTGGCTTTGGTATCAAGGTAATGCTAGCCTCATAGGATGAGTTAGGAAGTGTTCCCTCCTCATGTTTTGGAAGAGTCTGAGAGGAATTGGTATTAATTCTTCTTTAATTGTTTGGTACATGCTGGTCATGGTGGCTCATGCCAGTAATCCCAGGACTTCGGGAGGCCAAGGTGGGAGGATTGCTTGAGTTCAGGACCAGCCTGGACAACATAGTGAGACCATGTCTCTATTTTAAAAAAAAAAACTTGGCCGGGCGCGGTGGCTCACGCCTGTAATCCCAGCACTTTGGGAGGCCGAGGCGGGCGGATCACGACGTCAGGAGATCGAGACCATCCTGGCTAACACGGTGAAACCCCGTCTCTACTAAAAAAATACAAAAAACTAGCCGGGCGAGGTGGCAGGCGCCTGTAGTCCCAGCTACTCGGGAGGCTGAGGCAGGAGAATGGCGTAAACCCGGGAGGCAGAGCTTGCAGTGAGCTGAGATCCGGCCACTGCACTCCAGCCTGGGCAACAGAGTGAGACTCCGTCTCAAAAAAAAAAAAAAAAAAAACAACTTTATAAGTAGCTGCACATGGTGGCACATACCTGTATTCCCAGCTACTCTGGAGACTGAGGCAGGAGGATTGATTGAGCCCAGGAGTTGCAGGCCACTGTGAGCTGTGATCACACCACTGCACCCCTGCTGGGGTAGCAGAATGAGACCCTGTCTTAAAAAAATTTTTTTTTCGGGGGGTTCAGTTTTAACCATGCAAACAACCCTGAGAGCTACTGTTGAATGCCACAAGTCCAAGACAAGAGCATGTGGATGGTGCAATCTTGCTCACGTGGAGTTCAGGGCCAATCAAAGCAGTCTGTAGTAATGGAGGTTAGAGCAGTGATTACCTCCAGAAAATGGGAATTTTTTTTTTTTTTTTTTTTGAGACAGAGTCTCGCTCTGTCCCCCAGGCTGGAGTGCACTGGCGCGATCTTGGCTCACCGCAAGCTCCACCTTCTGGGTTCACCCCATTCTCCTGCCTCAGCCACCCGAGTAGCTGGGACTACAGGTGCCCGCCACCACGCCTGGCTAATATTTTGTATTTTTAGTAGAGACAGGGTTTCACCGTGTTGGCCAGGATGGTCTCAATCTCCTGACCTCGTGATCCACCCGCCTTGGCGTCCCAAAGTGCTGGGATTGCTGGTGTGAGCCACCGTACCCGGCCTAAAAATGGGAATGTTTTATGTCATGGATTGTCCTGGTTGACCAGCTGCGTACACATATGAAAACTCATGAAAATACATCTAAAGACTCAGTGAGTCGTCCACTTTGAATTTATTCTGTTTAAATTATGCTTCAGTTTGTAATAAAAAGGTGGTTACAGCTTGGACCACAGTGGTGGAGGAAGTGTAAATTGGTAGGATACTGGGTGTATTTGAAAGTCAGAGCTGACAGCATAGGTGTGACTTTTGAGAAGAGGGAGAGTGGAGAATGGAGGATGTCCATCCCAGTGGAGCAGGTTTCTGGTCCCTTCCACTGAGAAAATGGGGTGGCTGTGTACTGGGATTGGGAAGACTCAGGGAGAAGCAGCATGGGCCATGCCACAGCCTTTGGTGTCTTCAGGGTGTAATGACGGGCAGAGTTCTAAGGGTTGGGAGGCCTAGACAGTCCAGTATGCATATCTGGATTCAGAGGAGGCAAGTGGGTGGGACAGGTGAAGTGAGAATGGTAATGGGAGTGGAGAGGAGAGTGGAAGATGATTTGTGTTTGGATAGACAGAAAAGCAAAGCATCAGGAGACACTGAAGAAACATCTTGGGGACAGTTGGAGATTAAGTTCTCTTCAGTGAAGGGACTTCAGAAATACAGCTAGAGGATGGGCATGGTGGCTCACGCCTATACTCGCAGAACTCTGGAAGGCTGAAGCCAGAGGATCACTTGAGACCAGGAGTTTGAGACCAACCTGGGCAAAATAGTGAGACCTATCTCTACAAAAAATAATTTTTAAAAAAATTAACTGGGAGTGGCCGGGCGTGGTGGCTCCTGCCTGTAGTCCCAGCACTTTGAGAGGCCAAGGCGGCGGATCACGAGGTCAGGAGATTGAGACCATCCTGGCTAGCATGGTGAAACCCTGTCTCTACTAAAAATACAAAAAAATTAGCTGGGCTTGGTGGCAGGTGCCTGTAGTCCCAGCTACTCGGGAGGCTGAGGCAGGAGAATGGCATGAACCCAGGAGGTGGAGCTTGCAGTGAGCCGAGACTGCGCCACTGCACTCCAGCCTGGGTGACAGAGTGAGACTCTGTCTCAAAAAAAGAAAAAAATTAGCTGGGAGTGCTAACATGCACCTGTGGTCTCAGTTACTTAGGAGGCTGAGGTGGGAGGAGCCTAGGAGATTGAGTTCAGGCTGGGCAACATAGCTAGACCCTGTCCCTTTTTAAAAATCATAATATCTAAAGTGATATTTACTCGCTATCCTTCATCCATCTTCATATTCTTTTCCTACCATGCAAGTGTATAACTGAAAATCTGTATATACCTGGTTAATTTATTTTGGTAGGATGTGTGTGTGTGCACATATGATTTTATAAAAGCTTTTTGTGGAAATACGATATACATGCTAAAAAAAATACATAAACGTAAAACTAAAAGTTTTCAGAAAATAAATATACTGTGCACTTTCAGTAAATATACTTCCTCTTTCATATGCCTAAGAAATGTACCCATATTTTTGTGTACTCTTAGTTTATTCACTTTTGTAAATGTGTGGTATTTTACCATTCCCCAGTTGGTGACATTTGGATAGTGTCTAGTCTCAGGCTATTATGAAGAGAGTTTTTATGAACATACATACACGTTTCTCTTGGTTGTACACTTGCGAGTGGAATTGCTGTGTCACAGAATGGGCACAACATCAGATATAGTAGATACTGGCCTGGCTGATGTTAATATTTACACACTACCATTCTAACTCTAGCAGCTTCTTCTCTAAGGATTCACAAATTTTCCCCTTTTCCTCTTCAGCCTGGGAAACAAAAGTCAAATGGAAGCATCAACTCGGAATATTGTTGGGAAAGAACCATCCAATTTTGTGAACATGAAAAGGTTCTTCGGGGATGATTCATGTTTATCTGCATTAGGAGAAGTCTGGGAACGTGAGGACCAGGTGGAAATGCTCCATAGAAATCCAGAGGTGCATTTGAGGCAAATGGCATCCACACACAAGGGCCCAGAGCATCTGCGAGGGGCTGTGGTCACCGTGATCATTGTGGTCGTCTGCTCAGTCCTAGCTGCATGTCAGAGAGGTCCTCAAACAACAGGTTTCTGTGAACGTGATTCAAAAGTTAAACATATTAGTTACATACATAATTGTCAGAAAGGCTCTAAAGGTCAACTTCTTGAGGAAAATGATGACTGTAGAGCAGCCATCAGCCAGGGTGGACAACCTAGGCACCTGGATGAAGATCTAACAAGGAGATGAGCCTTCAAAATGTAACGAAAGTGGTAATTCCTTCAGCCTTTCTGCAAACCTTAGTGAACAACATGTAGTTGCCAGGGAATGACACAAAGGAGGACATGAGGTGGTGTTTGATAAGGACACGTCCTTATGAACACAGTGGAAGTATCTCTGAAAATGAATACAGTGACTGCAGTGAATGTGGACTATCCATTAGAAATCTCATTTCATCAGTCACCAGAGGACTCATACTGAAGAGAGCCCTTATACCTGTAATGACTGCAGAAAATCCCTCTCTAAGAATTACAACTTGATTGTACATCAGAAAATCCACACAGGAGAGAAATCCCATAAATGCAATCAGTGGGAAAGCCTTCAGTGCTGGTCCACCTTTACCAAGCATGAGAAGACCCACATAGGAGAGAAGCCCTGTGAAAGGAATCCCAGCTGTGGGAAGGCCTTCAGCTGCCACTCTTCCCTGGTTTTGCATCTCAGAAGTCATACTGGGGAAAAACTATTCAAATATAATGAATGTGAAAAATCCTTTTCTGATGTCTCCCACCTTATTGTCCATCTGAGAATTCACACGTGAGGAGATCCCTGTGTATGCACTCGGTGGAGAAAGGCCTTCACTGATCACACATAACTTATTAAACATGGGAGAATTCATACAGGAAAGAAACCCTCTGTGTGTATGGAGTGTGGAAAATTCTCCAACCACAACAGTCACCTCTTTTGCATCAAAAAAATCATTCTGGAAAGAAATCTCTTGAGTTAAACAACGTGAAAAAACTTTCATCGGGATTATGTACCTCATAAGGCACAAGAGGATTCATACTGGTGAGAAGGTCTGTGGCTGTAACCAGTGTCAAGCTTTTCAGGAACATCGTGGGCCTCATCTGGCACCGGAGGACTCATACTGGTGAGAAGCCCTACAAGTGTAATCAGTGTGGCAAAGCCTTCAGGGACAGCTTCTGTCTGACCAAGTACAGGAAGGCACGTGCTCAGGCAACCTTGTACCAGTGTGTCTAGTGTGGGAAAGTTCGCAAGTATCTGTGCTCTTGCTGGACACCAGAGTTGACACATTGGACTGACACCTATGGGGATTCAGTGAGCATGTGTGGCAGTGACTGATCTGATTCTCTTTACTTACGCATTGTCAGAGACTTCATGTTGAAGAGTTTATATTGTTTGAAAATAACGAATCTGTTTTTCCATGTATAAATGGAAGAACAAAGCCTGGATGTCAGCACGTGTTTACAGCATGGTGCACTCAATGTTTTATTTTATTTATTTTTGAGATGGAGTTTCACCCTTGTCACCCAGGCTGCAGTGCAATGGTGCGATCTCAGCTCCCTGCAGCCTCTGCCTCTTGGGTTCAAGCGATTCTCCTGCCTCAGACTCCTGAGCAAGTAGCTGGGATTACAGGTACCCACCATCACACTAATTTTTTTGTATTTTTTTAAGTAGAGACAGAGTTTCACCATGTTGGTCAGGCTGGTCTTGAACTCCTGACGTGAAGTGATCTGCCCACCTTGACCTCTGAAAGTGATGGGATTACAGGTATGAGCCACTGTGCCCGGCCTGTACTGAATATTTTAAACCTGCTGTTGAGACTTCCTCAGAATAAAGATTCCTTTCTTTTTTTGTAGGGGGACGGAGTCTCACTCTGTTGCCCTAGCTGGAGTCCAGTGGCACAATCTTGGCTCACTGCAAGCTCCGCCTCCCAGGTTCATGCCATTCTCCTGCCTCAGCCTCCCGAGTAGCTGCAACTATAGGTACCCGCCACCACGCCCGGCTAATTTTTTTGTATTTTTAGTAGAGACGGGGTTTCACCGTGTTAGCCAGGATGGTCGCGATCTCCTGACCTCGTAATCCACCTGCCTCGGCCTCCCAAAGTGCTGGGATTACAGGTATGAGCTGCCACTCCTGGCCTGATACCTTTCAAAATATGGCTGCTCATTGACAAGAGCTGTGATGAAGATTTACAAGAGATGAATGTTGTTCTCATGCCTGCTAACACAACATGTATTCTGCAGCCCATCATAGATCAGGAGTAATTTTGACTTTCCAGTCTTACTATTTAAGAACAGATGTCTTGGCCAGGCATGGTGGCTCACGACTATAATCCCAGCACCTTGGGAGGCCAAGGTGGGCAGATCACGAGGTCAGGAGTTCGAGACCAGCCTGACCAATATGCTGAAACTCCGTCGCTACTAAAAATACAAAAGAACTCAGCTGGGCATGATGGCGCACACCTGTGATCCCAGTGTGGCGCATGCCACAGTGGAGCATGCCTGTAGTCCCAGCTACTCAGGAGGCTGAGGCAGGAGAATCGCCTGAACCCGGGAGGCAGAGGTTGCAGTGAGCAGAGATTAAGCCACTGCACTCCAGCCTGGGCGACAGAGGGAGACATGGTCTCGTTCTGTCGCCCAGGTTGGAGTGCAGTGCTGCAACCATGGCTTGCTGCAGCCTCGACCTCTAGGCCCAAGTTGTCCTCTCACCTCAACCTCCTACCTAGCTGGAACTACCAGCATGCACCACCTCGCCTGGCTAATTTTTTTTATGTTTTGTAGAGACAGCGTCTCACCATGTTGCTCAAGTTGGTCTTGAACTCCTGGGCTGAAGTGATCCTCTTGCTTCATCCTCACAAAGTGCTGGTATTACAGGTGTGAGCCGTTGTGCCTGGCCTAGAATGTTCTTAATGGCATCTAGCATAGTGA
This sequence comes from Trachypithecus francoisi, assembly GCF_009764315.1. Taxonomy (NCBI): domain Eukaryota; kingdom Metazoa; phylum Chordata; class Mammalia; order Primates; family Cercopithecidae; genus Trachypithecus; species Trachypithecus francoisi. Next base: position 13,369,204 of record NW_022681457.1, on the reverse strand, counting down.
ATCATTTCCAGAAGGTTTTTAATTTACTTTCCCTGGATCCATCCAAGGAATCACTACTATCTGTGGCAGCTATAGCCTTACAAAATACATACTTTTTTTTTTTTTCTGATAAGGAGTCTCACTCTGTTGCCCTGGCTAGAGTGCGGTGGTGTGATCTCAGCTCACTGCAACCTCTGCCACCTGGGTTCAGGCGATCCTAATGCCTCAGCCTCTTGAGTAGCTGGGACTACAGGCATGCTCCACTATGGCCGGCTACTTTTTTATTTCTAGTAGAGACAGGGATTCATCATGTTGGCCAGCCTGGTCTCAAACTCCTAAGCTCAAGTAATCTACCCACCTCAACCTCCCGAAGTGCTGGGATTACAGGCGTGAGCCACTGCGCCTAGCCGCAAACTACATTCTTTTTTTTTTCTGAGACAGAGTCTCGCTCTGTTACCCAGGCCGAAGTGCGGTGGTGTGATCTGGGTTCCCTGCCAACTCCGCCTTCGGGGTTCACGCCATTCTCCTGCCTCAGTCTCCAGGTAGCTGGGACTACAGATGCCCGCCACCATGTCCGGCGAATTTTTTGTATTTTTAGTAGAGATGGGGTTTCACTACATAGCCAAGATGGTCTCAATCTTCTGACCTTGTGATCCACCCGCCTCAGCCTCCCAAAGTGCTGGGATTTCAGGTGTGAGCCATTGCACCTGGTCCAAACTGCATTCGTACATAAGAAGACTGGAAAGGCAAAATTATTACTCCGTGATCCATGGGCTGCAGAATACATGTTGTGTTGGCAGGTGCAAGAACAACATTAATTTCCTTGTGTATCTTCATCAGAGCTCTTGTCAGTGAGCAGCCGTGATTTGAAAGGAATCTTTTTTTCTGAGGAAGAAGTCTCAACAGTGGGTTTAAAATATTCAGTACACCAAATTATAAGCACGTGCTGTCATCAGGCTGTGTTTACATTTATAGACAACGCTCAGAGTAGATTTAACATAAATCTTAAGGCCGTAGGGTTTTCAGAATGGTAAATGAGCTTTGGTTTCAACTTAAAGTCACCAGTTGTATTAGCCCTTAACAAGCATCGGCCTGTTGTTCTTTAAAGCTTTGAAGCCAGGCATTGACTTCCTTCTAGCTGTGAAAACACTGCCGGGCATCTTCCAACAGAAGGCGGTTTTCTCTAGATTTAAACAGTTGTCTACTGTAGCCACCTTCATCAATGATCCTAGCTAAATCTGGAGAGCTTGCTTCAGTTTCTACATTAGCACTTGCTGCTTCACTTTGCACTTTTATGTTATGGAGATGACTTAAACTTCATGAACCAACCTCTGCTAGCTTCAGACTTTTCTTATTTTATTTTATTGAGACAGAGTCTCACTCTTTTGCCTAGGCTACAGTGCAGTGGCGTGATCTCGGCTCACTGCCAACCTCTGCCACCTGGGTTCAAGCGATTCTCATGCCTCAGCCTCCTGAGTAGCTGGGATTACAGGCACCCGTCACCATGCCTGGCTAATTTTTTTGTATTTTTAGTAGAGATGGGGTTTTGCCATGTTGACCAAGCTGTTCTCAAACTCCTGACCTCAGTGATCTACCCACCTCTGTCTCCCAAAGTGGTGGTATTACAGGCGTGAGCCACCGCACCCGGCCCAGAATTTTTTTTTTTTTTTTTTTGAAAGAGTCTTGCTGTGTTGCCCAGGCTGGAGTGCAGTGGCACAATCTCAGCTCACAGCATCCTTCGTCTCACCTCCCAGGTTGAAGCAATTCTCCTGCCTCAGTCTCCTGAGTAGCTGGGACTACAGGCGCCCGCCACCATGCCCAGCTAATTTTTGTATTTTTAGTAGAGGTGGGGTTTCACCATGTTGGCTAAGCTGGTCTCGAACTCCTGACCTCAGGTGATCCACCTGCCTGCCTCCCAAAGTGTTGGGATTACAGGTGTGAGCCACCGCGCCTGGCTGGCCCAGACTTTTCTTCTGCATCTTCCTCGCCTCTCTCAGCCTTCACAGAAATGAAGAGAGTCAGGACCTTGCTCTGGATTAGGCTTGGCTTAAGAGAATGTTAGCTCTTTTTGGGTAGTTTGATCTCCTATCCAGACCATTAAAGCTTTCTCCCTATTGGCAACAAGGCCATTTCAGTTTCTTGTCATTCATATATTCACTGGAGTCACACTTTTCATTTCTCTCAAGTTTTTCTCTTGCCATCACGATTTGGCTGTTTGGCACAAGAGGGCTAAGTTTGGGCCTTTCATTTGACACACCTTCCTCACTAAGTTTAATCATTTCTAGCTTTTGATTTGAAGTTAGAGGTTTGGCTCTTCCTTTCACTTGAACACTTAGTGGCCATTGTAGGGTTATTAACTGGCCTAATTTCAATATTGTTTTGTCTCAGGGACTAGGGAGGCCTGAGGAAAGAGAGAGAGACAAAGAGTGTGTATGAGTGAGCAATAGCAGGTTGGTGGAGGATTCAGGACACACAACAATTATCTGCTAAGTTCATTGTCTTATATACATGTGGTTCCTTTCACTCCAGGACAATTACAATAGTTACAACAAAAATTACCACAGATCAGCATAACAGATAATAATAATGCAATAGTTTGAAGTATTTTGAGAATTACCAAAATGTGACACAGAGACACAAAGAGAGCATACGCTGTTTGATAAATGATGACAATAGACTTAATTGACACAGGTTGCCACAAACCTTCAACTTGTAAAAAATGCAGCATCTGCATAGGATAATTAAGCAAAGTGCAAGAAAACAAGGTAATGCCTATACCTGGAAGTTAGTCCTGACACAGAACCCTAAAGACTTACTGTATTTCCTTTATTCTGTGATACGTATCTTGCCATATTTTAACATCTGAAATCAAATCAGGTTAATCAATGATGTAGTTTAATTGGCAGCCTTTTTTTTTTTTTTTTTTTAAGAGTCTCACTGTGTCATCCAGGCTGGAGTACGGTGGTGCAATCTTGGCTCACTGTAGCCTCCGCCTGCCAGGTTCAAGCGATTCTGCTGCCTCAGCCTCTGAAGTAGCTGAGATTAGAGGTGCACGCCACCACACCCAGCCAATTAAGGTATTTTAGTAGAGGCGGGATTTTGCCAGGCTGGTCTTGAACTCTTGACCTCAGGCCACCTCGGTCTCCCAAAGTGCTGGGATTACAGGTGTGAGGCACCATGCCTCAGGCAGCCTTTTATTGGCACAGAAAATGTACATGTTACCATCTGTTGTCTCGGAATCAATGAAATAAGAGTAATATCAGAAGGAGGAATTGAATGATTAGTGAGATTAGTTCATTTGAGGAGAAATAGAACTCTCAAGGAAAAAATCTGTTGCTGAGATGACAATTAATATTGACATATCCGATGCAGTACAAAATGTCCAGTCTGTGTGCCATTGTAGCCCCTCCTACCTTGCTGAATAATCATTGTTATCCCCCTTCTTTCTTACAGCCTGTCAGCCATGATTGTTATTTTATTGCAAGATTTTTAAAGTTCATAATGTGGAGGGAAGCCAAACAGCACAGAAGAGTATATGTTGTTTTGTTTTTTTTTGAGACGGAGTCTCGCTCTGTCACCCGGGCTGGAGTGCGGTGGCCGGATCTCAGCTCACCGCAAGCTCCGCCTCCCGGTTTACGCCATTCTCCTGCCTCAGCCTCCCGAGTAGCTGGGACTACAGGCGCCCGCCACGTCGCCCGGCTAATTTTTTTGTATTTTTTAGTAGAGACGGGGTTTCACCGTGTTAGCCAGGATGATCTCGATCTCCTGACCTCGTGATCCTCCCGTCTCGGCCTCCCAAAGTGCTGGGATTACAGGCTTGAACCACCACTCTTTTTTTCTTTTTTAGATGGAGTTTTGCTCTTTTGCCCAGGCTGGAGTGCAGTAGCGCGATCTCAGCTCACTGCAATCTCCGCCGTCCAGTTTCCAGTGATTCTCCTGCCTCAGCCTCCCAAGTAGCTGGAATTACAGGCGCCTGCCACCATGCCTGTTAAATAAGCTGCCTAAACAGGGAAAAGTCACCATCCTTATGGAGCTTCTACTGTAGCTTTTAAACTGAAATACCTTTTGGTCAGTATCATGTGTATGTGTATGCATGTGTCCACTTTGAGCCTTTTATTTATAAAAGAAAACATAATATGCCTGGTAGCTAATAGGTGCTCATTTAAGTGTGTGATCGCTGGCTGCTCAGAAGGCCTATATAGGAAACTCAACCCTAATTAAAGAAAAAAAGTATGTGAAATGACATGAACACATTGGTGCAGGGCCATGCAGCCTGGTTAGGAATGAGACTCCCTCTCAAAAAACAGAAAAAAAAAAAAAAAGGCCAGGCGCGGTGGCTCACACCTGTAATCCCAGCACTTCGGGAGGCCGAGGTGGACGAATCACCTGAGGTCAGGAGTTTCAGACCAGCCTGGCTGACATGGTGAAACCCCGTCTCTACTAAAAATGCAAAAATTAGCCGGGCGTGGCAGCGCATGCCTGTAATCCCAGCTACTCAGGAGACTGAGGCAGGAGAATTGCTTGAATTCAGGAGGCAGAGTTTGCAATGAGCTGAAATTGCATCACTGCTCTCCAATCTTGGCAACAGAGCAAGACTCTGTCTCAAAAAAAAAAAAAGAAGAAAATGTTTATGGGAAAGCACAAGACTTAGAATAGCTAAAATAACTTTGAAACAGAAAAAAAGTGGGAGGAATAACTGCACCTGATGTTGTTACTCTGTAGCCACGGTAACCCAGTGTGGTGTTGGCTGACACATAGATCAGTGGAACAGAATCGAGAACCCAGAAATAGACCAACAAAGATATTCCTGACTGATTTTTTAAGGAGCAAAAGCTATTCAATGCAGGAAAGATAGCCATTTCCAGATGGTGCAAGAGCAGTTGGCCATCTGTGGTGTAATAAAACCTACATTTGATCTTTTTTCTTTTTTAGATGGAGTTTTGCTCTTTTGCCCAGGCTGGAGTGCAGTGGCGTGATCTCACCTCACTGCAACCTCTGCCTTCCAGTTTCCAGCGATTCTCCTGCCTCAGCCTCCTGAGTAGCTGGAATTACAGGCTCCCGCAACCATGCCTGACTAATTTTGGAATTTTGTGAGTAATAGGAATAGGGTTTGCAATTCATAAAGAGCCCCTTTCAACCACACCTGAGTTTATGCTAATGAGGTGACTCCAGTGGGACCCACAGGTATCTTCAGAATGGGGATAGTCACCTTAAAGAAGGTGTGGACCCTCTGCCCCACGATGGAGAGAGCTGGGTTGGTGAACACATCCGAGTGCTGGGAGGCTGGCTCACCCAGAGGGTGCATGGACGTACTGCACCTTCAGTGCCCCCGCCCAGACCCTACCTATGCATCTCTTCTATTTGGCAGTTCTTGAGTTATATCCATTAAAATAAACTGGGAAGACTGGCCATGGGTGCTCATGCCTGTAATCCCAGCACTTTGGAAGGCCAAGGTGGGAGGCTTGCTTGAGCCCAGGAGTCTGAGACCAGCCTTAGCAATATAATGAGACCCTATCTCTTAAAAAAAAAATTACCTGGGCATGGTAGTGCGCACCTGTAGTTCCAGCTACTTAGCAGGCTGAGGTGAGGATCACTTGAGCCTGGAACGTCAAGGCTGCAGTGATTCATGATGGCACCACTGCACTCTAGCCTCAATGACAGAGTGAGACCTTGTCTCAAAACAAAAGCTTTCTTTTTTTTTTTTTTTTTTTTTTGAGACGGAGTCTCGCTCTGTTGCCTGGGCTGGAGTGCAGTGGCCGGTTCTCAGCTCACTGCAAGCTCCTCCTCCCGGGTTTATGCCATTCTGCCTCAGCCTCCGAGTAGCTGGGACTACAGGCGCCCGCCACCTCGCCCGGCTAGTTTTTTGTATTTTTTAGTAGAGACGGGGTTTCACCGTGTTAGCCAGGATGGTCTCGATCTCCTGACCTCGTGATCCGCCCGTCTCGGCCTCCCAAAGTGCTGGGATTACAGGCTTGAGCCACCGCGCCCGGCCTTTTTTTTTTTTTTTGAGACGGAGTCTTGCTCTGTCGCCCAGGCTGGAGTGCAGTGGCCGGATCTCAGCTCACTGCAAGCTCCGCCTCCCGGGTTTACGCCATTCTCCTGCCTCAGCCTCCCGAGTAGCTGGGACCACAGGCGCCCGCCACCTCGCCCGGCTAATTTTTTGTATTTTTAGTAGAGACGGGGTTTCACCGTGTTAGCCAGGATGGTCTCGATCTCCTGACCTCGTGATCCGCCCGTCTCGGCCTCCCAAAGTGCTGGGATTACAGGCTTGAGCCACCGCGCCCGGCCTGCTTTCAAAACAACAATTTTTTTTTTTTCTAAATTAGAAAACAGGCAAAAGATATGAACAGATACTTTAATGAAGCGGGTATACAGATGCCAAAAAAAAATCATGAGAGTGTGCTCAACCCTGTTAGCAATTAAAGGAAATTCAAATTGAAACCACAATGATCCATCAGTACACACCTATCAGAATGGCCAAAATAAAAAATAGCAAAACACAAAAGCTGATAAAAATGTGAAGTGGATTTGCACATTCATTGCGGGTGGGAGTGTAAAATGGTCCAGCTACTCTGGACGAGAGTATGGCAGCTTCTTCCAACGCTCATAAGCACGTGTTCACTTTGTGACCTAGCAATTGCACTCTTGGGCTTTTGTCTCAGAAAGGTGAAAACCTGCGTTCACAGAAAAATCTGTACGCGAATGTTCATAACAGCATTCTTTTTAATAGCAAAATACTGAAAACGATCCTAAAATCTTCAGTGGGAGAATGTGTAAACTGCTGTATACCATAGAATACTACTTATCAATACAATGGAATGAACTGTTGATACATACTGCTTCAGTGCAGCTCAGAGGAATTACGTTCAGTGAAAAAAGCCAATCTGAAGAGGCCACATACTGTGTGATCCCACTTATATGACACTGTGAAGGCACAAATGTAGCAGTGGACTACTTAGATTGGCTGTTTCCTGGGGTTGTGGGTGGGGAGAGAGTGACTACCAGGAGGCAGCAGGAGGATTTTGGGGCAGTGGAGCTATTCTTTGTCCCGAGTTTCTTGGTGGCTATGAGTTAAAATTCATAGAACTGAACACCAAAATGTGCGGTGTACGTAAATTTAAAATAAAATATATAAACTGTTCAGATAGACATTTTAAAAATCAGTTCACACAAAAACGACCAAAATGGCATCTTCATAAGCGCCCCTATGTGGAAAACTGAAACGGGAAGCAGCTCCTGGCCCTGTCCTGCCTTCCAGGGTGGCTAAATTTATATAGGACTTTGCCAAAGCCCTCACCCCGGCTGCCGCTCACGTTTCCCTCATTTCAGCAGCTCCTGAAGCCCTGGGATGGGTCATCTTTGAGTTCTATCCACTCCCTGAAACTGCAGAACCCATTTTAGCGCATCAGTGCCTCTGGGTCTCCACCTCTTGTCTCCCCAGTACTGGGTCTGCCAGTCCCTGTCTCTGTATCTCTGTCCAGATCTGTCTAAGCCTCGAGTGCTCCTCTTCTCTGGGTCTCTCTTTTTTTGAGCCTGAGCTGGTCTGTCCCTTTCCGTGTCCGTCTCTGTACATCTGTTTCTGGGACCCCAGGGCGTCTTGGTCTGCCCCCGAGCGTCTGTGGGTCTTCATGCTTCTCTCCTTCCCGGTCTGCGCGTCTTTTTGTCTCTGTTTCTCTGTTTCTCACCGTCTTTGTTTCTCGGGTCTCTCGTTGTCAAGGGGCTATTATTTACCCGCTTGTTTACCTCGTTGCCATGGTGCCCAAGATGACGCAGGCGCCGGAGTGGCGGGACGCCGGGAGACCACGCTCGCGTCTGATTGGCCGTGAGCCCTGTCACGGCTCCCTTGCTCGCCCCCCTTCGCCTCACGGTCTCGCGGCATTGTGGGAATCGTAGTCCGCGGTGAGGCCCAGTGCGCAGGCGCAGTTTGCCGGCCGCCATCGCGCACTGGGGCTCCGGGCGGCTGGGACCGGCCTGGGGCAGCTGCGCAGCAGGTGGGTAGGTCCCGGGGCCGCAGCGCGGGGGTCAGGGAGCGACCCCGACGGGGCAGACGGTGAGGATGCCTCTGGGGGCAGCGTTGGCGGAAGGGGCCAGGGTGTTCCCGGGGTTGGGGTGCGAGCCCCCGCTGTGCATCCAGCAGGCCGAGGGTCTGGCAGCCCTCGCGTGGAGTGCGGGGCAGGGGCCAGGTCCCCTCGGGAATGGGGCTGAGATCAGGATCGGTGAGGGGCCCTGCAGGCAGGTAGGGAACTAGTGCAACCCCCACCCAGTGTAGGCTCTGGGAGGGGAGGCGCTTAGGGGACCCTGTGGGTGGGAGACCAGGAAGGGGCGGCTCCTGTTGGGGAAGAGATGGGGGAAGGGGAGGCTCCTGATGAGGGAGAAAGCGGGGAGGGGGAAGCTGCTGAGGGGGAAGAAAGCGGGGAGGGAGAGTCTCCTGAGGGGGAGAAAAGGGGCACTGGGAGGCTTCTGAGTGGGGAAGAGGAGGGAGGGGGAGGCTCCTGAAGGGAAGACGGGAGGAAGTGGGGGCTGAGGGTGTGAGGGTGTCCCTGGTTGGGGGAAGCTGGGCAGGCTGTGGCCCCAGGGGCTGGAGCAGGGAAGGGGTGGAGGGCGCGGGGACCAAAGGGGAGCCTAGGATGGGCATTGTCTCTCTTGCCCCCACCCTTGGGAGATCTTGCCTCTCCTCAGTGACCTGGGGGTGGGTTCTGTTTGAGTTAGGTGCCTGCGCCCACCTCGGAGACCCTTCTGGTGGAAGAGGCAAGAGTGGAGTTACTGGCTTCAGGCCTGACTCGGGGAGTTGGGGTGGGGGCCTGACTCACCCTCCCATCACTCCTTCCCCATCTCCTTTCTCTCACCCTCCCCGGTTCCTCCTTCCTTTTCCCAGTCCCCCCACCCCCTTCCATACTGTCCGGCTTTCCCTGCTCCTGCTCCTTCCTCTCCTTTCTCCTCTCTCCTTGCTTCCTTCCCTCCCCTCTTCCCTCATTTTTGTCTGCCCTCCTTCCACTTTCGCATATATGCACCTGTGTCCTTGCTGACTCCTGGGGGAGGCTGAGTGGCACAGTCACTTGGTTCCATGTCACCTCCTCGGTTCCATGTCACCTCTTCCATCCCATCGTGTCCTGCAGATGGTTTCCTGCCCTGGAGTCACAGCAGGGCCACATGTCGAATCGAGTTGCTGTTTTCTCTGCATGATGCTTGAATCTGTGACTTCCTGGGTATTTCTGGCCTTGGGCTTTTGGGGAGCCTAGGCCAGTTGTGCAGGACTTCTCTCTGGTTCTGTGTGTCCTGGTGAGTGGATCAGGGACCACAAAAGGCAGCTGAGATGTGAACGACGACCCTCACTCCATGTTTTTTCATTCTTTTGAAAGCACCTTTACCCCCTTTTATAATGAGTAAGTGATCTGTGGATGAAGCCAGGGCAGACCCTGCGAATATCCAGCGACCCATCGAGAACCATGCCCCATGCATTGAGCTTCCCTGGCTGATCCTCAGGCCCGTGGCTGTGGGGTGGTTTGCTAGACCCTGCCGATGAGTGGGGTGGGATGGAGAGCTGTGACAAATATTCCTCAGGTGGCCAGGGCTGGGCCCACGGAGGGCCAGAGCAGGCTTGAGCTCTGTTCAGCCTGGGATGAAGGGGATTTGCCACAGGACTCTGGAGACCCACCAGGCTTGGGGCCCCTCAGCTCAGCCACCCCTCAGCCACCGTGGCTCCCTCTGCCTCAGCTTCTGTATTCCAGGCCTCTGGGTGCGGCAAAGCCTACAGGACTGGCTCAAGACTTGTGCAGACTGGCCGGGCGCAGTGGCTCGTGCCTGTCATCCCAGCACTTTGGGAGGCCGAGGCGGGCAGACCACGAGGTCAGGAGATAGAGGCCATCCTGGCTAACACAGTGAAACCCCGTCTCTACTAAAAATACAAAAAAATTAGCCGGCCGTGGTGGTGGGCGCCTGTGGTCCCACTTACTCAGGAGGCTGAGGCAGGAGAATGGCGTGAACCCAGAGGCGGAGCTTGCAGTGAGCCGAGATCGCACCACTGCACTCCAGCCAGGGTGACAGAGCGAGACAAAAAAAAAAAAACTTGTGCAGACTGCTTCACTTGCTGAGACTGGGGGGCTGGGCTCCAGGAAAATCCTATCTGAGGCAAATCCTGGACGGTCCCAAGATTTGGGGGATGGAGGTTTGCCCAGTGACCAAGCCAGACTCCAGAAAGGTGTGGCCTCATTCAAGCAGGCTATGGCAGGAAAGGGTCCCAGTGGTATCTCTTTTTTGTTTGTTTTTGAGACACAGGCTCATTCTGTCGCCCAGGCTGGAGTGCAGTAGCCAATCATATATCACTACAGCCTCCAACCCCTGGGCTCAAGCAATCCTCCTGCCTGACAATCCCCAGGCTGTGGGATTATAGATGTTCGCTGCCACACCTGCCCCGGTGACATCTCTAAGAGAAGAGTCCTTCTGACAGTGTGACCAGGGATGGGGCTGAAGGAGGCAAGAAGACACAAGGCCAGAGATTTCTGGAGGCTCCTCGGATGGCCTCATCCTCCTGGCTGTGGGCATCAGGGTCCCAGTAGGAAGGGAGATGAACATGGAGAGGCTGTTTTCACAGGACGCAGCAGCTTCCTTGCAGTTGGGCATTTTAGGAGACCCCTGGTTCCATGGAAGCCTCTGCTTTGCAGGTGAATGGAGGGAGGGGAGGCAGAGGTGGCTTCCCAGAGAGGCTCACGGGGGAAGGGCACAGAGGAGAGGAGCTCCCGTGCCTGGCCCCAGCGGTTGACGTGTGTCCCCCACTGTCTTGGCCAGTGACCCAGCTAGAGGATGTCTCATCCTCCCCACCTCATCCCACCCCTGCCAATGGCCGAGGACCCTTGCTCATTCTACCTAGACCCCGATGCCTCCACCATGCTCAGAGCTGGGAAGCTGGAGCAGGAGGAGGGGGCCTTGGGGAGCTGGCTGAGACCTGCCCACTGTGGAGGCCATGAGGGCTAGAGGGGAGGGCTGGCAGGAAGCCTCTTAAAGGGTGGGCTTATGGGCCTGGCGGGGGAATGACGAGTGGCAGCATCACTTTGCAGGTGGGGTCCCAGCCTTAGTGCTTGCCTGCCTCATGCCTCTGTTTCCCCACCTGCACCTTGGGGCTGCTTCTGGTTCCTACCCCTCTGGGATTGTGAGGTTCTGATGAGGGAAGGTTCTGTGCACACACATTATGGAGCTCACAATTTGTTTTGTGGAGACAGGTTCTCTGCAAGGTGAACATGCCTCTGGCGTGCTAAGAAAGCCAAAATTACATGCCCTCAGGACCACACCTCTGTCCATGCACCAAGTAGAGCTCTGTGCCTCCATTGCCCGGGGGTAGAGCTGGCATCATGCTTCCCATCAGGAGAGGTTCCAGAACAGGGGTTAGCATACCCACCTGCAGGCTAGCAGTGACCTGTTTTCTTTGTATTTAGTAGAGACAGGGTCTTGCTGTGTTGCTCATGCTGGAATACAGTGGCACAAACTGTGGCTCACTGCAGCCTCCAACTCCTGGGATTAAGGGGTCCTCCTCCTTAGCCTCCCACACAGCTGGGACCACAGGTGTGAGCCACCACGCCTGGCTACTTTTTTTTTTTTTTTTTTGCGACAGGGTCTCACTCTGTCACCCAGGCTGCAGTGCAGTGTTGTGATCACAGCTCACTGCAGCCTTCACCTCCTGAGTTCAGGTAATCCTCCAACCTCAGTCTCCAGAGTAGCCGGGACTACAGGCATGCAGCACCGTGCCCAGCTAATTTTTCTGTTTGTTGTAGAAACGAGGTGTTGGCATGTTGCCCAGGCTGTTCTCGAGCTCCTGGGCTCAAGCTGTCCACCCCCCTTGGCCTCCCAAAGTACTGGAATTACAGGTGTGAGCCACCATGCCTGGCCACCTGTTTTTGTAAATGAGGGTGTGTAAGAACATGCCAAACCTGTGGGTACACACAGGGCTTGGCTCCTTACTTGCCACAAGGGAGAGTTGAGTAGTTGAAACTGAGACTGTCTGGCCCTTTATATTTGCTACTCTCTGTTCTTGGAAGATGAATAAGAGGATGTATTTCTTTTCTTTTTGGCGGGGGGGATGGTGTCTCGCCCTGTCGCCCAGGCTGGAGTGCAGTGGTGCAGTCTCGGCTCACTGCAAGCTCCACCTCCCGGGTTCACGCCATTCTCCTGCCTCAGCTTCCCGAGTAGCTGGGACTACAGGCGCCTGCCACTGTGCCTGGCTAATTTATTTTTTTTTGTATTTGTAGTAGAGACAGGATTTCACTGTTAGCCAGGATGGTCTCGATCTCCTGACCTCGTGATCTGCCTGCCTCAGCCTCCCAAAAGAGAGGATGTATTTCTAGTCCCAAGGGAAAGAAACCGTTTTTAAGTGGGTTTCTGAACTCAGAAGTCCAATTTAAAAAATGGTTGAAGGCTGGGTGCAGTGGCTCATGCCTGTAATCCTGGCACTTTGGGAGGCCGAGGCGGGTGGATCACTTGAGGTCAGCAGTTAGAGACCAACCTGGCCAACATGGTGAAACCCCATCTGTACTAAAAATACAAAAATTAGCTGGGTGTGTTGGCGAATGCCTATAACCCCCGTGACTCAGGAGGCTGAGGGAGGAGAATTGCTTGAACCCAGGAGGTGGAAGTTGCAATGAGCTGACATTGCCGCAGCGCTCCAGCCTGGGCGACAGGGCGAGACTCTGTCTCCAAAAATAAAAGAGATCGCATTAGATAGTAAGAAACATTAGAGCATGCCGGGCGCGGTGGCTCATGCCTGTAATGCTAGCACTTTGGGAGGCCGAGACGGGCGGATCACGAGGTCAGGAGATCGAGACCATCCTGGCTAACACAGTGAAACCCCGTCTCTACTAAAAATACAAAAACTAGCCGGGCGAAATGGCGGGCGCCTGTAGTCCCAGCTACTCGGGAGGCTGAGGCAGGAGAATGGCGTAAACCCGGGAGGCGGAGCTTGCAGTGAGCTGAGATCCGGCCACTGCACTCCAGCCCCGGCGACAGAGTGAGACTCTGCCTCAAAAAAAAAAAAAAAAAAAAAAACATTAGAGCATTACCTGTGACCAAAAGACAGCATGGAGTGAAAAGAAAAGCCACAGATGGGGACAGTGGCAAGATGGAGCCAGACAGGGAACTCGTTAACTAGTTCATAGAAAGAGCTGTAAAGAAAAAGTCACGGGAAAGTGGGCAGTTTACCCACCTTCAGAGATTAAATCATGAGAAAGCGCTCAGTCACAGAGCAGGTGCTCGGGTCTGAGGGTCCTCTGGCAGCGGGTGGAGTGTTTGAGGAGAGGGCACCCTGGCGGGGGCTGCCATAAGTAGGTGACGGTCGTGAGGTTGTCCCCCGTGCCCTAGCTATCTTGCTTCTCCATATGTCCTTTAAATAGATCAGAAAGGACCCCACAGAGATGGACATGAGGGTCCACAACGGCCAAAAACAAATGAGGCACAGGCTGCGTACCCCTCAGCAGAACTGCACTGTTTGTGCAGTCCACACACACTGAGCCAGCTCTGCCCAGGCCTAGGGACCTGCCTGTGAAGAACCCTTAGTCTCCTGGGTACGCATTCCAGTCGGGGAGGCGGTCAGTAGGGAGGTAAAAGGCGGAGGCAGTGAGCAGTGAGCAGGTGTCGGGTGGGGGCGTGCAAGGAGTGCAGAGGAAAGGTCTCCCAAAGGGGCCAGTTGAGAGCTCAGACCTATGAAGTAACAAAGGGTGGGGCTGGGTGCGGTGCTTCACGTCTGTAATCCCATCGCTTTGGGAGGCCCAGGCAGGCATATCCCTTGAGTCCAGAAGTTACACACCAGCCTGAGCAACATAGTGAGATCCCTGTCTCTCCAAAAAAAAAAAAATTAAAAATCAGCCAGGTGTTGGTAATGTACACCTTTAGTCCAAGCTACTCGGGAGGCTGCAGTGGGAGGATCACTTGAGCTCAGGAGGTTGAGGCTGCAGTAAGCTATGATCATACCACCGCACTCCACCCTGTGTTTAAAAAAAAAAAAAAGCGTGGGGAGCCGGGCGTGGTGGCTCATGCCTGTAATCCCAGCACTTTGGGAGGCCAAGACGGGTGGATCATGAGGTCAGGAGATCGAGACCATCTGGCTAACACGGTGAAACCCCGTCTCTACTAAAAAATACAAAAAAAAAAAGGGGGGGGTCCGGGCGTGGTGGTGGGTGCCTGTAGTCCTAGCTACTCAGGAGGTTGAGGCAGGAGAATGTCATGAACCCGGGAGGTGGAGCTTGCAGTGAACCGAGATCGTGCCACTGCGCTCCAGCCTGGGCAACAGAAAAGGTAGAGGTGTCGTGGTGGTGGTGATGGCATGACATGGGTCTGTTTTGCTTGAGTTAAGTGGAAGCTTGTGTAGAATGTCTTCCAACAGCACTTAGAGTTCTGCAGTTCCCTTTAAACTCTGCTAGCCACAGAGAGAGAGGTTGACAGTTGATTCTCTGCAAACTTCTGGTTTTTTCTCTTTCTTTTTTTTTTTTTTTGACAGAGTCTTGCTCTGTCACCCAGGCTGGAGTGCAGTGACACGATCTCAGCTCACTACAGCCTCCATCTCCCGGGTTCAGGAGATCCTCCTGCCTCAGGCCTCCTGAGTAGCTGGAATTACAGATGCCCACCACCATACCTGGCTAATTTTTTTTTTATTTTTAGTAGAGAGGGAGTTTTACCATGTTGACTAGGCTGGTCTTGAACTCCTGACCTCAGGTGATCTGCCTGCCTCGGCCTCCCAAAATGCCGGGATTACAGGCATGAGCCACTGTGCCCAGCCCTGTTTCTTTGTTTTGTTTTGTTTTTTAAACAGCTTATTAATTTATATACCATGAAGTTTACCTATTTAAAGTGGACAGTTCATTTGTTTTTAATATACAGTACTCACCATTGAGCATTTTCACCACCCAAAGAAGAAATCCTGTACCCATTAGCAGTCCCTCCTCATTCCCCCCAAATCGCAGCCCCTGGCAACATCTGGTCTACATTTTGTCTCTATAGATTTGCCTGTTCTAGGTGTTTCATTTCTGTGGCATCACACACCCCGCCCCACCCCACAGCAGCGAGGTCTTTGCGCCCCATATCCTGTTGGAGCAGAACCTGACAACCTGAGGGCTCACAGCACCTGGCCTGGTGCGGTTGACTCTGGTTTTCCCTGTAAAACTAGGCTTCCTGCAGCTGTGGGAAGTCCCCTCCCAGCTGGCTCTGTGGACCTTCAGACCCAGGCGGGTCCTGGGAGAAGCTGGACAGCTGCAGTTCACACCCTTGTGTGTCCGTAGCCAGTGACATGAGAGCCTGAGGCCGACGGGAGGCCTGGGCAGCTCTGACCCGCTGGGTTCTGTTTAGTGAGCTCATTGTTGGTGCACAGTTAAAATCAAGGGAGCTCATCCTGAATACCGGCTCCACTTGAATGATGGGGCCGCCCTGTGTGCGGGGATTCAACTGAGGTTGGGGCACGGATTGGCAGGACCTGAACTCTCCTAGTCATTGTGGTCTCCCCCACCCCCCACCCCCAGGTGTCACTGCTCCTGGGTACTTCCTGCCCCTCCTGCCTGGTTCTGTGGATGCTTTGGTAGAGGCCTACATTCTGCACCATTTCCAGAAACGGGGGTTGTTCAGTGGCCTCCAGAGGGGGCCCCCCACTCCCTACGCTTTTTTCTAAATAATTTCATTTCAGATTTGTGGTGGTTTTAATTGCACGAACAGTCTTGACACAGCTCCTTCGTGTTATTAGAAATTGACATCCCCCTAATATATCTTTTTTTTTTTTTTTTTTTTTTGGGACAGAGTCTCACCATCGCCCAGGCTGGAGTGCAGTGGCACAATCTCTGCTCAATGCAACCTCTGCCTCAGGGTTCAAGCAGTCCTCCTGCCTCAGCCTCCCAAGTAGCTGGGAATACAGGCGCCTACCACCACGCCCAGCTCATTTTTGTATTTTTAGTAGAGATGGGGTTTCGCCAGGTTGGTCAGGCTGGTCTCAAACTCCTGACCTCAAGTGATCCACCTGCCTCCGCCTCCCAAAGTGCTGGGATTACAGGTGCGAGCCACCGCACCTGGCCCACATAATATATCTTTTAAATGTAAACAGACCTTGCATTTCTGGTATAAACACAAATCTAGAATGAAGCATAAAGCATGCATGGTTAGGATGGGTTTACTAATATTTTAAGGGTTTTTTGTTTTTTGTTTTTTTTGAGATGGAGCTTCGCTCTTGTTGCCCAGGCTGGAGTGGAATGGCACAATCTCGGCTCACTGCAACCTCCGCCTCCTGGGTTCAAGCAATTCTCCTACCTCAGCCTCCCAAGTACCTGGGATTAGAGGCATGCGCCACCACGCCCAACTAATTTTATATTTTTAGTACAGATGGGGTTTTTCCATGTTGGTCAGGCTGGTCTTGAGCTCCCGATCTCAGGTTGTCCACCTGTCTCGGCCTTCCAAAGTGCTGGGATTATGGGCGTGAGCCACCGCGCCAGGCCTATTTCAAGGTTTTTACATGTAGGTTTACATAGAGATTGTCAAGTAATTTTTCATTTTCATCCTATTCATGACTGATTTTTTAAAAATTGTGGTAATGAGGCTGGGTGCAGTGGCTCACACCTGTAATCCCAGCACCTTGGGAGGCTGAGGCAGGTGGATCATTTGAGGTCAGGAGTTTGAGACCAGCCTGGCCAACATGGTGACACCCCATCTCTACTAAAAATACAAAAAGTAGCTGGATGTGGTAGTGCATGCTTGTAATTCCAGCTACTGGGGAGACTGAGGCAGGAGAATCGCTTGAACCCGGGAGGTGGAGGTTGCATTGAGCTGAGATTGCGCCACTGCACTCCAGCTTAGGTGACAGAGGGAGACTCAGTCTCAAAGAAAAAAAAATATCTGGTAAAGCACAGAATGAGTTACCCTCCACTTAGATGCTACTTTTTATCTACACAAGTACAACACTGAGGTTCTGATGCCTAACAAGCAGGTTTCTTGGAAGTCTGCGTGAAGTCTGGGTATGGTGTCTTTGTTCTCTGGCAGCTGGGGTGGCTGTGCCCTGGCCTTATGCAAGGCCATTGTCTTGCCTGTGTCCTCTGCAGGTCTGTGGGTTCTCGCACCATCTGAGTCCCCTGGCCATCTGGTCATCCCTGGCACCTCTGCTTTGGAGCCACTTTGTCCCCGATTAGACACAGTCGCATTTTCCAGTGCCGTTTTGGAAAGATGCTGCCTTTGGAAAAGGCGTTTGCCTCCCCCAGGAGCTCCCCAACCCCCCTGGATCTGCCCACGCCAGGGTCAGCAGCCGGAGTCCAGCAGGAAGAACCCGAGACCATCCCTGAGAGGACCCCTGCTGACCTGGAGTTCTCCCGCCTGCGTTTCCGAGAATTTGTGTACCAGGAGGCTGCCGGGCCCCACCAGACTCTGGCCCGCCTGCATGAGCTGTGCCGCCAGTGGCTGATGCCTGAGGCACGCTCCAAGGAGCAGATGCTGGAGCTGCTGGTGCTGGAGCAGTTCCTGGGCATCCTGCCTGATAAGGTCCGGCCCTGGGTGGTGGCACAGTACCCTGAGAGCTGCAAGAAGGCAGCCTCCCTGGTGGAGGGCCTCGCTGATGTCCTGGAAGAGCCAGGTGGGCTGCCCCAGGGGAGAAGCATGGCTCAGAGGAGATGGGGAAGGGGTCCTGGAAGGCCCTAAAAGCCAAGCCATGGCTTGCCTGAGATAATTAAGTTTCCCACGCTGGTGAAGCAGCTCCTTGGTCCTCAGGGGCCAGGACAGTTGCTTGGGCTCCTGCCTTCACATCTGCCTTCTGGATGTAAGGAAGCCAGAAGAATGAGGGAAAGGGACCAGCCTCTTTTTTATTTTTTTGAGGCAGAGTCTTGCTCTGTCACCAGGCTGGAGTGCAGTGGCGCAATCTCAGCTCACTGCAACCTCTACCTCCTGGGTTCAAGCAATTCTCCTGCCTCAGCCTCTCAAGTAGCTGGGATTACAGGTGCCCACCACGATGCCCAGCTAATGTTTGTATTTTTAGTAAAGATGGGGTTTCACCATGTTGGCCAGGATGGTATCGATCTCCTGACCTTGTGATCTGCCCACCTCGGCCTCCCAAAGTGCTGGGATTACAATTGTGAGCCACTGCACCCAGCCCAGCCTCTTAACAGTAAATATTCTGGGTGCTTTGCAGGCCAGAGGTCTCCTGGTCCAAGGATGAGGGTGCAGGATGGGTCGTGATGGGGCCCTGGAGCCTTCAGGTCCCTGTGGTTTAACTGTGTGATTGTTGTTGGCGCGTGTCCTGACCTCTTGGGGTCACAGGTCCCTCCACTGTTGACAGGGATGCTGCTGGGCTCCCCTGCGGGCTCATCCTCAATTCTTAGCGATGGAGTGTACGAGAGGCACATGGACCCTCTGCTGCTACCAGGCGAACTCGAGAGCCCCAGCCAAGCCCCCGGAGCTGGGGAGATCCCAGCACCTTCTGAGACACGTGAGTGCCCAGCCAGCCTGGCAGCCTCTGCTGGGCCTTAGGTGGTGGGCAGAGGCCTGTGGTTGGGAGAGGGCAGGAGGGCAGCCAGGGAGTCAGGGGCCCCATGGTCCACGCTATCCTTGGGACTTACTCCTGTAGTTCCTCTGAATGTTAGACATTGTTTATTAGTCTTCAGAGATTATGCAGATAATCCATACTTGCCACAAATAGTGAAAAAGCATCAATACATAAAGAAAAGAATCTCCCAACCCCCCATCAGGCACCCTCTGAAAATAAAGGGTCTCGAGTGTCCTGATGCACGTCCCTCATGTCTCCCTGCACATCACACATGCACATTCAGGGCCTGGGGTCGGGCTCCCTGTGTATGGTGTGCTGTGTCTGAGTGCTTGCTGTTCAGATGGGGTGGGTCCTCCAGGCTGTGGTTGGGTCTGGTTCTTTAGTTGCCCAGCATCACGTGCTTAGCCCATCTCCATCCTAGAGGTGGACTCTCTGCCCCTTGGAGTGAAGCTGCCATGACACCTCCTGACTTGTGTGCCCCCTATGTGAGGCTCTGGGCACTGTGGGTGGGCTCCTTAGGACCGCTGGGCAAATGGTGTGTGAGTTCGACATTTCACATAAAATAGAAACTTCCATGTGGTTTTCCAGAGGTTTTGTGGCTGTTCGTTACCAGCATGGGAGGCGCCCACTGGCCTGGATGCAGCCCAGCACTATGTGGTGTTGCTTTTTAGGATTTCCACGAAGGCCAGGCACGGTGCCTCATGCCTGTAATCACAGCACTTTGGGAGGCCAGGGCAGGCAGATCACTTGAGCCCAGGCATTCGAGACCAGCCTGGGCAACATAGGGAGACCCCATCTCTACAAAAAATACAAAAATTAGCTGGGTGTGCACTTGTAGTCCCACCTACTGGGGAGGCTGAGGTGCGAGGATCACTTGAGTCCAGGAGGTGGAGGGTGCAGTGAGCCAAGATCGTGCCACTGCACTCCAGCCTGGGTGACAGAGCAAGACCCTGTCTTTAAAAAAACAAACCAAAAAAAAAAAAAAAAAAGATTTCCATGAATCTACTGGACTTGAATGGGCATCTCTGGGGCCACCCAAGCCCTGTGGCCACCGCCCTGCTTTGTAAATCAGGGACAGATGTGGTGTCCATTGAGCCTTGGGTGCTGCTGTCATATAAGCACACTGGGGCCTGTGTGGGAGTCAGTGGGGACTCCTTGACCCTTGGGGGAACCTAGCCACAGGGAGCTTGTTACCTCAGCTCTGCCTCCCCCTCTCCCCAGCCTGGCTTTCTCCAGACTCCCTGTTTCTGGAACAGAGGAGGGTCAGAGAAGCAAGGACCGAAGAGGCCAGCCCTGCCAACACCGAGCAGGTGGGTGGGCATGAGTCCCAGGGTGAGGGGCCTGGCCTCAGCTTAGAGGCATTCCCCTCCCCATCACCCGTGCTCCGCAGAGGGCTGTGGCCCCAATGTCCACAGCGCGGAGGCCCAGAACCCAACCTGGTGGGAGCATGAGGGTGGAATCTTTGTGGTGCGAAGGGGGCTGCCTCCTGCAGTGCACCTGGGTTGGAGCCCCTGACCGGGGCTGACTCCTAGCCGGCTCCTGTGGCTGTGGGGCTGCGGCGGGTCCTCCCTTCTCTAGGGCAGGTGGAAGGTCTCAGCCACGGCTGTGTGGCTATTTCAGAAGCTGAAGTCCTTTCCAGAGGAGCCTCAGCACCTGGAGGAGTGGGGCCACCTGGACCCTGCCGAGGAGAACCTGAAGAGCTACCGGAAGCTGCTCCTGTGGGGTGAGACTCACCTGCCTCGGGCTCACACCTCACTCCCCAACCCCTCCCGCAGGGGTTGGTGCAGGAAACTGTGACCCCAGGGGCTTTGGCTGGGACACTGTAATGTCTTACATGGATTTGAACTTGCACGTGTTTGAGCTTGAATGTATTTGCCGAAGCCCCCACCCTTTCTGATCTAAACATCTGAGTTCTGCCCAGGCCCTGCCTGTAGGACTGAAGCCTCGGAATTTGGAAAGGCCTCCTGGCCCCAAGGCGCCGACATTGCCACCCTCCTTGCCCAGAGACAGGGCCTCACCTGCATGGCCTGGTCAAGGGTCTCCTCTTTTGTAGACATTCTTGCCCCAGAAACCCTCCTTTTAGGGAGGTCCCCCCACTCAGACTCCTGAGCATTTTTTGTCTTAATGTCTTTAACTTTGCTTTCCCTGAGTTCTGCCTCCGCCTGCCCTGTCGCCCTTCCAGCCTTTCCTTCTTTGCTCCACTGTCCAGGGGCCTGACAGGGAGGTGGCCTTGGTGGGGGTCCCAGTGCAGAGAAGAGGAGGTGGGCTGCAGCCTGCCCTGGCTGGTCCACAACACACGACGCCCATCAGCTACTCTGTGTTGATGCCTCTTTCATTTCTTTGGTTTTTATCCCCACTCAGGGTATCAGCTTTCTCAGCCTGACGCTGCCTCCAGGCTGGACACTGAGGAACTCCGGTTGGTGGAAAGAGATCCACAAGGAAGCGGTGTCCCAGGTGAGGTTGGGTTGAATTGGTGTTAGGACCGGGTGGGGTTTGCTTTTACTTCAGAGGCTGAGGGGTCCCCTCCCAGTGCCATCAGCCCCAGCAAAGACCTCAGCATTGACTGCTTCACCATTTTCCCACCACCATGTCAGAGTGAGGCAGGAATCCAGTTACATCCATGGTCTCTTGCTGCATGACAGATCACTCCAAGACTTGGTCAGTGGAAACGGCAGTGGTGTTAGTTGCCAGGATCTGTGTATGGGTCCCAGGGGATGGCCGTTCTGCGGCATTGGAGGTTCTGTGCCAGCACACCAACGAGAACACCTAGAGGTGGACTTGGGGTGGAGGGCCCCAGGTGCCTGTCACCAGGGAGCTTGTCGCTGGGGGGCTTGGCCATAGCTATTGACACCACTCTCTTCGCTGGCAGCTGGGCCCCTCCCTCCAGGAGGGTGCGCTCTGAGCAGGCTCTGCTTGCATCGTGCATCTCGTGGCCAAGCTAGTGGACGGGTGGAGACCTCCAAAGGCGCGGTTTCCAGAGCCCTGGCTCAGTGGGGCTGTCCTTCCTGTCCTGTCGGTGGCCTCCATTGTTGGAGGCCTCCAGGTCCCACATCTGCAGCAGCAGGCGTGGGGCACGTGCTGCAGGGCAGCCTGGGAGGGACAGCGCTGCTTCCAAACAGCCGTGAGCCCCGCGGGGATCCAGAGCCCGGAGCCCTGTGTCCTGTTCCGGCAACTGAGGCTCGGCTGGGTCCTCCGCTCCCTGGCCCTGATCGGGGCGCTCACTCTAGGGCTCTGACCTTGTTCCAGAAGGCGGGAGGCGGCAGGAGACTGCTGGGTGCGCCTGCGAGGAGGCCGCCCCTGCGCGGGTGCTGCCTGAGCTGCCTACGGAGGCGCCCCCAGGGGACGCCCTTGCCGATCCCCCGTCGGGCACCACTGAGGAGGAGGTAGAGCAGCCTGGGAAGGCCCCGGACCCGCAGGACCCCCAGGACCCGCAGGACCCCCAGGAACCGCAGGAACCGCAGGACCCCCAGGAACCGCAGGAACCGCAGGACCCCCAGGACCCGCAGGACCCGCAGGACCCCCAGGACCCGCAGGACCGCAGGACCCCCAGGAACCGCAGGAACCGCAGGACCCCCAGGACCCGCAGGACCCGCAGGACCCCCAGGACCCGCAGGACCCGCAGGACCCCCAGGACACGGAGTCCGGCTCTTCCTCCGAATCGCAGAGGCAGTCCGTCATCCAGCAGCCTGCCCCGGACAGGGGCGCGGCGAGGCTGGGAACCAAGAGGCCGCACCCTGAGGATGGCGATGGGCAGAGCCTCGAGGGCGTCTCCGGCGACGGGCAGAGCCTCGAGGGCGTCTCCGGCGCTGGCCACAGCACAGGGCTGGCGGCTGGGCAGGGCCCTGGGGCTGACGAGCCGGGCTTGTCCCGCGGGAAGCCCTACGCCTGCGGCGAGTGCGGGGAGGCCTTCGCGTGGCTCTCGCACCTCATGGAGCACCACAGCAGCCATGGCGGCCGGAAGCGCTACGCCTGTCAAGGCTGCTGGAAGACCTTCCACTTCAGCCTGGCCCTAGCCGAGCACCAGAAGACCCACGAGAAGGAGAAAAGCTATGCGCTGGGGGGCGCCCGAGGCCCCCCACCGTCCACCCGCGAAGCCCAGGCAGGGGCTAGGGCGGGCGGGCCCCCGGAGAGCGGGGAGGGCGAGGCTCTCCCCGCACCCCCAGAGGCGCAGAGGTGAGCCGCTGTGCTGTGGGGAGGGGCCGCCCTGCCGGCCGTGAATCCCAGACGAGGCATCGGGCCCTTCCACGCCCCTGGGTGGCGGCTTCCTGTGGTGTCTGTGGACGTCATCTGCCTGTGCCCCGAATCCGCCCCTGAGGCTAAGCGCTCCCAACAAGAAGGGTCCACGGGAAGCCCTCACCTCTGTAAACACACCCCGGGCCAGCGCTCGCACGCGACGGGAGCCGCCGGATGTGGAAGAAGACTCCGCTTTCCTGCAGCCATTTAGTGCCGCCCCACGCTAGGTTATTTGACATTGTGCAGTGTAGAGTTGCCTTAAAGTGCGTGATCTGCCAGTGCTTTCTTCAAGTCACCCTTGCCCCGATTCCTCCTGTTTGCGCTCCCCAGGGTTGCTCAAGTGGAAATTTTGTCAACTGTTTAGCCTTTTCGTACTTCCGTGACGTCAACTTCACTTCTAATCTGCAAAAGCAGAAGCTGTTTCCTAGTTTACCTCACGTGTCTTTCTTTACCTGTATGGAGTAGCTCTCAGAGATCACAGAAATGCTTGCAGCATAAGGCAGGGTTTTCAGACCGTGGGTCCCAGCCCATTAGTTAAAATGGGAAATCAATTAGCAAGTGGCCACCAGCATTACACAGCAATGAATCGGAATAAAGAATGCATCATGTAGTAAAGGCAAATACTGTTTTGTGAAACTTTTCACCCATACATCTAAATGTGAGAACTGGTTGCAATGTAAGAGATGTATTTCTTGCTGGGAAGTTGTGATCAAAATAAGCTGAAAACGCCAATAAAGATCTGTCTGTCTGAGCAAAGGAGAGTAAACTCCTTGGGCTACATAAGGTGATCTTTTGATTGATTGTATTTACTCTCAGATTACAGCATTATTCCCCATTGCCTCCGCATAAACTTAATTGCTCCCTGCTCATAAACTTAACTGTTCCCTGTAGATACAGAAACTGGTGCCTCTTTTTCTGTCACTGTGTTTGAGCAGGCGGTCTGTTGTAATGACCCCCAAATCACAGAGGCTTAATATTTATTCATGGGCTGAGCGTGGTGGCTCACACCTGTAATCCCAGCACTTTGGGAGGCTGAGGCAGGTGGATCATGAGGTCAGGAGTTTGAGACCAGCCTGGCCAACATGGTGAACCCCGTCTCTACTAAAAATACAAAAAATGAGCTGGGCATGGTGGCAGGCACCTGTAATCCCAGCTACTCAGGAGGCTGAGGCAGGGAGGCAGAGGTTGCAGTGAGCCAAGATCGCACCACTGCACTCCTGCCTGGGGGACAGAGCGAGAATCCATCTCATAAAAAAAAAAAAAAAGAAAGAAAAAGGCTAAAATGTAGTCTCTCATTTCTCAGCCGAACCTGTGAATTAACCTTGCACTGCCACAGGGAGCATCCCCTGAGATGTGTCCCACTCAGCTCTCAGGCTGTGGGTGATTGTTATTTGTTATTATAGGGCCCCACCCTCTATCTTCAGTTTCCCATCTCCTGTCTCATTTAGTGCACAGCCAGATGTCTATGCCTTTTTTTTTTTTAAGTTTTTTATTTGGAAATAATTACAAACATATTTTTAAAAGGCACAAGAATTAAAATAGTGCACAGATCATTCACACACCCTCACCCAGACCCACCTATTAACATTCGACCCTGCTTACCTATGGCCTGCTTGTGTGCGCCTTCCACCACCCCATCCAGGGTGCACGGGGTCCACATTCCTCCTGTCGGTGATGTTCTCTTTGCTCACCTGGTTAGAGTGCAATTTTCCCACTGTATAGCTAACTGGGGCCAAATGCAGAGGCTTACACCTGTAATCTCAGCACTTGGAAGGCTGAAGCTGGGCGTAGTTGTGCATACCTGCAGTCCCAGCTACTTGGGAGGCTGAGGTGGGAGGATGGCTTGAACCTAGGAGGTTGAGGTTGCAGTGAACTGAGATCGAGCCACTGCACTCCAGCCTGGGTGACAGAGCAAGACCCTGTCTCAAAAAAAGAATATAGTTAACTTTTTCTCCTTTTAACGAATAAG
The DNA here is from genome assembly GCF_009764315.1 of Trachypithecus francoisi. Lineage (NCBI taxonomy): Eukaryota > Metazoa > Chordata > Mammalia > Primates > Cercopithecidae > Trachypithecus > Trachypithecus francoisi. The sequence continues at coordinate 13,344,539 of NW_022681457.1, read as the reverse complement.
AATCGGTGGGAAGAGACTTTAAGATCATGCAAATATCGATGATCTTCAGTTGTCACAAAAAGATTAAAGATAAGGCAAATATCCTGCTCCTCATCAAAACTTCGCCTAAATTTGGCTTTCATTTCTCGTTCTTGCCTGAATCCATCATTACCAGGGTGGTGATTTTCCAACACCAGCCCTGCCTCCATGCTGACCAGCTGGCCCTCAGCATCCTACTGCCAGCCAGCACTCTTCTTCTCCCCGAGAATTTGTCTTTATTATTGGAATGGACTCGAGGATTTCTGTTTATTCAGTGTTTTATAACTAGCTGCTGATCTTATTTTGGTGCTCAAGTTGCCCTAGATGAGGCCAGTGAGACTCCCTTCAGTTGACTCCTGTATCCTCGTGACATGCCCCCCCCCCACTTTTTTTTTTAAGTGCTTATTTGCTTTTTGGTGTAGTAGGATGTTCTAAGCCCATCTCCTTTCTACCCTTCCTCAGCCCTGAAATTGGCCATGTCTTCGAAGAACTGATTCCTTTTAGTGGGTAATGGCATTAGAGACCAAGATAGGGAGCCAGTTGAAGTGTCTCCTGCTGAGCTATGAAATATATGACTGCACATAGGTCCCACACAAAGGTATGTCTGTGCACATGCACATACGTATCCAGTAAGACCTCCAACTCAATCTGTGACTCCCTCCAGCCCATATTTGTATGTGTCTTCTTTAAGAACGCTGACACCCCAAAATTCAGCATTTTACTAATTCGATGAATCCTTTTTTTTTTTTTTTTTTGAGACGGAGTCTCGCTCTGTCGCCCAGGCTGGAGTGCAGTGGCCGGATCTCAGCTCACTGCAAGCTCCGCCTCCCGGGTTCAGGCCATTCTCCTGCCTCAGCCTCCTGAGTAGCTGGGACTACAGGTGCCCACCACCTCGCCCGGCTAGTTTTTGCTATTTTTTTAGTAGAGACGGGGTTTCACCGTGTTAGCCAGGATGGTCTCGATCTCCTGACCTCGTGATCCGCCCGTCTCGGCCTCCCAAAGTGCTGGGGTCACAGGCTTGAGCCACCGTGCCTGGCCTCGATGAATCTTAAAATAACTCTAATATAGTTTCAGAATTTCTTTTCCCAAACCACTACCAAAAGCGAACCGATTGAGATTTTGGGATTTGTTTGCTGTTCCCCTACCACTACCACCCTGACCAGGATGTAAGGAGCACAAATGGATGTTTTATTAAGCTAGATATTTCCACTTGTTAACCTCAGGGGCAACTGGGCTGGTTCAGGCATTGGGGGCAGTGGGTCTCAGCTCCCATACAAAAGCGCAGCAACATGGACCAGCAAGAAAGACAGGTGGGGTGAGGCAGGAGAGGGTGGCTCAGGTCTGTCCAGTGGAGTTGGCAGGGATGGGTTGTGTGCAAAAGGACACAGACTCTCTGGGGGGCAAGGGAAAGCCCCAGGCAGGCTGGCAGTGAAGAGGGGTAGAGTTCAGGGTGGGTTTATATAGGGTGTTGGAAGGTAGCTGTGTTCTCAATAAGTAGAAAAAGCAAATGAGAGATGGAAACCTGGAAAGGTGGGAATACATTTCAATGGGAAAATGCTTAAACACCCTCTGGTACGAGCTGAATTGTGTCCCCCACTAAATGTCATATGTTGAAGCCTTAGCCCACAATCTGATATGTGGAGACAAGGCCTTTAGGGAGGTAAATAGGCTAAATGAGGTCGCTGGAGTGGGGCCTGCATCCAACAGGACTAGTGTCCTTATAAGAAAAGCAAGAGGCTGGGCGAGGTGACTCACACTTATAACCCCAGCACTTTGGGAGGCTGAGGTGGGAGGATCCCTTGAACCCAGGAGCCAGCCTGGGCAACACAGCTAGACCTCATCTCTACAAACTTAAAAATGAGGTGGGTGTAGTGGTATGTGCCTGTAGTCTCAGCTGTGTGGGGGGCTGAGGTGGGAGGATGGCATGAGCCCTGGAGGTCAAAGCTGCAATGAGCTATGATACACCATGCACTCCAACCTGGGTGACAGAGCAAGACACTCTCAAAAAAGGAGAGGGAGGACCAGGCGCAGTGGCTCACACCTGTACCAGAACTTTGGGAGACCGAGGCAGGTAGATTACCTGAGGTCAGGAGTTCGAGACCAGTCTGGCCAATATGGCAAAACCCTGTCTCTACTAAAAATATAAAAAATTGGCTGGGTGCGGTGACTCACGCCTATAATCTCAGCACTTTGGGAGGCCGAGGCGGGTGGATCACAAGGTCAGAAGATCGAGACCAACCAAGGCCACTGGGACTGCAGAGGTCTCTCCAGCTATGGCTCTGCCTGTCTTTTCATAGAGGTTTGCCCTGATGCCATGGTTTTAATGTGATGTCTCTCACCCCATTCACCAAACACAATAATCCTCAAGTTGTTATCATCTCTGGCTAGTATTCATCTATTTTTTTTTTTTTTTTTTTTTTAATGAGACAAGTCTTGCTCTTGCCGCCCAGGCTGGAGTGCAGTGGCACAATCTCAGCTCACTGCAACCTCTGCGTCCCAAGTTCAAGCGATTCTCCTGCCTCAACCTCCCAAGTAGCTGGCATTACAGGCGCCTGCCACCATGCCTAGCTAATTTTTGTATTTTTTAGTAGACACGGGATTTCACCATGTTGTCCAGGCTGGTCTTGAACTCCTGACCTCAGGTGATCCACCCGCCTCAGCCTCCCAAAGTGTTGAAATTACGGCATGAGTCACCGTGTCTAGCCCATCTCATCGTGTTTTCTCCACTATGACTCACCTTGCTTTTCTTCTGATGACCTGCTTTGCCTATCTTGCCCACTAGCTTGCAACCCGCATAGGGCAAGGGGCATTTTCTGTGTGGTTTACACTTGTTTACTTTGGGCTCAAAGAGAAGAATAAACTAATCAATTCCTTTGACAGTAAACCCTGAGGACTTCCCTTAAAGCACTCACTCTCCTAAAAGAAACATAACTTGGGGGTTGAGTGTGTTGCAGAAATGCGTGGAGCATGGTGGAGTGGTGGCTCATGCCTATAATACAAGTGCTTTGGGAGGCCAAGGTGGGAGGATTGCTTGAGTCTGGGAGTTCGAGACCAGCCTGGACAGCATAGTGGGCCTCTGTCTTTACAAAAAATAAAACATTAGCTGGGCATGGTGGTGCGTGCCTGTAGTCTCAGCTACTAAGGAGGCTAAGGCAGGATTGCTTAAGCCCAGGAGTTCGAGGCTGCAGTGAACTATGATCACACCACTGCCTTCCAGCCTGGGTGACAGAGTAAGACCCTAAGGATTAAAAAATGAAAGAAAGAAAAAGAAATGCATAGAGCGGCCTTTGAAGGCAGGAAAGTCTCCCACCAGAAATCTAAATCACTGAGTTCGGATGTGGGCTAGAGCCAGCGACATGTGGTTTCATGGTGTCACTCTTGGCTTCTCCTAAGGACAGCTAAAGCTTTGACCACCTCCTCTCTATATGAATGTGTACGGTATCTAAATATATACGTCTGTGTGCTGCTATATAAAGCGTGTGTACTATAACAAAGAGACTGTCTTCAGAAACAGCCTCTTCTTTTGGGCATTGAATGGGCACGACAGTTTTACAAGTGACGCAACTGAACGGATGTTTTACATACACTTGATACTTTGCCACATGCTTGGGATTCCAGGAGCTCATTTAATCATCACTGCACATTGAGGGGCAGGTAATTTACCAGTTGTGTGTGTGTGTGTCTGTTTCTTTTTTTTTTTTTTAAGTCAGAGCCTCTCTATGTCACCCAGGCTGGAGTGTAGTGGCGCAATCCCGTTTTACTGCAACCTCTGCCTCTGGGGTTCAAGCAACTCTCCTGCCTCAGCCTCCCAAGTAGCTGGCAGTAAAGGCACGCACCACCACACACAGCTAATTTTTTTTTTTGTATTTTTTTGTATTTTTAGTAGAGACAGGATTTCACCATGTTGGCCAAGCTCGTCTCAAATTGCTGACCTCAAATGATCCATCCGCCTTGGCCTCCCAAAGTGCTGGGATTACAGGCGTGAGCCAACACACCCAGCTTACCAGTTGTGTTTCTTTTTTTTTTTTTTTTTTTGAGACGGAGTCTTGCTCTGTCACCCAAGCTGGAGTGCAGTGCAGTGGCGCAATCTTGGCTCACGGCAAGTTCCGCCTCCTGGGTTAACACCATTCTCCTGCCTCAGCCTCCTGAGTAGCTGGGACTACAGGCGCCCACCACCATGCCTGGCTAATGTTTGTATTCTTAGTAGATAGAGATGGGGTTTCACCGTGTTAGCCAGGACAGTCTCCATCTCCCGACCTCGTGATCCGCCTGCCTCGGCCTCCCAAAGTGTTGGGATTACAGGCATCAGCCACCATGCCTGTCCGTGTTTCTTTAATTGGATTGAATTTTCTGTTACTTGCAATGGGGCTAAGCCAAAAAGGAATGTATTGGCTCAGGTAACTGAAAAGTCCAGAGAGGCTGGGCACAGTGGCTTATGCCTATAATCCCAGCATTTGGGAGGCCAAGGCAAGAGGATCGTTTGGGCTCAGGAATTTGAGACCAGCCTGGGCAACATAGCAAGACCCCATCTCTACAAAAAATTTAAAAGCTAACCAGGCGTGGTGGCACATGCCTGTAGTCCCAGCTACTCAGGAGGCTGAGGTGGGACAGATCATTTGAGCCCAGGAGGTTGAAGCTATTGCCTTGGTGACAGAACAAAACCACCTCAAAAAAAAAAAAAAAAAAAAGTCTAGAGGATTTGGGGTTTCCTTTTTTTTTTTTTTTTTTTTTTTTGAGGTAGAGTTTCACTCTTGTTGCCCAAGCTGGAGTGCAATGGTGCGATCTCGGCTCACCGCAACCTCTGCCTCCCGGGTCCAAGAGATTCTCCTGCCTCAGCCTCTTGAGTAGCTGGGATTACAGGCATGTGCCACCACGCCCGGCTAATTTTGTATTTTTAGTAGAGATGGGGTTTCTCCATTTTGGTCAGGGTGGTCTTGAACTCCCGACCTCAGGTGATCCGCCTGCCTTGGCCTCACAAAGTGCTGGGATTACAGGCATGAGCCACTGCGCCTGGCCTGGGGTTTCCCTTTAGACCATTTTGTTTCTACATAACGCTTACTGTGTAATGTGCGCATAACATCCTAATTTATCTTTATTTTCCATTTCCCCACCAAAATATAAGCTCCTGAGGCCAGGAGTTTCATCAGTCTGGTTGCCAGAGTCCAGAATTGTTCTTGAGCTACAGTTGGTGCTTGGAAAATACTTGCTGCCTGAAAGAATCTCCCTCTCACATACAGTATAAATGGAGGCTCGCCGGGCATGGTGGCTCACACCTGTAATCCCAGCACTTTGGAGGCCGAGACGCGCGGATCACCTGAGGTCAGGAGTTCGAGACCAGCCTGACCAACATGGAGAAACCACATCTCTACTAAAAATACAAAATTAGCCAGACGTGGTGGCGGATGCCTGTAATCCCAGCTACTCGGGAGGCTGAGGCAGGAGAATCGCTTGAACCTGGGAGGTGGAGGTTGCAGTGAGCCGAGACTATGCCATTGCACTCCAGCCTAGGTAACGAGTGAAACTCCATCTCAATAATAATAATAATAATAATAATAATAAACGGAGGCTCAGGAGGGACAGTGACTACCACATGTCAGTCCTACCCAGTGCTTCCATGAAACTTCCAAGGGCCCTGGCTGTTTTAGTCTGTTTACACTGCTATAAAGGAATACTTGAGGGTGGGTAATTTATAAAGAAAAGAGGTTTATTTGGTTCACTGTCCTGCAGGCTGTTTAGGAAGAATAGTGCTGACATCTGCACTATGAGGAGGCCTCAGGAAGCTTCCAATCATGGCAGAAGGCAAAGGGGAGCTGGTACATCACATAGTGAGAGAGAAAACGAGAGAGGGAAGGAGGTGCCAGGCTTCTTTAAATAACCATCTCTTGGGTGAACTCATAAAGTGAGAACTCACTCATTACCATGAGGACAGCACCAAGCCATTCAGGTGGGATCCACCCCATAGCCCACACACCTCACACTAGGCCCCACCTCCAACACTGGGATCACATTTCAACATGAGATTTGGAGGGGATAAATATCCAAACCATTGCATCAGCTTTCCTGACTTTTTTTCAGAAACACAATCGGAAGCCAAAGCATAGTTAATTCTCTACTTTCTATGATTCTTCCACCCAAGATGCAGTTTTGACTGCCAGTCACCAGAAATCCAACTCAAAATTGTATACAGTTTAGGATATTATTTACTTATTTTTTTTAGAAACATGGTCTGGAGTGCAGTGGTGAAACCATAGCTCACTGCAGCCTCAAATACCTAGGTTCAAGTGATAATCCTGCCTCAGCCTCCTGTGCAGCTGGGAGTACAGGCACACACTACCATGCCTGGCTAATTTTTTGTCTGTTGTAGAGATTGGGGTCTCACTATGTTGCCCAGGCTGCTCTTGAACTCCTGGGCTTGAGCAAGCCTCCCAAAGTGCTGGGATTACAGGCATGAGCCACCACGCCTAGCTGAGTGTATTATTTACTTGCTGTGAAAGACCAGGAGGCAAGGTCCAGGGTGGGGCCCCTGCTTGAGCTGTAGATGAGCTTGGGCTTTGCCGTCTTCTCTGAGTTGACTTTGTCCAGGGTGGTCCTCTCTGTGCTTGCAGGTGGTAGGCAGCATACTTCTCCCTTTACATCCAGAAAGAGACAGAACCTCTCCTTGCCAAAGAACCAGACCTTCCTCTCAGTCTCATGGCTTCACGCCCAGATACTGTGGTCACTGTGTTAGGCCGTTCTTGTGTTGCTATAAAGAAATGCCTGAGATTGAGTGATTTATGAAGAAAAGAGTTTTTTTTTTTTTTTTTTGAGACGGAGTCTGGCTCTGTCACCCAAGCTGGAGTGCACTGGCCAGATCTCAGCTCACTGCAAGCTCCGCCTCCTGGGTTCACACCATTCTCCTGCCTCAGCCTCCCGAGTAGCTGGGACTACAGGCGCCTGCCACCTCGCCCGGCTAGTTTTTTGTATTTTTTAGTAGAGACGGGGTTTCACCGTGTTAGCCAGGATGGTCTCGATCTCCTGACCTTGTGATCCACCCGCCTAGGCCTCCCAAAGTGCTGGGATTACAGGCTTGAGCCACCGCGCCCGGCCAGAAGAAAAGAGTTTTAATTGGCTTATAGTTCTGCAGGCTGTACAGGAAACAAGGCACTGGCATCTGCTCAGCTTCTGGGGAGGCCTCAGGACGCTTTTACTCACGGTGGAAGGGCAAGTAGGAGCAGACATATCACATGGCCAGAGGAGGAGCAAGAGAGTGCGGGGTACAGGGGGTGCCCGCACACTTACAAAACCAGAGTTCAGGCCGGGTGTGGTGGTTTACTCCTGTAATCCCAGCACTTTGGGAGACCGAGGTGGGCAGATTACCTGAGGTCAGGAGTTTGAGACTAGCCTGGCCAACATGGTGAAACCCTGTCTCTACTAAAAATACAAAAATTAGCCAGGCAAGGTGGCAGGCACCTGTAATCCCAGCTACTTGGGAGGCTGAGGCAGGAGAATTGCTTGAGCCCAGGAGGTGGAGGCTGCAGTGAGCCTTGATCATGCCATTGCACTCCAGCCTGGGCCACAGAGCTAGACTCTGTCTCAAAAAAAAGGGGGGCGCATATTCAGGGATGACTTTTGTCAGCTCCACCATGTTTGGGGCCTCAGGTGGGAACCTGAAGGCTGAGGTACCTTGAAAGCTGGGAGGCTGGAATCATCTGAAGACTGTTCTCTCACATGCCTGATGAGGCTGGGGAGATTCAGACTAGGAGTGAACTGACATCCTAAGCAGAGTCTGTGTGGCTTCATCCTCACAGCATGGTGGCCTTGGGCCAGTGGGTTTCTCAAGTGGTGTCTCAGGGGTCCAAGCACAAGTGTTCCAGCAGAAAAAGATAGACGCTGTATGGCCTTTTCTGAACTAGCCTCAGAACTCTCCCTGTTTCTTATTTAACCTGCATGCACCTGTTTTCCCACTTGATCTTCTGCTTGTGTGCCAATAACTGAGGCATAGTAAGCAAGGTTCTCTAGACTCAGGAGGGTGTAACCCCCACAATGCCCTTCCACTGGCTTGGCACCATCAGGGAAAGGAATCTCGTCTCTTTCCCTGGCTTAGGAGAGAAGTGATACTGTGGGCACCTCTCTGTAGTTTCCAATCCTTGCTGTATTTCCCCTGTGTCACTGAAGGAGGTCTGATGAAGAGGGGCTGAGTAGAGAGGAAGGAACTCCCATTACTGTTTCTTGGTGATTATGCCAATCTAGGACTTTCAAAGGACTGCAAAAGAGCATGCACTAGATTCCATTTTAACTGAACAGAATTGGAATAGACCGGCCATAATCTCTTTCCTGAATGTAATGCTCTGTGATAAGAATAATACCTTAGGCCAGGCATGGTGGCTTATGCCTGTAATCCCAGCACTTTGGGAGGCTGAGGTGGGCGGATCGCAAGGTCAGGAGATCGAGACCATCCTGGCTAACACGGTGAAACCCCATCGCTACTAAAAATACAAAAAATGAGTCAGGCATGGTGGTGGACACCTGTAGTCCCAGCTACTCGGGAGGCTGAGGCAGGAGAATGGCGTGAACCCGGGAGGCGGAGCTTGCAGTGAGCCAAGATCGTGCCACTGCACTCCAGCCTGGGGGACAGAGCAAGACTCTGTCTCAAAAGAAAGAGAAAGAAAAAGAAAAGAAAAAAGAAAAAAAATAATAATAATATCCTAGAGAGCCTGAAATGAGTAGGCACCTGTCATTCCAATTACCTAAAACAGCAGATCTTCCTAGCACATTTAGTTTCCTTGAGCATAAGATGCTACACAAGGATAGGAACACAGGGAAAGGCAGGAGAACACATGTAGTAAAGGGAAGGAGGACAAAACAGCTGACCAAAGACCAAGCTGTTGAGCTGCACCAGTACAGCCACCAGCTGGCTACATGTGTCAAATGGGCACTTGAAATGTCACTATAGTGAACTCTGAGATGTGATGCAAGTATAAGACGCACACTAGGCCAGGAGTGGTGGCTCACACCTGTAATCCCAGCACTTTGGGAGGCTGAGGTAGGCGGATCACCTGAGGTCAGGAGATCAAGACCAGCCTGACCAACATGGAGAACCCCATCTCTACTAAAACTACAAAATTAGCCAGGCGTGGTGGCACATGCCTGTAGTCCCAGGTATCTGGGAGGCTGAGGCAGGAGAATCACTTGAACCTGGGAGGCGGAGGTTGCAGTGAGCCGAGATTGAGCTACTGCACTCCAGCCTGGGTGACAGAGTGAGACTCCGTCTCAAAAAAAAAAAAAAGATGCACACTAGATTCTGAAGATGTCACGTAACAAAAAGAAGGCAAATATCTCAATACTTGTTTATATTGACATGTGAAACTGCTAACATTTGAGATATATAGGGGTAAACACTAGTTTCACCCGTTTCTTCTTGCTTTTTCTTTCTGAGACAGTCTCGCTCTGTCACCCAGGCTAGAGTGCAGTGGTGCAATCTTGGCTCACTGCTGCCTCCCAGGCTCAAGCAATTCTGGTGCCTCAGCCTCCCGAGCAGCTGGGATTACAGGTGCATGCCACTGCACCAGACTAATTTCTGTATTTTTAGCAGAGACATGGTTTCACCATGTTGGCCAGGCTGGCCTCAACTGATCTGCCCACCTCAGCCTCCCAAAGTGCTGGAATTACAGGCATGAGCCACTGTTCCTGGCCCTCTTCTTGCTTTTTAAATCGGGCTACCAGAATATTTAAAGTTATTTACGTGACTTGCATTGTTTCAGTGAGACAGAGCTGCTATGAAGCGTGTACGCTGGCTTTCTCCAGTGGCTTTTGTTTTTTTAGAGATGGTGTCTCGCTGTGTTGTCCAGGCTGGAGCACAGTGGCTATTCACAGGCACGATCCCACTGATGATCAGCATGGGAGTTTTTTTGTTTTGTTTTTTTTTTGAGGTTGAGTTTCACTCGTCACCTAGGCTGGAGTACATTGGCACAATCTAGGCTCACTGCAACCTCCACCTCCCAGTTTCAAGTGATTCTCCTGCTTCAGCCTCCCAAGTAGCTGAAATTACAAGCATGCACCACCGTGCCCAGCTAATTTTGTATTTTTAGTAGAGATGGGGTTTCACCATGTTGGTCAGGCTGGTCCCGAACTCCTGACCTCAAGTGATCTGCCATCCTTAGCCTCCCAAAGTGCTGGGATTACAGGTGTGAGCCCTACCAGCATGGGAGTTTTGACCTGCTCTGGTTCACCCCTACATAGGCAACCTGGAGGTCATCATATTGCCGCCGAACTTAGTGTGGACACCCAATCAGCAGAGTACACTACAGCCCAGAACTCCTGGATTCAAGTGATCCTCCTGCCTCAACCTCCCAAGCAGCTGGGACTAGAGGCAGGTGCAGCCACATCTGGCTCTCCAGTGGCTTGTAAATGACAAAGGCATTTATCCCAAGAGGCACTCCACAATCATACTGAGAAGCAATATTGGAAGACTGTCTGCAACATGGTTTCCCCAAGAGAGAAATATCAAGTAACTGGAAATTTATATCCCAGCATTTGGATTAGAAAAATCAAATTGATGGATGTAACCACAACTGACAGCTGATAACCAAAAACAGCCAATGCAATTTCTTTTCTTTTTTTTTTGAGATGGAGTTTCGCCCTTGTTGCCCAGGCTGGAGTGCAATCTCAGTTCAACGCAACCTCCATCTCCCGGGTTCAAGCGATTCTCCTGCCTCAGCCTTCCAAGTAGTTGGGATTATAGGCATATGCCACCATGCCCAGCTAATTTTGTATTTTTAGTAGAGATGGGGTTTCTCCATGTTGGTCAGGCTGGTCTCGAATGCCTGACCTCAGGTGATCTTCCTGCCTCGGCCTCCCAAAGTGCTGGGATTGCAGGCGTGAGCCACCGCGCCCGGCCAGCCAATGCAATTTCTAATGAGGGCAGCAAGTCACCATTTAAAGGTTATAGTTGTCAGAAAGACTGCTATTTGTGGACTTAGGCTTTAGCAAAATGTTAAATTGTATGAAAACAATGAAAAAGCAGTTTGAGAGGATTAACTTGAACATTTCCCAAAAAAGATGAATCTTGCAAAACAGAAGTTTCTAACACAAATTTGCTATTGCTTATAAGATGATGGTTTAACAAAGGAAAGATCTTCCTTTTTGTAAAGCAAATACCTGTGTTTCTAACGCGAGTTCTGCAGAGAAATGTAGAGGGAGAACAGAGTAGCAAAAGCCATCTCAGAATCAGTGAGACTCTATGGAAGCAACTTTACATTTTAAGTCTTCCCATACAAAGCTTTTCAATCTCATTGCATATAAAGATTAATTGCAAAAATAATGCAGGGATAACTAAAAACCTGTTTATAGTACACTGATACTTTCTCATATGGAATTCCAATCAGTGACTGGCTGGCACATACCCTGATCAAACAATATACACACAAACCAGACAGCTTTTTACTGAGACAGTCAGTATCCATAGTGATTCCATAAAGATGCCACTCTCATTTCTGGAACACTCTGCCATATTGTCATTTGGGAATATCAGAGTCAACCTGCACCATTCATAAGCACTTTCCCCCCGCAAAATGTGATGTGCAATAATGGCAAATTCTGACTCCATTTGGTTCTTGTATATATGAAAGGCATTTGTTGGGTTTCTCACCAATCTGAACATCTCTGGTTTTGGAATATGGTGAATCCTTGGACAAAAGCTTTCCCTGAATCCACTACACTTGTTCCATTTCTTTTTTGTAGGTTCTATAACGTAGCACTAATGGGCATTCGAGGGTGAAGGTCCTGAGTGCTGATTATCTCCACATTTCCCTATTATTTGGATACAGGGATGGACGACCTAGAGCTTGGTAGTCCTATGGTCATTTCCCATCAGTGTGAACTCTCTGAGGTGTCTGAGGGAAGTGCTGTGTGAAAAGGCTTGTGTATGAATATACATTTATCATGTGTATGATTGGGTCAAATCTGGAAAGGGATGAGCTATGGCTTAAGGTCTTCCTATGTCCCCAGCACATGTGGATGGGTTTATCCAGTGTGAGTTCTCTGGTGCTTGGTAAGGGAGGAGCTGTGTGTAAAGGCCTTTCCACAGTCCCTGCACGCATACGGCTTCTCTCCTGTGTGGATCCTCCGGTGCTGAGTGAGGTGGGTGCTCTGCCTAAAAGACTTTCCACAATCGTGACACTCATAGGGCTTTTCCCCAGTGTGCGTCCTTTCATGCTGGCTGAGCGAGGAGCTGTGGCTGAAGGATTTCCCACACTCATTGCACCCATAGGGCTTTTCCTTGGTGTGAATCCTCTGGTGTTCGATGAGAAGGGAGCTCTGGCTGAAGGCTCTGCCACACTGGTTACATTCATAGGGTTTCTCTCCTGTGTGGATCCTCTGATGCTGAATGAGGGGAGCAAGCTGGCTGAAAGCTCTGCCACACTGGTTGCATTCATAGGGCTTCTCCCCAGTGTGGATTCGCTGATGTTTGGTGAGGGATGAGCTGTGGCTGAATGCCTTGCCACAGTCATTGCATTCATAGGGCTTCTCCCCCGTGTGGATTCGCTGGTGTTGAGTGAGGTGTGTGCTCTGCCGGAAGGCCTTCCCACACTGACTGCACTCGTAGGGCTTCTCTCCTGTGTGCGTCCGCTCATGCTGGCTGAGCGAGGAGCTGTGGCTGAAGGTTTTCCCACACTCGTTGCATCCATAGGGCTTCTCTCCTGTGTGAATCCTCCGATGCTCGGTCAGGAGTGTGCTCTGGCTGAAGGCTTTCCCACACTCGCTGCACTCATAGGGCTTTTCTCCTGTGTGGGTCCTCTGGTGCTGAATCAGTGGGGTGATCTGGGTGAAGGCTTTTCCACACTCATGGCACTCGTAGGGCTTCTCCCCTGTGTGGATTCGCTGGTGTTTGGTCAAGGACGAGCTGTGGCTGAAGGCCTTGCCACACTCACCACACTGATAGGGTTTCTCCCCAGTGTGGATTCGCAGATGCTGGGTGAGGTGGATGCTTTGGCGGAAGGCTTTCCCGCACTCGCTGCACTCGTAGGGCTTCTCGCCTGTGTGAGTTCGCTCGTGCTGGCTGAAGGAGGACCTAAAACTGAAGGATTTTCCACATTCGCTGCACTCATAGGGCTTCTCGCCTGTGTGAGTTCTCTGGTGCTGGATCAGTGGGGCAATTTGGTTGAAGGTCCTCCCACACTGAGTGCATTTATAGGGTTTCTCCCCAGTGTGGATTCTCTGGTGTTTGGTAAGTGCCGAGCTGTTCCGGAAGGCTTTTCCACATTCGTGACATTCGTAAGGTCTCTCTCCTGTGTGTGTCCGGTGGTGTTCGATAAGTGCTGAGCTGTGACTAAAGGCCTTTCTGCATTCCTGACATTTGTAGGGTTTCTCTTTTACACACGTTTTCTGTAGAACATTTAGGTCTGGCTTCTCCCTTTTTCCACGTGTTCCCCACATGTGGGGGCCTTGTCTTTCAGGAGTCATTGGTTGATGTGGGAGATTAGGGTTCAGACTTACGTTTTCCCCAAACCCATTCCTCTGCCACTGCTCCTGAACAGGCGTCTTCACAGGCGTGAAGGCCGCCGGCACTGCCAGGCTCTCCGGGCTCTCACAACTCCATTCCCAGTGGCCCTCAGTGTCCTCACCCCTGTAGTACCACAGACCATCCCACAGGAATCTTTCTACCAAGATGACACTGTTGGATATTTCTTCAGAGATGCCTTGTTTTAGAACTGACAGTTTGACTTTGGGTTTAGTTTCCAAGTCTGAAAGAAGCAAAAACTGGAAATGTCCCTTAATCTCTGTTCCAGGGCAAAAGAGTTTGTGGTGAGACGGGAAGAGGAAGGATAAAACTAGTGATTTTGAAAGGTTCAAGGTTCAAGTGGCTTTGACCATTTAAAAATATAGTTTTGCAAATCAGGAAAGGAAGAGAGGGAAACACAGAATAAGGAAGAGGAAAATAAGGAATAAGGAAAGGAAGTGGAAAGAACAGAATAAGGAAAGGAAGAGGAGAGGGAGGAAAAAACAGTTGGCACAAGAAATATGAATGGAATCTGTGAGGGGAGCACAGAGGCAGGTGCAAAGGGGATGCCCAGGAGACAGCACTACAGAGGCACTGGACTTGGAAGGAAAAGTGTGGCACCCAGGCCCCAGCTACAGTGGCCTCCACGATGCCAGGTGGCAACAGAGAAAACGGTGCTGCATGGGGAAAGTCGGCTGACACCCAGCTTCTTCCTGGTACCATATGCTGTTGTACCACCTCACTCCAGATGTGAAGGAACCTATCTGCTCCCCACAAACAGGAATAGCTGCAACATGTATCACTAAGAGGAAGATAAATGACCCATGGTGTATCAGAGTACTTTGATCTGCCTTATTTTGTCCATTTCACTAACTGGGAACCCCTTGAGGGTAGGGGTTTCTGTCCACCTTGCTTACCACTGTATCTATAGCCCACAGCAAGAGCTCAATATACATGCTTAATGAATGAACAAATGCACTCCCTCCTCCTCCTTCCTGGCAGTACTCTCTCTTTGCCCTGGTACCCAGTCCTCTCTGCACAGCCATGACCTGGGTGCCTGCTGCCCCTACCGTGACCCCATAGTGGCCTAGAGGTGTGATGTGGGCACCTTCCCCATATTGTTATGTTTCAGTGAAAAGTTCAGTTAAAAAAAAAAAAAAAGTTAAGCCAGGAGTGAATGGCAGAATAGTGGCTTCCCAAAATGCCCATATCCTAACCCTAGAACCTGTATGTCTCCAATTACATGGGAGGGAGGAATTAAGGTTGCTAATCAGCTAACATTAAGATACAGAAATTACACTGGATTATCTGGGTGGACCTGTGTAATCACAAGGGCCCTTAAATGGGGAAAAGAGGCAGAAGGGTCCGAGTCAGAGTGAATATGATGTGTGACTTGACCAGGACTTGCTGACTGTGAAGATGGACAAGGCCATAGCCAAGGAATGTGGGTGACTCTAGAAGCTGAAAAATGCAAATAAATGGATTCTTAGCCAGGCACAGGGCTTCATGCCTGTAATCTCAACATTTTGGACAACTGAGGCGGGAGAACTCCTTGAGCCCAGGAGTTCAAGACATGCCTGGGCAAAATGATGAGACCCTGTTTCTACAAAAAATAATAAAAAAATTAGCTGGGCATGGTGACACACACCTGTAGTTTCAGCTACTCAGGAGGCTAAGGCAGGAGGATCACCTGAGCCCAGGAAGGTCAAGGTTGCTGTGAGCCATGATCATACCACTGGACTTCATCCTGGTCAAGAGAGCAAGATCCCAACTCTTAAAAAACAAAAAGGAAAGGAAGAAATGGATTCTTCCCTTCTCTAGAGCTTCCAGAAGGAATGATGCCCTGCTGACATCTTTATTATATCCCAGAGAGACCCATTTTGGACTTCTAATCTTCTGAACTTTAAGATAATTTGCTTTGCTTTATGCTATGAAGTTTGTAGTGTTGTTGACCCTTGAACAATGAGGAGGCTAGGGGCACTGACCCCAGTACAATAGAAAATCTGCATACAGCTTTTGACTCCCCAAAAACTTAACTACTAATAGCTTACTGTTGACCATACTGATAAAATAAATAGTTAACACTTTGTTTTCTTTGAGACGTGGTCTTGCTGTGTCACCCAAGCTGGAGAACAGTGGCGTGATCTTGGCTCACTACAACCTTCGCCTCCCGGGTTCAAGCAGTTCTCCTGCCTCAGCCTCCTGAGTAGCTGAGACTACAGGCGCGCACCACCATGCCCAGCTAATTTTTTTGTTGTTGTTGTATTTTTTTTGTAGAGATGGGGTTTCACCATGTTGGCCAGGCTGGTCTTGAACTCGCAACCTCAAATGCTGCCTGCCTCGGCCTCTCAAAGTACTGGGATTATAGGTGTGAGCCACTGCTCCCAGCCCTTAGTTAACACACATTTTGTATATGTATTATATAATGTGTTCTTAAAGTAAGCTAAAGAAAATGCTACTTTAAAAAATCATAAGGAAGAGAAAATATATTTACTATGCATTAAATGGAAGTGGATCACCATAAAGATCTTCATCCTCGTTGTCTTCACAGTGAGTAGGCTGAGGAGTAGGAGGAGGGGTTGGTCTTGCTGTCTCGGGGTGGCTCAGGCAGAAGAAAATCCATGTATAAATGGACCCACACAGTTCAAACCCATGTTGTTCAAGGGTCAATGGTAATTTGTTGCAGGAGGAGCAATAGAAAGCTAATATATTGCGTAAGGGCTGACTCTTATTGATGTGGAGGGACCCTACCGTGACCCTCTCCCACACTGGCCATCCCTCCTGGACTTTGGTGATAGGCCAGTCTTCCCACCTGATGCCAGTGGGAAATTGACTGTCATTAGACTGGGATACCTCTGCTACCTACCAATCACCCTACAGGCACATGGCAGGGCCCAGCATGGATCCACTGACCCACAGACACATGAGTTATAAACAATTATTTGGTTTAAGCTACTGAGGTCGGAGTGCTTTTCCTACGCAAGAGCTGACTGATGCATGATTTCGGGCCTTTGCACCTGCTGTTTCCTCTGCCTGAAATACTACTATTCACTCAGACTGCCCCATGGCTCAGGCTTCAAGTCACATGTCACCCCCTTGGAGAGGCTATCCCTCATCTCTCTGCTAAAGTCTCCTCACCCCCATCCTAGTCTACCTCATTGCTCATTTTCATTTTCTCAGCATTCATCACAATCTGTAATCATCCAACTCATTTTATTATTATTATTATTTTACCGATTTATTGTTGTCTCCCCGACTCCCTCACCAAGAATGTAAATTCAGTGGAGATGAGGACTTGCTGTCGTCACTCACAGCAAAATGGGTGCCCGCTAAATCTTCACTAAGGCTGAGTAGTAAATTTTCTGTGAAGAATTAGAGAACATATGCAGAGCGAGAAACCAGGAAGCAAGCACGGACAGGCTTCTCTCAGCCCCGGAGGGCTCCCATCTCACCTGGGTACACGCCTGGGGGAACTCCAGAGTCCACCGCCCGTGGCTCTGCCTCTTGCTCCAGCAGGGAGACGACATTCGGCTTCGGTAACCAATGTCCTACTCAGGGAGAGACCCACAGAGTGAGCATTTGTATCCCAGGACCCTTCCTGAGCCTCAGCCCATTCCACCTTTGGTCTTCCAGGTCCCAGATGGCTGGGGGCCCCTGAGAGACTTCAGCTGTCATACCCACAGCCCTGGATGTTCCCCAGGGACTCATTCCCCTACTCTCAGTCCCTGACCCTACCCCTGCTTCTGGGGTGGACATGTGACCCAGGCCTGGACAATCAGAACTCTGGTTCCTCCCCTGCCCGCTGGCAATAATGATCACTGTGAAGAAGACTTGGCAGCCAAACCAGGACAACCCTGGGACACAGACCCTGTCTTTTCTGCTGATCTTGGTCCCAGGAAAGGCACCCTGGCAGTTGTCTTGTCACCTCCAGAGAAGCTTCTCTGGAGATGAAGCCAGAAGGAGATTGCTATGGTCTGAATGTCAGTGTCCCCCTAAAATTTAGGCTATGCATAGTGGCTTATGCCTGTAATTCCAGCACTCTGGGAGGCTGAGGTGGGAGCTTTAGCCTAGGAGCTTGAGGGCAGCCTGGGCAACACAGCAAGGCCCTGTCTCTACAAAATTTTAAAAATTAGCTGGGTTTACTTGAGCCAGGAGGTTGAGTGTGCAGTAAGTATGACTGTGCCACAGCACTCCACCCTGGGCAAGAGAACAAGACCTTGTTTCTTAAAAATAAAAAAGGTTCAGACCGGGCACGGTGGCTCACGCCTGTAATCTCAGCACTTTGGGAGGCTAAGGCAGGCAGATCAGCAGGTCAGGACCATAGAAACCATCACGGCTAACACGGTGAAACCCCATCTCTACTAAAAATACAAAAAAAAAAAAAATTTTAGCCAGGCGTGGTGGCGGGTCCCAGCTACTCGGGAGGCTGAGGCAGGAGAATAGTGTGAACCTGGGAGGTGGAGCTTGCAGTGAGCCGAGATCGCACCACTGCACTCTAGCCTGGGCGACACAGCAAGACTCCGTCTCAAAAATAAAAAATAAAATAAATAAAAAATAAATAATAAAGGTTCAAATGCTGGAACGTAATACCCAATGTGATAGTGTTGAGGTGGGGCCTTGGGGAAGTGATTAATTCATGAGGGCTCCACTCATGAATGGGATTAGGACCCTTATAAAAGAAGCTTGAGAGAGCTCCCTTGCCCCTTATGGCATGTCAGGACACAGGAAGGAAGTGCAATCAGTGAGGAGCAGGCCCTCATCAAACACTGAATTTGCTGACACTTTGATCTTAGGCTTCCCAGCCTCTGGAACCATAAGCAACAAATATCTATTGTTTATAAATTACCCAGTCTAAGGTATTTTAGCAGCCCTAACAGAGTAAGACAGAAGTGCAGAGGGAGGTGTTAAAGAAGGAATGGCTCCTGACAGCTCTACAGAAGACCCTGTTCTACCCTGGGATTCTGTAGTCTTTTTTTTTTGTCTTTTTTTTTTTTTTCCTTTTTGTGGAGAACGGGGTCTCGCTGTATTACCCAGGCAGGTCTCGAACTTCTGGGCTCAAGCTATCCTCCCGCCTCTGCCTCCCTGAGAGCTGGGATTACAGGCGTGAGCCACCGCGCCCGGCAGATTCTGTAGTCTTGAGACCCAGTATGTTTCTCTGCTTCTGTTGATTTCAGGTTGAGTCTGAGACTTGCTGATATTAGTCCTAATTGATATTTCCTACATTAAAACAGTCAGGTTCCTAAAGCCCAAGACATACAGCCCCAGGCATTTGCTATTAAAGCTCTGTCCTATACCCATATTTAACCTAGTAGAATCAGAATCCATGTCAGGGACAGACCCTCAGATAGGATATGGGTGTGGCCTTACCTACAGAGACCAGAAGCCTGAAGGTGTCCAGCATCACATCACGGTACAGGGTCCTCTGGGCAGGCTTCAGCTGCCCCCACTCCTCCTGGCTGAAGTCCACCACCACGTCCTCAAAGGTCACTTGCTCCTGAAACATCACACAAGTGTCCTCAGCTAAGCCAACCCTGGCACTGGCTGTTGGTGGGGTAGCTGGTGAATGCCAGCCAGGCTGGGTCAGATGGAGTTCTCGTTGGTCTGGGGTTTTGGGTCAGGTTTTTCTGTGGGGCCTGGATGGGGGCCCTGCTGATGAGGTGGAGGATCTTAGAATCTAAGGCATCATTCCCGTTTCCAATAATTTGTCTCTTGAAATAAGAAATGGTGCAGAGGAGCCAACAATAAAGGAGTGGACCAGTCCGGCATGGTGTCAGACGCCCGTGGTCCCAGCTGTTCAACAGGCTGAGGGGGGAGGACCACTTGAGCACACAAGTTTGAAGCTACAGCGAGCCATGATTGCATCACTGCACTTCAGCCTAGGGGGTAAACAAGGTTATAAAGCTAGTAGCAGCAAGTCTAAAGACTGAATCTGAGTCTCTTTTTTTATTTTTATTTTTTTTTCCAAGACGGAGTCTCGCTCTGTCGCTCAGGCTGGAGCACAGCGGAGCGATCTCGGCTCATTGCAAGCTCTGCCTCCTGGGTTCACGCCATTCTCCTGCCTCAGCCTCCCGAGTAGCTGGGACTACAGGCGCCCGCCACCACGCTCAGCTAATTTTTTCTATTTTTAGTAGAGACGAGGTTTCACCGTGTTAGCCAGGATGGTCTTGATCTCCTGACCTCGTGATCCGCCCACCTTGGCCTCCCAAAGTGCTGGGATTACAGGCGTGAGCCACCGCGCCCGGCCTGAATCTGAATTTTTTAATTTTTTAGAGACTGGGTCTTGTTGTCATCCAGGCTGGAGTGCAGTGGCACGATCATGGCTCACTGCAGCCTCCAACTCCTGGGCTCAAGCAATCCTCCCCGTAGCTGGGCTTACAGATACAGCTACGAGCCACCGCACCAGTCCCCTTGTATGGGTTTTCTGACATTCCCACAGGAGGCTGGTTTCTTTCGGGGGCTTATGGGTGAGGTTAATGTCATCATAAAAAGGCGAGTTCCGCCCCCTTGGCCTCCAAGCCGTCTGAGGAAGCAGCACTCGATGCGCCGCCATCTTGGAGCGCAGAGCATGCAAAGGCCTTCAACTTCAGACTGCAGAGTCAGCACCTACAGTTGTCTGACATCACCCCGCCTCAGGTATGCAATGACGGCCACACAAACATAAAGCCCACTCAGACCGGGACCCGTGCCCGCTGACCGCCAGCGCAGCGTGGGCAGAGCAGAGGCTGTGGTTGGGGAGCCTGGCGTGGACCTCAGGAGGCCGGGCGTGCAGGCTGAGGCCGGGCACGAGCAGAGGCCGGGCACGCAAGTAGGGGCCCGGCGCAAGGAGGAGGCTACGCGCGAGTAGGGACGGGGTGCAAAGAGGAGGCCGGGTGTGAGGAGGCCGCGCACGAGGTGGAGAACACGCGCGAGGAGGCCGAGATTCTCACCGGGTCTGTGGAGACGCGCAGCCCAGGGGTCATGCCCTGGCTTCTGGCAGGAACGGCTGGCCCTGCTCTGTGGGAAAGGGGGGGTGAGCAGCTGGGCAGGCCGAGGCGGTGCTCAGGTCCCAAAGCCGCGGAACTGCGCCAGAGCCTAGCTCCGTGGAGAGCCCTCCAGGGCCCCGCGCACCCGTTTAAGCGCCTGCTGTGTGGGGGGCGGCCCCCCGCGCGGGGAAGGGCAGCCTAGGGTTTTCCCGCCTGTCTGAGGAAAGCGGAGGGCCTGGCGGGTGCCGACACATGCCTGCTGCGCAGACTCTGGGCCTTAATGCTACAGTGACAAGGGCTGGGTGGTTGCGGTCCCCTGGCCCTGGGCACTGTGCCTCACTTTCCCTCTTCTATCAACAAGGGTGGCGGCCCAGTGCCCGGGGTAGGGCAGAGGTGGGGCCGGGGGCGGGGCGCGCGTTCCCTCAGGGGCTGTCGGAGCAGCTCCAGTCCAGCTGAGCGTTGGGCCCCGCCCTCCTCTCAGACCAGGGATGCCTCCCAAAGCCTGCCCCCGCCAGCCCCGAAACGGCCTTCCCCAGGCCCCGGGCAGCAAAACGGACTCCACACAGACGCGCGCTGCTGGAAACTCGCCCCGCCAGGGCCCCAGGAAGATCCCCGGACCCCCGCACCCGGCCCAGCCTGGCCTCCCCTCCCCCACCTCGCCGGCCTAGCTCACCCGCCTGACGGCTAGACAAAGGCCGCGGCACCGGCAGCCGACACTGCGCCTGCGCGCGCCTGACTCCATTTCCCAGAGAGCCGCGCGCGCATTTCCGGCCGCCAGTCCCCACGTCGCTCTCGCCCTTGGCGTTGGCGGCCTCTCAGTGCTGCTGGAGCTGGAGTCACGGGGACTGGTGAAACAGGGCGGGCGAGGTGCCTGGGCATCAACGCGGGATCGGGGCCACCTGGAACGCCGTGAACTCCCGGCGCGACCACACGGGCTTTTGTGTTGGAAACCCTCCCGTCAGCTTTATTGCTCCAAACAAAGCAGTGATTTTTCAAAACACATACTTTAAACCAAAGCATTCACCAAGATCGCACACACGGGAGTCTTTGCATTTTCCACACTGAGGCATTCATGGAGACTTCCCGCTGTATTTACTACATGGTTATAAGGAACATCATGTGCAAGACACTAACAATTATGACGACTTTGGACATTGCTAGGTAGTTGTCAAAATTGTGCATTTGAACAGCAGCATGATATTCAAAGCTGGTGTGTTCTCGCGGACACAAAATGAATTGTCATTTTTTGAACATTCACCAAAGCCTGCCAGTCGCTAGGCCCAGGTTCAGCAGCACACAGTAGCGAAGCCCCCATTCAAGCGGGCTTGGTTTCACCAGCATACATCACACGTGCATGGAGCAGCCAGGCGAGAGGAGCTGGGAAAGCCAGGACTGAGCCTTGTGCTTTTGCCCTTTTAAGAGAGGACTGATTAATTCCAAGCAGCCTGGACTTGGGAACTGTGTTTGAAGCTGCGGAAAAGTTTTAAGACGGGGCATTTTTTTTTTCTTTTTTTTTTTTTTTTTTTTTGAGACGGAGTCTTGCTCTGTCGCCGGGGCTGGAGTGCAGTGGCCGGATCTCAGCTCACTGCAAGCTCCGCCTCCCGGGTTCACGCCATTCTCCTGCCTCAGCCTCCCGAGTAGCTGGGACTACAGACGCCCGCCACCTCGCCCGGCTAGTTTTTTGTATTTTTTAGTAGAGACGGGGTTTCACAGTGTTCGCCAGGATGGTCTCGATCTCCTGACCTCGTGATCCGCCCGTCTCGGCCTCCCAAAGTGCTGGGATTACAGGCTTGAGCCACCGCGCCCGGCCGCATTTTTTTTTTCTTTGACTGAACTCTGAAAGCAGAGAACACAATACGAATTCTCATACCACACGCAGACACTTGAAAAGATTTAGCTGGTTGACACATAAGTTAAGACTTTAAATATCATAAGCCCTAAAACAGTGGCAATTATGAAGAGATATAATGGCTCAAAATCATAATGCACTGATGTAAACAAAGCAAAGGCAAGCTTCTTGGCTTTTAAGGGTGTCCTGTATGTTCGAAGAGCTGTAAAGCCCCACATTAGTGACTGTCACACTGAAAGCCAGCCTGCTTTTCACTCTACTGCAGTAAAGAGGTTTTCCATTATACATAAAATGCTATTTTTCAGTTCTCTCACTCACAAACCCAAATGCCACAAAACATTGTGTGTGTCTATTTTTTTCTTTCACAAAATGTGTACTCTTTTGTCCCCTGCCCCCACCCCACCTCCTCCACCTGTTTCCTTTTACTGGATCAAAAGGTATGAACACACAACTTATGGTGAAGTCTTTTTCCCAAGTGGTCTGACAGTCCTGGTGAGAAGCTGTCGGTGGTGCCACACTGAGCTTGCTCAGCCCTGATGGTGGTCAGGAGGCCCTGCCCAGCTCCCTCACACTTGCCCCTCTGTTTCCTTCCTCAGACCTTCTGATCCTCGGTTTTTCTCAGCCAGGTTTCTAAACCGTACATGCCAGCAGGGGCGGGCTCTTTCTACAGGGGCAGGTGCTGCTTGGCTCCAGCCAAGTGGGGTCTTGCAGACTGGTAAGCTCAGCGTCCCAGGTCTGGATTTCTCAAAAAAACCCACAGATCGTGATTTCTGTGTGAAATCTCTTGAGTTTTAAAAGCTGGTAGGGATTTCAAAGGCTTTAATAACACCACCAGTCAAATAAGATGAGCTGGAGGCTACTCCGGTGCCGCCCTTGCTGTGGTCTGAACCTCCTGCTCTCTCGTAACCACTGGCTGGGCCCTTCTCAGCTCCTTCTTGGCTTCCTGTCCGAATCTCCAAGCAGAGCATTGCTGGTTGCCTCTCTGTGTGGCCTGGGACAGGACCCCCCCACCAGGAGCAGGTGGGCTGCACATCAGTGCAGCTTCCAAGCAATCCTGCAATCACAGCATGGATAGCAGAACTGTGTCACGCTGTACGTTAATGTTCAAAAAGCTAATCTGTTCAACATATACATTTAAAATATACTGTGACAGTTATAGCTCCCTGGACATATTTCTCCCTTAAAAAAATTTTTTTTGAGAGCTTCAAAACCTAGCAGTGTCCAGCCCTCCTCTGACCCAAGAGACCCTGGCTGCCAGGGAGAAAGGTGACTTGTGAGACTCCGGTCTTCCAGAGCATTAAGTGCCCAGGGCTGAGCTCACAGCTCCTGTGACAAGAGTTGGAGGACAGGAGACTGGGGCACATTATGATGGGGGTGTTGGGGTCTTTGGGGGGTGCTGGCAGAGGAAGGCACAGGGTGAGGGAGGCGTGCTGAGGTGCTGAGGCTTCCACAGCTGGGGTGAACCTAAAGAGAAGAGAGGGGCCAGCGCTGTGTCTCACTGCAGCTCAGGCAGGGTCTTGGGACTGGGCAAGTTGGGCGAAGAACACCACGTGGTGGCTTTTGTGAGTTGCGGCAGCTGCCACAACTGCTCCAGGACCCTGGGCCATGTCCTTGCTTCTGTCAGCTAAGGTGGAGCGTGTGAGAGTGGCCCTCCAAGGATGGCCCACCTCCCCTCAGAGGTTGAGGGAGGCTTCCCCGGCTGGAAACTGCAGCCCACAACGGTGTCTCAGTTATCTCCACAGGGACTTCCCCTCACTCAGAGTCATCCCTTCACTCTGCAGGGCCTGTTGTATGCTGAGTGTGGTCAAGCGTGGCAGTGGAGACTGTTCTAGGCACAGGAGGAGGCCAGGGTGAGAGGCAGTGTGGAGTTAGGCAGAGACACAGTGAGTTAAGGACACCAGCCTCCACCATCCCAGTGCTGGGAGCTGTGGAGGCAGCAGGGCCACAAAAGACACGATGGAGCTGCCCTGCTGGGCTTTGTCTTTTCAGTGTCTGCATTTTAGAGGGACCCTGTTGGCTGCAGGATGAGGATGGGGCAGAGGGAAGGGGCTGGAAGCAGAGTTTGCTTAGAGGCAGCTGCAAGCATTCAAGAAATGGGGAGAGAGCCTGGGGCTGATGGTGCAGAGGAGAAAAGAGAACTGAGAGGGGTTGGGAGGTGGGTTCCCAGGGCAATCAAAAATCCTTCTGGGGCCTTGGAAGGTGGTGGTCCCTCTGAGGAGAGTGGGAACCCCAGAGGGGAGGCAGTTTGCATGTTTTTTGTTGTTTTTGCACAAGGGAAGATGAGTTATTTGGACAAACTCAATTGGAGGACTGAGGGACACGAGATGGATGTCTGTGGGGCCAGCCCGGGTAGGCTTGAGCCTGACTGACGCCCTGTGTTCAATGGCACCCACTTTCTTGTGCAATTCTTGCACCAACAAACAGCTGTGATTGTGCCTCCAGCAGGTGGAGACCGAGATGGAAACTGCATGGAATGAGCCCCTGGCTCCCAACAAGTGGGGGCACTCGAGAGAGCTATCTCTACATATCCCGTTGTCCGAGAGGATCGATCTGCGCCTGAGAGAAGGCTCAGGGGGGCTTCCGAGAGTAATGGGCTGACTGCGGGGCCAAGACCCCACCCTCCATCCTGAGCTCGGTAGAAGAAGCTCCTCCTTTGCAGGATGAGAGAGAAGGCCCCAGGAGGGGAGCTGGAGCCCACCAGCAATTAAGGCATAGGATAGAGCCAGGCGCCCCCAGTGGGGACTGCAGGGAAAAGCTGGGGATGCCGGAGGGACCCCGGGAAGCGAAGTCCAGAGGCCCGGTTAGGGGGCGCTCCAGAAGGCAAGCGTGAGAAGGCAAGCGCGGCAGCGAGGATGAAGTGAAGGCAGCGGCGGGTCCGCGGGACCTGCGCAGCCCGTGAGGGCCGTCGGGGACAGAGGCCGAGAGTGGGGGCAGATTGGTTGAGAATCAGCAGCAGGCGGATGTGACGTAGGTAGGTCCAAAGGCTTTTGAGTTAGAAGGCGACTTGGAAAAATGTCTGCCTGTGCAGATTCACAGTCAGCCCAACACTGTGTTTCCAAGTGAAGTTGGAAGGAGAAAAAGAAAAAGACAAAAACTTTTAAGGCTTGAAAGAGGACAAGTGTCCGGCAACAATGAGTTGGGGATGGGTGAGACGCTGAATCTGAGGCTGGCTCCCCGCTGTGACGTCACCGCCTGCCCACTTCTGCTCCAGTCTAGCAGGAGAGGCGGCCCCACTCTTTGGAGACCATCTGGTTCTTCCCGGCAGACCAGAATGCCAGATTTTTATGGTTTAAACAAATGTTGGCATCTTTCTCAAAAACAACTCCTTCTGTAAGTCAAACAAAATATAGGCAGGTCAGTTTTGGTCAGGTCTAAAGACTGTGCCGGAAATCCTTAGAGACAGGAAGCAGATTCTGGTTGTCAGGGCAGGCGGAACTGCGAGGGCGTGGTGAGGCCTATGGGCTCTTTCTGGGCGAGATGAAAATGTCTTTGGAGCTAGAGAGTGCTGGTAGTTGCACAGTGTTGTGAATGTGTTTAATGCCACTGAACTGTGCATTTTTAATGACTGAAATGGTAAATTTTATGTTTCCCAAAAAAGGAAAAAAAAACAAAACCCTGTTTATCTGTTAGGTTCCAAGGGGGCTGAGCTGGCAGGAGGGCAGCCGGGGTCAGCTGTGCCCATCTCTGGAGTTGGAGCTGCCCAGGCCGGCTCCCGCCCTCATGCCTCAGGGATATCCACAGTGAAATGAAAACCCAGCGGCAGAGTCTGCCCCTGAGTCAGGTGCTCACAGGGAGACCTGGACAAGGCTTCTGAAAGACGAGACGCGAATGAAACTCCTCTTCAAGCCACTTGCAAAACACAGTGTGCAGGACTGACCAGGTTATGCTGTGGAACTGCTGCTACTCAGCCGAGATCCTGGGAAGCCATGCTGGGCTCTGGAGCAGGTGTCCAGGACCTTCCGAGAAGCAGCCTGTGTCTTTCAAGAGGAGTCCCATGGTGGCCAGGGGTTGGTGGGGCTGGGGGATGTACCCCATCTTCTGGGGCCTATCGGTGCTCCCCAGGGACTCAGGGCCGGGTGGCCAAGGCCCGAGGCTGGCCATTCACATGTGGCCGTGGGCCGTGTGGAGTTTCTGATGGTCGATGAGGTGGACCATCCAGGGGAAGGCCTTCCCGCAGACACTACACTGGAAGGGTCTCTTGGGGCTGCGAGGGGCCACTGAGCCTTGGGCTCTATCCCTGGGTGGGGCGGACTCCCGGAGGCCCTTGCTCCGGGGGACTTTCTTCCTGGGTGGCTCCAACAGGTGGATCTTGCCATGCTCAGCAAGGACAGAGCTGTGCAGGAAGACCCTGCCACACTCGGGGCACGGAAAGGGCCCTTCCTCGCGATGGGTCTTCTGGTGCTCGATGAAGTGGGTGACCCAGGTGAAGACCATCCCGCAGTCGGCACACTGGAAGGGCCGCCCACCCCGGGGCCCACGCAGCGTTGCCGGGACCCCTGCAGCAGCCTCTTGGTTGCCACCTTTGGTGTGCTTGAGGGATGGCTGGTGGCGGCCGCTCTGGTCAGTGTTCCTGTTTCTCCTTCGGGGACTGATTCTCTGACCACTCGGACCCTTGGGGCCTGAGATCACAGCTCCTTCTGCACGCAGATCTGAGGAGGGCCCTGCGAGAAGATCCTCAGGCTCATCCCAGATACATGGCTTCAGAGACAGGCGGGCCCGGGACCCTGTGGAGGGCGAGGGAGACGGGTCACCTGTAGTGAGTGAACGGCTTTGGCATCTCCCTGTGCCCCCCAGGGGTGTGGAGGACCCCAATGACTGAGCCAAGTCTGGGCCCTTCTTCTGCTCAATATGTCCCCGTGCCCTCCGTTCTGTCCTTTAAGACACAAGGGCACATGTGGCCGGGTGCAGTGGCTCACGCCTGTAATCACAGCACTTTGGCAGGCCGAGGAGGGTGGATCACGAGGTGAGGAGTTCGAGACCAGCCTGCCCAACATGGTGAAACCCCATGTCTACTAAAATACAAAAATTAGCCGGGTGTGGTGGTGGGCACCTGTAATCCCAGCTACTCAGGAGGCTGAGGCAGGAGAATCGCTTGAATCTGGGAGGCGGAGGTTGCAGTGAGCTGAGATTGCACCACTGTACTCCAGCCTGGGCAACAGAGCAAGACTCCATCTCAAAAAAAAAAAAGAAGGGCATGTGTTTTGGGAGCAGGTCCCACAGCACTGGCCCCTTGTTCCTACCTGGCTGGCCCTCGGGGTAGCCCTGTGCCCCAGCACTCTCAGACTGTCTGCCTTGGCTGCCATTCAGGTGGGGAGGCTGAGGCCCTTCTCGTGGGCTGAACGATGTATGTGGCAGTTCTAGGGGCCCCCGATCTCAGTCCCCACAGGAGGTATGCATGGTTTCTGGGGGAAGTGTGGAGTTCACCACCGAAGCCCCCAGCTCCACCCATTAACAAAGTCTGTGACTTTGGGTTGAGGTCCCAAACTCCATTTCCAACCGTTAATCCACGCAGGAGCCAGACTCACCCAGCAAGCCAGGGGCACGGGGCGCCTCGGCCTCCGCCCTGGTGTGCAGACTCTGCGGGAGCTGGGTGGGCTCCAGCCACTCACTTTCCTCAGGGAGTGCCGGGGCTGCTGCTGCTGCATCCAGAATCAGCTCAGACGCCTGGAATGGCAAGCACAGGACTGTTCGGCAGCTGCCCCTCAGGAGCCGTCCTCCCCACCACCACGGAACAACAAAGGAACGGGCGTCATCCCTAAAGGCTCTCTCCCAGGGTGGTGTGCGGTGGCGCGCCTGTTGTTCCCGTGCTTTGGGATGCTGCTGCTGGAGGATCGCTTGAGGCCAGGAGTTTGGGACCAGCCTGGGCAACACAGCAAGACTCCGCTTATACAAAAAAATAAGTAACCACTCCTAAGGAGCTCTTACCAGGACCTGAGACATAATTCGAGGGGCCCCTGTACAAAATGGAAATGCAGATCCCCTTTGTTCAAAAATCGTTGATCATTTCAGGACGGTGACAACAGAGCATAAGATGGAGCCAGGGGACCTGTGCCATGGCTCAGGTCACTGTTACCCGCTGGGACTCCTAACTCCCGTCCCCCAAGGCTGCACTGTCCTTGCCCACAAGCCCAGAGAAGGTGGGCGACTGCACAGACTTCACATCCCACCTGCGACCTATGACCTCTGAGGCACTTAACCCTGTCCCGCCCAAAGCGGGGATCACCACTTCCTGGGAGGAGACTGAGCTGTGGTTGAAGAGCAAGAATTCAAAACAGAGGGGCTTGGCTTGGTGTCCAGGCTCCAGCTCTGCTCGCTCTGTGACCCTGGCTGAGGAGCTTTAGCTCTCTGGGTTTCCAATGAGGATGTAGGTTCTACATGCCCAGAGCCTGGTACCAAGGGTTTGGTAAACTGCAATGGGGTTGTGTCAAAGGAAAACACAGTGACACTTATCAATGCAAATCAAGTTGTTGGAGGAGGTATGTCGAGTCAAACAAAGCATGAGAAGAGAGACCAGGAGTCAAGCACGCACTGATAAGGTCTTGAGTGGGTCTTCGTTTTCTGCTGCCCCAACCCTGACTGGATGCACAGGGACCTCAGGAAGCTGTCCAAGATTCCCAACAGCTGGGCAGAACCGGAGTGGAGGGATTGCTGGGCTAGAGACAGAGGAGGGAGGGAGAGAAGGAGCTGGTGGCAGGAAGGGAGTTAAGGCACAGGAGTCTTCCTGCTCTCACATTGGGAGTATGTGGATGGTGTGTTTGGCTGGGCTGTTGATTTTTATTTCTTATCAAATGCTAGTTTTGATTGTAAAACAAGTTGAATTCTGAAATCGTCACCAGAGGAACCATCATCTGCAAGAGTAAAGGCGGGACTCCCTTTTACGCGTCTTTCCAGTACCTGGCTTCTGGGGGCCACTGTGGACAGTCAGCCTCCTCCCTACTTCACTCACCTTGGTGTCTATGACTAATCAAGGGCAGCAGAGGGGCTGCGTGGAGAGAAGAGTGGGTGGCCTGTGCGTGTGTGTGGAGACGGGCATGCTTAGTTCCCCTGACTCTCGGGAGGCATCTGAGGAGCTATCGGCACACGTGGGTCGGGCACAGAAACCAAGACATTCCCCGGGCCCTATCTGTACCTTCAAATGCAAATACATCCCCATAGCCCCAGTGAGCCACTGGCCACAGATCTGGGCTCTTATCCTTCCCAGGTTTATTGTCTCAGAGATGACAGGTGGGGAGATTGGACAGGGGAGGGAGACGCAGTTACACCCTGGGAAAGTCCTAATGCAAACCAAGCAACCGAGAAAAAGAAAACAAGAATGAGGGTCCAGGCATGGTGGCTCCAGCCTGTAATTCCAGCACTTTGGGAGGCAGAAGTGGGTGGATCAAGAGGTCAGGATATCGAGACCATCTTGGCCAACATGGTGAAACCCATCTCTACTAAAAATACAAAAATTAGCTGAGTGTGGTGATGCGCACCTGTAGTTCCAGCTACTTGGGAGACTGAGGCAGGAGGATCACTTGAACCCGGGAGGCGGAGGTTGCAGTGAGCTGAGATTGCACCACTGCACTCCAGCCTGGTGACAGAGTGAGACTCCGTCTCAAACAAAACAAAAACAAGAATAAAGGAGAAATGTGAATGCCTGGCAACTTACTGTTTTTAAGGAATTATCTTAATGGCTCTATTTTATTTATTTATCTAGAGACAGGGTCTCGCTTTGTCACCCAGGCTGGAGTGCAGTGGTGCGATGTCAGCTCGCTGCAACCTCCACCCCCTGGGTTTAAGCGATTCTTGTGCCTCAGCCTCCCGAGTAGCTGGGACTATGGGCACGTGCCACCACACCCGGCTAATTTTTGTATTTTTTGGTAGAGATGAGGCTTCACCATGTTGGCCAGCCTGCTCTTGAACTCCTGACCTCTAGTGATCCAACCACCTCAGCCTCCCCAAGTGCTGGGATTACAGGCGTGAACCACTGCACCTGGCCAGAAATTATCTTAAGTTGGGGCAATGTTGCTGGGTTATTTTGGAAAAAAAAGAAAGGAAAGAGTGGAGCAACATCACCAAGACGGTGGAGTAGGAGATACCAGCCTTCATTTCCCCCCCCACTACCCACACACAAATCAACTACAGATAGATATTCACAAGCTAGAATAGTCCAGAATGCTTAAGGACCCATTGAAGATCTGCAGCAACACAGTGGAGTAAAACGAAAAAACCCGAGAATGTCCACATGAAAAAGTTATCTGGTGAGATAATGCATATCTGAGATGCCAGGAGAACGCTGTGAACAAAGAAGAAAAGTAGAGGCCACGAGTATCAGCTATACGGTGGGAACCACCAGGGACCCCAGCAGTTTGCTCCACAGAGGACACTGGCATCACTTACCACTGAGGTTCCAACAGTCATTCCTGCCAGGGCCTCCCGGAGCTACACCCATGTGATCTCAGGGACCTTAGAGTGCTACCCCCAAAGGACTTCAGGCAGCTACCCTTACAGGCTTCTGGCAGCTCCCCACATGGGGTGATGGCGTTTCAGTCAACAACGGACCGCACACACCACCGTGGTCCCGTAAAATTATAATGACTGTCTTCCACCACCATTTGAAATCCAACTCCATAGCATACACTGCTTCCTTATCCTGAGTGTGCACCAGCAGCCCCCTACCTACAACTCCTCCACCAGCAAAGACCTGAATGAGTACCGCAAGCAATACAGAGGAAATCACAGAGGGATCCAAGATCTGCAGGATGATGGTACAGTGTTACAAGCAAAAAGATCTGATGATGTGTCTTGACTTAGGCAAGTTGCAGACTGCACAGTTAAAACAGTTACTGGAAGATCAAGGGGATTTGTATTGGTGGTTTTGCAAAATGCTAGTGCTGTTAGGGCCTTGGAATGGAAAGAACAGAAGCTGGATGGCAAATTGACAGGACCACCCCCCACCCCTGCCACAAAGAGCCAAAGCGTGAAAAGGGAAAGAACCCCCGGAAAGGTTTTTGTGGGTGGATTGAGCCCAGCTACTTCTGAAGAACTAACTAGTGGCCGGGTGCGGTGGCTCAAGCCTGTAATCCCAGCACTTTGGGAGGCCAAGACGGGCGGATCACGAGGTCAGGAGATCGAGACCATCCTGGCTAACATGGTGAAACCCCGTCTCTACTAAAAAATACAAAAAACTAGCCGGGCGAGGTGGCGGGCGCCTGTAGTCCCAGCTACTCAGGAGGCTGAGGCAGGAGAATGGCGTAAACCCGGGAGGCGGAGCTTGCAGTGAGCTGAGATCCGGCCACTGCACTCCAGCCTGGGCAACAGAGCGAGACTCTGTCTCAAAAAAAAAAAACTAAAGAATATTTTGGAGGCTTTGGAGAGATTGAAAATTTTAAAGGCCAGGCGCAGTGGCTCACGCCTTGAATCCCACCACTTTGGGAGGCTAAGGCCGAGACTGGAGAATTGCTTGAGACCAGGAGTTCAAGACCAGTGTAGGCAACATAGCTAAGTCCCATCTCTACAAAATTAGGAAATTACCAGGCACTGTGGCTCAAGCCTGTAATTCTAGCCGAGATGGGAGGATCACTTGAGCCTGGGCAGTCAAGGCTGTAGTGAGCTGTAACTGCACCACTACACCCCAGTCTGGGGAGACCCCATCTCAAAAAAGGAAAAAAGGGCTGGCCTCAGTGGCTCATGCCATGATCCCGGCACTTTGGGAGGCCAAGGCAGGTGGATCACTTGAGGTCAGGAATTCGAGACCAGCCTGGCCAACGTAGTGAAACCCCGTCTCTACTAAAAGTACAAAAATTAGCCAGGTATGGTGGCGTTCGTCTGTGGGGCAGGAGAATCGTTTGAACCCAGGAGGTGGAGGTTGCACTGAGCTGAGATCATGCCACTGCACTCCAGCCTGGGCGACAGAGCAAGACTCCATCTCAGAAAAAAAAAAAAAAAGAAAAAGAAAGAAAGTAACATGGTCTCGCTCCATTGTCCAGCCTAATCTCCAATTCCTGGGCTTGGGTCCTCCTCCGGCCTTGGCCACCTCAAGCACTGGGATTACAGATGAAAACTTGGCTCAAACCACATCATTTACACTTACCTACATGCCCCAGGGCAGTTAGTATACTCATTAGGAAACACTTGCAGGGTTAAAGCTATAAAATGCCTATTCATCAATTTTTTTGAGAATTCGTAAATATTAAGGATCTAAAACAAACTTCTTTCTCAAATAATTGAAATCTGAAAGCCTTTGGAAGCCAACTGTCCCTGCACAAAGGTTTACAATTGAGAAGTATCTCCTGCTCCTATTTCGTCAAGTTTCTTTAATGGCTGAACAAAAAGAAGCTTTGAGTAATGGAGAAGGCATCGTCTGAGCGCAGCTGCTTTCCTGGCTGCCTGTGCTGTTCCTATGTCTTCCAAATCCTATGCTTGGAGGCCCCTGGAGGGACATTTTTGCCAGGAACCAACCTGATCTTAAAAAGATGAGTGTGACACAGCCGGCTGGGCAGGAGGGTGGAGGTGGCCACAGGACACTGCCTGCCCACGCCCTGCAAGCCCGACCATGCTGCCGAGTGCCGAGTGCGGGGAGGCCGCCCTACCCAGAGGGCACAGGGCAAACCCTAAGCACTGCAGGTGTTGTCATTGAAGCCCCAGGGGATGCCCTGTGCTGCGTCATCTTTGTAGCTTCGTGCTTCAGTGACCAGCCTGCTTGTTAAAGGAGCCCAGGGGCCTGAGCCTGCAACACCACAAGGGTTAAGAAGGGCATGCTGCTGTAGGTGCATGCGAGGTTGAGGTTGCAGTGAGCCGTGATCATGCCACTGCACTCCAACCTGGGTGACAGAATGAGATTCTGTCTCAGAAAGAAAGAAAAAAAAATGTAAAGCAAAAACTTACAGTTAGATAAATTATATTGAAGAAGGAAATATATTTGTCAGTTTAGTAGCCTCAGTGCGCCATGTTTATACAGTCCACAGCACAATAACTTCCCAGGCCTTCACATTGACTCACCACTCAGACTCACCCAGAGCAACTTCCAGTCTCACAAGCTCCCTTCCTGGCAAGTGCTTTATACAAGTGTACTATTTGTCTTCTATTTTGTATTTTTACTGTATCTTTTCTACGTTTGAATACACAACATTGTGTTACCGTCACCCACAGTATCCAGTGCAGCCCCGTGCTGTGCAGGTCGGTAGCCTAGGAGCCATGGGCTGTGCCCTCTAGGTGTGTGAGTGCCCTCTGCGATGTACGCATGGTGACCAAAGCGCCTGAGGAAGCAGTTCTCAAAAGGCGTCCTGATGCTTAGGCGGTTGTACATGCTCAGCCATCGCCAGTTGTGCCCACTCCACAGTGCCTTCTGGCGAGCCGGGCTGCCCCACGCAGAGCGGCTCCACCTCTGCCTCCTCTGTGCTCCCACTCTCCAATCCCCGGCGGCTTCAAAAGCAGAGGTACCTCAGGCAGTGTTAGCTCCCTGGCAGCGGGAATGCCTGGGCCAGCGCGCACCAGCACCATCAATGCCCCATCCCAGAGCTGCCGTCGCTCCACGCCGGCGCCAGGCCTCAGCCCTAAGGCCCCTCCCTCCACAAGTGCCGCTCACTCAGGGATGCTGGGGCACCCCGCTGCGGCTGAGCCCCCGACAGCCAAACCCAGCGCCAACAGGGATCCTCTCAGCAGCCTTCCCCACCTAGACCACCCAAAAAGAGAGTCCTTTGAGTTGCTGTGTGGTGAAGGGATGGCCTCTGAGCGCAGCTGCGGTTTCCACGTGGAGTCTGGGATGGGAGAGGGAGTCAGATCAGCACATCTGCCCTCAGAAGCTGAGGAAACCCGTGGCCGACAACTGTGGTCTACCCAGGTTAGATGCCTCCGTTAGATGCACAACAGAGACCACGGCCCACGAAACTTTGTTCTGGTGCAGGAGAGGGGTTCTCATGTTGATCTTTAAATTTATTTTAGGGCCAGGCCCGGTGGCTCACGCCTGTGATCCCAGCACTTTGGGAGGCTGAGGCAGACAGATCATGAGGTCAGGAGATGAGACCATACTGGCTAACATGGTGAAACCCCGTCTCTACTAAAAATACAAAAAAATTAGCCGGGTGTGGTGGTGGGCACCTGTAGTCCCAGCTACTCGGGAGGCTGAGGCAGGAGAATGACGTGAACCCGGGAGGCGGAGCTTGCAGTGTCCCAAGATCAGGCCACTACAATCCAACGTGGGCAACAGAGCCAGACTCCGTCTCAAAAAAAAAGGAAAAAAAAAATTGATTTTAAAGTTAAATGGAAAAAACGAACATAAAGACTACTCCAGCCTGGAATATATTGATCTTTATACCAGTGTGGTCATAAAATATGTAATTAAAAACTTTTTTTCTTGAGACAGAGCCACCCTGAAGAGCCCGTGTCCCAGCAGTGGGGTCACGCTGGCAAGTGTTGGGTGGCTTGTGCAGCTCCCCACAGCAGGGAGGCTCTCCGGGGCCACAGAGATCTGCCGGGAATGATGATAGAGTGACCAGTCTAAGGACACTGAGGTTACCAACACTGGGTACGCAGGGTTCCTCCCAACTGCCTGATGCCAACACATCTTCGTACTTAGGGACTCAGGCTGGCTTGCCTCAGGCTGGTGTCAGACACAGGAACACAGTAGGCGGCGCCAGCAGCAGTGCTCACCTCTGACCCTGACTTCCCCCAGGTGGTGCAGGCGGTGCAGTCTCAGCCTCCCTTGGGTGCCCTCTGGAACCTCTAACACCATCCCCGTCCCCCTAAATGAGCCCTTCTCTGCTCTGTACTCTTGAGAAGGTGACCATATCGCATCTGGAAAATGGGTATGCCTCACATTCACTGTAGCTTGGCCTGTATTTCTCACAGTCATCATCTCCATTGCTGTATTGGGCATTTTTTTTCTTTTTTTCTTTTTTTTTTTTTGAGACAGGGTCTTGCTCTGTCGCCCAGGTTGGACTGCAACGGCGCGATCTCGGCTCACTGCAGCCTCCACCTCCCAGGTTCCAGTGATTTTCCTGCCTCAGCCTCCTGGGTAGCTGGGATTAAAGGTGTGAGCCACCACGCCTGGCTAATTTTTGTATTTTTACTAGAGAAGGGGTTTGGGCATGTTGCCAGGCTGGTCTCGAACTCCTGACCTCAGGTGGTTCGCCTGCCTCGGCATCCCAAGGTTCTGGGAATACAGGCGTGAGGCACCGCGCCTGGCTGGGCATAGATATTCTGACACAATAAACAATAAATTAAAATTTGGCCAGGCCCGGTGGCTAATACCTGTAATCTCAATACTTCAGGAAGCTGAGGTGGGCAAATCACTTGAGCTCAGAAGTTTGAGATCAGTCTGGGCAACATAGAGAGACCTCGTCTCTAAAAAATATGAAAAATGTAGGCCGGGCGCGGTGGCTCAAGCCTGTAATCCCAGCACTTTGGGAGGCCGAGACGGGCGGATCACGAGGTCAGGAGATCGAGAGCATCCTGACTAACACGGTGAAACCCCGTCTCTACTAAAAAATACAAAAAACTAGCCGGGCGAGGTGGCGGGCGCCTGTAGTCCCAGCTACTCGGGAGGCTGAGGCAGGAGAATGGCGTAAACCCGGGAGGCGGAGCTTGCAGTGAGCTGAGATCCGGCCACTGCACTCCAGCCTGGGCGACAGAGCGAGACTCTGTCTCAAAAAAAAAAAAAAAAAAAAAAAATGAAAAATGTAAACAGGCATGGTGGCATGTCCCTATAGTCCCAGCTACTTGGGAGGCTGAGGTGGGAGGATCACTTGAGCCTGGAAGGTCGAGGCTGCAGTGAGCCATGATTAGGCCACTGCACTTCAGCCTGGGCGACAGAGTCAGACCCTGTCTCAAAATAATAACGATGATAAATAAAAATTAAAGTAAGTCTTTGTCACTTAAAAATTAGCCAGATATGATGGACTTCATGAACTCCCCGGTAAAGTAGTTCATATTGTAAAAAATAAAGTAAGGCTGGGCGCGGTGGGTCACACTTGTAATCCCAGCACTTTGGGAGGCCGAGGCAGGTGGATCACAAGGTCAGGAGTTAAAGACCAGCCTGGCCAACATGGTGAAACCCCTTTCTCTACTAAAAATACAAAAATTAGCTGGGCGTGGTGGCATGTGCCTGTAATCCCAGCTATTCGGGAGGCTGAGGCAAGAGAATTGCTTGAACCAGGACCCGAGAGGCAGAGGTTGCAGTGAGCCGAGGTCGGACCACTGCACTCCAGCCTGGGCTACAGAGCAAGACTCCATCTCAAAAAAAAAAAAAAATGAAAAATGTAAACAGGCATGGTGGCATGTCCCTATAGTCCCAGCTACTTGGGAGGCTGAGGTGGGAGGATCACTTGAGCCTGGAAGGTCGAGGCTGCAGTGAGCCATGATTAGGCCACTGCACTTCAGCCTGGGCGACAGAGTCAGACCCTGTCTCAAAATAATAACGATGATAAATAAAAATTAAAGTAAGTCTTTGTCACTTAAAAATTAGCCAGATATGATGGGACTTCATGAACTCCCCGGTAAAGTAGTTCATATTGTAAAAAATAAAGTAAGGCTGGGCGCGGTGGGTCACACTTGTAATCCCAGCACTTTGGGAGGCCGAGGCAGGTGGATCACAAGGTCAGGAGTTAAAGACCAGCCTGGCCAACATGGTGAAACCCCTTTCTCTACTAAAAATACAAAAATTAGCTGGGCGTGGTGGCATGTGCCTGTAATCCCAGCTATTCGGGAGGCTGAGGCAAGAGAATTGCTTGAACCAGGACCCGAGAGGCAGAGGTTGCAGTGAGCCGAGGTCGGACCACTGCACTCCAGCCTGGGCTACAGAGCAAGACTCCATCTCAAAAAAAAAAAAAGTAAAGTAGAGGTGCAGACTTTCCTCTGCATCTAATTAGGAATAAATAGTAACTTCTCTTTTTTTTTTTTTTTTTTGAGACGGAGTCTCGCTCTGTCGCCCAGGCTGGAGTGTAGTGGCCGGATCCTGGCTCACTGCAAGCTCCGTCTCCCGGGTTCACGCCATTCTCCTGCCTCAGCCTCCCGAGTAGCTGGGACTACAAGCGCCCACCACCTTGCCCGGCTAGTTTTTTGTATTTTTTAGTAGAGACGGGGTTTCACCATGTTAGCCAGGATGGTCTCGATCTCCTGACCTCGTGATCCGCCCGTCTCGGCCTCCCAAAGTGCTGGGATTACAGGCTTGAGCCACCGCGCCCGGCGTAACTTCTCTTAAGAAGCAAAATTTATTAAAAGACCTGTGCTAACATTCTTAAATATCTGCTAGCTGTAATAAAAAAAATCAATGTACTTTATGTTCTTAGCTCCCACAATTTAGCCTAAATATTTGCCCTGGCATGCTTATACTGGTCCAAGGTTATAGCTTGTTTCTCTTCCTTATTTGAAGGTGTTTTTACTTTTCTCAGCATTCCACAAGTTACTTCCTCCTTCCTTTGTTCTCCTCTGTCTTTGCCTCTTTTAAAAAGTTCTTTTTTTTTTTTTTTTTTTTAGATGGAGTCTTGCTCTGTCACCCAGGCTGAGTAGAGTGGAGCGATCTCGGCTCACTGCAACCTCTGTCTCCCAGGTTCAAGCTATTCTCCTGCCTCAGCCTCTTGAGTGGCTGGTACTATAGGCGCCCGCCACCACACCGGGCTAATTTTTTGTATTTTTAGTAGAGATGGGGTTTCGTTGTGTTAGTCAGGATGGTCTCCATCTCCTGACCTTATGATCTGCCCACCTCAGCTTCCCAAAGTGCTTGGATTACAGGCAGGAGCCACTGTGCCTAGCCGCCTCTTTTAAAAAGTTCTAAGTTACTAGCCAATTAGGACAAATACAGAATGTAAGGTCCCCTTCCAGCCAATGGAAACCAGACACAGCAGTAGAGTGGACACATCAGGTTATAAATGACCCTGTCTCCTTTGTTCGGTGTACTCTCATAGCAAAACTGCTAGTGACTGTACCCTTTCTGCAGAAAGTAAAAATGGCCTTGCTAAGGAAATTAAGTTTATGTTCAAGTGCTATTTCTTTACGGCACCAGGGAACAAGCATTTCAAACAATATGGTCACATGTAAGTTATAACAGGACCTTCATGGATTAAAACTCATTATCTATAAAAGCTAATTAAGGCCAGGCACAGTGACTCATGTCTGTAATCCCAGAACTTTGGGAGGCTGAGGCGGGTGGATCACTTGATCAGGAGTTCGAGACCAGCTTGGGAAACATGGCAAAACCCCGTCTCCACTAAAAATACAAAAATTATCTGAGTGTGGTGGGGCATGCACCTGTAGTCCTACCTACTCAGGAGGCTGAGGTGAGAGGATCACCTTAGTCTGGGAGTTTGAGGCCACAGTGAGCCACGATTGTACCACTGCACTCCAGTCTGGGCAACAGTGAGATACCCCCTCCCCAAAAAACAGAAAACATGGAGGAAACCAAAGATGCTGCAAGGCTGTGAGTGGATGGTACAGATGGCTTGGGGGGTTTGGAGGGGAGACCTGCAACCTCAGTCAAGGATGAAGGAAGCTGGGTGGCCCTGAGGGAGAGGTGGGGGTGTCCTGGGGCCGCCCAAGGTGTCGACGGTGTGCTGGAGGGATTGAGGTCCCGACACAGCCGGGGATTGGCAGTTATTGTTCAAGAGGACAAAGAAGAGAGACAAGGTTATCATTCAGAGAAGGAGAGGGGGCCTGCGGTCTGAAGAAGAATGAGGACATGGCCCTGTCTGTTCAGTGCCAGAGGGAAGGGGAACCGATTCGATTTTGTTGCTGCTCTGGTCTGAATGTTTGTGTCTCTATGAAGTTCATATGTTGAAGCCCTAACCCCCAAATAGATAGAGGGGATTAGGAGGTAGGGCCTTTGATAGAGGATCAGGTCATGAGGTTGAAGCCCTCACAACTGGGATTAGTGCCCTTTTAACAGAGCCCCAGAGAATTCCCTTGCCCTTTCCACCCTGTGAGGTTACCTGTGAATGAGGCAGCCGACCCTCAGCAGACACTGGATCTGCTGGCAGCTTGACCTGGGACTTCCCAGTCTCCAGAACTGTGAGAAATAAGCTTCTGTGGTTTGTTTGTTTTGTTTTGTTTTCCCCAGATGGAGTCTCGCTCTGTTGCCCAGGCTGGAGTGCAGTGGCATGATCTCAGTTCAGTGCAACCTCCACCTCCTGGGTTCAAACGATTCTCCTGCCCCACAGACGAACGCCACCATACCTGGCTAATTTTTGTACTTTTAGTAGAGACGGGGTTTCACTACGTTGGCCAGGCTGGTCTCGAATTCCTGACCTCAAGTGATCCACCTGCCTTGGCCTCCCAAAGTGCCGGGATCATGGCATGAGCCACTGAGGCCAGCCCTTTTTTCCTTTTTTTGAGACGGGGTCTCCCCAGACTGGGGTGTAGTGGTGCAGTTACAGCTCACTACAGCCTTGACTGCCCAGGCTCAAGTGATCCTCCCATCTCGGCTAGAATTACAGGCTTGAGCCACAGTGCCTGGTAATTTCCTAATTTTGTAGAGATGGGACTTAGCTATGTTGCCTACACTGGTCTTGAACTCCTGGTCTCAAGCAATTCTCCAGTCTCGGCCTTGGCCTCCCAAAGTGGTGGGATTCAAGGCGTGAGCCACTGTGCCTGGCCTTTAAAATTTTCAATCTCTCCAAAGCCTCCAAAATATTCTTTAGGTTTTTTTTGTTTTTTTTTGAGACGGAGTCTCGCTCTGTTGCCCAGGCTGGAGTGCAGTGGCCAGATCTCAGCTCACTGCAAGCTCCGCCTCCCAGGTTTACGCCATTCTCCTGCCTCAGCCTCCTGAGTAGCTGGGACTACAGGCGCCCGCCACCTCGCCCGGCTAGTTTTTTTTATTTTTTAGTAGAGACGGGGTTTCACCATGTTAGCCAGGATGGTCTCGATCTCCTGACCTCGTGATCCGCCCGTCTCGGCCTCCCAAAATGCTGGGAATACAGGCTTGAGCCACCGCGCCCGCCTAATTTTTGTATTTTTAATGCAGATGGGGTTTCACCATGAGTTTGGCCAGGCTGGTCTCAAACTCCTGACTTCAAGATCCTCCTGCCTTGGCCTCCCACAGTGCTGGGATTACAGCCATTAGCCACCATGCCCAGCACTTCTGTGGTTTATAAGCCATCCAGGCTACGTTTTTTTGTTTGTTTGTTTGTTTGTTTTGAGACTGAGTCTAGCTGTGTCACCCAGGCTGGAGTGCAGTGGTGTGATCTTGGCTCACTGCAACCTCCACCTCCTGGGTTCAAGCGATTCTCCAGCCTCAGCCTCGCGAGTAGCTGGGATTACAGGTGTCTGCCACCATGCCCGGCTAATTTTTTTGTATTTTTAGTAGAGATGGGGTTTCACTGTGCTGGCCAGGCTGGTCTTGAACTCCTGACCTCGTGATCTGCCCGCCTCAGCCTCTCGAAGTGCTGGGATTACAAGCGTGAGCCACCGCACCCGGCTGTTTTTGTATTTTGAGTCAGGGTCTCACTCTGTCATCCAGGCTGGAGTGTAGAGACGTGGTCATCGCTTACTATAGCCTTGAACTCCTGGGCTCAAGTGATCCTCCTACCTCAGTCTCCAGAGTTGCTAAGACTACAGGTGCATGCCCCTACACCTGGCTATGTTTTTTTTTTTTTTTTTTTTTTTGAGACGGAGTCTCGCTCTGTCACCCGGGCTGGAGTGCAGTGGCCGGATCTCAGCTCACTGCAAGCTCCACCTCCTGGGTTTACGCCATTCTCCTGCCTCAGCCTCCCAAGTAGCTGGGACTACAGGCGCCTGCCACCATGCCGGCTAGTTTTTTTTATTTTTTAGTAGAGACGGGGTTTCACCATGTTAGCCAGGATGGTCTCGATCTCCTGACCTCGTGATCCGCCCGTCTCGGCCTCCCAAAATGCTGGGAATACAGGCTTGAGCCACCGCGCCCGGCCTAATTTTTGTATTTTTAATGCAGATGGGGTTTCACCATGAGTTTGGCCAGGCTGGTCTCAAACTCCTGACTTCAAGATCCTCCTGCCTTGGCCTCCCACAGTGCTGGGATTACAGCCATTAGCCACCATGCCCAGCACTTCTGTGGTTTATAAGCCATCCAGGCTACGTTTTTTTGTTTGTTTGTTTGTTTTGAGACTGAGTCTAGCTGTGTCACCCAGGCTGGAGTGCAGTGGTGTGATCTTGGCTCACTGCAACCTCCACCTCCTGGGTTCAAGCGATTCTCCAGCCTCAGCCTCGCGAGTAGCTGGGATTACAGGTGTCTGCCACCATGCCCGGCTAATTTTTTTGTATTTTTAGTAGAGATGGGGTTTCACTGTGCTGGCCAGGCTGGTCTTGAACTCCTGACCTCGTGATCTGCCCGCCTCAGCCTCTCGAAGTGCTGGGATTACAAGCGTGAGCCACCGCACCCGGCTGTTTTTGTATTTTGAGTCAGGGTCTCACTCTGTCATCCAGGCTGGAGTGTAGAGACGTGGTCATCGCTTACTATAGCCTTGAACTCCTGGGCTCAAGTGATCCTCCTACCTCAGTCTCCAGAGTTGCTAAGACTACAGGTGCATGCCCCTACACCTGGCTATGTTTTTTTTTTTTTTTTTTTTTTTTTGAGACGGAGTCTCGCTCTGTCACCCGGGCTGGAGTGCAGTGGCCGGATCTCAGCTCACTGCAAGCTCCACCTCCTGGGTTTACGCCATTCTCCTGCCTCAGCCTCCCAAGTAGCTGGGACTACAGGCGCCTGCCACCATGCCCAGCTAGTTTTTTGTATTTTTTAGTAGAGACAGGGTTTCAG
The DNA here is from genome assembly GCF_009764315.1 of Trachypithecus francoisi. Lineage (NCBI taxonomy): Eukaryota > Metazoa > Chordata > Mammalia > Primates > Cercopithecidae > Trachypithecus > Trachypithecus francoisi. Next base: position 13,302,534 of record NW_022681457.1, on the reverse strand, counting down.
CGTGTTAGCCAGGATGGTCTCGATCTCCTGACCTCGTGATCCGCCCGTCTTGGCCTCCCAAAGTGCTGGGATTACAGGCTTGAGCCACCGCGCCCGGCCTTTGTTTTTTTTTTTGACATGGGGTCTTGCTATGTTGCCCAGGCTGTTCTTGAACTCCTGAGATCAAGTGGTCCTCCCACCACAGCCTCCCGTGAGGCCTCACTCAAAGTGCTGGGATTACAGGGATGAGCCACCACACCCAGCCGTGTTTTGTTACAGCACCAAGAATGGACTAAGTCAGTGGGAGAGACACGTGCAGTCTTTCAGCCTGTTACTCAGCTGCCTGAGAGTGGGCCCTGGGCTTAGAACATCTCCTTACCAAGAGATAAGGGGTCCCCACAGTTTGTGCTGGGCGCAGTGCCTTGTGTGGGGGTCTCTGTTTCCTAATGTGTGCCCCTTTGTTCTGCTCAGGCGTGTGCTTCACGTGGCATCTAGACAGCCCCACTGTGAGGTCAGGTCCCCTCTAGGAGGGACCTGCTGGCCCGGGCCTGACAGCCACATGGGCAGACGGTGCTCTGGCCCCGTCTCTGCTCTGTGAACAAAACCTCCCTCCATCCATTGTTCGACCGTGCTGTGTTTCCCTTGGCGGCTCCAATACCAAGATCCAGAGGCAGAAAGTGTTCAAACTCACGGTAGCCCTGATCATACGAACACATGCTACTCACTTAGCGGTTCCTACTTTTGTTCTTTTGTGATTTACCCGTTACCCCTGTATTTCTCTTACACATCTGCACGGCCCCACCCCGATTTTAATCTCTCCAGCCACACCAAGATCTGCTAGGCTCCCAGCCGAGCTGGGCCCCTCCCGTCACCTTGAAGCCTGTGCACCAGCAGGTCTAGCTGCCGGGGAGCCCTCAGCGTTTCCTTCTGGCCCCGCCCAGAATCCTGGGTTCACTGAGAGAAGGTGATCAGGGGCAGCAGGACTTTCTCAACACACCCAGCATCTGGTGCTGGTGACACAGGAGGAAGGGTCCTAACTGCACGGCTTGGAAAGGACAGGAGGGGCTGGGGTGAGGCCCAGAGGCGCACGGCATACACACACCTGCACTCACTGCCCTTGCCCAGCACTGAGCCCCAGGAAGGTTGGGGAATCTGTGGGGCAGGCGGGGAGTTTGGAGGCCGGGCTTCTTGGGAGCGTTGGGGACAACCTCACACAGTCCTTGAATGGGGGGTCCTTGAGGCCGTCCCAGGAGCGGCACGCACGCCCTGGGGTGCGGGAGCACGGAGCAGGGGGCCCCAGGCTCACCTGGGATGGTTCTCTCTGGGACCTTGGACTCTTCCCATCTTCCTCCTCACCAAAACTCCAGTCCTGGTGTTCGACCGAGTCCAGAGATACCAGAACTGTGCGGGAGAAAGGGATTGTGAGAGGGGCCTGTTCTTCCCAGAGCCCCCAATTCTCCAGACCTTCTGGGGAGGGCAGACTTTCCCCAAACATTCCTGCAGCATCCCTGAGGCGCAGGCAAGAGCGACGGCACGGCTGTCATTCTGTCCCTCCATGTGGCTGCTGGGCAGGAACCTGTGGTGACACTGAGGGCTGCTGAGGCCAAGTACCCTCTTCACTCACACTCCACACCCCTGTGTGCCTCCAGAAGCCCACAAGGACACGCACTGCAGCACTGACCAACTAGGGAGGCCCGGACACCGTGAGCCTACTGCTCCCCAAGACCCCCGGGGCTGCTGTGCACAGAGAGGACGATTGCTGAAGCAGGGTTCAGGACACCATTTACAGAAGGGTCAAGATACGGGAACCAGGCCAGGCGCGGTGGCTCACACCTGTAATCCCAGTACTTTGGGAGGCTGAGGCAGGAGGATTGCTTGAGACCAAGAGTTTGAGAGTAGCCTGGGCAACACAGCGAGACCCCTCCCTCTATTTATTTTTTAATTAAAAAAAGAAAAATTTAAGACCATGGCCACTTCTGGGGGTGTCAGGCAGAGTGAGGGACACCAGGACTAGGAGACGTGCACGGGGTTTCAGCCAACTCCACTAGTTGGTCCTTTTTTTTTTTGAGACAGAGTCTTGCTCTGTCGCCCAGGCTGCAGTGCAGTGGCATGATCTTGGCTCACTGCAATCTCCACCTCCTGGGTTTAAGTGATACTCCTGCCTCAGCTTCCTGAGTAGCTGGGATATAATATAGGCATGTGCCAGCACGCTCGGCTAATTTTTGTATTTTTAGTAGAGACGGAGTTTCACCATGTTGGCCAGGCTAGTCTCGAACTCCTGCGTTGTGATCCACCCGCCTTGGCCTCTCAAAGTGCTGAGATTATAGAGGTGAGCCACCACGCCTGGCCATGGGTATTTCTTTTAAAACAACTTCAAGTCAGCCTTTCTGGAGGTTGGGCTTTGATAGGGCTGGGTGGCATGTGCAGGGCTGTTCATTATACTTGCTCTACTGTTTCGTAGGCTGAAAATATGGAATGTAAAAAGCAGACCACCGCTATGGAAGACAAATAGAGCCCTTTGCTCAGAAACAATGAAGAATTTCGAGAGTGACCATGGAACATGAAACCTAGCAAGGGTGGCTCTGGGCTGGGATGGCTGTGAGGTCCACAGAGCACCAGAAGCCAGTGGTCTTGGGCCCTCTGCCCCAGGAGCAGAGAGTTCAAAGGGCCAATTCATCTGGCTCCTGCCTTGCAGCTTACAGGGCTAGCCTTGCGCCTCTGGAAAGCTCACGGGCTGCCCTGAGGCAGTAAGGGGACCCTGGACCCTGTGTTCTTCAAACTGCTTGTCACCGTTAGCCTATAGGAAAGCTGTAGTCGGAGGGTGCAAAGGGAAAGCCTGTTCCTCTCCCTTGCTCCAGCCCTCTTTTCTCTGAGCTCTGATCTGACCCTTGTCCCTCCCAGCCTTTGCTCCTGCAGTGTGGCTGCCTGGCATACCCTCCTTGCTGGGGCCCTGCTGAGGAAGCCCTCCCCAGGTCACAGTGCCATGACTGCTCTCACCATTCGTGGCTGCCTCTTTTGGCCTCCCGGTGTCCAATCCCTGCACTTTCGTCACTAGGAAAGAAAGAGCCTCACTCATGGGACTGGGCCCTGGGTGGATGGAATCTCCACGTGGGGTCACAGGGGCAAAGATGCAGGAGGACAAAGCCCTCTCAGGGGAGAAGGGAGCTGAGACAGGAGACAGGGAGGAAGCCCAGTTTCAACCCCACATTTCCCAGGCTCCCAGAGTCGGGATGCAGACCTAAGCGTCTCTCCCCACCATCAGCCAGCGATGGGGCCTGCGCCCTGTGAGGGCTTAAGGATCTCTAGGATTCCTGAGTGTTGCAGGAGGCGCTGCAGGTGGCTGGGAGGAAGTGGCGGGGCAGCGTCCTTCCCAGAGAGCAGCCGGTGAGGAGCAGCGGACACAAAGCCACAGGACAGATGGACGCATGGGAAATGGAGGCATCTTTAATCACTGAGTGAGAAACTCGAGGCAGATGAGGCGTGCAGCACATTTATATGTAAAAATAATTAAAAATACAGCCGCGGGGCAGGAGAGGTTTGCTGGTCGGGAGGGACCGGGCAGGGGTGGGAGTGATGCGGGTGGGAAGGAGGGCAGTTCCGTTCTCGGAGACGTCAGGCCCCCTGCCCGTCCCAGGGCACGGAGCCTGCGCCTCTCACCTTCCTGCTGGCACATCTGTGTCAGGTCCTCCACCAGGCTGGCGGCCTCCCTGCAGCTTCGGGGGCCCTGTGACTGCACCCAGGTCCGCATCTTGCTGGGCAGCGCGCCCAGGAACTGCTCCAGCACCAGCAGCTCCAGCATCTGCTCCTTGGAACGCGCCTCGGGCCTCAGCCACTGGCGGCACAGCGTCCAGAGCTGGCCCAGCGCGAGGTGAGGCCCGCTCGCCACGTGGTACTGGAACTGCCGGAAGCGCAGACGCTGGGCTTCGGTGTCCCTGGGGCTTGCTGGCCCAGGGTCTGCGTCCTGCTCACTCAGGGTTGGGGTCTGGGGGCGTCTGGGGGAGGCAGGGGCTTTGGGCCGCGGGAGCATCTCTGGCCACAGGGCCTGTCTGAGGGGTGTGTGTGGACTGGATTCCGAGTCCCAGTGGCTCCGGACAGAGCCCGTGTGGCAGGCAGGCAGTCAGCAATCAGGGGCCTGCAGAGAGGGGCAGGGACAGAGGGGCCACATCAGATGGTGGCCCTCCATACTCAGGATGCCCCTCAGCTCCCTGCTTCCTTGTCCTGATCTCCAGCACCCCAAGGAACTAACCTGACCTCTTCCCACCTCCTGACCTAATCTTCCACATGCCTCTCATGGGCTACTCTGCACTGAGTTCAAGCCACTGGCTGCCCAGGACCTTTGCACCTGCCATCCCACCCCAGCTCCTCCCCCTTCCCCCCAGCTTCTCCCCTTGCAGATATCCCAGCCATCATCCTCATGGCACCCTCTTCACAACCCCTATGACTTTCTGAACATATCTTTTCCCCTTAGTTTAGCGTCTATCTCCCTCTCATTTAGTCACTCAACACACATCGACTGAGCTGTGGGAACAAAAATGCCTGCCCTGTGGTGTGGCCAGCACTGCCCAGCGCAGTTCCTACAGGGATGTAAACATTCTCTACTCATGCAGCCACCTACAGGTGGCTGGGAGCACCTGAAATAGGAACTGAATTTTAAATTTAAATTCCATTTAAATGGAAGTAGCCAGGTGGGCTACATAATAATGGATGACAGCAGCAGCAGCAGCAGCTCTGCCCATGGTGTTATCTTTGCTGTCTTCCTGCCTTTCCTACCAAGTCCAAGTTGGGAGAGGAGACCAGGAAGAGGGCAAAGGAGACTGGAGACTCTGAAAAGAGAGGGAAAGTGGGAAGGGCAATTAAAAAATAACCTTTTGTGGCCGGGTGCGGTGGCTCACACCTGTTATTCCAGCACTTTCGGAGGCCAGGGTGGGTGGATCACCTGAGGTCAGCAGTTCGAGACCAGCCTGACCAACATGGCGAAACCCTGTGTACTAAAAATACAAAAATTAGCCAGTGTGGTGGTGCACACCTCTAATCCCAGCTACCTGGGAGGCTGAGGCAGAAGAATCGCTTGAACCCAGGAGGCAGAGATTGCAGTGAGATTGAACTCAGGAGGCAGAGATTGCAGTGAGACTGTGCCACTGCACTCCAGCCTAAGTGACAGAGTAAGACTCTGTCTCAAAAAAAAAAAGAAAAAAAAAAGAAGTTACCTTTTGTACATTTTCCAAGCCCACTATGGTAAACATATAACTGAAGAAAACATTAAAAGTTGTGAAAATAAAAATAAGCAGGGAGGTTTTGGTTGTTTGTCTTTAACTATTGTACCCTGGACTGATCTGCTGGTGAGAATATAAATTGTCACGACCTTTCTGGAAAGCACTGTGGCCACTTATATATCAAGAACACTTGGTAGATTGCGTGCAAGATGTGAGATTCAGGCACCAAGATTCACTGCAAAAGTGCCCAACAGTTGAACATGGTGGGATCAACTACCTTCCCCATCATGTGACGGGAGTATTCAACTGTGTCCAGTACACAACACCATGACATGACCATGGGGAGTAGACACACGATGTACAGATGACATGAGACATAGGGAATGTGGGATGCAGGATGATGCATGAGTATCATAGAAAGGGAGTGCTGGGAAGAGGCCCACGGGGGGCAGCCAAGTGCTTTGTGCTCTTCATACTTCTCTCAATCTCCTCCAAATGGTGTCAGGATCCCATGTGACCTTCATCAACATGGAAAAACAAAAACAAAACAAGAAATCTTTAGGAAGCATTTTTAACCGTATGGGAAATGCTTATGACAAATGAAAAGGAGGGATTCCATGGGATTTTTCCCTCTTCATCCTCTGCTGCATTTTTCATACACTCTGCAGTTCTTGTGCATCTGGTTTTACAATCCAGGAGAAAGGAGAGGTGCAGGGTGGCAGAAAAGGCAACTCACGGGGACTGTGCCCCGCCAGCCATCTTCCAGTCAGCGTACCCAGCCACCCGCACCCTGATTGGGAAACTACCAGCTTGGACTTCCCTGCCACAGGCAAAAATGCTCTCTTATGTTGTATTCACGCTTTTATATATGTAGTTTTGAGTAAGAAAAAAAGGCCCATTTTGAAGCTCCACAGGTTCAAGAAGTCCCTTTGCCCTGGGGCCTCAGACCTTACACTCTCTCAGGTGCTCATGGCAGCTCACCCTGGAGACTCCAGGGAGGGGGGCTGTAGCCCCTCAGCATCCTCCAGGGTCTTGGGCTGGGGTCTGTGGGAGGAGAGGCTAAGTTTATCCGGGATGAGGGTAAAGAGGAGGTCTTAGCAGAAGGCACCAGAGGTTCATGGGTGTGTCTGGGGTCTATATGGGGGCTGACGGAAAACCTGGGCCAATGTGGGGGTGCCTGAGCTGATGAGAGTCCAGGACTGATGGGGGGTCACTTCTGGAAGATGAAGAGGGCCTGCGATGATGTGGAGGGGACTGAGGTCTACATGGCTGGTGAGGAGGATCTGGGCCCCCCATGGGCAATGCTATGGTGGCCCTGGGGTCCTAGAGGTCTACTTTGGTGGGAGTCTGGGATTAATGCTGGGGATGTGTGTGTGTGAGAGTGTCACTTGGAGGGCTCAGTGCCTGTGGAAGGGCCAGGTTCACCTGACATGAGCACTGAGATCTGCAGCCCGAGCCCCAAATTCTATTGTGGGGATGGGCCAAAGGGCTTTGCCGCTGATGGCCGATGCTTAGTGACATAGTAGACATGTTCCCTGCGACAGTCAGTGAATGGCTCTGGCTCTGAGAAGGGGGCTTAGAGTGGGGAGGGCGTTGGGAGCTTAGGATGCCACTCGGGGGAGCTCCATAATAAATGGGCTGGGGAAGTGTGCACTGGGAACACGGGGGAGGGGCAGCGACAACGGCTGGTCGGGTTGGGGATGGCTCGCGGCGGCTCCTCAGGAGGGAGACGGGCGGGGGCGGGGGGGGAGCTTGTAGGGAGGGAGACGGGTCGGGGGCTGCTGTTCCAGTGGGGGATGGGCCCGGGGAGGTGGTAGGGAGGGAGATGGGTCCGGGGCAGCTGTTCAGGAGGGAGATAGGTCACGGGATGCCGATCAGGTGTAGAAGAGAGAACTTGGACGCGGCAGAGCGGTGTCTGGGTGGAAAAAGGGGATACGTAGAGGGGCTTCGGCCTCAAACTGACAGGCGGATGCCAACGGGGGTCGGGGTCCCTGAGGAAGGGGCGGCCCTAGCCCCCAAGTGCCCCGCGCCGCGTGGCCTCTAGCCTTCCCCTCCCCTCCGGCGACCTCAGGACTCCGGACCGGCTCTGGAACCCCGCCCCGGTCCGCCCCCGCCCGGGCCCTCCTCCCCCGACGCGCGCCCCTGGCCCGCAATCCCGAGCCAGCTCCCGCCGACACGACGCCGCGCCACTCCCGGGTGGGCGTCCCGATGGACGCTCTGGCGGGCGGAGGGACGGATGGGCCGCGGCGGACTCACCGCGCGCGGGCTTCGCTCGGGCCTGGGCCGCTCAGTCATGGCGACCCCTGGGCTGGCGAGCGCGCCCAACGCCGCGGGCGGACCCCATCCCGGCTCCCCGCGCGCCGCGGGCGGCCGCCATTGGTCCGCTGGAGCGCGCCGAGCGTCGGCGACATGTCACGCGCCGCGGGACTCCCGGGCAGGGGCGGGGCTGTGACGCACGAGGCGGCCGGGGCCAGTCAGAAGCCGCCTGGAATGAGCGCCCCGCCCCCGCCGTGCCCTCCAGTAACCTCCGGCCGCGGTTACGGTCGCCTTGGCAACGGGTCCCGCAGCGTAGGGGGCGCTGCTAGGGGATGTGGAGAAGGGGGCGGCTGCGGGGATGCGCATGTACGATGCGGCCGCTGGGCAAAACGAGGACGTTCTAGACACGCAACCGTTTTTTACAGTATCCGAGTAGTATGTGAAAACATTGTTTTTAATATAAATATGTTTAGTAAGATTATGTCCCAGACTAGGATCGCCAGACTTAGCAAATAAAAATACAGGACGTCGGCCGGGCGCGGTGGCTCACGCCTGTAATCCCAGCACTTTGGAAGGCATAGGCAGGCGGATCACGAGGTCAGGAATTGGAGACCAGCCTGACCAATATGGTGAAACCCCGTCTCTACTAAAAATACAAAAATTAGCTGGGCGTGGTGGCGCATGTCTGTAATCCCAGCTACTCAGGAGGCTGAGGCAGGAGAATCACTTGAACCGGGGAGGAGGAGGTTGCAGTGAGCCGAGATCACTCCATTGCACTCCATCCAGCCTGGGTGACAGAGCGAGACTCCGTCTCAAAAAAAAAAAAAAAAAAAAAAAAGGAAAAGGAAAAAAAAAAGAAAGCTCAGTTATATGTAAACTGAAGAAAAACAAGTAGGCCGGGTGCGGTGGCTCACGCCTGTAATCCCAGACTTGGGAGGCTGAGGCAGGCGAATCACCTGAGGTCGGGTATTTGAGACCGGCCTGGCCAACATGGTGAAATCCCATTTCTATCAAAAATACAAAAATTAGCCAGGCATGGTGGCGCGTGCCTGCAATCCCAACTACTTGGGAGGCTGAGGTAGGAGAATGGCTTGAACTGGGGAAGCAGAGGTTGCAGTGAACCGAGACCTGCCAACACACTCCAGCCTGCTCTGGGCAACAGAGTGAGACTCTGTCTCAAAAAAAAAAAAAAAAAAAGAAGAAGAAAAACAAGGATTAGTATCAATGTGTCCTATATTTCATATACTTTAACGAAACATTACATAAGTACATTTCATATACATGTTTTAATATTGTCTACAATGTAACCATGTGCCAGAATAGTAGGATTCCACATATATTCTGTTTGTATCTGAAAATCAGGTGGGGGTGAGATCATGATGCAAGGAGGGTCCTCAGCTCTGGGACTGAGCTCAGGGTAGGTTAAGCTGCCCATTGCTGAAGAAGCAGCAGGAGAGTGTGAGCTAAGGAAGGAGAGGAGGACCCACCTCCAGGGGCCTGGGCCTGACCACCATGCATCTGCTGAACAGCTCTTTATTGAGGGCCTATATGTAACAGGCACTGTTCTGGACACTGGGGTGGGAGCACGACAGTGAGAGGGACTGATAGGGCTTTAGCCCCTTGGAAGCCCATGTTCATGGGGCAAACGCCAGTAAACAAAGCAGATGCTTCACGGAAATATAAATACCTAGAAGAAAATAAAACACGGCCTGGAGATTAAGAGTCCCAGGAGTGGCCGGGCGCGGTGGCTCAGGCCTGTAATCCCAGCACTTTGGGAGGCGGAGGGGGACGGATGACGAGGTCAGGAGATGGAGACCATCCTGGCTAACAGGGTGAAACCCCGTCCCTACTAAAAATACAAAAAATTAGCCGGGCGTGGTGGCGGGCGCCTGTAGTCCCAGCTACTTGGGAGGCTGAGGCAGAAGAATGGCGTGAACCCGGGAGGTGGAGCTTGCAGTGAGCCAAGATCGCGCCCCTGCACTCCAGCCTGGGTGACAGAGCGAGACTCCATCTCAAAAAAAAAAAAAAAGAGAAAGAAAAAAGAACTTTCATTTCCTATATGATCCAGTCATTCAACTCCTAGGCATTTATCCAACAAGAAAGGAAGTGTGTGTCCTTAGGAAGACTTGTACACGAATGTTCACATAAGTTTATTTTTATTTATTTTTATTTTTTTATTTTTTTGAGACGGAGTCTTGCTCTGTCGCCCGGGCTGGAGTGTAGTGGCCGGATCTCAGCTCACTGCAAGCTCCGCCTCCCGGGTTTACGCCATTCTCCTGCCTCAGCCTCCCGAGTAGCTGGGACTACAGGCGCCCACCACCTCGCCCAGCTAGTTTTTTGTATTTTTTAGTAGAGACGGAGTTTCACAGTGTTAGCCAGGATGGTCTCGATCTCCTGACCTCGTGATCCGCCTGTCTCGGTCTCCCAAAGTGCTGGGATTACAGGCTTGAGCCACCGCGCCCGGCCATAAGTTTTTTTAACAGCCCCAAATAGAAACAGCTCACATGTCCAGCGTGATTAACAATTGTGGTGCATCCATGAGATGGAACACCACTCAGCAATAGAAGGAATGAGCTACTTACATATGCAACAAAATGGATAATCTCAAAATAATTATGCTGAGTAAAATAAGCCAGATCACAAAAGAGTACACTCAAATGTGTCACTGCATTTATATACAAGTGTTAGAAAATCCAAACTAATCTATATATATAACAGAAAGATTGGCGGTGGTTTGAAAGCAGGGCAGAGGGGCGTGGAATGCTGAACGGAGGGGCTTCAAGAGCCCTGGGAAACCAGAGCTAGTGATGGTTTTGTGGGTTTAGGTATTTGTCAAAACGCATGCAGGCGACCGCAATGGGAGGGAGTGCGGGCGGGTGCACAGCTGGAGGCCTCCGGGGCTGGAGGAGGCGCTTGCCGTCTGGCAGGGTTCCCCTGTCATCTGCTGGGCGCCGAGCCCAAGCGGCGCGTTACCCAGGTAACCCGCGTGGACGCTGAGGCTCGCGGTCGCTGTGACCGGCTTCTGGTTTTCTGGTCGTCTGGTCTTTCTGGGCGGGACCGAACGAGGTGAGGCAGCCCAGGCCGCAGAATGAGCCACCGTCGTCTGGTATTTTGATGCCAAGGAACGGGAGGCAGCCAGACGAGCATCAGCGTCAGGGCGGAAAGGAGCCTGTGCCCTGGGGAGAGTCACTGCCTCCTGCCGGCATCCCAAGCCCGCCCGCTTCTCCGGCCTAGAATGCGGAGTGAGTCTCCCACCCCTTTGGCCACCGCACTTTTGCACTGGGCCGCCGCTGCTTGGGCTGGGTGAAAGGTGCCGAGAGGAGCATGGGTGTGGAAGTCCTGTCAGCTAGAAATAAAAGTTTACCTCAGGGCTCCAAGACAAAAAATCTTACAACGTTACTCACTTCAAACATGTGCAGTTTATCTGCAGTGTGTAATTACACTACAATTAAGTTGATTTAAAAAAAAAAACACAAAAACTTAGAATAGGTAGGATACTATTTTTAGGACCTAGATGTAGTTGGGATCTTGAAAGTAATACATAAAACACAAGTTATGAAAGAAAAAATATTTCTAAAGAATCTTTTTCTTCAAAAGACACCATGGATGAGGTAAAAGGCAAGTCCAGGCTGGGCATGGTGGCTCACACCTGTAATCCCAGCACTTTGGGAGACCAAGGCGGGCGGATCACTTGAGGTCAGGAGTTTAAGACCAGCGTGGCCAACATGGCCAAACCCCATCTCTACTAAAAATAGAAAAATTAGCCAGGCGTGGTAGCGCACACCTATAATCCCAGTTACTCAGGAGGCTGAGGCAGAATCGCTTGAACCTGGGAGGCGGAGGTTGCAGTGAGCCAAGATGGTACCCTTGCACTCCAGTCTCCCATAATAGGTGCATCCAAGATGACGGTGTGGTCCTGCCTCTGCCTATTCACAGAAGAGAATAGGGTGCTGCCCAGAACACTAGGTAACTGGAGTGGGAGGGAGCTTGGGCCAGAGGGGAACAGTATCTCCATACACTTGCAACTAATTTCCTACCCATCAAGGCCCTTGGTGAATAGCTCTGTATTGAGAGGCCTCCTTTATGTCCTGACTTGTTCTGGACATTACGGGCTATATTGCCCCTTATGATGCAAAACCTTGAACCTACGGTCTGTTGGCTCTACCTTTAAAGTATCAGCATGTTCCCAATCCAGCCACTGATCACCAATCTCATCCAAGTGGCTATCATCTCCCACCTAATTACTACATTGTTTCACACATCACTCCACTGCTTCCCTTGGTTAGTTGACTCTCCAGAGGCTAGAGCCCATCAATGGTCTACTCAGAACCCTGCCAGAGCCCCCATGGTGCCTTCAGCTTTCTCTACCATCTGGCCCCCTTATTGCCTCACTGTGTTGTTCCTGCAGCTGACTAGGCAGGCCTTACACCAGGGGGTTTGTTTTAGCTCTTCCCTCCGGTATCTGCATCCCTTTTTTTTTTTTTTGAGATGAAGTGTTGCTCTGTCACCCAGGCTGGAGTGCAGTGGCACCATCTTGGCTCACTGCAAGCTCTGCCTCCCAGGTTCACGCCATTGTCCTGCCTCAGCCTCCCGAGTAGCTGGGACTACAGGCGCCCACCACCACACCTGGCTAATTTTTTTTGTGTGTGTGTGTTTTTTAGTAGTAGAGACGGGGTTTCACCGTGTTAGCCAGGATGGTCTCGATCTCCTGACCTCGTGATCCGCCCGCCTCGGCCTCCCAAAGTGCTGGGATTACAGGTGTAAGCCACTGCGCCCAGCCGTCTACATCCATTTCCTTCCAGTCCTTGCTCAGATGTCACCTCAATGAAGTGACTCTGACTCACCCTCAGCACCTCATTTAATACGGCAACTTGCCCTTCCCATCTGGGCACTACATCACCCACACTCTTCTTTTTCTTTGTTCCAAAGTTGTTGCCTTCTAACTACTCTTTTTTTTTTTTTGAGACGGAGTCTCGCTCTGTTGCCCAGGCTGGAGTGCAGTGGCCGGATCTCAGCTCACTGCCAGCTCCACCTCCCAAGTTTATGCCATTCTCCTGCCTCAGCCTCCCGAGTAGCTGGGATTACAGGCGCCCGCCACCTCGCCCGGCTAGTTTTTTGTATTTTTTTAGTAGAGACGGGGTTTCACCATGTTTGCCAGGATGGTCTCGATCTCCTGACCTCGTGATCCACCCGTCTCGGCCTCCCAAAGTGCTGGGATTACAGGCTTGAGCCACCGCGCCCGGCCTCTAACTACTCTTTAACTTACTTATGTTTATTGTTTATCTCGTGCTTCTGTAAGTGCGGCGTTTATTTTTTTCACTTTAGGGCCTGGCACAGAGCAGGTGCTTCATAAATGTTTGCTGATGATTGAGTGATGTATGATCCTTCTCTTGGGAAAGTCATTTCCTCAGTTGGCTTCCAGAGGATGAAGCACTTCTTGAGAGGCCTTCATCTTGCTGCTGTCTCCAGGGAAGGGGCAATTCAAGGGCGAAAACCCTCTCTCACTGGTCTTACCTGTCCCCCACCAGGGGCCAACAGCTTCATAGCCTCTCACTTCTGGGCTGAGAAGTGGAAGCCTGAGGCAGCACCTTCCTCTCTGTTCCCTAGTGCTTCCAAGTTCCCCAGTACCCAGTGACACCCCTGTGAGACAGTGGAGCTGGGCTTTTCTTCCAACCTTCCTCTTCCTATTGCTTCTCTCCTCTTCTATCCCTCCTACCTTTTAATTCATCCAACCGTTATCACGCAGGAGATACTTACAGAAGCTGGGGCTACAAATGTGGAAGCAAAAGACACCCCCTTTTTTTTTTCACATTTTAATCGAAATACAGTGTAATTACATTACAGTACACTACTAAGTATACAGCTTGGTGAATTCTTAACACGCATATACCTGTGTAACCACCACCCAGATCAAGATGTAGAACATTTCCAGGCCCCAGAAGACCCCCTTGTACCTCTTTAGTCAACACCGCCACCCCCAGGGGTAAGTACTTCTTTCACCATGGATTACTTGCCTGTTCTTGAACTTCATATAAATGGAATTATACAGTATTTATCACTATACCTGTGATAATGCAATATTGTTGTGTGGATATGTGGCTAATTATTATTATTATTATTATTTGAGATGGAGTTTCGCTCCTTTTGCCCAGGCTGGAGTGGAGTGGTGCAAGCTCGGCTCATCGTAATCTCCGCCTCCCGGGTTCAAGCAATTCGCCTGCCTCAGCCTCCCGAGTAGCTGGGATTACAGGCATGCACCACCACCCTGGCTAATTTTGTATTTTTAGTACAGATGGGGTTTCTCCATGTTGGTCAGGCTGGTCTTGAACTCCCGACCTCAGGTGATCTGCCTGCTTCGGCCTCCCAAAGTGCTGGGATTACAGGAGTGAGCCACCGCACCCGGCATGGCTAATTATTTTTATTGCTAAGTAGTAATCCATTAAACTGATGTATCAAAATTTCTTTATTCATTCTCTTGGTAACAAGACATTTGGATTATCTCCTGGTTTGGACTGTCATCAATAATGCCACTGTAAGCATTCTTGTACATATCTTTTAGCAGACAGATGTTTTCCTTTCTTTTGAACAAACAAGAGTAGAATCTCTAGATCATAGTACAGGTTTATGTATAATTTTATAAGAAATTGTCAAACTTTTTTCCAAAGTGACTGTACCACATTATACTCCCATCAGCAGGGTATGAGAATTCCAGTTGGCACCATGTCGTCCCATTTGATGCTGTCAGTATTTTTATTTTTGGTCATTCTAGTGGATGTATAGTGGCAACATCCTTTGTTTTAGGGTAAGAATCAGCAATAATAAAAAAAGAATCTATGTAGCAATTACCTTGCCCTTTGTTTATACAGAACAGTTCCAGCTCCTTTACTGGACTAAGATCTAAAACCCCAACTCTGATTACATTTACCTCACCCCTTCCTATCTCAGGAGTTGTCTTAGTCCATTTGTGCTGCTATAATAGAATACCTGAGACTGCGTAATTTACAAAGAAATGTACTGCCTTCCGGTCTGGAGACTGGGAAGTCCAACATCAAGGTGCTGACATATTTGGCGATGATGATTTCAAGATGGTGCCTTGGACACTGCATTCTCACATGATAGAAGGTAAAGGGGAGGGTGGTGGAGGGGTAGGGGTGGAGGGAGAGAAAGAAAGAGAAAGAGAGAGAGAAAGAGAAAGAGAGAGAAAGAGCATGCAAGTACACGCAGAATCTCTCCATGAGGCTTTTTTTTTTTTTTTTTTTTTTGAGAGGGAGTCTCGCTCTGTCGCCCAGGCTGGAGTGCAGTGGCCAGATCTCAGCTCACTGCAAGCTCCGCCTCCCGGGTTTACGCCATTCTCTCGCCTCAGCCTCCCGAGTAGCTGGGACTACAGGCGCCCGCCATCTCGCCCGGTTAATTTTTTGTATTTTTTTAGTAGAGACGGGGTTTCACCGTGTTAGCCAGGATGGTCTCGATCTCCTGACCTCGTGATCCACCCATCTCGGCCTCCCAAAGTGCTGGGATTACAGGCTTGAGCCACCGCGCCCGGCCACTTCCATGAGCCTTTTACAATGGCATTGTTGATGAAGAGTCAAACCCTGTAAAATATTTGAAGAGATTTACTCTGAGCCAAATATGGTGACCAATGGCCCCAGACACAGCTCTCAGGAGATCCTGAGGACATGCCCAGGGTGGTTAGGGTACAGCTTGGTTTTACACATTTTAGGGAGACATGAGACATCAATCAATACATATAAGATGTACAATGGTACAGAGAGTTTCCAGGTTATAGGCAGATTTAAAGATTGCTGATTGGCAATTGATTTAAAGAGTTATTGTCAATAGAAAGGAATGTCTGGGGTTGTGGAGCTCAAGGTTTTATCATGCAGATGAAACCTCCAGAGATAATAGACTGTAAATGTTTCTTATCAGACTTAAAGAGTCTGTTCTATCACTAATTCCAGAAGGGAGGAGGGTATAATGAGGCAAGTCCAGCTTCTGCTTCCCATTATGGCCCGAACTCATTTTTCAGGTTACCTTTGGAATGCCCTTGGCCAAGGTCTATTCATATAGTTGGGGGGGGTGCTCATAATTTTATTTTTTGGTTTACAACATTAATCCATTCATGACGGCAGAGCCTCATGACCTACATAAATCCCATTAGACCCTGCCTCCCAATATTACTGCACTGGGGATTAAGTTTCAACATGAATTTTGGAGGGGATAAAAACATTAAAACCATAGCAGGGGTGTTTTTCTTCATCGGTTTCCTGACACCTTTAGGTCAAAGGTCTCTCTCTCATTTGAGTGCTCTCTCAAAAGTGAACAGAGCTACCTTATCTCTCTTTAGAATATGAATTCTAGTCTTATATGAACATTGAGGTTCGTGTAGCAGGTATTAGGTGATTGCCTATCACAAAACTTAGCTTCTGTACGAGACAATCAGTTATGACTTTAGATATTGATATGAAGAAAATAAATAGGGTAATGTGACTGAGAATTAGGGAGGATGAGTCACAGCTGGCTGTTATCAGGGTGTGACATCTGTGCTGAAATCTGAATGAAGAAAAGAAAACCCTGTGGCTGTACAAGGAAGATTCCAGAAGAGGAAACAATACATATAAAGGCCCTGAAGCAGGAATGGGCTTACCCTGTTTGAGGAATGGTTGGAGTCAGCAGGAGTGACAGGAGATGAGCTTGAGGGACTGAGGTGGGGTGTGGGATAGGAACGAGGCTAGTCCTGCTGAGTTTTCCAAGCTGCGAGTTGGAGTTTGGATTTTACTCTAACTACTTGGGAAGTCAGTGCAGAATGTGAGGCAGGGACCTGATGTGATATCCTAAAAGTGCCCTTGGCTGCCTGCCGGAGGATGAGCTGTAGGGGGCTGAGTGGAAGCGGAGAAATACTCCTCTTATTTCTGTCACTCTTCCTTCTCCAGCGTCTCTTTCTCTGCTTGAGCCTGAGATGGAAATTGTGGCTGTATCATCCATAGATTGCTTTCCTCTCAGTGCCCACTCTGCCTGGGTTCACCTTCCTGCCAGCTGGGGCCTGTCCCAATACCTTGCCCCTTCCACCTTACCTCTCTCTTAGTCCTCTCCCTTGAATTCAGCCTGTTCTACTTGAACTTTTCCTCTCCCTCTGAAAGGGCTACTCCCCTTTGCCCACCCACAGTGAGTGCCAACACCACCCAACAACAAAAGCTCAACCCACAGGCCTGCTTTTTAAAATGATCCTCCATTACCGTAGAAATATCTTCAAGATCTCTCTTGCCCACTGCTCACTCAAGTCCAGCTTCCTAAATGGCCATGCTTTGGTATCACCACCTACAGTCCCTCAGTCTCTTCTTTTTTTTTTTTTTTTTTTGAGACAGAGGCTCGCTCTGTTGCCCAGGCTGGAGTGCTGGAGTGCAATGCCTTGATCTTGGCTCACTGCCACCTCCATCTCCTGGGTTCACGCGATTCTCCCGACTCAGCCTCCCAAGTAGCTGGGATTACAGGCAACCACCATCATGGCCGGCTAATTTTTGTATTTTTGTAGAGACGAGGTTTTACCATGTTGGCCAGGCTGGTCTCATATTGTGACCTCAGGTGATCCACCGCCTTGGTCAAAGTGCTGGGATTACTGGTGTGAGCCACTGTGCCCAGTCTATTGAGACAGGATGTTGTTCAGGCTGGAGTGCAGTGGGGCCATCTTGGCTCACTACAGCCATGACCTCCCAGGCTGAAGTGACTCTCCCACCTCAGCCCCCAGAGTAGCAGGGACTATAGATGCCTGCCACCACACTCAGCTAACTTTTGTATTTTTTGTAGAGACAAGGTTTTGCCACATTGCCCAGGCTGCTCTCAAACTCCTAGGCTCAAGTGATCTTCCCACCTCAGCCTCCCAAAGTGCTGAAATTACAGGAGTGAGCCACCACACCCAGCGCTTTTTTTTCCTTGCACGTTCATTGAGCACCTACCCTGTGATAGGTATGGAGGTGTTCAAGACAAGACTTGTTTGTAGCCTGTGAGGATCCACACCTACAGAGGATGACAGGGAAGAAATGTGGTAAAAGTGGCTCAGGAGTGGGGTGTGTGTTTGTGTGTGTGCATGGGTTTCAGAGAAGCAAAGGGTCAGCTCTATTAGAAAGGGGAGAGATGGCCCCAGATCAGGTGTTGACTGATGCAGGACATTTACACTGGATATGGAACAAATGGAAGAGGTTGTCTAGACAAAGGAAAGAGTGTGTGCAAAGGCTTAGGATTATGTTAGGAGATAAGTAACTGGCTTAAAGTTGCTGGAATGGAGAGTGTCAGAGAGCAACAAAAGTGGGAGGAGAAATAGGAGTGACGAGAGATACAGCTTTTATAATGAAGTTACAGAGACCCTTGAAAGATTTTAGGCAAGGAAGTAGTGAGGTTACATGTGAATTTTAACAAATTAGGCAGCTAATATAAAGAAGGGACTGGGCCAGGCGCAGTGGCTCATGCCATCTCTACTAAAAATACAAAAAATTTGCTGGGCGTGGTGGCAGATGCCTGTAATCCCAGCTACTTGGGAGGCTGAGGCAGGAGAATCACTTGAACCCGGGAGGCAGAGGTTGCAGTAAGCAGAGATCACGCCATTGCACTCCAGCCTGGGCAACAAAAGCAAAACTCTGACTAAAAAAAAAAAAACAAAATAATAAGTAAAAATGTGCAAGCAGCAAGCAGTGGGTGCATGAAAAGTGGGTCTCTCACTGAGGTGCTGAGTAAGTGAAGACAACCAGCCCAGATCAGACCCTAGGAGCAGTGGGAATGAGGGTGGACAAAATAGACGAGGAGAGTGAGGAGCACAGGGACTGGGCATGGGGAGGGGAGTGAGCAAGGAAGCTCTGGGTTAGAGTCATCCTTAACAGAGGTGAGGAGGTGGCTCTGTGAGGACCCCAAAGGGGCGTCAATGGGCTCTGCCAAGGGGATCCTCCAGGATCAGGCTGGGGGTCAACACCTCAGGCTCCTTCATTTTTAGCCTCTCTGTTTGTGTTTTTCAATGGCAGCCGCCAAGGCAGAGAGTCCTTAGCCCTGCTCCCTGCTCTATTTCCCAGCGCCTCTCCATATGTGTGTGTGTGTGTATATATATATGTATACATTTTTTTTTTTTGAGATGGAATTTTGCTCTTGTTGCCCAGGCTGGAGTGCAATGGCACAATATCGGCTCACTGCAGCCTCCGCCTCCTAGGTTCAAGCGATTATCCTGCCTCAGCCTCCCGAGTAGCTGGGTACAGGTGCCCGCCACCACGCCCAGCTAATTTTTGGTATTTTTCGTAGAGACGAGGTTTCATCATGTTGGCCAGACTGGTCTTGAACTCCTGACCTCACGCGATCCACCCGCCTTGGCTTCCCAAAGTGTTGCGATTACAGGCGTGAGTCACCACCCCCGGCCTTTTTTTTTTCTTAAGGCCGGGTCTTGTTCTGTTGCCCAGGCTGAAGTGCAGTGGTGCGATCCTAGCTCACTGCAACCTTGACCACCCGAGCTCAAGCAATCCTTCCACCGCAGCCTTCTGAGTAGCCGGGACTACGGGCGCGCGCCATCACACCGGGCTAATTTTTGTGTTTTTTTGTAGAGATGGGGTCTCGCTATGTTGCCCAGGGTGGTGTCGAACTCCTGAACTCAATCGATCCTCCCGCCACAGCTTCCCAAAATGCTGAGATTACAGGAATGAGCCACCGCGCCCGAACCGCTCCATACATATTGATACAGGAAAACTCACAGGATGCGTCGCTGGTAATCCATGCTCCCATAAAGGCTGGCCTCTGGAAAGAGACCTGGGAACGAGCCCTGACGTTCTCAGCCGTGGGGCTTCACAGAGAGGGGTACCTCGAATTAGGTTTCTTATCTTAAATAAAGAGAATAACAGCAACCACTTTTTCACAATCTTGCGAACGCCAAATGGAAGGATCCCTCCAGAGCGCTGAGAACTCGCCGAGCTCCTCCCGGGAAACCCGGGATCACGAGGCGCCATTTTGCGGACGGGCAAACTGAGGCCCGCGGCGCCGCGACTTACCCAGGCCCTTTTGCAGTGGGAGGCGGCGGTGGAGGAGGGTGGTCTGGGGCCGGGACAACAAAGTCCACCCTGCCGCCGGCTTCCACGCAGCTGCCAGAATGGTCCTTACCCCGCCCAAGTAGGGCGGTGCGAGGCGGGGCAGCCCAGGCAGCGGTCATGGTGGCGCAGTTGCCCGACGCCGGAAGTGCCCGCCTGAAACTCCAGCTCCCAGCAGACCCCGCGGCGCGCCCCGGTCGAAGCCGGGGGAGCAGCCGCCATTGTCCGCGGCTGAGGCGAGGCCTTTGCTCGGGCTGTGGGGCTGCTGTAGCTGCGGGGCTCGGGGGTCGGGAGAGCCGGCGGGGAAAGGCGGCGCTAGGGCGGGTCCTGCGCCTGCCCTTTCCGCGCCGGCTTTGCGCCCCCGTTGCCTTCGGCTCTCCAGCCAGCAGCCTGCCTCCGGCCTCCCGCCTCCGGGCGCTCTTCCTTGTCTGGCCGGACGGGCCTGGGTGAACTCTGCAACGTCGGCTCCGCGCGCCTTTGTCCCCGAGGCCGCGCCTGGAGCTCCCAAGCGCACTGCTGGCCCGGACCTCGGCGCGGGACAAAAGCCAAACCCCCCAGGCGAAGCGACCCCGAGCCTGCTGCGCCGCTTTCAAGGGGGACCGGCGGCTGCAAGCCAGGTGAGGCCGGGACGAGCTTCTGCAGCGTCGCGGCCGCGTCGGTCTTGCGGAGGAAATTTGGGTCGGGAGCTCTGGAAGCAGGTGATAAGGATGCTTCCGAGGCCATTGATGGGACGAATAACCCCGTTCATTCCCCAGCCGGCGTTTCTCCCCCCGCCAGTTCACACAAAGCACTGTGAAGGACGTCAGACCGGGGTTGGAAACAGCTCCGGGTTCCCTTAAACATGCAGCGACGGTGGCGGTCACTGTCAAGTTGCAAATAACGGTGCAAAATACGGTTTGCATTCTGCGTTTTCGCGCTGATTCCGGTGCTCCTGAGGCCCACTGTGTGTTCTGGTGCTTTATACACATACCCAGGAATCCAGTCGAGAGGTTGCTGACTTGTACAAAGATCTGGAACCTGAGGAGTTAGGGGTCTGGGCGCCAGGCCCATCCCTAAGTCCTCCACACACACACAAGCTTAGGCTTAGTAAATCTTGGACGTGAATTTCTTTTGGAGGTGGGATTAAATTTGCATAACGTTCACCACTTGAACCACTTAAAAGTGTGTAATACACTGGTTTTATTGTATATTAATAAAATTGTGCAGCCATCCCCATTATCTAATTTTAGAACATTTCATCACCCCACAAAGAAACCCTTGTTCCCATTAAACAGTCACTCCCCGTTTCATTTTTCCCCCCAGCTCTAGGCAACCACTAATATATGAGGATTGCAAGTTGATTTTACAATAACTGTTGTCAACCCAAAAGTTCCATTTGTGTGGTGACTGGCTGTCTCTTGGGAATGGCTGACAAATTTGTACCCTCATTCAGGATCATGCTTTTTTCCAGCTTATGCAAATTACCCTTCATTTCTCTCCAGGAATTGTGTTACTTTTTTGACATGTAAATTCTCTTTTCTGATGATGCTCCTTACAAGTTTCTTTGTCGCTTCTGTGGATGGATTCCCTTCTTTGTTCCCACTTGGTCTTCTGTGAGAAAGGACTAGTTTTGTCTTTTTTCACTTTTGTCACTAGGTTGGAATTTGCAGTATTCCTGAGCAGGTGCCTGGTCAATCAGTCCTCAGGATGGCAGCCATCAACCCATGGGCCTCCTGGGGTGAGTCCAAATTGTGTTTCTTCTGGGCCTCCCCCAACATTAGCTGCTGAAGTCATGGGTCAGAGCTGGGACAAGCTGAGGACTTTTGAGGATGGAAGGGGCTCTATCTTGGTACAAAATTAGAACTGATTGGTGGTAAAGGAGGAAAATTGTTGGCATAAAAGACACTAACTTTTATGTGTTTTATAGTCATCTCCTGAGAGGTGTCATTAGTTTTAAGAGATTTTCTGGTGGTTTATGGGGTTTCCTAAACAACAGTAATACATATAAGAAAATATTGTCTCTACTGCTCCCATATATATTTTTAGCTTTGTTGTTTTTACTTATATAGCATTGGTTGGTAACTTTAAAAGTGTTAAGTAATAGCGACTCACCTGTGCATCGCCTGTGTGAATCCAGCTTATGTTGGATTTTTTTACATGCCTTTGGGCTCTGTTTATGGAATTTTGTAGTGCCCATTAGCAAGTCAGTCTCCTCTTGTATTTTGTCGCCTGGAATCGCTAGGTTTGGTGTCACAGTCCTAACCTGCTCCTTCTGTGCAGGTGCCCTTACGGACCAGTCTTGGGGGATGACGGCTGTTGACCCATGGGCCTCCTGGGGTGAGTCAAGAGCCCGGTCAGCTGTGGGCTGCCATATTGTGGCCTCTCGCTGTAGTGCTCTGCCACAGCTGGAGATTAGAATGGGGACCAGGTGGGCTGGGCACGGTGGCTCACGCCTGTAATCCCAGCACTTTGGGAGGCCAAGGCGGGTGGATCACAAGGTCAGGAGATCGAGACCATCCTGGCTAACACCCTGAAACCCCATCTCTACTAAATATACAAAAAGTTAGCTGGGCAAGGTGGCGGGCGCCTGTAGTCCCAGCTATTCGGGAGGCTGAGACAGGAGAATGGCGTGAACCTGGGAGGCAGAGCTTGCAGTGAGCCGAGATCGCACCACTGCAGTCCAGCCTGGGCGACAGAGCCAGACTCCATCTTAAAAAAAAAAAGAATGGAGACCAGGTGGGGCTTTAGGGCAGGTGGTCCAGATCTGTCTCTGTGCAGAGTTGGAGCAAGGAAGAATCAGAAAACTAGTGAGCAATAAGGTGATGGTGACGTCTCAAGATGCATGAGAATTCATGTGTGGCCATTTAGGGTTCAGGCCCAGGAAGGTTGTGACCAGACACTGCTTCTCAGAGATGGTACCTTATAGCACAGGGGGAGCAATGAGAGATTCATGTGTTCAGGTACTTTCCTTACCTTCTCTGAGCCCTAATTCCTTCATCTATAGAATGAGGAAGTGGGTCTCTTGCCTCATTCAAGGGGGAGGGGCAGGGGCTGGTCCTCAGCCCGCCAGAAGGACAGGTGAGCTCCTGGCAGCGAGAGCTGCCTCCATGACTTTTTTCTCGTTTCCTAGCTCTGTGTCCTCAGGATCCTGCCTGGCATGTGGAGGGGAACCTCGAGGAGGGGAGGAGGGCCACTGGGCTCCCAGCAGCCCAGGTTCAGGTGAGATGGGGCTGTTCTGTTCCCAAAGGATGATGTCCAGGTTATCCCTGGTCATCCCAGTTGATGTGGCTCACCAGTTTACAACAGTTGGAGTTTGGGTAGGGAAACAAGCAACTGGAAGTTAATGCTTCCTGAGAGCAGGCAGGGAGAATCAGGCTGTTTTTGGTGCCTCGGAGCCTTGCTCGGAGCCTGGCCTTGCGGACCAGCCTGTCCACAGTGCTGAGCTCCGACTAGCCTGGCCGCTTGTGGGGCATGAGGGGCAGCCCTTTTGGCTGGCAGCCCCACTTCTCTCTTGCCACCTTCACTCATGTCTTTAGCACCTGATTTAGGCTTATGCTGTGCAGTGCCTGCTGTGAGGGGAACAAGGACAGGTGTGAGCCTCCACCCTGAGGAGCTCCCAGACCCTTTTCCAGGGTTATTCACTCAGCTGAGGACATCTCACGGCCTACCTGGAGCCACACATGCAG
Source organism: Trachypithecus francoisi (assembly GCF_009764315.1). Taxonomy (NCBI): domain Eukaryota; kingdom Metazoa; phylum Chordata; class Mammalia; order Primates; family Cercopithecidae; genus Trachypithecus; species Trachypithecus francoisi. Next base: position 13,279,371 of record NW_022681457.1, on the reverse strand, counting down.
TGTGGGATGTGAGAAACCTGAGACGGGTGGGGTAGGCCCGGAGGAGCTCAGTCACCTGATGAGTTGGGAGATGGGACAGAGTCTGTGTGAGGTCAGCTTTTGCTGTGGAGGGAAGGCTGCTTGGGAGACCTGGGCCAAGAGGTAAAAAGAATGCATCAGCCAGTTGGGCACAGCCTGGTGAGTGGGAGTCTGGCCTCCTGCAGCACTACAGGGGTGGGGGTGGCAGGCACACTACGTGACCAGTGTTTGAGTGAGACTGACTCCAGTTAGATTTTAGGCTAGAGAGGCCAGGATGAACCCAGCCAGGCCCTGAATGCCTGCTGCAGAGCCTCAGAAGTCTTGGGATCAGGGGGCACCAGGGTTCGAAATGTGATGATGGGTGTGGAAGAGGAGGGCTGTGGGAAGCAGGCTGGTGTTTCAGGCTTCAGTCTGACCAGGACCTTGGAACTAGGGAGGAGAAGTATAAGGAAATCAAAGCAGGGTCCTTTGTGATTATGGGGACAGGGTGGCTCCTGAGAGAAACAGGACAATGGAGTCACTTAGGAAAGGTATCATCTCTCTGTGCTCCTCCTGCCCAGCCTCCTCACCAGATGCAGCCACTTAAAAAAAATTTTATAATAGCTTTATTGAGATGGTACTGACATACCATAAAGTTTATCCTTTTAAAGTTTATAATTCTGTGGTTTTTAGTATAGTCACAGAATTGTGCAACAATCACCAGTATCTAATTCTAGAACATTTTCATCACCCCAAAAATAAATCCTGTACCCATTAGTAGTCACTCCCTGTCCCCCTACTCCCTCCCAACCACTAGTGTACTTTCTGTTCCTAGGAATTTGCCTATTCTGGACTTTCATAAAAATGGAATCATAATATGGCACAGCCTTTTTTGTCTGGCTTTTTTCACTTAGCATAGTGTTTGCGTTTTCAGGAGTTATCCATGTTGTAGCATTGCGTCAATACTTCTTTTAATGACTGAGGCAGCCATTTTTAACTTCTTGTTTTCAATTTTTTAGAGTTGTCTGTATTTCTAAATGGGAGATTTTTAAAAATTTGTTTTTTCTAATTCATCAAAGTTACATTTACCCTGTTAACTCCCTGCTATGAAAGATGAAGAAAAACAGTTTCATTACCTTTTTTTAGGTCTTTTATTTTTAAATTGAAATAATGAATCCAGCAGATGTGAGATACTTGGATATAAAACGATTTAAAAATCATGTCTCTACTTTGTGCCTCCCCCTGAAATTAAAAAATATTAATGAAACTGCCCACAGTTTCAAATCTGGTGGGTGAAGTATATCATAAGTATGCTGTCCCCACTTGGCAGTGTTGCTATCCCTGGTCCAGATGAGATGGGAAGCAGAAGGGCTTGAACCATATGATGCAAGGTGATTGTTGCCTGGTATCAGAACGTGGGCAGCTATGAGGTGTGCTGCTGTTACACTGTACAGTCATTATTAAATCCTAAAACAGAATCATCAGTAGTGAAGCTAGGCTAACCTGAAAGATGGCCCGTGAATCAGACTCTGAGGAGGAGAAGTTAGCTGTAATAAAACACCGCGAAGAAGCCCTGTTCACCACCATGCTACACTCTGCTGTTAATTTATGCTAGGCTTTCTGAGAATTATCCAAGTTAATGCCGAGAAAATAAAACAGAATTAAAAATAACAACACCCTCCAATGTCTGAAGAGTTGTGATTTCTGATAACATGCTCCTGGCTGGCCCCCCTCCCCACATTTACTTTGGATTTTTTCCTGTGGGAAACTTGGATTTGACTGCTGTGTGTTTTTAACTAAGTGAGATCTTCAGGAATGCAAAAGAACCCTGTGTCCTTTATTGTTCCCTCCGAGATTAAATCTTTATTGAAATAAAGCATTTATCTGGTGAAAACATAAAATGCTGTCATCCCTCATTATCTGAATAGTCCATTCATGGAAGTATGTTCAATAGTGAGGTTTTTACTACAGAAGCCCAGATCCCCTTATTTCTAGAAATAGGGGGAAATAATAATTGTAGTGATAATATCTCATTCCATCTAAAAAACCCCAACCAGCCTGTCCAAATATGGAAGCATTAAAACCCCCCTGTAACAATCCACCTAGGATATCTGCGTAACAAACGTTATGTACATAAAACACCAGTAATAATCTGCACTCATCCTTGGTCAGACTTGAGGATGTGCACAGTCTAGTTCTGTTTTCCTTCTCTGCAGTGAAATCTACCATAGAAGCCATCTGAATTGCCCCGGGTTCCTTGAAGGGGGAGCAGTTGGGTAAGATCTGTTGGCAAACATCTGAGACCCGGCTCAGCACCCTTTGTCTTCTCTCCTTGAGACTCTCACAGGGTTTATATATGTGGCTGGTTTGTTAGCAGATTCCATAAAGTGCTTTAGAATGCCTAGATAAGTGCTTATACGTGTGTACAAAGTGATGTGTGCAAGAATGTTTATGAGAATTTGGGTGAAACACATTTGCAAGTCATCCTAGGATATAATTGGAAAATGCAGATGCAGCTCCTGAGGGTGACCTGTGGAACCGAAGGGTTTGCTCCTCCCTCTAGCAGGACTCTTCTCTCTTTAGCACCCTTACGGTAACCTCAGCATCAGGCAACAGTGAAACCTGCATTTCCTCTCCTATCCTTGAAGGGTCCCTCTCATCTCCACAGCCCGTGAGACTAGGTTCCTGTCTTCCACCATCTCTTCCTTCTGGCCTTTTGGTTTTGCATTTTCCTTTGCAATTCTAGGCTGAAGGTGTTTACTGTGTCCCCTTACCATTCATTTATTTATTTTTATTTTTGAGGCAGAGTCTCATTGTGTTGTACATACTGGAGTGTGGTGGCACGATCTTGGCTTGATGTAGCCTCCCCACCTGGGTTCAAGGGATTCTCATGCCTCAACCTCCCGAGTAGCTGAGATTACAGGCGTGCACCACCACACCCGGCTAATTTTTGTATTTTTAGTGGAGACAGGGTTTCACCATGTTGGTCAGTCTGGCCTCAGACTTCTGACCTCAGGTGATTTGCCTGCCTTGCCCTCTCAAAACGCTGGGATTACAGGCGTGAGCCATTGTGCCCGGTCCCGTTACCATCCTGGAGGTGAGGCCTCCATGATTTGTGGGCCCAGACATGGTTACATGTTCAGCTGGGGGCACCTTTTTTTTTTTTTCCTGCTTTTTAGCCCATGGGGCTTACAGTTTGAAAATGTCCCCTTTTTCATTTCTGAATTTTTTAAAAATTTATTTTAATTTTAATTTTGACAAATTTCATAATTACAGAAGAGTATAAAAAGGTAACAAATGGCATCACCATCAGCGAACAATTATTACTGTTTTGTCATATTTGTTATCTTTTTCTTCTTTTACATAGTACTCTTTGTCTTCACCATTTCTCAGGCAACCACTCATGGATTCAGTTTGTACACAGCTAATTCATTTTCATATGCATACGTAGATGATAAACTATATAGACATAGTCTTTTTCTTTTTTTGAGACAGAGTCTCACTGCATTGCCCATACTGGAGTGCAGTGGGTGATCTCGGCTCACTGCAATCTCCGCCTCCTGGGTTCAAAGGATTCTTGTGCTTCAGCCTCCCAAGTAGCTAGGATTGCAGGCATGTGCCACCATATCTGGCTAATTTTTGTATTTTTAGTAGAGGTGGGGTTTTGTCATATTGGGCAGGCTGGTCTCGAATTCCTGGCCTCAGTGATCTGCCTGCCTCGACTTCCCAAAGTGCTGGGATTATAGGTGTGAGCCCCTGCACCCGGTCAAACACTCTATTTTTTTCCCAGTGATTTTTTTCTACATGTAGTTTTCCTATAGTTTTCTTTTTTCAACTTTGAGGTCCATCCGTGTTGATAGATACAGAGAAGTCAGGCTTGTTCCTTTTGTGCTGCCGAGTGTGTCCATTAGAGAAGTGCACCTCTGTTCATAGTTTCTTTTATGGACAGGTTTATAAATTCCTCTTTCCCCCATTGTTTTTGCTGCTCCAGCCAAAGCTGTGTGAACATTCCTGTAGCTTCACTTTGTGCACGTGTTTATGTAGTTTTTTTTTTTTTTTTTTTTTTGAGGCGGAGTCTCGCTCTGTCACCCGGACTGGAGTGCAGTGGCCGGATCTCAGCTCACTGCAAGCTCCGCCTCCCGAGTTTACGCCATTCTCCTGCCTCAGCCTCCCGAGGAGCTGGGACTACAGGCACCCGCCACCTCGCCCGGCTAGTTTTTGTATTTTTTTTTTTTTTAGTAGAGACGGGGTTTCACCGTGTTAGCCAGGATGGTCTCGATCTCCTGACCTCGTGATCCGCCCGTCTCGGCCTCCCAAAGTGCTGGGATTACAGGCTTGAGCCACCGCGCCCGGCCCTTCTGTGTCTTATTTTAAGAAGTCGTGTGGGCCGGGCGCGGTGGCTCAAGCCTGTAATCCCAGCACTTTGGGAGGCCGAGACGGGCGGATCACGAGGTCAGGAGATCGAGACCATCCTGGCTAACACGGTGAAACCCCGTATCTACTAAAAATACAAAAAACTAGCCGGGCGACGTGGCGGCGCCTGTAGTCCCAGCTACTCTGGAGGCTGAGGCAGGAGAATGGCGTAAACTCGGGAGGCGGAGCTTGCAGTGAGCTGAGATCCGGCCACTGTACTCCAGCCTGGGTGATAGCGAGACTCCGCCTCAAAAAAAAAAAAAAAAGAAGTCTTGTGTTATTTAAAAAGTAATATTTCCCTCTTGTCCTTTTCCTTTATGTTCTCTTTGTGGGCTCTTCTATTAGGTAGTGGACCTCCTGAACAAATTGCCATGTCTCTGATCTCTTTATATTCCATGTCCTTTTCTTGGCGGAGTTTGGGGGTGTGATGATCATGTTCTCACCACAGCAGAACTCTCTAGGGCCTCCTGAACTAATTGCTATGTCTTCTAGTCTTTTCTTACTCTTTGAAGGCTTTCCTCTTCTCTCAACCTCTCTTGTAGCATCCTGTCCCACTTTATACTGAAATCACTCTGATCTGAGAATCTGAGAATAGGAATTACAGTTCTCTGAAAGTTGAATGTGGCTGTTGTTTGGATTCTCTGGCCTTGTGGCTGCTTAGTTCAGTCTCTTGATCTGCATCAGGGGTTTCTCATGTCCAGGAGTCGTCTGGTCTAGGGCAGGGCTGTGAGGCTAGAAGTCCTGCTCTACTGCAGCTGCGTAGATCTGACTCCTGATTGGTGCCTTCCACTCCCCTCTGCCCTCCTGGCGAGGCATGCCCTGGGTTTCGTGGGCCTGCATGGGCCAGGGCCAGCCGGTCAGCTGTACTTCCAGTTTCATAGATAATGAGCTGTGAGGCCACAGACTCCCTTCTCTTTTTCATCTGGTGGGACTGAACAGGTCTCCACGCATCTGGGCAGCCTGAGAACTTAGCCGCAGTCTCAAGTCTGAGGAGGCTCCTGGGATTTTTGCCTGGTTATAAGTGCATGGCTGCTGGCAGTGCCGCCCACGAGGTGGGGCACTTGCAAAGCTATTCAAGTGCAGGCTTCTGCCTGCTGTTTTCAGCCTGACTCACTCCTGCCTCTCCTAGAGTCCTCTTGCAGGAAGCACCTGCTTCACCATGGTGCCTCCTAGTGTGGGGCTGGAATCACCTCTGGTCTAGTTGGTCAGCCTCACCTTCATCTGTTCTGCCTCTGGGAGGAATGAGTTGAATTCAAGGTGCTGACGCCCCCATTTTTTTTCACTGGCTGGGTTATTTCTTTAACTTTCTTTAAAAAAAAAAAAAAAAACAACTTTTTAGGAGATTTTTGACCCCCAAAGTAGAAGATGAACCCTGTATTAGTTTAGTTTTATGTTGCTGTTGTAATAGACTACCACAGACTTTATGGCTTAGAACAACGTTCTGCAGCTCAGAAGTCTAAAATGGGTCTGCAGGGCTGTTTCTTCTGGAGGCTCAAGGGAGACTGCTTCCTGGCTCATGTCCTGACCTCTATCATGAGCCATTTCCTGGCTCATGCCCTGTCCTCCGTCTGCAAAGTACATCACTCTGACCTCTGCTTGCGTCATATCTCCTGTGACTCTGACTCCTGCCTCCCTCTCTCACTGATAAGGACTTTGGTGATTACATTGGGCCACCTGGATAATCCAGGATAATCCCACTAAAGATTCTTAATTATATCTGTAAGTTCCTTTTATCATTAAGATAACAGTCACAGGTTCTAGGGTTAGGACATGGGCATCTTTTGGGGGGTGTCATTTAGCCTGCTCCAAGCACCCATGTTGACCAGCTTCAGCAGCTGTCAGCTATCTGCTTTCTGCATTTCTTTTCATCGATTCCAACACAACCTTTTTTAAACTGGAGGCTTTGAAAGCAAATCTCAGAATTGTATCATTTCACCTGTGAGTGTTTCTGTGTATGTATCTAAGAGATATGTACCCTTAAGGAAGAAATCATAATACGTTTATCATACTCAGCAAAATTACCCATAATTCCTCAATGTTACCTGATATCCAGTTCATACTGTTTTCTCTACATGTCCCTAAAATAACTTTTTACAGTTGTTGGTTTGTTCAAATCAGGATCCAAACAAGGCTCACACACTGCACGTGCTTCCCATGCGGAAGAAACTAGGTCACTGGTCTCGTTGATTTGCCTGATTTTTGCCTTCATGATGTCATTGAATACGTTCCTCCATCGCCTCGTCTCCTGTGAGCAGTAGTTGGACTAGAGGCCTGAGTAGACTCATCTGGTATTTTTGGAAAGAATACTTCATAGGTGGTGCTGGGTTCTTCGTACTGCTTGCATCTGTGAGCACGTGATGTCTGGTCGTCCCATTTTCATGTATGGTGGGTTAGTGGGTGCAGGTACTGTCAGGCTGATCCCTCCATTATAAAGCCACCTGTCTGCCTTTCACCTGCGGCTGAGCAGTCATTGATGGTCATTGCCACTGTCCACTGTTTTATTAGGGACCGCAGAACCGGTCTCACGATTTCATTCCTCTTATGTTTATTAGACCTAATTCCTGTATTTTTAAACATATAATGATTCCACTGGGGTCTTGGGAGGGGTGGGAAGTGAATTTGTGGCTTGGTCTACCAGCTGGACAGCCGTTAGGGTGTAGGTTTGCACCTTGTTAGTGTAGGTGAACATTGAAGCCATCTAAGAAGGTGCCACCCCAGGGAGGTTAGGATGTGTGAGACAAGCACCGGGTCAGAGGCACCTTGGGCTATCAGCACAGCTGCCTAGCTGGCTCCCCAGGTGCTGTTGCTCTGTGAAAGTGCATCTGGCGTAGGTGTGGTGCCCTTCTCTGTCCATATGACATTTATTTTTTGTTTTTTGTTTTTTTATTTTTTGAGACAGAGTTTCACTCTGTCGCCCAGGCTGGAGTGCAGTTGTGCGATCTTGGCTCACTGCAACTTTGCCTCCCGGGTTCAAGGGATTCTCATTCTTCAGCCTTCTGAGTAGTTGGGATTACAGGAGTGCCCCACCATGCCCAGCTAATTTTTGTACTTTTAGTAGAGATGGGGGTTTCATCATCTTGGCCAGGCTGGTATCGAACTCCTGACCTCAAAGGATCCACCCACCTTGACCTCCCAAAGTGTTGGGATTACAGGCATGAGCCACTGCTCCCAACTCCATGTTACATTTAAATTAAAAAAAATTACATTACCATACAATGTAGAAACAGTAGCCGTCAAGCATACTGAGATCTGGACAGTCTGTGAGAGGAAAACCAATAAGTTGTCATTGACCATGGGGGTTTGGGAGGGTATCATAGAGGGAGGTTATGGCTAGCTAAATGCTGCATAGGCCAAGAAGGTAAAGGCGGCCGGGCGCGGTGGCTCAAGCCTGTAATCCCAGCACTTTGGGAGGCTGAGACGGGCGGATCACGAGGTCAGGAGATCAAGACCATCCTGGCTAACATGGTGAAACCCTGACTCTACTAAAAAAAAATACAAAAAAACTAGCTGGGCGTGGTGGCGGGCGCCTGTAGTCCCCGCTACTCGGGAGGCTGAGGCAGGAGAATGGCGTAAACCCAGGAGGCAGAGCTAGCAGGGAGCTGAGATCTGGCCACTGCACTCCAGCCTGGGCGACAGAGCGAGACTCCGTCTCAAAAAAAAAAAAAAAAAAAAAAGGTAAAGGCAGAAATCAAACTTTGGACTTGGCAATCACGAGACATTGGTGAGAGCTTGGTAAAAACAAGACTCATATAATTATTGCTCAAAAATGCTTCAATATAGATCAGCAAAAATGACAAATATTCAGAAAAAATTTCCATTACCAAGGAACAGGAAAACGGATAATAAAGGCAGAGAAGGAACTGCCCTGGGGCAAGGCCGGACGACAAGGAAGGAGAGAAGGTGAGAGTGCACTGTACCTGGCAGGAGGAGGTTGACTGCCAGAAGCAGTGGGACGAGGGTGCAGGAGACGTCTCTACAGGGGGTGTGAGGCTGCAGGGGGTGACTCTGTGCCTCTGAGGACATGAGACACAGAAGAAGTGGGACAAGGGTGCAGGAGACGTCTCTACGGGGGGTGTGAGGCTTTGGGAGGGATGATTCTTTGCCTCCGAGGATGTGGGACACAGAGGTGAGATTCAGCCATAGAAAAGAGGATGGACAGTCCTTGCCGTGGGGTACAGTAAGGCTGAGCCTGGAGGGTTGTGAGCAGGAGTTGACTTTTCAGGATATGGTATTTATTGGAGCAGAAGCAGTTCTTTGTTTTAAGCCCATCATGTGAAGGTAGAGGGGAAGCAATTGAGACAATAAAAGTTGATACACTGAGGCCGGGCGCGGTGGCTCAAGCCTGTAATCCCAGCACTCTGGGAGGCCGAGACGGGCGGATCACGAGGTCAGGAGATCGAGACCATCCTGGCTAACATGGTGAAACCCCGTCTCTACTAAAAAAATATAAAAAACTAGCCAGGCGACGAGGCGGGCGCCTGTAGTCCCAGCTCCTCGGGAGGCTGAGGCAGGAGAATGGCGTGAACCCGGGAGGCGGAGCTTGCAGTGAGCTGAGATCCGGCCACTGCACTCCAGCCTGGGCGACAGAGGGAGAGTCTGTCTCAAAAAAAAAAAAAAAAAAGTTGATACACTGAAGATTCAGCAGGGAGGGCTGGCTCAGATCAGGACTCGAGCTGGGTGCAGTGGCTCATGCCTGTAATCCCAGCACTTTTGGAGGCCAAGGTGGGCGGATCACCTGAGATCAGGAGTTCGAGAGCAGCCTGGTGAACATGGTGAAACCCCATCTCTACTAAAAATACAAAAATTAGCCGGGCGTGGTGGTGCATGCCTATTGTCCCAGCTACTCAGCAGGCTGAGGTGGGAGGATCACTTGAACCTGGGAGGCAGAGGTTGTAGTGAGCTGAGATCGCACCATGGCATTCCATCCTGGGCGACAGAGTGAGACTCTGTCTCGAGAAAAATAATTTTAAAATAATAAAAGGACTTGAGGGATGTATTCGTAGGAAAAATCAGACTTAGATTACCTTTCCTTTTTCCTTCTAGTTTTCCAGTTTTCTTGCTTTCATTAAAAAAAAAATCAGTTTAGATTGTAACTAAAGTGCTTTTGATGGCAGCTGTAACCAAGTTTCCTTGCACTGGGCTGCTCTGGGGCATCCTGCACACCCTTAGCTTCAGTCCTTGGGACAGAGATGAACTGGGAATGGAAGGCTCCCCACCATGGCCAGAAAGACAACTTGTGAATGTACAGATCACCCTTTCAGGTCCTTGATCTGGGTGTTGAAGCAAATAATCCATCCTAAAAGTCTCTGGCTTGCAACCATTGCTTATAGCCTGTTGCTGCACCAGTCCAGGCCTTATTACATGACTGCCTTTCCAGAAGAGGGGCATTGCCAAGGTGGGGGACATAGCCAGTGTGCTGGAATTTGGCAAGAGTCTTGGAAGAGACCTGCTCAGCTTTGCTGTGGTTCTTGTGGGCCCAGGTATCTAATTCCCTAAGAGTATATACCAAAGATGGGGTCTTGAGTGGTTCTCAGTGAGCCCTGCCTCACATTAGTCAGACTCGTGAATAACCAGGACAGTTTGTCTATATCCTGTCTTCTCTCCCCAGGGCTGTCAGCCTCACTCCATCCCTAGAAATATTGGAGGCGGTGGTCACAGGCTGAGAAGGAACATTTGTGTTCTTTTAGGAACCAGTGACCTTCAAGGACGTGGCCGTGGACTTCACCCAAGAAGAGTGGGGGCAGCTGGACCTTGTTCAGAGGACTCTGTACCGCGATGTGATGCTGGAGACCTATGGGCACCTGCTCTCTGTGGGTAAGGCAGGTGCTGCCCAAGTAAACGAAGCTGTTCCCATGGTAATGCCTTCAGCTGCTCCATGTTTTAGAAGCTTGTTGCAGGGGCGAGGGTGGTGTCTCAGAAGAGCTGAGATGATCTTGGGCCCTGAGGTTCGGGGACGAAACTCCTAATGCTTACAGAACATGGAGTGGGAAGGACCTTGCGTATTCTGCCCAGGTTGAGAAGTCACAGGGAGCAGTAGGCAAGAGAAGCTTTCTTTGGCTGTCCCAAAGCCTCATGACACGAGTTCCATGCTTTTCCTCCATGCACAGGAAATCAGATTGCCAAGCCTGAGGTCATCTCCCTGTTGGAGCAAGGAGAAGAGCCATGGTCGATGGAGCAGGCATGTCCTCAACGCACTTGTCCAGGTGAGGGCAGAGCCCAGGCTGAACAAGGAACTTCCCCCCAGGCCCTCTTTGTTAAGAAATGGAATAAGGTTGGCCGGGCGCGGTGGCTCAAGCCTGTAATCCCAGCACTTTGGGAGGCCGAGGCGGGTGGATCACGAGGTCAGGAGATCGAGACCCTCCTGGCTAACACGGTGAAACCCCGTCTCTACTAAAAAAAATACAAAAAACTAGCCGGGCGCAGTGGCGGGCGCCTGTAGTCCCAGCTACTCGGAGGCTGAGGTGGGAGAATGGCGGGAACCCGGGAGGCGGAGCTTGCAGTGAGCCGAGATCGCGCCACTGCACTCCAGCCTGGGCGACACAGCGAGACTCCATCTCAAAAAAAAAAAAAAAAAAAAAAAGAAAGAAATGGAATAAGGCCATGAAGAGTTACCTTCCTCAGATACATTTAAAATTCCCTCTAAGGAGCTTTCTTCTCTTACTGCTTTTGATTCAGAGCAGAGAAGCATCACCATCCTAATAAGGCAGCCATTTTCATGTGCTGCAGTTTCCCTCCCTTGCTGTTGGCTCTCTTGATGGCTCCTGTTTTCTGCGGTCCCTTCCTCTAACGTTACCTCTCATCCATGTAGCTACTTAAAATGTTTTCCTTATTCCCTCTGTTGCCAAACGTGTAACCTATAACTACAGATACTTCTTTAAAAAAAAAAAAATAGGCCGGGCGCGGTGGCTCAAGCCTGTAATCCCAGCACTTTGGGAGGCCGAGACGGGCGGATCACGAGGTCAGGAGATCGAGACCATCCTGGCTAATATGGTGAAACCCCGTCTCTACTAAAAAATACAAAAAACTAGCCGGGCGACGAGGCGGGCGCCTGTAGTCCCAGCTACTCGGGAGGCTGAGACAGGAGAATGGCGTGAACCCGGGAGGCGGAGCTTGCAGTGAGCTGAGAGCCGGCCACTGCACTCCAGCCTGGGGGGCAAAGCAAGACTCCGTCTCAAAAAAAAAAAAAAAAAAAATAGGTTTTTTGGGCTTTTTGGTTTGTTTGTTTTGAGACAGAGCCTCACTCTGTCGCTCAGGCTGGAGTGAGTGGTGCGATATCGGCTCACTGCAACCTCCGCATCCCGGGTTCAAGCGATTCTCCCGCCTCAGCCTACTGAGTAGCTGGGATTACAGGCACCCGCTACCATGCCTGGCTGTTTTTTGTGTTTTTAGTAGAGACAGGGTTTCACAATGTTGGCCAGGCTGGTCTCGAACTGCTGACCTCAAGTAATCCACCCACCTCAGACTCCCAAAGTGCTGGGATTACAGTATGAGTCATGGTGCCCGGCTTGGGCTTTTGTTCTTTCTTACTTAGATCTTCTTGGATACCAAATAAAATAGATTTTTAAAATATAGGTAATGTTCAAATATCTGAAAGCTACTTAAAATGTGTAAACTAAAAAAAAAAAAAATCTCCTTTATTAAAAACATTAGCTGGGCTTTGTGGTACATGTCTGTGGTCCCAGCTACTCAGGAGGCTGAGGTGAGGATTGCTTGAGCCTGGGATGTTGAGGCTGTAGTGAGCTGTGATTTCACCATTGCACTCCAGCCTGAGTAACAGAGCAAGACCCTGTCTCAAAACAACACCAAAAATAACACCAAAAATAATTCATTCATACTCCCTGTTCTTAGTCACATTACTATTATTCCTCCAAAACAGAGATACATAGAGGCATACACACAGGTAACCACTTTTCTTTTACTATAAAATCTTGAGTTATTTTGGCCGGGCACGGTGGCTCACACCTGTAATCCCAGCACTTTGGGAGGCCTAGGTGGGTGGATCACAAGGTCAGGAGATCGAGACCATCCTGGCTAACATGGTGAAACCCTGTCTCTACTAAAAATATAAAAAATTAGCCGGGCGTGGTGGCGGGTGCCTGTAGTCCCAGCTACTCAGGAAGCTCAGGCAGGAGAACGGCGTGAACCCGAGAGGCAGAGCTTGCAGCGAACTGAGATCATGCCACTGCACTCCAGCCTGGGCGAGAGTGTGAGACTCTGTCTCAAAAAAAAAAAAAAAGAAAAGAAATCTTGAGTTATTTTCTTGATAGTTGCCCTGGGGATTACAATTAACATCTTTTGAGATAAGGTCTTGCTCTTCTGCTCAGACTGGAGTGCAGTAGCACAATCTTGACTTACTGCAACCTCTGCATCGCAAGCTTAGGCAGTCCTCCCACTGCAGCCTCCTGGGTAGCTGGGACTACAGCCATGCACCGTCATGCTCAGTTAATTAAAAAAAAATTTTTTTTTTTTGTAGAGACGAGGTCTCACTGTATTGCCTAGGCTAGTCTTGAACTCCTGTGCACAAGCAATCCTCCTGCCTTGGCCTCCCAAAGTGCTAAGATTATAGATGTGAGCCACAACGCCTGGCCTTACAATTGACATCGATTTATGACAATGTAGTTTGGATTAATACTAGTTTAATATTAATAGTATACCAAAACTTTGTTTCTGTATAGCTCTGCCCTCCTCCTTTTATGCTGTTTTGTCACACATTACATCTTTATACATTGTGTGTTCATGAATATAGATTTATAATTATATTCTATATTCTATATTCTATATTATAGAATATAGAATTATTGCTTTATGCAGTTGTCTTCTAAGAGACTAAAACAGGGAGCTAGAAACAAGAATTGTATTTATATTGTCTTTTCATACTTATGTAGCTGCCTTTATTGATTTTTTTATTTTGAGTTACTGTTGAATGTTCTTTCATTTCAGCATGAGGGACTCACTTTAGCATTTCCACTCTGTTGCCCAGGCTGGAGTGCAGTGGCATGATCATGGCTTACTGTAGTCTCAACTTTCTAGGCTCAAGTGATCCTCCCATCTCAGCCTCCTGAGTAGCTGGGACTATAGGTGCACACGACGATGCCTCACTATGTTGCCTAGGCTGGTCTTGAACTCCTGAGCTCGAGTGATGCCCCTGCCTCAGCATCTCAAAGTGCTGGGATTACAGGCATGAGTCACTATCCCTAGCCAGCATTTCCTATAGGACAGGTTTGCTAACAGCAAACTGTGGCGTTTTGTTTATCTGGAAATCTCTTGATTTCTCCTTCATTTTTGAAGGATAATTTTACTGAGTGTAGAATTCTTTTGTTTGTTTGTTTGTTTTTGTTTTTGAGACGGAGTCCGCTGTGTCCCCCAGGCTGGAGTGCAGTGATGCAGTCTTGGCTCACTGCAAGCTCCGCCTCCCAGGTTCACGCCATTCTCTTGCCTCAGCCTCCCGAGTAGCTAGGACTACAGGCACCCGCCACCATGCCTGGCTAATTTTTGTTTTTGTATTTTTCAGTGGAGATGGGGTTTCACCGTGTTAGCCAGGATGATATTGATCTGACCTTGTGATCAGCCTGCCTCAGTCTCCCAAAGTGCTGGGATTACAGGCGTGAGCCACCGCGCCCGGCAGAATTCTTGATTGTCATGTTTTTTTGTCTTTCTTTCTGGCCTGAATAGTTTCTGAGAAACAAGCTGTTAATCTTCTTGAGGATCCCTTGTATGTGATGAGTTTCTTCTTTCTTTCTGCTTTCAGGATTCTCTCTTTGGCTTTAATTAAATTGAATTAATTGATTAACTAATTTATTTATTTTTTGAGACGAAGTCTTGCTCTGTCACCCAGGGTGGAGTGCAGAGGCGCGATCTTGGCTCACTGCAACCTCTGCTTCCTGGGTTCAAGCGATTCTTCTGCCTCAGCCTCCTGAGTAGCTGGGACTACAGGCACCCACCAGCACGCCCGACTACTTTTTTGTGTGTGTGTGTGTTTTTAGTGGAGACGGGGTTTCACCGTGTTAGCCAGGATGGTCTCAATCTTCTGACCTCGTGATCTGCCCACCTCGGCCTCCCAAAGTGCTGGGATGACAGGCGTGAGCCGCGCGCGGCCCTAGTTTAATTATTATGTGTATGCATGTAGCCTTCTAGGTTGGAGCTTCTCAGAGTCCCTATAGACATCTCATTCCTCAGTTCTTTCATTCTATCTTTTTGACTCCTGTGTTTTGGGCCCCACCTGTTTGCCATCACCTTGGGCAATGGTGACTTTAAAACATTGCCTGTAAATGTTAGAAAAGTACGTCCTCCCTAGAGGCTTTTTAACACTATGAGAGTTCTGTGTCAGACAAAATAAAGACCAGCTTTTTCAGTGGAGTCTTCCAGGGAGCCACTAGGCAGATCTAGTAATGACTGTTCTTTGGGATTGAGGCTTTGAAAAAGCTCCAGCTTTGTTCTGCTCACTGAAGTACCAGAAGCGGGAGCTGTCATTTTCAAAGGCTGTTACTGAGCCAGAGATGGGACCAGGGTAAGTTAAAACACCATATAGCTTACTGTTCTTATTAAAATTTACTTTTCTGGAATAAATGTTTCCTGGTTGCTGCAAGGCTTTGGTTAATTTACAGAATTTTGAAAAACTGCCTTCTGACAGGTTTGCCAGTTTTTTAGTTAGTTTTACAGAGTGTTGAAATTTTAGATGTCTTTACTTCACCATTTTCACTGACATTCTGCCCCAGGTAATCACTTTTAGTAATTTCTGTTATGTGCATAACAGAGTTTCCTTATGCAACTACAAGCATGTAGGAATTTGTGTTACTTTTCACGTTTTCAACAGTAGGAATATTATACACATTGTCTTTATCTTACTATTTTTGGCAATGTGCCACCATCTCTTCTCGAGTCCTGAAGTTGGATTATCTTCCACCCGGTCTAATGGAGGGACTTTGGTGGAGAATCTCGCCAATTGTTTTCTATTCAGATTGGAAACTTTCCCCTAAGAGCTCATGAATTCCAGGAGCTTTAATTCTTCCACCTTCAGTGCTGCCCGTTCTTAATTACCATCCAGAGTGCTGCAATT
Source organism: Trachypithecus francoisi (assembly GCF_009764315.1). Lineage (NCBI taxonomy): Eukaryota > Metazoa > Chordata > Mammalia > Primates > Cercopithecidae > Trachypithecus > Trachypithecus francoisi. The sequence continues at coordinate 13,263,905 of NW_022681457.1, read as the reverse complement.
CCAGCACCCCTGTCCTTACACTTCTCCCTTTTACAAAGCATCTCAGCTGTCTCCGTGATCACAGCCGATAGAACCAGTAATCTTGTCTCCTCTGTCTAGATGTTTTCCCATCTTCCTGAAATGTATTTCTGCATGTCCCCTAAGCTGGAGATTAAGAAGTCATCTTGACTTCCTACTCTTTCCTCTCCAAGAAGTAATCTCCCTTCTAACTCCCAAGATTTTCTTCCTCTGAAATGTGAGTTATGTCATTCAGCTTCCATCATCACTCTCAGTCCAGCCCCTTTCTCATAAAATTCCAGCCCAAGTTGATGAGGAAATTCTCACTTCTTGTTAGCCACCTCAGGTATTATTTCTAGGTTTATATCCCTGAAATCCTTCATTATGAGGTCCCTGTCAGTCAACCTAGAGTGATTCTAATTGCCTTTTAACAAAACAACTGGATTTCAAGACCTTCTATTTTTTCTATTGTTTCTCTCATTTCCTGAATAGTTCCTGGAGTTTATTCAGCAGGTATCCTTATCTTCCTCCTTACACACCGGTCACGCCATGCATGCCTCTGCTCATGCTGAGTGACTAGTCATTCTGTACACAGGTCGTGCTTCAAGGCTGAGCTCATGTTGTTTCTTTTGTGTGAACCATCCTCGATCACTTCAGTTAGTGCTGATCTCCTTTTTTGATCTCCCACCCACTTAGCATCTATTCTATAACCCCACTATCTCAGAGTGATGTTTCTTTTTTTTTTTTTTTTTTTTTTTTTGATATGGAGTTTCGCCCTTGTTGCTCAGGCTGGAGTGCAGTGGCGTGATCTTGGCTCACTGCAACCTCCGCCTTCTGGGTTCAAGCAATTCTCTCGTCTCAGCCTCCCGAGTAGCTGGGATTACAAGCGCCTGCCACCACGCCCGGCTAATTTTTTTGTATTGTTTTAGTAGAGATGGGGTTTTACCATGTTGGCCAGGCTGGTCCTGAACTCCTGACCTCAGGTAATCCACCTGCCTCAGCTTCCCAAAGTGCTGGGATTACAGGCATGAGCTACCGCGCCCAGCCTCAGAGTGATATTTCATGTATATTCATCACTGTTTGGTATGACCTCTCATCACATAGATTCTGACTTCCAGGGAGACCATACTTTCTTGCCTCGTCTCTGGTGCTGGAAACTCAGTAGACTACAAGTACTGAGCAAGTATAAAGTTGGACAAGAGCTGTTCATTTGGTCTTTCAGTTGGTCTTTCGTTTGGTCAGGGAATTGGTCAGCTTCCATTTGTAGAAAAGCTTTTACTGGAAGGATTTAAAATCTATATGAAGATAATTCAGTAACTTTTAAGAGCTGAGCTTGAAATTGATAATAAATGCCAGTTGTGCAGAGTAGACCCTCTGTTATAATGATCATGGGGTCCAGGATGGGGGCTCACATTTGTAATCCCAGTGCTTTGCGAGGCCAGGATAGGAGGATCATTTGAGCCCAGGAATTTGAGACCATCCTGGGCAACATGGCAGTACCCTGTCACTACAAAAAATTTGAAAACATTTAGCCAGGCATGGTTATGTGTACAGGATGCACGCCTGTAGTCCTGTTATTCGGAAGGCTGAGGTGGGAGGATTGCCTGAGCCCAGTAATTTGAGATTACAGTGAGCTATGATGCCTGAGTGAGACCCTGTCTCAAAAAAATTGAACAAAAAATAATGGACTTGGGTGGTAAAAGGGGGGAAATTACATACAGTAAAGAGAGAAAAAGAGGCAGAGAGAGAGGACAGGGTCTAGTTCTTGTTGGGACTTGCCTGGGACTTTAGACCCTGTGGCAATCTGGATAATGACTTCCCCTACAAAGATATCTGCATCCTAATCTCCAGAATTTGTGAATAGTGCACCTTGTATGGCAAAAGGGACCTTCAGATGAGAATAAATTAAGGATCTTGCTGTGGGGAGATTATCCTGGATTGTCTGAGTGGATTCTAACTGTACTCACAAGGGTCGTTTTACAAGATTGCGATGGGAAGGTCAGAGACACAGGGAGAGGAAGTGATGACAGAAGCAGAGGTCAGAGTGACGAGCTTTGCAGATGGAGGAAGGAGCTGTGAACCAAGGAATTTGGGCAGCTTCTAGAAGATGGAAAGGGCAAGGATATGGTGGATTCCTTAGAGCTCCTGGAGGGAGCAAACCCAGCCGATAACTCCATTGTAGTTCAGTGAAAGCCGTTTTGGACTTCTGACTTCCAGAATGGTAAGATCATAAATTTGTATTATCTGAAGTCACTAAATATGTGGTAATTTGTTACAATAGCAGAAAGAAACTAATATAGCCTCCTTTGGTTGTTAGAGAACTGATACTTCAGCAGTGACAATAGGCAGCTCCTGTGTATTAAACTTGCCAGGAGTTTGGCTGGATTCTGAGTCTCATTAGTTATCAGAAAAGTTCTCGAAGGATAGCAGCAGGGCCATTGTTCAAGTATAGGTTAGCAGACTGTGACTCCTGTGTCTGTTTTTTAACACTATGCTGTCTTCCTAGTCCATCTATCATTGCTCTAAAAATTTTCTGTGGTGGATAGAAGTGTAACTTTAGGGGTATCCATAAACTGTGATGATGTCTGCCTTTTGGGTTGGTGGATCTTGTGTGATTGACTGGATTCTGTGACATAGGAAACAATGTGATAGCATTTTGTCATAGGTAACAGCCTGGCTTGAAGCCTTGCTTGGTGATACTCTCTTAACACCCGCTCCTCCTTTTTTCTGCGTTTGTCAATATATGGGAGTAGAAGGACATTATGACACAGAAGTGAATTAGAGCACTCATGATGTAAACGTTACTTGCTAAAGGCCTCGTGTGCTCACCTGCCTACCTTTTGTTAAGATGAAAGGCTTTATTCTCTTTTTTTCTTTTTTAACCTTAATAACATTCACTGTGTCCTTTTGTCAGGGATCTTCAGGACCACCCCAGGTTCACTGATTGACTGTGAGGACTTAAAGGACTCAAAAGTCATTATACTCAGGATTATTGTTTATTACAGTGAAAGGATACAAGGTAACATCAGCAAAGGAAAAAGGTGCATGGGTTAGACCAGGTGCAAGCTTCCAGTAGCGTGCATGGGGCACACTTAATTCCTCCAGCGAGGAGTTGTGACAACACACGTGAAATGTCTACTAGGAAACTTGCCTGAGTCTAGGAGTCCAGTGTGTTTATTGAGAGGTTGGTCGTACAGGCACATAGTGCTTGCGTGACTGACTGCAATCGCTGAAACTCCAGGCCATCCAGAGGGAAAGCAGGTGATCACTATGAATGACATTGTTTGCACACATATCTAAAGAAATTGGTAAATGTGCTTCAATACCTTGAGCATGCAAAACACTCTTACTAGTTAGAACATTCCAAGATCTTAATTCCCAGGAGTTGGCTAAGGGCCAGTTAGGAAACAGGCCACCTTTGCAAGGTTTGAGCATGTCAGGCCTGCAGAGTTAACTCTTTCTTGCACATTGTTTTTTTTTTTTTTTTTTTTTTTTTTTGAGATGGAGTCTCGCTCTGTCACCCAGCTGGAGTGCAATGGCGCGATCTTGGCTCACTGCAAGCTCCGCCTCCCGGGTTCACGCCATTCTCCTGCCTCAGCCTCCTGAGCAGCTGGGACTACAGGCGCCCGCCACCACGCCTGGCTAATTTTTTGTATTTTTAGTAGAAACAGGGTTTCACTGTGCTAGGCAGGATGGTCTCTGTCTCCTGACCTCATGACCTGCCTGCCTTGGCCTCCCAAAGTGCTGAGAGTATAGCACTGGGTAAGCCACCGTGCCCAGCCTCTTTCTTGCACATTCTTATCCTGGTCTTCCTTTTCGTGGAAAGGAAGACTTTTAAATGGTTTCATTAGTTTTCAGTACACACTTTATTCTGGTTAACTGTTGTTTACTTTTCATTATTCTTTTCCCTATTATGATCATTCTCTGAGTTCTAAGTCTGGTCTTGAAAACAAATTTATACTTGTCTTTTTGATAATATGGACAGTGAATCTCACCATTCACACTTTATTCTAATGTCTTTCTCTATGCTCTCATAGCTTTTTTTTCTGTCTGTTTCAGAATGGATGAGAAATCTTGAAAGCAAAGCATTGATCCCAGCACAGAGCATTTTTGAGGAAGAACAACCCCATGACATGAAGTTGGAAAGATATATATGGGATGATCCTTGGTTCTCCAGGTTAGAAGTTTTGGGATGTAAAGACCAATTAGAAATGTATCACGTGAACCAGAGTACAGCTATGAGGCAGATGGTCTTCATGCAAAAGCAAGTACTATCCCAGAGAAGCTCTGAATTCTGTGAACTTGGGGCAGAGTTTAGCCAGAACTTAAACTTTGTTCCATCTCAGAGAGTTTCTCAGATAGAACATTTCTATCAGCCTGATACACATGCTGAAAGTTGGAGATGTGACTCAGCCATAATGTATGCAGATAAAGTTACCTGTGAAAATAATGATTATGACAAAACTATTTATCAGTCCATTCAGCCTATTTACCCTTCAAGAATACAAACTGGAGATAATCTTTTCAAATGTACTGATGCTGTTAAATCTTTCAATCATATAATACATTTTGGTGATCATAAAGGAATTCACACAGGAGAAAAACTCTATGAATATAAGGAATGCCATCAAATCTTTAACCACAGCCCATCACTTAATGAACACCCAAGGCTTCATGTTGGAGAAAACCAGTATAATTACAAAGAATATGAGAATATCTTTTATTTCTCATCCTTTATGGAACATCAAAAAATCGGTACTGTAGAGAAAGCATATAAATACAATGAATGGGAGAAAGTCTTTGGGTATGATTCATTCCTTACTCAGCATACAAGCACTTACACTGCAGAGAAACCCTATGACTACAATGAATGTGGGACATCTTTCATCTGGAGCTCTTACCTTATTCAGCATAAGAAAACTCATACTGGAGAAAAACCCTATGAATGTGATAAATGTGGAAAAGTTTTTAGGAATCGTTCAGCCCTTACTAAACACGAACGGACTCACACTGGAATAAAACCCTATGAATGTAATAAATGTGGAAAAGCCTTCAGCTGGAATTCTCATCTTATTGTACATAAGAGAATTCATACAGGAGAAAAACCTTATGTTTGTAATGAGTGTGGGAAATCTTTCAACTGGAACTCTCATCTTATTGGACATCAGAGGACTCATACAGGAGAGAAACCTTTTGAATGTACTGAATGTGGGAAATCGTTCAGCTGGAGCTCCCATCTTATTGCCCATATGAGAATGCATACTGGAGAGAAACCCTTTAAATGTGATGAATGTGAAAAAGCTTTTAGGGACTACTCAGCCCTTAGTAAACATGAAAGAACTCATTCTGGAGCAAAACCATATAAATGTACTGAATGTGGAAAATCCTTCAGCTGGAGCTCCCATCTTATTGCCCATCAGAGAACTCACACGGGAGAGAAACCGTATAACTGTCAGGAATGTGGCAAAGCTTTCAGAGAACGCTCAGCCCTCACTAAACATGAGATAATTCATTCTGGAATTAAGCCCTATGAATGTAATAAATGTGGAAAATCCTGTAGCCAAATGGCTCACCTTGTTAGACATCAAAGGACTCATACTGGAGAAAAACCCTATGAATGCAATAAATGTGGAAAATCCTTCAGTCAAAGCTGTCACCTTGTTGCTCATCGGAGAATTCACACTGGTGAGAAACCCTATAAATGTAATCAATGTGAAAGATCCTTTAATTGTAGTTCTCACCTCATTGCACACCGGAGAACTCATACTGGAGAGAAACCATACAGGTGTAATGAATGTGGGAAAGCATTTAATGAGAGTTCATCCCTTATTGTACACCTAAGAAACCATACTGGAGAAAAGCCCTACAAATGTAATCATTGTGAGAAAGCGTTTTGTAAGAATTCTTCCCTTATTATTCATCAGAGAATGCATAGTGGAGAGAAGCGCTTTATATGCAGTGAATGTGGAAAAGCCTTTAGTGGTCACTCAGCCCTTCTTCAACACCAGAGAAACCACAGTGAAGAGAAACTGAATTGAATGTATGCGAGTTTTTTGTTCATCGTACATTTTGACAACACATTGAGGAAAACCCTATAAACATAATCAAGAGGGGACATTTTTCATTAAGAGTTCAGGAAGACTTCTCCCACATTATTTACTAGAAAATATCTATCTTAGGAGAAACCCCGTGAAGTAAAAGAATAGGGAAAAGCTTTCAGCGGTTATGTAGCCCTTATTCAAAATCAGATAATTACAGTGAAGAAAACTCTAAACTCCCCTTACGGTCTACCAGTAATTCATACTTGAGGACCGTGACTGTGGGGAATGAGGCATCTTTTAGCAAGAGCTCTCACCTACTTGTAGATTGGTGTGAATTGCTAAGGGAAAAACCTTACGCAGAGAAAAGTTTTTGACTGGAAATACACTGTTTTGCATCAAGCTGGAGTATTGGATGGAAAACTTTACAATAACATTTTGTGCATAATTGTAGAAATACAGATTTTGTTGTTATAAGGGGAGCGTCTAGGTGCTCAGGAGTAGAATATGAAATGCTAAATCTGAATGTAAGAAAAATAGTATTGAATGGGGTATTTACTGTTGATTAACCTCCTTAGAGAAAATTAATGAATGAGATGACTAATGGTAGAAAAGTTCTTGCCTAGGAGTATGAGACTGATGTTGCTGGACAGAAAGTGATCCTTAGCCCAGTGTGTCAGCATCCATTGTTACTCATCACTGCATTGTTGGGCAATTAGTTTGTATTTTGTTTTAGGCAATCACTATAAATTATAATTATGGACACTGCATCAGTATACATAACAAAAGAATAAAAAGGATACAGAATTGTATATACATATTTACTGTAACAGATCTAAAAAATGTGTATGGGTAAAAACCTGAAAGATCCATGGAAAAATTAACCCAGTTAATTTGAGATTTTTTAAAAGTTTTACAAATACATATAACAATTATGTGCTGGGCTTTGTTTTAAATGCTTTCCAAGTGTTAACTTGTTTAGTCCCCTTAACTCTATGAGATAGATACTGTTACCCCAGTTTTACAAATGGCTAAGCTGAAGCATAGATGTTGAAGGATCCTACCTAAGGGGCACAACTAGTAAGGGAGTAGAGCTGAGATTGTTTGGCTCTAGAGTTCTTGTTTTCAGCCACCATTTTATGCTGCCTCGCCAGTGATTTTTTTTTCCATTTTCTTCAGTGTTTCTATAGTAGAGATTTGATAATAAAAAGAAAATCCTAAACAATGAGGTATAAAGTTACCTGCTTTCTCTGTCCTGAAGGATTTATAGTAACATGAGAACTAATATCCCTTTGGAATATGAAGTCTGTGTTGGACATTCAGAATCACGCATTTTCTGGGACCTGAGTTCCCTAGAACTTTGCTGCCTACAACCCCAAGGATTACAGGGCAACAGGGCCTGGAGGACTTGCTGGAGGACTGGGCAAGTCCCTTGGTGGGTTTAGAATGCCACTTACAGAGCAGAGAGCAATGATATTTGTTCCTTTCCATAACCAAACACCACTGCACTTCAGAGCACCATTTCCCAAGGTTTACCTTGAATTCAGTGTTTATTTTTTCAAAATCTTCTGCAGATGAAAAGCTTACTTGAAGGAGCAGAATTCAGAAGGGAAGAGAGCTAGCTATTCCACCTAGAGTAATGAAGTCTCAGTGTTCACAGGGGAAAGATGGATCCAAAGACTTGGGTGGCTTCTCTCCAGTCATAAGTATTTCCTGTGCTCTCTACAACAGGGCTCTAACTGGGGGCCAAGGATCCTTCCTGGATAGGCTTCAAGGGCATTGAGTGGAACTCTGGGGTTCATAAAGCTCATCTAATTTTTAAAGGGCCCATGGCTCCCCGGTGGTTGAGAGATGATGGCCTAGTGATGTCATGGGGAGGCTGTTTTCACCCTCTGACTCCCAGCTGGGGCTCACTTAGGTATGCAACATTTCATTGCAGTCCTTTTAGGGCCTGACACGTTAGTAGTCACCTGATAAATGTGGCAGGGGCAAGTTAGTTATTGATGGATTTTTTTTTTTTTACATGATGTATGCAAAGGCCCTTGGAGAGAATGAAGTCAGCAGCTCAGCTTAGAGAAAGCAGCATAATATACCCAGAATCATACTACCAGTAGGATGTGGATATTGTATTGTAATACCCAAAGTGAATCCAAATTCTCTGATTTAGAGATTCCAAAGGATTTCATAAGTCATATGCAATATTTCACAAGCATCCTGGTAACTTATAACCTTATTATCAAGATTATTATCTTGAAAAAATTTCTAGGCCAGGCACCGAGGCTCATGCCAGCATTTTGGGACATTTGGGACAGGAGGATTACTTGAGCTGAGGAGTTCAAGGCCAGCCTGGGCAACATAGCAAGATCCCATCTCTGTTTAAATAGATACAGTTTTTTTCATGTCTTAAAGGGCTTCCTGGCAGGGCACAGTGGCTCACTCCTGTCATCCTAGCACTTTGGGAGGCTGAGGTGGGTAGATCATGAGATCAGGAGTTCGAGACTGGCCTGGCCAACATGGTGAAACCCCATCTCTACTAAAAATACAAGAATCAGCTGGGTGTGGTGTCGGGCGCCTGTAATCCCAGCTGCTCCAGAGGCTGAGGCAGGAGAATCATTTGAACCCAGGAGGTGGAGGTTGCAGTGAGCCAAGATTGTGCCGCTGCACTCCAGTGTAGGTGACAGGGTAAGACTCCATCTCAAAAAAAAAAAAGGGGGGGGGACCTCCTGTGGCTCAGGTCACATCACGAGTCAAAAGAAAGTCCCAGACTTCTGCTTCTTCCGGGAAGTATTCCCTTCCTGTCACCTATCATGCACAGCCTGGACACTAAAGAATCAAGATTGATTTCGGTGTTCCCTAACGTCCAGGACTCCCAGGTCCCCTCTGTCTCCCTCATACATGACTGAGTTCATTGCCTTCTTGAGCCCATTTTCCATTCCTGCCATCTCTGAAGCCTAGGGCCCACTTTCAGTCATCAGGAGTCCCCCTTCACCTTCCTGCTATGGGTCTCCCTGGTGCACATTGCCTCCCTTCTAAGGGTGACTGCTTTCCTTCCACTTTCTTTTCTTTTTCTTTCTTTTTTTTTTTTTTTTTTTTTGTTTGTTTGTTTGGAGACACAATCTTGCTCTGTTGCCCAGTCTGGAGGGCAGTGGCACGATTTTGGCTCACTGCTACCTCTGCCTCCTCGGCTCAAGTGATCTTCCTGCTTCAGCCTCCCGAGTAGCTGGGACTACAGGTACACGCCACCATGCCTGGCTAGTTTTTGTTTTTGTTTTGGCGTTTGTTGTTTTATTTATTAGAGACAGAGTCTTGCTCTGTCGCCCAGGCTGGAGTGCAGTAGCATGATCTCAGCTCACTGCAGTCTCCACCTCCTGGGTTCAAGTGATTCTCACACCTCAGCCTTCCAAGTAGCTGGAACTACAGGTGTGCACCACCACGCCCAGCAAATTTTTGTCTTTTTAGTAGAGATGAGCTTTTACTATGTTGGCCAGGCTGTTCTTGAACTCCTGGCCGCAAGCGATCTGCCCTTGACCTCCTAAAGTGTTGGGATTACAGGCATGAGCTACCATGCCTATTCCTTTTTTCCTGAACATTTTCCAAGTGAGGTTGGTGGGAATCACGGATGGGGAACTACGCATGCAGAGGGCTGACTGTAATTGATTTCTTTCTGCCTCCTCACTAGTCTGCACACTGCAGGCAGGGACCTGGTCTAATCATGCCTGCACCTCCAAGCACTGCCCTCTTCCACCGTCGTCTCCCCATTGGTCAGCTTGGTTCCATGAAGGAACTCCGTTACCACAGCAAAGACTGACCTCACAGTGGTGGCTCCAGGTCACTGCCCAAACATTCTGAAGGGAGTAGAGCTTGATTGCTCAGATAAATAGAGGGCAGATGCTGGACTGTAGCTGAGTATTTCCTTTCATCCATAGGATAAAATACTGTTAATTTGAAAGTGATGGACAAGGTTCAGAGTGGTTTCCTCATTTTGTTTTTGTTTGTAATGGAATGCCCACTTCATTTGTGCTTGCCGTTTGCAGATGGACTCCATCCCGCTGGAAACGTAACAGGCTTACCAGGTAGCTTCAACCACTGGTTTTACGTGACTCAGGGAAAACTGAAAAGCTGTTTCAGGAGAGAGAAAAAGAGGGTAATGACATTTCACCGCAAAACGTTTTCTTTTCAAGGCAATAAACAATCACAACCACCCAGAAACATCACCAAAGGGCCCAAAGTGTTCTCTCGTAAAACCCAGTTACCTGGGATTCAAGGGGCTGCTTCGAGATCCGTGGGTGAGTCATTGAATTCCTCATTCAGTGAAGTGAGAATCGTAGCCTGGAGTCCTGTCTTATCTGCTATGGGAATGTGTACTGTGTGCTTGGTAGTAGATAGGTTCATAAAATAGAGTGTAATTAGATAAACATTTGCTTGGAAATTAGATCTTATGCTCTTCACTCTGTTAAGTTGTGCTTTCTGTTTAGGGATTGCCACTTTCTTCTCTTTCTTCTTCTTTTCACTTTAATTAGCACACACAAAAACCTTGATCCCATCCAGATTACACAGATGTGTCTGTCTGACTTGAATTGTAATTTGGTGCATGTTTTGGCAGTAGAGCATGCAAGTCTAGACACAGAAGGTTTACAAGTGTAGAGAATTTTTATTCTTCTTCTTATTTTTTAGACGGATCTCGCTGTGTCGCCCAGGCTGAAGTGCAGTGGTGCGATCTCAGCTCACTGCAAGCTCCACCTCCCAGGTTCACGCCATTCTCCTGCCTCAGCCTTCTGAGTAGCTGGGACTACAGGTGTCTGCCACCAGGCCCAGCTAATTTTTTGTATTTTTAGTAGAGACGGGGTTTCACCATGTTAGCCGGGATGGTCTCGATCTCCTGACCTCATGATCTTCCTGTCTCAGTCTCCCAAAGTGCTGGGATTACAGGCGTGAGCCACCGCACCTGGCCGAGAATTCTTTTTTTTTTTTTTTTTTTTTGAGACGGAGTCTCGCTCTGTTGCCCAGGCTGGAGTGCAGTGGCCGGATCTCAGCTCACTGCAAGCTCCGCCTCCCGGGTTTACGCCATTCTCCTGCCTCAGCCTCCCGAGTAGCTGGGACTACAGGCGCCCGCCACCTCGCCCGGCTAGTTTTTTGTATTTTTTTTAGTAGAGACGGGGTTTCACCGTGTTAGCCAGGATGGTCTCGATCTCCTGACCTCGTGCTCCGCCCGTCTCGGCCTCCCAAAGTGCTGGGATTACAGGCTTGAGCCACCGCGCCCGGCCCGAGAATTCTTTATAAGCATTTTCTATGGTTCCTTTCTAATTTGAGTACTAGAGGATGTCTGTTCATCTTACAACAGCAAAACCAAGCCCAACAATCTTTGAAGCTCAGCAACCCTTTGTGGAGATACATGATGCTTATAAACAATGTCCATTCCATGCAAAGGAAATGCTGTGTGATACATTTGCATCTAATTTGTGTCCAAGGAAAGGACACTACTGTTGGTTCCCTGGCCTCTCTGCCTGGCTCTCTGATTTTTTTTTTTTTTTTTTTTTTGAGACGGAGTCTTTCTCTGTCGCCTAGCTGGAGTACAATGGCGCGATCGCAGCTCACCACAACCTCCACCTCCGGGTTCAAGCAGTTCTCCTGCCTCAGCCTCCTGAGTAGCTGGGACTACAGGCATGCACTACCACGCCTGGCTAATTTTTGTATTTTCAGTAGAGACAGGGTTTCACCCCGTTGGTCAGGCTGCTCTCGAACTCCTGACCTCGTGATCTGCCTGCCTCGCTGGGATTACAGGCATGAGCCACTGTGCCCAACCCTCTCTGACCTTCTAATGAGGTCATAGCCCCTTCAACTGAAATTCCCTCCAGGTCCTCAATTTGGGCAGAGATTTCCCAACTTGTATGACTGCAAAAGGAGGCCAGAAACCAAAAGTATCCTGTTCCTAAAGGTCATTCTTCATGTTAGGGAGCACCAGATGCAAAAAGAACACCAGGCTTCTGCAAATTAACCCGCACATTGCTGCCAGGCGTTGGGAAGAATGTATTAACACATGCCATCTGAGATATTTGGAAGCTGTGTGTTAGGCTGCCTTCTCTAATGCCAAGTTATTTCCTTGTTTTCCCAAATTCATCTTAAGCCATCTTAAAATCTCTTCTTTTTGATCCCCTTTGATGGCCTTTTAGCGGCATCACCTACGCACCCCATGAAATTCCTGAGGAATAAAGGTAAGTCAAGGGATCTGGGAGGGCGGGCGGGCGGGTGGACCCGCAGCATTCCTGAAGCTGTGGTGATGTGTGGCTGCAGAAGGTGCCGGGTGGTCACCAAGGAGTCTGCACAAGGAGTCTGCGCCTTCACGTGTGTTAGACAAGGTGCCCCCTCTGGAGGGGGATGCACAGTGACGCCGTCTGGGGCGGGTGAGAAGGTGGCTGAACTCCATGGGCTGGTGGTGTAGTGAGTAGAGCACAGGCTGTGTCTGAGATCTCAGTGGAACACACAGAATGCATGGGCATACACAGCGACCCTGTCAGCAGCCTTTCTAGCAACTCTCCCTACCATGGCTTGTCCTGGAACCTCCTCAACACCACTCGCTTCAGAGTCCTCCAAAGCAGAAGGCACCTCGTGTCCTGTTGCTGCTCCCGCCCCAGAGCGTCCTTCCTTCTCCTCTGCACATTTGCTAAGTGCCTGCAACAGGACGGCAACTGAGTCAGCTCCGCCCCCCACCCATCCCCACTGCTTTAGCACGTAGCCACCATTTGTTTTAATCACATACGCTGAGTGAGACATGCAGACGCAGAAATGACTGTCATGAAGGAAGAAGCCTGGTACTCACGGGTCCCTAGAAGTAGGAGGCCACACAAGGAAGCACCAGGGTTGGTCAGGAGGCAAAGGGAGCCAGGAAAGTGTGAGCAAAAGCCTTTATTCCGGGCCGGGCCCGGTGGTTCATGCCTGTGATCCCAGCACTTAGGAAGGCCGAGGTGGGCAAATCACTTGAGGTCAAGAGTTCGAGACCAGCCTGGCTAACATGGTGAAACCCCATCTCTACTAAAAATACAAAAATTAGCTGGGAGCGGTGGTGGGTGCCTGTAGTCCCAGCTATTCGGGAGGCTGAAGGGGGAGAATCGCATGAACCTGGGAAGTGGAGGTTGCAGTGAGCTGAGATCGTGTCACTGTACTCTAGCCTGGGCAACAGAGGGAGACTGTCTTTAAAAAAAAAAAAACGGGCCGGGCGCGGTGGCTCAAGCCTGTAATCGTAGCATTTTGGGAGGCCGAGGTGGGTGGATCACGAGGTCAGGAGATCAAGACCATCCTGGCTAACACAGTGAAACCCCGTCTCTATTAAAAAAAAAATACAGAAAACTAGCCGGGCGAGGTGGCGGCGCCTGTAGTCCCAGCTACTCGGAGGCTGAGGCGGGAGAATGGCGTGAACCCGGGAGGCGGAGCTTGCAGTGAGCCGAGATCGCTCCACTGCACTCCAGCCTGGGCGACACAGCAAGACTCCGTCTCAAAAAAAAAAAAAAATGCTGGGCGCGGGGCCTCAAGCCTGTAATCCCAGCACTTTGGGAGGCCGAGACGGGCGGATCACGAGGTCAGGAGACCAAGACCATCCTGGCTAACACGGTGAAACCTCGTCTCTACTAAAAAATACAAAAAACTAGCCGGGCGAGGTGGCGGCGCCTGTAGTCCCAGCTCCTCGGGAGGCTGAGGCAGGAGAATGGCGTGAACCCGGGAGGCGGAGCTTGCAGTGAGCTGAAATCCAGCCACTGCACTCCAGCCTGGGCGACAGAGCGAGACTCCTTCTCAAAAAAAAAAACCAAAACTTTATTCTGGTTTTTATAAGAAGCAGGTAGGCAAGGCAGGCTTGGGATCAGCTTGAGTGATTTGGTGGCTGTGCAGCATGGGATCTGTCCCTGGTTGTCTGGGACCTGGCCCTGGGGTAGTTGGGGGCAGGGGACAGTGGCCTGGAGCATGAGAGCTACATAGAGATTGTTGGGGCGTAGGCTTTGGGTGGGTCGGCTTGCCCATGAAAGGTGGACTCGCAGGCCAGAGTTTACTATCTTTAGGAATTGGCTGGACCTGGGAGGGGCAGTGTCTGCAAAGGTCAGTTAAGGCCCCAAGATGTCAAAGTATCAGGAAATGCAGAAAATAAAAACACAATGAATACATCCATCCATGCCAAACACATTATCAATCTTCCTAAAGCTCAGCTATGACTATTTCACCTGCCCATTGACACCACCGTCACCAAAGCACAGAGCTTGAGTCCCGGCTGGGGTGTCAAAGGCCTGCACACTGGTCCTTCTTTTGACACTAGCTGGTTTTGTGCGCTGGCGCTGGAAGGTCACTGAGACCTCTGCCACCCTGAGCTTCAGGTCCCAGTTGTAGGTAGAATGGAGGCGGAACAAAATTGTTTGTCTAACAAAGTTGATGGTCCGGTTGCGGTAGCTTGTGCGTGTAATCCCAGCACTTTGGGAGGCTGAGGTGGGTAGCTCACCTGAGGTCAGGAGTTTGAGACCAGCCTGGCCAACATGGTGAAACCCCATCTCTACTAAAAATACAAAAATTAGCTGGGCATGGTGGCGGGCACCTGTAATCCCAGCTACTCAGGAGGCTGAGGCAGGAGAATGGCTTGAATCCAGGAGGTGGAGGTTGAAGGGAGCAGAGATCCAGCCACTGCACTCCAGCCTGGTGACAGAGTGAGACTGTGTATCAAAAAAAAATAATAATAATATATATATATATATATGTATATGGAAAGATGTCTGCCTTACTCATAGTAAGAATTGTGCATTGAAACTGCCAAGCTTAAATAATGAAGTTCAACAAGTATGATTAAGTACAGAGTTTATTTGAGCACAAAGCTTGAGGATGTCCACCCAGGAGACACTGACTCCAAACTAATGGGGACAGCATTTCTAAAGAGAAGTTAAAGTTTCACTTATGGCCGGGCGCGGTGGCTCAAGCCTGTAATCCCAGCACTTTGGGAGGCCGAGACGGGCAGATCACGAGGTCAGGATATCGAGACCATCTTGGCTAACACGGTGAAACCCCGTCTCTACTAAAAAAATATATATATATAAAAAACTAGCCGGGCGACGAGGCGGGCGCCTGTAGTCCCAGCTACACGGGAGGCTGAGGCAGGAGAATGGTGTGAACCCGGGAGGCGGAGCTTGCAGTGAGCTGAGATCCGGCCACTGCACTCCAGCCCAGGCAACAGAGCAAGACTCCGTCTCAAAAAAAATAAAAATAAAAAAACATAAAGTTTCACTTATATGCACAGAGACTGACATTGTAGCAGGATTGTAACATTTTCCATGTGAGACCAGTGCATAAGTTACAGCTATTTGATTGGTTCCAGACAGCAACCCCTTTCCAAGGAAGATTATTGCTGTGAGGAGGAGCAACCATCAGAGGGGGCTCTCACAGCTGACACCTCTTGGTCTTCTTATTTACAGGAAAAAAAGGCAGAAGTTGCTGCTGCATCCTTGTGATTCAAGCTCTATAGCCACATTGCTCTCCAGTTTCAGAGTAGTTCAAGGTTCCAGCAGCTTTAAGTTTAAATTAGTTTAAGTTTGAATGATTTGATTTCATAAAACTACAATGTAATTCCAGTTTTCAGCTATCCTGTTGAAAGTGGGTAAAATGTGTCATAACTGTATTGGCAAAGGAGCTGGGAAACATAACCTCAAGTCTTGTTTGTAGGCTAGCAGTGAGCACAACTTCTAGAAAAGGCAATTGACAGTTGTCATAAATAGAAAAACAATGCGATCGCTTTTTTTGTTTGTTTGTTTTTTTGAGACGGAGTTTCAATCTTGGCCTGCAGCCTGGAGTGCAATGATAAGATCTTGGCTCACCGCAACCTCCGCCTCCCGGGTTCAAGCGATTCTCCTACCTCAGCCTCCCGAGTAACTGGGATTACAGGTGCCCACTACCATGCCAACCTAATGTTGTGTTTTTAGCAGAGATGGGATTTCACTATGTTAATCAGGCTGGTCTCGAACTCCTGATCTCAAGTGGTCCATCCGGCTCAGCCTCCCAAAGTGCTGGGCTTATAGACGTGAACCACCGTGCCTGGGCAAGGCAATTACTTTTTTTTTTTTTTGAGACAGAGTTTTGCTCTGTCGCCCAGACTGGAGTGCAATGGCACGATCTCAGCTCACTGCAACCTGTGCCTCCCAGGCTGAAGAGATTCTCCTGCCTCAGCCTCCCGAGCAGCTGGGATTACAGGTGTGCACCACCACACCCAGTTAGTTTTTATATTTTTAGTAGAGATGGGGTTTCACCATGTTGGCCAGGCTGGTCTCAAAGTCCTGACCCCATGATCCACCCACCTCGGCCTCCCAAAGTGGTGCTGAGACTACAGGTGTGAGTCACTGCGCCCAGCCGGCGATTACTTTTTAACCTAGACTGTTGAAATATACCTGGGGGATTTATTTTAATCAGTTATGACAAGACTCCCAGACATACAAATGATCTTCATGAAGGAGAAAGTTTATACCCACAGATTCCTGGAAACAGGAGACACGGCCCACCACAGAGGGGCACACCAGGACCCTCAGGAAGCACAGGGAGGGAGGGTGAGCGTGGCCCCCGCCTCTACTGGGGTTTCCTAGGGAAAGAATGGGTAAGGCATGGCAGGTACTCTGAGTAAATTTAGATTTGAATGGTTTAATTTTGGCAAACCAGGCCAGGCGCGGTGGCTCAAGCCTGTAATCCCAGCACTTTGGGAGGCCGAGACGGGTGGATCACGAGGTCAGGAGATCAAGACCATCCTGGCTAACACGGTGAAACCCCGTCTCTACTAAAAGATACAAAAAATTAGCTGGGCGAGGTGTCGGCACCTGTAGTCCCAGCTACTTGGGAGGTTGAGGCAGGAGAATGGCGTGAACCTGGGAGGCGGAGCTTGCAGTGAGCTGAGATCCGGCCATTGCACTCCAGCCTGGGCGACAGAGCGAGACTCCGTCTCAAAAAATAAAAAATAAAAATAAAAATAAATAAAAATAATTTTGGCAAACCATAGGGGTGGTTTCTAGTTGTCCAGTATTTGACCCTGGAGTGATTTAGGGCAGACGGAGAGATTGGCTTAGTGTGTGAGTTTGAAAAGGAGATGGTTGGGGTGTGGGCTCTGGATTGGTTGGTTTGTATATCAAAGGTGTGCTTGCAGGGGAGTCATCTGCTGTCTCTAAGAAATAACTAGCCCTGGGAAGGAAGGTCTCTCCAGGATTAAGGCCCCAAATGCCAGAGCATCAGGAATTCAGAAAATAAGAAAATATAATTTTCTTATTTATTTTATGGGATAAGTATGGGGTAAGTATTTTATGGGATAAGTATGGGACTTATCCCACCTTATGGGACTACAGGTGACTGCCACCACACCCGGCTCATTTTTTTTTTGTACTTTTAGTAGAGACGGGGTTTCATCATGTTAGCCAGGATGGTCTCCATCTCCTGACCTCGTGATCCACCCACCTCGGCCTCCCAAAGTGCTAGGATCACAGGTGTGAGCCACCATGCCTGGTCTATTTCTAGGAAATTTTATTAAAAATATGCTATTCATTTTCCTAGTCTACTTCTCCCATCCTGCTTGGTGACTTTCTCATCTATTTCTCTAGCTCTGCAAATATCTCAGTGTATTCTACCCCAGCTTTGCGCTCCCAGAATGCCCTTGTTTGCCTCCTTCACAAACAAAATTTAAGCAGTTAAAAGACAGTGTCCACACCCTCCTGTCTAACAGCAATCACACCCCCTTTCTCCGTTTCCTGCTGGAAATTGAACTGTCCATGCCAAGGCTGGCCTCTGTCCCAGCTTCCATCCTCTTAGGTCAACTCAAGGACTTTCCTGGCAATTCCTTCTCCCTTTCCTGCATGCTCCAGTCTGAATGCTGGTGTCCCCCAACCCCATATTCATGTGTTGAAATCCTAATCTGAAAGGTGAGGATATTAGGAGTTGCAGCCTTTGGGAGATGACGAGGTCAGGAGGGTGGAACCCCCATGATTGGGAATAGTACCCTTACAATAGAAGTCACAGGGAGCTATCTCACTCCTTCCACCTTGTAAGGACACAACAAAGAATCCACCGTCTGTTGAACCAGAAAGTGAACCTTGCCAGCCAGCAAAGCTGCTGATACCTTGATCTGGGACCTCCCAGCCTCCAGAATTGGGAGAAATCAATGTCTGTTGTTTCTTTGTTGTTGTTGTTGTTGTTTTCCCCATACAGAGTCTTGCTCTGTCGCCCAGGCTGGAGTGCAGTGGTGCGATCTCTGCTCACTGCAACCTCCGCCTCCTGGGTTCAAGCGATTCTCCTGCCTCAGCCTCCTGAGTAGCTGGGATTACAGGCATCAGCCACCATGCCTGGCTAATTTTATTTTGTATTTTTAGTAGACATGGAGTTTTGCCATGTTGGTCAGGCTGGTCTCGAACTCCTGACCTCCTGATCCACCTGCCTTGGCCTCTCAGAGGTTTTTTTTTGAGACAAGGTTTCATTCCCATCACCCAGGCTGGAGTGTAATGGTGCAGTCTCACCTCATTACAACCTCCCGCTCCCTATCTCAAGCAATTCTCCTGCCTCAGGCTCCTGAGTAGCTGGGAGTACAGGCACCTGCCACCTCATCCGACGAATTTTTGTATTTTTTGTAGAGTCAGGGTTTCACCATGTTGCCCAGGCTGGTCTTGAACTCCTGAGCTCACGCATGATCTGCCCACCTCCCGAAGTGCTGGGATTACAGGAGTGGGCCACTGCGGCTGGCTGTGTCTGTTGTTTCTAAGCCACTAAGCCTGTGGTGTTTCGTTACAGCAGCCAGAAGGAACTGGTACTGTAGTATCACGATTCACTGTCTCATTCCCATTCACGAACGTGCTGCCAATGTTCATGTCTTAAAAACAAGATCCGTCTCTCGATCTCTTAGACTCCTCCAGGAGCTGTGCCCATTTCTCTTCTTTCTTTTATACAAAGTTCCCCAAAATCATTTTCAAAATTCACGGTTTCCAATTACTTTCTTCTCACTCCCTCCTGAACCTGCTTCAGTTGTGTCCCCACCACACAGCTAATATGTCCTCTGCCTAGATCTCTGATGACCTCCTGGATGCCCCATCCAGTGTCCGTTTTCAGTTTGCTTTACTTTTTTTTTTTTGGACAGAGTCTCACTCTGTCATCCAGGCTGGAGTGTAGTGGCACCATTTCGGCTCACTGCAACTTCTGCCTCCCAGGTTCAAGTGATTCTCCTGCCTCAGCCTCCCGAGTAGCTGGGACTACAGGTGTGAGCCACCACGCCGGCTAATTTTTGTGTTTTAAGTAGAGACGGGGTTTCGTCATGTTGCCCGGAGTGGCCTTGAACTCCTCACCTCAAGTGATCCACCTGCCTTGGCCTTCCAAAGTGCTGGCATTATAGGCATGAGCCAGCTCGCCTGGCCCATTTTCAGTTTTCATCACACCTAAACTATCTGCAACCTGTGTTCTTTTCCCTCCCAAAATATTTCCTCATGAAAATTTGAAAACATACAGAATAGTAGACAGAACTGTAGAGTGAACGCCCCATATCCCTCACCTAAAATCTAGTTGTTCATGTTACACTCTTAGCTTTTTCATAGTCCAGGCTGTTTTCAGCATGCTGTTTCCACTGAGGGATGAATCTCAGGATGCTTTTCAGTTCAGGTGGCTGAACCCCTCGCCCTGTGCCAGTGAAGAGATGGCAGTCAGGGGAAGGCCAGGCATGAGGCAAGGGGGAGCTGCCTCAACTTGTCAGATTTTTTTTTTTTTTTTTTTTTTTGAGATGGAGTCTCGCTCTGTCCCCCAGGCTGGAGTGCAATGGCACAACCTTGGCTCATTGCAACCTCCGCCTCCTGGGTCAAGTAATTTTGCTGCCTCAGCCTCCTGAGTAGCTGGGATTACAGGCAGGCGGCACCATGCCGAGCTAATTTTTGTATTTTCAGTAGAGACAGGGTTTCACCATGTTGGTCAAGCTGGTCTCTCGGACTCCTGACCTCAGGTAATCCACCTACCTTGGCCTCCCAAAGTGCTGGAATTACAGGTGTGAGCCACGGCACCCATCCCAACTTGTCGGATTTTACAAATGGCTGAATAATGCACTTACTTCGCCAACTGCTATTTTGTTCAGTTTGCACAAACAACAACTTGTTATTTTTTCACATTTCAGATAATATGAAGGAGGATGACACACCTGAGCCTGCAAAGAACAGCCATGATTTTATAGCACGTTCCGTAGTCCTAAAATTGACACCTGGAATGCAGGTCCATGGAATTTCATCCTAAGTTGTCCTGCAATGTCCTTTCATGAGAGCACCACACAATCTGAGACCATCAGGGCAGCACCCAAATCATAAGATGAAGGCCACTTCCCCTTCAGCTGCATACACAGCAGGTGTTGCCACACAGAGTCAGGGACCCAGTGTCTCTACAGCGCAGAGGGGAGGGCTCCAGCCCAGGATGGAAAGTGAACTTGAGTCAGAGATTGTTGGGAGCAAAAATTATATTTGTTCACATAGGCCATAAAATCTAACTTCGGTATTTTCTAAAATTAAGAAAGCCTGAGCAACGTGGCAAAACCCCATATTTACAAAAACATAAAACAATTAGGCAGGTGTGGTGGCGCATGCCTGTGGTGCCAGCTCCTTGGGAGGCTGAGGCAGGAGAATCGCTCAGACCCGGGAGATGGAAGTTGCAGTGAGCTGTGATCATGCACTGCACTCCAGCCTGGGTGATAGAATGAGACTGTGTCTAAAAAAAAAAGCTATTTTTTTAAAGTGTGTCTGGTTTTGACTTCTGTTCCCCTCTGTAAGGACAAATACATTAACGGAAAGACATAGCTAAAATGAACATTTTTGAGCACTTATTTTCTTTTCTTTTCTTTTTAGCAATAATTCGGCATAGACCTGCTCTTGTTAAAGTAATTTTAATTTCGAGCGTAGCCTTCAGCACTGCCCTGATAAGTGGGATGGCAATCTCCTATATGATATAGTAAGTATCTGCTAAATAACATCTGCTATCCTTAAATGGGACATAACAAGTCAACTGATTATTATTTAGTGTCAAAGGATGATGATGACACATCTTATAATTGTTAAATTATTACAGTCATTATAAATTTGCAGATTAGTGTTTTTCAAAATGTGGGTTGTACTCACATTGAGTCATGATATACATGAAAAAAAGAGAAAGACACAGGACAGAATACAATTCAGCAGAATAGAAAATTTTTTTTTTTTTTTTTTTTTTTTTTTGAGACGGAGTCTTGCTCTGTCACCAGGCTGGAGTGCTGTGGCCAGATCTCAGCTCACTGCAAGCTCCGCCTCCCAGGTTTACGCCATTCTCCTGCCTCAGCCTCCCGAGTAGCTGGGACTACAGGCGCCGCCACCTCGCCTGGCTAGTTTTTTGTATTTTTTAGTAGAGATGGGGTTTCACCGTGTTAGCCAGGATGGCCTCGATCTCCTGACCTCGTAATCCGCCCGTCTCGGCCTCCCAAAGTGCTGGGATTACAGGCTTGAGCCACCGTGCCCGGCCGCAGAATAGAAAATACTAGAAAATATTACTTAAAATATTAATGTAAAAGGCTGATTTTTAAACTTTTCAGACACATGTGAGACATGTACACACACAGAGACACATGGTTGTGAAATAAAATATATTTTTTACTGGGAGTCATGATCAAAAATGTGTGAAAGACACAGTTTGAGATGCTGGTATCCTCCCAAAATTCAGTATTTTATTTTTTTACTTTTTTTTTTGGGTGGGGACGGAGTTTTGCTCTTGTTGCCCAGGCTAGAGTGCAGTGGTACGGATCTCGGTTCACTGCAACCTCTGCCTCCTGGGTTCAAGCAATTCTCCTGCCTCAGCCTCCCAAGTAGCTGGGATTACTACAGGCATGTGCCACCCCGCCCAGCTAATTTTGCATTTTTTGTAGAGATGGGCTTTCTCCATGTTGGTCAGGCTGGTCTCAAACTCCCGACCTCAGGTGATCCGCCCGCCTGGGCCTCCCAAAGTGCTGGGATTAAAGGTGTGAGCCACCATTCCCAGACCCCAGCATTTGGTGTTTTAAAATGAACTTGAGGCCGGGTGTGGTGGCTCATGCCTGTAATCCCAGCACTCTGGGAGACTGAGGCGGGCAGATCACCTGAGGTTAGGAGTTCGAGACCAGCCTGGCCAACATAGTGAAATGCCATCTCTACTAAAAATACAAAAATTATCTGGGCATGGTGGCAGGCGCCTGTAATCCCAGTTACTCGGGAGGCTGGGGCAAGAGAATCGCTTGAACCTGAGAGGCGGAGGTTGCAGTGGGCAGAGATAACGCCATTGTACTCCAGCCTGGGCAACGAGCAAAACTCTGTCTCAAATAATAAATAAATAAATAAATAATGAACTTGTTACTTTGGAAGGAATCTCAATAGTGCACAGCAGGCCGGGCGCGGTGGCTCAAGCCTGTAATCCCAGCACTTTGGGAGGCCGAGACGGGCGGATCACGAGGTCAGGAGATCGAGACCATCCTGGCTAACATGGTGAAACCCGTCTCTACTAAAAATACAAAAAACTAGCCGGCGACATGGCGGGCGCCTGTAGTCCCAGCTGCTTGGGAGGCTGAGGCAGGAGAATGGCGTAAACCCAGGAGGCGGAGCTTGCAGTGAGCTGAGACCCGGCCACTGCACTCCAGCCTGGGCGGCAGAGCGAGACTCCGTCTCAAAAAAAAAAAAAATAGTGCACAGCAGAAAAGAGCGACCACTCTCCCTTTCACTAGAAAGGTGTCAGTGCAGTCTGGGGTGATAGCATCTTTGGGGGAAGATACGTCACTGTCTTTGCAAATAAAGCTTGGGGTCAAGCTCTTTTGAGTGATGTAATCGTTTTGAAATTCACGGTAGAAAAAGGTGAGACACACTGTGACCTCATGTGGTTCTGACCAAACCAACAGGCTCTGACTCCTACTCTATGATTCTGTGCTAGGATTCCGTTGTTATCGCACCAGAAACAGCTTGAGAAGTACAAAATTACTTGCTTCATTAGAATTAAGTATGAAAACAGGATATATTGCCATGTGTGGGATATTTTTTGAGGCAGCTATGTTGAGACCACCTTGGAGTAGGTCACATGAAGGCAAAGTGACATTAAAGGTAAAAGAGGAAAAATGTTGCTAATGAGAGTGTAACCTGCGTGCTTGGTTGTGGGTTATCTCCACTACATCCACTTAATTTATGTAACTGTATAGGCCGGGGGCAGTAGCTGACACCTCTGATCCCAACACTTTGGGAGGCCGAGGCAGGTGGATCCCTTAAACTCAAGTGTTTGAGACCAGCCTGGGCAACATGGTGAAACCCCAGCTCTACAAAAAGTACAAAAATTAGCCAGGTGTGGTGGCACACACCTGTAGTCCCAGCTACTCTAGAGGCTGAGGTGGGAGCATGCTTTGAGCCCCAGAGGTGGAGGTTGCAGTGAGCTGAGGTCGCACCACTGCACTCCAGCCTGGGCAACAGAGTGAGACCCTGTCTCAAAAAAAAAAAAAAAAAAAAAAAAAAATTATGTAACTGTAGCTTCTGTATATTTCATTATTATAGACAACACTATTAATAAATGTGAAGTTTTCTAATGCAACTTGGTAAAACATATCTCCTGGACACTCAGTGTTGAATTGAGTTGTTGAGCTAGTCAATTCTTATTGTTTTCACATTTGTATTAGCACTAAGCTAGAGTGGAGCCTGAGGCCAAAACCCAAACAAACAAACAAAAAAACAAAACCACCTATTCAAAAATACAAGTTTTATGTAATTTTTAGTGGTTCATTTTTCCAGAAGTAGATTTTGAAAATACTATTGGTAAGTTTGCTTTTATTTAAACCAGGAAAGTAAAATTACAATTAATTTTGTTTGGGGTATAAACGGTTTTTTTATAATTTTTATTTTTTTTGGAGATGGAGTCTTGCTCTGTCGCCCAGGCTGGAGTGCAATGGTGCGATCTCTGCTCACTGCAAGCTCCGCCTTCCAGGTTCACGCCATTCTCCTGCCTCAGCCTCCCGAGGAGCTGGGACTACAGGCGCCGCCACCACACCTGGCTAATTGTTTTTGTAGTTTTTTTTTTTTTTTTTTTGAGATGGAGTCTCGCTCTGTCGCCTGGGCTGGATTGCAGTGGCCGGATCTCAGCTCACTGCAAGCTCCGCCTCCCGGGTTCACACCATTCTCCTGCCTCAGCCTCCTGTGTAGCTGGGACTACAGGCGCCCGCCACCTCGCCCGGCTAGATTTTTTTGTATTTTTTAGTAGAGACGGGGTTTCACGGTGTTAGCCAGGATGGTCTCGATCTCCTGATCTCGTGATCTGCCCGTCTCGGCCTCCCAAAGTGCTGGGATTACAGGCTTGAGCCACCGCGCCCGGCCCATTTTTGTAGTTTTAGTAGAGACAGGGTTTCACTGTGTTACCCAGTATGGTCTCGATCTTCTGACCTCGTGATCTGCCCGCCTTGGCCTCCCAAAGTGCTGGGATTACAGGCATGAGCCACCATGTCCGGCCTAGATAAAATATTTAAACTTAACGTTGTGACTTTTCATACACCAGTTTTCAATTATTAAAAATATTCTGAACTTCTTAAGTGTTTTGGAAAAGAATAAGCATTTAAAAATACATTAAAACATATATATAGGGACTCACACCTTTCCTTTTGACTCAAGCTCCCCTGTTGTTCAGCACAGCACTGTTGGATCCTATCTCTGTTTACAGTTTTGACATTTGGTATAGCCTGGATTTTATTTATTTATTTATTTTTTGCTTCATTTCAATTTTTAAAATTATTGAGTTAAGGGCTGGGAGTGGTGGCTTACGCCTGTAATCCCAGCATTTTGGGAGGCCAAGGTGGGTGGATCACCTGAGGTTGGGAGTTCAAGACCAGCCTGATCAGCATGGAGAAACCCCATCTGTACTAAAAACACAAAAAAATTGGCCGGGCGCGGTGGCTCAAGCCTGTAATCCCAGCACTTTGGGAGGCCGAGACGGGCGGATCACGAGGTCAGGAGATCGAGACCATCCTGGCTAACACGGTGAAACCCCGCCTCTACTAAAAAAAAATACAAAAACTAGCCGGGCGAGGTGGCGGGCGCCTGTAGTCCCAGCTACTCGGGAGGCTGAGGCAGGAGAATGGCATAAACCCAGGAGGCAGAGCTTGCAGTGAGCTGAGATCCGGCCACTGCACTCCAGTCCAGGCGACAGAGCGAGACTCCGCCTCAAAAAAAAAAAAAAAAAAAAAAAAATTAGCCGCGCGTTGTGGTGCATGCCTGTAATCCCAGCTACTCGGGAGGCTGAGGCAGGAGAATCGCTTGAACTTAGGGGGCACAGGTTGTGGTGAGCCGAGATCGCGCCATTGCACTCCAGCCTGGACAGCAAAGCGAAACTCCATCTCAAAAAAAAAAAAAAAAAAAATACTCGTCTTCATTTTTCAGTGTTTGGGGCACCTCCTTACATTTCACACTGAGGCGAGCACCTCCCTCTTGTCACTCAATTCTTGCTCCTGCCCCAGCCTTTTGACAATCTTTGGTGATGTTTGTAGCCAGCTCTGCTGCCTCACAGCTTCTAGAGTGCCCACACCCTTCCCCACCACTGCCCCTGGCACCCAAAGGAGCCAACCCTCTGCTGGGATTTGGCTCTCTGCAAGAAAAACAAAAAACAAGCTAACCCTAAAAATTTTTTATTTTTTATTTTTTTGAGACGGAGTTTCACTCTTATTGCCCAGGCTGGAGTGCAATGGCGCGATCTCGGCTCACTGCAACCTCCGCCTCCCGGGTTCAAGTGATTCTCCTGCCTCAGTCTCCCAAGTAGCTGGGATTACAGGCATGCGCCACCACGCTCTGCCAATTTTGTATTTTTTTAGTACAGTCAGGGTTTCTCCATGTTGGTCAGGCTGGCCTCGAACTCCTGACCTCAGGTGATCTGCCCGCCTCAGCCGACCAAAGTGCTGGGATTACAGGAGTGAGCCACTGCGCCTGGCCCCTGAAAGTATTTTTTTGTTACATAATTCACACAGTACTGGGAAGGTAAGCATGTTAAGAAAACACTGTCATCCATTTCCACACCAAAGAGAAATAGCTGTTCAATGATCCACTTCCAGGATTGGACCTACAGTGAGGTAGAAACATCAGTAACACCCTTTGTGTCCCATTTTGTTCATCACGGATTTCTTGGCATTAATTTTTATTTTGTAAAATATTACACTGAAATATGACTGTGGCCGGGCACAGTGGCTCACACCTGTAATTCTAGTGCTTTGAGAGGCCAAGGAGGAAAGGTAGCTTGAGCCTAGGAGTTTGAGACCATCTTGGGCAACATAGCAAGACCCCATTTCTACAGAAAAATACAAAAATAATTAGCTGGGCATGGTGCCATGAGCCTGTGGTCCCAGCTATTCAGGAGGCTGAGCAGGGAAGACCGAACCCAGGAGTTCGGGGCTGCAGTGAACCGTGATCGCATCAGTTCACTTCGAGGCTGGGCGACAGAATGAGACCCTGTTCCAAAGAAAGAGAGAGAGAGAGAGAAAAAAAAAAAAAAGGGAAAAAGGAAAGAAAAAAAGAGAAAAAAGAAGGAAGGGAGGGAGGAAGGACAGAAAGAGGAACAAGAAAGAGAAAAGAAAGAAAAGGAAAAGAAAAAGAAAAGAAGAAAGAAAGAGAAAGAAAAAGAGAAAGAAAGATGATTGGTCTGATTATGGAGTTTTTTGTCAACAGCTTAAGTTTGGAACCCGATGTGAGTGCCTTGCTCACGTCTAGTCCTGGCTTTGATCCATACTTTGGGATAAGAGTTACTCCTTACTCCAGGAAATGACCTGACCATGTAGACATTTGAGATCTGACCATGATTAGTCTGGTTTCAAAGTCTTACTTCTGGATCCACCCCACAAGCAACTCCTTTCCAGTCAAAAAGTGGCATGACTGAGAAATGAATTATTCACCATGAAAACTGTGCTTCTAAATTTATTTATATCATTCTCCAGTCGACTGGCACAGGCTGAGGAAAGACAACAGCTCGAGTCGCTTTATAAGAATATCAAGATACCATCATTAGGAGACCAAGAACAGGGCTCAGAGGACGAAGACGAGGCCACGCACCTACTTCCAGAGAATGAAAAGGAGCTGGAGAAGTTCATCCACTCAGGTAACGTGACCTGTCAGAGCCACTTGCAGGAAGGCCAAGCTGGCAGCGGTGGCTTGGTTTTCTTTTCTTTCTTTCTTTCTTTTTTCTTTTTTTGAGACGGAGTCTCGCTCTGTCACCCAGGCTGGAGTGCAGTGGCGCGATCTTGGCTCACTGCAAGCTCCGCCTCCTGGGTTCACGCCATTCTCCTGCCTCAGCCTCCCTAGCAGCTGGGACTACAGGTGCCCACCACCAGGCCCATTACATTTTTAGTAGAGACGGGGTTTCACCGTGTTAGCCAGGATGGTCTCGATCTTCTGACCTCATGATCCACCTGCCTCGGCCTCCCAAAGTGCTGAGATTACAGGAGTGAGCCAATGCACCCCGGCTATAGAATTTTATTTATTTATTGATTGATTGATTGATTGATTGATTGAGACAGAGGCGTCTCAAAAAATGGAGTGCAGTGGCAAAATCTTGCCTCACTGCAACCTTTGCCTCCTGGGTTCAAGCAATTATCCTGCCTCAGCCTCCAGAGTAGCTGGGATTACAGGCGTGCACCATGACACCTGGCTAATTTTTGTACTTTTAGTAGAGATGGAATTTCACCAGTTAGCCAGGCTGGTCTCGAACTCCTGACCTCAAGTCATCCACCTGCCTTGGCCTCTCAAAGTGCTAGGAGTATAGGCGTGAGCCACCACTCCTGGCTCTTTTTTTTTTTTTTTTTTTTTTTTTTCTTTTCTTTTTTTTTTTTTTTTTTTTGAGGCGGAGTCTCGCTCTGTCGCCCAGACTGGAGTGCAGTGGCCGGATCTCAGCTCACTGCAAGCTCCGCCTTCCGGGTTTACGCCATTCTCTTGCCTCAGCCTCCCCAGTAGCTGGGACTACAGGCGCCGCCACCTCGCCCGGCTAGTTTTTTTGTATTTTTAGTAGAGACGGGGTTTCACCGTGTTAGCCAGGATGGTCTCGATCTCCTGACCTCGTGATCCGCCCGTCTCGGCCTCCCAAAGTGCTGGGATTACAGGCTTGAGCCACCACGCCGGCCTTTTTTCTTTTTTTTGAGACAGAGTCTCACTCTGTCACCCTGGAGGCTGGAGTGCAGTGGTGTGATATCAGCTCACTGCAGCCTCAACCTCCTGGCCTCAGTTAATCCTCCCACCTCACCCTCCTGAGTGGCTGGGACTACAGGTGCAAGTCACTATGCCCAACTCTTTTTTGTTTTTGTTTTGAGACAGAGTCTCGCTCTGTTGCCCAGGCTGGAGTGCAGTGGTGCGATCTTGGTTCACTGCAACCTCCGCCTCCTGGGTTCAAGTGATTATCATGCCTCAGCCTCCTGAGTAGCTGGGATTACAGGCGTGCGCCACCGTGCCTGGCTCATTTTTGTATTTTTAGTAAAGACAAGGCCTCACCATGTTGGCCAGGCTGGTCTCGAACTCTTGACCTCAAGTGATCCGCCCTCCTCAGCCTCCCAAAGTCCTGGGATTACAGGCATGAGCCACCACACTGGGCTAGTTTTTGTATTTTTAGTAGAGACAGTTTTTGCCATGTTGCCCAGGTTGGTCACAAACTCCTGGGCTCAAGAGATCTTCCTGTCTTGGCCTCCCAAACTGCTGGGATTATAGGTCTGAGCCACTGAGCCCAGCCTAGAAGTTCTGAGATTCGTGGGTATCTGTTTAAAAACTTCTAGAGAGAAACCTATAGAGAGTGCAGTGTGTGATTCAGCCGTACTAACCATTCCTCACATGGACTTACTCTCTAAAAACTCCAGACATAGCCAGAAAGAGGCAGAATGACCAGAGCAGGAGAGATCACTGATGCTCACTGAGGCAGAGGGCTTTGTCGTAACCTGTAGAGAACACTTTCCCAATGTCTCTTTACCACACTGGATTATAACTTTTCTACATTCTTCTTCTTCTTTTACTGGGCATGTATACAACTTGAATACAAAATATGGGAAAATAATTTTAAAATTTAATTTTCACTATCCTTGTCAGACAAATAACATTCATTATGAATCCTCTGAAAGTTCCACTGTTGGTACCTCCATTTTTCCAGGCTTTTTCCCTCAACTCTTTTGTCTCCAATTTTAATCCTCACTTTTTACTATATCGATAACATCGTTTCTACATTTTAGTTATTAGATCAAAAAGAAGGAAAAATATTAAGAAGAAGAAACTGAGGGAAGAGAAAAACTCAGTAACACAAAAAGAAACAAAGAATGCGTCACATAATGGAAAAATGGAAGATTTGTGAACACAGATGACAGAGGTGCTGGCTGAGGCAGAGGAGAGACTATGGGGGTGCTGGGAGACTGAGCCCGTGGGCGTGGCTTGTTCCCAGAGAACCTTGTGGAAGAGGACATCAAAGAAAGAAACGCCAAACGTGTATCCCAGAAAATAAAGCCACATGATATAGCAACTCTTGCTTATTGGCTCTCATACTTAATGAATAATTATAACTTAATTGGAAAATAGAAAAGAATCTAACTTTGTTAAGGGTGAAGAGAACTTATCAGGATTTTCTTTTCTTGCTCCTGACCAGAAATATTGCACAAGTAGTTTTGGGGGGCCATCTCCCAGACTTTGCCAGGGAATAGCTTTCACGAAGCCAAACTTTCCTGGTGAGATTACCTGTCAGTTCCATACCTTGTCTCCTTTGTACCATGAGGAAACTGAGGATGTCAAAATAAATATGACACCGGATTAAAACACAGTCATTAGTCGGGCCTGGTGGTGCGTGCCTGTAATCCCAGCTATACAGGAGGCTGAGGCAGGAGAATCGCTTGAACCCGGGAGGTGGAGGTTGTAGTAAGCCGAGATTGCACCCCTGCACTCCAGCCTGGTTGACAGAGCAAGATCCTGTCTCAAAAATAAATTAATTAATTAATTACATTAAATAAATAAGTAAATAAAACACACTCATCCAGGCCAGTCATGAGGGCTCATGCCTGTAATCCCAGCCCTTCGGGAGCATGAGGCAGGCAGATTGCTTGAGTCCAGGAGTTCAAGAGCAGCTTGGACAACATAGTGAGGCCCCATCTCCACAAGGAAATATACACTCATTGCTGTCAGGTGCCAGCTCTCTCAAGGGAAACAGGCCCACAGGCAAGGAGCTAAGAAACACAGCCAGAGGTAGCAAGTGGACACCAAGGGCTGTGGGAATGCAAAGAGGGAAGATTGAGTGAAATGGTGCAACTGCTTTGGAAAACAATCTGACGATTCCTCAGAAAGTTCAACACAGAGTTACTTACGACCCAGCAATTCCACTCCTAGGTATACACACAAGAGAATTGAAAACACATGTACACACAAAAACCTGCACACTAATGTTTTTTTTTTTTTTTTTGAGACGGAGTCTTGCTCTGTCGCCCTGACTGGAGTGCAGTGGTGCGATCTCGGCTCACTGCAACCTCCGCCTCCTGAGTTCAAGCCATTCTCCTGCCTCAGTCTTGTGAGTAGCTGGGATTACAGGCGCCCACCACCACGCCTGGCTAATTTTTGTATTTTTGGTAGAGACGGAGTTTCACCATGTTGTCCAGGATGGCCTTAATCCCTTGACCTCGTGATCCTCCCACCTCAGCCTTTCAGAGTGACTTCATTCTTTTCTGTTGCTGAAAAATATTTAATTGTACAGATAGACCACATTTTGCTTATCCACTTATTGGTTAATGGAAATTTGTCTTGTTTCCACCTTCCAATTAAACCTCTTTCCTTTATAAATTACCGCAGTCTTGGGTATGTATTAGCAGAGTGAGGACGGACTGATACAGGGGAATCTGAAAGGGCTATAGTAAAGTGACATTTAGCCAGTGACTTGAAAGGAGCAGGTAGCAAACACTCCATGCGGCTATTTGAGAGGAAAACAGTTGGGGCAGAGAGATCTGAAGTTGTTACTGGAAAAGGGTCCTGATCTAGGCCCCGAGAGAGGGTTCTTGGATCTCATTCAAGAAATAATGCAGAGCAAGTCCACAGAGTAACGTGAAAGTAAATTTATTGAGAAAGTAAAGGAATCAAAGGATGGCTACTTCATAGACAGAGCAGGGCATTCCCAGAAGTAAGAGGAGGAACATGCCCACCTTAGGTGCAGTGCTTGTTTATATATAAGATAACAAAGCAAAAAATCATACGGGAGGTGTGCTCTACCACAAGAGTTCCTGACAAAGGATTGTTAATCGTTGTGTAACTACTGTCTTCCACAACAATCTCTATTATTAACATTAAAATGAAACTTATTTACTTCTTTTTTTTCTTTTTTTGAGATGGAGTCTTGCTCTGTCACCAGGCTGGAGTGCAGTGATGCGATCTCAGCTCACTGCAACCTCCACCACCCGGGTTCAAGCGATCCTGTTGGCTCAGCCTCCTGAGTAGCTGGGACTATGAGCATGCGCCACCACGCCCAACTAATTTTTTGTATTTTTAGTAGAGACGGGGTTTCACCACGTTGGCCAGGATGGTCTTGATGTGTTGACCTCGTGATCCGCCTGCCTTGGCCTCCCAAAGTGCTGCATTACAGGGGTGAGACACCGCGTCCAGCCTAAAGTGAAACTTATTCTTTTTTTTTTTTTTTTTTTTGAGACGGAGTCTTGCTCTGTCGCCCAGGCTGGAGTGCAGTGGCCGGATCTCAGCTCACTGCAAGCCCCGCCTCCCGGGTTTACGCCATTCTCCTGCCTCAGCCTCCGAGTAGCTGGGACTACAGGCGCCCGCCACCTCGTCCGGCTAGTTTTTTGTATTTTTAGTAGAGACGGGGTTTCACCGTGTTAGCCAGGATGGTCTCGATCTCCTGACCTCGTGATCCGCCCGTCTCGGCCTCCCAAAGTGCTGGGATTACAGGCTTGAGCCACCGTGCCCGGCCGAAACTTATTCTTAAAGTAAGAATGCTTTTGTTCTTAAGATATTGAGACATCAGGACATTTCCTGGGTCCATTAATTTCTGGGTTGGTTAAGTCCTGAGTCTGTCTGGAAAACATGATTAACCTGTTCCCTTAACTAACAACTTCTGGCGACATGGAATGCCTAACCTCCTGGGAACACAGCCCAGCAGGTCTCAGTCTCATTTTACCCAGCCCCTATTCAAGATATAATGGAAACATTATGGTGCCATTGTGGCCCAAGTGGTGAGATGGGTATGAAGTTCTAGGAGAACAAAAATTGAGTGTTGGATCCAGACAAAGCCTTGTAGGGTCATGGAAGCCACTGTGAGAGCTAAAGGCTTAACTGAGGGAGGAGAAGGCACTGGAGAGTTTGGAAAGGGAAGTGACCAGATTGGACTGGGGATTGAAATACGTCCTTCTGGCTTGTGCTTGGAGAACAGACAATGGTGAGTGAGGAATGGAAGAGGAAGACCATTTAGAGACAATTGTAAGAAAGCAGGTATGAGATGATGGTAGCGTGGTCCATGGCTATCACGTATGTATTGATGACAACAAATTTCATTCTGGTTGAATTTTGAGTCTAGGTCAAGCTTTGCTGAAGGATTGCACATGAGGCCTCTGTGAGTCAAAAAAGACTCTAGCTGGATCAATGTTGTTAACACATGCAATGCGGAAAAATATTAGATTCTTGTCCCTGGAAAGCAGAACACAACTTGCTCACAGGCTCCACGTGGGCATGCAGGAAAGGAGTGAAGCATGATTATTGGGTTGTCTACTGAGGAGCCAGAAGGTCTGAGCTGCCACTGCCGAGGGGGTGACTCTGGGGCTGCAGATCTGGGAGCAGGGGCTTTGGGATAACCTTTGGACAAGTCTAGTCTGAAAGGCTGATTACACAACCAGCTGGACAGGCTGACACAGCAAATGGATCCCATCTGGGGAAGTGTGAGCTGTAAATATAAATAAGGGAAATGGCCAGGTGCAGTGGGTCACACCTGTAATCCCAGCACTTTGGGAGGCTGAAGCAGGCAATCACTTGAACTCAGGAGTTTGAGACCAGCCTGGGCAACATAGTGAGACCCCCATCTCTACAAAAAAATACAAAACTTAGCCAGGTATAGTGTGCACCTGTAGTCCCAGCTACTCTGGAGGCGGAGATGGAAGGATTGCTTGAGCTCAGGTGGTTGAGGTTGTACTGAGCCGTGACTGCACCACTGCACTCCAGCCTGAGTGAGAGTGAGACCTTGTCTCAAAAAGAAAAGAAAAGAAAAGAAAGTCATAGAGGTGGAATCACACTGTGTAGCCTTTTCAGAATGGCTTCTTTGCTTTTTAATACACATTGAAATGTCCTCCATGTCTCTGACAAAGATTTTTCACATCCTACTTTATGATAGTACATAAATAATAGAAAACAACATTTTATTTTGTATTAGGAAAACAAACATGTATTGAGTTGAGATTTGGTGGGTTTTTTCCCCCAGTCACAGCTCAAAAATCCTGCAGATTTAGCAGATTTAGAAGGGATCCCTGTTAATTGTGTGAAAGTTGATCATATGAATTGGGTCCTTCTTGTCATACCCATCTAAAACAGAGTTGAAAGAGCTGTGGGAAGAAAAGCACTCAGGGCAGGTAACACTGATCCAAAAATGTAATTCTCTGGAAGCCTGGCTGCTGAAACTCCCTGCCGTAACCTGAAACAAGTTTTATTTCATGGCTACTGAAAGGACACACTGCAACTCTAAAACTAGTTTTGTAACTGAACAGTCTAGCCTGAAAATGCACTTTGAAAGTTTTTTTCCTTTTTCTCATTTTTCCCTAGTCTTGCGATATAACCTTGAACCTTACCGCAGAATCTTTTCTTCTTCTTAGTCTTTTTTTTTTTTTTTTTTTTTGAGACGGAGTCTCGCTCTGTCGCCCAGGCTGGAGTGCAGTGGCCGGATCTCAGCTCACTGCAAGCTCCGCCTCCCGGGTTTATGCCATTCTCTCGCCTCAGCCTCCCGAGTAGCTGGGACTACAGGCGCCCGCCACATCGCCCGGCTAATTTTTTGCATTTTTTTAGTAGAGACGGGGTTTCACCGTGTTAGCCAGGATGGTCTCGATCTCCTGACCTCGTGATCCACCCGTCTCGGCCTCCCAAAGTGCTGGGATTACAGGCTTGAGCCACCGCGCCCGGCCTCTTCTTCTTAGTCTTAAAATACAGCCTTGAAATGTACTTTCTTTGAAACACCATGTCCACCGCTTCTCACCATACACTCCCTTAGACCATGCACATTTGTCAATTGTATGCTAGTATCTCATTACGCGCTGACTCAGAAGTTCCTGGGGATAATCTTGAGACAGACTTGGTAGGCATATGGACCTAGCTGTGAAATTTCAGAGATTACTTCAAGGCAGTCAGTCAACCACCAGGCCATGATTGAAATGCGGCTAGCCCACACTCCAGGTGGACTATGACTTGAGACAGCCACCAGAACAAGACATGCAGACCTAGTACTCAGCACCCCTCCTGCACACCTCCCAGTCCAAGTTCACATCCTTGGACTCAAAAAGTCCGTTTTGAGCAAAACTCCGTCTCAAAAAAAAAAAGAAAAAGCAAAAAAACCAAACCAAACCAAACCAAAAGAGTTCTGTGAGACCTTCACTTTTTTCACCAGCTGATACTTCCCAAACATGATTCTGCCACCATTTTTGAATGACCACATAGTCATGATAATGGCAGCAGTGGCTGATCTGGAGGGGCCGCTGTGATGATGCCAGCTGCAAATGGGGAGGCACAGCCAGAGCTGCATGGTCCGTGGAGCCCATGGGGGCTGGAAACGGGTGATCCCAGTGGGATCCCAGCCCCAAGCCGTACTGAGTTGTCAGGACGGGAGCCCTGTGCTTCCAGGCGCAGCTGCAGCCACCTAGTCGCGGCTCCAGACAGGGCGTCCCTGCACTCTTGGGGACCTGGGACACACCCTTTCTCCACAGGCCCAAAAGTGCCCGCTCCTACTCCCTGGCCTCTCCCCACTCTCAGCACCTGCTCCATGGCAGAGCAAAGTTGTGGACGTGTCAAGATAGCCAAGCCTGGGAGCTATCACGACCCAGCCAAATGTGTGTGCACTCGGGGCAGTGATGACATGCCAGCCCCCCACCACTTCGACCTGCTCCAGAAACTGCTTCTGAGGCTGAAACTTTGTGCACCAAGGACAGGGGAAGGAGGCCGGGGGCACTGAGGGTGGCTCGGGGCGGGCCTGCAGGCGACCTTCAGCATGGACAGCCTGGGCGTCATGGACAGCATGTTGATGGCCATGAGAGGCAGACAGGTTCCTAGGTGGCAAGGGGTGGGTTTTCTGTGAAACCCCACCTTCAAGCCACGGATGGTCTGAAGCCTGGAAGCCATGCTGCCAGTTCCAGGTGGAGTCTGTGATCCAGAGAGAGAAGTTCCTTGATGCCTTTCGGCCAATGGGATGGCGCTTTTCCCAGGCCTGCCCATGGCTGACCATGGGCCAATCAGCATGCACTTCCTCCCACCCATGGGCCAATCAGCACACACTGTCTCCATTCTGAGCCCATGAAAAACCCTAGACTCAGCCAGACTCAGACATTGGAGACTCTGTATGCAGGTGCGAGCTACTCACTTCAGGTTTCCTCTCCACTGAGGGCTGTTGGGTCGTCCAGTAAATCCCTTCTCTGCCTTGCTCACCATCCAGTTGTCTGCATAACCTCATTCTTTCTGGACGTGGGATAAAAACTTGGGGGACGAGAATTTAGGACCCAACCAACAGCAGGAGAGAAAGGGGCTGTAACACATTCCTGGCTGAGTAGCCATGTTCCTGGGCTGCATGAGTGAAAAATGGCGACTTTTCTGGGGGCCCAGACTTTGGGATTCCCAGAGCCAGAGCTGTAACACTGTAGCCCTCCTACCCTCAGCCAGCACTGGGTGGCTGCCCCGGACGACTGGAAGCAGCAGCGGGCCAGAGCAGGGCGGCGGGACTGAAAGAGATACATCACAAACAAGCTGAAAACACACCCCTCCCAAAACACACCTCCCCGCTTGCCAGGCCGCAAGCGACGGGAAGAAGAGAAGAGCTGTGGCTCTTCCGGGAACCCAGACTGGAGACTCCGGAGCCAGGGCTGTGACACGCTGCAACACCCTCTTTGGGGCTGTACTGTTCGTGGTGTCTCCGAGCTTTCCAGCGCCACCACTTTTCTCTCGTCTAGATGCTGGTGCCTGCAGCAGAAGCCGCCTGTAGTTTGTGTGGTCCAGCCGCAGCCTTGCAAGGAGCCGGCCCCTGTGCCAGCGCCTGGAGCTGCCCGCCCCACCGCAGCAGCCAGCGTGCCTGGCTGTGTGCAGTGGCCGAACCCTTCACTTGCTCGTTCACACACCCCTTGCGCCTCCGCGCGTGGCTCACCCTTGGTAGCTGTGGGATCCAGGTGCAGCCTACTGGGCCGAGTGGGTGGAACGAGCCCAGCGGATGTGAGCAAAACTCAAGCAGAGGCGCGACCACAGAGGTTTCTGGCTGGCGAATCGACACTCATTATTAGTAGCTTTCTGTAATTTGTATTTTACAATTCTTTTCCTGAGATCATATCAATTTTTTAAGCATAACAGCCCTATAATAATGGGGGCAAAATGCCGGGCGCAGTGGCTCATGCCTGTAATCCCAGCACTTTGGGAGGCCGAGGCGGGTGGATCACCTCAGGTCAGGAGTTCGAGACCAGCCTGGCCAATATGGCGAAACTTCGTCTCTACTAAAAATACAAATACAAAAAAAAAAAAAATTAGCCGGGCATGATGGCGGGCGCCTGTAATCCCAGCTTCTTGGGAAGCTGAGGCAGGAGAATCGCTTGAACGCGGGAGACAGAGGTTGCGGTGAGCCAAGATCGCACCATTGCACTCCAGACTGGGCAACAAGAGCGAAACTAATGGGGGCAAAGATAATCATTTCAGGGATGAGAAGAGATGTTGAATTTAAGATACTCCCTACATTTGGGATTCAGAGCACCCTTTGTTCCACCTGTGAGTGCTCTGGCTAGCCATCCTGCCTTTTCAAAATAGCATTCCTTTTGTTGTTCTCTTTCTGAGCTTGATGTCAAATTATTAAAAGGAAGTGAATAAAAAGACATAGAGAAGGCCGGGTGCGGTGGCTCACGCCTGTAATCCCAGCACTTTGGGAGGCCGAGACGGGCGGATCACGAGGTCAGGAGATCGAGACCATCCTGGCTAATACGGTGAAACCCCGTCTCTACTTAAAAATACAAAAAACTAGCCGGGCGACGTGGCGGGCGCCTGTAGTCCCAGCTACTCGGGAGGCTGAGGCAGGAGAATGGCGTGAACCCGGGAGGCAGAGCTTGCAGTGAGCTGAGATCCGGCCACTGCACTCCAGCCTGGGTGACAGAGCAAGACTCCGTCTCAAAAAAAAAAAAAAAAAAAGACATAGAGAAAGTGAAATTAGATGCATACAAGTGTTGCTTAGTAAATTGGACACAATGTTTAACTATACATGCATGAGAGTTATTTTCTGTGGGGCCCGGAGACAGGGATCTACTTATGTCCTGTTGCTATAGGGTGCTTCCGTATCCCACCTTCATCCTCTTTGTCATGAACCTATGTGGTGTGTTTTTTTTTCTTGTCCCTAATCAAACATACAGAGACTGAGAAAACTGACTCCAGGGCTTGAGTGCATGCGTTTGAATTACAACATTATCTTTTTTTTTTTTTTTTTTTTTTTGAGACAGAGTCTCGCTCTGTCGCCCAGGCTGGAGTGCAGTGGCGTGGTCTCAGCTTACTGCAAGCTCCCCCTCCCAGGTTCACACCATTCTCCTGCCTCAGCCTCCGGAGTAGCTGGGACTACAGGCGCCCGCCACCACACCCAGCTAATTTTTTTTGGGGGGGGGTATTTTTTGTATTTTAGAGACGGCGTTTCGCTGTGTTAGCCAGGATGGTCTCGATCTCCTGACCTCGTGATCCGCCCGCCTTGGCCTCCCAAAGTGCTGGGATTACAGGCTCGAGCCACCGCGCCCAGCCGCAACATAGTCATTTTTATTTGCTTTCTCTTCCAATGGATATATTTTGTGACTGATTGACTGTATGTAATAATATGTGCATTTGGGTATGTGCCTCTGGGAACACAGGAAATGACACGTCTTCAAACAAACACTCTCAGACAGCAATCGGTAGAAACCTGGGTACGTCTCCTTTAAGAAACAACGAAGCCCCGCCTCCGCCCCAACCTGGAGTGTCCATTTCCCAGCGCCCCCTACAGAGGTTTGGCCTTTACTTCCGGAAGGAGGTGGAGGCGACCCTCACTCTTCCGCAGTGCCTACAACATTACCCAGAATGGCCTGCGTTGGGCGACGGCGACCTTCAGCCAATGAGGTCTCCGAAAGGTGGCGTTTCCGTAAGCGCACGCGCGGTCTCGGCGGGACTTCCGTTGTCCTCCCGGTGCGGTCGTTTTGGCATGTGTCTGGACTCTTTCCCTGGTAGAAAGCAGCGGAGCGATAGTCAGCGTCATCCGTGACTGACTGAGAAGGCGCAGAAGGAGTCTTCCCCGCTGCACAGAGGCGAAGCTGAGGTTCGGCGGCGCCCGGGGTACCCCGGCCCGGCCCGGAATAAGGACTTCCTCTCCTGTCCCGCTCCGCCCACAGAGTCCGATGGCGGCGGCCGAGCTGACGGCCCCGGCCCAGGTATGTGCCGCGTCCTCCGGACTTTCCCCGCCCTCCCCACGCGAGTCGTAGCACCCCAAGGGCGCCTGGTCGCGGCCCTGCAGCCCAGGACAGGACATGGGGGCTCGTCGGAGGGCGCCCGTTTCCAACACCTAGGAAAGGGAGGGCACGACTGCAAGGTGCCCCTGATGAGAGGCGCCACCGAGCCCTGGGGCACAGAGGTGACACAGCCAGTGCGAGGGCACCCGGCTCCGAGGCCAGGCATGGGGCTTCAGGGAGGCCTGAGCCCGATTAATACCGCCATGGATGCCCCCTGAGGCCTGGCTCTTTCCACGTTTCCTTTGGCTGTAGAGGGGGTTAGGAAACCTACGCCAGGAAGGGGAGGGTTTCCCAGTCTCTCACTAGCCTTAACTCCCATCCACAGGTTGTCTGGGTTGCGGAGTGCCATTCCCCCAGCCCTTAGTTCTGAAGACATTGGGTGAACCCCAAGCCCAGGGTTCTATGCCCATGTGAGTGTGTATATAGAATTG
Source organism: Trachypithecus francoisi (assembly GCF_009764315.1). Classification (NCBI taxonomy): domain Eukaryota; kingdom Metazoa; phylum Chordata; class Mammalia; order Primates; family Cercopithecidae; genus Trachypithecus; species Trachypithecus francoisi. The sequence goes on along the minus strand of NW_022681457.1, from coordinate 13,224,741 downwards.
TTCCAATTTCTGGCAGGCAATATGAACAGGTGTGGAAGGTTTTTCCAGAAAGGTACAAGATGTGCAAATGGTTAGGTGCAGTACGGAGCTGGAAGCATTTGTGAAGCCACAAGTCTCCTTGCTTTCTGGTGGGAAGTAAATAACAGGAGGATAGGCGTTAGGACTGCAGTGGCTGCCTGAGAAGTTGAGTGTGTTTTCAGGAGGCAATAGCAAGTTTGAATCAAAAAGTAATTTACCAGGGGCTTCCCAGGCTTCATCTGTGTGCACAGTGGGGCACAAACTGTGGGGTTGAGGGAGGAGGAAGGAAAATCAGGGTAGACTAGTCCAAGTGAGGGTTACTGGCCAAGGATCGTGGTTTAGGAGATGTGGTTAGATTCTGGATGCGCGGTTTCAAAAGGGACAACTAAATTACATAATGTAGGTGGTGAGGGAGTGAAACCGAGGATTCAGAGAAGACCCCCAGGTTTTTGGTGTTAGTAGCTGTAGGGAAAGAAGTTTCATCAACTAAGATGAACAAATTGGCAATAGGAGTAATATTCACTAGGGATATCAGGTTTATTTGGGTCATGCTAAGAGTCACATCTTTCAGAGCCTACTAAATGCAGGCGTTAAGTGGGCAGATGAACACGCAGGTCTTGAAATCTAGGGAGTAGTGACCGGACGCGGTGGCTCACACCTGTAATCCCAGCACTTTGGAAGCCTGAGGCGAGTGGATCAGAAGATCAAGACCATCCTGGCTAACACGGTGAAACACCGTCTCTACTAAAAATAGAAAAATTAACCGGGCATGGTGGCGGGCACCTATAGTCCCACCTACTAGGGAGGCTGAGGCAGGAGAATGGCGTGAACCCAGGAGGCGGAGCTTGCAGTGAGCCGAAATCGCGCCATTGCACTCCAGCCTGGGCAACAGAGCGAGACTCCGTCTCAAAAACAAAACAAAACCAAAAAAAAAAAACAGTAGTTCAGGGTGCAGATATTCCAGATGTGGCTGTTGTGTGCACCGAGGTGAGTGAGCTGTGGGTCACAGTTAGGCGGGGCAAGCTCTAGATTTTGGTTGTAAAGCTGTTAGTGGGCCAAGATGGGGAGGATGATGATGGAGTAAGTGGTCATGAAGGCAGGGTATGTAAAAGACAGTGTAGTTTGGCAGGGGCCAGGGCTTCCAAGAGAAGAATGGACATGAGATGGATGCGAATGCATAGGCCACTCAGGACAGAACTCGTGCTTTTTCACCACTTTGTGGGTATCCAGGATTTTGTGATAACTTGAGGAGGCCTGGGTGTTTCATTCAGGCTGGAAGATTAAATTAATGTCATGTGGTCATTTGTGAGAGTCATTGTGTGTGGGATGAGCGACTAGTGAGGCTGGGATTTAAAGAGCTTTAGGTGTATAGTGACTGCCAAGGGGATGGTAAGTGCAGCACAGAAGTTGAATAGGGCCATGGTGTGAACCCGGGAGGCAGAGCTTGCAGTGAGCTGAGATCTTGCCACTGTACTCCAGCCTGGGCAACAGAGCGAGACTCTGTCTCAAAAAAAAATGAATAAATAAACTGTTGATCTCATTTGTCCAATGTCACGTGTCTGTATTTGGCTGTTGGTTATCCATTCTCTCTCTTTTTTTTTTTTTTTTTTTGGTGGGGGGCGGGGGGATCTCAGTCTTGCTCTGTCACCCATGCTGGAGTGCAGTGGCACGATTTCGGCTCACTGCAACCTCCACCTCCTGGGTTCTAGTGATTCTCCTGCCTCGCCTCCGAGTAACTGGTACTACAGCCCCGTGCCACCACGCCTGGCTGGCTAATTTTTTGTATTTTTAGTAGAGATGGGATTTCACCATGTTAGCCAGGATGGTCTCTATCTCCTGACTTCGTGATCTACCCACCTCAGCCTCCCAAAGTGCTGGGATTACAGGCATGAGCCACCGCGCCCGGCCCAGGTTATCCACTCTTTCACCCAGGTAGCATGTGGGGAGGCCAGGATTTGCCTGTGGTATGGAATGTAGTGGTGGGCACGGTCATATGGCAGTGGGATGTGGAGACCTGAGGTATATGCAGTATAATGAATGATATGCACTTGGACGGGGAGTGTACCAGATGGCCCCAGTGCCCCTGTTGAGACTTACATTACCTTGGTCATACCAGAGGAATGCTTGTCAGGAAGGAATGGTTGCCCTTACGCCACGCCCATAGCTTAGATACATGCATTTGTTCACCTGCCTCTTGTTACTGATGGCTGGAACCGGTGACCAAGAGCCCCATTAGGAGACAACAGCACCAGTTGACTGCTTTCTCCTCTGAGTTGGGGAACTTGGAAAGAGGATGGAGTAAATGTGTGAGGGGAAGGATTATGGATCCTGAGAGGAGGAACCGTTTGTGGTTTCATCTGTCCCCATCCTGGCAGGGCATTGTGACGTTTGAGGACGTGGCTGTGTACTTCTCCTGGAAGGAATGGGGTCTTCTTGATGAGGCTCAGAAATGCCTGTACCATGATGTGATGCTGGAGAACTTGACACTTACAACCTCCCTGGGTAAGGTCCTCACACCCACCTCTGTGCCCCGAGCTAGTCTTTGCTCTTACCCTTTCCCCAGGGACAGATATGTCTTCACAAGAGGACCCTTGACACAGCTTCCTGTTCCTGGGTAGGTGCTGCAGTTGGTAGGGCTAAGGTTGCATGTTGCCTGCTTTTCTCCTTGAGCCGGCAACACCTGCTTCCCTTTCATGTGGAAAGATTCAGAGTCAGGCTTTTTATAGTCAGTCAGCCTCATGGATCTCACCTTGTTTGCGTCTCCCTGACCAGGTGGCATTGTCCAGATCTGAGGCTCCTGGAGGCCCTGGAGACCTCTACTTCCTTCCTCTAGGGTACACTTCCTCATGCCTGCCTCTGCCAGCAGTTATGTGGACTATGAGTGGCTCTTGCAAAATCCTCCTCTGAATTTCTCCTTGTATTGCTTTTTTTTCCTGTGGGCTATCATGTGCAGAGTCATTCTGGGCTGGTCTTGGGTACTTACATATTCCAAGTTCCATGTTCTTGATCGTAGGGGTCAGGTGTACAGGCCCTATGGTTCCGAGGATGGCTGTGATTCCCCATAGTAAGGTGGACTCAGAGGGATCCTGGCCCTAGGAACCGCCTAAAGGAGGACATTCTGTCAGGGTTATGTCCAAATCATACCAGAAACATATCCTGTTTGATCAATATTTTGGTGCTAATGACATTTGGGGCCAAACCTCATTACTGCCTTTTCTTTCCCATTCTGGACACTTAGCCTGCTTGTCAGCTCTGTACCTGGTTTCTGTGTCTCTTACTTGCAGCCTGGGGTTAATCCCCACATCTCTGGACTCCATGTCTCACCCATTTTTCTCTCTGCCGTATCTGCAGTGCTCTTCAGTGTTGGCCTCTACATCGCATGTTATGAGGTGTCCAATGTCCACGTATGTCAGCCGCTATTTTGTTGTCACATTTTCTTGGACCAGGACACATACCTGCACACAATGCACGTGTTAGCAGGAGAACAGATCTCACTGAATATTGCTCTAGAGGAATGAGTTGTGTATCCTGCTGCTTCTCCATGTTTCTCATCCCATGGCTGTTTTTTTTAACTCAGGAGGCCTCCCCGGTTCCGTGATCTTTAGAGGCCCAGTTCTGCTAGGCAGCCCCATCTTCAACTTGAACCCAACACCTTGGTCCTGAAAACAACCCCATGGACTCAGTTCCCGGGTTTGTTGGATGCACATTTGTCTGTGGGCTACCCCCACTCCCCTAAAGTCAGCATGCTGTTCACTATCATTTCTTTCTTTCAGGTGGTTGTGGAGCAGGGGATGAGGAGGCACCTTATCAGCAGAGCACTTCTTCACAGCGGGTGTCACAGGTTAGGCTTCCTAAGGCTCTTCCTTCTCCCCAGAAGACCAATCCCTGTGAGATATGTGGCCCAGTCTTGAGAGAGATTTTGCACTTGCTTGAGCACCAGGGAACACACCATGGTCAGAAACTGTATACAGATGGGGCATGTAGGAAACAATTACAATTTACTGCATACCTTCATCAGCACGAGAAGCAGCATGTTGGACAGAAGCACTTCAGAAGCAATGGGGGCAGAGACATGTTTTTGAACAGCTGCACATTTGAAGTATCTGGGAAGCCCTTTACTTGGAAGGAGGTTGGGAAGGATTTCCTGGCAAGATCAAGATTTCTTCAGCAACAGGCTACTCATACCAGAAAGAAGTCAAACAGAACCAAGAGTGCAGTGGCCTTTCACAGTGTAAAAAATCATTACAACTGGGGCGAATGTGTGAAAGCTTTCAGCTACAAACATGTACGTGCTCAGCACCAGGGAGACCTCATTAGGGAAAGATCTTACATGTGCAGTGAATGTGGGAAATCTTTTAGCACAAGCTGTAGCCTCAGTGATCATTTGAGAGTTCACACTTCAGAAAAGCCTTATACATGTGGGGAATGTGGGAAATCCTATAGGCAAAGCTCTAGCCTTATTACGCACCGAAGAGTTCACACTGGAGTAAGACCTCATCAATGTGATGAATGTGGAAAATTATTTAACAGGAAGTATGACCTTCTTATACATCAGAGAGTTCATACTGGAGAAAGGCCTTACAAGTGCAGTGAATGTGGGAAATCCTTTAGCCATAGCTCCAGCCTCATTACACACCAGAGAATTCATACTGGAATGAGGCCTTATGAGTGCAGTGAATGTGGGAAATCCTTTATCCATAGTTCTAGCCTTATTACACACCAGAGAGTTCACACTGGTACAAGGCCTTATATGTGCAGTGAATGTGGGAAATCCTTTAGCCAGAGCTGTCACCTCATTAAACACCGGAGACTTCACATTGGAGAAGGGCCTTATGAGTGTAGTGAATGTGGGAAATTGTTTACTTATAGATCTCGTTTCTTCCAACACCAGAAAGTTCATACTGGAGTAAGATCTCATGAATGTCATGAATGTGGAAAATTATTTAGCAGGAAATTTGACCTCATTGTACATGAGAGAGTTCACACAGGAGAAAGGCCATATGAGTGTAGTGAATGTGGAAAATCCTTTACCTGTAAATCCTACCTCATCGCACACTGGAAAGTTCATACTGGAGCAAGGCCTTATGAATGTGGGGAATGTGGGAAATCGTTTACCCATAGCTCTACACTCCTTCAACACCAGAGAGTTCACACTGGAGAAAGGCCTTACGAGTGCAATGAATGTGGGAAATTTTTTAGCCAGAGCTCCAGTCTCATTAGACATAGGAGAAGTCACACCGGAGAAAGGCCTTATGAGTGCAGTGAGTGTTGGAAATCCTTTAGTAACCGCTCTAGCCTCGTTAAACACCAAAGAGTTCACACTGGAGAAAGGCCTTATGAATGCAGTGAATGTGGAAAATCCTTTAGCCAGAGCTCTAACCTCAGTAATCACCAGCGAGTTCACAGTGGGGAAAGGCCTTACGAGTGTAGTGACTGTGGAAAATCTTTTACCTTCAACTCTAACCTCCTAAAACATCAGCATGTCCACAAGGGATAAAGGTTAGGTAACACACATAGGGCTGTTATGGACTGAGAAGTGTCCCTGCAGAATTCATAGATGTAAATAAATAAATAAATATGTATTTTCAATAACCATGCTTTATATTTAGTATATGTTCTCTGAATTTTGTTTTATACAAATAAATTTATATGTGTACGTACTACTTTGTCTCTCTTATGTCCACACATAAAACCAAATGGTTTCTTTTTAAAAAAAAATTCTTTGTTTTTAAATGGACAAATTATACACTTGATCTTAGCCAAAAGGCCGAGAAGCGATAAATGGACAAATTATAATTGTCCATGTTCCTGGAGTACATAGTGATGTTTCTATGATACCTATAATTTAGAGTGATCAGAGTAATTAGCATATCCATCATCTCAAACATTCGTCATTCCTTTATATTGAGAATATTCAGTCTCAATTGCCATTCTCCCAACAACCTGAAATTATATATTATTAACTTTAGTTCTCCTGTAGTGATATAGAACACTAGAACTTATTCCTCCTGTCTAGTTGTAATTTTGTAGACTTTAACCAATCTTTGTCTTTTTTTTTTTTTTTTTTTTTTTTGAGACGGAGTCTCGCTCTGTCGCCCAGGCTGGAGTGCAGTGGCCGGATCTCAGCTCACTGCAAGCTCCGCCTCCCGGGTTCACGCCATTCTCCTGCCTCAGCCTCCAGAGCAGCTGGGACTACAGGCGCCACCACCTCGCCCGGCTAGTTTTTTGTATTTTTTTAGTAGAGACGGGGTTTCACCGTGTTAGCCAGGATGGTCTCGATCTCCTGACCTCGTGATCCACCCGTCTCGGCCTCCCAAAGTGCTGGGATGACAGGCTTGAGCCACCACGCCCGGCCTAACCAATCTTTGTCTATTCCTGCCTACCCACTACCCTTCCCAGCCTCTAGTATCCTCTGTTCTACTTTTTACTTCTAAGAGATCAACTTTTGTTTTGTGGGGGTGGGGGACAGTCTTGCTCTGTCTCCCAGGCTTTTTTTTTTTTTTTTTTTGAGACGGAGTTTTGCCCTTTTTGCCCAGGCTGGAGTGCAGTGGCACGATCTCGGCTCACCGCAACCTCTGCCTCCCGGGTTCAAACGATTCTCCTGCCTCAGCCTCCCGAGTAGCTGGGATTACAGGCTTGTGCCACCACCCCGGCTAATTTTGTATTTTTAGTAGAGACGTGGTTTCTCCATGTTGGTCAGGCTGGTCTTGAACTCCCGACCTCAGGTGATCTACTCGCCTCGATCTCCCAAAGTGCTGGGATTACAGGCGTGAGCCACTGCACCCAGCTTTTTTTTTTTTTTAAAGCTTCCACATACGAGTGGGAATGTGCATGTTTGTGTTCCTGGCTTTTTTCTCTTAAATAGTGTCCTCCATTTCCATCCATGTTGCCTGAGGTGACAGGATTTCATTCTGCTCTTTGAATTGTATTCCTTTGTGTGTATAAACCACATTTTCTTTATCCATTTATCTGTTGTTGGACATCTAGGTTGATTCCATATTTTGGCTATTGTGAACAGTGCTGCAGTAAACAGGGTGTCGATGTGTCTCCAATGTGATGATTTTCTTTCCTTTGGAGAAAGTCCCAGTAGGGGGATTGCTGGATGATATGGTAGTTGTATTTGTAGTTTTTGTGTGTGTTCTTTTGTTTTTTGAGACGGAGTCTCACTCTATTGTCCAGGCTGGAGTGCAGTGGCGTGATCTCGGTTCACTGCAACCTCTGCCTCCCGGGTTCAAGCGATTCTCCTGCCTCAGCCTCCTGAGTAACTGGGATTACAGCCGTGTGCCACCACGCGCAGCTAATTTTTGTATTTTTAGAAGAGACGGAGTTTCACCATTTGGTCAGGCTGGTCTTGAACTCCTGACCTCGTGATCCGCCTGCCTCAGCCTCCCAAAGTGCTGGGATTACAGGCGTGAGCCACCACGCCCAGCATATTTGTAGTTTTTAGAGGGACCTCAATACTGTTTTCCATAGTGGCTGTAGTAGTTTGCATTTGCACCACCAGTGTATGAGTTCCCTTTTCTTGTATTTTGTTGGTTTTCTTTTTTTTTTTTTGAGACAGAGTTTCACTCTCGTCACCCAGGCTGGGATGCAATGGCGCGATCTCGGCTCACCACAACCTCCACCTCCCAGGTTCAAGCAATTCTCTTGCCTCAGCCTCCTGAGTAGCTGGGATTACAGGCCTGTGCCACCACACCTGGCTAATTTTGTATTTTTAGTGGAGATGGGGTTTCTCCATGTTGGTCAGGCTGGTCTCGAACTCCCGACCTCAGGCTGCCTCAGCCTCCCAAAGTGCTGGGATTACAGGTGTGAGCCACCATGCCCAGCCTTTTTTTTTTTTTTTTTTCTTGAGACAGGGTCTTGCTCTGTTGCCCACGCTGGAGTGCAGTGGCATGATCTTGGCCCACTACAACCTCTGCCTCCTGGGTTCAAGCAATTCTCCTGCCTCAGTCTCCTGAGTAGCTGGGATTATAGGCGCACACCACCTCGCCTGGCTAATTTTTGCATTTTTAGTAGAGACAGGGTTTCACCACGTTGGTCTTGAACTCCTGACCTCGTGATCCACCCAGTTCAGCCTTCCAAAGTGCTGGGATTACAGGTGTGAGCTACCACGCCCGACCATGAGTTCTCTTTTCTCTGCATCCTTGCCAGCATCTGTTTTTGTCTTTTTGATGATAATTATCCTAAACGGGGAGAGGTGATACCTCATTGTGGTTTTGATTTGCATTTCCCAGATAGTGATGAGTGTGTTTTAATATATTTGTTGACCATTTGTATGTTGTCTTTTGAAAAATGCCTATTCAAGTCGTTTGACATTTTTAAATTGTATTGTTTGAGGGTTTCTTTGCTGTTGAAATATTTCAGTTGCTTGTGTATTGTATTCTGGCTTTATTTATTTATTTATTTATTTTGAGATGGAGTTGCTGTGTTGTCCATGCTGCAGTGGCACGATTTCAGCTCACTGCAACTTCTGCCTCCCGGGTTCAAGCAATTCTCCTGCCTCAGCCTCCTGAGTAGCTCAGATTACAGGTGTGCGCCACCACACCCAGCTAATTTTTGTATTTTTAGTAGAGACGGGTTTTTGCCATGTTGGTTAGGCTGGCCTCAAACTCCTGACCTCAAGTGATGTGACCACCTTGGGCTCCCAAAGTGCTGGGAGTACAGGCATGGCCACTGCATCTGGCCTCTTTCTTGATTCTTGACATTTTTCTTATACTGTCACTGAGTGGGTTCTACATCAGAAAAAGATGAATAGGCCAGGTGTAGTGGCTGAATCCTATAATGCCAGCATTTAGGGAGGCCGAGGTGGGAGTATTGCTTGAACTCAGGAGTTTGATACCAGCCTGGGCAACATGGCAAAACCGCATCTCTACAGAAAATACAAAAATTAGCCGGGTGTAGTGGTGCACGCCTATAGTCCCAATTACTCCTGAAGGCTGAGATGGGAGGATCACTTGAGCCTGAGAGGTTGAGACTGCAGTGAGCCTTGATCGTGCCATTGCACTTCAGCCTCGACAACAGAGTGAGATGCTGTCTCAAAAAAGGAAAAAAAAAATAGAATGTGGAGATAAGCAGATTTCAAATGTGAAGTGAAAAAGAAGCTTTTCATTGTTCAAACCATATTGCTAAGTGAGAAAAGCAAAGTACAGATATGTATAGAATCTATGACTTTTTTCCTATAAGATGAAAAACCTATAATATAATTGACACACACTGAATAATGAGCAAAGGGAGACACAATTCTATGAGGATAATACTATACTGCAAATTTCACCTTCTGTTTTTACTTATTCATTAAATTATTTATTTAGAGACAGGGTGTTGCTCTGCTGCCCAGACTGGCCTCAAACTCCTGTGCTAAAGTGATTCTCCCTCTAAGCTTCCCAAGTAGGTGGGTGAACAGGCACACTTTTTCTCCACCTTGGTATTGTTCAATGTTTTTAATAAAGAAAAAGAATCTCATTTTAATGACAAAACCAACAAGGGGACCATTTTTAATCACATGCTGACCTTAATTCCATGTCTTCTTAGACATCACTGTTAAAACTTCTGGGCCAGGTGAGGTGGCTCACGCCTGTAGTCCCAGCACTTTGGGATGCCGCCTCTGGTGGATCACCTGAGGTGAGGAGTTTGTGACCAGCCTGGCCAAAATGGTGAAACCTTGTCTCTACTAAAAATACAAAAATTAGCCGGGTGTGGTGGCGGGCACCTGTAATCCCAGCTATTTGGGAGGCTGAGGCAGGAGAATGAATTGCTTGACCCAGGAGGAGAAGGAGGTGGCAGTGAGCCGAAACTGCGCCATTGTACTCCAGCCTGGGCAACGAGAGAAACTCCATAAAAAAAAAAAGACCTGTAAAGTCAGCTGGGAGTGGTAACTTACACCTGTAATGTCAGCAGTTTGGGAGGCCGAGGCAGGGAGATCAGAGATCAGGAGTTTGAGACCAGCCTGGCCAACATGGTGAAACCTTGTCTCTACTAAAAATACAAAAATTAGCTGGGCGTGGTGGCAGGCCTCTGTTATCCCAGCTACTTGGGAGGCTGAGGCAAGATAATCGCTTGAACCCAGGAGGTGGAGGCTGCAGTGAACCGAGATTGTGCCACTGCACTCTAGCCTGGGCAACAAGAACAAAACTCTGTCTCATAAATAAATAAACAAATAAATAGATAAATAAATTAGCTGGGCACAGTGGCGTTGTGCCTATAATCCCAGCTACTCCGGAAGCTGAGGCAGGAGAATCGCTTGAACCCAGAAGGCGGAGGTTGCAGTGAACCGACATGGCGCCACCGCACTCCAGCCTGGGACAGAACGAGACTTTGTCTCAAAAAAAAAAGAAAAAGAAAAAGAAAAAAAAGAAAAAGAAAACTTCTGTGAAGCGTAAATTTTTGTCACCATCCACTAATATTTCAATAGAGCTATTTCTGTCATCACATTTATTAGATAGTCGTTGGTAATAAGTTTCTGTAACTGACATTTCTCCTCTTTCTGGTGTCATATTAGTTCCTCATGCAGATCACTCCCCGCTGTCACAAGAGAAACAAATGATAATCACTTCCCAGGAAAGATACAAGCTCGATAATTTAACATATGCCCAATGTCTCCAGGTGGAGATCATCACTGCCTGGGATTTCTCTCGTTGTTCTTTACCTGAGACTGACTTCAAGTTCCTAAAATGGGTTGAAAATATAAGTTAGAATACCAAGTAAGGGACATTACATGAATAATGTTTTGCTTAATGAATTGGACACAATAATTGACTATATAAGCGGTAGAGTTGTTTTTCCATGGGAACAACTGATTCACCTTTGTACTCTTGCTTTAGCCTCTCCTCTGTCTTCCTTGGCATGGTCCTATCTGGATTAGTTCTCTTTTGTTCCTGGCAGACTGAAAAACCAACTCTAATGCCTCAGAGTGAGGCGGGAGAATAGGGAATTAGGGGAACCAAGGATGAAGCCATAAGCGAAAGAACAGCAGGTGCAGCTAGTTCTAGGCAAGATGAGGCAGCACACAGGCCACATCCTCACTCCTGTGATAACAAGACAGAAGTCTCCACTTCAGCCTGATTGGTTGTGCACCAATCCTTCATAGGCTTGGAGGCCTTTAAAGAGCTCTTGGGGTACTATAAAATTCTAGCTTATTATTAATGGCAAAAACCGCAATTACTTTTGCATCAACCTAATTAAACCCTAAAAAACATTGTAATCGGGGTTCTTGAGCCCCTTGGTCGCCTGTTCACACACCTGCATTCCACTTCTGTGGAGTGTACTTTCACCTCAATAAATCGCTTTCATTGGTTCGTTCTTTCGTTGCTTTTTTTGTGCGTTTTGTTCACTTCTTTGTTCACTGCACCAACAACCTGGACAATTCACAGTCAAGACTTTCCATCCGGTAACAAGAGTGCATTCATGTGAATTATAACACAGTAATGTTTATCAGTCTCTGCTTCCAGTGCAGGCATTTTGTGTCTAAACGATTGTATAAAGTGATACACGAATTTGGATTTGTAGCTTTTAGGAGCATTCACAATATTTTTAGCGCCTGGGAGCTTAAATTTCCAAAAATGTGAATTAATATTTTTGCAAACACTTGGGTGGTCAGTTACAAACAGGGATTCCCCAGGAATCTCAATATAGCCTCTAAGGAGGGGCGAGACCATCCTCTGCCCTAAAAGGATGCGCGCTTTAATGAGCCCCCTGAGGTGGAGCTGGGACTTCTGCAGAAGCGCCTTTGGGAAGCGGCACCTTTACTACCTTGGAACCTGGGGAACTACATTACCCAGAAAGCTCTACATTGAATGACAGCGCTACAGAACCAGTAAGGGCTCAGAATAAAGGCGTTTCTGTGTGCGCACGTAACGTAGTGGCGGGATTCTCAGCCTTCACTGGTAGCGGCCATTTTGGTTCATGTTGGGTGTGTGTGCGCTGTTTGTGAGGTGAGAGGCGCTGGAGCTGTGGGTCCGAACCGCGGTGTCTGAACCCAGAAGTTGGAGAAGAGTCCTTCTCGCTGCACAGAGGCGGATCGTAGGCCCCGTAACGGCGCCCGCCTCTCCCGGCCGTGCTTTCCCCCCGTACTCGGATGGCGGCGGCCGCACTGAGGCTCCCGGCTCAGGTAATTGTGCCTTCCCTGTCCTCAGGTCACCTCATCCTAACCCGAGTCCTAAAGCAGCGAGCGGGCGGCGACTGTTCACAGGTCTGCAGCCCGGACCCGGCGTCGGGATACTGAGGCGTTCGCGGGAGAGGTCCCTGTTTCTGACACCTATGGGAAGCGGTGGGTAGAGCGACAGGCACAGGGGCCGGCGCGGGCAATGGCCTGGAGTTGGACGGACCCGGGAGGATGGAACCGGGGGTTCACAGGCGCCCGTAGGGAACAATGTGTGAGGCGAAGCTTCTCTTGGAAGAGCAGGCTGGGGGCTGTGTATTCACTGTGAAGACGCTAGAAGCCATGGAGAGTTTCGAAGAAAGGAGGGATGCGATCCAAGTCCAGGCTTTTAATGTTTCCCAAAGGTCAAAGGAAGAACATAGTAGAGGGAATGAGGACCTTGGCGTTCTGGGAGGTTGACTCCCTTGTTGATAGATCACATAGGTGGTAGAGATGACATTTTGCCCTGAGACATGCAGATCAGACAACCACTCCGAGGTCACCTGGCTCCAGCGATAAGAACAGGTTCAAGGAAACCTCAGCTTATCAGATCCCCATTGTAACGTCTGCCTTCCCCTCAGACACTCCTGGCTGCAGAAGCACTTAAAGAACCCAGTGAGGGGGCCGGGCGAGGTGGCTCACGCCTGTAATCCCAGCACTTTGGGAGGCCCAGGCCGGCGGGTCACCTGAGGTCGGGAGTTCGAGACCAACCTGACCAACATGGAGAAACCCCATCTCTAACAAAAATACAAAATTAGCCGGGCATGGTGGCGCATGCCTGTAATCCCAGCTACTCGGAGGCAGAGGCAGGAGAATTGCTTGAACTCGGGAGGCAGAGGTTGCGGTGAGCCATTGCACTCCAGCCTGGGCAACAAGATGAAACTCTGGCAAAAAAAAAAAAACCTACAGAGGGAACTGGAAGGTGTTCCATTCCTTCACTGGCCTTATTCTCCATTCACATGTTCTCTAGCTTGTGATGTCCTGGAATACGGCCATGGATATCTGAAGCCACACCTGGTTCTGTGGGGGTGTGGAGCCATGCAAGAAGGCTTTCACAGAATGACTTGGGAACTGCATTGCTATTGGGAACCATGAGAATTCTGTGGTAATATTGGATCCTGTTTGAATTTGGCAAGCATACGCTGAATTCTGTCAGCCACATTGTGGCATGAGGCCAAAAATGAAAGCCCAATGTGATGGGCCACCTTGATGTGTGGTGATACTGTATGACCTCAAATGGCCTGAGCGCAAACCCCCTTCCCACTCTGTTCTATTGGATAATGTATCCTGGCCTAACAACCCTTTTCATTAAGGGATCAGGCACAGTTTCTGATTATTATACTTTGTTCTGGGTTTCAGTTCCATTTCTACTCAGAATTATTTAAGCAAGTCAGTGGAACCCTCTTGAGAAATCAGGGGCTATCACACCCTTTCCATCCTACAAAGTGTGCATAACACAGTCCCTGGTTTCCCTCTGTTGTCCACAGTGCAACCCCCATGTGGCCCTGTCTGCCAGGCTGTGAGTTATTTGATTTTGAAATTGCTGTTAATGGCATCTGTACTCTCAGGTGTCAGTTGTTTCCCCAACACTATAACCCTAAGGGGAGAATCCCACTCAGAGCAGTAGAAGGAAAAGAAGGGGATTAAAATACTTTAAGTTGTTGACCAGGCTTCAAGGCTCATGCTGTAATCTCAGCACTTTGGGAGGCTGAGGTGGGAGAATTGCTTGATGCCAGGAGTTTGAGATCAGCCTGGGCAAGTTAGCAAGACCCCAGCTCTTAAAAGAAAGTGGTTGATGTTGCACATGTTAAGATCCCATCTCCACAGAAGGCTGAGGCCTGGGAAAAGGGGTTTGAAGTTTCCGTGAGCCATGATCACACTACTCCCCTCCAGCTTGGGCGACCAGAGGAGAACCTAACTAAAAGAAACCAAAACTGTAATTTGTGTTAAGGCTCAAAAGAGGCTGATGGTTGGGGGATGTCTCATTGGGGTGGCCATGGCATGTGCCTGTGCTGTCTAAAGAATGGTGTGTAAGGCTGGGTGTGGTGGCTCATTCCTATAATACCAGCACTTTGGGAGGCCGAGGCGGGTAGATCACCTGAGATCAGGAGTTAGAGACCAGCCTAGCCAACATGGTGAAACCCCATTTCTGCTAAAAATACAAAAATTAGCCAGGTGTGGTGGCAGGTGCCTGTAATCCCAGTTACTTGGGAGGCTGAGGCAGGAGAATTGCTTGAACCCGGGAGGTGGAGGTTGCAGTGAGCTGAGATCCCACCACTGCACTTCAGCCTGGGCAACAAGAGTGAGACTCTGTCTCAGAAAAAAAGAAGGATGTGTATTTAGAGAGGGGAGTGTGTCTAATGGACCCAGGCAACTGCATTGGGCTTTATGTGAGCTTGGATATACCAGAAGCATTGGCTGTCAGGAGGGGGTGGACCCTTTTATGTTAAGAGCACAGCATAGCCAGGTGCTGTGGCGCACGCCTGTAATCCCAGCACTTTGGGAGGCCGAGGCGGTGGATCATGAGGTCAGAAGTTCAAGACCAGCCTGGCCAAGATGGTGAAATCCTGTCTCTACCAAAAATACAAAAATGAGCCAGAAGTGGTGGTGGGTGCCTGTAATCCCAGCTACTCGGGAGACTGAGGCAGAGAATTACTTGAACCCAGGAGGCAGAGGTTGCAGTGAGCCGAGGTCATGCCACTGCACTCCAGCCTGGGTGACAGAGCAAGACTCCGTCTCAAAAAAAAAAAAGTGCAGCATAGATCCCTATTATCCCCCTACTTATTAATTGCTGATGGCTATACTGAGTGACCCATGGGCTCACAAAGAGACAAAGGCACCAGTGGACTAGTCTCTCCTCTGTGCTTAGGATCTTGGGAGGAGGATGGGCAAGGGGGTGGGGATGTGGGAGAGGTGGATTGTGGTACCTCAGCATAGGAACTGTTTGTGGTTTCATCTGTTACCATCATAGCAGGGCACTGTGGCATTTGAAGACGTGGCTGTGAACTTTTCCCAGGAAGAATGGAGTCTCCTTAGTGAGGTTCAGAGATGCCTTTACCATGATGTGATGCTGGAGAACTGGGTACTTATATCCTCCCTGGGTAAGTTCCTCACACCCTCTCCTATTTCTTGAATAAGTCTTTGCCCTTCCCATTTTTTCCCATTGGCAAGACTGTTTTTATCATGTTGGGACCCTGGGCACAGCTTCCTTCTCTACTTCTCTGGGTAGGTTTTGTGATTTGTAGGTCTGAGGTTTGTGTACTACCTTCTCTCCTTGAGCAGTCCCAATACCTGCTTTGCTGCAGACTCTCAGGGAAGGAGTCAGAGTCAGGTGTCTTGTAATCAATCTAATGCATTTCACCTTGCTTGTCCCCTCGCTGTTTGACTTGGTCCAGATCTGAGACTCCTGTGTGTCCAGGTTCTACTTCCTTCCTTTGGCTGACATTACTTGATGCCTGCCTGTGGCAGGAATTGCCATCTCTCATGTTGTCACTGCCTACATAGACCAAAGGCAAGACCCTCCTTAGAAATTCTGTTTTTAGTAATTAATTTCCTTTCCTGTGTGTTGTCATGTTTTGAGCCACTGTTGCTGAAAAGTACCCAGCACATATTGGCAAGAGGAAGAGGATAGGGAGTCCAGTGATGTGGCCTTTGTCACCAGCCAGCATTTCAGTTTAATCAGGTGCAAATGGCCTTCCTGGCTTATCAGTATTTGCTGCCACAGAGGCTAGTTGCCCCAGTTCTGCCTTATCTTTGCCTTAGTACTTATGCCATCCAGGTTCCATGTACTTAATCATCTTGGTGGTGGGATGGAGAGTCCTCAGTGCTCCAGAAGAGGCAACTGAATCCATACTCAGCCTGATGTGCTGAGAGGGAACCTGTCGCTGAGGAGTGGCACCTGGTGGGAGGGCATGAGTTTGAGATTTTATTCAAATCATATCAGAAAGCTATTCTATTTGACTAGTATTTTTGTGGCCAGTAGGCACTTACTATTTCTGTCTTCTCCATTCTTGAGAGCCTCGAATTTGTCAGTTGTACACCTTGTCACTTGTACTCTGATATCCATCCCCCAACGAATCTTCAAGTCTCTGGACTCCACATCTCAACTGTTTATTTTCTCATGTTTCCTTCCAGAGTGCTGTCCGATACTGGCATACACATTGTGTATTAGCAAGTGTATACAAATTGTTAAACTGTTCTGAGCAAGAGCTGTTGTAATCATTTTCTTAGGCCTGAACATAGCCTTCTGTGTAGCATTAACATGTCATCAGATAATTTCCTGCAGACAAGTGGTTTGCAAAGGAAAGAGTTATACACCAGGCACATTGGCTTACACCTGTAATCCTAGCACTTTGGGAGGCCGATGTGGACGGATTTCTTGAACCCGGGAGTTTGAGACCAGCCTGGGCAACAAGGCGAAACCCCACCTCTATAAAAAGTAGCTGGGCATATTGGCATGTGCCTGTGGTCCCGGCTACTGTGGAGGCTGAGGTGGGAGGATCATCTGAGCCCAGGAGACAGAGATTATCCCATTGCACTCCATGCTGGATCACAGAGTGAGACCCTGTCTCTCAAGAAGAGAGAGAGAGAAAAAAAAAAAAGAATTGTAGACCCTGGCTCAGTTCTCGGTGTTCATGTATGCTTATGCCCTTCATATCATGGTGCCTACATTCTGTGACCTTTATAGCCCATTAATGATAGCCTCATCTTCCACATAAAGCCAACATTCATTCTGTTCCTGCAAATATTTCCATGGAGTAATTCCTCGGTTTGTCAGACATGCTTGTGGGTGGGCTGTGCCTTCCCACCAGAGTTAACTTGAACTCATCAGCATTTTCTTGCTTTCAGGTTATTGGTGTGGATCAGAAGATGAGGAGGCACCTTCTAAGCAGAACATTTCTATACAAAGAGTGTCTCAGGTCAACACTCCTAGGGTAGGTGTGTCTCCCAAGAAGGCCCACTCTTGTGAAATGTGTGGTGCAATCTTGAAAGACATTTTGCACTTGGGAGATCATCAGGGGACACATCACAAGCAGAAACTGCACAGGTGTGAGGCATGGGGGAATAAATTGTATGATAGTTCAAACCATCAGCACCAGAATCAGTACCTTGGAGAGAAACCCTGTAGAAGCAGTGTTGAAGAAGCATTGTTTGTGAAGAGGTGTAAGTTCCATGTGTCAGAGGAGTCATCTGTCTTCATTCAGAGTGGGAAGGACTTTTTGCCCAGCTCAGGATTACTGCAGCAGGAGGCCACTCACACTGGGGAGAAGTCAAACAGCAAACCTGAGTGTGAGTCTCCCTTTCAGAGGGGAAATACTCATTACAGCTGTGGAGAATGCATGAAACATTCTGGCACCAAACACATACTTGTTCAACAGCAGAGACTTCTCCCTAGAGAAGAATGTTATTGCTGCGAATGTGGGAAATCCTTTATCAAATATGATGGCTTCAGTAATCATCAGAGAGTTCACACTGGGAAAAGACCTTATGAATGTGGAGAATGTGGGAAATCTTTTAGTCATAAGGGCAGCCTTGTTCAGCATCAGCGAGTTCATACTGGAGAAAGACCTTATGAGTGTGGAGAATGTGGGAAATCTTTTAGTCAAAATGGTACCCTCATTAAACATCAACGAGTTCACACTGGAGAAAGACCTTATGAGTGTGAAGAATGTGGGAAATGTTTTACTCAGAAGGGCAATCTGATTCAACATCAACGAGGTCACACTAGTGAAAGACCTTATGAGTGTGAAGAATGTGGAAAATGTTTTAATCAAAAGGGCACCCTCACTGAACATCATCGAGTTCACACTAGAGAAAGACCTTATGAGTGTGGAGAATGTGGGAAATCTTTTAGTCGAAAGGGACACCTTAGGAACCATCAGCGAGGTCACACTGGAGAAAGACCTTATGAGTGTGGAGAATGTGGGAAATCTTTTAGTCGAAAGGGCAACCTCATTCAGCATCAGCGAAGCCACACTGGAGAAAGGCCTTACGAGTGTAGGGAGTGTAGGAAATTATTTAGGGGCAAGTCCCACCTCACTGAACACCAGAGAGTTCACACTGGAGAAAGGCCATATGAATGTAATGAATGTGGGAAATCATTTCTAGACAGCTCTGGGTTTCGTGTTCATCAGAGAGTTCACACTGGAGAAAAACCATTTGAGTGCAGTGAATGTGGGAAATCATTTCCTCAAAGCTGTTCCCTCCTTCGACATCGGAGAGTTCATACTGGAGAAAGGCCTTATGAGTGTGGAGAATGTGGAAAGTCATTTCATCAGAGCTCTTCCCTCCTTCGACATCAGAAAATTCATACTGCAGAAAGACCTTATGAATGCAGAGAATGTGGGAAATTCTTCTTCAGTCTCCTTGAACACAGGAGAGTTCACACTGGAGAAAGGCCTTATGAATGCAGTGAATGTGGAAAAACATTTACTCGAAGATCTGCGCATTTTAAACATCAGAGACTTCATACTCGAGGAAAGCCTTATGAGTGCAGTGAATGTGGGAAAGCCTTTGCTGAAACGTTCAGTCTTACTGAACACAGGAGAGTTCACACTGGAGAAAGGCCTTATGAGTGCAGTGAATGTGGAAAATCATTTCATCGAAGCTCTTCTCTCCTTCGACATCAGAGAGTTCACACAGAAAAAAGTCCTTACAAGTGAAAGAAATTTGGGAAATTCTTTAGCTAAATCCCTGTGTATCCTCTTGATCAGAGGGTTCTTACTGGATCAGGACCTTATGAGTGTGACAAACGTGGGATATTTTTTATGCAGAAGTCTTGCTTTATTACATACAGAAGAGCTTCCACTGCAGAAGTGCCTCTTGAGTGCGATGAATGTGAGAAAGCCTTCCACCTTCTCTCATCGGATAACAGATTGTTCTCTTAAGGAAACTGTACACGTATAGGAAATATTACTTCTTGTAAAACATAACACTGGAGGAGATGCCTTATGAGGGAGCCATCTGCCTATATTGAATGACATACATACAGCATCTGCATAAACTCGATTATGTTAGAGCTGCATGGCATTTTTCACCCTGCCGTGTTCCCTTGCCAGACTTATGTGACTGCCAGTTATCTGGCAACCATTCTATGTCAGTCATGAGGCAGGTGTTCACCGTGCATCTTTCACTCACCCCATGATGTTCCGGAAGTAAACCTTGGTTGTCTTTCATTGGCCAGAGGAATTGGTGAGTAGTTTTGGCTGTCATTCCTTTCTCATTTATTTCTGATGAGTGAGACCATGGATCTATCTCAGTACTGGACCAGAGGAGTCTTCTGTCAGCTTGAAAAGATGGACTACCTTTTTCAGGGACCTTATGGGTCTCATGTGATTCTTTAAGTGGAATTTTTCAGCCTCTTAAGTTCCAACCAAAGAACATTCTGCCTCCCATTGCTCTGATTTGCGCAATGACTAAGGCCTTATTGTTTAAGCTTCCTTCAATCTTGAGAGTTGTATTTACTCTTTGGGGTGGTTCAGAAACAAGTGGGTTCTGATGTCCTAAAGGGGCAAACAACTTTTGTTGGGATCACTGGACTTTGAGTGCCTCAGAGGGGACAGTATGATGACAGAATATACTGTCTCTTCACTTGTGGCATAGTTTTCATGGCTGCCCAAGGCCTCCAAAGACTCCAGAACTTTGTGGTCCTTATTTGTTGACTAGATACTCCAATAATTTCTGGGTTTATAGATCAACCTGAGAAGGGAACAGTGTTTGTGACATGCTCTGGTGCTTCTGAGATGAACATGAGATTTTTCTGTCTTTTACAAGGGATATTGCATTCTGCTCAGTACTGCTGAGGGAAATCTGTTCCCTAGATCCTGCAGTGCAGCCGTGTGCCCTGATATCCAGAGTTTCATAGGGTGGTGTCCCAGGTTATGAGATTATAACAGGAAATCATAATTTATAGAATTTCTGCATTTATAGGCAGTGGAGGACACTGCAAGAACAGAGTTGGAATGCACGTCATTCAAAAGGACATCCACATTGATTCAGTTACTGTGTGTGGTGGACCTTCAGGTACAGAAATTCTCAGAACCTCTGTAATTATGAATCTTGTGTAGCTGAGGCCATTGTCAAAGGAAATAATATAAAAGATTTATGGATTCCTGTACCTTTTCTCAACTGTTCATGTCAGGGCCATTCCTGCACTGGCAGGAGGAAGAGGATGGGGAGAAAGGAGATCTCTTAGTCCAGTGATGTGGTCTTTGTGACCAACCAGTGTTCCAGTCTAATCAGGTGAAAATGACCTTCCTGGCTCAATCAGTATTTGCTACCACAGAGACTCATTGCCACACTTAGGACATGAGATTTTGTATAGTTGTCAAGCATGTTTGTCAAAAATAATAGAAAATCCATTTTTTTTTTTTTTTTTTTTTTTTGAGACGGAGTCTGGCTCTGTCGCCCAGGCTGGAGTGCAGTGGCGCGATCTCGGCTCACTGCAAGCTCCGCCTCCTGGGTTTACGCCATTCTCCTGCCTCAGCCTCCCGAGTAGCTGGGACTACAGGCGCCCGCCACCTCGCCCGGCTAGTTTTTTGTATTTTTTAGTAGAGATGGGGTTTCACCGTGTAGACCAGGATGGTCTCGATCTCCTGACCTCGTGATCCACCCGTCTCGGCCTCCCAAAGTGCTGGGATTACAGGCTTGAGCCACCGCGCCCGGCCTTTTTTTTTATTTTCTAAGACAAGGTGTTGCTCTGTGACCCAGGCTGGAGTACAGTGGCAAGATCATAGTTTGCTGCAGCCTCAGACTCTTCAAGCAATCCTTTTCCCTCAGCCTCCCAAAGTGCTGGGATTACAGGCCTGAGCCATCATGTCCAGCCCACATTTTTCTTTTGAACCAATTATTAAAAGCCATAATAAGGAATAAATGACATTCAGTAAACTATACATATTTAAACTGTACCGTGTGAGAAGTTTAGACTTTCATAGAAACCCATGAAAGTGGCCGGGTGCAGTGGCTCACGCCTGCAATCCCCATACTTTGGGAGGCTGAGGCGGGTGGATCACAAGGTTAGAAGATCGAGACCATCCTGGCTAACACAGTGAAACCCCGTCTCTACTAAAAATACAAAAAAAATGGCTGGGCGCAGTGGCTCACGCCTGTAATCCCAGCACTTTGGGAGGCCAAGGCGGGTGGATCACGAGGTCAGGAGATCGAGACCATCCTGGCTAACAAGGTGAAACCTCGTCTCTACTAAAAAATACAAAAAAAAATATCCAGACGTGGTCGTGGATGCCTGTAGTCCCAGCTACTCGGGATTCTAAGGCAGGAGAATGGCTTGAACCCGGGAGGTGGAGCTTGCAGTGAGCCGAGATCACGCAACTGCACTCCAGCCTGGGCGACAGAGTGAGACTCCATCTCAAAAAACAAAAAAGAAAGAAACCCTTGGAAGTATAATTTATCCATCGCCTTCATATTTACCTGGAGCCTATTGTTTTTTATTTACTTTTTGGAGTCGGAATCTCACTCTGTTACCTGACTGGAGTGCAGCGACATAATCATAGCTCACTGTAATCTGAAATTCCTGGGCTCAGGCAGTCCTCCCACCTCAGTCTTCTGAGTAGCTGGAATCATAGGCTTGAGCCACCATGCCTGCTTCGTTTTGTTTTGTTTTGTTTTTGAGACAGACTCTCACTCTGTTGCCCAGCTTGGAGTGAAGTGACGTGATCTCGGCTCACTGCAACCTCCACCTCCTGGGTTCAAGCGATTCTTCTGCCTCAGCCTCCAGAGTAGCTGGGACTTCATGTATGCACAACCACGCCCGGCTAGTGTTTGTATTTTTAGTAGATACGGAGTTTCAACATGTTGTCCAGGCTGGTCTCGAACTCCTGACCTCAAGTGATCCACCTGTCTCGGCCTCCCAAAGTGAAGATTACAGGTGTGAGCCACTGCACCCGGCATTACTATTATTATTTTTTAAAGAGATGAAGCCTCACTATGTTGTCCTACCTAGAGCCTTGTTACCCAGGCTGGAATGCAGTGTCGCCATCTCGGCTCACTGCAACCTCCATCGCCTGGGTTCAACAGATTCTCCCACCTTAGCTTCCCTATTAGCTAGGATTACAAGCATGTACTATCACACCTGGCTACTTTTTTTGTATTTTTATTAGAGACAGTATTACCCTGTTGGTCAGGCTGGTCTCGAACTCCTGACCTCAAGTGATCCACCTGTCTTGCCCTCCCAAAGTTCTGGGATTACAGGTGTGAGCCACTGTGCATGGCTGAGCCTTTTAATAGGATGTTCCTCTCTGCTCTTCAGACAACCATTGATTTAGTAAGTATGCTTTAAAACAGATTAGTTTGTGTTTTCTGAAATTTTATATGAATGATATCTTAAACTATTTCCTCTTTTCATTTTTGGGTTCTCTACTGTGTCATTTATTTTGCTATTAGTGATGATATATGACTGATTCATTCCTTTTATATTCCTAAGAAGTATGACATGCTGTGAAACATCAGTGTTTGCATATTAATCCATCTGTTTATATTTGATTTGCTTCTCACTTTTGTCTGTTATAAATAATACGGATACAGACATTTGAATATAATTCTTCATATCCATATATTTTACTCCTCTTATGTTAATATCTCCATGTGCAGTGCCTGAGTCACATGGTAGGTAAAACTTTTTAAGAAATACCAGGCTGGCCGGGCGCGGTGGCTCAAGCCTGTAATCCCAGCACTTTGGGAGGCCGAGACGGGCGGATCACGAGGTCAGGAGATCGAGACCATCCTGGCTAACACGGTGAAACCCCGTCTCTACTAAAAAAATACAAAAAACTGGCCGGGCGCGGTGGCTCAAGCCTGTAATCCCAGCACTTTGGGAGGCCGAGACGGGCGGATCACGAGGTCAGGAGATCGAGACCATCCTGGCTAACAAGGTGAAACCCCGTCTCTACTAAAAAATATAAAAAATTAGCCGGGCGAGGTGGCGGGCGCCTGTAGTCCCAGCTACTCGGGAGGCTGAGGCAGGAGAATGGCATGAGCCCGGGAGGCGGAGCTTGCAGTGAGCTGAGATCTGGCCACAGCACTCTAGCCTGGGCGACAGAGCAAGACTCCGTCTCAAAAAAAAAAAAAAAAAAAAAATACAAAAAACTAGCCAGGCGAGGTGGCGGGCGCCTGTAGTCACAGCTACTCCGGAGGCTGAGGCAGGAGAATGGCGTAAATCCAGGAGGCGGAGCTTGCAGTGAGCTGAGATCTGGCCACTGCACTCCAGCCTGGGTTACTGAGCAAGACTCCGTCTCAAAAAAAAAAAAAAAAAAAAAGAAATACCAGGCTGAGCGTGGTGGCTTAGCTGGGCGTGGTGGCTTACGCCTATAATCCCAGCACTTTGGGAGGTGGAGGCGGACAGATCACCTGAGGTTGAGAGTTCGAGACCAGCCTGACCAACATGGAGAAACCGCATCTCTACTAAAAATACAAATTCGTTGGGTGTGGTGGCGCATGCCTGTAATCCCAGCTATTTGGGAGGCTGAGACAGTTGAAACCAGGAGGCAGAAATTGCAGTGGGCCGAGTCACACTGTTGCACTCCAGTCTGGGCAACAACAGTGAAACTCCGTCTCAAAAAAAAAAAACAAGGCCGGGCGTGGTGGTTCACGCCTGTAATCCCAGCACTTTGGGAGGCCAAGGCAGACGGATCATGAGGTCAGGAGATCAAGATCATCCTGGCTAATATGGTGAAAACCCGTCTCTACTAAATATACAAAAAGTTAGCCGGACGAGGTGGCGGGTGCCTGTGGTCCCAGCTACTCCAAAGGCTGAGGCAGGAGAATGGCATGAACCCGGGAGGCGGAGCTTGCAGTGATCCAAGATCGTGCCACTGCACTCCAGCCTAGGCTACAGAGCAAGACTCTGTCTGAAAAAAAAAGAAAAGAAGTACCAAACTGGGCCGGGCATGGTGGCTCATGCCTGCAATCCCAGCACTTTGGGAGGCTGAGGCGGGTGGATTACCTGAGGTCAGGAGTTTGAGACCAGCCTGGCCAACATGGTGGAACCCCATCTCTACTAAAAAAATTAGCTGAGTATGGTGGCACGCATCTGTAGTCCCAAGTACTTGGGAAGCTGAGGCAAGAGAATTTCTTGAACCCAGGAGAGGGAGGTTGCAGTGAGTTGAGATCGCATCACTGCACTCCAGCCTGGGCAACAAGAGCGAAACTCTGAAAAAATAAAAAAAAAAAAAAAAGATACCAAACTGACCTAAATTAAAATGATTACTTCCTTTTGTATTCCTACCGTCAGTGTCTGAGAATTCTGGTTAGCCTTTTAAATTTTCATTTTTTAGGCCAGGCGCAGTGGCTTACGCCTGTAATCCCAGCACTTTGGGAGGCCAAGGGGGGCGAATCATGAGGTCAGGAGATCGAGACCATCCTCATGGTGGAACCCCGTCTCTACTAAAAAAAAAAAAAAAAAAAAAAAAAAAAAAAATGGCCGGGCGTGGTGGCTGGTGCCTGTAGTCCCAGCTACTCTGAAGGCTGAGGCAGGAGAATGGCGTGAACCCAGGAGGCGGAGCTTGCAGTGAGCCAGTATTGCACCACTGCACTTGATCCCGGGCGACAGAACGAGACTCCGTCTCAAAAAAAAAAAAAATGCATTTTTAAAATACATAGTTATTTCTTATTAGGTAAAGTGTCTCTTCATGTGTGTTGCTTCACAAAAATGAACTTTGTGAAAAAAATTCACAAAAATGAATTTTGTTTATTTTCCATTACATTAAGAAATAAGAAAATAAGCCAGGCGCAGTGGCTCATGCTTGTAATCCCAGCACTTTGGGAGGGCAAGGTGGCAGATCACCTGAGGTCAGGAGTTTGGAACCAGCCTGACCAACATGGAGAAACCCCGTCTCTACTAAAAATACAAAATTAGCTGGGCGGGGTGGCACATGCCTATAATCCCAGCTACTGGGGAGACTGAGGCAGGAGAATCGCTTGAACCTGGGAGGCAGGGTTGCGGTGAGCCAAGATTGTGCCATTGCACTCCAGCCTGGGCAACAAGAGCGAAACTCAAGAAAAAAAAATGGTGGAGTGTGCTGGTGTGCTCCTGTAGTCCTAGTTACTCAGGAGGCTGTAGTCGGAAGATCACGTGAGCCTGGGAAATCAAGGCTGCTCTGAGCTATGATCACACCACTGTGCTCCAGCCTGGGTGACAGAACAAGACCTTGTCTGAAAAAAATAAAAGATTATGCTGGGCGCAGTGGCTCACACCTGTAATCCCAGCACTTTGGGAGGCTGAGGCGGGCAGATAACCTGAGGTCAGGAATTCAAGACTAGCCTGGCCAACGTGGAACCCCTCTCTACTAAAAATACAAAAATTAGCAGGACATGGTTGTGGGCACCTGTAATCCCAGCTACTTGGGAGGCTGAGGTAGGAGAATCACTTGAACCCAGGAGGTAGAGGTTGCAGTGAGCCAAGATCATCCCATTGCACTCCATCTCAAAAAAAAAAAAAAAATATATATATATATATATATATATAGTATCTTTTGGCATAAATGGATTAAGTAAGTCTGTCACTAAATAGAAAAATACTCCCATCTGCAATGAAATAGAAAGTTGCTTATGGTTCTTTTGTTTTTTGAGACGGAGTCTCCATCTGTCTGTCCAGGCTGGAGTGTCACGATCTCAGCTCACTGCAGCCTCTGCCTCCAGGGTTCAAGTGATTCTCTTGCCTTAGCCTCCTGAGTAGCTGGGATTACAGGCATGCATCACCATGCCTGGCTAATTTTTGTATTTTTAGTAGAGACGGGGTTTTACCATGTTGTTCAAGCTGGTCTCGAACTCCTGACCTTGTGATCCACCCACCTCAGCCTCCCAAAGTGCTAGGATTTCAGGCATGAGCCATGGTGCCTGGCCCTTTTTTTTTTTTTTTTTTTTTTGAGACAGTCTCACTGTGTTGTCCAGGCTGGGTACAGTGTGACACAATCACAATTCACTTCTGCCTTGACCTGCTGGACTCAAGCTGTCCTCCCACCTCATGCCTCCCAACTTGCTAGGATAGGCATGTGTCACCATGCTCAGCTAATTTTAAATTTTTTTCTGTAGAGATTAGGTCTCACCATTTTGCCCCGGCTGCTCTCAAAACTCCTGGGCTCAAGGGATTTTCCCACCTTGGCCTCCCAAAATGCTAAGATTACAGGTTGAGTAACTGTCTGGCATGCTTTTGGTTTTTATCTTGAAATTTAACAAAGTGCTGTCCCATGTATTTAAGTATCAAACGTATAACTGAATTTTCTTTCTTTTCAAGGATCTCAAGGGCATTTCCCTTTGCCCACCTCACCTTTTCATATTTGGCAAACTATATGCATTTGCCTCCAGCCCAAGATTATAGATATGAACTGATTATGATCTGCATGTTCTGTCATTGAGTTCAAGTGTATCCTTACAGAAGAGCCACCGTGGAAGTCGTGGGTAAATATGTGTTGGATTGGTAGCTCCCTCTTGGAGAATTTCTTGCGAATTACACAGTAATAGGGGAACTCATTTAACTGGAGATACAATCTGAATTTGTAAAATGTGGCCCATTTTCTAACATTTTTATTTTACATACTCTCCCCTGTCTTCTGGGTTGCTGAAACTAACAAAGAGATTAATAAAAACCCATCTTGTCATGTACAGGGACTCATGCCTTTAATTCCAGCATTTTGGGAGACTAAGGCACATCCTTGAGGCCAGGAGTTCGAGACTGTATAACAGATACATCTGACAGTCATAACTCAAGCACACCTTAAGAATGACCCTGTGGTCTAAGAAGAGTGTTGGTTCAACGTTCCAAACAAAGGAATCTGGGAGTGGCCAACCCAGAGGTTTCTGAACCCCTGGCCTGTTCCTTGGAATGAGGCCCTTTGTTTTGAGCTGGGTGGAGGGTGATAAGTGAGAATACTGTATGAGGCCGGGCGCGGTGGCTCAAGCCTGTAATCCCAGCACTTTGGGAGGCCGAGACGGGTGGATCACAAGGTCAGGAGATTGAGACCATCCTGGCTAACATGGTGAAACCCCGTCTCTACTAAAAAAAAATACAAAAAACTAGCCGGGCGAGGTGGCGGGCGCCTGTAGTCCCAGCTACTGGGGAGGCTGAGGCAGGAGAATGGCGTGAACCCAGGAGGTGGAGCTTGCAGTGAGCTGAGATCCGGCCACTGCATTCCAGCCTGGGCGACAGAGCGAGACTCCGTCTCAAAAAAAAAAAGAAAATACTGTATGAACTGCATGCTTCTTACAAATGATAGTGATTTTCTTGTCCAGCCTGCTGCTCCTGGACTGCCCCGTATCTGAGTCCTCAATAAACCCTGTGTCTCGTTTTCTTTTTTCTCTTTTTTTTTGAGATGGAGTTTCATTCTTGCTGCCCAGGCTGGAGTGCAATGGCGTGATCTCGGCTCACCACAGCCTCCACCTCCCGGTGCAAGCGATTCTCCTGCCTCAGCCTCCCAAGTAGCTGGGATTACAGGCATGTGCCTCTACACCCGGCTAATTTGTATTTTTAGTAGAGATGAGGTTTCTCCATTTTGGTCAGGGTGGTCTCGAACTCCTAACCTCAGGTGATCCACATGCCTCAGCCTCCCAAAGTGCTAGGATTACAGACATGAGCCACCGCGCCTGGCCCTATGTCTCAGTTCTAGCTCTGGCTCTCATTCACTTCTTGTACGTGGTGCCATCCTTATTGGAGTCAATAGGGTAGGGATCAAGCATGATAGAGACCAGCTGGGCAACACAGCACCTGTCTGTATCAAAACAGCTGGGCATGGTGGCACATGCTTGTAGTCCTTGCTGTGTGGGAGACTGTGGCAGGAGGATCATTTGAGCCCAAGGATTTGAGGTTACAGTGGGCTATGATTGCCCCACTGCACTGTAGCCTCGGCAGCAGAGCAAGACCCTGTCTCTCACCTGGCAAAATTAGCAGAAACTTTTCATATTACTTTGCTGAAGGCTCTTAAATTGGTTTTGCTTAACCTATAAACAACTCCCTTCAGAAAGCAAGTATTCCCTTGTGAGAAAATTACCTATCATCCCATGAGGTTGGATGGAGGATTGTATGAACCAACTTAATTCATGACCAGGCATGGTGACTCACGCCTGTAATCCCAGCACTTTGGTAGGCCGAGGTGGGCGGATTGCCTGAGGTCAGGAGTTCCATACCAGCCTTGTCAACATGGTGAAACCTCATCTCTTCTAAAAATCCAAAAAGTAGCTGGGTGTGGTGGCAGGCACATGTAATCCCAGCTACTCTGGAGGCTGAGGCAGGAGAATCTCTGTTTTGTTTTGTTTTGTTTTGTTTTGTTTTGTTTTGTTTTGTTTTGTTTTTTGAGACGGAGTCTCGCTCTGTCGCTGGGGCTGGAGTGCAGTGGCTGGATCTCAGCTCACTGCAAGCTCCGCCTCCCGGGTTCACGCCATTCTCCTGCCTCAGCCTCCCGAGTAGCTGGGACTACAGGTGCCCACCACCTCGCCCGGCTAGTTTTTTGTATTTTTTAGTAGAGACGGGGTTTCACCGTGTTAGTCAGGATGGTCTCGATCTCCTGACCTCGTGATCTGCCCGTCTCGGCCTCCCAAAGTGCTGGGATTACAGGCTTCAGCCACCGCGCCCGGCCGTTTTGTTTTGTTTTGTTTTGAGACATAGTCTGTCACCCAGGCTGGAATGCAGTGGTGCAGCCTTCACTCACTGCAACCTCTGACTCCCGGGTTCAAGTGATTCTCTTGCCTCAACCTCCCGAGTAGCTGGGATTACATACATGGGCCACCATGCCCAGCTACTTTTTGTGTTTTTAGTAGAGACAGGGTTTCACCATGTTGGCCAGTCTGGTCTTGAACCTCTGACCTTAGGTGAGCCACTTGCCTCAGCCTCCCAAAGTGCTGGAATTACAGACATGAGCCACCGCACCTGGCAGGAGAATCACTTGAACCCGGGAGGTGGAGGTTGCAGTAAGCTGAGATTGCACCACTGCACTCCAACGTGGGCAACAGAGACTCTGTCTCAAAAAAAAAGGAAGAAGAAGAACCTCATTTTGAAGCCAAAACCATCAGACTGACCATTCCAATTATGTGCTGAGCATAATTTCATTTCATCTCTTGGACATGGGTGCTAACATTTCTCTGAGGTCCTAAGTTTTTTCACCATCTACTGATGCTTCCATAGACCCACTTCTGTCAAAACTGTTTGATAATTACCTAGTCAGTGTTTTCTTGTTTTTTTTGTTTTTTGTTTTTTGTTTTTTGTTTTTTTTTTGAGATGGAGTCTCGCTCTGTCGCCCAGGCCGGAGTGCAGTGGCCGGATCTCAGCTCACTGCAAGCTCCACCTCCCGGGTTCACACCATTCTCCTGCCTCAGCCTGTTTTATTGGTTTTTGCTTTTTGTACTTTTTTTGGTGGTGGGGGAGACGGAGTCTCGCTCTGTTGCCCAGGCTTTAGTGCAATGGCACGATCTAGGCTCACTACAATCTCTGCCTCCCGGGTTCAAGCAGTTCTTTTGTCTCAGCCTCCCAAGTAGCTGGGACGACAGGCACGTGCCACTATGCCCGACTCATTTTTTTTTTTTTTTTTTTTGAGACGCCCAGGCTGGAGTGCAGTGGCGCCATCTCTGCTCACTGCAAGGTCCTCCTCCTGGGTATACGCGTTTCTCCTGCCTCAGCCTCCCGAGTATCTGGGACTACAGGCACCTGTCACCATGCCTGGCTAATTTTTTTGTATTTTTAGTAGAGACAGGTTTCACCGTGTTAGCCAGGAAGGTCTCAATCTCCTGATCTCGTGATCCGCCCACTTCGGCCTCCCAAAGTGCTGGGATTACAGGCGTGAGCCGCTGCGCCGGGCCTAATTTTTGTATTTTTAGTAGAGACTGGGTGTCACCATATTGACCAGGCTGGTCTTGAACTCCTGACCTGGTGATCCGCCTACCTCGGCCTCCCAAAGTGCTGGGATTAAGGCGTGAGCCACTGTGCCCAGCCTACCTGGTCAGTATTAATAGGCTTTTGTATCTTGCAATTTACAACTCTTTCTTTCATGTAATACTAATTTTTCACGCAGAACACTCCCTGCTCTCAAGATAAATCAATGATAATAACTTCCCATCAATGACATGAACACATGGCTTTAACAAACGCCCAGTATGACCAGATGGAGAGCACCACCTTTAAGGACTGTTTGAAATGCTTGTTCCTTGGTGCTGTAAAGAAATAGCACTTGAACATTAATTTCCTCAGCAAGGCCATTTTTACTTTCTGCAGAAACGGTACACTCGCTGGCAGTTTTGCTATGAGAGTACACTGAACAAAGAAGACAGGGTCATTTATAACCTGATGCATCCACCTTATTGCTATTTCCGGTTTCCATTGGCTGAACACAAATTCACATTCTGTATTTGTCCTGATTGGCTAGCAACTTAGAACTTTTTAAAAAGAGGCAAAGGCAGAGGAAAACGAAGGAGGAATTAACTTGTGGAATGCTAAGAAAGGCAAAAACACTTTCAAATAAGGAAGAGGAACAGGATATGACTTAATGCTTCCTTAGACCAGCGTAAGCATGCCAAGGCAAATACTTAGGCTAAATTGTGGGAGCTAAGAACATAAAGTACATAGATTTTTTTTTTTTTTATCACAGCTAGCAGATACCTAAGAATGTTAAAACAGATCTTTGAATAAATTTTGCTTCTAAAAGAAGTTACCATTTATTCCTAATTAGATGGAGAGGAAAGTCTTTGAAGAGGAATCTCTACTTTTTACAGACTGTAGTCATCACCACTACCAAGATACCATTTCTTTTATTGTTTTTTGTTTGTTTGAGAGGTTTTTTTTGTTTGTTTTTTTGTTTTTTTTGAGATGGAGTCTCGCTTTTGTTGCCCGGGCTGGAGTGCAGTGGCCAGATCTCAGCTTACTGCAAGCTCTGCCTCACGGGTTTACGCCATTCTCCTGCCTCAGCCTCCGGAGTAGATGGGACTACAGGCGCCCGCCATCTCGCCCGGCTAGTTTTTTTGTATTTTTTAGTAGAGATGGGGTTTCACCATGTTAGCCAGGATGGTCTCCATCTCCTGACCTCGTGATCCGCCCGTCTTGGCCTCCCAAAGTGCTGGGATTACAGGCTTGAGCCACCGAGCCCGGCCCCCTGGGACTCTTAAGTGCCATTTTTTCAGTCCTTTGATCCGAGGACCCTGGAGAATCTCTAAACCCAGGATACTAAGGCCATGGCAGGTTGTATGGAGGTATTCTCATTTCTGTCAACCAATGTAAACACCCTTGGAAGGTTAACCCAGGAGTTGCCACCAGTTTGTGAAATGCTTAGAGATAAAATGGATCAAAGTGAGGAGGTGATATTACCCCAGTTCTATCTGGCTATAGGCTTCGTCTACTTGGACTCTGGTGCACACATTATGGGTTGAGGGAAGAGGAAGAAAGGTCAGAGATAAAGCTACTGCCATAATCCAGGTGAGGGTTAATGGATCAGATATGTGGAAAATCACGTGTGTCTGGATTCAGGATTCACTTTTTGTAAAGAGACAGCTAGGTTTTCTCCTTCCTTCCTCCCTCCCTCCCTCCCTCCCTCCCTCCCTTCCTCCCTTCCTCCTTCCTCCCTTCCTCCCTCGCTCCTTCCCTCCCTCCCTCCCTCCTTCCTTCCTTCCTCCCTTCCTCCCTTGCTCCTCCTCTTTTTTCCCTTTCTTTTTACTTTATGCGGATG
The DNA here is from genome assembly GCF_009764315.1 of Trachypithecus francoisi. Taxonomy (NCBI): domain Eukaryota; kingdom Metazoa; phylum Chordata; class Mammalia; order Primates; family Cercopithecidae; genus Trachypithecus; species Trachypithecus francoisi. Next base: position 13,192,935 of record NW_022681457.1, on the reverse strand, counting down.
CGGCGTTTCGATCTTGTCACCCAGGCTGGAGTGCAAGGGTGTGATCTCGGCTCACTGGAACCTCTGCCTCCCGGGTTCAAGCGATTCTCCTGCCTCAGCCTCCAAGGTAGCTGAGATTACAGGTGCGTGCTACCGCACCCCGCTAATTTTTGTATTTTTAGTAGAGACGAGATTTCACCGTGTTGGCCAGGCTGGTCTCAAACTCTTGATCTCAGGTGATCCTCCCGCCTTGGCCTCCCAGAGTGCTTGGATTATAGGCATGAGTCAGTGTGCCCAGCCGAGACGCTAGGTTTTTGTTTTGTTTAGTTTTGTTTTGTTTTTTTGAGACAAAGTTTCACTCTGTTGTCCAGGTTGGAGTCCAGTGGAACGGTCTCAGCTCACTGTAACCTCCACCTCCCAGGTTCAAGTGATTCTCCTGCCTCACCCTACCAAGTAGCTCGGATTACAGGCATTTACCACCACATTCGGCTAATTTTTCTATTTTTAGTAGAGATGGAGTTTCATCATATTGGCCAGGCTGGTCTCGAACTCCTGATCTCAGATGATTTGCCCACCTCAGCCTCCCAAAGTGCTGGGATTACAGACATGACCCATCACGCCTGACGGACAAATAGGTTTTCTAATGTGGATGATAAGGGCATGAAAGAGGAATCGGGCATGAGCCCAAGGATTTTGATCTTAGCAGCTGCAGCCATGGACGCTGCATCAGCTGACATGAAGTTGGTATTGACATAACATTGACTGGATATCAAGAGGGTTGTTTGACCAAATGAAGAGTTAGGGACCAATAAGTCATGGCATCAAATGGATAACTAGACATACAGGATGGGGTATCTGGGAGGGTGTTGATACTGGAGACGTCCGATATATGAAAGCTAATGGGTAAACTATGATAAGTTAGTTATGGGTCCCACTTAGGAGGACATGCTTCCGATTATGGTGGTAAATGTTTTCAGGGGCCAGGAAGGTGTGATTACAGGCTGAGGAGTGGATCTCTTACTTACGTCCCCGAGGGATGTTATTGGGCTTCCTAAACACCTGAGAGGGTGTGAGTGACCATCATGGCAGGACGTATCAGACGGTAGAGTTTGGAAGGGGACATAGACATCCAAGGAGAGAACAGACGAGATAGATGTATGCAGAAGCATAGGAGTAATTCAGGGAAGATGATACTTAGGACTGAGTCGGTGCCAAAGCTGCAACTATTTATCACTGTCTGGACTCACAAACGTTTTGAGAGGACTTTAGGAGTGCCTGTGGAGTTTCATTCAGCCTGGTGCATGTGGGCAGTGAAAAATATGCTCATCTGTGATAGTAGATTTGGTCTGGTTCACAAATCCAGGGGCTGGGCTTTATATGGCATTGGGTGGACAGAGGAGGGTTGCTACAGCTGAGGTCTCAGCTGGTGCAGCACAGAAGTGGGATAGGGCCGTGGATATCTGAAGCCACATGTGGTTCTGTGTGGCTATGGAGTCACTCAGGGAGACATTCACAGGATGATTTGGGATTACCACTGCTCTTGGAAACCGTGGAAATGCTGTGTTAATATTGGATCCTATTTGTATTTGTCAAGCATACTCTGGATACTTATCCACATTTTGGTAAAGGCCAGAATTGAAGGCCCAATATGATGTGTCACTTTGACACCTTGTGACAGTGGGACAACCTTAAAAGGTGTGAGTACAAATCTCATTCCCACTCTGCTCTCTTGGATAATGTATCCTAGCCTAACAACCCTTTTTACCAAGGCGATGAGTCAGGGTTCCAGGTCGTTATACTTTGTAGTGGGTTTCAATTCCATCCCTACCAGCAGAGTTATGTAAACAAACCATTACATATTCCCAAGGGAGTCATGGGCCATTATACCCTCTTCATTTTGTGAAATAATTTTATTTGTGGGGGCTGGGTGTGGTGGCTCACCCCTGTAATCTCCTCACTTTCGGAGGCCATGGCGGGTGGATCAGTTGAGACCAGGAGTTCAAGACCAGTCTGACCAACATGGTGAAACCCCGTCTCTACTAAAAAAAATACAAAAATTAGCCGGGTATAGTGGCACGTGGCTGTAACCCTGGCTACTTGTGAGGCTGAGACACGAGAATCACTTGAACCCGGGAGGCGGAGGCTGCAGAGAGCCAAGATCGTGCCATTGCACTCCAACCTGGGTGAGAGAGGTAGACTATGTCTCAAAAAAAAAAAAAAAAAAACCCAAAAAACAAACTTCTATTTGTGGGGATGCCAGAGAGAGGCTGATGGTGGGAAAAACTCAGGTGGGCGTGGCCATGGGCATGTGTCTGTGCAGTATAAAGAATGATGTATACTTAGAGAGCGAGTTTGTCCGATGGGCTCAGGCAGCTGCCCTGGGCTTTATGTGAGCTTGGGTATCGCTATTCAGAAGGAGGTGGACCTTTTTATGTCCGGACCTCAGCATGGATGCTTATTTGTCCACCTACTTCTTATTGCTGATGGCAGTTGACCAGTGGGCCCATGAGGAGACAAAGGCACCAGTGGACATAGTTTCAGCTCTATGTTGGGGACCTTGGGAGGAGGATGAGCAAGGGTGGCTGTGTGGGAGAGGTGGGTTGGGGTACCTCAACAGAGGGGCTGTTTGTGGTTTCATCTGTCACTATCATAGCAGGACACTGTGACCTTTGAAGATGTGGCTGTGAACTTTTCCCAGGAAGAATGGAGTCTTCTTAGTGAGGTTCAGAGGTGCTTGTACCGTGATGTGATGCTAGAGAACCTGGCACTTATATCCTCCCTGGGTCAGTTGCTCACGCTCACCCTGTGAGCTGAGCTAGTGTTGCCGTTCCCCTTTTCATTGACAAGACTGTCTTTCTCACTTAAGGAGCCTGGACACAGGTTCCTTCTACACTTCTCTGTGTGAGTTGTGTGGCTGGTAGGAGTAAGGTGTGTGTATTGCCTTTTCCTCTCCTTAAGCATCTCCAACACATCCTGTGCTCCAGGCTCCCAGGGAAGGAGTCTGAGTCAGGAGTCTTATAGGCACCCTAATGTATCCACTTTGCTTGCTCTCTGGCTGTCAGGTGACTGTCCAAGTCGGTAGCTCTTGTATGCCCAGATTCTACTAACAGTTCTTTCCTCTCTCTGACAATTCTTCCTGCCTCCCTGTGCCGAGAATTGCCTTCATTGACATTGTCACTACTTACATAGACCATAGACTGTTCTTCCAAGACCCTGCTTAGGAATTCTCTTGTAATACTTAGTTTACTCTAAGTAAACTGTGGGCTGTCAGGTGCTTAGTTGTGCTGAGCTAGTGTTGGCTATTCATCTCTGCTGTCTCTCCCTTCATGCTTATATCATCCAGTCCCGTGTACCGGGGGTGAGATGGAGAGTCCTCAATGTTTCACAAGATGCGGTTCAATTCAGGCTCATCACGATAGGCTCAAAGGGAGCCTGTCCCTCAGGAGTGCCATGCTGGGGGAGGGCATGACTTCAGGGGTTTATCTAAATCATACCAGAAACCATTTGTATATGCTGAGTATTTTTGTTGCAGTGTGAGTAGGCACACACTATTTTTCTTTTTTTTCCCATTGTTGAGAGTTTCACACTTGTTAGTTCTCTACTTTTCCACTTCTACTGTGATATCCACCCCAGCACTAATATTCACATCTCTGGACTCCACATCTCACCCATTTTTCTTGTGCTTTCATCTGCAGTTGTCACCAATATTGGTGTATCAATTATGTATTAGGAAGTGTATGCCCATTGTTAAACCATCCATGACCACCCTCTGCTGTGTTGTACTCATGTTTTCTTGGTCTTGACCTATGCATATATATATGTAATTTTTTTTTTTTTGAGACGGAGTTTCACTCTTGTTGCCCAAGCTGGAGTGCAAAGGTGCAATCTTGGCTCACTGCAACCTCTCCTTTCCAGGTTGAAGTGATTTTCCTGCCTCAGCCTCCCGAGTAGCTGGGAATACAGGTCTGCGCCACCACGTGCAGCTAATTTTTGTATTTTTGGTAGACACAGGGTTTCACCGTATTAGCCAGGCTGGTCTCAAACTACTGACCTCAGGTTACCCGCCTGCCTTGGCCTCACAAAGTGCTGGATTACAGGCATGAGCCACCACATCCAGTCCATAATGCTTCTACATAGCACTCACATGTCATTAGGAGATAAGATCCTGTGCACAACTTGTGTTTAGAGGAAGGAGCTGTGGAGCCTGCCTCTACTCCCTGTGTTGCATGTATGCCTGTGCTCTTACATCATGAGGCCTCGTGGCTTCTGTGACCTTTACAGTCCAATAATGCTAGACAGCTCATTCTTTTTTTTTAATTTATTATTATTTTTGAGATGGAGTCTCACTCTGTTATCCAGGCTACGGTGCAGTGGTGTGATGACGGCTCAAAACTGTGAACACCTCCTGGGTTCAAATGTTTCTCCTGCCTCAGCCTCCCGAGTAGCTGGTATTACAGGCGCCCACCACCACATCCAGCTAATTTTTGTATATTTAGTAGAGATGGGGTTCGCCATGTTGGTCACACTGGTCTCAAATTTCTGACCTCAGGTGATCCACCCGCCTCGGCCTCCTGAAGTGCTGGGATTACAGGCGTGAGCCACCGCACCCAGCCAGCAGCCCCATCTTCAACTTGAAGCCAATATTGTGTTCCTGCAAATATTTCTATAGAATAATTCCTCAATTTGTGAGACGTACTTGTGGGTGGGCTGTGCCTTCCCGTCAGAGGTACTTTGCACTTGACCAGCATTTTCTTGCTTTCAGATTGTTGGTGTGGATCAAAAGATAAGGAGGCACTGTCTAAGCAGAGCATTTCTGTACAAAGAGAGTCTCAGAACACGACTCCTAGGGCAACTGTTTCTCCTAAGAAGGCTCACCCCTGTGAAATGCGTGGCCTCATCTTGGGAGATGATTTGCACTTTGCTGACCACCAGGAAACACATCAGAAGCAGAAGCTGAACGGGAGTGGGGCATGTGGAAAAACCTTGGATGACACTGCAAACCTTAATCAGCACCAGAAGCAGCATATTGGAGAGAAATTCTGCAGAAAGAGTGTCAGAGAAGCATCGTTTGTAAAGAAACGTAAGCTCAGGGTGTCACAGGAGCCATTTGTCTTCCATGAGTTTGGGGAGAACGTTCTGCCCAGTTCAGGATTATGCCAACAAGAAGCCGCTTACCCTGTAGAGAAGACAGACAGTGAAACTAAGCATGACCCACCCTTTCAGGAGGGAAAAACTAATTCCGGTGTGGAAAACGCACAAAAGCCTTCAGCACCAAACACTCAGCTATTCCACACCAGAAACTTTTCACTAGAGATGGATGTTATGTGTGCAGTGATTGTGGAAAATCCTTTAGCAGATATGTCAGCTTCAGTAATCATCAGCGAGATCACACTGGAAAAGGACCTTATGAGTGTGGAGAGTGTGGGAAATCTTACAGTCAAAAGAGCAGCCTCATTCAACATCAGCGAGTTCACACTGGAAAGACAGCTTATCCCTGTGGGGAGTGTGAGAAATCTTTTAGTCAGAAGGACAGCCTTAACCATCAGCGTCATGTTCATACTGGAGAAGGGCCTTATGAGTGTGGAGAATGTGGGAAGTCTTTTGGTCAAAAGGGTAAATTCATTCAACATCAGCGAGGTCACACTGGAGAGACAGCTTATCACTGTGGGGAATGTGGGAAATCTTTTCATCAGAAGTTCTGCTTTGGCCAGGCGCGGTCGCTGAAGCCTGTAATCCCAGCACTTTGGGAGGCCGAGACAGGTGGATGATGAGGTCAGCAGATCGAGACCATCCTGGCTAACACGGTGAAACCCCGTCTCTACTAAAAAATACAAAAAACTAGCCAGGTGAGGTGGTGGTGCCTGTAGTCCCAGCTACTTGGGAGGCTGAGGCAGGAGAATGATGTAAACCCGGGAGGCGGAGCTTGCAGTGAGCTGAGATCCGGCCACTGCACTCCAGCCTGGACGACAGAGCGAGACTCCGTCTCAAAAAAAAAAAAAAAAAGTTCTGCTTTATTAACCATCAGCGTGTTCACACTGGAGAAAGGCCTTACAAGTGTGGAGAATGTGGGAAATCTTTTGGTCAGAAGGGCAACCTCGTTCAACATCAGCGAGGTCACACTGGAGAGCGCAAGGAGTGTGGAAAATTGTTTAGGTACAGATCCCACCTCACTGAACACCAGAGACTTCACACTGGGGAAAGACCTTACAATTGTAGGGAATGTGGGAAATTATTTAACAGGAAGTATCATCTTCTTGTTCATGAGAGGGTTCACACTGGAGAAAGGCCGTATGAGTGTGAGGTATGTGGGAAATTATTTGGCAATAAGCACAGCATGACTATACATCAGAGGATTCACACTGGAGAAAGGCCATATGAATGCAGTGAATGTGGGAAATCATATCTTTCCAGCTCTGTGCTTCATTTTCATAAAAGAGTTCATTCTGGACAAAAGCTTTTTTTTTTTTTTTTTTTTTTTTGAGGCGGAGTCTCGCTCTGCCGCCCAGGCTGGAGTGCAGTGGCCGGATCTCAGCTCACTGCAAGCTCCGCCTCCCGGGTTCACGCCATTCTCCTGCCTCAGCCTCCCAAGTAGCTGGGACTACAGGCGCCCGCCATCTCGCCCGGCTAGTTTTTTGTATTTTTTAGTAGAGACGGGGTTTCACCATGTTAGCCAGGATGGTCTCGATCTGCTGACCTCGTGATCCACCCGTCTCGGCCTCCCAAAGTGCTGGGATTACAGGCTTGAGCCACCGCGCCCGGCCGACAAAAGCTTTATAAGTGCAGTGAATGTGGAAAATTCTTTGCTGAATATTCCAGTCTCATTAAACACAGCAGAATTCACACTGGAGAAAGGCCTTATGAATGCACCAAATGTGGAAAAAGATTTCAGCGAAGCCCTACCCTCCTTCATCATCAGAGTTCACACAGGAGAAAGGCCTTATGAGTGCAGTGAATGTGGGAAATCCTTCACTGAAACATCCAGTCTCATTAAACACAGGAGAGTGCATACTGGAGAAAGGACTTGAGTGCTGTCAATGTGGAAAACTTCAGAATATCTGCTCTCCTTGGTCTTAAGAGACTTCGCATTGAGACCGAGTCTCATTCTGTCACCCAGGCTGGAGTGCAGTGGTGCCATCTTGGCTCACTGCAACTTGGGCCTCCCAGGTTCAAGTGATTCTCTTACCTCAGCCTCCCGAGGAGCTGAGATTGTGGGTACACACCACCATGCCAGGCTAATTTTTGTATTTTTAGTGGAGACGGGGTTTTACCATGTTGGCCAGGCTGGTCTTGAACTCTTGACCTCAAGTGATCCACCCACCTTGCCCTCCCAAAGTGCTGAGATTACAGGCATGAGCCTCAGCACCTGGCCTTCATTCTTTTTATATTAGAATATGATACACTCACCCAGGCATGTTGGCTCATGCTTGTACACTTGATGCTTTGGGAGGACAAGGTGGATCACTCTAGGCCAGGAGTTTGAGATCAGCCTGAGCAACATAGCCAGACGTCCTCTCCGAAAAAACAAAAAAGAGTGATATGCTATGAAAACTTACTGTATATCATTCATCTGTTGAAGTGTATTTCAGTTGTTTCTTGTTTTTGTTATAAATAAAACCGCTACATTTGAATGCAGTTCATATAGATATGTTTCAGTATGTTAATATGGTGGTGTGCAGTGCCTGAGTCACATGATAGGTTAATGTATAACTTCTTTTTTAGATGGAGTCTTGCTCTGTCACCCAGGTCACCCAGGCTGGAGCCCAGTGACACGATTTCAGCTCACTGCAACCTCCGCCTCCCGAGTTCAAGTGACTCTCCTGCCTCAGCCTCCCGAATAGCTGAGATTACAGGTGTGCACCACCATTCCTGGATAATTGTTTGTATTTTTAGTAGAGGTGGGGTTTCACCACTCTGGCCAGGCTGATTACGAACACCTGACCTCAAGTGATCTGCCTGCCTCGGCTTCCCAGAGCAATGCCAAACTATGACCTAAGATTAAAATTATTGCTCTTGTTTATGTATCTACCATCAGTGTCCAAGAACTTCTGTTCTTCTCTCTTACCAAGAGGGAGTATGGTTAGCCTTTGAAATTGTTCGTTATTTTAATAAGTAGTTATAGCTTTTTGAGTCAACAGTTTATTTATATGTTTTGCATATCTTTTTGATTTTTTTGAGACAAGGTCTCAAGACGGAGTGCAGTGGCACAATCTCAGCTCATTGCAACCTCTGCTTCCTGGGCTCAAGCACTCTGCCCACCTCAGCCTCCAGAGTAGCTGGAAATACAGGCGTGTACCACCCCACCTGGATAATTTTTGTCTTTTCTATAGAGAGGGTTTTACCTTGTTGCCCAGTCTGATCTCAAACTCCTGGGCTCAGGTGATCCACTTGCCTCAGCCTCCAAAAGTGCTTGGTCTACAGGTGTGAGGCACCCTGTCTGGCCTCACCCCTGTAGGCTTGTTTTTTAAAATGAATTTTATCTGTTCTTTTTTCAAATGAATTTTATCTGTTTCCCATTTCATTAAGATATTTAAAAATAATGAAATAAAAACATGTTGAACTTCATTCATTCTTCAGTGATGTCACTTTGCTGCAAGGAATATTTGGTTTTCTTTTTTTTTGAGATGGAGTCTAGCTCTGTCTCCTAAGCTACAGTGAAGTGGCATGATCTCAGCTCACTGCAACCTCCACCTCCTGGGTTCAAGCGATTCTGCCTCAGCCTCCTCCTGAGTAGCTGGGACTACAGGCGTGTGCCCCTACGCCTTGCTAATTTTATGTATGTATGTATGTATGTATGTATTTATTTATTTTAGTCGGAGTCTCACTCTGTTGCCCAGGCTGAAGTCCAGTGGCACGATCTCATCTCACTGCAAGCTCCACTTCCCGGGTTCACTCCATTCTCCTACCTCAGCTTCCTGAGTAGCTGGGACTACAGGCACCTGCCACCACACCCAGCTAAATTTTTTTGCATTTTTAGTAGGCACGGGGTTTCACCATGTTTGCCAGGATAGTCTTGATCTCCTGACCTCCTGATCTGCCTGCCTCAGCCTCCCAAAATGCTGGGATTACAGGCGTGAGCCACTGCACCCTGGCTATTTATTTTTTTTAGTAGAGATGGCATTTCATGTTACCCAGGCTGGTCTCTAACTTCTGAGCTCAAGTGATTCACCCTCCTTGGCCTCCCAAAGTGCTGGAATTACAGGTGTGAATGTCTGCCTGGCTGAATACTTGTTTTTTCAGTACCGCAAGAGTGATGAGCTGCTTATCCACTTCATGTGGAATCATAAGTATCCCAAAGTGACAATACATATAGATTGCCAGGCAGTGAAACAGTTAAGATGCCACTGTAGCTTTCTTTCTATTCAACATCTTTCTAAGATTACTTTACTCTTTCTTTTGTTCCAAGTTTGTATTTCCTCAGAGTTCTCACATATGGAAAGGATACACACTTTGTAGAAACAGGAACTTTATGTTATCCAAGTTCTAGGATAGCCATGGGCTCCAATTATCTCAGAGCTCCGAGTCCTCTACTCAATACCCATTGAGGTTTATGTGTTCTGAGGCTTTTGTCTTCTAACTACTTATGTCATTCTCCATGGGTAGTTCATCCACATTATTAACTAATTTCCTCACTCCAAGCTCTTTTCCAGAGATAATCTCCCGTTCCTATGCAGACACTATAATTGTACTTTCTGCTGAAACAGTGGTTTCTTCCCAGCAAGGTGAGATTATGGAATCCAGAATCTTTTCTCAGGGGTCACATGCCCATTTCCCCACTTGCATGAATATTGACACCACAGCCACAGTTTTCACAGTGAATGTGAATTTGGCAAGTAACTACTGTTCCCAGGGAAATGTCCCAATCAGAAGATTATCTGGGACACTGACACTGACAGGGAGATGGGACATTCTGAGGGACCCAGAGGCAGGGTCCAACCTCCTTAACTTCCCTGAGGGCTGCCTAGAATCTGTTCCCTCTCACTCTGAATTATTCTTCCTTTCATGGCTGACCAAACACATGGAACCTCACAAAGTCCAGTGTAAGAGCTTTATCTTTGTGAAGTGAAGAACATGAAGACAGTTTGAATCAAAGTTATTGAGTGGACACTTCGTGTCTTTATAACATTTTTTAGATATTTGTTTTTTGGGGGGAGCATAATTTGCAAATGGAATCTCTGTTATCTTACTAAGGTGCTTCGTGGATACAAGAGTTAAAACTTCCTGTCCCATTTAGTGAAACAAAAGGTTAAGAAATGTGGATAAAGTTTGTAAGTTAGAAATGGCAAGATAATCAGGTATGAAGAATCTCAGCCGGGTGGGGTGCCTCAGGCCTGTATTCCTAGCACTTTGGGAAGCTGAGGTGGGCGGATTACAAGGTCAGGAATTCAAGACCACGCTGGCCAATATGGTGAAACCTTGTCTCTACTAAAAATACAAAAATTAAGCATAGTGATGGGTGCCTGTAGTCCCAGCTACTTGGGAGGCTGAGGCAGGAGAATTCGTTATACACAGGAGGCAGGTTGCAGTGAGCTGAGATTGCACCACTGTACTCCAGCCTGGCGACAGAGTGAGAGTCCATCTCAAAAAAAAAAAAAAAAAAATCTCAATCCCTAAATGTTACCTTTTATAACAGCAGGTTATATGGGCTCAGATATTATCCCTAAAAGTTTTTTTTTTTTTTGAGACAGAGTCTCACTCTGTCACCCAGGCTGAAGTGCAATGTTGTGGTCTCGGCTCACTGCAACCTCCACCTCCCAGGTTGAAGTAATTCTCCTGCCTCAGCCTCCTGAGTAGCTGGGCCTACAGGTGCCCGCCACCACGTCCAACTAATTTTTGTATTCTTGGTAGAGATGAGGTTTCACTATGTTGGACAGGCTGATGTCAAACTCCTGACCTCATGATCTGTCCCCTGGCCTCCCAAAGTGCTGGGATTACAGACATCAGCCACCACACTGGCTTATCCCTAAAAGTTATATGATAGCATGATGTTTAGGCACCTAAAGGCATGGCACTTGAGAAACATGAATAAAAGATTGTAAGTTACAAATAGCAAGTTACAATCAGATGTTAACAGTCTCAACCCCTAAATGTCACCTTGTATTACAGCATGTTATATAAGTGCATATAGGCACATATATGAAATAGTGATCATTCTTGGTAATATTTTTCATCCTCCTTACTGGAAAGATCTTTGATGATTCCTAATCAACATAGGAGTTTCAATGATACCTAGAAGTTTATAAGGGCTTGTTCAAACAAATTATGACCATACACACTGAAGAGTATGTGTCTGTCTCTTGTGGTGTAAATTTTTATTTTATTACACCCAATTATGTTTCCACAAAACCCTTATAATCAGGGGGAATGAAAGAGTGTTCCTTGGAAATGGAGGTTGCAATCAGCCAAGATGGTACCACTGCACTCCAGCCTGGGCAACAGAGCGAGACCCTGCCTTAAAATAAAATAAATAAAATAAACTTCATTTTCTTCACAAACTACAGTTTATATTGGCAAAATTTTCAGTACTAAGCAATTTTAGTCTCTGCAAGCTCTTGTCGTGAATTAATACAACTTTTGTTAATTCTCTTATGAAGTTAAATCTTACTGCTTGTATGCAACTTAAATATATGTTGAAATTTTTTTGTATGAAAGATTCATACATCTTTCCTGTTTGAAATTCTTTTATGGCCGGGCGCGGTGGCTCAAGCCTGTAATCCCAGCACTTTGGAGGCCGAGACGGGCGGATCACAAGGTCAGGAGATCGAGATCATCCTGGCTAACATGGTGAAACCCCGTCTCTACTAAAAAAATAAAAATAAAAATAAAAATACAAAAAAAAAAAAAAGAAATTCTTTTATTATGCTTCATCAATCTAATGTTTGTTATTTTTATTACACCAGCAATTTCCTCATTGTGTTGAATCTTACAGTGGCTTATAAATCAACATGTACCGCCGGGCGCGGTGGCTCATGCCTGTAATCCCAGCTCTCAGGGAGGCAGAGGCGGGAGGATAGCTTGAGCCCAGGAGTTCGAGACCTGCCTGGGTAATACAGCGAGACCCCGTTCTCCACAAAAAGGAAAAAAAAAAAAAAGACAAAAAAAAAAATCAACATGTACCTAGAAATGTTTAGCCAGTCTGTGTATATTTGATGTAGGACATTTTTTCCTTTGAATCACATACTCTAAGAGAAGTAACTTCCTCTTGCTAACCTCTACTTTCCCTAAGTGATGAATTAATCCTCTTTAGATGATTATAGTTATCTTTTCAACACTTAGCAAGAAAGAATATATAAAGAAGAACTATAAATCTATAAAGAACTTTCCCAGCCGGGCACGGTGGCTTTGGTTCAATGCTTCTCGGCCTTTTGGCTAAGATCAAGTGTGAGATGCAGTTTCATTCTTATTGCCCAGGCTGGAGTGCAATGGTGAGATCTCGGCTCACTGCAGCCTCCACCTCCCAGGTTCCAGCGATTCTCCTGCCTCAGCCTCGGGAATAGCTGGGATTACATGCATGCGCCACCACACCAGCTAATTTTTTCAATTTTTAGTAGAGGTGGGGTTTTACCATGTTGACCAGGCTGGTCTTGAACTTCTGGCCTCAAGTGATCTGCCGACCTTGGCCTCCCAAAGTGCTGGGATTACAGGTGTGAGTCCCCATGCCTGGCAATGACTAATTTTTTGTATTTTTAGTAGAAATGTTGTTTCACCATGTTGGCCAGGCTGTTGTTGAACTCCTGACCTAATGTGATCCACCTGTCTCTGCCTCCCAAAGTGCTGGGATTACAGGTGTGAGCCACCACACCTAGCCAACTGACTGGTAAGAAATTCTTGCTGGGCCTGGTGGCTCACACCTGTAATCCCAGTACTTTGGGAGGCCCAGGAGGGCAGATCACCTGAAGTCAAGAGTTGGAGACCAGCCTGGCCAATATGGTAAAACCTTGTCTGTACTAAAAATACAAAAACTAGCTAGGCATGGTGGTGCAAGCATGTAATCCTAGCTACTCAGGAGGCTGAGGTAGGAGAATCATTGGAGGTTGTGGTGAGCTGAGATCATGCCACTGCACTCCGGCCTGGGCAACAGTGTGAGACTCTGTCTCAAAAAAAAAAAAAAAAAAAGACAAGCCGGGCGCGGTGGCTCAAGCCTGTAATCCCAACACTTTGGGAGGCCGAGACGGGCGGATCACGAGATCAGGAGATCGAGACCATCCTGGCTAACACGGTGAAACCCCGTCTCTACTAAAAATACAAAAAAAAAAAAACGAGCCGGGCGAGGTGGCGGGCGCCTGTAGTCCCAGCTACTCGGGAGGCTGAGGCAGGAGAATGGCGTAAACCCGGGAGGCGGAGCTTGCAGTGAGCTGAGATCTGGCCACTGCACTCCATTCCGGGCAACAGAGCGAGACTCCGCCTCAAAAAACAACAACAACAAACAAACAAACAAATTCTTACCCTTCTGCTGGCATTCCAGCATTCCAGGCTTCTGGTTTCCCTTTCCCTGAGAGGCTCTAGTGACCAAGCTGGCTGCATGAGCTGGGGGCCAATCCGCAACACAAAGCTAAATTATCTTTTTCCATTCTGGCCAGAGCAAAATACGTGTGACAAAACATACACATTAGCCACTCTGCTTTGACTGGCATATCCAACAGGCAAGGCTCAAACTTGCCCTGGTTGGGCACCATCATCTTTAACCTCTCACCAGGAGTTTCAATTTGGTCTTTGGGCAAGATGGTCACCCTGAATAACAGAAAATATAAGAAAGGGAAAGGAGACAGAGAAAAACATTGCCTGCCAGGCGCAGTGGCTCACACCTGTAATTCCAGCACTTTGGAAGGCTGAGGTGGGCAGATCACGAGGTCAGGAGATCGAGACCATCCTGACTAACACAGTGAAACCCTGCCTCTACTAAAAATACAAAAAATTAGTGGGGCGTGGTGGTGGGCGCCTGTAGCCCCAGCTACTGGGGAGGCTGAGGCAGGAGAATGGTGTGAACCCAGGAGGTGGAGTTTGCAGTGCCCAGATCGTGCCACTGCACTCTGGGCGACAGAGCGAGACTCTGTCTCAAAAACAAAACAAAACAAAAACATTGCCTGTGGCAGGGTGGGTAAGACCAGGAGCTTAGAGAAGCTAGAGAAGACCCCCCCATGCCATTGCAGTGACACTGAAAAGTTCAAGTGGCCACTTGTCAGTAGCAAAGGGATCTTTTCCAGCAGTCCCATCAGCTCTCAAGTTTTCCCTTTTGGGGAGGAAAAAGCTCCCCATGTCCCATCATCCTGTACATTCCTAATCCTGTCACCCATAGCCTTCAGCAAGGCAGATTATGCCAAAGAGAATACCAGTTAACATCCCATTGTGCCAAACCCATTCCTAGCCAAGAGGGACTTTACTGAGAGGGGCCTCTAACCCCCTAACTCTTAGGAAGTAATCTAACCTTCTAACCTTCCTAAGTTGGGCATTGAACCAAAGTTTGGTCAAGTGTCCTTGCCTTTTATTGAGAGGAGCCTTTAACCAGGAAAGACTCTACCTCCCCTAAGTTGGGCCTCTGAACCAATCCCATTCTTTATCTGGGTATATGCACACCACCCACTCAAAGTCAGCCAGGTGGTGCATGCAGATGATTTTCCTCTGGGTTGGGGGTTTCTTCAGTGTCAATGAAAAGAGTCAAACTCTGTAGACTATGTGAAGAGATTTATTCTGAGCCAAATATGAGTGACCATGGCCTGTGACACAGCCCTCAAGAGGTCCTGAGAACATATGCCCAAGGTGGTCGGGGCGCAGCTTGGTTTTATACATTTTAAGGAGGCATGAGACATCAAATACATTAAAGAAATGCATTGGTTTGGGCTGGGTGCAGTGGCTCACACCTGTAATCCCAACACTTTGGGAGGCTGAGATGGGCGGATCACAAGGTCAGGAGTTTGAGACTGGCCTGGCCAACATGGTGAAATCCTGTTTATACTAAAAATAGAAAAATTAGCCTGTCATGGTGGTGCACACCTGTAGTCCCAGGTACTCAGGATGCTGAGGGCAGGAGAATTGCTTGAACCTGGGAGGTGGAGGTTGCAGTGAGCTGAGATCATGCCACTGCACTCCAGCCTGGGTGACAGAGTGAAACTCCTGCTCAAAAAAAAAAAAAGAAAAGAAAGCAAAGGAATAAAAGAATGGTTATTCCATAGACAGAACAGCCCAGAGGGCTGCTGATTGCCTTTTTTTTTTTTTTTTTTTTTGAGACGTAGTTTTGTTCTGTGACACCAAGCCTGGATAATTTTTTTTGTATTTTTAGTAGAGATTGGGTTTCACCCTGTTAGCCAGGATGGTCTCTATCTCCTGACCTCATGATCCTCTCGCCTCGGTCTCCCAACGTGCTGAGATTACAGGGGTGAGCCACCACGCCTGGTCTGGTTGCCCATTTTTATGGTTATTTCTTGATTATATACTAAACAAAGGGTGGATTATTCATGCCTCCTTTTTTTAGACCATAGAGGGTAACTTCCTGATATTGCCATGGCATTTGTAAACTGTCATGGCGCTGGTGGGAGTGTTTCAGTGAGGACGACCAGAGATCACTCTCATCGCCATCTTGGTTTTGGTGGGTTTTAGCCGGCTTCTTTACTGCAACCTGTTTTATCAGCAACGTCTTTATGGCCTGTATTGTAGCAGGACGAGCGGCAGACAAAACTCCTCAGACACCGAGTTACAGAACGAAGGGGTTTATTCGGCCAGGGGCATCGGCGAGACTTCAGTCTCAAGAGACGAGCTCCCCGAGTGAGCAATTTCTGTCTCTTTTAAGGGCTCACAACTTGAAGGGGTTGCACATGAGAGGGTCGTGATTGATTGAGCAAGCAGGGGGTACGTGACTGGGGGCTGCATGCACCGGTAATTAGATCGGAAGAAAACAAGATAGGGATTTTCACAGTGCATTCCTATACAATGTCTGCAATCTATAGATAACATAACCAGTTAGGTCAGGGGTCGATCTTTAACTACCAGGCCCAGGGTGCGGCGCCAGGCTGTCTGCCTGTGGATTTCATTTCTGCCTTTTAGTTTTTACTTCTTCTTTCTTTGGAGGCAGAAATTGGGCATAAGACAATATGAGGGGTGGTCTCCTCCCTTAGTATCTTGTGCTGACATCCTATGTCATCCTGTGACTTAGAATGCCTACACCATCTGGGAATGCAGCCCAGTAGGTCTCAGCCTCATTTTACCCAACCCCTATTCAAGATGGAGTTGCTCTGTTAAACACTTCTGACAGCTGTGGTTTCTTCACACAAAGAGATTGCAGCTGGGGTTGGGTTCCTGTTCTGCCAGCCTGGCTCCTTCCCAATTCCTGTTAATTTACTGACTTATTAGGGTCCCACAGATTAGAAATTATCATTTAGGAGTCATGCAGCTAGAGACCACAAGACTCTAAATGACCCCAGTTGTTCCTAGGGATAATATCACAATTGTAAAAGCTAAGATTGGTGCTGGAAATATTTTTCAGACCCTGAACTTGATGGATCTGATGGCACCACTCAGATGGATAAACTGGATCATCTCGTCTTGTGCCTCCCCCTCCCCCAGAACCCACTCAGCACAAGATAACAACTTTGACTCCCTATGATTTCATCTCTGACCCAACCAATCAGCACTGCCGACTTCATGGCCCCCTATCTACCAAATTATCCTTAAAAAACCCCAGTCTCAGGAGGCGGAGGTTGCAGTGAGCCGAGATCGTGACATTGCACCCCAGCCTGGGCAACAGGAGCAAAATTCCGTCTCAAAAAACAAACAAACAACAGCAAAAAACCCGGTCTCCCAATTTTCAGGGAGACTGATTTGAGTAATATTAATAAGTCTCCAGTCTGCTGTTCATCCAACTCTATGTGAATCAAACTCTTTTTCTTTTGCAATTCCCCTGTCTTGATAAATCGGCTCTATTTGGGCAGTGGACTAAATGAACCCGCTGGGTGTTTATACATTCATTTTAACAATACAATAATGGTTATTAACGTTTGCATTGATCTCTGCTTCCAGTGGAATAATTTTGCATCTGAAGGACCATTTGAAATGATAGGTGAATTTGGATCTACTGTAGCCTTTGGGAGCATCTACACTAACTCTGAAATAATATTTTTCCATACACTAGGGTAATCAGTTACAGCCAATAATCCCAAGAAATCTCAATATGAGTTCTAAGGAAAGGCAGGATGATCCTCTGCCCAGTAGAAAGATCTGCCATCTTTATTTATTTATATATATTTTTTCAAGATGGAGTCTTGCTCTGTGGCTCAGCTGGAGTGCAGGGGCACCATCTCGGCATATCCCAACCTCCGCCTCCCATGTTCAAGAGATTCTCCTGCCTCAGCCTCCTGAGTAGCTGTGATTACAGGTGCATGCCACCACGCCCGGTTAATTTTTGTATTTTTAGTAGAGACGGGGTTTCACTATGTTGGCCAGGCTGGTCTTGAACTCCTGACCTCAGGTGATCCACCCGCCTCGGCCTCCCAAAGTGCTGGGATTACTGGTGTAAGCCTCCCGTACTCGGCTTTTGTTTTTATTTTTTAGAGGAGAGGTCTCTTTCTGTTGCCCAGGCTGGAGTGCAGTGGCACGATCTCAGCTTACCGAAGCTTCGAACTCCTGAGCTCAAGCGATCCTCCCTCCTTAGGTTCCCTAAACCTAACCCTAACCTTGGGTCAGTTGGGATCACAGGCCCGCCCGACAACACCCCGCTAATTTTTTTTATTTTTTGTAGAGACAGGATTTTGCTTTGTTGCTCAGGCTAATCTCTAACTCCTGGCCTCAAATGATCCTTGTGACTTGGCCTCCCAAACTGGTGGAATTACAGGCGGGAGCCACCATACCACTTAGGAGGCACCTCTTAAGAGTACTCCTGAGGTGGAGTTGGGCTTTTCCTGCAGAAGCGCTTCTGGGAAGCGCGCCCTTTACCCGCCTTCTTACCTAGGGAACTACATTACCCAGGAAACTCCGCGTCAAATGACAGCGTGGAAAGGCCATGAGGGCTAAGGATAAAGGCGTTTCCTGTGTGCACGTGACAATGGGTCCGGACTTCCGGCGCCCTCTAGTGGCGGCCATTTTGGTTGGTATTGGGTTTATTTGTGGGAGAGGCTAGTCAGCGCTAGGTCCGGACTAAGATGACTGAACCCAGAAGGCGGAGAGCAGTTGTCCTCCGCTGCACCAGACGACTCTGGAGCTCTGTGACGGTGCCCAGCGTGTCCCACTCCTGGGCCAGGATAGGGACCGCCGTGCCCATATCTCCTGGCTGGTCGCCTCTCCTCTCGACCTTGCTTAAAACCGCGTGGTTCCATGGCGGCGGCGGCCACTCTGAGGCTCTCAGCTCAGGTAATTGTGGTGCCCTCAGGTCACCTCATCGTCGTCCAAAAGCAGCGAGGTTGTAGCGCCTGCTCAGGCTCTGCAGCCCGGACGCCGGCGTCGAGACACTGAGGCGCTCGCGGGAGGGGCCCCATTTCTGACACCCGTGGGATGCGGTGGGGAGACCTACAGGCATAGGGACTGGCGCAGGCAAAGGCCTGGAGGTGAGCTGAGCCGGAATAATGGAATCTGGGGTCGAGGTGCATGTTGGGAGCAAATTATGAGGCGGAGCTCCTCCTGGAAGAGCAAGCAGGCTGGGGCCATGCACTCGTCTTGAGGACGCTAGAAGCCATGGAGAGTTTCGAAGAAAGGAGGGATGTCTAGAGCATTGCAAGGGTAGAGATAATCAGGTCCACCATGTTTGTGTCTTCCCACAGTGTCAGGTGTTAACAGTTGTTATTTGAGTTAACAAAAGCCATGAGCTAAATGGAGTTCGAAGGAGGCAATTCTCTTTAGTGATTCCGGTTCAGTTGGTAGTCGGCCATGGGCACAGAGGCTCAAGACACACAAGTCAGTCAATGTAGCAAACCATACACAATAGTATACTTAACATATAAGTGTTATAGGTTAAACATTCCACAACGAACAAAGTAATGTTTAGCATCAAGAGGAAAAAGATACAGGAGCAAACGTTATGGAACCAGTTTAGAGGGAGCAAAGAAGACAAAAGGCATCCTGGTCTGGGCCAGTTGGTGGGCGATTGGCCTGCAGTCTTACAAGGAAGCATCTTTAAGGTGGCAGAGTCTTAGGCAGCAGATGCTGAGTTTTTATTATGAGTGACTGTCAGGACGGCCCTTTTGAGCTGCTGAAGCCCTAATCTTTTATAGTTACAGAATCCTCTGGGGAGAACTGATAGTGGAAGAGTTTGCTTGCTTGTGACCTTGGCTGGTTAGATGCAGTCTTTATATTTTATTTTATTTTATTTTCTTGAGACGGAGTTTCACTCTTGTTGCCCAGGCAGGAGTGCAATGGCGCGATCTCGCCTCACCGCAATCTCCGCCTCCCAGGTTCAAGCGATTCTCCTGCCACAGCCTTGCGAGTAGCTGGAATTACAGGCATGAGTCACCACACCCGGCTAATTTTCTGTGTGTTTAGTAGAGACGGGGTTTCTCCATGTTGGTCAGGCTGGTCTCAAACTCCCGACCTCAGGTGATCCGCCGGCCTCGGCCTCCCATCGTGCTGGGATTACAGGCATGAGCCACCGCGCCCAGCTTATTTTATTTATTTATTTTTTTATTTTTTGAGACAGAGTCTCAGTCTGTCGCCCAGGCTGGAGTCCAGTGGCATGATCTCGGCTCACTGCAACCTCCGCCTCCCGGGTTCAAAGTGTAAAGGTAAACTGAGGCTGGAGCCGAACCGGGAACGAAGACACAAGGCAAATGGCAGTGAGAATAGCCTTTTATTAGGGCTTGTGGGTGAGGTTCCTCGGTCCAAAGGCGTGGGCTGAGGAAGTCGCACTGAGGGAGGAAGGTAGGGGCTTCTTATAGCCTGAGAGGGAGGGAAGCTGGTTGTGCAAACAGGGCCTGGGGGGTCTTGAAACTACTAGGGCAGGAGTTGAGTAAGGGTCATGAGGAAGGGGTCTTTGGAAACTGTTAACCGAAACTGCTGTTTACGAACTTGTGGAATGCAGGTGAGCTGCAGGTCATGGGGGAGTGTGGTTGCTCGGCCGGAACTCTGAGGCATGTAAGTCTGTGGGTGTGTACAAGGGTGAAGGGAGTCTTTAACAAAAGGCCTGCTACACCGGATAACGCCGCCATGTTGGGTCTAGATTCCTGCCTAACACAAGGGATTCTCCTGCTTCAGCCTCGTGCGTCCGTGTGAAGAGACCACCAAACAGGCTTTGTGTGAGCAATAAAGCTTTTTAATTACTTGGGTGCAGGTGGGCTGATTCTGAAAAGAGAGTGAGCGAAGGGAGATAAGGGTGGGGCCGTTTTATAGGATTTGGGTAGGTAAAGGAAAATTCTAGTCAAAGATGGGTTCTCTGGCGGGCAGGTGTGGGAGTCACAAGGTGCTCAATGGGGGAGCTTTTTGAGCCAGGATGAGCCAGGAAAAGGAATTTCACAAGATAATGTCGTCGCTTAAGGCAAGGACTGGCCATTTTCACTTCTTTTGTGTTGGAATGTCATCAGTTAAGGCGGGGCAGGGCATTTTCACTTCTTTTGTGGTGGAATGTCATCAGTTAAGGCCGGGCAGGGCATTTGCACTTCTTTTGTGATTCTTCAGTTACTTCAGGCCATCTGGGAGTATATGTGCAAGTCACAGGGGATGCGATGGCTTGGCTTGGGCTCAGGGGCCTCCCACCAGTAGCTGGGATTACAGGAATCCACCATCACGCCCGGCTAATGTTTTGTATTTCTAGTGAAGACGGGGTTTCAGCATGTTGCCTAGGCTGGTTTCGAACCACTAGCCTTGACCTCCGAAAGTGCGGGGATGGGGGTTAGGACTTGAGCATATCTTTCGAGAAGGGACAGAACTCTATCCACTGCAAGGGCCATCAGTGTGTAGGTGATATTTACAGCCAAGAGACTGGCCCCAACCAGGAGAGCATGGAGTAAGAACAGAGAGGACCAAGGGCTGAGGCTGGGCGCAGTGGCTCACCCCTGTAATCCCAGCACTTTGGGAGGCTGAGGCGGGCGGATCACGAGGTCAGGAGATTGAGACCATCCTGGCCAACATGGTGAAACCCTGTTTCTACTGAAAATTAAAAAAAAAAAAAAAAGCCAGGCATGGTGGCAGGCGCCTATAATTCCAGCTACCCGGGAGACTGAGGCAGGAGAATTGATTGAACCTGGGAGGTGGAGGTTGCAGTGAGCCGAGATCGCACCATTGCACTCCAGCCTGGGGGATAGAGCAAGATTACAGGAGCCACTGCGCCTGACCATCTTTATTTTTTTGTTTATTAAACAAAGCATCTTACCCTTGATGGCAGAGTGCCCTGTGAAATACAAATTGTCTTTTTCTGAGATGGAGTTAGTTATGTCAAGTGTGCTCTATACAAAGAACAGGATCAAAATCCGGATTTTAAAGGTTTTCCAAAGGCCAATCAAAGGAAGAACAGAGTGGAGAGAGGTGATGAGCACCTTGGGTCCCTGGGAGGTTGAATCTTTGTTGTAGATCACATAGGTGGTAGAGATGACATTTTATATTGAGGCACGCAGGTCAGACAAGCAGTGTGAGGTCACCTGACTCCAGCGCCAAGAAGGGGTACCTGGAGGTCTGAGCTTATCACATCTTATCAGGGACACATTCCTGTAATGTCTGCCTCTCCTCCAGGCACTCGTGGATATAGGAGCATTTAAGGAACTCAGAAAAGGAAGTGGAGAGTGTTCCATTCCTTCCCTGGTCCTGACCCTGACCCATATACTCTAGCTTATGGTGTCGTGGGACTCTTTTTTATAATTTTTAAAATATTTTCTTTTATTTATTTATTTTTATTTTTATTTTTTTTTGAGACGGAGTCTCGCTCTGTCGCCCAGGCTGGAGTGCAGTGGCCGGATCTCAGCTCACTGCAAGCTCCGCCTCCCGGGTTTATGCCATTCTCCTGCCTCAGCCTCCGGAGTAGCTGGGACTACAGGCGCCCGCCACCTCGCCCGGCTAGTTTTTTGTATTTTTTTTTTAGTAGAGATGGCGTTTCACTGGGTTAGCCAGGATGGTCTCTATCTCCTGACCTCGTGATCCGCCCGTCTAGGCCTCCCAAAGTGCTGGGGTTACAGGCTTGAGCCACCGCGCCCAGCCCTCTTTTCTTAAAATTTAAATTTTTCTGGGTATATAGTAGGTGTATGTATTTACAACTTACATGAGGTATTTTGATAACAGGCATGCAGCGTGTAATAATATTACTAGGGTTAATGGTGTATCCATCATCTCAAGCATTTATCCTTTGTGTTTCAAACAATTCAATTAAAC
The DNA here is from genome assembly GCF_009764315.1 of Trachypithecus francoisi. Lineage (NCBI taxonomy): Eukaryota > Metazoa > Chordata > Mammalia > Primates > Cercopithecidae > Trachypithecus > Trachypithecus francoisi. The sequence continues at coordinate 13,170,687 of NW_022681457.1, read as the reverse complement.
TTTCTGTTATTTAAAAAGGTACAGTTAGGTTATTTTTACCGTAGTCACCCTGTTGTGCTACCAAATACTAGATCTTATTCTCTTTATTTTTAATTTTTTTTTTTTGAGACAGAGTCTTACTCTGTTGCCCAGGCTGTAGTGCAGTGGCATGATCTTGGCTCACTGCAACCTCTGCTGCCCAGATTCAAGCAATTCTCCTGCCTCGGCCTCCCGAGTAGCTGGGATTACAAGCGCCTGCCATCAGGCCTGGCTAATTTTTGTAGTTTATAGTAGAGACGGGGTTTCACCATGCTGGTCAGGCTGGTTTTGAACTCCTGACCTCGTGATCCACCTGCCTCAGCCTCCCAAAGGGCTGAGATTACAGATGTGAGCCACCGCCATGCCCTCACATGTTCTTTCTTTCTTTTCTTTTTTTTTTTGAGACAGAGTCCCTCTCTGTCACCCAGGCTGGAATGCAGTGCTGCAGTCTTGGCTCACTGCAACCTCCGCCTCCCAGGTTCAAGCGATTCTCATGTCTCAGCCTCCTGAGTAGCTGGGACTAAACATGTGTGCCACCAAGCCCAGGTAATTTTTTGTATTTTTAGGAGAGATGAGATTTCACTGTGTTAGCCAGGATTGTCTCCATCTCCTGACCTCGTAATCCACCGGACTCGTCCTCCCAAAGTGCTGGGATTACAGATGTGAGCCACCACATCCGGCCCACGTTTCCTTTCATTTGTTGATGAACACTTAGGGTGCTTCCAGGTCGTAGCTGCTATGAACAGTGCTGCAGCAAGCCCGGGAGTGCAGATATCTCTGTGATATACTGGATTCCTTTTGGGTTTATACCCAGCAGTGGGATTGCTGGATTCTATGGTAGCTTAATGTTTAGTGTTTTGAGGAACCCCCAAACTGTTCTCCATAGCGGTGGCACTCATTTCCATTCCCACCAACAGTGTATGAGAAGTCCTTTTTCTTCACATCCTCACCAGCATTTGTTATTGCCTGTCTTTTGGATATAAATAAGCCATTTTAACGGGCTGAGGTGATGTGCATTTTCTTATGACTAGTGATGTTGAGCACCTCTTCCTATACTTGTTTGCCATTTGTATGTCGCTGTCTTTCGTTTGTGTTTTCAAGACAGGATCTTGCTCTATCACCCAGGCTGGAGTGCTATAGTGTGATGATGGCTCACTGCAGCTTTGACCGCCAGGGCTCAGGCAATCCTCCTATCTCAGCCTCCCAAGTGGTAGGGACCACAGCCATGTGCCACCTTGCCTTGGCTAGTTTTTAAACTTTTTTGTAGAGATGGGGGTCTCACTGGTTAAACAGGGTGGTTACGAACTGCTAGGCTCGAGCGATCTTCCTGCCTCAGTCTCCCAAACTGCTGTGATTATAGCTGGGAGCCACTGCTCCTGGCTGTATATCTTTTGAGAAATGTCTATTCAGATTTTTAAATGGAATTATTAAGAGTTTTTCCTATAGAGTTGTTTGAAGTCTTTACATATTCTGGTAATTAATCCCTTTGCAGATGGGTAGTTTGCAGATATTTTCTCCCATTCTATGGGTTATCTCTTCACTTTGTTGATTGTTGTCTTTGCTATGCAGAAGCTTTTTAGCTTGATCTGATGCCATTAGTCCATTTTTGCTTTGGTTGCCTGTGCTTGAAAGGTATTACTCAAAAAGTCTTTGTCAGCCAGGCTCGGTGACTCATACCAGCACTTTGGGAGGCCAAGGTGGGCGGATCACCTGAGGTCAGGAGTTTGAGACCAGCCTGAGCAACATGGGGAAACCCCATCTCTACTAAAAATACAAAAATTAGCTGGGTGTGGTGGTACGTGCCTGTACTCGCAGCTACTCAGAGGCTGAGGCGGGAGAATCGCTTGAATCTGGGAGATGGAGGTTGCAGTGAGCCAAGATTGTGCCATAGCACTCCAGCCTGGGTGACAGAGGGAGAATTCATCTCAAAAAAAAAAAAAAAAAGTCTTTGCCTACTTCAGTGTTTTGTTTTTTTTTTTTGTAGTAGTTTCAGAGTTTGAGGTCTTAGATTTAAGTCTTAAAAATCCATTTTGATTTGATTATTATTATTATTTTTTTTTGAGACAGGGTCTCCCTTTGTCACCCAGGCTGGAGTGCAGTGGTGAGATCTCGGCTCACTGCAACCTCTGCCTCTTGGGTTCAAGCGATTCTCCTGCCTCAGCCTCCCTAGTAGCTGGGACTACAGGTGCGCACTACCATGTCTGGCTAATTTTTGTATTTTTAGTAGAGATGGGGTTCCACCATGTTGGCCACGATGGTATGGATCTCCTGACCTTGTGATCCGCCCACCTTGGCCTCCCAAAGTGCTGGGATTACAGGTGTGAGCCACTGCGCCTGGCCAGTTCTATTTAATTATTTTAATTTCTTTGCCAAATTTATCTGATAGAATTCTGAATTATTTCTCTGTTTTACTTGAGAAATTCCTCAAAATAGCCATCTTGAATTATCTCTCTGAAAGGTCACATATCTCTGTTTCTCCAGGATTAGTGCTTGGTGCTTTAGTTTGTTTGGTGAGGTCATGTTTTCCTGAATGGTGTTGATGCTTGTAGATGTTCGTCATGTCTGGGCATTAAAGAGTTAGGTGTTTATTGTAGTCTTCACAGTCTGGGCTCATTTGTTCCTGTCCTTCTTAGGAAGACTTTCCAGGTATTTGAACAGGCTTGGGTGTTGTGATCTAAGCGGGATCTACTTTAGGGGGAAGCCCACGCTCTGTAATGCTGTGACTCTTGCAGACCCAGAGAGCTCTACCACCTTTGTGGTCTTGAATAAGATCTGAAAGAATTCCCTGGATTAACAGGTAGAGGCTCTTGTTGGGTCTTCCCTCACTTTCTCCCAGAGTCTCTCTGTCAGTGCTGAAGTGACTGAAACTGGGGTTGGGACAGAAGCACCCCCTTAGCTACCACCACTGGGACTGTGCTAGGTGAGAACTGAAGCCAGCACAGCACTGGGTTTCACCCAAGGCTCCTGTAACGACTACACGGCTATCGTCTGTGTTTCCTCAAGGCCCTAGCCCTGTACAGTCAGCAGGTGGCAAAGCCAGACAGGCTTATGTCCTTCTTCTCAGGACGGTGAGTTCCCCAGGCCTCAGGTTGATATAGAGATACCATCCATCTCTATATCAGGGATTGGAGTGAAAAACTTAGAAATCTACCTGGTGTTCCTTTGCACTGCAGCTGAGCTGGCACTCAAACTACAAGATACAGTCCTTCCCACTCTTCCCTCCCCTTTCCATAGGCAGAACAGCCTCACTGTGTGGCCACCACCAGCACAGGCCCACAGGGAGTGCTGTCACACTACCACTGAGGTTCCGTTAAGGGCTAAGAGCTCTTCAGTCAGCTTGTGGTGAATGTTTCCTGGTCTGAGGCTCACTCTTCAAGACTCACCCAGGGCAGGTCCAGAAATGTTATCCACGAGCCAAGGCCTGGAATCAGGCACCCCAGGAGGCTTCTTGGTGCTCTATCCCTCTGTGGTTGAGCTGGTAATTGAGGTGCCAGAAAGTCCCCTTTACTTTCTGCTCTGTTATTCTCAAGCAGGTGGGGTCTCTGACCATAACCATCACAGCTAGCAGTGTGTTGTGTTACATCTGAAGCTAGCATGTCTCAGAGTCTCACCAAGTGCCATCGCGTACTACCTGGGCACTGCTGCTCGTTATTCAGGGGCCAAGGGTTGTTTAGTCAGAAGGTGATGGGTCCTCCCATGACTGAGTTCTTCCCTTCAAGGCAGCGGGTTCTGTTTTGGTCCAGAGTGTGTCTAGAAATATTGTCTGGGTGGGCCTGGAATGGGGCCTCACAACCTGCCCAGTGCCCTATCCTGTGGCTGAGGTGATAGCCAAAATGCAAGACAAAGTTCTTTTTGCTCTTCCCTCTCCTTTCCTTGAATGGAAGGAAGGAGCCATGTAGCCTGGGGTTGCGGGAGGGGTGGCACACGCACGCCCTTAGCTACTCCAGCTGGTGTCTCAGGTTGTGCTCCCCCAACCCAACCAGGTCCACTGACTGGGAGCACAGCTCAGCACAGGACATTCTAGGGGTTGCAGTCCTTGTGGCCTAGACTACCTTTCAAGTTTATTTAGGACTTCAGAGCCCTCCAGCCCACAGTGGCAAGACTTGCCAGATCTCAAGTCCTGACCATTGGGGGGCGCCATTCCCCTCTGGCTGGGCTGGTCAATAGGCTCATTCCCTGGGAAGGCGTCCATTGAGTTCAGCCCAGTTTTGCTTTCTGCTATGACAGGGTAGCACTAATTTCCATGCAGTGTCTGACAGTGACTGCACTTTCCCTTCCCAGAAGCACAGATTCTCCACAACAGGCACCAACTGCTGGGGGATGGGGAGGGGTGGCATTGGCAACGCAAGACTCTACAGCCCCTTTTAGTGATATTTCCCATAATACAAACTTAATTCCAGGTGCTGTGAGTGCTCACTTGATTTTTGGTTCTTACGAAGGTGATTTTTTTCTGTGTAGATAGTTTTTAAATTTGGTGTTCTGGGCCGGGCATGGTGGCTCATGCCTGTAATCCCAGCACTTTGGGAAGCTGAGGTGGGCAGATCACCTGAGGTCAGGAATTTGAGACCAGCCTGGCCAACTTGGCAAAACCACGTTTCTACTAAAAATACAAAAATTAGTCGGGTGTGGTGGCAGGCGCCTGTAATCCCAGCTACTTGGGAGACTGAAGCAGGGAGAATTAGGGAGAATTGCTTGAACCCGGGAGGCAGAGGTTGCAGTGAGCCAAGATCGTGCCACTGTACTCCAGCCACAGTGACAGAGCAAGACTCTATTAAAAAAAAAAAATTGGTGTTCTGTTAAGGTTATGATGGATGCTGCTTTCTATTCTGCCATCCTGCTCTGTTGTACCTCTGGAACTCAGTGCTTTCAACTGGGAACACTAGAGAAACCCTAAACCCTAAGCCCTAAGTCCATAACGGAGGTATTCCCATTTCAGTGAAATGGTGTAAACACTTAGGTCAGGTCTGGATTTGGTAGCGGTATGTGAAGTGCTTAGAGATAAAACTGATCGGCCGGGCGCGGTGGCTCAAGCCTGTAATCCCAGCACTTTGGGAGGCCGAGACGGGCGGATCACGAGGTCAGGAGATCGAGACCATCCTGGCTAACATGGTGAAACCCCGTCTCTACTAAAAATACAAAAAACTAGCCGGGCGACGTGGCGGGCACCTGTAGTCCCAGCTACTCGGGAGGCTGAGGCAGGAGAATGGCGTGAACCCGGGAGGCGGAGCTTGCAGTGAGCTGAGATCCAGCCACTGGCCACTGCACTCCAGCCTGGGTGGCAGAGCGAAACTCCATCTCAAAAAAAAAAAAAAAAAAAAAAAAAAACTGATCAGAGTGGGGAGGTGATGTTACTTCAGTTCCGTCTGGGTCCACGTTGGAGAACAGAGCTTGGCGTTAAGGGAGGAGGAAGGAAGACAGTGTTGAGGCTCATTCTGTCATCCAGGTGAGGTTTAATGGACAATCCTTGGCCAAGGAGATGTCGCTGGAATTGTGATTTACATTTGGTAAATGAGCAGCCTGATTTTCTAATGTGGTCGTTAAGGACATGCAAGAGGGTTTCAGGCATGACCCTGGGTTTTTTTTGTTTTTGTTTTTAGATGGAGTCTTGCTCTGTCACCCAGGCTGGAGTACAGAGGCACGATCTCAGCTCACTGCCACCTGTGCCTCCCGGGTTCGAGCACTTCTCCCTCAGCCTCCTGAGTAGTGGGGACTACAGGCACATGCCATCACGTCCAGCTGATTTTTGTAATTTTAGTAGAGACGGGGTTTCACCATATTGGCCAGGCTGGTCTCGAACTCCTGACCTCAGGTGATCCACCTGCCTCAGCCTTCCAAAGTGCTGGGATTACAGGCTAGAGCCACTGTGCCTGGTAACCCTAGGTAGGGTTTTTGGTCTTAGAAGCAGCAGTGATAAAAGCTGTATCCGCTGAATTGAGCAAGTTGGGATTTGGCATAATTTTCATTGGGGATATAAGGAGGGTTGTTTTCACCATGCTAAGAGCCTGAGATGCTTCAAAGACCAGGAAGTAGTGGCGGCAAGTGAGTAATGTCTACATAGGTTGCGATATCTGGGAAGGAATTGATATCGGAGACATCCAATATATGACAGCTAATGTGTGGACTAAGGTGAGTTACCCATGGGTCCCGTTTTGGGGGGCACACTTCAGAATAAGGTAGTAAATGTTTCAGGGGCCAGAAAGGAATGGTTGGAGGCTGAGCACTGGATATTTTGCCTGGGTTCCTGGGTGACATGATTGGCATTCGTAAACACAGGAGAGGGAGCTAAATGACAATGTCGGGTGTATCAGATGGCATAGCTTGTCATGGCGCGGACTTCCATGGAGATAATAGACATGAGATGCAGGCAGAAGTACAGGAGTAATTGAGCGAAACGTCATCATTGCCGAGGGGTTGGCAAGAGAAGCACAGAAGTGGAATAGGGTCATGAATAGCTGATGCCACACATGGTTCTCTGTTGCTGTGGAACCGTGCAAGGAGGCCTTCATAGAATTACTTGAGACCACCACTCCTTTTAGGATCCAATAGAATTGCAATTCTTCTTTTTTTTTTTTTGAGACGGAGTCTCTCCCTGTCGCCCAGGCTGGAATGCAGTGGCCGGATCTCAGCTCACTGCAAGCTCCGCCTCCCGGGTTTACGCCATTCTCCTGCCTCAGCCTCCCGAGTAGCTGGGACTACAGGCGCCCGCCACCTCGCCCGGCTAGTTTTTTGTATTTTTTGGTAGAGACGGGGTTTCACCATGTTAGCCAGGATGGTCTCGATCTGCTGACCTCGTGATCTGCCCGTCTCGGCCTCCCAAAGTGCTGGGATTACAGGCTTGAGCCACCGCGCCCGGCCTGGCTGTTAATATATTTGTTTTTTTTTGTTTTTTTTTTGTTTTTTTTGAGACAGAGTTTTGCTCTTGTTGCCCAGACTGGAGTGCAATGGCGCAACCTCGGCTCACTACAACCTCTGCCTCCCAGGTTCAAGAGATTCTCCTGCCTCAGCATCCCGAGTAGCTGGGATCACAGGTGCCCGACACCAGGATCTGCTAATTTTTTGTATTTTTAGTAGACCGAGGTTTCACATTGTTGGCCAGGCTGGTCTGAAACTCCTGACCTCAGGCGATCCACCCGGCTCAGCCTCCCAAAATGCTGGGATTACAAATGTGAGCCACTGCGCCTGGCTCAATACATTTGATTTGTAAATTGCTCTTGATGACATCTGTAGAATATCAGATGTCATTTGTTTCACCAACATTATAATTCTAGGGGGAGATTTTAACCCACCCTAGTTGAAGAAAAAGGAGGGAATTAAGATACTTTAAGCTGGCTGGGCACTGTGCTAATGGCTGTACTCTTAGTACTTTGGGAGGCCGAGATGGGCAGATCACGAGGTCAGGAGTCCGAGACCAGCCTGGCCAACATGGTGAAATCCTATCACTACTAAAAATACAAAAAATAGCCAGGTGTGGTGGTACACACCTGTAATCCCAGCTGTTCGGGAGACTGAGGCAGGATAATTGCTTGAACCCAGGAGGTGGAGGTTGCAGTGAGCCAAGATCGTGCCACTACACTTAAGCCTGGCAACAGAGTGAGACTCTGTCTCAAACAAACAAACAGAAACATATACTTTAAGTTGTTTAAAGGCCAGAGAGAGGCCAGTGGTGTGTGACAGTGAGCTGGGGATGGACATGGATATGTACCTGGAAGTCTAAAGAATGATGTGCATTCAGAGAGGGTATGTCTGATGTGCTGAAGGTGCCACATTGGGCTCTCCATGACCTCAGCCATACTGGGGGAAGTGCCTGTCAGGAGGGGATGGACTCTTACGTCACAGCCACCACACAGATACCTATTTGTTCAACTAATTATTGTTGGTGGCTGTGCCCCATGACCAGTGGGCCTAGTTTCTCCAGTGGCACCTGGAGGAGGTCATGGAGTCAGGGCTTTATTGAAAGCATACCAGGAACCTCCTCCTTGAGAGGAGGTTGTGTGAGAGTAGATGTGTGGGAGAGAGGGATTGTGGTACCTCAGCATAGGGGCCGTTTGTAGTTTCATCTGTCAACATCATAACAGGGCACAGTGACTTTTGAAGACGTGGCTGTGAAATTTACCCGGGAGGAATGGAATCTCCTTAGTGAGGCTCAGAGATGCCTGTACCGTGATGTGATGCTGGAGAACCTGGCACTTATATCCTCCCTGGGTAAGTTGCTCACACTCACCCTGTGACCCCAGCTAGTCTCTGTTTTCACCCCTCTTTCCCCATTGGCAAGACTTTCTCATGTCAGGAGCGTGGACACAGCTTCCTGCTTCAGTTCTATGGGTAGGTTCTTGGTTGGTAGGACTGAGGTGTCCATACTGCCCTGCTCCTTTCTTGGAGCAGCCCCAACACCTGCTTTACTGCAGGCTCCCAGGGAGGGATTCATAGTCAGAAGCCCACTTTGTTAGTCCTGTGGATGTTTGGGTGTCCTTGTCCAGATTTCAGGTTCCTGTGTACCCAGAGTCTACTTCCTTTCTCTAGCTGCTGTTTTCTTATGCCTTCCTGTGGTGGGAATTGCCTTCACAGACTACATCACTGCCTACATAGACCAGAGGCTGTTCTTGTAAGACCTTCTTTAGAAATTCTCCTTGAAATACTCAGTTTTTTTCTCTCGTGGGCTTTCATGGGCTGAGTTGTTCTGAGACAATGTTGGCTGTTCCCTTGTTCTGTCTTTCCCTTAGTCTGTACGTTATTCATTTCCCATGTACTTGATCATCATTGTGATGGGATGCACAGTCCTCCCTGCTCCAGAAGATGCAAATGAATTCAGCCTCAGCATAATGGGCTCAGAAGGAATGAGTACCTCAAGACTGGCACCCTGGGCTGGGTGAGGTGGCTCATGCCTATAATCCCAGCACTTCGGGAGGCCCAGGCAGGTGGATCATGAGGTCAAGAGTTCAAGACCAGCCTGGCCAAGATGGTGAAACCCTGTCTCTACTAAAAATACAAAAATTAGTCGAGTATAGTGGCACATGCCTGTAATCCCAGCTACTTGGGAGGCTGAGGCAGAGAATTGCTTGAACCCGGGAGGGGAGGTTGCAGTAAGCCCAGATTGTGCCACTGCACTCCAGCCTGCACGACAGAGTGAGACTCCGTCTCAAAAAAAAGAAAAAAAAAAAAATGTGGCACCCTGGAGGAGGTCATGGAGTCAGGGCTTTATCAAAAGCATACCAGGAACCTAATCTATTTTAGTAGTAGTTTTGTGGCAAGAGAAGTAGGCACATATAATTTGTCTTTTCTTCCTCATTCTTGAGAGCATCACACTTGTCACTTGTCTGCCTTATCATTTCTACTCTTTTTTTTTTTCACCTTTGACCTACTTGTACCCTAATATCCATCCTTCTATTTAGTCTTCACATCTCTGGACCCCAAATCTCATCCGTCTTACATACATTGCCATCTACAATGTTCTCCAGTGTTGGCATAGAGATTTGTGTTAGCAAATATATATACTTTGTTAAACTGTCATCGAGCAGTAGCTGCTGTGTTGTACTCCTGTTTTCCTTGGCCTGGACAAATCCCTCTCTACAGCACTCACATGTCATGAGGATGTAAAGTTCTGCAGATGAGTGGTTTGCAGATGAGGAATTGTAGACCCTGCCTATACTCCCTGTGTTACATACCTGGTTGTGTCCTTTACGTTATGAGGCCTCCTACATTCTGTGACTTTTAGAGTCCAGCAATAATAAATAGCACCATCTTCCACCTGAAGCCAACGTTCTGTTCCTCCAAGTGTTTCCTTGGAGTAATTCCTCAGTTTGTCAGATACACTTGTGGGTGGTCTGTGCCTTCCCAGTAGAGTTAACATGCACTTCACCAGCATTTTCTTGCTTTCAGGTTGTTGGTGTGGAGTGGAAGATGAGGCACCTTCTAAGCAGAGTATTTCTATACAAAGAGAGACTCAGGTCAGGATTCCTATGGCAGGTGTGTCTCCCAAGAAGGCCCACCCCTGTGAGATGTGCGGCCCTATCTTAGGAGACATTCTGCACATGGGAGATCATCAGGGAACACATCACAAGCAGAAACTGCACAGGTGTGAGGCCTGGGGGAACAAATTGTATGACAGTGGAAACTTTCATCAACACCAGAATGAGTACATTGGAGAGAATCCCTACAGAGGCAGTGTTGAGGAAGCGTTGTTTGTGAAGAGGTGTAAGTTTCGTGTGTCAGGGGAGTCACCTGTCTTCAGTCAGAGTGGGAAGGACTTTTTTCCCATTTCAGCATTACTCCAGCAGGAGGCCACTCACACTGGGGAGAAGTCAAACAGCAAAACTGAGTGTGTGTCTCCCTTTCAGCGGGTGGGAGCTCACTATAGCCATGGACAATCCATGAAACATTTTAGCACCAAATATGTACTCAGTCAGCATGAGAGACTTCTCCCTAGAGAAGAATGTTATGTGTGCTGTGAATGTGGGAAATCCTTTAGCAAATATGATAGCTCCAGTAATCATCAGAGACTTCACACTGAAAAAAAACATGAATGTGGAGAATGTGGGAAATCCTTTAGTCAAAAAAGAAGCCTCATTCAACATCAGCGATTTCACACTGGAGAAAAACCTTATGAGTGTGAAGAGTGTGGGAAATCTTTTAGTTCAGAAGGACATCTTAGGAGCCATCAACGAGTTCACGCCGGAGAAAGACCTTACGAGTGTGGAGAATGTGTGAAATCTTTCAGTCATAAGCGCAGTCTTGTTCACCATCAGCGAGTTCATACTGGAGAAAGATCTTATCAGTGTGGAGAATGTGGAAATCTTTCAGTCATAAGCGCAGTATTGTTCACCATCAGCGAGTTCACAGTGGAGAAGGACCTTATCAGTGTGGAGAATGTGGGAAATCTTTCAGTCAAAAGGGCAACCTCGCTCTACACCAGCGAGTTCACAGTGGAGAAAGACCTTATCAGTGTGGAGAATGTGGGAAATCTTTCAGTCATAAGCGCAGTCTTGTTCACCATCAGCGAGTTCACAGTGGAGAAAGACCTTATCAGTGTGGAGAATGTGGGAATCTTTCAGTCAAAAGGGCAACCTCGTTCTACACCAGCGAGTTCACACTGGAGCAAGACCTTATGAGTGTGGAGAATGTGGAAAATCTTTTAGTTCAAAAGGACACCTTAGGAACCATCACCACATTCACACTGGAGACAGACTTTATGAGTGTGGAGAATGTGGGAATCTTTTAGTTCAGAAGGACATCTTAGGAGCCATCAACGAGTTCACGCCGGAGAAAGACCTTACGAGTGTGGAGAATGTGTGAAATCTTTCAGTCATAAGCGCAGTCTTGTTCACCATCAGCGAGTTCATACTGGAGAAAGATCTTATCAGTGTGGAGAATGTGGGAAATCTTTCAGTCATAAGCGCAGTATTGTTCACCATCAGCGAGTTCACAGTGGAGAAGGACCTTATCAGTGTGGAGAATGTGGGAAATCTTTCAGTCAAAAGGGCAACCTCGCTCTACACCAGCGAGTTCACAGTGGAGAAAGACCTTATCAGTGTGGAGAATGTGGGAAATCTTTCAGTCATAAGCGCAGTCTTGTTCACCATCAGCGAGTTCACAGTGGAGAAAGACCTTATCAGTGTGGAGAATGTGGGAAATCTTTCAGTCAAAAGGGCAACCTCGTTCTACACCAGCGAGTTCACACTGGAGCAAGACCTTATGAGTGTGGAGAATGTGGGAAATCTTTTAGTTCAAAAGGACACCTTAGGAACCATCACCACATTCACACTGGAGACAGACTTTATGAGTGTGGAGAGTGTGGGAAATCTTTTAGTCATAAAGGCACCCTCATTCTACATCAGCGAGTTCACCCTAGAGAACGACCTTATGGGTGTGGAGAATGTGGGAAATCTTTTAGTTCAAACGGGCACCTGAGGAGCCATCAGCGTGTTCATACTGGAGAAAGACCTTACGAGTGTGGAGAATGTGGGAAATCTTTTAGTCATAAGCGCAGCCTTGTTCACCATCAGCGCATTCACACTGGAGAAAGACCTTACAAGTGTGGAGAATGTGGGAAATCTTTTATTGAAAAAGGACACCTTAGGAGTCATCAGCGAGTTCACACTACAGAAAGACCTTTTAAGTGTGGGGAATGTGGGAAATGTTTTAGTCACAAGGGTAACCTCGTTCTACACCAGCATGGCCATACAGGAGGAAGGCCTTATGTGTGTAGGGAATGTGGAAAATTATTTAAGAAGAAGTCTCACCTCCTTGCACACCAGAGAATTCACAGTGGAGAAAAGCTATATGCTTGTGAAGCTTGTCAGAAATTTTTTAGGCAGAAGTACCAACTCATTGCACATCAGAGAGTTCACACTGGAGAAAGGCCTTATGAATGCAATGATTGTGGAAAATCATTTACCCACAGCTCTACATTCCATGTTCATAAGCGAATTCACACTGGAGAAAAGCCTTATGAGTGCAGTGAATGTGGAAAATCTTTTGCTGAAAGCTCCAGTCTCACTAAACACAAGAGAGTTCACACTGGAGAAAAGCCTTATAAATGTGAGAAATGTGGGAAATTATTTAACAAGAAGTCTCACTTCCTTGTACACCAGAAAGTTCACACTGGAGAAAAGTCATATGAGTGTGAGGATTGTCGGAAAGTTTTTAGCAAGAAGGACCACCTCCTTGCACATCAGAGAGTTCACACTGGAGAAAAGCCATATGAATGCAATGATTGTGGGAAATCATTTACCCACAACTCTGCATTCCGTGTTCATAAGAGAGTTCACACTGCTCACACCACCTTATGAGTGCAGTGAATGTGGGAAATATTTTGCTGGAAGCTCCTGTCTCACTAAACAAAGAAGAGTTCACACTGGAGAAAAGCCTTATGGGTGCAGTGAATGTGGGGAGAAATTTAGCCAAAGCTTTTCACTTTTTCATCATCAGAGAGTTCACAAGAGAAAGGCCTTAGTTGTGTAGTGAATGTGGGAAATCCTTTGCCAAAACTTTCAGTCTCGTTAAACACAGGAGAGTTCTTGTGATTGCAGCAAATGTGGAAAAAAAGTTGCCTGAAGGTCTTCTCTCTTTGAACATCACAGTTCACACTAGACAAATGAAATACATTTGGGCGATTTTGTAGCCACACCTCTGTGCTCCTTTAACATCAGAGAGTTAACACTGGATCAGGGCCTTACCAGTGTGACAAATGTGAGATATTTATGTAGAAATCTAGCTTCATAATACACAGGAGACTTCCCACCGCAGAAACGCTTTCTGAATGTAATGAATGCAAGAAAGGCTTCAGCCTTTTTTTTTTCTTTTTTTTTTTTTTGAGATGGAGTCTCACTCTGTCACCCAGGCTGGAGTGCAGTGGTGTAGTCTAGGCTCACTGCAAGCTCTGCCCCCTGGGTTCACACCCTTCTCCTGCCTCAGCCTCCCCAGTAACTGGGACTACAGATGCCCGCCACCACGCCCAGCTAATATTTTGTATTTTTAGTAGAGACAGGGTTTCACTATGTTAGCCAGGATGGTCTTGATCTCTTGACCTCATGATCCGCCCACCGCGACCTCCCAAAGTGCTGGGATTACAGGAATAAGCCACCATGCCCAGCCCAGCCTTCAGCCTTATTAGAGCCTCAAACATTGACATGAGAAAAACAAAATAGATGTATATGGAATGTTATGTCTTTTTCAATGTAACTTTCGAGGAGCTCCTTTGAGGGTGCCACCTGCCTAGATTGAATGTCATTTATTGAGAATCTGCAAAAGTTCCAAGCATGGGGCAGCTACAGCGCATTTTTCACTCTACCCAGGTTCCTTGCTAGATTTTTGTTTGAGATAGGGTGTCACTCTGTCGCTCAGAATGGAGTGCAGTAATGTGTTCACATTTCACTGCACCCTTGATCTCCTGGACTTAAGTGATTCTCTTCCCTCAGCCTCCTGAGTAGCTGAAACCACAGGCATTTACCACCATGCTCCACTAATTCTTTTGGAGTTTTGGAGAGACAGGGTCTCACCATGTTGCCCAGGCTCGTCTTAAACGTCCGGACTCAAGCGATCCTTCCACCTTGGCCTCCAAACATGCTGGGATTACAGATGTGAGTTAATGTGCCTCACTTTTTTTTTTTTTTTTTTTTTTTTTGGAGATGGAGTCCTGCTCTGTCGCCCAGGCTGGAGTGCAGTGGCTGGATCTCAGCTCACTGCAAGCTCCGCCTCCCAGGTTCACGCCATTCTCCTGCCTCAGCCTCCCGAGTAGCTGGGACTACAGGCGCTCACCACCGCGCCCGGCTAGTTTTTTGTGTTTTTTAGTAGAGACGGGGTTTCACCGTGTTAGCCAGGATGGTCTCGATCTCCTGACCTCGTGATCCGCCCGTCTTGGCCTCCCAAAGTGCTGGGATTACAGGCTTGAGCCACCACGCCCGGCCCTTTTTTTTAAACTTTTAATTCCTGATCTAGTCACAGAAGGATTTGTTGAGTAGCTTCAGCACTTCTTCCTTTGTCATTTTTTTCTGTCTGATAAGTCGTGCCATGGACCTTACCCATTTTTGTCCAAGAGGCCTCTTATGTTGACTTGAAAAGATGAACTATGTCTTTCAGAGATCTTGTGGGTATCACATAAATCTTGACAAATTTTCTACCCTCCAAGTCATGATCCTAAGGACAGCTTGCCTCCCATTTCTGTGGTTTGTGCTATTATGAAGGCCTTATTGTTTCAGCCTTCTTCAATCTTGAGGGTTGTTGTCACTGTATGCATGGTTCAGAAACAAGTAGGTCCTGTTACCATGAAGGGGGTCACAGCTTTTGTTGGCATAGCTAAACTCTTTGTGGCTCATGGGACAGTATGAATGCAGAACATAGCTTTCTCCACTTGTGGACTACTCTGCATAGCTGCCAGAGGCCTCCGAAGAAGGCCTTCAGTGCTTTGGGGTCTTTATCTGTAGCATGGATACTAAAATTTGTGGACTCATAGGTCAGCTGGGTACAGGGCATTTTTTGTGACAATTTCTGGTGTTTTTTGAACAAGACAAAATTCTCACTTTTACAAGATATATTGTATTGTACTTGGTACTGCTGAGGGAAGTTTGTTCCCCAGCTCTTGCAATGCAGAGACATGCCTTGATATCCAGAATTCTGTAGGATAACATCACAGATTGTAATGCTATTGGGTGAAATTATAATTTTATAGAATTACTGCATTTATAGACAGTGGAGGAGACAGAATAATGTAATTGCAACACGTCTTTTTTTTTTTTTTTTTTTTTTTTGAGACGGAGTCTCGCGCTGTTGCCCAGGCTGGAGTGCAGTGATGCAATTTTGGCTCACGGCAACCTCCGCCTCCCAGGTTCAAACGATTCTCCAGCCTCAGCCTCCCGAGTAGCTGGGACTACAGGCACGTGCCACCACACCCATCTAATTTTTGTATTTTTAGTAGACATGCGGTTTCACCGTGTTGTCCAGGCTGGTCTCAAACTCCTGACCTCGTAGTCCACTGGCCTCAGCCTCCCAAAGTGTTGGGATTACAGGTGTGAGCCACTGTGCCTGGCATAATGCATGTCTTTTAAAAGGGCATCCACGATGATCCAGTCACTATGTATGTGATGAATATGCAGATGCAGCAATTTCGGGACTTCCATAATGATGAATATTGTATTGTTGAGGCCATTGTCAGAGGAAATACTCTAGAGGTTTTGTGAATTCCTGTACTCATTCTGGGCTGTGCACCTCAAGGTCATTCCTACATTAGCAGGAGGAAGATGATAGGGAGAAGGGAGATCTCAGTTCAGTGATGTGGCCTTTGTGACCAGCCAGCCAGTTAATCAGATGGAAATGGCCTTACTGCCACATCAATATTTGCTACCATGGAGGCTAGTTTTCTCACTTAGGGCATGAGAAGAATTGGTGTAGTCAGCATAGAGTTGCCAAACCTGTTCTCCAAAAATAATGATATTTTTCTTTTGAACTGCATTTTTTTATTATTTTTAATTTTTATTTTTTTTTGAGATGGAGTCTCGCTGAGTTGCCCAGGCTGAATGGAGTGCAGTGGCACAATCTCGTCTCACTGCAAGCCCTGCCTCCTGGGTTCACACCATTCTCCTGCCTCAGCCTTCCAAGTAGCTGGGACTACAGGCACCCACCACCACACCTGGCTAATTTTTTGTATTTTTACTAGAGATGGGGTTTCACCGTGTTAACCAAGATGGTCTCGATCTCCTGACGTCATGATCTGCCCACCTGGGCCTCCCAAAATGCTGGGATTACAGGCATAAGCCACCGTGCCCAGCAATTTTTTTTTTTCTTTTTTGAGACAGAGTCTGACTGTCACTCAGGCTGGAGTACAGTGGCATGACCTAGGCTCACTGCAACCTCTACCTCCTAGGTTCAAGCAATTCTCCTGGTTCAGCCTCCCATGTAGCTGGGACTGGAAGCATGTGCCACTATGCCCAGCCAATTTTTGTATTTTTAGTAGAAACGGAGTTTTGCCATGTTCGCCAGGCCGATCTCAGACTCCTAACCTCAGGTGATCTGCCTGCCTCAGCCTCCAAAAGTGGTGGGATTACAGGTGTGAGCCACTGCTCCCAGTCTGAAGTATATTTTAAAGCAGTGATGTTATAAGTTATAAATGACATTCAGTAAAGTATGCATATTTAAGCTGTAGTATGTGATAAATTTGGAGTTTCATATAATCCCATGAAACCACTAACACAGTAGTCACAATAATGAATTTAACACTTTTATATTTACCTGGAACCCTTTTTTAAAGTCTTTCTGTTCTCCAGACAATCAATGATTTACTTTGCTGTATAGTAAAGTACTTTCCATTTTCTGGAATTTTAGATGACTGATGTAATAAAGTGTTTCCTCGTATAATCACTGGGTGCTCTCTTGTATCTTTTTTTTGTTTGTTTTTTAATGACCTATATATATATATTTATTTTGTTGGAGACGGAGTCTTGCTCTGTGCCCAGCCTGGAGTGCAGTGGTGTGATCTTGGCTCACTGCAAGCTCCACCTCCCGGGTTCATGCCATTCTCCTGCCTCAGCCTCGGGAGCAGCTGGGACTACAGGCACCCGCCACCACGCCTGGCTAATTTTTTTGTATTTTTAGTAGAGACGGGGTTTCATTGTGTTAGCCAGGGTGGTCTCGATCTCTTGACCTCGTGATCCACCTGCCTCGGTCTCCCAAAGTGCTGGGATTACAGGCTTGAGCCACCCCACCGCACCAGACCCAAAATGTATTTGTTTAATATTAATCACAAGGCCTCCACCAAGGCTTAAATTAAAAGACAAAAGAAAAATAGTACCAAAGCTCAAGATACAGAGTTCTATACAGAAATAAGACCATCTAAGGAAAAATTAAAAAAACACAAGGATAGGCTGGGCAGCCTGGGTCAGAGCTCCTGGCTGGTGACCTACTTTGAGTAGCTTTCTTGCAGGTACTTCCTTATTTTTATTTTTTTTGAGATGGAGTTTCACTCTTGTTGTCCAGGCTGGAGTGCAATAGTGAGATCTCAGCTCACCGCAACCTCCACCTCGTGGGTTGAAGCGATTCTCCCGCCAAAGCCTCCCGAGCAGCTGGAATTACAGGCACATGCCACCACACTTGGCCAATTTTTAATTTTTTAAAATAGAGATGAGGTTTCTCCATGTTTGTCAGGCCTTGGACTCTCTATCTCAGGTGATCCACCCACCTCAGCCTCCCAAAGTGCTGGGATTAGTCGTGAGCCACCGCGCCTGGCTCTTGCAGGTACTTCTTAAAGCTGTGGGGTTTTCCCAGAGCTTGGTAGCATGTGTGTTCAAAGGGCTGTTAATGTTGGGTTCTTGCAGGCACTGGATAGAGAGCAGGATGGTCCTGATATCATACAGGGCAGACCACTTCTCCTTCAGGATTTCCAGGAACTTCACCATGGGTGCATCGGAAGGGTGGGTAGTCACTGAGGAACTCTAGCAAGAGTTTATGCCTCAGGTCTTCATATACTGTGCCAGCTGCTCCATGGATGGTCTCCATTTGATAAGGCTTTCAGGGCAGGCAGAAATTCTTTTGTCACCAGGCAATGTGAGGGTCACCAGCTCCTGCTGTAGCCTTTTGCCTACAGGGTCCCAGGCAGTGCTTCTGCTGGGCTCAGCTCCATTATGGGTGGTGGCAACACTGACAGCGACTGGGTCAAAGTTTTGGGAGGCTACCTGGGTGGCAAGAACTCAGAAAATGTGACTGCATCTGTGATCATCATGTTTGTTTTTTAATCTTTATTTATTTTGAGACGGAATCTTGCTCTTGTCACCTAGGCTGGAGTGCAGTGGCGTGATCTTGGCTCACCACAACCTCCACTTCCCGGGTTCAAGCCATTTTCTTGCTTCAGCCTCTGGAGTAGCTCGGATTACCGGTACCCGCCACCACACCTGGCTAAGTTTTTATATTTTTAGTAGAGACAGGGTTTTTCCATGTTGGTCAGGCTGGTCTTGAACTCCCAACCTCAAGTGATCCACCCACCTTGGCTTCCCAAAGTGCTGGGTTACAGGCATGAGCCACCACACCTGGCTTAAAAATATTACAGGCTGGGTGTGGTGGCTCTGGCCAACACGGTGAAACCCCATCTCTACTAAAAATATAAAAATGAGCTGGGCTTTTAGTGGCACATACCTGTAATCCCAGCTACTTGGGAGGCTGAGGCAAGAGAATCGAACCCGGGAGATGGAGGTTGTGGTGAGCCAAGATCACGCCACTGCACTCCAGCCTGGGTGACAAAGTGAGACTACATCTAAAAAAAAAAAAAAGGAAAGAAAATATTTTGAAGTTCTCAGTCAACTTTAACTGAATAGTTAGTGGTCAGTTTTGTAATCACAGTGACATTCTTGGAAACAAATATAATGTGTGGCATCTTTGATATACTGGATAGTTAAAAATTGTTTTAAAGTTTTGCCTAATATTTTGTGATTTATCTCAGTGTAATCTGTGTAGTGAAATTTATAGATGACGCCTTTCCTTTTTTTTTTTTTTTTTTAAAGACAAGTCTAGCTCTGTTGGCCAGGCTGGAGGGCATGACGTCAGCTTACTGCAATGTTCGCCTCCTGCATTCAAGTGATTCTCATGCCTCAGCCTCCCGAACAGCTGGGATTACAAGTGCACGACACCACATCTGGCTAATTTTTGGATTTTTAGTAGAGATGGTGTTTCACGGTGTTGGCCTGACTGGTCTTGAACTCCTGTCCTCAAGTGATCCACCTGTCTCGGCCTCCCAAAGTGCTGGGATTACAGGCATGAACCACTGCACCCAGCCTAAATGACTACTTTTTATGTTACACATTTTAAGTAATTTTTGTCACTTCCATCTTGGGTTGTTGCTTTTTTGTTTGTTTTTTGAGACGAAGTCTCGCTCTGTCACCCAGGCTGGAGTGCAGTGGCATGATCTTGGCTCACTGCAAGCTCTGCCTCCTGGGTTCACGCCATTCTCCTGCCTCAGCCTCCCGAGTAGCTGGGACTACAGGCTAATTGTTTTGTATTTTTAGTAGAGTCGGGGTTTCACAGTGTTAGCTGGGATGGTCTCGATCTCCTGACCTCGTGATCTGCCCACCTCAGCCTCCGAAAGTGCTGGGATTACGGGTGTGAGCCACCGTGCCCAGCCGGGTTGTCACTTTTAATGTGCTTTGGTTTTAATTTTATGTAGAAAAGTAAAATGGTTTTTTCTCTTTAAATTTAATCCTTGCTTTTAATGACTTGTGCACCCTTTATTAAGAAAATAAACCATTTAAAAAATAATCTTGAGTTGGACATAGTAGTTTATTTCTGTAATCACAGCACATTTGGGAGGCAGAGGCAGGCTGTTGACTTGAGCCCAGGAGATAGAGACCACCATGGGCAACATGGGAAAACCCTGTGTCCACAAAAAATGCAACAATTAGCCGGGCAGGGTGCCTGCCTGTAGTCCCAGCTGCCCAGGAGGCTGAGGTGGCAGGATTACTTGAACCCTGGGGGTGGCTGAGGTTGCAGTGAGCCATGATCATGCCACTGCATTCCAGCCTGGGCAGAAGAGCAAGATTCTGTCTCCAAAAATAAACAGTATGTGTGTGTGTATAGACATATATATACACACACACATATATATAATGCCTTTGTATGTGGAGACTTGATTTAATTTTCAATTTTCATGTGAAGCATAAATTGAGCAGTTTTTCTATCTCAGTTTTTAATCTATTTAAACATTGTATTACATTATCTATTTTCTCTCCAAATTGATAAGCAACATACACCCCTCAGACATGGAATTTCAAACAGGAAAGATGTATGAATCTTTTGTACAAAAATATTCTGACATATATTTAAGTCACATACAAGCAGGAAGATTAACTTCATAAGAGAATTAGCAAAAGTTGTATTAATTCAAGACAAGAGCCTGCAGAGCCCAAAATTGCTTAGTACTGTTTTTGCCTATATAAACTGTAGTTTTGCCTATATAAACTGTAGTTTATAGATAAAATAAAGGATTTTTTTTTTTTTTTTTTTTGAGGCAGGTCTCGCTCTGTTGCCCAGGCTACAGTGTGATGGCACCATCTCGGCTGACTGCAACCTCCATATTCCAGGAAGGCTCTTTAATTCCCCTTATTATAAAGGTTTTGTGCGAACATAATTTGGTGTAATAAAAAAAAATTTACACAAGAGACAGACACATACTCGTCAGTGTGTACGGTCATAATTTGAACAAGCCCTTTTAAACTTCTAGATGTCATTGAAACTCCTATTTTGATTAAAAATGATCAAAGATTTTTCCAGTGAGAATGATGAAAAATACTAGTGAGAATGAAGTATCACTATTTCATATACGTGCCTATATGTGCTTACATATGCTTACGTACAGCACATGCTGTAATACAAGGTGACATTTAGGGGTTGAGACTGTTAACATCTGATTGTACCTTGCTGTTTGTAACTTACAATCTTTTATTCACATTTCTCAAGTGCCATGCCTTTAGGTGCCTATACATCATGCTATCATAGAATTTCTAGGGATAAGCCGGGTATGGTGGCAGACGCCTGTAATCCCACCACTTTAGAAGGCCAAGGAGGGTGGATCATGAGGTCAGGAGTTTGATACCAGCCTGGCTAACATAGTAAAAGCTCATCTCTACTAAAAATACAAAAATTAGCTGGGCGTGGTGGCGGGAACCAATAAGCACAGCTACTCAGGAGGCTGAGGCAAGAGAATCACTTGAACCTGGGAGGCAGAGGTTGCAGTTAGCCGAGACCACGCCATTGCACTTCAGCCTGGGTGACAGACTGTAGCTCAGAAAAAAGAAAGTGTAAAGGTAAACTGAGGCTGGAGCCAAACCGGGAACGAAGACAAGGCAAATGGCAGTGAGAATAGCCTTTTATTAGGGCTTGCGGGCGAGGTTCCTCGGTCCAAAGGCGTGGGCCGAGGAAGTCGCACTGAGGGAGGAGGGTAGGGGCTTCTTATAGCCTGAGAGGTAGAGAAGCTGGTTGTGCAAACGGGGCCTGGGAGGTCTTAAAACTACTAGGGCAGGAGTTGAGTAAGGGTCATGAGGAAGGGGTCTTTGGAAATTGTTAACCGAAACTGCTGTTTACGAACTTGTGGAATGCAGGTGAGCTGCAGGTCATGGGGGAGTGTGGTTGCCCAGCCGGAACTCTGACGCATGTAAGTCTGCGGGTGTGCACAAGGGTGAAGGGAGTCTTTAACAAAAGGCCTGCTACGCCGCGTAATGCCGCCATGTTGGGTCTAGATTCCTGCCTAACATTCTGACCTCTTTCTAATAAGAAAATGGGGCGACTTGTTCATCTGGCTGCTTCCTGCTGGTATGGGTCATCATAGGGTTCTTCGGAGGTTGGAACTCGGGTGTAGGGGTGGAGCAGCATGTGATTGAAAGTGACCTGGGAGACTTCTTTCATGCGATCCTGGATGAAGTGGAGGACACAGGGAGCTATGAGTAGCAAGAAGCCAATGATTAGTAAGGGGCTTAGAAAGGGTAGGACTTAACCGGCCACAGACGACTGCCACCACCTAAGTGAGGGCCTTGATCTGAGGTTTTTCTGGTGGAGTCTTTCCTGAATCTTTTCTAGAGTGAGGAGATTGGTTTCTACTAGTCCTGACTCACTGATGTAGTGTTCGGCTGGGAAGGGGAAAGGAGGGGGTTAGGTTAGAGGAGTTAAAAGGGCTGGGTAAGGGTACCGCAACGAGTGGGGGCTTATTCTATCTGCTGTGAGGCTTTTTGTAGTGGGTGTGAGGAGTATGCCTAGGTAGGTGACAGAAGGACTGCAAAGTTGAGCCTTAGCCGGGGTAACCTGATAACCTTGGTCGCCTAGAAAATTTAAAAGTGTAGGAATGGCTGGGCGCGGTGGCTCAAGCCTGTAATTCCAGCACTTTGGGAGGCCGAGGCGGGTGGATCATGAGGTCAGGAGATCGAGACCATCCTGGTTAACAAGGTGAAACCCTGTCTCCACTAAAAATATAAAAAACTAGCCGGGCGAGGTGGCGGGCGCCTGTAGTCCCAGCTACTCGGAGGCTGAGGCGGGAGAATGGTGTGAACCCGGGAGGTGGAGCTTGCAGTGAGCCGAGATCGCGCCACTGCACTCCAGCCTGGGCGACAGAGCGAGACTCCGTCTCAAAAAAAAAAAAAGTGTAGGAATATCTGCAAGGGAGCACTCCTAGGAAGGACTACATAGTAATAAGTCATCGACATACTGCAGTAGTGTGCTGTGGGTCAGGGGACAGGGGACAACATCCTGTGCCAGTGCCTGTCTGAAAAAATGGGGGCTATCACGGAACCTTTGAGGCAAAACAGTCTAAGTCAGCTGGGAAGAAATATGAGTGTCTGGATCTTCCTATGTAAAAGCAAACAGAAAGTGACAGTCGGATGTAAGGGAATGGTGAAGGCATCTTTTAGGTCAAGGACAATAAAGTGAGTGGTATGGGGGGAATGCGCAAGAGAAGTGTATATGGGTTAGGAACAACTGGAAAGGTGGGGATTACTGCCTCATTGGTGACACGTAGATCCTGCATGAGGCAATAGGCCCCAGAGCTTTTTCGTACAGGCAGGATAGGAGTATTACATGGTGAGTTGGTGGGAACTAGAATGTGTTGCCGGAGCAGGCGTGTAATGATAGGTTTTAATCCCTGTCGATGTTCAAGGGAGATAGGGAACTGGGGTCTAGAGGGAAACTTGGAAGGGTCTTTTAGCCGGATGCGGACCAGAGTATGGTGCTGGGCAATGATTGGGGTGGAGGTGTCCCACACCTTAGGGTTAATGGGGACTGGAAACGGGAGTGGGGGGTCAGCCTGGTGGGGCTTGTCAGGTGAGAGGAGGGGGAAGAGGAACGTGAGGTGTGGGGAGGGGTTGAGTTGGAAGTGAACTGAGGCCCCTAGCTTGGAGAGGAGGTCTCGTCCTAACTAGGGGACTGGACACGAAGGAATGATAAGAAATGAGTGCTAGAAGAGGGAGCCATCCAGGCAGCAAGACAGAGGAGGAGTCTGGCGGTAGGTGGAGGGAGTGCCATCAATTCCCATGACCGTGACAGTGGAGGGGTGGCTGGGGCCACTAAAGGAAGGCAAAACAGAGTAGGTAGCCTCCATGTCCAGGAGGAAAGATATAGACTTACCCGCTACCTGGAGCATAACCGTGGGCTAGGCGAGAGAGGGGTCCCCGAGTCTGGGCCTCTTCAATCTTCATCGGTGTCGAGGAGCTGGAAGGCGCCTCCAACACCTGGAGGAGAGTTGTCACTTGGAGACGTAGTGACCGTCCTCAGGTTGGGGCAGTCCGACTTCCAGTGGCCCATCTACCAACAGTTCGGACAGGGGCGATTTGGCTCCTTTGGGTTAGGGCACTGCGTGGCCCAGTGGCTGTCGTTGTCGCACTTGAAGCAGGTACCACGTGGCGCTCGGGTAGTACCTCCTTTCTGGGAGCTCCTGGAGCTGGCCGGCCTCAGGGCTGCTACCAAGGCCTGGGTTTGGAGTTGTACCTTCTGTTTTAGTCTGGCCTGTCATTGGGCCTCAGCTGCTTCCTCCTTGGAGTTGTAGACCTTGAAGACCAGTTTGACTAAGTCCTGGATGGGAGTTTGAGGGCCTTCCTCCGCCTTTTTAAATTTTTTTTGGATATCATGGGCCGACTGAGAAATGAAATATGAGGCCAAGACAGTTCCTCCTGTGGGGGAGGCAGGGTCAAAGTGGGTGTACTGAATAAGGGCCTCAGTCAGCCGGTTAAGAAAAACGGCCGGATTTTCATCTGCGCCTTGGACTACCTCCTTTAGTTTGTTAAAGTTGACTGATTTGTTAGAGGCTGCCTGCATGCCGGCAAGAAGGCACTGAACTATCATGTCTCGGCGGCGGTGGCCTGCCTGCCCCACCTGGTAGTCCCAGTTGGGCTCAGCTGAGGGCACTGCCTTGGTGCCTACTGGCATGGCAGGGTGTTAAATGAACCTGGTTAATATGCTGCCTGACTGCCGCTAGGATGCGCTCCTGCTCCTCAGGAGAGAGGGTTGAGGTCATAACAACATGGAGGTCATGCCAGGTGAGATCATATGCCCGGCATAGATACCTGAACTCTTTGATATAACAAGTAGGATTGGCCAAAAAGGAGCCTGCATGCTCCTCAACCTGAGACAAGTCTGCCAATGGAAATGGCACATGGACCCGGACTACTCTTTCAGCTCCTGCCACCTCTCATAAGGGACACAGGAGGTTGGTCCTGGACCGAGTATGGGCTGAGACAGGCGAGGAAGGAGAGGAGGTGGAGGTAGGAGAGGCAGGATCTGTCAGGTTTGGTTGGGACACAAAAGGTGTAGAGGGAAGGGGTGGCGCCGACGAGGATGGGGAAAACGAGGGGTTAGGGTAACGAGGGGGTTGAGTGGGGGATGGAAGAGGAGGCAGGGAAAGAGTGTCAGGAGGCTCAGAGAAGGAGGAAGAGTTGTCCTTCTCCTTGGCTGAGGGAGTAGATTTTGTGAGCAGGACCTGGGCCAACAAACATCGGGCACAGAGGTCTGGGCGAGAACGCAAGTCCTAGAAGGCCTGAACATAGGGTATCTTGGACCATTTGCCTAGTCTCTTACAGAAGTTGGTCAGGTCTGTGAGAATGTTAAAGTCCAGAGTGCCTTCTGCAGGCCACTGAGACTGATTATCTAATTTATACTGTGGTCACGCCACTGTGCAGAAGAAAATGAGCCGCTTTTGTTTTAGGTCTTAGCTGAGACCTAAAGTCTGGAAATCAGCCAAGAAGCACTTCAGAGGGGATTTTCGGTCTGGTTTGGACAGTCCAGAGGCAATGGGAGCGTCCTCACTGCCACGCAGAGTGCGGGGTACAGTGGCTTCCGGGGAGGTTGGACATCTCCTAGTCCCCGGTGCCGAGGTCACAGTTGACTGGAGAGAGTCCCTGACTCGGCCGCGCCTTTCGGACAGGGACTCCCGCAGGGAGCCTTCAGGACGGGGGAAAACTTACCCAGCAGTGATTGAGTTGAGTCTTGGATTTGGTGAAACGGCTCCCGGCTCGGAAAGGAGGTCCTGGCTGGGGGAGAGGAGAGCCTGCCTGACCCGGCAGGGGTCTGGGGAGGGGGGTCTCCTCCTGGGTTTCGGCACCGAATGTAAAGGTAAACTGAGGCTGGAGCCGAACCGGGAACGAACACACAAGGCAAATGGCAGTGAGAATAGCCTTTTATTAGGGCTTGCGGGCGAGGTTCCTGGGTCCAAAGGCGTGGGCTGAGGAAGTCTCGCTGAGGGAGGAGGGTAGGGGATTTTTATAGCCTGAGAGGTAGGGAAGCTGGTTGTGCAAACAGGGCCTGGGGGGGTCTTGAAGCTACTAGGGCAGGAGTTGAGTAAGGGTCATGAGGGAGGGGTCTTTGGAAACTGTTAACCGAAACTGCTGTTTGCGAACTTGTGGAATGCAGGTGAGCTGCAGGTCATGGGGGAGTGTGGTTGCCCAGCCGGAACTCTGACGCATGTAAGTCTGCGGGTGTGTACAAGGGTGAAGGGAGTCTTTAACAAAAGGCCTGCTACGCCGGGTAATGCCGCCATGTTGGGTCTAGATTCCTGCCTAACAAAAAGAACTTTCAGGGATAATATATGTGCCCATATAACATGCTGTTATAAAATTATGAACTGTAACACTTACAGATTGAGATTCTTTTTTTTGCTTTTGTTTTTTTTTTGAGATGGTGTCTTGCTCTGTCACCAGGTTGGAGTGCACTGGTGCGATATTGGCTCAATGTAACCTCTGCCTCCCAGGTTCAACTGATTTTCCAGCCTCAGCCTTCTAAATAGCTGGGAGTACAGGCACCCGCCACCAAGCCTAATTTTTGTATTTTTAGTAGAGACGGGGATTCACTGTAACGGCAGAGTGGTCTTGAACTCCTGCCCTTGTGATCTGCCCACCTCAGCCTCCCAAAGTGCTGGGATTACAGGCCTGAGCCACGACACCTGACCAAGATTCTTCATATAGCTAATTATCTTGCCATTTCTAACTTACAGTCTTTTATCCACATTTCTTAGTTTTCTTGTTACACTAAACGGGACAGGAAGTCTTAAAACCCCATCTCTACTAAAGAAAAAAATACAGGCCAGGCACAGTGGCTCCCGCCTGTTATTCCAGCACTTTGGGAGGCTGAGGTGGGTGGATCACGAGGTCAGGAATTTGAGACCAGCCTGACCAACATGGTGAAACCCCGTCTCTACTAAAAATACAAAAGTTACCCGGGTGTGGTAGCACGCGCCTATAATCCCAGCTAATCAGGTGGCTGAGGCAGAGAATGGCGTGAACTCAGGAGGTGGATTTGCAGTGAGCCGAGATTGTGCTACTGCACTCCAGCCTGGGCAGAAGAGACTACGTCTCAAAAAAAAAAAAAAAAAAAAAAGAGATGCAAAGTGTCTACTCAGTAACTTAATTCCAACTGTCTTCATGTTCTTCACTTCACAAAGATAAAGCTCTTACAATGGACTTTGTGACATTCCATGTGTTCGGTCAGCCATGAGAGGAAGAATAATTCAGAGTGAGAGGAAACAGATTCTAGGTAGCTGTCAGGGAAGTTGAGGAGGTGGAACCTTGCCTCTGGGGCCCTCAGAATGTCCCATTTCCATCAGTATCTGTCCCAGATAATCTTCTTCTGATTGGGACATTTCCCTGGGAACAGTGGTTACTTGCCAAATTCACATTTACTGTCAAAACTGTGGCTGCAGTGTCAGCATTCCTGCAAGTGGGGAAATGGGCCTATGACCCCTGAGGAAAAGATTCTGGATTCCATAATCTCACCTTGCTGGGAAGAAACTGCCGTTTCAGCAGAAAAGTGCAATGACAGTGTCTGCACAGAGATTATCCCTGGAAAAGAGCTTGGAGTGAGGAAATTAGTTAATAACATGGATGAATGACGTTACCCATGGAGAATGACGTAACTAGCTAGAAGACAAAAGCTTCAGAACACATAAATCTCAATGGGTATTGAGAACAGGACTCAGAGCTCTGAGATAATTGGAGCCCATGGCTATCCTAGAACTTGGATAACATAAAGTTCTTGTTTCTACATAGTATGTATCCTTTCCATATGTGAGAAAACTGATGAAATACAAACTTGAAGCAAAAGAAATACTAAGGTAATCTTAGATGTTGAATAGAAAGCAAGCTATGGTGGCATCTTAACTGTTTCACTGCCTGGCAATCTATATGTATTGTCACTTTGGGACAGTTATGATTCCACTGAAAAACAAGTATTCAGGCAGGCCCAGTGGCTCACACCTGTAATCCCAGCACTTTGGGAGGCCAAGGCGGGTGGTTCAGTTGAGCGCAGAAGTTAAGAGAGCAGCCAGGGTAACAAGATGAAACCCCATCTCTACTAAAATAAATACATACAATTAGCCAGGAGTAGCGGCAAACACCTGTAGTCCCAGGTACTTGGGAGGCTGAGGCAGAATCACTTGAAGCTGGGAGGTGGAGGTTGCAGTGAGCCGAGATCAATGCCACTTCACTGTAGTTTAGGAGACAGAGCTAGACTCCATCTCAAAAAAAAAAAAAAGGAAACCAAATATTTCTTGCAGCAAAGTGATATCACTGAAGAATGAATGAAGTCCAACATGTCTTTATTTCATTATTTTTAAAAATCTTAATGAAATGGGAAATAGATAAAATTCATTTAAAAAAACAAGCCTAGAGGTGTGAGGCTAGGCAGGGTGCCTCACACCTGTAGACCAAGCACTTTTGGAAGCCGAGGCAAGTGGATTGCCTGAGCCGAGGAGTTCGAGATCAGACTGGGCAACAAGGTAAAAAAAAAAAGTTTCTACAGAAAATACAAAAATTAGCCTGGTGTGGTGCACGCCTGTATTTCCAGCTACTCTGGAGGCTGAAGAAGAGTGCTTGAGCCCAGAAAGCAGAGGCTGCAATGAGCTGAGATTGTGCCACTGCACTCCAGCCTGGGAGACAGAGTGAGACCTTGTCTCAAAACAAAAAAGTATGTAAAACATAAATAGTTGACTCAAAATGCTATAACCACTTATTAAAATGAACAATTTCAAATACTAACCATACTCTCCATCTTGGTAAGATAGAAGAACAGAAATTCTTGGACACTGATGGTAGATATACAAACAAGAGCAATAATTTTATTCTTAGATAATAGTTTGGGGTTGCTTAAAAAGTTGTACATTAGGCCAAGTGTGGTAGCTCACGCCCGAGAAGCCGAGGCAGGCAGATCACTTGAGGTCAGGAGTTCGTAATCAGCCTGGCCAGCATGGTGAAACCAATCTCTAATAAAAATACAAAAAATTATCCAGGCATGGTGGTGCATACCTGTAATCCCAGCTACTCGGGAGGCTGAGGCAGGAGAATCACTTGAACTTGGAAGGCAGAGGTTGCAGTGAGCCAAAATCATTCCACTAAACTCCAGCCTGGGTGATGCAGCGAGTCTGTCTCACAAAAGAGTTGTACTTTAATCTATCATTTGACTCAGGCACTGCACACCACCATATTAACATAGTGAAGGATACTTATATAAACAACTGCATTCAAATGTAGCAGTTGCATTTATAACAGACAAAAACAAGAAGCAACTGAAATATACTTCAACAGATAAATAATATACAGTTAAGTTTTCATAGCATGTGATTTTTTTTTCTTTCTGTAGAGAAGGTCTGGCTATGTTGCCCAGTCTGATCTCTTAACTCCTGGCCTTGAGTGAACCACCTCATTCTCCCAAAGCATCAGGTTTACAAGCATGAGCCACCATGCCTGGTTCAACATGTCATATTCCAAGCAATACAAAAAGAATGAAGGTCGGGTGCAGAGGCTCATGCCTGTAATCTCAGCACTTTGGGAGGCTAAGGTGGGTGGATCACTTGAGGTCAGGAGTTTGAGACCAGCCTGGCTAACATGGTAAAACCCTGTCTCCACTAAAAATACAAAAATTAGCCTCATGTGGTGGTGTGTACCCGTAATCCCAGCTCCTCAGGAGGCTGAAGTAGGAGAATCTCACGAACCCAGGAGGCCCAAGTTGCAGCGAGCCAAGATGGCACCACCACACTCCAGCCTGGGTGACAGAACGAGACGGTCTCAACGCAAAGTCTCTTAAGACCAAGGAGAGCAGATATTCTGAAGTTTTCCACATTGACAGCACTCATAAGGCCTTTCTCCAGTATGAACTCTCCTGTGTTTAATGAGACTGGACGTTTCAGTGAAGGATTTCCCACATTCACTGCACTCACAAGGCCTTTCTCCTGTGTGAACTCTGATGGTGAAGGAGGGTAGAGCTTCGCTGAAATCTTTTTCCACATTTGGTGCATTCATAAGGCCTTTCTCCAGTGTGAATTCTCCTGTGTTTAATGAGACTGGAACATTCAGCAAAGGATTTTCCACATTCACTGCACTTATAAGGCTTTTGTCCAGAATGAACTCTTTTATGAACATGAAGCGCAGAGCTGGAAAGAAATGATTTCCCACATTCACTGCATTCATATGGCCTTTCTCCAGTGTGAGTCCTCTGATGTATAGTCACGCTGTTCTTATTGCCAAATAATTTCCCACATACCTCACACTCATATGGTCTTTCTCCAGTGTGAATTCTCTCATGAACAAGAAGATGATACTTCCTGTTAAATAACTTCCCACATTCCCTACAATTGTAAGGTCTTTCCCCAGTGTGAAGTCTCTGGTGTTCAGTGAGGTGGGATCTGTACCTAAATAATTTTCCACACTCCTTGCACTCATAAGGCCTTTCTCCAGTGTGACCTCGCTGATGTTGAATGAGGTTGCCCTTTTGACCAAAAGATTTCCCACATTCTCCACACTTGTAAGGCCTTTCTCCAGTGTGAACACGCTGATGGTTAATAAAGCAGAACTTCTGACGAAAAGATTTCCCACATTCCCCACAGTGATAAGCTGTCTCTCCAGTGTGACCTCGCTGATGTTGAATGAATTTACCCTTTTGACCAAAAGACTTCCCACATTCTCCACACTCATAAGGCCCTTCTCCAGTGTGAACATGCTGATGGTTAAGGCTGTCCTGACTAAAAGATTTTTCACATTCCCCACAGGGATAAGCTGTCTTTCCAGTGTGAACTCGCTGATGTTGAATGAGGCTGCTCTTTTGACTGTAAGATTTCCCACACTCTCCACACTCATAAGGTCCTTTTCCAGTGTGATCTCGCTGATGTTTACTGAAGCTGACATATCTGCTAAAGGATTTTCCACAATCACTGCACACATAACATCCATCTCTAGTGAAAAGTTTCTGGTGTGGAATAGCTGAGTGTTTGGTGCTGAAGGCTTTTGTGCGTTTTCCACACCCGGAATTAGTTTTTCCCTCCTGAAAGGGTGGGTCATGCTTAGTTTCACTGTCTGTCTTCTCTACAGGGTAAGCGGCTTCTTGTTGGCATAATCCTGAACTGGGCAGAACGTTCTCCCCAAACTCATGGAAGACAAATGGCTCCTGTGACACCCTGAGCTTACGTTTCTTTACAAACGATGCTTCTCTGACACTCTTTCTGCAGAATTTCTCTCCAATATGCTGCTTCTGGTGCTGATTAAGGTTTGCAGTGTCATCCAAGGTTTTTCCACATGCCCCACTCCCGTTCAGCTTCTGCTTCTGATGTGTTTCCTGGTGGTCAGCAAAGTGCAAATCATCTCCCAAGATGAGGCCACGCATTTCACAGGGGTGAGCCTTCTTAGGAGAAACAGTTGCCCTAGGAGTCGTGTTCTGAGACTCTCTTTGTACAGAAATGCTCTGCTTAGACGGTACCTCCTTATCTTTTGATCCACACCAACAATCTGAAAGCAAGAAAATGCTGGTCAAGTGCAAAGTACCTGTGACGGGAAGACACAGCCCACCCACAAGTACGTCTCACAAATTGAGGAATTATTCTATAGAAATATTTGCAGGAACACAATATTGGCTTCAAGTTGAAGATGGGGCTGCTGGCCAGGTGTGGTGGCTCACGCTTGTAATCCCAGCACTTCGGGAGGCCGAGGCGGGTGGATCACCTGAGGTCAGAAATTTGAGACCAGTGTGACCAACATGGCGAACCCCATCTCTACTAAATATACAAAAATTAGCTGGATGTGGTGGTGGGCGCCTGTAATACCAGCTACTCGGGAGGCTGAGGCAGGAGAAACATTTGAACCCAGGAGGTGTTCACAGTTTTGAGCCGTCATCACACCACTGCACCGTAGCCTGGATAACAGAGTGAGACTCCATCTCAAAAATAATAATAAATTAAAAAAAAAGAATGAGCTGTCTAGCATTATTGGACTGTAAAGGTCACAGAAGCCACGAGGCCTCATGATGTAAGAGCACAGGCATACATGCAACACAGGGAGTAGAGGCAGGCTCCACAGCTCCTTCCTCTAAACACAAGTTGTGCACAGGATCTTATCTCCTAATGACATGTGAGTGCTATGTAGAAGCATTATGGACTGGATGTGGTGGCTCATGCCTGTAATCCCAGCACTTTGTGAGGCCAAGGCAGGCGGGTAACCTGAGGTCAGTAGTTTGAGACCAGCCTGGCTAATACGGTGAAACCCTGTGTCTACCAAAAATACAAAAAATTAGCTGCACGTGGTGGCGCAGACCTGTATTCCCAGCTACTCGGGAGGCTGAGGCAGGAAAATCACTTCAACCTGGAAAGGAGAGGTTGCAGTGAGCCAAGATTGCACCTTTGCACTCCAGCTTGGGCAACAAGAGTGAAACTCCGTCTCAAAAAAAAAAAAATTACATATATATATGCATAGGTCAAGACCAAGAAAACATGAGTACAACACAGCAGAGGGTGGTCATGGATGGTTTAACAATGGGCATACACTTCCTAATATGTAATTGATACACCAATATCAGAGACAACTACAGATGAAAGCACAAGAAAAATGGATGCGAAGTGGAGTCCAGAGATGTGAGTATTAGTGCTGGGGTGGATATCACAGTAGAAGTGGAAAGGTACAGAACAAGAGTGAAACTCTCAACAATAGGGAGAAAAAGACAAATAGTGTGTGCCTACTCATATTGCCACAAAAATACTTGGCAAATATAAATGGTTTCTGGTACGATTTGGATAAACCCCTGAAGTCATGCCCTCCCCCAGCATGGCACTCCTGAGGGACAGGCTCCCTTTGAGCCTATCGTGATGAGCCTGAATTGAACCACATCTTATCAAACACCAAGGAATCTCCATCTCACCCCCAGTACATGGGACCGGATGATATAAGCATGAAGGGAGAGACAGCAGAGATGAATAGCCAACACCAGCTCAGCACAACTAAGCACCTGACAACCCACAGAAGAGTAAACTAAGTATTACAAGAGAATTCCTAAGCAGGGTCTTGGAAGAACAGTCTATGGTCTATGTAAGTAGTGACAATGTCAATGAAGGCAATTCTCGGCACAGGGAGGCAGGAAGAATTGTCAGAGAGAGGAAAGAAGTGTTAGTAGAATCTGGGCATACAAGAGCTACCGACTTGGACAGTCACCTGACAGCCAGAGAGCAAGCAAAGTGGATACATTAGGGTGCCTATAAGACTCCTGACTCAGACTCCTTCCCTGGGAGCCTGGAGCACAGGATGTGTTGGAGATGCTTAAGGAGAGGAAAAGGCAATACACACACCTTACTCCTACCAGCCACACAACTCACACAGAGAAGTGTAGAAGGAACCTGTGTCCAGGCTCCTTAAGTGAGAAAGACAGTCTTGTCAATGAAAAGGGGAACAGCAACACTAGCTCAGCTCACAGGGTGAGCGTGAGCAACTTACCCAGGGAGGATATAAGTGCCAGGTTCTCTAGCATCACATCACGGTACAAGCACCTCTGAACCTCACTAAGAAGACTCCATTCTTCCTGGGAAAAGTTCACAGCCACATCTTCAAAGGTCACAGTGTCCTGCTATGATAGTGACAGATGAAACCACAAACAGCCCCTGTGCTGAGGTAACCCAACCCGCCTCTCCCACACAGCCACCCTTGCTCATCCTCCTCCCAAGGTCCCCAACATAGAGCTGAAACTATGTCCACTGGTGCCTTTGTCTCCTCATGGGCCCACTGGTCAATTGTCATCAACAACAAGAAGTAGGTGGACAAATAGGTATCCATGCTGAGGTCCGGATATAAAAAGGTCCACCCCCTTCTAGGCAGGGTGCGGAGGCTCACACCTATAATCCCAGCACTTTGGGAGGCTGAGGCCGGCAGATCATGAGGTCAGATCGAGACCAGCCTGGCTAACATGGTGAAACCCTGTCTCTACTAAAAATACAAAAATAAGCCAGGCATGGTGGAGGGCACCTGTAGTCCCAGCTACTCGCGAGGCTGAAGCAGGAGAATGGCGTGAACCCGGGAGGCAGAGCTTGCAGTGAGCAGAGATCACGTCACTGTACTCCAGCCTGGCTGACAGAGCGAGACTCTTTCAAAAAAAAAAAAAGAAAAAAGCCCAGGGCAGCTGCCTGAGTCCATCAGACAAACTCGCTCTCTAAATACACATCATTCTTTTTTTTTTTTTTTTTTTTGAGACGGAGTCTCGCTCTGTCGCCCGGGCTGGAGTGCAGTGGCCAGATCTCAGCTCACTGCAAGCTCCGCCTCCTGGGTTCACGCCATTCTTCTGCCTCAGCCTCCCGAGTAGCTGGGACTACAGGTGCCCGCCACCTCGCCCGGCTAATTTTTTGTATTTTTAGTAGAGACGGGGTTTCACCATGTTAGCCAGGATGATCTCGATCTCCTGACCTCGTGATCCGCCCGTCTCAGCCTCCCAAAGTGCTGGGATTACAGGCTTGAGCCACTGTGCCCGGCCACATCATTCTTTATACTGCACAGACACATGCCCATGGCCACACCCACCTGAATTTCCCACACCTTCAGCCCCTCTCTGGCATCCCCACAAGTAAAAGTTAGTTTTGGGGGGTTGTTTTTGAGACAGTCTACTCTGTCACCTAGGCTGGAGTGCAGCCTCTGCCCCCCAGGTTCAAGTGATTCTTGTGCCTCACCCTCCCAGGTAGCTGGGATTACAGCCGTGCACCACTATACCCGACTTTATTTTTATTTTTTTTTTGAGACGGAGTCTTACTCTGTCACCCACCTGGAGTGCAGTGGTGTGATCTCAGCTCACTGCAAGCTCCACCTCATGGGTTACGCCATTCTCCTGCCTCAGCCTGCCAAGTAGCTGGGACTACAGGTGCCTGCCACCATGCCCAGCTAATTTTTTTTTTTTTTAAGTAGATACAGGGTTTCACCATGTTAGCCAGGATGGTCTTAATCTCCTGACCTCGTGATCCACCTGCCTTGGACTCCCAAGGTGCTGGGATTACAGGTGTAAGCTACCGCACTTGGCTTGTTTTTTTTTTTTTTAGTAGAGATAGGGTTTCACCATGTTGGTCAGGCTGGTCTTGAACTCCTGTTCTCAAGTGATCCACCCACCGTGGCCTCTGAAAGTGAGGAGATTACAGGGGTAAGCCACTGCACCCAGCCCCCATAAATAAAATTATTTCACAAAATGAAAGAGGGTATAATGGCCCATGATTCCCTTGGGAATATGCAATGGTTTGTTTCTATAACTCTGCTAGTCAGGATTGAGTTGAAACCCACTACAAAGTATAACGACCTGGAACCCTGCCTCACTGCCTTGATAAAAGGGTTGTTAGGCTAGGAAACGTTATCCAAGAGAGCAAAGTGGGAGTGAGATTTGTACTCACACCTTTTAAGGTTGTCCCACTATCACAAGGTGTCAAAGTGACACATCATATTGGGCCTTCAATTGTGGCCTTATACCAAAATGCGGATAAATATCCAGAGTATGCTTTACAAATACAAATAGGATCCAATATTAACACAGAATTTCCACGGTTTCCAAGAGTAGTGGTAATCCCAAATCATCCTGTGAATGTCTCCCTGAATGACTCCATAGCCACACAGAACCACATGTGGCTTCAGATATCCACGGCCCTATCCCACTTCTGTGCTGCACCAGCTGAGACCTCAGCTGTAGCAACCCTTCTCTGTCCACCTAATGCTGTGTAAAGCCCAGCCCCTGGATTTGTGAACCAAACCAAATCTACTATCACAGATGAGCATATTTTTCACTGCCCACATGCACCAGGCTGAATGAAACTCCCTAGGCACTTCCAAAGTCCTCTCAAAAGGTTTGTGAGTCCAGACAGTGATAAATAGTTGCAGCTTTGGCACCAACTCAGTGCTAAGTGTCATGTTCCCTGAATTACTCCTATGCTTCTGCATACAACTATCTCTTGTCTGTTCTCTCCTTGGATGTCTATGTCCCCTTCCAAACTCTACCATCTGATATGTCCTGCCATGACGGTCACTCACACCCTCTCAGGTGTTTAGGAAGCCCAATAACATCCCTCGGGGACGTAAGTAAGAGATCCACTCCTCAGCCTGTAATCACACCTTCCTGGCCCCTGAAAACATTTACCACCATAATCGGAAGCATGTCCTCCTAAGTGGGACCCATAACTAACTTATTGTAGTTTATCCATTAGCTTTCATATATCGGACGTCTCCAGTATCAACACCCTCCCAGACACCCCATCCTGTATGTCTAGTTATCCATTTGATGCCACCACTTATTGGCCTCAGATTCTTCATATGGTCAAACAACCCTCTTGATATCCACAGTCAATATTATGTCAATACCTCATCTCGGCTGAAGCAGCGTCCATGGCTACAGCTGCCAACATCAAAAACTTTGGGCTCATGCCTGATTCCTCTTTAATGCACTTATCATCCACATTAGAAAAACCTATCTGTCTGCCAGGTGTGTGGTTCACGCCTGTAATCCCAGCACTTTGGGAGGCCGAGGAGGGTGAATCACCTGAGGTCAGGAGTTTGAGACTAGCCTGGCCAACATGGTGAAACCCAACTCTACTAAAAATACGGAAATTAGCCGTGTAATTACATGCCTGTAATCCCAGCTACTCGGGAGGGTGAGGCAGGAGAACCACTTGCACCCGGGAGGTGGAAGTTGCAGTGGGCCATGATTGTGCCGCTAGACTCCAGGCTGGACAACACAGTGAAACTCCATCTCAAGAGAGAGAGAGAAAAAAAAAGAAAACCTAGCTGCCTCAGCTGGGCGCATTGGTTCGTGTCTACAATCCCAGCACTTTGGGAGGCCGAGGTGGGAGGATCACCTGAGGTCTGGAGTTTGAAACCAGCCTGGCCAACATGGTAAAACCTCGTCTCTACCAAAAATATAAAAATTAGCTTGGTGTGGTGGCGGGTGCCTGTAATGCTAGCTACCTTAAGGGCTGAGGCAGGAGAATTGCTTGAACCTGGAAGGTGGAGGCTCCATTGAGCCAAGATGGCGCCATTCCACTCTAGCCTGGGCAATAAGATCAAAATTCCGCATTAAAAAAAAGTAACAAAAGAAAAGAAAACCTAGCTGTCTCTTTACAAAAAGTGAATCCTGAATCCAGACCCATGTGATTTGCCACGTATCTGATCCATTAACCCTCACCTGGATTATGGCAGGAGCCTTATCTCTGACCTTTCTTCCTCTTCCCTCAACCCACAGTCTGTGCAACAAGGTCCAACCAGATGAAGCCTATAGCCAGATAGAACTGGGGTAATATCACCTCCTGACTTTGATCCTTTTTATCTCTAAGCATTTCACAATCTGGAAGCAACTCCTGAGTTAACCTTCCAAGAGTGCATACATTGGTTGACAGAAATGAGAATACCTCCATATAACCTGCCATGGCCTTAGTATCCTTGGTTTAGAGATTCTCTAGGGTCCTCGGATCAAAGGACTGAAAAAATGGCACTTCAGAGTCCCAGAGTCCCAAAACTTTGATCTCATGTCCAATTCCTCTTTCATGCCCTTATCATCCACATTAGAAAAACCACCACAAGCTACAGTACCTGTGGACGGGGTCAGGACCAATGAGGGAATGGAACACCCTCCACTTCCCTGTGTGGGTTCCCTAATTGCTTCTGCAGCGTGGAGTGCCCGAGGGGAGAGGCAGACATTGCAAACATGTCACGGGATTTGATAAGCTCAGGTCTCCCTGAACCCTTTCTTGTCCCTAGAGCCAGGTAACCCTAAGTCTGGTTGTCTGACCTGCTTCTCTCAGTGCAAACTGTCATCTCTACCACCTATGAGATCTACAAATGGATTCAACCTCCCAAGGCCCCAAAGTCCTC
Source organism: Trachypithecus francoisi (assembly GCF_009764315.1). Classification (NCBI taxonomy): domain Eukaryota; kingdom Metazoa; phylum Chordata; class Mammalia; order Primates; family Cercopithecidae; genus Trachypithecus; species Trachypithecus francoisi. The sequence goes on along the minus strand of NW_022681457.1, from coordinate 13,133,095 downwards.
ATCCTGTCGCTCTACAATGTTCTTCCTTTAATTGGCCTTTGGGAAACTTCTTAAAAGCCTGGATTTGGATCATGTCCCTCCTTTCTTCAAAACTCTGCATGGCTTCTAGCATCCTCATGATGAATGCACAGCCCTTGGCCTCCTTGCTCTACCAGGAAGAGCTCCGCCTTACACTTTGTTCCTGACAGATGCCTGTAGACCCCAGGTTCCATCCTCCCCGCTCCATCCATCTCCAGGCCATTGCCTGCACCCCTCCCTGTGCCTGTCACTCTCCGCACTGCATGGCACTGGTGTCAGAAAAGGTGAAACAGACTTTGCAAAATTGTAACTGAGGAAATTATGTCAGTGAAAGAAAACAGACCTAATCGACTCCATCTTGCTTCCAACCTTTCAGCTGTCCTTGTTCATTCCTGGGCATAGGCTGAATTAACTTAGGAAAAGAATTCAGTTCATTGTTTCACTCTGAAACGAAATTGATAAAAGCCCTTTCCTGAAAAGACCCCCTTCTTGCCTGGACACCAGCCTGCCTTACAGGACTAACAAATTAGCTACAAGATTAGAAATTACGGTGTAGGGGTCATGCAGCTTCTGGCTCCAAGAGTTTGAACCTCCCCAAGTTGCTCCTGAAGGTAACAGCACTATTGTAAAACCTAATGTGGGAAAGAGAATTTCTGGGGCACCAGTTGAGTTGGTCTCCCCTGTGTGAGACACCCATGGGAAGCCATGGGCGGCCTCTGAGGAGAAAAGTCTCCTTATTGCCTACATGCCTTTATGCCCCGAAAGCAGAACTGCTCGGCGGCATTCCACAGGTTGCTCAGGGAGATAATACTCCCTTCAAGCAGTGGAGTATAATCAAACATCTTGGCTCCTCTGAAACCCGCTGCCACCTGTTTCAGTCCCGATAAGTTAAAGATCTTAAGTAGTTTAGACACACGCCTTTGCTCAAGGAAATTCACAGAAACGGCCACTGGTATACATCTTATCGAATGACTCACGAGTTCTCCTTCACTGATTAATCCTTTACCTCATTCCTTCCTCCGCCTCCAATCTGCCATAAGAACAAAGAGCCTGTAAACCAATAAATTGGGCGGAGCCCAAGACCTCGGGGCCGCCAGGAAGCGTCCCATGCTCCGGTCCCCTGGACCCGCCTTTTAAACACTTATTTTGTCTCTTTCTAACTCCTTTGTCTCCGCCGGACTCGGGGTACCCGCTGGGTGGTGTGGGGCTGGTTTCTCCAACACCTAAGATCAGTGCTTGGGGAATTTTGCAGATCCTGTACTGGATGGATCAGCTGACAACACGCAGACCGGTAATCTGGGTCAATCAGTTCTCCCATCCCACCCAGAACAGAAAACAGCATGAAAAACTCACTTCAACCCCCTATGAATCCATCTCCAACCTGACCGATCAGCACTCCCCACTTCCCAAGCCACTACCCGCCAAATTAATTTTGAAAACTCTGACCTGGAATGCTCGGGAGACTGACTTGAATGATAAAACTCCTGTCTCTCGAACAGCCAGACGGCTCTGCGTGAATTACTATTTCTCCATTGCAATTCTCCTGTCTTCATAAACCGGCTCTGACTAGGCAGCTGGCAAGGTGAACCCACTAGACGGTTACAGAGACCCCGCCCGCGAGCGCCTCAGTGTCCCTACGTCGGGTACCGGCTACAGACCCCTGAGCACGAGCCGCTCCCTCGCTGGTTTAGGACCTGGGTCACGATTAGGTGACCGGAGGGCACAGAAGGCGCCACAATTACCTGAGCCAGACGCCTCGGCGAAGTCGCTGCCATCGGACTACTTGGGGAAGGACGGCCCGGGAGCAGTCGGTGACGTCACGGGGCTGTAGAGCCGACTCTGTTTACCGAGGACGATTCCTCTCCACCTTCGGGGTTCAGTCACCGCGGTCCCTTCCAGCATTCAGGAGCCATAAACTGGGCAATCCCCCCTCAACACCTATCAACATGGCCGCTATTAGAGGACCCCGGAAGTCTTGGCCTTTCCTTACGTGCACACGTGGAAATGCCTCCTTTCCGAGTCCTCATTGGCTCTGACACGCTGTCGTTTAACGCAGAGCTTTCTGGGTAATGTAGTTCCTCAGGTTCCAAGGCGCAAAAGAGGGTGCTACCCAGAGGGGGTCTGCAGGAAAAGCCCGCTGTCAGGTGTGGGGCTCTCCTTAAAAAGCGTGCCCTTCTGGCTGGGCGTGGTGGCTCACGCCTGTAGTCCCAGCACTTTGGGAGGCAGAGGTGGGCAGATCACGAGGTCAGGAGATCAAGACTATCCTCTCTATTACGGTGAAACCCCCTCTCTACTAAAAATAGAAAAAAAAGGTAGCCGGGCGTGCTGGCGGCCGCCTATAGTCCCAGCTACTCGGAAGGCTGAGGCAGGCAGGAGAATTGGCGTGAAGCCAGGAGGTGGAGCTTGCAGTGAGCTGAGATCGCGCCACTGCACTCCAGCCTGGGCGACAGAGGGAGACTCTGTCTCAAAAAGAAAAAAGAAAAAAAGACCGCCTTTCTAGGGCAGAGGACGGGTCTCACCTAGCCTTAGAAACTGTGTTGAGATTCGTGGAGACTAGTGTTTGTAACTAATCACTAAAGAATTTGGAAAAATACTATTTCAGATTTTGGGGACCTCAAAGCTAAATAATAGGGAGCTCAAGTTAAAACTATTATTTCTCCCAAAGGCTGAAAATCCAAATTACCACACTGTTTGATACAGTCGTTCAGTCGCAAAATACCTGCACTGGAAGCAGAGGCTGATAAACGTTAAGTTTGTGAAGGCCCTCAGAAGCATTAGAGTCCCAAAGGCAAATCAAGGAAGTTAGAGATGTGGCTCCCCTAAAACAGTGCAAAGTTGAATCTCTGTGATTCCTACAGAAAACAACTGTCCTGCTCATAGAATCTGTGAAGGGAAAATCTTATGGCCTCAAAATTACTAAAGGGAAAAGTCAAGCTGAGAACTGCTCTGGGCAAACTTGCCCCATTCTATTCAAAGTCATCCCTCTCCTCACTGAGATAGAAGCATATTCTGATTGCCTCCTTTGGAAGGACTTATCCGAAACTAAAAATAATGCAACTGTTTGTCTCTCTACCTGTCTACCTGTGACCTGGAAGCCCCCTCCCTGCTTCGAGTTCTCCCCGCCTTTCTGGTCAGAGCCAATGTACTTCTTACATATATTCACTGATGTCTCATGTCTCCCTAAAAGGCATAAAACCAATCTGTACCCCAACCACCTTGGGCACATGTCAGGACTTCCTGAGGCTGTGTCACGGACATGCTTCCTCAACCTTGGCAAAATAAACTTTTTTTTTTTTTTTTGAGATGGAGTCTTGCTCTTCCTCCAGTCTGGAGTGCAGTGGCGGCTTCTTGGCTCACTGCAAGCTCCGCCCCTCAGGTTCAAGTGATTCTCCTGCGGCAGCCCTCAAGGTAGCTAGCATTACAGGCACCCGCCACCACGCCCAGCTAAGTTTTGTATTTTTAGTATAGACGAGGTTTCACCATGTTGGATAGAATTCCTCCATTTCTCCCATCTGCACAGCACTCACCTGGTCCATCAACTCATCTGAATTATGCCGGTATACTTCCCCCCATGCTCACTGCCTTCTCATTAACCCAGGAGTCTGTTCTCCAGTGTGCAACCAGATAGATCCAATGAAGATCTGGGTTAGACCACCTCTTTCCCCGTCCAAGCATCCCAGCACCTCCAAAACAGATGCTCAGCTTTTCAGGCAACCACATTACAGGCCTGAATCTTGACCCTGGCTTTTTGTTCCTATGAGAAAGAATGGATGCCTGCTGTACATAGGTCCAAACTCTGCCACACCTCAAAGCATTTGCACAAACTGGTTCCTAAAATAGCTTTCTACACCTGTTTCCATTGGTTGCCAGAAATAAGAACACTTCCATTAGTCCTTGGCTGGCACTCAGGACTCTGAGCTTGGTGTATCCACAGGTTCCCCACTCCCAAGAACTGGAAAAACATCAAGTGAACACCCAAGACACCATAATCTCAGACAACACACAGGTAGTGTCAGGTTCAGGGAGAGACTGGGACACATTCTCTTTCCCTGTGTTGGTACCAGAAGCATTTTCAGTCTGCAGATCCCATGAAAATAAGAAGGCAACTGTGACCAGCTCCAGCTGATCCAACCTCCGCTGAACCCTACACAACCATAAAGCCAGGGTCCCTGGGGCTAACTGATTAACCGATTTCAACTCCCAGTGCTCCTTCTTACCATCTGTGACCTTGAATGAAGACTGCACTTCTCAGTGCCTCATTGTCCTCATCATCCTCATTCCAGTCTGTTCTCTGAGAGGCTTTTGGAAACTGTTAAAGTCCTACCAAGGACAGGACCCTCTTCTGTTCACAACCCTCCATACATCCCAGGACACTCAGACTGAAGGCACAACCCCTAAGACAGGTGTGACTATGGCTCATGTTCAGGTTTTACTAGGGCTTTTTTTTTTTTTTTGAGAGATGGGGTCTCACTATGTTGCCCTGGCTAGTCTTAAGCTTCTGAACTTAGGTGATCATGACACAACATAGTTAACAGGTTCTGAGATGTTCATGGCTCAGATGTACCTCTAAGCCTTTGCACCTGTTGGTTCCTCCACCAGTATTACTCTACCTGGGGTGAAGTCTGTAATACACAGCATTTACCTGAGGTAGGTCCCTCAGTGTGGCTGCTGCCATCAACTGTGGGTGGAGCAGGCATCACCCCAGGCAGTGCCTGTGAGCCTCAGACCTGCCACTTGGGAGCAGAGATGACTCCTCCTCTTATGCCTTCTCTGTCCCAACCAAGTACTCCCTGGCCTGACAAGCATGCCCAGAAATCCCTCCTCCTGGGCCTTGCAACTAGTGCCTTCTGGGAAAAGTACTTCCCAGAGCTCTCAGTCAACAATGGTGGGATCCTCCAAGAGCAAGCAGAATGCAGACCACGTGACACTCTGAGGGCTGCTGGAAAGCCCTATTCACACCTCAAGGGAGGAAGGCTATTGATTCTTTGTAAAAGCATCAAATAGGTATCACATCAGACTCTAGAAAGCTCATCCTGCCCCCAGAGAATAAAAATACTATTTGAGATGCTCCTAAACGTACTTATCTAAGTGGCCATATCATTGGCATCATTCAGACTTAACAATGTGTGCACTCAGAGTTGAGAACATTAAGTATTGATTGCTCTTTAAATTCATGTAGACTGAATCATTATAGTCAGTTTTGTCAGTTTCATTGTTTTGTTGGGAACAAAAGAAAATTCTCCGTAAGACATAATGACAGGATGGGTACAGAAAACAGTCAGAAAACATGAATAAGACCTAATATTTGCTACCATAACAGAGTGGCTATAGTCAAAATAATTTAATCATACATTTAAAAATAAAAGAGTATAATTGGATTGTTTATAATATGAAGGATAAATGTTGAGGTGATGGAGACCCCATTTACCCTATGTGATTATAACGTATGGCATGGCTACATCAAAGTATCTCATGTTATCTTCAAATACATATACTACTATATAGCCACAAAAAATAAAAATAAAGGCCAGACACCGTGGCTCATGCTTGTAATCCAAGCACTTTGGGAGCCCAAGGCGGGTGGATCACCTGAGTTCGGGAGTTCGAGACCAGTCTGGCCAACATGGAGAAACCGCATCTCTACTGAAAGTACAAAATGATCCAGGTGTGGTGGTGCATGCCTCTAATCCCAGCTACTCGGGAGGCTGAGGTAGGAGAATCACTTGAACCCTGGAGATGGAGGTCACGGTAAGCTGACATCATGCCATTGCACTCCAGCCTGGGCAACAAGAGCAAGACTCTGTCTCAAAAAATAATAAAAAATAAATAAATAAATTGCTGGGCACGGTGGCTTATGCCTGTAATCTCAGCACCTTGGGAGGCGGAGTCAGATCACGAGGTCAGGAGTTGAAGATCAGTCTGACCAATATGGTGAAACCATGTCTCTACTAAATATACAAAAGTTAGCTCGGTGTGGTGGCAGGCACCTGCAGTCCCAGCTACTCGAGAGTCTGAGGCAGGAGAATCACCTGAACTTGGGAGGCTGAGGTTGCAATGAGTTGAGATCGCGCCACTGCACTCCAGGCTGGGTGACAGAGCTAGAATGCTTCTCAATAAATAAATAAATAAACAAACAAACAAATAAAATAATAATAAAGATCTAATGACAGGGAAATAGACAGATGTTGGTACACCCTGAAGCAGGTAGTGAAGCTGGCAGTTGGCCACTGGTTCCCACAGAAAATTGCTCTACTGATGCTAGCAAACACCAGAATTGGGGCTCAATGCAGGAGGGTTCTTAGCTTCATAAAGGAAATGATTCAAGAGCAAACCAACAGTGTAAAGTGAAGGCAAAGCAAGTTTATGAGAGCAACAGAGTACAGGAAAATGGCTGCTCCACAGACAGAGCAGGGCTACTCCACAGGCAAAGTAGCACCCGGGGATTGTTGGCTACCTGTATTTACAGCTACTCCTTAATTATGTGCTAAATAAGAGGTGGGTTATTCATGAATTTTCTAGAAAATGGTGGGGAGTTCCCAGAACCAGCGGTTCCTTCTCTGTTAAATTACATGAGGTAGCTTCTGGGCATTGCCATAGCATTTGTAAACTGCCAAGGTGCTGATTGGAGTGTCTTTTAGCATGCTAATTCATTAGAATGAGCATATAATAAGCAATGAGGGTAACTAGAGTTCATGTTCATTGCCATCTTAGTTTTACTGCTTTCAGCTGGTTTCTTTAGTGCATCCTGTTTTGACCAGATCCTATTTCATCATGAGCAGGGTCATGACCAGTGCTTAGAAAACAAGTCCTGCTGATCTATGTCACTATGACGATAACTATGTCAATATGTTTCTTAATCCACATGCTAAGGTGTACTCAATTTCCTTATCACATTGACATCTGTCTCAAAGGAAGAGCAACTTAACCAATGCCACTGTGGTACACATCAGTGGCTACAACTTTCACAAAGCACAGGTAAAAAAAAGGCCATTTGAATGACAACATAAACATGGCATCTGAGCTCCAAAATTTCATCTACTTAAAAGAAAGTGGTTATCATTTTCCAGTGACTGCAGGAATAGTTTCACACTGGGAACTGGGATTATCTCAGAATAAATGCTTTTATTTTATTTTTATTTTTTGAAACAGGGTCTCACTGTGTTGCCCAGGCTGGAGTGCAGTGGTGTGATCTCAGCTCACTGTAACCTCTGCCTCCCAAGTTCAAGTGATTCTCCTTCCTCAGCCTCCTGAGTGAGTAGCTGGGATTACAAGCATGTGCCATCACCCCTGGCTAAGTTTTGTATTTTTAGTACACATGGGGATTCACCATGTTGGCCAGGCTGGTCTCAAACTCCTGACCTCAAGTGATCTGCCCATCTGGGCCTCCCAAAGTGCTGGGATTACATGTGTGAGCCACCGCGCCTGGCCTCAGAATCAATTACAGGTGCGGTGGCTCATAGCCCAGGCCTGTAATCCCAGCACTTTGGGAGGCCAAGGCAGGCAGATCACTTGAGGCCAGGAGTCTGAGATGAACCTAACACGGCGAAACCCCATCTCTACTAAAAATTCAAAAAACAGCCGGGCATGGTGGCTCACACATGTAATCCCAGCTACGTGGGAGGCTGAGGTGGGAGAATCACTTGAACCTGGGTGGTGGAGGTTGCAATCAGCCAAAATCACACCACTACACTCCAACCTGGTCAACAGAGTCTTAAAAAAAAAGAAAGTGGCCGGGCGCGGTGGCTCAAGCCTGTAATCCCAGCACTTTGGGAGGCCGAGGCGGGTGGATCACGAGGTCAGGAGATGGAGACCCTCCTGGCTAACACGGTGAAACCCCGTCTCTACTAAAAATACAAAAAACTAGCCGGGCGCGGCGGCGGGCGCCTGTAGTCCCAGCTACTCGGAGGCTGAGGCGGGAGAATGGCGGGAACCTGGGAGGCGGAGCTTGCAGTGAGCCGAGATCGCGCCACTGCACTCCAGCCTGGGCGACACAGCGAGACTCCGCTCTCAAAAAAAAAAAAAAAAAAAAAAAAGAGGAAACACTTCATTACATCAGTCAGAAAATTCCAGAAAATGGAAAGTACTCTATTATACAGCAAAGTAAATCAATGGTTGTTTGGAAAGCAGAGAGAAAAACTTTATAAAGGCTCCAGGTAAACATAAAGGTGATAGATTAGATAAATTCATTATTGTGACTCTGATGATAGTTTCATGGGATTATAAGAAAATTCAAGACTTATCCTACAACTCAAATATGCATATTTTATTGGATGTCATTTATATCTTTATTTTTGAGACAGGGTCTCACTCTCTTGCCCAGGCTGGACTGCAGCATTGGGATCTTGGCTCACTGCAACCTCTGCCTCCCAGGCTCAAGCAATCCTCCCATGTAGCTAGGACTAAGGTACATGCCACCATGCCTGGCTATTTTTCCTAGAGACAAGGTTTTGCCATGTTCCCCATGCTGGTCTCAACTTCCTGGGCTCAAGTAATCTGTCTCCCTCAGCCTCCCATAGTGCTGGGAATACAGGCATGAGCCATGACGCTCAGCCTATACCTTATTACAGCTTTTATCATATGATTTAAGAGAAAAATACAGATTTGCCACTATTTTTGGTGACAGGTTTGGCAATTCTATATTGACGCTACCAATTCTTCTCATGCCCTAAGTGGGGAAACTAGCCTCCATAGAAGCAAATATTGATGTAACAAGAAGGTTATTTCTACCTGATTAAACTGGATCGCAGGCTGGTCACAAAGCTACATCACTGAACTGAGTTCTTTTTCCCTATCCTGTTCCTCCTGTTAATACAGGAGTTACTTCAAGGTGACCAGCCCAAAAGGTCACATGAATCCACAAAACCTTTAGATTATTTCCTCTGATGGAAGCTTAGCTACACAACATTCATCATTATGGAAGTCCTGAGAATTTCTGTATCTGCTTATCCATCACAGACATAGTGACTGCATAACTGTGGACACACCTTTAAAAGACATACATTTCAGCCGAACACAGTGGCCCACACCTGTAATCCCAGCACTTTGGAAGGCAGAGGTGAGCAGATCACCTGAGCTCAAGAGTTGAATTCGAGACCAGCCTGTGCAACATGGTGAAACTCGTCTCTACTAAAAATACAAAACATTAGCTGGGTGTGGTGGCACACACCTGTAATTCTAGCTACTTGGGTGACTAAGGTGAGAGAATCGCTTGAACCCAGAAGGCACAGGTTGCAGTGAGCCAAGATGGTGCAACTGCACTCCAGCCTGGGTGACAGAGTGAGACTGTGCCTCAAAAAAAAAAAAAAAAGGTGTATTTCAAAAACTTTGTTGCTGTCCCCTCTGCTGACTATAAATGCAGGAACTAAGTAACCATAAAATTATAATTTCACCCTGTAACCTTACAACCTGTGATGTTGCCCTATAGAATTCTGGATATCAGGGCACATGTGTGCCATGTAAGATCTGCTGAACAGAGAGTTCCTTCAACATTATTGAGCACAATGCAATATACCTCATAAGATAAAATTTTGTTGTGTTCAAAAAAAACCACCAATCTTTCAGTGTGGTATTGACATTAAAATAAAGAAACCACCAGAGGTTGTTATAAAAACTGTCCTGGTGCCGGGCGCGGTGGCTCAAGCCTGTAATCCCAGCACTTTGGGAGGCCGAGACGGGCGGATCACGAGGTCAGGAGATCGAGACCATCCTGGCTAATACGGTGAAACCCTGTCTCTACTTAAAAATACAAAAAACTAGCCGGGCGACGAGGCGGGCGCCTGTAGTCCCAGCTACTCGGGAGGCTGAGGCAGGAGAATGGCGTAAACCCGGGAGGCGGAGCTTGCAGTGAGCTGAGATCCGGCCACTGCACTCCAGCCTGGGTGGCAGAGCAAGACTCCGTCTCAAAAAAAAAAAAAAAAAAAAAAAAAAAAAACTGTCCTGTACCCAGCTGACCTATGGAACCCACAATCTGTAGTATCCATGCTACAGATAAAAGACCACAAAGCCCTGAAGTCATCCATTGGAGGCCTTGGGCAGCTATGCAAAAAGGCCACAAGTGGAGAAAGCCTTATTCTGCATTCATGCAGTCCCCTGAGCCACACAGTTTAGCTATGCTGTCCTTCAGGGTAGCAGGACCCAGGCCGGAGTGTGGTGGCGTGATCTTGGTTTGCTTCAACCGCTACCTCCCAGGGTTCAAGCAATTCTCCTGCCTCAGTCTCCTGAGTAGCTGGGACTACAGGTGTGCCACAATGCCCGGCTAATTTTTGTCTTTTTCGAAGAGACGGGGTTTCCCCATATTGCCCAGGCTGGTCTTGAACTCCTGACCTTGTGATCCACCCACCTTGGCCTCCCAAAGTGCTGGGATTATAGGCATGAGCCACTGCGCTCAACCGAAGTATCTTTTCAAGTCAGCTCAAGAGTCCTATGGGACAAAAATGGGGAAGGTCCATGGTGTAACTTATCAGAAAGAAATGAAAAAGCAAGAAGTGCTGAGGCTACTCAATAAATCCTTCTATGACTAGATCAGGAATTAAAAATTAAAGAAATAAAAAAGCCCCAGCATGCTGACTCACACCATGCCTATAATACCAACACTTTGGGAAGCCAGGCAGAAGGATCACTCGAGATCAGCAGTTTGAGACCAGCCTGTGCAACACAGCAAGACCCTGTCTCTACAAAAAATATAAATTTAAAAACTTTTAAAAAAAGGCCATGAGCAGTGACTCATGCCTGTAATTCCAGCACTTTGGGAGGCTGAGGTGGGCGGATCACGAGGTTAGGAGTTCAAGATCAGCCTGACCAAAATAGTGAAACCCCGTCTCTACTAAAAATACAAAAATTAGCTGGGCGTGGTGGTGGGTACCTGTAATCCCAGTTACTCAGGATGCTGAGACAGGAGAATCACTTGAACCCAGGAGGCAGAGGTTGCAGTGAGCCAGGATCACACCACTGCACTCCAGCCTGGGCGACAGTGAGACTTTATCTCAAAAACAAACAAACAAACAAACAAAACAAGAAATGAACAAACAAACAAAAAAACTTAAAAATTCCTCATGAATGGGATACAATGTACTTCTGGAATACGAAATAGGTGAATGATGCAATGTGGGCACCTAGCAAGTAGCTGAGGTGTAATGGCTTTTGCCAGAGAAGTGGTAGTCACATAAATCTAGCAAGATAACAGGGCATACTAAAAAATATAGTACAGATGCCACATACCTGGAGTTTTTTCAATCTGGGCACATGGCACCCTCAAAGGATCTCCTCCCATGTTACACAGAAAAACATAATTGGCAGAGCACTGGCTCAAACCTAGAATCTCAGCACTTTGGGAGTCTGGGGTGTACAGACTGATTGACCTCAGGAGTTCGATACTGGCCTGGGAAACATGGTAAAACCCTATCTCTACTAATACAAGAAAATAGCTAGGCATGGTGGTGCATGCCTGTGGACCCAGCTACATGGAGACTAAGATGGGAGGATCACTTGAGCCTAGGGGGCGGAGGATGCAGTGAGCTATGATTGCAGCACTGCACTCCAGCATGGGTGATGGAGTGAGACCCTTTCCAAAAAAATGAAAAAATAACATTCCCTATACATCTACAGTCTTTTTCTCATCTCAGTGTTCTAGGATCCAACGAGAAGTCACAATGCTTTTTTGCAAACATTACACCCAGAAGGCATTTCCATAGTGACAGCTCTCCTGTGAGTTATGAAGCCAGACTTCTGGATAAATATCCTATGTTTGTCACACTAGTGAGGCCTTCATTCAGTGTTAAATATAATCCTGAAGGAATACAGAGGTGTGGCTACAAAACTGCTGAATTTATTTTACTTGTAAGGACTTTTCTCTAGTGTGAACTCTCCAATGTCCAAGGAGAGCAGACTTTCGGGTAAACATTTTCCACATTTGCTGCAATCACAAGATCTTACTCAGGTGTGTGCTCTCCTGTATTTACTGAGACTGAACTCACTGCACTCATAAGGCCTTCCTTTCATGAACTCTCTGATGGTAACGAAGTGAAGAGCTTTTTCTAAATTTTTTTTCACATTCACTACACCCATGAGGCTTTTCTCCAGTGTGAACTCGCCTGTGATTAGTGAGACTGGAGCTTTCAGCAAAAGATTTCCCACATTCACTGCACTCATAAGGCTTCTGACCAGTGTGAACTCTCTTATGAACACGGAATGTAGAGCTGTGGGTAAATGACTTCCCGCAATCATTGCATTCATAAGGCCTTTCTCCAGTGTGAACCCTCTGGTGTGCAATGAGTTAGTACTTGTGCCTAAAAAATTTCTGACAAGCCTCACATGCATAGGGCTTTTCTCCACTGTGAATTCTCTGGTGTGCAAGGAGGCGAGACTTCCTCTTAAATAATGTTCCATATTCCCTACACACAGAAGGCCTTTTTCTAATACGACCAAGCTTGTGTTGAACGAGGTTACTCTTGTGATTAAAACATTCCCGACATTCTCCACATTTACAAGGTCTTTCTGTGAACTCGCTGATGATTCCTAAGGTGCCCTTTTTCATTGTAAGATTTCCCACATTCTCCACACTCATAAGGTCTTTCTCCAGTGTGAAATCGCTGATGTTGAATGAGGCTGCTCTTTTGACTACAAGATTTGCCACATTCTCCACATTCATAAGGTCTTATTCCAGTGTGAACTCTCTGATGATTACTGAAGCTAATACATTTGCTAAAGGATTTCCCACATTCTCCACATTCATAATGTTTTTCAGCGTGAACTCTCTGATGATTACTGAAGCTATCATATTTGCTAAAGGATTTCCCACATTCTCCACCCTCATAATGTTTTTTTCAGTATGAACTCTCTGATGATTACTGAAGCTATCATATTTGCTAAAGGATTTCCCATATAAGGGAGACACAAACTCGGTTTTGCTGTTTGACTTCTCCCCAGTGTGAGTGGCCTCCTGCTGAAGCAATACTGAAATGGGCAAAAAGTCCTTCCCACTCTGACTGAAGACAGGTGACTCCCCTGACACATGGAACTTACACCTCTTCACAAACAACGCTTCCTCAACACTGCCTCTGTAGGGATTCTCTCCAATGTACTCATTCTGGTGTTGATGAAAGTTTCCACTGTCATACAATTTATTCCCCCAGGCCTCACACCTGTGCAGTTTCTGCTTGTGATGTGTTCCCTGATGATCTCCCATGTGCAGAATGTCTCCTAAGATAGGGCCGCACATCTCACAGGGGTGGGCCTTCTTGGGAGACACACCTGCCATAGGAATCCTGACCTGAGTCTCTCTTTGTATAGAAATACTCTGCTTAGAAGGTGCCTCATCTTCCACTCCACACCAACAACCTGAAAGCAAGAAAATGCTGGTGAAGTGCATGTTAACTCTACTGGAAGGCACAGACCACCCACAAGTGTATCTGACAAACTGAGGAATTACTCCAAGGAAACACTTGGAGGAACAGAACGTTGGCTTCAGGTGGAAGATGGTGCTATTTATTATTGCTGGACTCTAAAAGTCACAGAATGTAGGAGGCCTCATAACGTAAAGGACACAACCAGGTATGTAACACAGGGAGTATAGGCAGGGTCTACAATTCCTGCATCTGCAAACCACTCATCTGCAGAACTTTATGTCCTCATGACATGTGAGTGCTATAGAGAGGGCCATTTGTGATCGTACCAATATCACCAGGCATCCAGGTGGCAAATCACATTGGGCCTTCATTTTTGGCCTTACACCACATCATGGTTGACACCACCCAGAGTGTGTATGGCCCATTCAAACCAATCCACTATTACCACAGAATTCCAATTCTATTGGATCCTAAAAGGAGTGGTGGTATCAAGTAATTCTATGAAGGCCTCCTTGCACGGCTCCACAGCAACACAGAACCACATGTGGCATCAGCTATCCATGACCCTATTCCACTTCTGTGCTTCGCTTGCCAACCCCTCGGTAATGATGACGTTTCGCTCAATTCCTCCTGTACTTCTGCCTGCATCTCATGTCTATTATCTCCATGGAAGTCCGCGCCATGACAAGCCATGCCGTCTGATACACCCAACATTGTCACTTACTTCCCTCTCCTGTGTGAATGCATAACACAGGTTATGAATGACAATCATATCACCCAGGAACCCAGGCAAAACATCCAGTCCTCAGCCTCCAACCATTCCCTTCTGGCCCCTGAAACATTTCCTACCTTATTCTGAAGTGTGCCCCCCAAAACGGGACCCATGGCTAACTCACCTTAGTCCACACATTAGCTATCATATACCAGATGTCTCCAATATTAATTCTTTCCCAGATATCCCAACCTATGTGAATAAGCATCTCAGACTCTTAGCATGGTGAAAACAACCTTCCTTATATCCCCAAAGAATATTATGCCTACTCCCAACTTGCTCATCTCAGCGGATACAGCTTCTATCACTGCTGTTGCTAAGACCAAAAACCCTAGAGTCGTCGGGCACAGTGGCTCAAGCCTGTAATCCCAGCACTTTGGAAGGATGAGGCGGGTGGATCACCTGAGGTCAGGAGTTCAAGACAAGCCTGACCAATACAGTGAAACCCCGTCTCTACTAAAATTACAAAAATTAGCCAGGCGTGATGGCATGTGCCTGTAGTCCCTGCTACTCAGGAGGCTGAGGCAGGAGAAGTGCTTGAACCCAGGAGGCAGAGGCTACAGTAAGCAGAGATCATGCTACTGCACTCCAGCCTGGTGACAGAGCAAGACTCCATCTGAAAAAAACAAAACAAAACAAAACAAAAAAACCCCAGTGTCATACCTGAAACCCTCTTGCACGTCCTTACCGACCATGTTAGAAAATCTAGCTACTCCTTTACCAAACGTAAATCACAATTCAACATCAGTGAGGTCACACCGGAGAAAGGCCTTATAAGTGCAGGGAGTGTGGAAAATCATTTAGATACAGATCCCACCTCACTGCACACCAAGGACTTCACACTGGGGAAAGACCTTACAATTGTAAGGTCCTGACCTTGTGATCTGCCCGCCTCCGCCTCCCAAAGTTCTGGGATTACAGGCGTGAGCCACCACACCCAGCCAAAAAAAAAAAGTCAGGGCACAGTGGCTCACACCTGCAACCCCAACACTCTGGGTTGAGGTGAGAGGATCACGAGGTTAAGAGCTCCAGACTATCCTGGCCAACATGGTGAAACCCCGTCTCTACTAAAAATACAAAAATTAGCTGGGCATGGTGGTGCAGGCCTGTAATACCAGCTACTGGGGAGGCTGAGGCAGGAGACTCGCTTGAACCCGGAAGGCCCAAGTTGCAGTGAGCCAAGATTGCACCACTGCAATCCAGCCTGGGTGACAGAACGAGACTCCGTCTCAAAACGAAGTCTCTTAAGACCAAGGAGAGCGAGGTGAGCTGGCTCATGCCTGTAATCCCAGCACTTTGGGAGGCCGAGGCAGGCAGATCACAAGGTCAGGAGATCGAGACTATCCTGGCTAACACGGTGAAACCCCATCTCCACTAAAAATACAAAAAAACTAGCCAGGCATGGTGGCGGGCGCTTGTAGTCCCAAACCCTCGGGAGGCTGAGGCAGAAGAATGGTGTGAACCTAGGGGGCAGAGCTTGCAGTGAGCCAAGATTGCGCCACTACACTCCAGCCTGGTTGACAGAGCGAGACTCCGTCTCAAAAAGTAATAATAATAATTATTATTATTATTTCCCGCCGGGCGTGGTGGCTCAAGCCTGTAATCCCAGCACTTTGGGAGGCCAAGACGGGCGGATCACGAGGTCAGGAGATCGAGACCATCCTGGCTAACACGGTGAAACGCCGTCTCTACTAAAAATACAAAAAAACTAGCCGGGCGAGGTGGCGGGCGCCTGTAGTCCCAGGTACTCGGGAGGCTGAGGCAGGAGAATGGCGTGAACCCGGGAGGCGGAGCTTGCAGTGAGCCGAGATCCGGCCACTGCACTCCAGCCTGGGCAACAGAGCGAGACTCCGTCTCAAAATAATAATAATAATAATAATTTCCCACATTCCCTACAATTGTAAGGCCTTTCCCCAGTGTGAAGTCCCTGGTGTTCAGTGAGGTGGGATCTGTATCTAAATGATTTCCCACACTCCCTGCACTCATAAGGCCTTTCTCCGGTGTGACCTCACTGATGTTGAATGAGGTTATTCTTTTGACCAAAAGATTTCCCACATTCTCCATACTCAGAAGGCCTTTCTCCAGGCTGCCCTTCTGACTGAGGTACCACAACCCACCTCTCCCACACAGCCACCCTTGCCCATCCTCCTCCCAAGGTCCCCAACATAGAGCTGAAACTGTGTCCACTGGTGCCTTTGTCTCCTCATGGGCTCCCTGGTCAATTGCCATCAGCAATAAGCAGTAAGGGGACGAATAGGCATCCGTGCTGAGGTCCGGACATAAAAAGGTCCACCCCTTTCTGAATAGCGATACCCAAGCTCACGTAAAGCCCAGGGCAGCTGCCTGAGCCCATCGGACAAACTCGTTCTCTAAGTATACATCATTCTTTATACTGCACAGACACATGCCCATGGCCATGCCCACCTGAGTTTTCCCCACCATCAGCCCCTCTCTGGCATCCCCACAAGTAAAAGTTTGTTTTGGGGGGTTTTTGAGACGTAGTCTAGCTCTGTCACCCAGGCTGGAGTGCAGTGGCACGACGTTGACTCACTGCAGCCTCTGCCTCCCAGGTTCAAGGGATTCTCAAACCTCAGCCTCCTCAGTAGCCGGGACTACAGCCGTGCACCACTACATCTGGTTAATGCTTTAATTTTTTTACTAGAGACAGGGTTTCACCATGTTGGCCAGGCTGGTCTTTAACTCCTGGCCTCAAGTGGTCTACCCCTTGGCCTCCCAAAGTGTTGAGGTTACAGGTGTGGGCCACCATGCCCAGCCCCCACAAATAAAATTATTCTGTAAGATGAAGAGGGCATAATGGTCCATGATGCCCTTGGAAATATGCAATGGTTTGTTTCCATAACTCTGCTGGTAGGGATGGAATTGAAACTCACTACAAAGTATAACAACCTGGGACCTGAAGGGGGTCTGCCCCACCACACCTGTGGGTATTTCTCACAAGGTGGAGACAAGAGACTGATAAAAGAAATAAGACACAGAGACAAAGTACAGAGGAAGAAAAGTGGGCCCAGGGGACTGCCGCTCAGGAAGTGAGGACATGCACCGGAACTGGTCTCTGAGTTCCCTCGGTATTTATTGATCACAATCACTATCTCTACTATCTCGGCAAGAGGGATGTGGCAGGACGATAGGGTAATGGTGGGGAGAGTGTCAGCAGGGAAACGTGAGCAAAGGACTCTGTGTCATAAATAAGTTTAAGGAAAGATGCTGTGTCTGGATGTGCACATAGGCCAGATTTATGTTTGACTTTACAAAAACATCTCAGTGTAGTAAACAGCAGTACTGCCACCAGCATGTCTCACCTCCAGCCATAAGGCGTCTTTCTCCTATCTCCGTAAATAGAATGTACGATGGGGTTTTACACCAAGACATTCCATTCCCAGGGATGAGCAGGAGACACATGCCTTCCTCTTATCTCAACTGCAAAGAGGCCTTCCTCTTTCACTCATCCTCCTCAGCACAGACCCTTTATGGGTGTCGGGCTGGGGGATGGTAAGATCTTTCGCTTCCCATGAAGTCGTATCTCAGACTGTCTCAGTGTGGGGAAACCTTGGACAATACCCAGGCTTTCTTGGGCAGAGGTCCCTGCGGCCTTCCACAGTCCACAGTGCATTGTGTCCCTGGGTACTTGAGACTGGAGAATGGTGATGACTTTTACCAAGCATACTGCCTGCAAACACATTTTTACCAAGGCACATCCTGCACAGCCCTAAATTCAATACAGCACGTTTCTGCGAGCACAGGGTTGGGGTTAGGGTTACAGATTAACAGCATCTCAAGGCAGAAGAATTTTTCTTTTTCTTTTTTTTGAGACGGAGTCTTGCTCTGTCGCCCAGGCTGGAGTGCAGTGGCCGGATCTCAGCTCACTGCAAGCTCCGCCTCCCGGGTTTACGCCATTCTCCTGCCTCAGCCTCCCGAGTAGCTAGGACTACAGGTGCCCGCCACCTCGCCCGGCTAGTTTTTTGTATTTTTTTAGTAGAGACGGGGTTTCACCGTGTTAGCCAGGATGGTCTTGATCTCCTGACCTCGTGATCCGCCCGTCTCGGCCTCCCAAAGTGCTGGGATTACAGGCTTGAGTCACCGCGCCCGGCAGAATTTTTCTTAGTATAGATCTAAATGGAGTTTCTTATGTCTTCCTTTTTCTGCATAGACACAGTAACAGTCTGATCTCTCTCTCTTTCTTTCCCCCACAGGAACCCTGCCTCATCGCATTGATAAAAAGGGTTGTTAGGCTAGGATACATTATCCAAGAGAGCAGAGTGGGAATGAGATTTGTACTCACACCTTTTAAGGTTGTCCCACTGCCACAAGATGTCAAAGTGAAACATCATATTAGGCCTTCAATTCTGGCCTTATACCAAAATGTGGATAAATATCCAGAGTATGCTTGACAAATACAAATAAGATCCAATATTAACACAGAATTTCCACGGTTTCCAAGAGCAGTGGTAATCCCAAATCATCCTGTGAATGTCTCCCTGAATGACTCCATAGCCACACAGAACCACATGTGGCTTCAGATATCCACGGCCCTATCCCACTTCTGTGCTGCACCAGCTGAGACCTCAGCTGTAACAACCCTCCTCTGTCCACCCGATGCCGTGTAAAGCCCAGCCCCTGGATTTGTGAACCAAACCAAATCTACTATTACAGATGAGCATATTTTTCACTGCCCACATGCACCAGGCTGAACGAAACTCCCCAGGCACTCCCAAAGTCCTCTCAAAACGTTTGTGAGTACAGACAGTGATAAATAGTTACAACTTTGGCACTTTGACTCAGGCCGAAGTGTCATGTTCCCTGAATTACTCCTATGCTTCTGCATACATCTATCTCTTGTCTGTTCTCTCCTTGGATGTCTATGTCCCCTTCCAAACTCTACCGTCTGATACATCCTGCCATGACGGTCACTCACACCCTCTCAGGTGTTTAGGAAGCCCAATAACATCCCTCGGGGACGTAAGTAAGAGATCCACTCCTCAGCCTGTAATCACACCTTCCTGGCCCCTGAAAACATTTACCACCATAATCGGAAGCATGTCCTCCTAAGTGGGACCCATAACTAACTTATTGTAGTTTATCCATTAGCTTTCATATATCGGACGTCTCCAGTATCAACACCCTCCCAGACACCCCATCCTGTATGTCTAGTTATCCCTTTGATGCCACCACTTATTGGCCTCAGATTCTTCATATGGCAAAAACAACCCTCTTGATATCCACAGTGAATATTAAGTCAATACCAACTTCATCTCAGCTGACACAGCGTCCATGGTTACAGCTGCAAAGATCAAAAACCCTGGGCTCATGCCCGATTCCTCTTTCATGCCCTTATCATCCACATTAGAAAACCTATCTGTGGCCGGGTGCGGTGGCTCAAGCCTGTAATCCCAGCACTTTGGGAGGCCGAGACGGGCGGATCACGAGGTCAGGAGATCGAGACCATCCTGGCTAATACGGTGAAACCCTGTCTCTACTTAAAAATACAAAAAACTAGCCGGGCGACGAGGCGGGCGCCTGTAGTCCCAGCTACTCGGGAGGCTGGGGCAGGAGAATGGCATAAACCCGGGAGGCGGAGCTTGCAGTGAGCTGAGATCCGGCCACTGCACTCCAGCCTGAGTGGCAGAGCAAGACTCCGTCTCAAAAAAAAAAAAAGAAAAAAAAAAGAAAACCTATCTGTCTGCTAGGTACGGTGGCTCAGGCCTGTAATCCCAGCACTTTGGGAGGCGGACGGATCACGAGGTCAGGAGATCGAGACCATCCTGGCTAACACGGTGAAACCCTGTCTCTCCTAAAAATACAAAAAATTAGCCGGGCGTGGTGGCAGACGCCTGTAGTCCCAGCTGCTGGGGAGGCTGAGGCAGAAGAATGAAGTGAACTTGGGAGGCGGAGCTTGCAGTGAGGTGAGGGGAGATCGCGACATTGCACTCTAGCCTGGGCAACAGAGGGAGACTTCGTCTCAAAAAAAAAAAAAAAAAAAAAGCATGACTCCATTTAGGGGTCGTGTAGCTTCTGGCTCCAAGAGTCTGAACCTTCCCAAGTTGCTCCTGAAGATAACATCACTACTGTAAAAGCTAAGATCAGTGCTTGAGGTATTTTGCAGATTCTACACTGGATGGATCAGCTGACAACACACAGACCGGTAATCTGGGTCAATCAGTTCTCCCATCCCACCCAGAACAGAAAACAGCATGAAAAACTCACTTCAACCCCCTATGAATCCATCTCCAACCTGACCGATCAGCACTCCCCACTTCCCAAGCCACTACCCGCCAAATTAATTTTGAAAACTCCGATCCCGTAATGCTCGGGGAGACTGATTTGAATAATAATAAAACTCCTGTCTCCCAAACAGCCAGACAGCTCTGCGTGAATTACTATTTCTCCATTGCAATTCCCCAGTCTTCATAAACCGGCTCTGACTAGGCAGCTGACAAGGTGAACCCACTGGACGGTTACAGAGACCCCGCCCGCGAGCGCCTCAGTGTCCCTACGCTGGTTTAGGACCTGGGTGACGATGAGGTGACCTGAGGGCATAGAAGCCGCCACAATTACCTCAGTTTGGCGCCTCGGCACAGCCGCTGCCATCGGACTACTTGGGGAAGCACGGCCTGGGAGCAGTGGGCGCCGTCACAGGACTGCAGAGCGGCCTCCGGGCACCGAGGACGATTCGTCTCCACCTTCCGGGTTCAGTCACCGCGGACCCACCTAGCAGACCGGGGCCACTCACTGGACACACACACCTATCGCCGATCAACTTGGCGGCTACTAAAGGACCCCGGAAGTATCGGCCCTACGTTAGGTGCACACACGGAAATGCCTTCCTTCCGAGCCCTCATTGGCTCTGACCCGCTGTCCTTCAACGCAGAGCTTTCTGGGTAATGTAGTTCAGCAAGTTCCAAGGCAGTAAAGACGGCGCTACCCAGAGACACATCTGCAGGAAAAGCCAGCCATCAGGTCAGGGGATCTCCTTAAAAGCGCGCCCTTCCAGGGCAGAGCGCGGGCCTCACCTACCCTTAGAAACCGTATTGAGATTCCTGGGACTAGTGTCTGTAACTAATCACTTAAGAATTTGGAAAAATAGCCGGGCGCGGTGGCTCAAGCCTGTAATACCAGCACTTTGGGAGGCCAAGGCGGGCGGATCACAAGGTCAGGAGATCGAGACCATCCTGGCTAACACAGTGAAACCCCGTCTCTACTAAAAAATACAAAAAAAAACTAGCCGGGCGAGGTGGCGGGCGCCTGTAGTCCCAGCTACTCGGGAGGCTGAGGCAGGAGAATGGCGTGAACCCGGGAGGCGGAGCTTGCAGTGAGCTGAGATCTGGCCAGTGCACTCCAGCTTGGGTGACTGAGCTAGACTCCGTCTCAAAAAAAAAAAAAAAAAAAAAAGAATTTGGAAAAATACTATTTCAGATTTCGGGGAGCTCAAGCTAAAATAATAGGAAGCTCAAGCTAAAACTATTATTTAGGATTCTCCCAAAGGCTAAAAATCCAAATTACCTCACCGTTTGAAACAGTCATTCAGTCCCAAAATACCTACACTGGAAACAGAGGCTGATAAACGTTATTGTGTTATAACGTTTCTGAAGGCCCTCAGAAGCATTAGAGTCCCTAAGGCAAGTCAAGAAAGTGAGAGATGTGCTCCCCTAAAGCAGGAGATCAAAGTTGAATCTCTGTGATTCCTACAGAAAACAACTCTCCTGCTCATAGAATCTGTGAAAGGAAAATCTTGTGGCCTCAAAATTACTAAACTAAAGGGAAAAGTCAATCTGGGAACTGCTCAGGGCAAACTTGCCTCCCATTCTATTCAAAGTCATCCCTCTCCTCACTGAGATAGATGCATATTCTCATTGCCTCCTTTGGAAAGGCTTATAAGAAACTAAAAAGAATGCAACTATTGGCCAGAGGTAGTGGCTCACGCCTGTAGTCCCAGCACTTTGGGAGGCCGAGGCAAGCGGATCACGACGTCAGGAGATCGAGACCATCCTGGCTAACATGGTGAAACCCCGTCTCTACCAAAAACACAAAAAATCAGCCGGGTGTTGTGGCAGATGCCTGTAGTCCCAGCTACTCGGCAGGAGAATGGAGTGAACCCGGGAGGGGGAGGTTGCAGGGAGTCCAGATCCCACCACTGCACTCCAGCCTGGGCAACAAATCGAGACTCAGTCTCAACAACAACAACAAAAAAAAGAATGCAACTATTTGTCTCTCACCTACCCGTGACCTGGAAGTCCACTCCCTGTTTGGAGTTGTCCCCGCCTTCTGGTCAGAACCAATGTGCTTCTTACATATATTCACTGATGTCTCATGTCTCCCTAAAATGTATAAAACCGGCCGGGCCCCATGGCTCAGGTCTGTAACCTCAGCACTTTGGGAGGCGGAGGTGGGCGGATCACGAGGTCAGGAGATCCAGACCATCCTGGCTAACACGGTGAAACACAGTCTCTAGTAAAAATACAAAAAAAAAAAAAAAAAAAAAATTAGCCATCGTGGTGGCAGGTGCTTGTAGTCCCAGCTACTCGGGAGGCTGAGGCAGGAGAATGGCGTGAGCCTTGGAGTCTGAGCTTTCAGTGAGCAGAGATGGCGCCACTGCACTCCATTGCAGGCAGAGGGAGACAGAGGGAGAATGGATTCATTTACGACTGTAATTAAGTGACTATTTGAAATGTTAATTGCTCATCTGTGAATTTATTTTCTACTGGGCATACGGCTTGGGGAGGTTTGAATTCCAACTACCTAAATTTGATTGTCTATGTACTTATTACCATAAATGTTATTACTTTTTTTTTTTCGCGATGGAGTCTCACTCTGTCGCCCAGGCTAGAGTGCAATGGTGCGATCTCAGTTCACTGCAACTTTTGCCTTCCAGGTTCAAGCTACTCTCCTGCCTCAGTTTCCTGAATAGGTGAGGCTACAGGTGCCCACCACCACGTCGAGATAATTATATTGTATCTTTAGAAGAGAGATGGTTTCACCATGTTGGCCTGGCTGGTCTTGAACCCCTGACTTTGTGATCTGCCTGCCTCAGCCTTATAAGTGTTATTTCATCCTGAAAGTTTATTTCCTTGTGAATCAGGATTGCCCCAAATTACAGCATAATTTAAATAAAGTATTGTCTGCTCACAAGTAAGATGTAGAACAGATCCTAATTTGTCAGGTCCAGGATGCAGGAGGGAGCTGTGTGGTGAGAGCTGATTGTGGCTATCCTAACAGAAACACACAGCTATATAAGGCCTAAAGTTGCCACGGACCTTGCTGGACTTAACAAAGGGGGATGAATGCAGGAATAAAAAAAAGACAAAAGTGTGTATTCGGAAAAAGGGGTCGGGGGCTCCTTGCTTCTAGTGAACAAGGGCCCTGAGGTTTAACACCCTTCATATTTATTGAGTAAAAGAGATAGAGAGAAGGGGGGTGGGTGTTGGTCAGCAGCTTCTCTCGCTTTACGATGTCTTATTTTTCCTCCCTCTGGTTGATGAAATGCCAGGGTGGAAGGGATAGCCAATTGGACCAAGTACAAGTGCCACTCCAGTTATTCAGCAGAGTGTCCAGTAAAGGTCCACCACAATACCACCACACATCTGCTTTGGGATGAACAAGGGCTGACTAATTCTAATCGACGAGCTCTTGAAAATTCTTTTTTTTTTTTCTTCTTGAGACGGAGTCTCGCTCTGCCACCCAGGCTGGAGTGCAGTGGCCAGATCTCAGCTCACTGCAAGCTCCGCCTCCCGGGTTCACGCCATTCTCCTGCCTCAGCCTCCCGAGTAGCTGGGACTACAGGCGCCCGCCTTGTCGCCCGGCTAGTTTTTTTGTATTTTTAAGTAGAGACGGGGTTTCACCGTATTAACCAGGATGGTCTCGATCTCCTGACCTCGTGATCTGCCCATCTAGGCCTCCCAAAGTGCTGGGATTACAGGCTTGAGCCACCGCGCCCGGCCTTTTTTTTTTTTTTTTTTGAGATGGAGTCTTGCTCTGTCACCCAGGCTGGAGTGCAGTGGCCGGGTCTCAGCTCACTGCAAGCTCTGCCTCCCGGGTTTACGCCATTCTCCTGCCTCAGCCTCCCCAGTAGCTGGGACTACAGGTGCCTGCCACCTCGCCCGGCTAGTTTTTTTGTATTTTTTAGTAGAGACGGGGTTTCACCCTGTTAGCCAGGATGGTCTCGATCTCCTGACCTTGTGATCCGCCCATCTTGGCCTCCCAAAGTGCTGGGATTACAGGCTTGGGCCACCGCGCCTGGCCTTGAAAATTCTTAAGTTCACTGCATCCCTTCAGGTCTCCAAGGAACGCTAAGTTTCCTCCCTGTCGTGAGAGACATGAAGTGAACTTAGCCTTGGGCAATGAAAGCTGGATGGCCCTTGGGGGCTGACCCATAGGGTGCCAGACTTTGGGATATAGCAGAGAGAACTTGGCACGACTTATGGAATCCTGGAAAAAAGCTACCGTGCAGCCCACACCTGGTTGACTGGAGGACCACCTCAGTAGAAAGGGGACAATCTGGGCCTCTGGCCTACCATGTGAACAAGCATAACAATTGCTTTTGTTTAACATGTGTATGGAATATTTGATCCATTCTAATCAGGCATTTGCATGTTGGTATCCTGTCTTAATTACCAAAGTTTGTTTTAAGTCTTTAACTTTTATGATCCTGTAGTAAAATGAATGCATGATTTTAGGAAATTACAAAAACCAGTTGGGGCAGTCCATCCTTGCTCTTTAGTGGTCCACTACAGCATTAAAGCTCTACATTGGGGGGCAAGTCTCCTGGTTGGCACTGGGGTCTTTATTGAAATCTACCTGGATTAAACGGTCCTAGTTTACTAATGCCCAGTCTGAGGAGAGTCAGGAGGGAGAGAAGTACTTTTCTGAAGTAGAGAGCTGACTTGGCAAGTCCCCAAGGGTATAACAAGGCAAGCATTAAATGCAATAGTTTGAGGTGAAATTGACTTGGTTATGTTAATAACTAGATGGTCAGCAATAGAGCGAGGAAAGAAGAAAGAGTAATAGAATAGATGAAAGCATTAAATTTTTCTTAGCTTTAGTTTGGTAAGGTTTTCCCCTGGGACTGTGGCCCAAGAGTCCGGAGGGGGTGGCGCTTTGACTTGGGTATGATGAGTCCATTCCTTTTCCACTCTACAAACAGCAGTCTTGGTGGTTAACAGCACAAGGTAGGGTCCTTCCTAGTCTGGCTCCAGTTTTTCTTCTTTCCATCTTTTGATGAGAAACCTTTCCACCTTTTCCACCTTCTTCCCACCTTTGATCTTCAGGCTGGTGCTGGTTTACTGGAAATTCTAGGGGGTGGTACCTGCGCTAAAAGACTTTTAGTTTTGAGGGAAAGTAAAGTGGAAGATAAGCCAAGTATATAATTTCTAAGAAATTGACCTTTTGTTTTAAATGTGGGGATGGACATCAGCAGTGGACTTTATAGTTCTTAGTGCCTTTCTACTGAAGAATTTCCTTAAGACCTGTTTTTATTATTTTTTAGACTAAAGAAGTCAAACACTATTTTATATCTGACAATGGTTCCTGTTTTATTTATTTATTTATTTATTTATTTATTTATTTATTGAGATGGAGTTTCACTCTTGTTGCCCAGGCTGGAGTGCAATGGCACGATCTCAGCTCACTGCAACCTCAACCTCCCGGGTTCAAGCGATTCTCCTGCCTCAGCCTCCCGAGTAGCTGGGATAACAGGCACCTGCCACCACGCTTAGCCCATTTTTTGTATTTTTAGTAGAGATGGGGTTTCACCGTGTTAGCCAGGATGGTTTCGATCTCCTGATCTCGTGATCCACCCTCCTTGGCCTCCCAGAGTGCTGCGATTACAGGGGTGAGCCACCATGTCTGGCCATTTATATATATTTTAACCTTTTAATGTAGGTAAAAATTTACGGTCTTATGCGTCCTTATAATCCTTTTACCAAGGTATATTTTACTTTCCTTGTACACTTTGTACGTAAACATTTTGTTTTTTTTAAATAGTTTTACATTCAGGAGGCCTAGTTACTTTTAAATTACGCAACATTTCTTGCATAATTTTTTTATAACTTTTTTTCTTTCACAACTTTCGCTGACAATTCTTCAACATGCCTCAACTTTCTGACTGATTACAAACATTTCTTTCTGTAAACAACCAGTTAATTTATTTCAGGATAAGAATTTACCATATAACATTCTTTTTACATAAATTCTGCCCTCCCTTCCCCCTCCTTTTTTTTTTTTTTGAAGATGATAACCATTGTTTTCTAAAGTGAACTTCCTTTATGTCTGTGGACTAGACTGTCTAAGGCCAGAAAATTAGAAGTCACTATAATACATGTCACACTGTTAACTTTTAGCAAACTTTACTTTTATTGAAAACCTTGTAAGTTTGGGATTTCAATTATCCTTTGCTATTAATAAGAACTTGTTTAGTCCAAATTAACTTGGAATTGGTATAGATGACTTTTTTTTCCCTTCAATTACCCGGGAAGAACCATAGATCATTCTGTCCTCAAGGGAATTCCTCCTGGCCGGGCGCGGTGGCTCAAGCCTGTAATCCCAGCACTTTGGGAGGCCGAGACGGGCGGATCACGAGGTCAGGAGATCGAGACTATCCTGGCTAACACGGTGAAACCCCGTCTCTACTAAAAAATACAAAAAACTAGCCGGGCGAGGTGGCAGGCGCCTGTAGTCCCAGCTACTAGGAGGCTGAGGCAGGAGAATGGCATAAACCCGGGAGGCGGAGTTTGCAGTGAGCTGAGAACCGGCCACTGCACTGCAGCCCGGGCGACAGAGCGAGACTCCCTGTCAAAAAAAAAAAGGGAATTCCTCCTAAGTCTGGTTGGACCTTTGTATGGTAATTAAGATTTAGAGCCCCTGTTAGGAAACCTGCTGTGTTAAGGGAATTTTCAGGGTTAATGTTAAATCATCCTTTTTTTTTTTTTTTAGGATACTTCTGAAATAGTGAGGTGTGCTCACAATGAGGTTTCCTCTAAAAGTTAAGTTTTCACTTTCTTTTGTAAGCAAAGCAGTTGCCGCTACAGATTGAATGCATCTGGGCCATCAGCGGGCTACTGGGTGAAGGATTTTTGATAGGAAGGCCTCAGTGCTTTCGGGATATGCCCTTGTTTACACTGACAACAAAGTGGTATTAGAGCGTTATAAGGTTATGGAGAATACCTTTCATTATCAATTATAGGTTTTAAATTTACCTTGGCTTTTAAAGGCATAGGGTACACTTTTTTTTTCTTACCTACTTGTATATCTCTCTTTTCTCTCTTTCTTTCTCTCTTTGACTTTGTCTCTCTCTGACTTTCTTTTTGCCTCTGTCTCTCCCTCTCTCTTTCTGCCTCTCTCTTTTTCTCTCTCTCTCCTTGACTCCCTCTTTGTCTCTCTGTCTCTTCCTCTGTCTTTTTTCCTCTCTGTCTCTTTCCTTTCTCTCTCTCTGCTGGTCTTTCCTTGCCTCTGTCAGCTGCTTATGCTGCTGTTCTCTCAACCACTGTAGGGGGTGGGGTGGAGGGTAAAACCATCTGTAACCAAGTGTCTGTGTACATGAAGTGGTCTGGGTGCCCTGACTTACACGTTACCTTGTGCCATACTGAGAGGTGAAGCCAGCTGGGCTTCTGGGTCAGGTGAGGACTTGGAGAACTTTTCTGTCTAGCTACAGGTTTGTAAACGCACCAATCAGCACTCTGTAAAAACAGACTAATCAACACTCTGTAAAATGGACCAATCAGAGCTCTGTAAAATGGACCAATCAGCAGGATGTGGGTGGGGCCAAATAAGGGAATAAAAGCTGGCCACCCGAGCCAGCAGTGGCAACCCGTTCAGGTCCCCTTCCACTCTGTGGAAACTGTTATTTTGCTCTTCACAATAAATCTTGCTGCTGCTCACTCTTTGGGTCTGCACTGCCTTTATGATCTGTAACACTTATTGCAAATGTCTGCAGCTTCACTCCTGAAGCCAGTGAGACCATGAACCCACTGGGAGGAATGAACAACTCTGGACACACCGCCTTTATGAGCTGTAACACTCACCGTAAAGGTCTGCAGCTTCACTCCTGAAGTCAGCGAGACCACGAACCCACCAGAAAGAAGAAACTCCAGACACATCTGAACATCTGAAGGAATAAACTCTGGGCACACCATCTTTAAGAACTTTAATACTCACCATGAGGGTCCGTGGCTTCATTCTTGAAGTCGGTGAGACCAAGAACCCACCGGAAGGAACCAATTCTGGACACATTACCTTTGAAACAAGGGACCTGTCCAGGCTTCCTTCTGATGGCCAACCCACCTCTAATGCTGGCCAGTCTATTTCACACAAAGTTCTAAGTCTTCCCTCATCATAGTAACACTGTAATCTCCCTTAAATCCTTTCTTGAAATTTTCAACATAGTACCTAGTGCAGTGGGTTTACTTTGTGCCTGACCCATGCTTCTTTGAGACAAAACACCACGCTCACACCACAGGCATACCACAAAACAAATAACGAGTAAAAAGGGCATATACACTCTTTTACAGTTTACACCAAACCAGAATCAAAACCAAAATCAGACTATCCAGAAATCCAAGCCAGGTCAAAACCAAAACCCAAGTATCAAGCAATCCAAGTCAAGTCAAAAACAAAAACCAAAGTGCCAGTACAGGCACACCATGGGTGATCAGGCCATCCTTCCACTCAAATGGAGTGGGCAAGTTCCAAAGACCAGTCTTACCAAGTTTCAGATGTCCAGACTCCAAGTGCCAGTTCCTTCCCAGTGTTCAGCCACTGCGTTGATCCTCCATGGGGGCCTGCCACACGCTGCTCTGGCAAGGTGTTCCACCAGGGCAACTGCCTACCTGGGAGCGCTCTCAGGATCCGCGTCCCTCAAGCTTGGCCAGAGTCCCCTGTAGGGAGGCTCCACAGGGCAGGACTAAGCTTCCTAAGGGGCTGCTTCGACCATCCGTTAATCACCTTGCTTCCTGGTCAAGGAACCAAGAAATGTAGCAGGACAAGCCGCAGACAAAACCCGTCAGACACCGAGTTAAAGAGGGAAGGGCTTTATTCAACCGGGAGCTTTGGCAAGACTCATGTCTCCAACAACCAAGCTCCCCAAGTGAGCAATTCCTGTCCCTTTTAAGAGCTTACAACTCTAAAGGGGTCCGCGTGAGAGGGTCGTCATTGATTGAGCGAGCAAGCAAGCAGGGGTATGTGACTGGGGACTGCACACACTGGTAATCAGAACTGAACAGAACAGGACAGGGATTTTCACAACGCTTTTCCATACAGTGTCTGGAATCTATAGATAACATAACCGGTTAGTTCAGTGGTTGATCTTTAACCAGGCCCAGGGTGTGGCGCCAGGCTGTCTGCCTGTGGATTTCATTTCTGCCTTTTAGTTTTTACTTCTTTCTTTGGAGGCAGAAATTGGGCATAAAACAGTATGAGGGGTGGTCTTCTCCCTTAACAGCACAAATGCTTAATTAACTTTTGTTTTGAGACAGGGTCTGTCGCCCAGTCTGGAGTGCAGAGGTGCAGGTATAGCTCAGTGCAGCCTGGACCACCTGGGCTCAACCATTCCCCTGCCACCTCAGCCTCCCAAAATTTGGGATTATAAGCGCATGCCACTGTGCCAGGCCAGGACTCCTCCCTGAGAGCTCAGGAGGTGGAGCTGGGCTTTCCCTTAGCAAGAGCCGCAGAGGATCGCTATCTTTACCATGTTGGAACCTGGGAAACTACAGTACCCAGAAAGCTCTGTGTCAAATGACAGCACGACAAAGCCAGTGAGAGCTCAGATTGAAGGCGCTTCCCTATGCGCACGTAAGGTAGAGGCGGGACTCCCGGCGCCCTTTAATAGCGGCCATTTCCATTGGCTTAAGGTGTGTTTGTGGAATGAGAGGCCTGGGACCGCTGTGGTGAATGGATCCAGAAGGTCGAGAGTAGTTCTTCTCTCTGCACAGACGTAAATCTGCAGTTCTTTAACGGCGCCCGGGGCTCTCAACCCAGTTTACCCTACGTGGTCCCATGGCCGCCCCCGCTCTGAGTTTCCTGGTTCAGGTAATTGTGACGCCTTCCGTGCTCTCCGGTCACCTCGTAGTCACACAAGTCCTAAAGCAGCGAGGGAGTGGCACCTGCTCACGGCTCTGCAACCCGGACCTGGCGTCGGGACACTGAGACGCTCTCGGAAGGGATCCCTGTTTCAGACACCGGTGGGATGCGGTGGGGAGAAGGACAGGTACAGGGAGGGGCGGGGGCAATGGCCTGGAGATGGACGGATCCGGGACGATGGAACCTGGGGTCCACAGGCGCCTGTGGGGAACAACCTGTGAGGCGGAACTCCTCCTGGAAAAGCAAAGAGGCTGGGGGCTGTGAAATCATTGCGAGGCCACTAGAAATATGGAGAATTTCCAAGAAAGAAGGGACTGGATCAAAGTCCGGGCTTTTAAAGTTCCCCAAGGCCAAATAAAGAACAGAGTAGAGAGAGGATAACGTTGGGGCCCTTTGAGATTGAATCCTTGTAGATCACATTTTGTGCTGAGACACGCAGGTCAGACAACAGTCCGTCACCTGGCTCCAGGCACACAAAAGCGTTCAGGGAGGCCTGAGCTTACCAGATCCTATCAGGGACACAGTCCTGTAAAGTCAGCCTCTCCCCTCACGCTCTTATGGCTGTAGAAGCATTTAAGGAACGCATACAAGAAAGTGGAGGGTGTGGCCGGGTGCGGTGGCTCACTCCTGTAATCCCAGCACTTTGGGTAGCCTAGGCGGGCGGATCACCTGAGGTCGGGAGTTAGAGATTAGCCTGACCTACTATGGAGAAACTCCCTCTCTATTCGAAATACAAAATTAGCCAGGCGTGGTGGCGCATGCCTGTAATCCCAGCTACTTGGGAAGCTGAGGCAGGAGACTCGCTTGAACCTGGGAGGCGTAGGTTTCAGAGATCGCGCCATTGCACTCCAGCCTGGGCAACCAGAGCGAAACTCCGTCTCAAAAAAACAAAAGAAAGAAAGTGGAGGGTGTTCTACTCCCTCACTGGTCCTGACTTCTATCCACGTGTTCTCTAGCTTGTGGTGGCCTGGGTCTCTTTTAAATTTACTTTAATATGACCGGGCGCGGTGGCTCACGCCTGTAATCCCAGCACTTTGGGAGGCCGAGGCGGGCGGATCAGGAGGTCAGGAGATCGAGACTATCCTGGCTAACACGGTGAAACCCCGTCTCTACTAAATACAAAAAATTAGCCGGGCGTGGTGGTGGGCACCTGTAGTCCCAGCTACTGGGGAGGCTGAGGCAGGAGAATGGCGTGAACCCAGGAGGCGGAGCTTGCAGTGAGCCGAGATCAGGCCACTGCAGTCCAGCCTGGGCGACAGAGCGAGACTCTGTCTCAAAAAATAAATAAGTAAATAAATTAATTTTTAAAACTTTTTTGAGACAGGTTCTCACTCTGTCACCCAGGCTGGAGTGCAGTGGCGCGATCTCTGCCCACTGCAGATTCGACTTCCCTGGTTCAGCCTCCTGAGTAGCTGGGGCTGCAGACGTGCAGTACCATGCCAGGCTAAATTTTTATTTTTATATTTTATTTTTAAGTAGAGGCGGTGTTTCTCTGTGTTGTCCAGGCTGGCATCAAACTTATGGGATCAAGCGATCCACCCACCTTGGCCACCCAAAGTGCTGAGCTTACAGACGTAAGCCAGCACACCTGGCCCTGGGACTCTTAAGTGGTATTTTTTCAGACATTTGATCTGGGAACCTTGGAGAAACCTGAAAGCCAAGGTCCTAACTCCATGACACGTAGTATGGAGGTATTCCCATTCTAGTGAACCTGTGTAAATACACTTAGAAGGCTAACCCTGGATTTTGTGCCAGGAAGCAAAATCCTTAGAGGTAAGACTGATGAGAGCGGGGAGTTGATGTTATTGAAGTTCTGTTTGGCTCCATGCTGGAGAACAGAATGTGGAGTTGAGGGAGGAGGAAGGAAGATCAATGTTGAGGCTGATTCCATAATCCAGGTGATGGTTAATGAACAATTCATGGCTAAGAAGATGCGGCTGGAGTCACTATTCACATTTTGCAAAGGGGAAGCTAGATTTTAATATGATGGTAAATGTGTGAAAGAGAGGTTTCAGGTATGACCCCATAGTTTTTGGTCTTAGCAGCTGTACAGATAGAGGCTGTATCAGCTGAGATGAACAAGTTGACAGTAGGCATAACATTCACTGGGGTTATAAGGAGGGTTGTTAAGAATCTGAGATGATTCAGAGACCAGTAAGTAGAGGCAACAAGTCAGTAATGTCCACATAGGTTGGGATATCTGGAAACGAACTGATATTGGGGCCATGCAATATATAGAAATGAATGTGTGGACTAAGGTGAGTTAGCCAAGGGTCACGTTTAGGAGGGCACACTTCAGATTAACATGCTAAATCTTTTAGCAGGCCAGGAATCAGTGATTGGAGACTGAAGACTGGATTCCTTGCTTGGATCCCTAGCTGACATTATTGTCATTCATAAACACAGAACAGGGAGATAAGTGACAATGAAGGTAAGATGTATCTGACAGCATACTTTGTCAGGGACATGGACTTCCATGGAGATAATAGACATGACATGCATTCAGAAGTATAGGAGAAATTGAGGGAAGGAGACACTTAGACTGCAGTTGGTGCTTATTTCCCATTATATGTACTTGCCAAGATTGTGACACAACTATGTTGGTGCCTGGGGAGTTTCATTCACCATGGAGTATATGGTGAGGAGGAAATATGCTCATCTGTGACAGTTACTAGACCTGGTATGGATGACCAATGGGGCTTGGCTTTCAATGGTGTTAGGTGAAAACAGGAAGGTGATAATTGCTGAGGGGTAGCAAGTGTGGCACAGAACTGGAATAGCGCCACCGATATCTGAAGTCATGCATAGTTCTGCGTCGCTGTGGAGCCATGCAAGGAGGCCTTCATAGAATCATTTGAGACTACCACTTCTTTTAGGATCCAATAGAAATGGAATTCTGTGGTGCTACTGGATCCTGTTTGAGTTGGCCAAGCATAGTCTGGATGGTGCCAGCCATGATGTCATGTGAGCCCAAAAATGAAGGCCCGGTGTGATTTGCCACTTGGATATCTGGCGATATTGGTATGTCCTCAAATGACCTGAGTGCAAATTTCCTTCCCACTCTACTGTCTTTTTTTTTTTTTTTTTTTTTTTTGAGACGGAGTCTTGCTGTGTCGCCCAGGCTGGCGTGCAGTGGCACAATCTTGGTTCACTGCAACCTCCGCCTCCCAGGTTCAAGCAATTCTCCTGGTTCAGCTTCCCAAGTAGCTGGAATTACAGACACCCGCCACCATGCCCAGCTAATTTTTTTGTATTTTTAGTAGAGATGGGATTTTGCCATGTTGTTCAGGCTGGTCTCGAACTCCTGACCTCATGATTGGCCCGCCTCGGCCTCCCAAAGTGGTGGGGTTACAGACGTGAGCCACCACACCCAGTCCTCTATTATCTTAAGTAGTGTATCATAGCCTAAGAAATCTTTCCATCAGCGGGACCAGGTAGAGTTCCTGATTATTATACTTTGTAGTGTGTTTCAATTCCATTTCTATAACCAGAGTTATTTTAAGAAGCCAGTGGCATCCTCCTGAGGGAATTAGGCTATTATACCCTTTTCATCTTAGAAAGCTTGCATTATACAATTCCTGGTTACTCTTTTTTTTTTTTTTTTTTGAGGCGGAGTCTCGCTCTGCCACCCAGGCTGGAGTGCAGTGGCCGGATCTCAGCTCACTGCAAGCTCTGCCTCCTGGGTCTACGCCATTCTCCTGCCTCAGCCTCCTAGTAGCTGGGACTACAGGCGCCCGCCACGTCGCCCGGCTAGTTTTTTGTATTTTTTAGTAGAGATGGGGTTTCACCGTGTTAGCCAGGATGGTCTCGATCTTCTGACCTCGTGATCCGCCCGTCTCGGCCTCCCAAAGTGCTGGGATTACAGGCTTGAGCCACCGCGCCCGGCTACTCTCTCTTATCCACAGTGAAATCCCTCTGTGGTGAGTGGTGTCCCTCTTACCAGTTTGTGAATATATTTTATTTTTAAACTGCTGTTAATGGCATCTGTCGAGTATCGGTTGTCATTTATTTTGCCCCTTTACCATACAACTCTAGCGGGAGATTTCCACCCACACTAGTAGAAGAAAAAGGAGGGCATTAATACTTCAAGTTGTTTAAAGGCTAGAGAGAGGCCAGTGCTGTGTGGCAGTCAGCTGGGGATGGACATGGATATGTACCTGGGAAGTCTAAAGAATGTGCTTTCAGAGAGGGTATCTCTGCTGTGCTGAAGGTGCCACATTGGGCTCTCCACGACCTCGGCCATACTAGGGGAAGTGCCTGTCAGGAGGGGGTGAACTTTATGTCACAGCCAACACATAAATACCTATTTGTTCACCTAATTATTGTTGTTGGTGGCTCTACCCCATGACCAGTGGGCCTAGTTTCTCCTATGTTTGAGGACCTTGAGGAGGACGTGCAAGAGTGGATGTGTGGGAGAGAGGGATTGTGATACCTCAGCATAGGGGCTGTTTGTAGTTTCATCTGTCAACGTCATAACAGGGCACAGTGACTTTTGAAGACGTGGCTGTGAACTTTACCCAGGAGGAATGGAATCTCCTTAGTGAGGCTCAGAGATGCCTGTACCGTGATGTGATGCTGGAGAACCTGGCACTTATATCCTCCCTGGGTAAGTTGCCCACACTCACCCCTGTGACCTGAGCTAGTCTCCGTCTTTCCCCCCTTTTCCTATTGGCAAGACTTTCTCATGTCAGGAGCATGGACACAGCTTCCTACTTCAGTTCTGTGGGTAATTTCTTGGTTGGTAGGACTGAGGTGTCCATACTGCCCTGCTCCTTTTTTGGAGCAGCCCCAACACCTGCTAGTGAGCTCCCAGGGAAGAATTCAGAGTCAGAAGTCTTACAGGCATCTTAATGCAGGCTACCTTGTTTGTCCTGTGGATGTTTGTATGATTTCATCCAGATTTCAGGTTCGGGATCTAATTCATTCCTCTACCTGCTATTTCTTCATGCCTCCCTGTGCCAGGAATTGTCTTCGTTGACACTGTCACTGCCTACATAGACTATAGAGTGTTCTTGAAATACCGTCCTTAGAAATTCTCTTCATTGGCCGGGCGCGGTGGCTCAAGCCTGTAATCCCAGCACTTTGGGAGGCCGAGACGGGCGGATCACATGGTCAGGAGATCGAGACCATCCTGGCTAACACAGTGAAACCCCGTCTCTACTAAAAATACAAAAACTAGCTGGGCGAGGTGGCGGGCGCCTGTAGTCCCAGCTACTGGGGAGGCTGAGGCAGGAGAATGGCGTAAAACCCGGGAGGCGGAGCTTGCAGTGAGCTGAGATCTGGCCACTGCACTCCAGTCCGGGCGACAGAGCGAGACTCCGCCTCAAAAAAAAAAAAAATAAATAAATAAATAAATAAATAAAAATAAAAAATAAAAAAAAGAAATTCTCTTCATAGGTCTGGTGCGGTAGCTCATGCCTATAATTTCCGCACTTGGGAAAGCCAAGACAGGTGGATTACTTGAGGCCAGGAGTTTGAGAACAGCCTGGCTGACATGGTGAAACCCCGTCTCTACTGAAAATATAAAAATTAGCCAGGCATGGTGGCGCACGCTTGTAATCCTGGCTATTTGGAAGGCTAAGGTGGGAGCATTGCTTGAACCCGGGAGGCAGAGGTTGCAGTGAGCCGAGATTGTGCCATTGCGCTCCAGCCTGAGCAACAGAGCAAGACTCTGTCTCAAAAAACAGAAATTCTTTTTGTAATATTTAGTTTCCTGTCTGCTGTCATGTGCTGAGCTGTTCTAAGCCAGTGTTGGCTGTTTCCATGTTCTGTCTTTCCCTTTGTTTTTACATCATGTATTTCTCTTGTACTTGGTTATCTTGGTGGTGGGATCATCTTCTGTGGTCAGAAGATGCAAATGAATCTGGCCTCAGCATTATAGGTTGTGAGTCCCTGCAGAATAGCATCCTAGAACAGTGGGGCATGATTTCGGAGTTTAATCATGCCAGAAACCTATTCTATTTCAGTAGTATTTTTGGGTCCAGACAAGTAGGCACACATGATTTCTGTTATCGTCTTTTCTCCTTCATTCTTGTTTTTGGTTTTGTTTGTTTGTTTTTTGAGATAGGATCTTGTTCTGTTGCCCAGGCTGGAGTGAAGTAGCTTGATCTCGCCTCACTGCAACCTCTGCCCCCTCGGCTGAAGCAATTTTCCTGCCTCAGCCTCCTGAGAAGCTGGGAATACAGGTGCATGCCACTATGCCCAGCTAATTTTTTTTTTTTTTGAGACAGAGTCTCACTTTGTTGCCCAGGGTGGAGTGCAGTGGTGTGATCTTGGCTCACTGCAACCTCTGCCTCCTGGGTTCAAGCAATTCTTCTGCCTCAGCCTCCCAAGTAGCTGGGACTGCAGGCGCGTGCCACCATGCCTGGCTAATTTTTGTATTTTTAGTAGATACGGGGTTTCACCATATTGGCCAGGCTGGTCTCAAACTCCTGACCTCATGATCCGCCCCCCTCGGCCTCCCACAGTGCTGGGATTACAGGCATAATCCACTGCACCTGGCCTTCTCCATTTTTTTTTTTTTTTTGAGACAGAGTTTCACTCTTGTGGTCCAAACTGGAGTGCAATGGTGCCATCTCGACCCACTGCAACCTCTGTCTCCCAGGCTCAAGTGATTCTCCTGCTTCAGCCTCCTGAGTACCTGCGATTACAGTCATGTGCCACCACGCCCGGGTAACATTTTATATTTTTAGTAGAGACAGGGTTTCTCCATGTTGATCAGGCTGGTCTCGAACTCCTGACCTCAGGTGATCTGCCCACCTCGACCTCCCAAAGTGCTGGGATTACAGGTGTGACCCACGATGCATGGCCCTTTTCTTCCCTCTTCCCTCTCCTCTCCTCTCTTTTCTTTTCTTTTTTGAGACAGGTTCTCACACTCACTTACTGTTACCTGGAGTGCAGTGGTGTGAATATAGCTCACTGCAGCCTCAACCTCCTGGGCTCAAGTGATCCTCCAGCCTCAGTCTCCTGAGTAGGTGGGACTACAGGTGCACACCATCACACCTGGCTATGTTTGCAGAGAGGAGGTTTTGCTGTGTTGCCCGGGGTGTTCTCAATCTCCTGAACTTGAGCAATCCCTTTGCCTTAGCCTCCCAAAGTGCTGGGATTACAGGCATGAATCACCACGCTTGACCATTTTAAAAATAATTTCCGTAGCAATGGGGCCTCACCATATTTCCCAGGCTGGTCTTGGATTTCCAGGCTCAGGTGATCTTCCTACGTTGGCATTACAGCTGTGAGCCACTGCTCCTGGTCTCTTCCCCATTGTAAAGAGCATCAGAATTGTCAGTTGTACTCCTTGTCAGGTGTACTCTTTTTTTTTTTTTTTAATGCTTTGTACATGAGGTTGTAGTCTAGTATTTATTCCCCCAAATAATCTTCACGTCTCTGGACCCCACATCTTAATTTTACTCACACCTTCATCTGCAGTGGTTTCCAGTATTAGCATGCAGGTTTTGTGTTAGCAAATGGTACACTTTGTTAAACTGTCCTCGAGCAGTAGCTGCTGTGTTGTGCTCCTGTTTTCCTTGGTCTGGACAAATCCCTCTCTATAGCACTCACATGTCATGAGGACGTAAAGTTCTGCAGATGAGTGGTTTGCAGATGCAGGAATTGTAGACCCTGTCTATACTCCCTGTGTTACATACCTGGTTGTGTCCTTTACGTCATGAGGCCTCCTACATTCTGTGACTTTTAGAGTCCAGTAATAATAAATAGCACCATCTTCCACCTGAAGCCAACGTTCTGTTCCTCCAAGTATTTCCTTGGAGTAATTCCTCAATTTGTCAGATACACTTGTGGGTGGTCTGTGCCTTCCCACCAGAGTTAACATGCACTTCACCAGCATTTTCTTGCTTTCAGGTTGTTGGTGTGGAGTGGAAGATGAGGAGGCACCTTCTAAGCAGAGTATTTATACACAAAGAGAGACTCAGGTCAGGATTCCTATGGCAGGTGTGTCTCTCAAGAAGGTCCACCCCTGTGAGATGTGTGGCCCGATCTTGGGAGACACTTTGCACGTTGGAGATCATCAGGGAACACATCCCAAGCAGAAACTGCACAGCTGTGAGGCCTGGGGGAATAAATTGTATGACAGTGGAAACTTTCATCAACACCA
Organism: Trachypithecus francoisi; assembly: GCF_009764315.1. Taxonomy (NCBI): domain Eukaryota; kingdom Metazoa; phylum Chordata; class Mammalia; order Primates; family Cercopithecidae; genus Trachypithecus; species Trachypithecus francoisi. The sequence continues at coordinate 13,094,766 of NW_022681457.1, read as the reverse complement.
GAATGAGTACATTGGAGAGAAACCCTACAGAAGCAGTGTTAAGGAAGCGTTGTTTGTGAAGAGGTGTAGGTTCCATGTGTCAGAGGAGTCATCTGTCTTCAGTCAGAGTGGGAAAGACTTTTTGCCCAGGTCAGGATTACTTCAGAAAGAGGCCACTCACACTGGGGAGAAGTCAAACAGAAAAACTGAGTGTGTGTCTCCCTTTCGTGGGGGAAAAACTCATTACAACTGTGGAGGATGCATGAAACATTTTAGCACCAAACATATACTCAGTGAGCACCAGAGACTGCTCCCTAGAGACGAATGTTATGTGTGGTGTGAATATGGGAAATCCTTTAGCAAATACAATAGCTTCAGTAATAACCAAGGAGTTCACGCTAGAGAAAAACCTTATACATGTGGGATATGTGGGAAATTATTTAATAGTAAGTCCCACCTCCTTGTTCACCAGAGAATTCACACTGGAGAGAAGCCGTATGAATGTGAGGTTTGTCGGAAATTTTTTAGGCACAAGTACCACCTCATTGCACACCAGAGAGTTCACACTGGAGAAAGGCCATATGAATGCAGTGATTGTGGGAAGTCATTTACCCACAGCTCTACATTCCGTGTTCATAAGAGAGTTCACACTGGTCAGAAGCCTTATGAGTGCAGTGAATGTGGGAAATCTTTTGCTGAAAGCTCCAGTCTCACTAAACACAGGCGAGTTCACACTGGAGAAAAGCCTTACGGGTGTAGTGAATGTGAAAAAAAATTTAGGCAAATCTCTTCACTTCGTCATCATCAGAGAGTTCACAAAAGAAAGGCTTTATGAGTGCAGTGAGTCCAGTCTCAGTAAATACAGGATAGTACACACCTGAGTAAGATCTTGTGATTGCAGCAAATGTGGAAAATGTTTACCCGAAGGTCTGCTCTCCTTGGACATTGGAGAGTTCACACTAGAGAAGAGTCCTTATAAGTAAAATAAATTCGGGCAGTTTTGTAGCCACACCTCTGTATTCCTTCAGGATTATAGTTAACACTGAATGAAGGCCTTACTAGTGTGACAAATATAGGATATTTATCCAGAAGTCTGGCTTCATAACTCACAGGAGAGCTGTCGTGGGAAGATTGCTTGAACCTGGGAGGCAGAGGTTGCAGTGAGCCGAGATTGCAACACTGCAGTCCAGCCTGGGTGACAGAGACCCTGTCTGTGTCTAAAATAAAGATATAAATGATGTCCAATAAAGTATGCATATTTGAGCTGTAGGATAAGTCTTGAATTTTCTTTCTTTCTTTTTTTTTTTTTTGGAGACAGAGTCTCACTCTGTCGGCCAGGCTGGAGTACAGTGGCGTGATTGCAGCTCACTGGAAGCTCCGCCTCCTGGGTTCACGCCATTCTGCGTCAGCCTCCCAAGTAGGTGGGACTACAGGCACCTGCCACCACGCCCGGCTAATTTTTTTTGTATTTTTAGTAGAGACGGGGTTTCACCCTGTTAGCCAGGATGTTCTCGATCTCCTGACCTTGTGATCTGCCTGCCTCGGCCTCCCAAAATTCCGCAATTACAGGCGTCAGCCACTGCTCCTGGCTTGAATTTTCTTATAATCCCATGAAATCATCATCAGAGTCACAATAATGAATTTAATCTATCACCTTCGTATTTACATGGAGGCTTTATAAAGTTTTTCTCTCTGCTGTCCAGACAACCATTGATTTATTCTGCTTTATAATAGAGTACTTTCCATTTTCTGGAATTTTCTGACTGATGTAATAAAGTGTTTCCTCTTATAATTCCTGGGTGCTGTCCTGCATCATGCTTATTTTGATATCAATGTAGACATATGATTTCATTTGTTTTTATTGCTGAGAAGTATAGTCTGCCGTGAAATGTTGTATATTCATGCATTTATTCAGCCATTTATGGATATTTGAGTTGCTGCTTGTTTTTTTTTTTTTTTTTTTTTTAAAGACTCTGTCAAACAGGTTGGAGTGCAGTGGCGTGATTTTGGCTGATTGCAACCTCCACCTCCCAGGTTCAAGCGATTCTCCCACCTCAACCTCCCATGTAGCTGGGATTACATGCGTGAGCCACCATGCCTGGCTGTTTTTTTGTATTTTTGGAAGAGATGGGGTTTCACCGTGTTAGCATGTTCGTCTCAAACTCCTGGCCTGAAGTGATCTGCCTGCCTTGGCCTCCCAAAGTGCTGGGATTACAGGCCTGAGCTGTGAGCCACCACACCTGTAAGGCTGGGCGTGGTGGCTCATACCTGTAATCCCAGCACTTTGGGAGGCCAAGGTGGGCGGATCATTTGAGGTCAGGAGTTTGAGACCAGGCGGGCCAACATGGTGAAACCCCATCTCTATAAAAATACAAAACTTAGCCAGGTGTGATGGCACATGCCTGTAATCCCAGCTACTCACTCATGAAGCTGAGGCAGGAGAATTACTTGAACCCAGGCAGCAGAGGTTGCAGTGAGCTGAGATCACACCACTGCACTCCAGTCTGGGCGATAGACTCTGTCTCAAAAAAAAAAAACAAAAAAAAACATTTATTCTGAGATAATCCCAGTTCCCAGTGTGAAACTATTTCTGCAGTCACTGGAAAATAATAACTACTTGCTTGTAAGTAGATGACATTTTGGAGCTCAGATGCCATGTTTATGCTATCATTCAGATGGCCTTTTTTACCTGTGCAGCAATTGTGAAAGTTGTAGCTGCTGATGTGTACCACAGTGGCATTGGTTAAGTTGCCCTTCCTTTGAGACAGATGTCAATGTGATAAAAGAAATTGAGGCCGGGCGCGGTGGCCCACGCCTGTAATCCCAGCACTTTTGGAGGCCCAGACAGGTGGATCACGAGGTCAGGAGATCAAGACCATCCTAGCTAACAAGGTGAAACCCCGTCTCTATGAAAAATACAGAAAATTAACCAGGGTGGTTGGGGGGAGCCTGTAATCCCAGCTACTTGGGAGGCTGAGGCAGGAGAATGGCATGAACCCGGAAGGCTGAGCTTGCAGTGAGCCCAGATCCTGCCACTGCACTCAAACCTGGAGGTCTCAGTGAAACTCAGTCAAAAAAAAAAAAAAGCTCTAAGTTGCCAGCCAATCGGGACAAAGACAGAATGTGAGGTCCGGTTGCAGCCGATGGAAACCGACACGGTGGTGAGGTGGAAGCCTCAGGTTACAAATGACCCTGTCTCCTTAGTTCCGCCTACTCTAGTGGCAAAACCGCTGGCGAGTGTACCCTTTCTGCAGGAAGTAAAAGTGGCCTTACTAAATAAATTGATGTTCGAGTGCTATTTCTTTAACGAACCGGAGAACAAGCATTTCAAGCAATTTGGTGGCAATCCGCACAGGGACACATTCTCCTCTGGGGCGGTCTCCAGTCCTCTCTCATGGGGTAGCGCGCTCCCCTACCTCATTGCAACGTCGTCAAGGGTAAGAAATTGAGACCCACCCGGTGTGACGAATATATCTGTACTCAGCAATGGGGAAAAAAAAAAAAAAAAAAACTGGCCAGCAACCCACCTTAAAGATTCTCACATAATGCAGCAACAACTCTGTGCACAGACCACGGAAGGAGAAGCTGCAGGAGCCGGTAAAGTATTTCCTTGGTGGTCAGGACTAAGGAAAAAGCCGGGATGGTAAAGCATTCCTTTGTTAGGACATACCAAGGAGAGAAAAACCGCAGTAAAGTATTCCTTAGGATGTCTTGGGAGGTCAGAAACAGGTGAGACCCCCCAGTGGGGGGCTGAACCTCACACAAACCTCCAGTAGTAGGAAAAAGATTCCCCTTTCCTTTTCAGAGGAAGAAACAATAGCTCCGCTCCTGCCGGTCCCTCTCCTAGGGGAGAGGAAAGCAGAGGAGAAAACAGCAGCATAGGTGGCTGGCAGACACAAAGGAAAGACCAGCAGAAAAAAAAAGAAACTAGGAGAGGAAGTCAGAGAGAAAGAAAACAAAAACAGCAAGCGCAGAGCCAAACAGCTAGGCAGGCATGCCAAAGATTAAGTCCCTCTGCCCAAAAAGAGGTTGGGGACCGGCTCCGGGTGGAGAGCATAGGAGGTGAAAAGACATAATTCTTGCGATTTGCGGCCGGCATATCTGTCAAGCCGCTAGGCCAGTGACTGCAGGGGGGCCCAGACTGCAGTCGCGCAAATCCCATTCAATCCAAGAAACTAAGTGTAAAAAGAAAAGGGCGGGGGGGTGGGGGGGAGTAAAAAGGGGAATCTGGGGGAAAAAAACAAAAAAATAGGGAAAACAGCAGCGCGGGGGCGGGGCCTGTGCGGTGGCCCAGCCCTGCTTGCAGCAGGAGCTGGAGAACTCAGGAGAAGAAAGGAAAACGGGATGAGAGAGAGCGGAAAATAGAGTGCAAATGAGAGAGAAATAGAAGGAAAGAGTAAGAGAGAAACTGGAAGAGACAGAAATCAAAAGAAGCCAAAGGAGGTGAAACTAGGAAAAAATAGTGTAAAAGGAAGGCAGAAAGTTAAGACATGTTGAAGATTGTGAAAGTCGTAAGAAAAGCTATAAAAGGGAATTTTGCAATAAACATTGTATAATTTAAAAGTAATTCGGCCTCCTGGATGTAAAATTATTATTAAACAGTTTATGAACAAGGTATGTAAGAAAAATAAAATAAACTTTTAATAAGATTACAAGGAGGCATAAGAATATGGATGTTTACCTACATTAAAGGTTAATTTTTTTTTTTTGTTTTAAAGGTTTAAGCAAGTTTTAAAATGTTAATTGTAGCCGGGCGCGGTGGCTCAAGCCTGTAATCCCAGCACTTTGGAAGGCTGAGACGGGCGGATCACGAGGTCAGGAGATCGAGACCATCCTGGCTAACACGGTGAAACCCCGTCTCTACTAAAAAAAAATACAAAAACTAGCCAGGCGAGGTGGCGGGCGCCTGTAGTCCCAGCTCCTCGGGAGGCTGAGGCAGGAGAATGGCGTGAACCCGGGAGGCGGAGCTTGCAGTGAGCTGAGATCCGGCCACTGCACCCCAGTCCGGGCGACAGAGCGAGACTCCGCCTCAAAAAAAAAAAAAAAAAGTTAATTGTAAAGGAAATTCTGTGTGTAAACATAGTGGCTAAAGTTAAAAGGGTATCATCCAGTTTTTCTGTGAACTGGACATTAAAATTAAAGCACGATAGATTTTTCTTTTTTTTTTTTGAGATGGAGTCTCGCTCTGTCGCCTAGGCTGGAGTGCAGTGGCCGGATCTCAGCTCACTGCAAGCTCCGCCTTCTGGGTTTACGCCATTCTCCTGCCTCAGCCTCCCAAGTAGCTGGGACTATAGGCGCCCACCACCTCGCCCGGCTAGTTTTTTTTTTTTTTGTATTTTTTAGTAGAGACGGGGTTTCACCGTGTTAGCCAGGATGGTCTCGATCTCCTGACCTCATGATCCGGCCGTCTTGGCCTCCCAAAGTGCTGGGATTACAGGCTTGAGCCACGGCGCCCGGCCGATAGATTTTTCTTAAAGCACTAACCTGCTCTTTAACAAAAATTACAAAAAGAGTCTGTAAAACTCTTACCTTATAGTCAGACATTAAAATTAGATAGTGTCTATAAGATTTTATTAAAATTAAGTTTAACATTAATAGCACATTAATATAAAGATAAAATTTAACTTATCTGATATAAAATCATACAAAACAACATTGTCAAATATACAATGGTATTTAGCTTTCTTAAGGCCCTAAGGTGGCCAGGTGAGTCACAAGGCCCCTCATCCCCAAGGCCACAGTGAGCAAGGTGATGAAGGCCACAAGAAGGCCAAGACATTAAGGGGCAGGGCCACAGCATCCCCTGGGTGGCGCTGAACAAGAATGGAGCAGGAGGAGTCACCATGTGGCCTAAAGCCCCAGAATATGCAGCAAAAATTATATACTTAATTTATCTTCCACTTTCCCTTGGAAACTAAAAGTCTTTTTTTTTTTTTTTTTTTTTTTTTTTTGAGACGGAATCTCGCTCTGTTGCCCAGGCTGGAGTGCAGTGGCCGGACCTCAGCTCACTGCAAGCTCCGCCTCCCGGGTTCACGCCATTCTCCTGCCTCAGCCTCCTGGGTAGCTGGGACTACAGGCGCCCGCCACCTCGCCCGGCTAGTTTTTTGTATTTTTTTAGTAGAGACGGGGTTTCACTGTGTTAGCCAGGATGGTCTCGATCTCCTGACCTTGTGATCCACCCGTCTCGGCCTCCCAAAGTGCTGGGATTACAGGCTTGAGCCACCGCGCCCGGCCTGAAACTAAAAGTCTTTTAGCACAGATACCACCCCTAGAATTTCCAGTACACCGGCAGCAGCCTGAAAACCACATTCTTATCAAAAGATATAAAAAGCTCAAGCCAGCCTGGGAAGAACCCTATTTTACGCCGTTAACCGCTGAGACTGCCCCGCACAGCCGAGAGAAAAAAAATGGACCCACCATACTCAAGTCAAGAAAACATCTTCCTCTCAGAATTATGGGTTACTGTACTAGGATCAAGCCCTACTAAGTTAAAGAAAGATTAATTTTCATACACCTTTTATATTGCTTCCTTTCCTTATTGTTACTAGCTCCTTTTTTATTAATGTAACTAAGTCTGACTCACCTCAGACTATTGCCTTTAACGCTTGCTCTGTCATACCTTGTGGAAATGTAAAAGATCAACAACAGCTAGCCTTTTCACACAAATATTTATGTCGCAGCCCTCTAATTGACACAGTTATCCCTAGCACTCATTGTTGTAATGACCTGCAGCCAAGACACCGATTTTCTGCTCCTACCGCCTGGCAACCTTGTAGTAAATAGGACTACATCCCTTAAACTACCCAAGAGCAAAATTAGACTTCCAGGAAAAGGTTTGTGCAGATCTAAAACCCCTCATCTATTTCACTAAAAGGACTACCCCTTCTGTCAGCCTTGTCGATATACCCCTGTCCTTCTCTTTATCACCACCTCCACCTTAACTAACTCTAGACCTGCCCTTAGTTGCTTCTATGGTATAAAAATTAACATAAATAGGCTGGGCGCGGTGGCTCATGCCTGTAATCCCAGCACTTTGGGAGGCAGAGGCAGGTGGATCACCTGAGGTCAGGAGTTTGAGACCAGCCTGGTCAAGATGGTGAAACCCCGTCTCTACTAAAAATAAAAAAATTAGCCAGGCGTGATGGTGGGCGCCTGTAATCCCAGCTACTTGAGAGGCTGAGGCAGGAGAATCGCTTGAACCTGGGAGGCAGAGGTTGCAGTGAGCTTACATCGTGCCACTGCACTCTAGCCTGGGTGACAGAGCAAGACTCCGTCTCGAAAAAGAAAAATTAAATAAAAAAGACCTCCCAGTTATTTTAAAAGTACACATTATTCCCCCATCTTTCTCCCCCTTCTTCAGTAGCCTCGGATCTAGATCCCACACCAGTTGCTCCTACATCTAGTAAAACTAAGGTGTCTATTGTAAAACTAAGAGATTTAGGACAGGCCTTCACTGTCAAGACAATGCAAATGCCTGGCTGAAATGGATTAAATAATCCATTCACACTTTAAATAAAAACGATTATTACACTTGTGTGCACAGTAGGCCAGAGGCCCAGATTATCCCCTTGCCACTCAGATGGTCTCCTTGTCGACCAGATGTGGACTGTATGGTGGCTCTTTTTCAAAATTCCACTGTTTGGGATAATCCAACATACTGAGCTCTCTCTGCTATTTCCTGAAATTTAACACCCTGAGGGTCAGTCCCCAGGGGCAATCCAGCTTCCACCTCTGAATGTCAAGTTTACTTCGTGCCTCTCACGGCAGGAGGAACATTTAGTGTTCCTTGGAAGCATGCAAAGGATGCAAAGGGCTGAAGCCTTTCCCAGAGCTTGCCCATCAGTCCATGCTTTGCTATCCCCAAACAAATGCACAGTGGTACTGTGGAAGACCTTTACTGGACACTCTGCCAAATAACTGGAGCATTACGTGTGCTCTAATCCAATTGGGTATCCCCTTTGCCCTGGCATTTCATCAATCTACAAAGGTAAAAACAAAACACCGCAGGCCAAGAAAAACTCCTTATGAGTCCTTTAATTCTCAGGTTTACATAAATGCTATTAAGGACCTGTGAGAAGTGCCAGATAAGTTTAAAGCACAAAATCAAATAGCTGCAGAATTTAAATCCACATTATTCTCGTAACTATAAAAAATGTAGACTAAATAAGCTATATCTATTACAATCAGCAACAATTCATAAATTACACTGAGGATGCCATCAAAGAGATAGCTAAGCAATTAGGATATACTAGCCAGATGGCCTAGAAAAATAAAATAGCTTTAAATATAATATTAGCAGAAAAAGATGTTTGTGTCATAATTAAAACTCAGTATTAGAACCTCTGCAGAAAGAAATGATTCCTCAGCAGTGTCATGAAAGCAAACCAATTAATGTTGATGAAGCTACAAAATTAATGGCTCAGTTGTAACAGCGGTAATGTGTCTAATTCCCCACAAAGATCAATAAATTAAATGTTTTATACAAAACTCAGTATCGTACCTTTGTTCCTAATAATACTGCCCATGATAGAACTATAACAAAAGCACTACAAAGGTTAACAGCCTTATCCAATAAACTTTCCAAACATTGTAAAACAAATAACCCCTTATCTAAAATAATAAAACATTAGTTCAGTGAATAAAAAGAAATTTTAGCCGGGCGCGGTGGCTCAAGCCTGTAATCCCAGCACTTTGGGAGGCCGAGACGGGCGGATCACAAGCTCAGGAGATCGAGACCACCCTGGCTAATACGGTGAAACCCCGTCTCTACTAAAGAATACAAAAAACTAGCCGGGCGACGAGGCGGACGCCTGTAGTCCCAGCTACTCGGGAGGCTGAGGCAGGAGAATGGCGTGAACCCGGGAGGCGGAGCTTGCAGTGAGCTGAGATCCGGCCACTGCACTCCAGCCTGGGCGACAGAGCCAGACTCCGTCTCAAAAAAAAAAAAAAGAAAGAAAGAAATTTTAACTTCAATTCTCACCTTGTTCACTCTGTTGTTAGTATACTTATTCTTGTAGGCTGCTGTATTATTCCCTACCTTCAAAGTTTTATACAAAAACTTGTCTCTGCCACTCTTACAGAGTTAACTCCGAACTCTCCTCCACCCTGTTCAAAAAAAAGATTACTTCTCTTACAAGGACAAACAGAGCAATTAAGTCAAAACATTAAACAAGTTTGAAGAATTATGAAATAAAAAGAGGGGGAATATTGTAAAAAGTAAAGCAGAGATTCCTCTTAAAAGACTTTCCTTTCCATCTAATTAAGAATAAATAGTAACTTCTCTTAAAACAAAATTTATTGAAAGACCTGTGCTAGCATTCTTAAATATCTGTAGCCGTAATAAAGATGTCAATGTACTTATTGTTCTTAGCTCCCACAATTTAGCCTAAATATTTGCCCTGACATGCTTATACTGGTCCAAGCAAGCATTAGGTCATAGCGTGTTCCTCTTCCTTATTTAAAAGTGTTTTTACTTTTCTTAGCATTCCACAAGTTACTTCCTCCTTTCTTTGTTCTCCTCTACCTTTGCCTCTTTTAAAAGGTTCTAAGTTGCTAGCCAATGGGGAAAATACAGAGTGTGAGGTCCCGTTCCAGCCAACGGAAACCGGACACAGCAGTAGGGTGGACTCGTCAGGTTACAAATGACCCTGTCTCCTTTGTTCAGTGTACTCCTGTGGCAAAACTGCTGGCGAGTGTACCCTTTCTGCAGGAAGTAAAAATGGCCTTACGAAATAAATTAAATTTATGTTCAAATGCTATTTCTTTTTTTTTTGGCCCAGAGGGACACTCCCTCTCAAAGTGCAGCGGTGCGATCTCCGTTCACTGCAAGCTCCGCCTCCCAGGATCATGCCATTCTCCTGCCTCAGCCTCCTGAGTAGCTGGGACTACAGGTGCCCGCGACCACGCCTGGCTAATTTTTTGTATTTTTAGTAGAGATGGCGTTTCACCATGTTAGCCAGGATGGAGACTCGATTTCCTGACCTCGTGATCCGCCCGTCTCGGCCTCCCGAAGTGCTGGGATTACAGGCGTGAGCCACCGTGCCCGGCCTCAAGTGCTACTTCTTTATGGCACCGGAGAACAAGCATTTCAAACAGTGACGTAGATCAGCAGGACTTGTTTCATGACCCTGCTCATGATGAAACAGGATCTGGTCAAAACAGGATACAATAAAGAAACCAGCTGAGGGCCGGGCGTGGTGGCTCAAGCCTGTAATCCCAGCACTTTGGGAGGCCGAGACGGGCGGATCACGAGGTCAGGAGATCGAGACCATCCTGGCTAACATGGTGAAACCCCGTCTCTACTAAAAATACAAAAAAAAACTAGCCGGGCGAGGTGGCGGGCGCCTGTAGTCCCAGCTACTCGGGAGGCTGAGGCAGGAGAATGGCGTGAATCCGGGAGGCGGAGCTTGCAGTGAGCCGAGATTGCGCCACTGCACTCCAGTCTGGGCGACAGACCGAGACTCTGCCTCAAAAAAAAAAAAAAAAAAAAAAAAAAGAAACCAGCTGAAAGCAGTAAAACTAAGATGGCAATGAACATGAACTCTAGTTACCCTCATTGCTTATTATGTGCTCATTCTAATGAATTAGCATGCTAAAAGACACTCCGATCAGCACCTTGGAAGTTTACAAATGCTATGACAATGCCCAGAAGCTACCTCATGTAATTTAAAAGAGAAGGAATCCCTGGTTCTGGGAACTCCCCACCCTTTTCTAGAAAATTCATGAATAACCCACCTCTTATTTAGCACATAATTAAGGAGTAGCTGGCCGGGCACAGTGGCTCAAGCCTGTAATCCCAGCACTTAGGGAGGCCGAGACGGGCGGATCACGAGGTCAGGAGATCGAGACCATCCTGGCTAACATGGTGAAACCCCGTCTCTACTAAAAAATACAAAAAGAAACTAGCCGGGCGAGGTGGCGGGCGCCTGTAGTCCTGGCTACTCGGGAGGCTGAGGCAGGAGAATGGCAGGAACCCAGGAGGCGGAGCTTGCAGTGAGCTGAGATCCGGCCACTGCACTCCAGCCTGGGCGACAGAGCAAGACTCAGTCTCAAAAAAAAAAAAAAAAAAAAAAAAATTAAGGAGTAGCTATAAATACAGGTAGCCAACAATCCCCGGGTGCTACTTTGCCTGTGGAGTAGCCCTGCTCTGACTGTGGAGCAGCCATTTTCCTGTACTCTGTTGCTCTCATAAACTTGCTTTGCCTTCACTTTACACCGTTGGTTTGCTCTTGAATCATTTCCTTTATGAAGCCAAGAACCCTCCTGCATTGAGCCCCAATTCTGGGGTTTGCTAGCATCAGTAGAGCAATTTTCTGTGGGAACCAGTGGCCAACTGCCAGCTTCACTACCTGCTTCAGGGTGTACCAACATCTATTTCCCTGTCATTACATGTTTATTGTTTATTTTTTATTTATTTTATTTTTTTGAGAATGATTCTAGCTCTGCTGCCCAGGCTGGAGTACAGTGGCGAGACCTCAGTTCATTGCAACCTCCACCTCCCGCGTTCAAGCAATTCTCTGGCCTCAGCCTCCCAAGTAGCTCGGACTACAGGAGCCTACCACCATGCCCGGCTAATTTTTGTATTTTTAGTAGAGATGTGGTTTCACCACATTGGTCAGACTGGTCTCGAACTCCTGACCTCGTGATCTGCCCACCTCGGCCTCCCGAAGTGTTGGGATTACAGGCAAGAGCCACTGTGCCCAGCATTTTTTTTTTTTATTTCATTATTGCTTTTTGAGACAGTCTCGCTCTTGTTGCCCAGGTTGGAGGACAATGGCACGATCTCAGCTCACCGCAGGCTCCACCTCCAGTGTTCAGGCAATTCTCCTGCCTCAGCCTCCCGAGTAGCTGGGATTACAGGCATGCACCACCACGCCTGGCTAATTTTGTATTTTCAGTAGAGACGCGGTTTCTCCATGTAGCCAGGCTTGTTTCAAACTCCCAACTGACCTCAGGTGATCCGCCTGCCTTGTCCTCTCGAAGTGCTGGGATTACAGGAGTGAGCCACTGCTCCCAGCCTTTTTTATTTTTATTTTTTGTGGGTATATAGTAGTGTATATATTTGTAGATTACATATTTTGATGTAACCATGTCATATGTAATAATCACACCAAGGTTAATGGTGCCTCCATCACTTCAAGCATTTATCCTTTGTATTATAAACAATCCAATTACACTTTTTTAGTTATTTTCAAATGTATGATTAAATTATTTTAACTATAGCCACCCTGTTATGGTAGCAAATACTAGGTCTTACTCATTTTTTCTGTTTTCTGTACCCATCCTGTCATTATGTCTTATGGAGAATTTTCTTTTGTTCCCAACCAAACAATGAAACTCACAAAACTGACTGTAATAATTTTGGTAACATGAATTCAAAGAGCAATCAATACCTAATGTTCTCAGCTCTGAGTGCACACATTGTAAATCTGAATGATGCCAATGATATGGCCACTTAGATAAGTAAAGTTTAGGAGCATCTCAAGTAGTATTTTTATTCTCTGGGGGCAGGATGAGCTTTCTAGAGTTTGATGTGATACCTATTTGATGCTTTTACAAAGAATCAATAGCCTTCCTCCCTTGAGGTGTGAATAGGGCTTTCCAGCAGCCCTCAGAGTGTCACGTGGTCTGCATTCTACTTGCTCTTGGAGGATCCCACCATTGTTGCCTGAGAGCTCTGGGAAGTACTTTACCCAGAAGGTGCTGGTTGCAAGGCCCAGGAGGAGGGATTTCTGGGCATGCTTGTCACGTCAGGGAGTACTGGGTTGGGCCAGAGAAGGCACAAGAGGAGGAGTCATCTCTGCTCCCAAGTGGCAGGTCTGAGGCTCACAGGCACTGCCTGGGGTGATGCCTGCTCCACCCACAGTTGATGGCAGCAGCCACACTGAGGGACCTAGCTCAGGTAAATGCTGTGTATTACAGGCTTCACCCCAGGTAGAATAATACAGATGGAGGGACCAACAGGTGCAAAGGCTTAGAGGGGCATCTGAGCCATGAACGTTTCAGAACCTGTTAACCACGTTGTGTCATGATCACCTAAGTTCAGAAGCTTAAGACTAGCCTGGGCAACATAGTGAGACCTCATCTCTTAAAAAAAAAAAAAAAAAAAGCCCTAGTAAAAACTGAACATGAGCCATAGTCACACCTGTATTGGTTGTCTTAGGGGTTGTGCCTTCAATCTGAGTGTCCTGGGATGTATGGAGGGTTGTGAACAGAAGAGGGTCCTGTCCTTGGTAGGACTTTAACAGTTTCCAAAAGCCTCTCAGAGAACAGACTGGAATGAGGATGATGAGGACAATGAGGCACTGAGAAGTGCAGTCTTCATTCAGGGTCACAGGTGGTAAGAAGGAGCACTGGGAGTTGAAATCGGTTAATCAGTTAGCCCCAGGGACCCTGGCTTTATGGTTGTGTAGGGATCAGCGGAGGTTGGATCAGCTGGAGCTGGTCACAGTTGCCTTCTTATTTTCATGGGATCTGCAGACTGAAAATGCTTCTGGTGCCAACACAGGGAAAGAGAATGTGTCCCAGTCTCTCCCTGAACCTGACACTACCTGTGTGTCGTCTGAGATTATGGTGTCTTGGGTGTTCACTTGACGTTTTCCCAGTTCTTGGGAGCGGGGAACCTGTGGATACACCAAGCTCAGAGTCCTGAGTGCCAGCCAAGGACTAATGGAAGTGTTCTTATTTCTGGCAACCAATGGAAACAGGTGTAGAAAGCTATTTTAGGAACCAGTTTGTGCAAATGCTTTGAGGTGTGGCAGAGTTTGGACCTATGTACAGCAGGCATCCATTCTTTCTCATAGCAACAAAAAGCCAGGGGTCAAGATTCAGGCCTGTAATGTGGTTGCCTGAAAAGCTGAGCATCTGTTTTGGAGGTGCTGGGATGCTTGGACAGGGAAAGAGGTGGTCTAACCCAGATCTTCATTGGATCTATCTGGTTGCACACTGGAGAACAGACTCCTGGGTTAATGAGAAGGCAGTGAGCATGGGGGGAAGTATACCGGCATAATTCAGATGAGTTGATGGACCAGGTGAGTGCTGTGCAGATGGGAGAAAAGGAGGCATTCTACATGTATTTTTAATAAAGGAACACATAGATCTTTGCATGTTGTAGGTGAGGGAGAGAGAGAGGGGTCAATGATGACCCCAGGTTTTTTTTTTTTTTCCTTGAGATGGAGTTTTGCTCTTGTTGCACAGGCTGGAGTGCAGTGGCGTCATCTCAGCTCACTGCAAATTCTGTCTCCCAGGTTCAAGCGATTCTCCTGCCTCAGCCTCCTGACTAGCTGGGATTACAGGCGCCTGCCACCATGCCTGGCTAATTTTTGTATTTTTAGTAGAGATGGGGTTTCACCATGTTGGTCAGGCTGGTCTTGAACTCGTGATCTCAGGTGATCCACCCACTTCGGCCTGCTGAAGTGCTAGGATTACAGGCATGAGTCACCGGCGCAACTGTATTTTATTTCTTAATGAAACGTGAAATAGGCAAAATACATTTGCAAAGAAGAAAATGAGTTGCCAGACATAGTGCTTTGAGAGGGTGAGGTGAGAGGATTGCTTGAGTCTAGGAATTTAAGGCCAACCTGAGCAACGTAATGAGACCCTGTCTCTACAAAAAAATTTTCAAAATTCAGTGGGTGTGCTGGCATGTGCCTGTAGTCCCAGTTATTCAGGAGGCTGGAGTGTGAGGACGCTTGAACCCAGGAGATTGAGGTTGCAGTAAGTTATGATGAAGCTACTTGCCCTCCTGGCTGGGTGACAGAGCAAGACCTTTTCTCTAACAATAAATAAGAATTTAAAAAGCAAGCAAAATATATAAATAGACATTTTACTAAAGAAGGCACATCCACTTATAAAAAGGGGTAAAAAGACTATCCATATTTTAAAAGACTATCCATATTCTGCTGGGCACGGTGGCTCACACCTGTAATCCCAGCACACTGGGAGGCTGAGGCGGGCAGATCACAATGTCAGGAGACTGAGACAATCCTTGCTAACACAGTGAGAAGGACATCATCTCTATCAAAAATACAAAAAATTGGCCAGGTGTGACGGCTCACGCCTGTAATCCCAGCACTTTGGGAGGCTGCGGTGGGCGGATCATGCGATCAAGAGAGCAAAACCATCCTGGCTAACATGGTGAAACCCTGTCTCTACTAAAAGTACAAAAAAATTAGCCAGGCATAGTGGCATGCGTCTGTACTCCCAGCTACTCAGAAGGCTGAGACAGAAGAATTGCTTGAACTCAGGAGGCGGACGTTGCAGTCAGCCAAGATCACGCCACTACACTCTAGCCTAGGCAACAGAGAGAGGCTTTCTCTCAATTAAAAAAAAAAACGGGAGGCTGAGGCAGGAGAATGGTGTGAACCCAGGAGGCGGAGCTTGCAGTGAGCTGAGATCTGGCCAGTGCACTCCAGCTTGGGTGACAGAGCGAGACTCCGTCTCAAAAAAAAAAAAAAAATTATCCATATTCTCTATTGATAAAAACATGGAAGTGGAATTCACAGACACAGGTGACAGTAACACTAAAGGAAACAATCATATTACTTTTACAGTACACTTTGGTGTTGCTTAAAAAACTATACATTTGCTGGGTGCAGTGGCTCATGCTTGTAATGCCAGCACTTTGGGAGGCCAAGGCGGGTGGATCACGAGGTCAGGAGTTCAAGACCAGCCTGGCCAAGATGGTGAAACCTGTCTCTACCACAAATACAAAAAAATTAGCTGGGGATGGTGGCAGTGAGCCAAGAACGCATCACTGCACTCCAGCCTAGGTGACAGAGCGAGACTCCATCTCGAAAAAAAAAAAAAAACAGGCCGGGCGCCGTGGCTCAAGCCTGTAATCCCAGCACTTTGGGAGACTGAGACGGGTGGATCACGAGGTCAGGAGATCGAGACCATCCTGGCTAACACGGTGAAACCCCGTCTCTACTAAAAAATACAAAAAAAACTAGGCGGGCGAGGTGGTGGTCACCTGTAGTCCCAGCTACTCCGGAGGCTGAGGCTGGAGAATGGCGTAAACCCGGGAGGCGGAGCTTGCAGTGAGCTGAGGTCCGGCCACTGCACTCCAGCCTGGGCGACAGAGCCAGACTCCCTCTCAAAAACAAAAACAAAAACAAACAAACAAAAAGCTATACATTTACCTATTCTGATTCAGTTATTGAACCCCCAGATAGTAACATATACAAAAATAAACATATTTACATAAAGAACTGTACTAAAGTGTCTGTAGTTTTATTTATGGAAGCAAAAAATGAGAAACAGATTAATGATGTATGCACTTATGAATGAACATACAGTGATATTTTATAGCATGTCCTCTCAGCAATGTAAAAAGGAGTGAACTACTCAAGTATCATCACTGACAAGTCTCAAAATAAATATGCTGTACGAAAGCATTCAGGGATAAAGATTAAGCACTTCCCAACATCAAATCACGTATAAAAATGTAGAAAATGTAAAACAATCTAGTATAAACCAAAGTTATCAACGGTCATCTGGAAGGCAGAGGTAAAGACGTTACCAGGCTCCACAAATAAAATCTTTAGGTTATTATTCCCTCTGGCACTGAACTCAGCCACCTAAGATTCAATTAAGAAGGTCCTGAGAATTTCTACATGTATTCATCCTTCACAGCCATGTCTGGATCATACTGGAAGCCCTTTTAAAATGCAATAGTTCCAAAAAAATTATGATTTCCACTATAACCTCACAACCTGTAAAGGTACCCTCAACAGCAGTGAAACACAATGCACCATCCCTTGTGAAGAAGAGAGCAATTTCATGTTGCTCTCAGAAGCACCTGAGATTGTGATGAAAACCACCCCCCTTTCAGGTTGACCTAGTAACCCAAAAATAACGGTATTTTTGAGACAGTTTCACTCTTGTTGCTCATCCTGGTGTGGAGTGGCGTGACCTGAGCTCACTGCAACCTTCACCTTCCAGGTTAAAGCGATTCTTGGCCGGGCGCGGTGGCTCAAGCCTGTAATCCCAGCACTTTGGGAGGCCGAGACGGGCGGAACACGAGGTCAGGAGATCGAGACCATCCTGGCTAATACGGTGAAACCCTGTCTCTACTTAAAAATACAAAAAACTAGCCGGGTGACGAGGCGGGCGCCTGTAGTCCCAGCTACTCGGGAGGCTGAGGCAGGAGAATGGCATAAACCCGGGAGGCGGAGCTTGCAGTGAGCTGAGATCCGGCCACTGTACTCCAGCCTGGGTGGCAGAGCAAGACTCCGTCTCCAAAAAAAAAAAAAAAAAAAAAAAAAAAAAGCGATTCTTGTGCCTCAGCCTCCCAAGTAGCTGGAATTATAGGCGAACGTCACGATGCCTGGCAAGAAGAGCAAAAAGACTGGGCAAGATAATTTCCAAAACTGCTTCACTCATAAGGCTTTATTTCAGTATGAACTCTCTGATGTCAAAGGAGTGAAGAACTGTGGTGAAATGATTTTCCACAGTCACTGCATTCATATGGCCTTTCTCCAGAGTGAACTCTTAAGTGTTTAATAAGGCTGAAGTTTTCAGCAAACGATCTCCTGCAGTCACTGCAGTCATAAGGCCTTTCTCCAGTGTGAACTTAATTAGACTAGAGGTACAAGCAAAGGATTTCCCACATTCATTGCATTCGTAAGGCTTTGCTCCAGAATGAACTTTCCTGTGATCAGTGAAACTACAGTTTCCAGCAAAGGATTTCCCACATTCAGTACACTCATAAGGCCTTTCTCCGGTATGAACTCTCCTGTGTTTAACAAGACTAGAAGTTTGAGAAAAGCATTTCCCATACATACTACACCTATAAGGCCTTTCTCTAGTGTGACCTGTCTGATGTTGCAAGAGTAAAGAGCTTTGGCAACATGTTTTTCCACACTTGCTGCACACATAAGGTGTGTCCAGTATGAAATCTGATGATCACGAAGTGCAGAGTTTTGACGAAATAATTTCCCACACTCACTGCACTCATAAGGCCTTTCTCCAGTATGAAGTCTCCTGTGTTTAATGAGACTAGAGGTATAAGCAAAGGATTTCCCACACTCAATACATTCATAAGGCCTTTGTCCAGTGTGAATTCTCAGATGAATGAGGGTAGATCTTCAGCTAAAGGATTTCCCACACTGCCCACACTCATCCCTTTCTCCAGTATGAACTCGCTGATGGTG
Organism: Trachypithecus francoisi; assembly: GCF_009764315.1. NCBI lineage: Eukaryota > Metazoa > Chordata > Mammalia > Primates > Cercopithecidae > Trachypithecus > Trachypithecus francoisi. The sequence continues at coordinate 13,076,635 of NW_022681457.1, read as the reverse complement.
AATGAGGTTGGACCTTAAGCTAAAGGATTTTCCACATTCACTACATTCGTAAGGCCTTTCTCTAGTGTGAACTCTCTGATGCTACAAGAGTGAAGAGCTTCAGCGAAATGATATTCTGCACTCACCACATTCATAAGGCCTTTCTCCTGTGTGAACTCTCAAGTGTTTAAGACTGGAGTTTTCAGCAAAGGATCTCCCACATTCACTGCACTCATAAGGTCTCTCTCCCGGGTGAACGCTCTTGTGTTTAATGAGACCAGGTGTATAAGCAAAGGACTTCGTGCATTCATTGCATTCATAATGCTTTGCTCCAGAGTGAACTTTCCTGTGGTTAATGAGACTGGACTTTTCAGCAAAGGCTTTCCCACATTCAATACACTCATAAGGCCTTTCTCTAGTGTGAAGTGTCTGATGCTGCAATTGTGAAGAGCTTTGGTGAAATGATTTTCCACACTCACTGCACACATAGGTTTTTTTGTCCAATATGAAATCTCTCATGAATATGGAGTGAAGGGTTTCGGTGAAATAATTTCCCATATTTGCTGCACTCATAAGGTCTTTCTTTGGTACCAATATGCTTGTGTTTGTGATCTCTTCTGGTTCAGTGAGGCAGGAATTGTTCTTAAATAATTTCCTGGCTGGGTGCAGTGGCTCACGCCCATAATCCCAACACTTTGGGATGCCAAGGTGGGTGGATCATGAGGTCAGGAGTTCAAGACCAGCCTAGTCAACATGGTGAGACATCCATCTCTACTAGAAATACAAAAATTAGCCAGGTGTGGTGGCAGGCGCCTGTAATCCCTGCTACTTGGGAGGCTGAGGCAGAGAACCGATTGAACCCAGGAGGTGGAGGTTGCAGTGAGCCGAGATTACACCACTGCACTCCAGCATAGGCGACAGAGCAAGACTCCATCTCAAAAAAAAAAAAAAAATCCTATATTCATAAGCCTTTCTCTAGTGTGAAGTGTCTGATGCTGCAATTGTGAAGAGCTTTGGTGAAATGATTTTCCACACTCACTGCACACATAGGTTTTTTTGTCCAATATGAAATCTCTCATGAATATGGAGTGAAGGGTTTCGGTGAAATAATTTCCCATATTTGCTGCACTCATAAGGTCTTTCTTTGGTACCAATATGCTTGTGTTTGTGATCTCTTCTGGGTTCAGTGAGGCAGGAATTGTTCTTAAATAATTTCCTGGCTGGGTGCAGTGGCTCACGCCCATAATCCCAACACTTTGGGATGCCAAGGTGGGTGGATCATGAGGTCAGGAGTTCAAGACCAGCCTAGTCAACATGGTGAGACATCCATCTCTACTAGAAATACAAAATTAGCCAGGTGTGGTGGCAGGCGCCTGTAATCCCTGCTACTTGGGAGGCTGAGGCAGAGAACCGATTGAACCCAGGAGGTGGAGGTTGCAGTGAGCCGAGATTACACCACTGCACTCCAGCATAGGCGACAGAGCAAGACTCCATCTCAAAAAAAAAAAAAAAAATCCTATATTCATAAGGCCTTTCTCCACTGTGAACTCTCTGGTCTTTGTATACATGTATACAAGTGCTCTGCTTAGAAGGTGCTGCCTCATCTTCCTCTTCATGCTAACAACCTAAAAGCAAAGAAATGCTGGTGAGGTACATGGTGACTTTGTTGAGTATGTAGCCTACCCACAGGGTATCTGACAAACTAAAAAACTAGTCTATGGAATTATTTGCATGCATAGGGAGTTGGGTTCAGGTTGAGGTTGCGGCTGCTTAGCATTATCATAGATGTAGGAGGCCTCATGATTATCATCGACGTAAACGAAGCAACAGAGTAAAGAGGGTCTATAAATCCTTCTTTTGCAAACATCTGTGGAACCTTATTTGCTGATGACATGGGAGTGCTATTTAGAAGAATGTGTCCAAGCCCCCACAAGATATCTACAGCACAACATCCTTTGGTCAGGGACTGTTAAAAATGGGTATATAGCCAGGCACAGTGGCTCACGCCTGTAATCCCAGCACTTTGGGAGGCCGAGGCGGGTGGATCACGAGGTCAGGAGATCGAGACCATCCTGGCTAACATGGTGAAACCCCGTCTCTACTAAAAATACAAAAAAAAAATTAGCCAGGCGTGGTGGCGGGCATCTGTAATCCCAGCTACTCTGGAGGCTGAGACACGAGAATCACTTGAACCTGGGAGGTGGAGGTTGTAGTCAGCAAAGATCACACCATTGCACTCCAGCCTGGGTAACAAGAGTGAAACTCGGTCTCAAAAAAAAAACAGAAAAAAGAAAAGAAAATTTCACTCTCCACAGAAGTTACAGGAAGATATGTATCAGCGAGTGTGAGTGGTCATAACATGGTTAATTTGAATAAGTCATTTTATGACTTCTAGATGACACCCCACACACCTGTATTGATTCAGAATCACTGGACATCTTTCCAGCAAGAAGGGAATAAAATACTAGTAACTGTGAAAATAAAATGTACCTACAAAACATGTTGTCATTAAGCAACATTTAGAGATTGTTTTACGTCCCTGATTATCTTGCTGTTGGTAATTTATGATCTTTTTATTCATGTAACTTAAGTATTTTTTCATTCACTAAATGGGACAGGAAGTTTTAACTCTTGTATTCAACATGTTAATGAAATAGTCCTGCAGCTCGCATTTGTAAATTATGTTCTCAAAAGGATAAAAATGCATATCCAAAAAATGTTATAAGGACACTAAACGTCTACTCAAAAACTGTGGGTAAATGTCTTTTTGTTCTTCACTTTCTGAGTAAAGGTCTTTTTTTTTTGAGAGTCTCACTCTGTCGCCCAGGCTAGAGTGCAGTGGTGCGATCTCAGCTCACAGCAAACTCCGCCTCCCAGGTTCAGGCCATTCTCCTGCCTCAGCCTCCCAAGTAGCTGGCACTACAGGCACCCACCACCACGCCCGGCTAATTTTTTTGTTTGTATTTTTAGTAGAGATGGGGTTTCACCATGTTAGCCAGGATGGTCTCGCTCTCCTGATCTTGTGATCCACCCGTCTCGGTCTCCCAAAGTGCTTGGATTACAGGCGTGAGCCACCGCACCTGGCCGAGTAAAGCTCTTATAATTAATGTTGTGAGAATGTTTTGGTTATCAATGAGAATACTTTAAAGAGAGTATGAGAGACAATATGGAGAAGAGATCCTAGGCAGCCCTAAGGGAATTACACAAGGTGGTACCATGCCTCTGAGTCCCTCCGACTATGTTCTATCTCTTCATCTGTATTGTGTTCCAATCCCATAAAGCAGCCTCATTTTTCTATTTAACACTTCTTTTTTTTTTTTTTTAATAATTTAATGTGGTATAAGTGTGATTTGGTTACATGCACAGATTGTGCAGAAGCTAAATCAGGGCTTTAGGGTATCCATCACTCAAATAGTATCCATTGCACTCATTAAGTAATTTCTCATCATCCACCCTCCATCACGTCTAAATTGTCTAAGATATTACAATTTCTTCTAAGATTCTGACACTTATCTGGGAATAGTAATTGCTTATTAAATCAATATTTGCCATGGTGGTTGCAATGTTGACATTCCTGCAGGTGTGGAACAAGACTATCTGATTCTTGATAAATTATCTTGTATTCCATGATCCAACTCCCTTGCTAGGAAGTGATTATCATTTCACCTGTAGGTGCAGTGATAGCATCTGCATGAAGGCTGGAGATTATTACCTCTGAAACACAGCTGAGGACTGAGATAATTACAAAGTAATTAATATGGATTCAGAGAGTTATCCATTGACAATGACATAAGTAGCTAGTAAAGTTTCTTTTTTTTTTTTTTTTTTTGAGACAGAGTCTTGCTCTGTCGCCCAGGCTGGAGTGCAGTGGCCGGATCTCAGCTCACTGCAAGCTCTGCCTCCCGGGTTTATGCCATTCTCCTGCCTCAGCCTCCTGAGTAGCTGGGACTACAGGCGCCCACCACCTCGCCCGGCTAGTAGCTAGTACAGTTTCTGTGATGGCCAAGAACACATTAAGTCTCAATGCATAGTAAGTAGAGAACAGTAAGCTTTAAGTTCTGAGATAATTAAGTGAAACTCACGGCTATCATGAAAACTTGGTTAACACAAAATTCTAATTTCAACAAAGTGCATATCCTTTCCATTTATGAGAACTCTGAGGAATAGCAAACTTGGAGAGAAAGAAATAGTATGGCAGGAGTAGAAAGATGTGGAATAATAGAAGGCAAGCCATAGCATATTTGTCAAAAAAAAAAAAAAACTTTTCCTCTGTTGTCTGTCACACAACAATGATCAATATGGAATAATTCTGTGACCAGATATGCGGGGTGTTCTCCACACACACCAAGCAATCCTCCAGTGGACACAAGCTGGGGGTCCTCCAGTTCAACTCAGTCATTATCTACCTGTAGATAGCATCACATCCCCCAGTTTGAGGACTCAGTCACCAAGACTGATGCTCCCATTTCTGATGCCAATCAAAGCCCCAGAGCCTCTGCTTTTGACTGATGAACTATAAACCAGGAATCCCATGGACCCCCCACCCCATGACCAGATTTGATTAATTTGATAGAGCGGCACATAAAACTCAGGGAAAATAATTTACTGGTTAATTATAAATAGTACAAAAGGTGCAGATAGAGATGCATAGGGTAAACTATGAGAAAAGCGCTTGGAGCTTCCATGCCCTCTTGCAAAGACTGAAGGCGTCTTAAGCAACAGGGCCTTTATTATAACACAAATCAGGGCAATAGGCGGCAGGCTGTCTGAGATTCAAGACTGGCAGGCTGGAAAATTCCATCTTAAGAATTCCATGAGATCCAAAAGATCCCTGAAAAAGGCAGTCTATCTTTTCAAGTTATCAGAAGAGTCCTCTGTGCCAAAAATGAGTCAGTTTCATGGCCTAACTCATCGGAGAGAAAGAAATGAGAATAGAATGAGTACTGAGGATACTAAAAAATCCCTCTGTTGAATGAAACAAAATCAAAGTTACTTCTGGATCATGATGAGTTAGGCGAATGATGTACTGTGGGCACCTGCCAAGTGGTAAAGGTGAAATGCTTTTTAGAAGAGAACTGTCAGTCACAGAAGTCTAGCAAGAGACCTGGGCAGGTTGAAAAATACTACGTGGTTCCGATATACCTGGAATGTATGCAGCTATTTGATCTATGGCACATTCAATTTAGACAGATGGCATCCTCATAAAGGGTCTCCTCCAGTGTTAAACTGAAGAAGAAATAATACTGCCTCCACATCTGTGGTATTTTCCTCATGTAAATATTCCGGTAACCAATGAGAGAGGGCGAAGGCTTTCTCACATTCATTGCACTCAAAAGGCACTTCTTCAGTGGTAGCACTCTCTTATGTAAAGAAGTTAGCATTACAGCTAAAGAATATTCCCCATTTGCCACACTCATAACACCTTGATTCGGTGTGAACTCTCTCGCCTTGAAGGAGCAAAAAGCCTGGGCAAGAAAATTTCCAAAATTTGCTTCACTTATAAGGCCTCATTCCAGTATGAACTCTCTGATGGCGATGGAACGAAGAACTGTGGCGAAATGATTTTCCACAATCAATGCATTCATACGGCCTTTCTCCAGTGTGAACTCTCAAGTGTTTAATAAGGCTGGAGTTTTCAGCAAAGGATTTCTTACATTCACTGCACTCATAAGGCCTTTCTCCAGTGTGAACTCTCAGATGTATAATAAGGCTAGATCTTCGGCTAAAGGATTTCCCACACTGCCCACATTCATGCCTTTCTCCAGTATGAACTCGCTGATGGTGAATGAGGTTGGACCTTAAGCTAAAGGATTTTCCACATTCACTACATTCGTAAGGCCTTTCTCTAGTGTGAACTCTCTGATGCTGCAAGAGTGAAGAGCTTCGGCGAAATGATTTTCCACACTCACCACATTCATAAGGCCTTTCTCCTGTGTGAACTCTCAAGTGTTTAATAAGACTGGAGTTTTCAGCAAAGGATCTCCCACATTCACTGCACTCATAAGGCCTCTCTCCAGTGTGAATCCTCCTGTGTTTAACGAGACTAGATGTATAAGCAAAGGACTTTCCACATTCATTGCATTCATAACGCTTTGCTCCAGAGTGAACTTTCCTGTGGTTAATGAAATTGGACTTTTCAGCAAAGGCTTTTCCACATTCAATACACTCATAAGGCCTTTCTCTAGCGTGAAGTGTCTGATGCTGCAAGAGTGAAGAGCTTTGGTGAAATGATTTTCCACACTCACTGCATTCATAGGTCTTTTGCCCAGTATGAAATCTCTCACGAATATGGACTGTAGGGTTTTGGTGAAATAAATTCGCATATTTGCTGCACTCATAAGGTCTTTCTCCAGTGCGAACATTCCTGTGTTTGTGATCTCTTCTGGGTTCAGTGAGGCAGGACTTGTTCTTAAATAATTTCCTATATTCCCCACACTCATAAGGCCTTTCTCCACTATGACCTCCCTGGTCTTTGTATATATGTAAACAAGTGCTCTGCTTAGAAGGTGCTGCCTCATCTTCCCCTCCATGCCAACAACCTAAAAGCAAAGAAACACTGGTGAGGTACATGTTGACTTTGTTGAGTATGCAGCCTACCTACAAGAGTATCTGACAAACCAAAAAACTACTCTATGGAGTTATCTGCACGCATAGGGAGTTGGGTTCAGGTTGAGGTTGGGGCTGCTTAGCATTATCATAGATATAGGAGGCCTCATGTTGTCAAGGGCATGACTAAATGAGGCAACAGACATAATAACGGCCGGGTCTATAACGCCTTCATTTGCAAAGAACTTGCCTGTGGGACCTTATTTGCTGATGACATGTGAGTACTATATAAAGAATATGTCCAGGCCCCCACAACCTGACTAGAGCACGACATCCTTTGGTCAGGGACTGTTAAGAATGGGTATATACATGGCCAAGAACCGTGGCTCATGCCTCTAATCCCAGAGCTTTGGGAGGCCGAGGCAGGTGGATCACAAGGTCAGGAGTTTGAGACCAGCCTGGTCAACATGGCAAAACCCCTTCTCTACTAAAAACAAAAAAGTTAGCCAGGCATGGTGGCGTGCACCTGTAATCCCAGCTACTCAGGAGGCTGAGGCAGGAGAATCGCTTGAACCTGGGAGTCAGAGGTTGCAGTGAGCCTAGTCCAGCATGGGCAACAGAGCAAGAATCTGTCCCAAGAAAAAAAAAAAAAGGGTATATACTTCACAAAGGCGGGGCGTGGTGGCTCACATCTGTAATCCCAGCACTTTGGGAGGCCGAGGGGGGTGGATCACCTGAGGTCAGGAGTTCAAGACCAGTCTTGCCAACATGGTAAAACCCTATCTTTACTAAAAATACCCAAAAAATTAGCTGGGTGTGGTGGGGGGCCCCTGTAGTCCTAGCTACTCGGGAGGCTGAGGTAGGAGAATCGCTTGAATCTGGGAGGCAGAGGTTGTAGTGAGCTGAGATCGCATTATTGCACTCCAGCCTGGGAAACAAGAGTGAAACTCTATCTCAAAAGAAAAAAAGAATGGGTATATACTTCATAATACAAAATACATGAGTCAATATTGAAGACCACTGCAGACAGAGCAGTGAGAAAAATAGGTGAGATGTGGAGTTCAGATATATGAAAATTAGTCCTGGGTTGAATGTAGCAGCAGAAGCGACAAGGTGTAGGACTAATAAACTGGCACTCTCAACAACGGGGAAGGAAAGACATAAAGCGGGCTACTTCTATTGGCACGAAGATACTGTCAAATAGAAGAGGTCTATGGCATAATTTGAATAGAGCCCTGATGTCATGACCTCACTCACATGCTATTCTTCAGAAGAAAGCTGCCCCAAGTCCTTGCTAAGGCTGGACTCATTTACATCTTAGGGACAACCACGGGCTCTTCATTTCACCACCAAGATGAGCAACTACATGGAAACTTGATAATGTTAAGTACTAAGAGAAACATAGGACAGATGAACAGCCAATACTGGCTCAGAACAACTCTGCATTTGATATTCCACAGGAAAGGAAACTAAATATTATAAAAAGAATTCCTTCCTATAAATTTTTAGAGATAAGGACCTGCTATGTTGGCCAGGCTGGCCTCAAACTCCTGGAATCTGAGTAGCCTCTGAAGAGCTGGGATGACAGGTATTACTGTGCCTGATGAAATACTATAAAAAGAATTTTGGGCCGGGCGCGGTGGCTCAAGCCTGTAATCCCAGCACTTTGGGAGGCCGAGACGGGCGGATCACGAGGTCAGGAGATCGAGACCATCCTGGCTAACATGGTGAAACCCCGTCTCTACTAAAAATACAAAAAAAAAAAAAAAAACTAGCCGGGCGACGTGGCGGGCGCCTGTAGTCCCAGCTACTCGGGAGGCTGAGGCAGGAGAATGGCGTGAACCTGGGAGGCGGAGCTTGCAGTGAGCTGAGATCCGGCCACTGCACTCCAGCCTGGGCGGCAGAGCGAGACTCCGTCTCAAAAAAAAAAAAAAAAAAAAGAATTTTGAAGTAGGGTATTGCAAGAACAGGCTGTGGTTCATGTACATAATGACCATGTCAGTGCCGACAATTTGTGGCATGAACAAATGTGAGCTAGAGGAAGGAAATGGAACTTGAGACAAACAGAAGCCTTGGATCTGTACAGTCACCCAGACAGGCAGAGGACAACCAAGATGGGAAACATTAGGGTGACTTTAAGACTCCTGACCCTGACTCCTTCCCTGGAAGCCTGCAACAAAGCAGGTTGGAGCTGCTCAAGGAAAGGAGAGTAAGTATACCTCAGTCCAACCAACAACAGAACATCTCCAGAGAACTGGAGAATGAAGCTGTGTCCATGGTCCTGATGTGAGAAAGTGATAAGGCATAAAGGAGAGGGGTAGAGACTAACTCAGATCACAGGTGAATATGAGTACCTTACCCAGGGAGGATATAAGTGTCAAGGTCTCCAGCATCACGTCACGGTACAGGCATCTCTGAGCCTCATTAAGAAGACTCCATTCCTCCAGGGAAAAGTTTACAGCCACGTCTTCAAAGGTCACACTGCTCTGTCATGATGGGGATAGATGAAACCACAAATGGCCCCTATGCTGAAGACCCACAATCCACTTCCCCAACATATCTACCGTTGCCCATCCTCCTTCTCCCAGGATTCCCAACTCAGAAAAGAAACTTTGCCCACTAGTGCCACTATGTCCTCATGCGACCATTAATCAAGACACATAGCCATCAGCAACAAGAGGCAGATAAGCAAACAGGTGTCTGCTGTGGTCCTGAAATAAAGGGTTTCATCCTCTCCTTTCTAGCAATTCCCCTGGTATAGCAAAGGTCACGTGAATCCCAATGCAGTGCCTGAGGCCTTTCAAACATAATCTTTATGTACATACACATCCTTCACATCTTTGGACACCACAGACACATGCCAATTGCCACCACCACCTAACTGCCCACACCATAGGCCTCTCTCTCGTCTTGACAGAAGTTAAAGTATTTTAATCGCCCTTTCTTCTACTGGTAAGAGTAGGAGTCTCACCCTAGGGTTATGGTGATGGCCAAACACACAACACCTGACACTGAACACAAGTCATCAAGAAAGTTCATTAATCAAACATGCTCACAGCTTGAAAGAAGAGGACACCACTCACCACAGACAGCCACATGGGGGTTGAACTATGCATAAGAGAGAGAGGCCAGGTGCGGTGGCACACACCTGTAATCCCAGCACTTTGGGAGGCTGAGGCAGGTGGTTCACCTGAGGTCAGGAGTTCGAGACCAGCCCAAACAAGGTGAAACCCCGTCTCTACAAAAAAATTTTTTTTAATTTTTGTAATAAATACAAAAATTAGCTGGATGTGGTGGCATGCACCTGTAGTCCCAGCTACTCAGGAGGCTGAGACAGGAGAATCTCTCGAACCCGGGAGATGGAGGGTGCAGTAAGCCCAGATGGCACCACGGCACTCCAGCCTGGGCAATGGAGCAAGATTCTGTCTCAAAAAAAAAAAAAAAAAAAAGAGAGAGAGCACAACCAGGGACTATGGTATGTAAGCTTTGCTCAATCAAGAGGGTGTGATAGTTCCTGATTCCCTTAAAAGAAGGCAACTGGTTTGTTTTTATTTTTAATTTTTGAGACAGGGTCTTGCTCTGTCACTCCTCCTGGAGCGTAGTGGCACAATCACAGCTCACTGCAGCCTGAACTCCCTGAGTTCCAGCAATCCTCCCACCTCAGCCTCCTAATTAGCTGGGACCACAGGTGTGTGACACCACACCCAGCTGCAACTGGCTTGTTTGAATCTCTGTGGGTAGAAATGAAACTGAAACCTGCTACAAATAAATAATAACCAGGAACTCTGCCTAGTCCTCTTGATTAAAAGGGTAGTCAGGCTAGGACACATTATCCAAAAGAGCAGAGTGGGGAGGGGGATTTGCACTCAGACCATTTGAGGTATCACCAGACATGAAGGTAGCACATGAAACTGGCCTTAACTTTAGGGTTTATACCATAATGTGGCTGACATCATCCACAGTAGTCTTGGCAAATTAAAAAGGAATCCAAAATTACCACAGAATTCTAATGTTTCTCAATAGCAGTGGTAGCCCCAAATCATTCTTTGAAGCCCTCCATGCATAAATCCACAGACAAAAAGAACCACTAGCATTTTCAGATATTTATGGTGCTATTCCACTTCTATGCTGCATTTGCTTTCCTCAGAAACTATGACTTTTTATTTATTATTTTTTTGAGACGGAGTTTCACTCTTTTTGCCCAGGCTGGAGAGCAATGGCGCGATCTCGGCTCACCACAACCTCCACCTCCCAGGTTTAAGTGATTCTCCTGCCTCAGCCTCCCGAGTAGCTGGGATTAGAGGCATGCGCCACCACGCCTGGCTGATTTTATACTTTTTAGTAGAGATAGGGTTTCTCCATGTTGGTCAGGCTGGTCTCGAACTCCCAGCCTCAAGTGATCCACCCGCCTCAGCCTCCCAAAGTGCTGGGATTACAGGTGTGAGCCACCATGCCCGGTTGACTTTTTTTTTGAGACAGAGTTTCACTTTTGTCGCCCAGACTGGTGTGCAATGACACAATCTTGGTTCACTGCAACCTCTGCCTCCCAGGTTCAAGTGATTCTCCTGTCTCAGCCCCCGAATAGCTGGGATTACAGGTGCCTGCCACCACGTCATCTACTTTTTTTGTTTTTTTAATAGAGATGGGGTTTCACCACGTTGGCGATGCTGATCTCGAACCCCCAACCTCACGTTATCTGCCCACCTTGGCCTCCCAAAGTGCTGGGATTACAGGTGTGAGCCACTATGCCCGGCACCTATGACTTTCTTCTGTCCACCTAACCCCATTCAAAGCCCAGAACCATTGGTCATCAATCTCGGGCATAGTGACTCTCACAAGGTGACCATATTTGCCTCCATATCTGGTACCAGGCTGAATGAAACACCCCAGGCCACACCAAAGACATCTCAAAATCTTGGTGAGGCCACAAAGTAGCCAATAAACACAAGCTCCGGCCTGGGTGTCATCTTCCCTCAGCTACTCCAATGCGTTGGCAAGCATCTCAAGTCTATTCATTCCTTGGAAGCATTATGTCACTTGCCAAACTAGGCTGTCAGATATAACCTCCCTTTCCAGTCTGGCCAAGGTGGTGAAACCCCGTCTCTACTAAAAATGCAAAAATTAGCCGGATGTGGTGGCAGGCGCCTATAATCCCAGCTACTTGGGAGGCTGAGGCAGGAGAATCATTTGAACCCGGGAGGCAGAGGTTGCAGTGAGCCGAGATCGCACCACTGCACTCTAGTCTGGGCAACAGAGCAAAACTCTGTCTCAAAAAAAAAAAAAAAAAAAAGAAGAAGAAACAGATATACCCTCCCTTCATGGCCATTTACCTCCCTCACCTGTGTTTCTGAAATCCAATACCATCACCAGGTACACAAGCAGGAAACCCAATCCCCACTTCCTGTCCAACAGTGTCACCAACATAATCTGAAGGTTGTGCCTTCCAAATGTGAGCCATGACTCAATCATCTCGGTCCACATAGTAGTCACCATATATTAGATACCTCCAGTATCAACCCTTCCCCAGATATTTGCATCTATGTGTCCAGCTGCCCATTTGATAGCTCCACTAAGTAGTATCTAATACATTTTAGAATCTTAACATGGCTGTGATATTGTGAAATATATATTTGGTCATCTCCTTTTCTGGCATGCAACTCCTAAAATTCACGAAATTCTCAGATTTAAGTGAGTTTCAATGGTAATGAGTTGAATGATGGTTGGTAACCCCTAGATAACTTCAGGATGGAGACTGGTCAGGGAAAAGACTATGTCGGGATTCCAGGTCTGGAAAGTTCAGCCCCCACCGCAATCTCCAGAAAGGGGAGAGGGGGCCAAGGGTTAAGCTGATCAGCATTGGCCAATGATTTAATTAATCATGCCTATGTAACAAAGCCTCGGCAGGGCGCGGTGGCTCAAGCCTGTAATCCCAGCACTTTGGGAGGCCGAGACGGGCGGATCACGAGGTCAGGAGATCGAGACCATCCTGGCTAACACAGCGAAACCCCGTCTCTACTAAAAAATACAAAAAAACTAGCCGGGCGTGGTGGTGGGCGCCTGTAGTCCCAGCTACTCGGGAGGCTGAGGCAGGAGAATGGCGTGAATCCGGGAGGCGGAGCTTGCAGTGAGCTGAGATCCGGCCACTGCACTCCAGCCTGGGCGACAGAGAGAGACTCCGTCTCAAGAAAAAAAAAAAAAAAAACAAAGCCTCGATAAAACCCCATAAAGACAGGGTTTAGGGAGCTTCCAAATAGCCAAACACATGGAAGTTCCTGGATGGTGGTGTGCCTGAAGATCATAAAAGCTCTGGGTCCCTTCCCCTTACGCATCTCTTCATCTGTAAACTTTGTAATAAATAGGGGCCGGGCGCGGTGGCTCAAGCCTGTAATCCCAGCACTTTGGGAGGCCGAGACGGGCGGATCACGAGGTCAGGAGATCGAGACCATCCTGGCTAACATGGTGAAACCCTGTCTCTACTAAAAATACAAAAAACTAGCCGGGCGACGTGGCGGGCACCTGTAGTCCCAGCTACTCGGGAGGCTGAGGCAGGAGAATGGTGTGAACCCGGGAGGCGGAGCCTGCAGTGAGCTGAGATCCGGCCACTGCACTCCAGCCTGGGTGGCAGAGCGAGACTCCGTCTCAAAAAAAAAAAAAAAAAAAAAAAAAAAACACTTTGTAATAAATATTCTTTAAAATAAACTGGCAAATTAAAGCGTCTTCTGAGGTTTTGTGACTGGCTCTAGCAATTTAATGGAAGTCGAGGAAGGGGTCATGGGAACCTGATTTATAGCAAGTCAGTCAAAAGATAGGTAAACAAAAAAAATCCTGGGGCTTGTGATTGGCATCGAAAGGGGTTGGCGGACAGTCCCATGGGACTGAGACTTCACCTGTGGGATCTGATGTCCACTGGAGAACTACTTGGTGTATGAGGAAAACCATCCACACATATCTAGTCACAGAAGTACTCTGTGTTGATTGTTGTGGGGGAGAGCAAAGCAAAAGCAATTTATGTTTTTTTCCACTCAGAATGGCCACAACAAACCTCCTGATAGCCTCAGTGGATATTACACCTGCTATCAACTTGCTCACATCTCAGTTGATGGAGCTCCCACTACCACAGCTGCTAAGACCAAAAACCCAGGGGTATTTCCTGAATCCTCTCAAGCTCTCACTGTTCCCATTTAAAAATTAAGTTGCCGGGCTGGGCATGATGGCTCAAGCCTGTAATCCCAGCACTTTGGGAGGCCGCGGCGGGTGGATCACCAGCTCAGGAGTTCGAGGCCAGCCTGGTTAAAATGGCGAAACCCTATCTCTACTAAAAATACAAAAAACTAGCCGGGCGACGTGGCGGGCACCTGTAGTCCCAGCTACTCGGGAGGCTGAGGCAGGAGAATGGTGTGAACCCGGGAGGCGGAGCCTGCAGTGAGCTGAGATCCGGCCACTGCACTCCAGCCTGGGTGGCAGAGCGAGACTCCGTCTCAAAAAAAAAAAAAAAAAAAAACACTTTGTAATAAATATTCTTTAAAATAAACTGGCAAATTAAAGCGTCTTCTGAGGTTTTGTGACTGGCTCTAGCAATTTAATGGAAGTCGAGGAAGGGGTCATGGGAACCTGATTTATAGCAAGTCAGTCAAAAGATAGGTAAACAAAAAAAATCCTGGGGCTTGTGATTGGCATCGAAAGGGGTTGGCGGACAGTCCCATGGGACTGAGACTTCACCTGTGGGATCTGATGTCCACTGGAGAACTACTTGGTGTATGAGGAAAACCATCCACACATATCTAGTCACAGAAGTACTCTGTGTTGATTGTTGTGGGGGAGAGCAAAGCAAAAGCAATTTATGTTTTTTTCCACTCAGAATGGCCACAACAAACCTCCTGATAGCCTCAGTGGATATTACACCTGCTATCAACTTGCTCACATCTCAGTTGATGGAGCTCCCACTACCACAGCTGCTAAGACCAAAAACCCAGGGGTATTTCCTGAATCCTCTCAAGCTCTCACTGTTCCCATTTAAAAATTAAGTTGCCGGGCTGGGCATGATGGCTCAAGCCTGTAATCCCAGCACTTTGGGAGGCCGCGGCGGGTGGATCACCAGCTCAGGAGTTCGAGGCCAGCCTGGTTAAAATGGCGAAACCCTATCTCTACTAAAAATACAAAAATTAGCCGGGTGTGGAGGCGCGCACCTGTAATCCCAGCTATGGGAGGCTGAGGCAGGAGAATTGCTTGAACCCGGGAGGCAGAGGTTGCAGTGAACCAAGATTCCACCATTGCACTCCAGCCTGGGCGACAGGTCGAGACTCTGTCTCGGAAAAAAAAAAAAATTGACTTGCCCCTCTAAAAAACACAAATCCAGATCTAGCCACATTGCCTAAGCCACAACTTTAGTCCATTAATCCTCACCTCAACTAGGGCAGTAGCTTCCAGTTTGATCTTCCTCCTCCCTCAACCCCACAGTCTGTTGTCCACTCTGTAACCAGACAGAGCCTATTAAGAAACTGGTAACATCACCTCACCCCTCCAGTTTCCCTTCTAAGTATTTGCACATCCCAGTATCAGCTCCTGGGTGAACCCTCCACATGTGTTACATTAGTTGACAGACATGGCAACAACTCCCCATAACCTATGTCACTGATGTAGATTTGGGGTTTGAGGTTTTTCCAAGATCCCAGATCGAAGGACTGGAGAAATGGCACTTAAGTGTCCTAGAACGTGCGGTGGTTCCTGCCTGTCATCCCAGCACTTTGGGAAGCCGAAGCAGGATGACTGCTTGAGCCCAAGGGTTTGAGACTAGCCTGGGTAACATGGAGAAACTCCATCTCTACTAAAACTACAAAAAGCCAGTTACTTGGGAGACTGAGACGAGAGGCTCTCCTGAGCCCGGGGAGGTCGAGGCTATGCTGCGCCCTGATCGCGTCACCGCAATCCAGCCTGGATGTCAGAGTGAGAACCTGTCGCCCCAAAAAAAAATTTTAAAAAGACGCCAAGATCTAGACATGTGGGTGAGGATGAAGACCATTGAGGGACTAGAGCATCCCCTACTTCCTTCTGTGCGTTCCCTAAGTGCTTCTGTAGCCATGAGGTGTGCCAAAAGGCAGGGCTTTCACAAATGTGTCCGTGCTCAGATTTGATAAACTGAGGCTTCTCTGTAAGGTTTTTTTGGCCCTGCCACCAGATGATCTTGTGGCCCAGTGCTCAATGTCACCTCTTAATGATTCAACCTCTCAGAGCCTCAATATCCTCATCATCGCCTTCAACTCTGTACTTCCTTTGAACATCTTTTGGGAATCCTAACTCTAACACAGATTTCCTCTTTTGTTCAAAACTGTCCATGGCTTCTAGCGACCTCAAAGTCAAAGGTCAACCCTCAGTCTGGTACTGAAGAAACAACTCCGCCTCGGCCAGGCGCAGTGGCTCACGCCTGTAATCCCAGCACTTTGGAAGGCCAAGGCGGGCGGATCACCTGAGGTCAGGAGTTCGAGACCAGCCCAGCCAACATGGTGAAACCCCGTGGTGGCACACGCCTGTAATCCCAGCTACTCGGGAGGCTGAGGCAGGAGAATCGCTTGAACCCGGGAGACGGAAGTTGCAGTGAGCCAAGATCGCGCCACTGCACTCCAGCCTGGGAGACAGGGTGAGACTCCGTCTCAACAAAGAAAAAAAAAAAAGAAATAACTGCGGCTCACTCTTCGTTCCCGGTAGACACAAGATGTCCCCGTGTTCCGCATCCTCCTACCTCTGTTGCGCCTGCAGGCCTTTGCCCAAGCCGGACCCTCGGCCAGTATCGCTCTGCCGACCGCATCGATTGGGTGTCGGAAACGGGGATCCCACCTGCCGGCGCCTCTCTGTCCCTGACAGAGGCCTGGGCTGCAGGGACTCGAGGAGGCGCCCCTAACGAGGCCCGGGTCCGGGTGGGTGAGGCCCGGAGGTCGCAGCGCTCACCTGAGCGGGGTCTCTCAGAGCGGCCGCTGCAGCCATGACTCTGTTGGCGGGCGGGAGGACGCGGGATCGGCGGTGTTCCTGTGGTTGTCCTGTCCCGGGTTGCGACCAGTAGCGTCGCCGAGCCTCAGATCCGCCTGTGTGCTATGACCACAACCACTCCTCCCGAGCTGGTCCAGACACAGAATCTCCGTATGGGCCTCACAGGCCAAAACGGCTGCCACGGCTAGGACGCCGGAAGTCTCGGCTTGACTTTACGTGCCCCCGCAATGGCGCGGCTTTTCTGAAGCTTCATTGGCTCAGTCACGCTTCTGGGTGACTGTTTCTGGGTAATGTAGTTTACCAGGGGGGATTCTGGGTAATGTAGTTCCCAGAGATGGGCAGCGCTGAAGGTGACTTTCTTCCGACTTTCGGAAGAAAGGGCCAAGCTCCACTGGGAGGGGCGCTAGACAATGGCGACTCCAGGTCCAGATGCAGAGGAGGGTCTCCCATCTTAGAAGAGGCCATACACGGCCGGGCGCGGTGGCTCAAGCCTGTAATCCCAGCACTTTGGGAGGCCGAGACGGGCGGATCACGAGGTCAGGAGATCAAGACCATCCTGACTAACACGGTGAAACCCCGTCTCTACTAAAAAATACAAAAAACTAGCCAGGCGAGGTGGCGGGCGCCTGTAGTCCCAGCTACTCGGGAGGCTGAGGCAGGAGAATGGTGTAAACCCGGGAGGCGGAGCTTGCAGTGAGCCGAGATCCGGCCACTGCACTCCAGCCTGGGCGACAGAGCGAGACTCCGTCTCAAAAAAAAAAAAAAAAAAGAAGAGGCCATACACACATTTCTGGGGGTATTGTGTGCAACTGATTGCCCGCGTGTTTGAAGACTTCTTATTTCAGAATTTGTGATGCTCGGCTTCTTTTTTTTTTTTAAAGACACAGTTATCTCTGTCACTCAGGCTGGAGTGCAGTGGTGTGATTTTGGCTCACTGCAGCCTATGCCTCCCGGGTTCAAGCGATTCTTGTGCCTCAACCACCTGAGTACCTGGGATTACAGGCGTGTGCCACCACACCCGGCTAATTTTTGTATTTTTAGTAGAGACAGGGTTTCCTCATGTTGGCCAGGCTAGTCTCGAACTTCTGGCCTCAAATGATCCGCCTGCTACGGTCTACCGAAATGCTAGGATTATAGGCGTGAACCACTGTGCTCAGCCCATTAGCAACACTTTTATTTATGCTATATCTTTAACCTATAGATTCCTCTAGAAATCTGATATCAACGTCAAAAAGAGAATAAGACAAATGGTATTATGTTACAGGACAATGGCTGCGGTGTTCAAACATGGAGTTTGTATGCACAGGGTGCTTTTACACTGAGATACTTCAAGTGCCTTAAATCCATGAGTTCACCTCTTTGCTGGCAAGTGCTTATCATTGTCAGTGGCATTGGAATCAGAGCGACTCCATCTTGAAAATGGCTGGATAAAATAAGGCTGAGAACTATTCCGCTGCATTCCCAGGTTAGGCATTCTTAGTCACAGCATGAGATAGGAGGTTGGCACAAGATGCGGGTCACAAAGACCCTGCTGATAAAACAGGATGCACTAAAGAAGCTGGCTAAAACGCACCGAAACCAAAATGGTGATGAAAGTGACCTCTGGTCATCCTCACTGCTCATTATGCACTAATTATAACGTATTAGCATGCTAACTCCCACCAGCACCATGACAGTATACCAATGCTCTGGCAATGTTTGGAAGTTACCCTATACAGTCTAAAAAGGGGGAGGGAACCTCTGTTCTGGGAAATCTCCGCCTCTTTTTTTTTTTTTTTGAGATGGAGTCTTCCTTTGTCACCCAGGCTGGAGTGCATTGGTGCGATCTCGGTTCACTGCAACCTCCGCCTCTTGGCTTCAAGCGATTTTCCTGTCTCAGCCTCCTGGGTAGCTGGGATTACAGGCACCTGCCACGGCGCCCGACCTGTAAAATTTTCTATACTTAAACAGTTGGTTGGGTGCGGTGGCTCTTGCCTGTAATCCCAGCACTTTGGGAGGCCGAGTGGGGCGGATCACGAGGTCAGGAGTTCTAGACCAGCCTCACCAACATGGTGAAACTCCGTCTCTAGTGAAAATAGAAAAATTAGCTGGGCGTGGTGGCGCGTGCTGTAATCCCAGGTACTCGAGAGGCTGAGGCAAGATTTCGGGAGGCTGAGGCAAGAGAATCACTTGAACCCATGAGGCGGAGGTTGCAGTGAGCCAAGATCGTGCCACTGCACTCCAGCTGGGGCGACAGAGGAGAGAGTGAGGCTCCATTTCAAAAAAAAACAAAAAACAAAAAAAAAAAAAAAAAAAACAAAAAACACCTTTCTTGGATTATGTTTAGTATAAGTTGGATATTTAGTGGAAACCTTATTCGGTATTGGAGGTGAGGGTTTCCAGTAATATTTCTTTCCCCAAGCAATCATTTTCTCAGATTTTCAGTGAGTTGGCTCACAAACATGTTGGACCATAAGAAATGGAAATCTCGGCCGGGCGCAGTGGCTCAAGCCTGTAATCCCAGCACTTTGGGAGGCCGAGACGGGCGGATCACGAGACCATCCTGGCTAACACGATGAAACCCCGTCTCTACTAAAAAATACAAAAAAAAAAAAAAAAAATAGCCGGGCGAGGTGGCGGGCGCCTGTAGTCCCAGCTACTCGGAGGCTGAGGCAGGAGAATGGCGTGAACCCGGGAGGCGGAGCTTGCAGTGAGCTGAGATCCGGCCA
Organism: Trachypithecus francoisi; assembly: GCF_009764315.1. Classification (NCBI taxonomy): domain Eukaryota; kingdom Metazoa; phylum Chordata; class Mammalia; order Primates; family Cercopithecidae; genus Trachypithecus; species Trachypithecus francoisi. Next base: position 13,057,421 of record NW_022681457.1, on the reverse strand, counting down.
CTGCACTCCAGCCCTGGCGACAGAGCGAGACTCCGTCTCAAAAAAAAAAAAAAGAAAGAAAGAAATGGAAATCTCAAAGGCAAGATGGGTCTCCTGTTGGGTCCACACCAAAATTTGTAAGTGGGGGAAAAGCATTACCCCTTTGTTAGCCATATCTACTTTTTCTTATCTGAAGCCTCCTTTTGAATCCGTTGGAGTTCCTGTTCAATGGCACTTACTTCGAACGTAGTCACCTTTATAGTTTCATGTGATATTGGTGTCAAGACAGTCTTTTGCTGCTGCATCTGCGAAATAATTTTTTTTATTCTTTGGAGAGGTGAGTTTGAATGCTCAGGAATGTTTTTTTTTTTTTTTTTTTTTTTTTTTTTTTTTTTTTGAGACGGAGTCTCGTTCTGTCGCCCAGGCTGGAATGCAGTGGCCGGATCTCAGCTCACTGCAAGCTCCGCCTCCTGGGTTCACGCCATTCTCCTGCCTCAGCCTCCCCAGTAGCTGGGACTACAGGCGCCCGCCACCTCGCCCGGCTAGTTTTTTGTATTTTTTAGTAGAGACGGGGTTTCACCGTGTTAGCCAGGATGGTCTCGATCTCCTGACCTCGTGATCCGCCCGCCTCGGCCTCCCAAAGTGCTGGGATTACAGGCTTGAGCCACCGCGCCCGGCCCGGCCAGGAATGTTAATAAAACACATTCTTTTTTGATAATCGACGGCTTCTAAAATATCAGCAACTTGAGAGCTACGTTTAATTAGATATCTGGGGGAGGTTCAGTAACCTCACTGGCCAGGCGCAGTGGCTCACGCTTGTAATCCCAGCACTTTGGGAGGCAGAGGCGGGTGGACCATGAGGTGAGGAGTTTGAGACCAGCCTGACCAACATGGTGAAACCCATCTCTACTAAAAATACAAAAATTGGCCGGGTGCGGTGGCTCACGCCTGTAATCCCAGCACTTTGGGAGGCCAAGGTGGGCGGATCACGAGGTCAGGAAATCGAGACCATCCTGGCTAACACGGTGAAACCCCATCTCTACTAAAAATACAAAAAATTAGCCGGGCGTGGTGGCTGGCACCTGTAGTCCCAGCTACTCCGGGGGCTGAGGCAGGAGAATGGCGTGAGCCTTGGAGGCGGAGCTTGCAGTGAGCCTAGAGCGCGCCACTGCACTCCAGCCTGGGCAACAGAACAAGCCTCTGTATCAAAAAAAAAAAAAAAAAAAAAAGCCTCACTGATTCCATAACATCCCAACGTCATGAGCCACACCAACAGATAATACCTGTAAGTAAAAATATTATCCATTTGATTTTTGGCCAGTTGACAAACTGGTGAGTGCTGTTAATTCAGCTAGTTGTGCTGATTTTAGCTGAGGCAAAGGATTGCTTTTTTTTTCTTTTTTCTTTCTTTCTTTCTTTTTTTTTTTTGAGACGGAGTCTTGCTCTGTCACCCAGGCTGGAGTGCAGTGGCCGGATCTCAGCTCACTGCAAGCTCCACCTCCCGGGTTTAGCCATTCTCCTGCCTCAGCCTCCCGAATAGCTGGAACTACAGGCACCCGCCACCAGGCCCGGCTAATTTGCGTATTTTTAGTAGAGAGGGGGTTTCACCATATTGGCCAGGCTGGTCTTGAACTCCTGAACTGGTGATCCACCCACCTCAGCCTCCCAAAGTGCTGCGATTACAGGCGTGAGCCACCGCACCTGGTGGGATTGTTCTTTCTGATGTCCACAAGCGACACAAGGCTGGTGTAGCCTGCTCAGTATTTTCAAAATTTATCCTTCAGATCTGATCCATCTGTGAACCACAGAATATCAACATTTTTACATGATGTCTCCTATAAATCCTGTCTGGACACCAACAGCTCTTCTGTGAGTAGAATACAGTGATGAAATATTTCATCTGTTGTTTCAGGAAGTTGCACTGCAGGATTAAGAGGATTACAGATAGAGAGGGCAGCATATGAAGCAAACAGTATAAGTATGTCATAAGAAACCAATCTATTAATGGAAAATTGCTGTGTATTATGTGAATTCAAAAGAGCTTTCACAGAATGAGGAGTCTCCATTACAATTTTCTGAGTAATGTAAGGAGCATGGCAGTGGCAAAAATGGCCCTCAGACAAAGAGGTCACCCATGTGCTACAAAGTCTAATTGCTGACTGTAATAACCAATAGCCCTACGCTGTCCTCCAGTTTTTTGGGTTAGAACACCAAGGGAACTGCCATAGCTTGCACGAGCAAAAAACTGCAAAAAAATAAACAAAGGAAAAACAGCAGCTAATAATTTGCATGGGCCAAAATGGGGGCTTGTAAGATTTTTCTTTATTTATTATTTATCCTTCTGATGTCCAATGTGTAAGGTTAGATTGATCTTTCTACAATGCATATAAAGTCTGTGGCATTACAGAAAAATTGGACATCCAGCTATGGCAGTAGCCAGCCAAGCCTAAAATCCCCTTGTCTTCTTTTTTTTTTTTTTTTTTTTTTAATTAGATGGAGTTTTGCTCTTGTTGCACAGGCTGGAGTGCAATGCTGAGACCTCAGCTCACTGCAACCTCCGCCTCCCAGGTTCAAACAATTCTCCTGCCTCGGCCTCCTGAGTAGATGGGATTACAGGCATGCACCACCATGCCTGGCTAATTTTGCAGTTTTAGTAGAGACGGAGTTTCTCCATGTTGGTCAGGCTGGTCTTGAACTCCTGAGCTCAGGTGATCCATCCGCCTCGGCCTCCCAAAGTACTAGGATTACAGGTGTGGGCCACTGTGCCCAGCCGGAGATGTCTTTTACTTTTTGGAGTAGGGTATCAAAGAAGTCCAGTTACTCAATCCAGATGTATATGTGGTCTCTCCTTAGGAATTAAATATTCCAAATATTTTAGTTCTGTAAGGCAAAACTGGAGTTTTTCTGTAGATAGTTTGTAAAGCAAAACTGGAGTTTTTCTGTAGATAGATTATGATCTCTTTTTGCTTTTTGTTCCAGGAAGTACAAGGAGTCCTTTTTACAATTATGCAGATTGGAGAAGCATAACAAGAGAAATTTAGCTAAGCTAGGCCAGTCTTTAATATGTGTGAAAAATAAGTTGGGCCTTTGGTATAACCTTGAGGCACAACAGTACAGATATATTGATAGCCAGTCTAGGTAAAGGCAAACAAATACTGTCAGGGTGTATTGGTATGCCTAAAAAGCACTGCATAAATCATTAACAGTGATACATTCACAGTTTACATGTACGCTGGATAAAAGAGTGTGGGGGTGTAGAACTACTGGTTGATGAGGAATCACAGTAGTATTAATAATAGCTCTCAAATCTTGTACAAATCTTCATCCTTCCCTGTGAGGTTTTGTGTCAGGAAGATGGAAGTATTAGGACTGGTGGAAGGGATAATCAATCCCTTTTCAAGGAAATCTTTGATTATTTGTTTTATTCCTATTATAGCTTCTTGTTTTGAGATGTCTCCCTATGTTGCCCAGGGTGGCTTCAAATTCCTGGGCTCAACGGATCCTCCTGCCTCAGCATCCTGAGTAGTATTACCTGAAAAATACCAGGTTCATTCACCTGGTGCATAACAAATGACTTTCCATGAGAACACAGGTTTTTTGTTTGTTTTTTTCAGACAGAGTTTCACTCTTGTTGCCCAGGCTGGAGTGCAATGGTGGGATCTCCATTCGCTGCAACCTCCACCTCCCCAGTTGAAGTGAATCTCCTGCCTCAGCTTTCCAAGTAGCTGGGATTACAGGCACCCACCACCATGCCCAGCTAATTTTTGTATTTTTAATAGAGGCGAGGTTTGTTGTTGGCGAGGCTGGTCTTGAACTCCTTACCTCAGGTGATCCGTCCACCTCAGCCTCCCAAAGTGCTGGGATTACAGGCATGAGCCACCTCACCGGGCCAGAGAACACAGGTTTTGATCAATACTTTTGTTACTTGGCTCAAGTAAAGAGGACACTGGGAGTATTCTCCAAAGCAGTGTCTCCCTGAGGACAAGTAACAGGAGAGTTTTATGGTATAATGGTGATGGGAGAAGGTGCATCATTGCATGTAGAATTGGGGTCCCAGTTGCACAGATGCAGTGAGTCATCATACCAGCACATAGAAAGCATGTTATGGTAATGAAGCTATAGCTCCTTCTAGAGTAAAGACATCAGCATGTTAATAAGGAAAGTTTATTTGGGTTCATCTATACATTACTTGGGGTCTGTCAGGAGCTGTTTTAACCCAACAAGGTGATTGCATTCAAACCATGGTTTGGAGAGGTACAGGCAGGAGGGGAGGAGGCTATAAAGCAGGTTAATTGCTCAAGTTGATTATATTCCTATAATCCATGGATATCGTCCCTATCTGCTTACAGAGGCTGAAACTACAGGTGTGCAAGACCATGCCCAGCTTATAGCTTCCTACTTCAATGAATACTGTTTAATATTGGGAAGTGGTTTATTTGGAGCCACCTTTATCTGTACTGGTGTGGCCATTAAATTTTTACCTAAGTCTGTAGACAATTGAGACTGTTACCAGAAAAGGGGTCTTGATCCAGACCTCATGACTGAGACTTTGTCCCCCCCCCACCAAAAAAAAGAATTAACAGAATTGACCAAGTTGAGGAAAGAATCTCAGAGCATGAAGGCTGGCTCTCTGAAATAACTCAGGGAAAATAAAAAACAGGCCAGGCGTGGTGGCTGACACCTGTAAGTCCAGCACTTTAGGAGGCCAAGGTGGACAGATCAAGAGGTCAGGAGTTTGAGACCAGCCTGGCCAACATGACGAAATCCTGTCTCTGCTAAAAATACAAAAATTAGCTGGGTGTAGTGGCAGGCGCCTGTAATCCTAGCTACTTGGGAGGCTGAGGCAGGAGAATTGCTTGAACCGGGGAGGCAGAGGTTGTAGTGAGCCGAGATCACGCCATTACACTCCAGCCTGGGCGACAAGAGCAAGACTCTGTCTCAAAAAAAAAGAAAAGAAAAAGAAAAAGAAAAAACAATACAGAAGAATGAACAAAATCTTAAAGAAATATGGGATTATATAAAGTGGCCTATGACTCTTTGGCATGCCTGAGAGACAGAGAGAGAAACCAAGCAACTTGGAAAACATATTTCAGGATATCATTCATGAAAATTTCCCCAACCTCGCTAGGGAGGCCAACATTAATATTCAGGAAATGCAGGGAACCCCTGCAAAATACTACAAAGAAGACCATCCCCAAGACACATAGTCATCAGATCCTTCTAGGTCAAAATGAAACAGAAAATGTTAAAGGCAGCTAGATATAAGGGACAGGTCACCTATAAAGGGAGCCCCGTTGGGCTAACAGCGGACTTGTCAGCAGAAATCCTACAAGACAAGAGACTGGGATCCCATATTCAGCATTCTCTTTTTTAAAAATTTTTATTTTTGAGACGGAATCTCACTCTGTCACCCAGGCTGGAGTTCAGTGGTGCAATCTCGGTTCACTGCAACCTCTGCCTCCTGGGTTCAAGCGATTCTCATGCCTCAGCCTCCCAAACAGCTGGGACTACAGGCACATACCACCACACCTGGCTGATTTTTTTGTATTATTTTCTTTTAGTAGAGACAGGGTTTTGCCATGTTAGTCAGGCTGGTCTCAACCTCCTGGCCTCAAGCGATCTATTCACCTTGGCCTCCCAAAGTGCGGTTAATTCTTGTGATTGCATTATGAAATTCTTGTAGAGCATTTTTCAGCTCTATTAAGTCAGCCTGGTTCTTTCTTACAAAGGCCATTTTGTCTATGAGCTCCTACTGTAATCAGTAGATTCCTTGGATTAGTTTTTGATTTTTTCCTGTATGTCAGTGATCTTGATTCCTATCCATATTTCGAATTTTATTTATGTTATTTCAGCCATCTCAGTCTGGTTAGGACCTACTGCTGGGGAACTAGTGTGGTTGTTTTGAAATAAGAAGACACTCTGGCTTTTTCAGTTGCCAGAGTTCTTGCCCTGGTTCTTTCTCATCTTTGTTGGCTGATGTTTCTTCAATCTTTGAAGTTGCTGATCTTTGGAAGGACATTTTTTTTCCTTTTATCGTATTTGGTGCCCTCAAGAGTTTGTGGTATAGTGTGGCTCCAGTCAACTGCCTTAATTTCTGGAGCATTTTAGGGGTCCAACGCTCAGCTCAGGACTGCTAGACTGGATGCTCTAATACACGGGGCCTGGTATCAGGCATCCAACTTTGTTCTGTGGCCCCTGGAGATCAGAAACCTGCCATGCTGGAGGGTCTAAGTTGTTCCCAGACTACTGGTAACAACACTCTGAAGGGCAGTGCCAGCCCCAGTGCTTAGGGTGGTGGCAGCAGGAGCCATCCTTGTTCCCACATGCCAGCAGCAATGGCAGTGGTGGGGTGTATGTTTATTGGCTGCGATGGAGTGCCGGTGGGTGTAGGGGTGCCAGCCTGCACGTGAGTGTTCACAGTGCTGGCGGTGGCAGCACAACATGGGGGGTAGGGAAGGGGGTTCCATTGATGTCCCAGTACACATTCACACCAGCAGTGGTGTTAATATGGAGGCAGGATGCTGGCAGGTGCAGAACTGTTTGTACCCTCTGTGCATGCATTCACATGGGTAGCAGCTGCTGCTGCTGTGTGGGGTGTCTCTGCTGGTCTCCCTGTGTAGTTTTGTGCTGCTCCAGGGGCGGGGTGCTGGCAGGTGCGGGCTGGCAGTCTCTGGGATCGCAAATGCTGACAGCAATGGTGGTGTGCGAGAAGTCGGGGGGATGAGGTGTGCTCACGCTGGCAGCTGTAGCATGACAGGGTGCACATGCACACACATGCTGATGGAAAAGAGAAGACAAAGGTCCACTCGCGTGCACGTACGCTGGCAAAGCAATGTCAGGGGTGGCCGCAGGTGAATGCGTGCAGGCAAGGTGTCTCAGGGAGGTCGCAGTTTTGGGAAGGTGCAGGTGAGCTGCTGCATGACTATGGGATTTCTCTGCTGCAGTTCACCAGCACAGGAGCTATGATGTACACCCCCACAAGGGACCCCACCTGGGCATCCGAGGTCACACTGCAAGCAGGTGTAGGTAAGCTAGAGCCCTGGGAAAGGCCAGCTGACCAAGGGGTGCTCAGGGGCAACCATCCCCAACTCATCGGCAAGAATACCCTGCACTGATCAGGTCTGTCTTCCCTAGGGCTAAAGTCTATTAGGGAAGCAAGGCGAGCCTCGAAATATGGGCGTGTCTGGCTGTGCTTCACTAGAGATACTCCCACCCCAAATCCTCTAGGCTCTGTACTGGCTGGGGTTCTGTCCCTACCACTTCTCTAAGCAGCTCTCCCCGCCAACTCAAGTGTTCATGGGGGTCATGGAGTCTCCTGCTGGCAGGTTTCCAAAGTTTTTGTGCTGAGCTGCCTTTAGCTGGGGGAAGTACCCCTGTGCCACCACCACTGGGACTATGTGGGGTCAGACATGTAGCCAGCAGAAAACTGGGTGCTGCCCAAGACTCATACTGACCACTTCCTGGCTACTCCCTGTGTTTGTTCAAGGCCCTAGGACTCTACAATCAGCAGCGGGCAAAATCAGCTAGGTTTATGTCCTTCCCTTCAGAGTGGCAAGCCCCTCCCAATCCTAGGCACATTCAGAAGCCATCTGTGAGCCAAAGCCTGTAGTGGGAAACCTTAGGAATCTATCTGGTGTTCTACTACAGGGGAACTGGCACCCAAGCCATAAGACAAAGTCCTTCTCACTCTTCCCTCCTGTTTTCACAAGCAGAGGTGTCTCTCCCCATGGTCCTCACCAGTCCAGGACTGTGGGACTCATGAGGATCATGAAGAGAGACACTGCCTGGCTACCACAGATGTTCATTCAAGGCCCAAGGGCTTGTGAGTAAGCTTATGGTGAGTGCTGCCAGGATTGGGACACTGTTCATGGCAGTGGGCTTTCCTCTGGCCATCCAAGAGCCAAGACCTGAAATTAGGGACCCTAAGAGCCTACTTGGTGCTCTACCCTACTGTGGTCAAACTGGTATCTAAGCTGTAAGACAAAGTCTTCTTTACCCTTCCCCTTTCTCAAGCAGGAGTCACTCCTGAAAGCCATCACAGCTGGGAATGTGGTGGGTCACACCCGAAGCCAGCATGTCTGAGCCTCACCAGTGGCACATGGTGAGTACTGCCTGTGTACTACTGCTGATTATTCAGGGCCCAATGACTCTTTAGTCAGCAGGTGATGGATCCTGCCAGGACTGGATCCTCCCTTTCAAAGAAGTGGGTTCTCTTCTAGCCCAGGGTATATCTAGAAATGTCATTCAGAGCTAGGGCCTAGAATAGGGGCCTCAGCCTGGTGCCCTATCCTACTGTAGCTGAGCTGGTATCCAGGTTCCAAGACAAAGTCTTTATTCTTCCCTCTCCTCTCCTCAAGTGGAGGGAAGGAGTCTCTCCTGGAGCTGTGAGCTGTGCTGCCTGGGGTTGGGAGAGGGGTATACATTCACCTACCATGTGAGTTGGGCACAGCACACCAAGGCATTCACACAAGAGAAGTGAAGTATTATCTATATGAAGAATTGCATTCAAATGTGTGTAACAAGCAGTTTTATTCCTAACAGACAAAAACAAGAAGCAATAACATATCCATAAGCAGATGAATTCTTATAGTGATTTCCATAGCATGTCAAATTCTAAGATAAAAAGAATGAACTACTCATATATCATGATTGATGAATGTCAAAATATGCATCCCTGCTATGTGAAATAAAAATAATAATAAAGAAAAAATAAGAACATCAAAATAAATAGGACTCAGGAGAGTACTCAGGTATGAAAAGAGGAAACATGTTATATCAGTCATATAACATTCCAGAAAATTGACACTAATCTAATGTTAAGCAAATATTGTAATTCAGTGATTGTCTGGAGGATGGAGAGGCCAGAGAGAAAGATAGTTATTTATTTTTTAAGAGACAGGGTCTTATTATGGGACCCAGGCTAGTCTCAAACTCCTTACCTCAAGCAATACTCCCACTTTGGACTTCCAAGGTGTTGGGATAACAGGCATGAGTCACCATGCCCAGTCTTATAACAGCTTTAAAAATATAATTTGAAATAACTGTTTTTAACATTATTTTTGACAAACAGGTTATGTGATTCTACATTGACTCTACTAACTCTCATCATGCCCTAAGGGGGGCAACTAGCCTGTGTGATACCAAATACTTATGAGCCAGGAAGATCATTTCCACCTAAGTGGAATGCTGGCTGGTTGCAAAGGTCACATCACTGGACTCCCTATCCTCTTCCTCCTACTAATTCAGGGATGGCTTTTTGATAAGCAGCCCAGATAGGCTACAGAAATCCACAAAACCTTTAGATTTACTCTGACAATGACCTAAGCTACACTAGATTCATAATTATAGAGGTCCTGAAAATTTCTATACCTGCTTGTCCATCACAGACATAGTGACTGAATCATTGTGGATGCCTTTTTTAAAAAAGTGTATCCCAACTATTCTGTTGCAGTCTGCTTCGCTATCTAGAAATGCTAATTCTATAAAAAATTATTTGTGGGCTGGGCATGGTGGCTCACACCTGTAATCCTAGTGCTTTAAAGGGCGTATGCTAGAGGATTACTTGAGGCCAGAAGTTGAACATCAGTCAGGGTAAAATAGCAAAACCCTATCTCTATAAAAAATTCTTAAATTACCTGGGCTAATCTCAGGTACTCGGGAGGCTGAGGCAGGAGGATCACTTGAGCCCAGCAGTTTGAGGCCGCAGTGAGGTATGACCATGCCAGTGTATTCCAGCCTGAGTTTCAGAGTGACATCATGTCCCTAAAAAAATAAAAATTAAAGAATTATGATTTCTTCCTCTAGGCTTATAATGTAGGACACTATCCTACAGAATTCTGGACTTCAGGACACATGAATGCACTATAGGACTTGAGAAGAGATTTCCCTCACCAGTACTGAGCACAATGCAATATCCCTTATAAACAAGAGAATAATTTTGTGCTGTTCTCAGATGCACCAAAGTGTGTCACAAAAACTGTCCCTTACTCAGGTTAATTTATGAAAACACATATTGCAATATTTGGTCTAAAAATAAAGATCACAAAGCCCTGAAGTCTTTCTTTGGAGGCCTCAGGCAGCCATCCAAACTAGGCCACAAATGTAGAGCTATATTCTGCCTTCATACTGTCCCCTAAGAGTCACACAGTTTAGTAATCCCAACAAACTTTCATGGTACCAGATCCCTTCATGGTACCAGAACCATGTTGTATCTAAGCGACACAATGCAGTAAATACACAATTCACACAATACAGTCAATACAATTCCCAAGATTGAAGGAAGCTTAAATAAGGACTTCATCATAGCAGAAACTAGAACAATGAAAGACAGCTTGTACTTGGGTTGGTGAGTTAGAGGCTAGAAAATTCCATCTTAAGAATCGTGAGAATCATGAGATTCATAGGAAAGACAGCCCATCTTGTCAGGTAATCAGAAAAATTCTCTAGGCCAAGCTTGTTCAACCCGCAGCTTGTGGGCCACATGTATCTCAGGGCAGCTTTGAATGCAGCCCAACACAAATTTGTAAACTTTCTTAAAACATTATGAGGGTTTTTGTGTGATTTTCTTTTTTTTAATTCATCAGCTATCATTAGTGTCAATGTATTTTATATGTGGCACAAGACAATTCTTCCAGTGTGGACCAGGAAAGCCAAAAGATTGGACACTTCTGCTCTAGGCCAAAACTGAGTCAGGTCCATAACCCAACTCCTCATAGAGAATGAGAGAGGAATGAGTACAGAGGCTACTCAAAAATCCCACTGCTGAATGGGAGACAACTTGAACTTTTTTTTTTTTTTTTTTTTTTGAGACGGAGTCTCGCTCTGTCACCCAGGCTAGAGTGCTGTGGCCGGATCTCAGCTCACTGCAAGCTCCGCCTCCCGGGTTCACGCCATTCTCCTGCCTCAGCCTCCCGAGTAGCTGGGACTACAGGCGCCCGCCACCTCGCCTGGCTAATTTTTTTTTTTATATTTTTTAGTAGAGACGGAGTTTCACCGTGTTAGCCAGGATGGTCTCGATCTCCTGACCTCGTGATCCGCCCGTCTCGGCCTCCCAAAGTGCTGGGATTACAGGCTTGAGCCACCGCGCCCAGCCAACTTGAACTTTTTTTCTGGAATATGATGGAGTGTATGAGTGATGCACTGTAGGTACCTACCAAGTGGTAGAGGTGAAATGGCTTTTGCCAGAGACCTAAGAATGCAATAAATCTGGCAAGGACATATGCAGGATGAGAAATGCAATACAGCTTCAGTATACCTGGAATTTATGCAGCTATTGGACATATGACATTCAATACAGGTTGATGGCGTCCTCTTAAGGGCTCTCTCCCACAGTTACACTGGACAAGAAGTAATATTCCCACACACCTATGTTATTTTTCTCCTGTCAACATTCTGGTATCCAATGAAAGAAGAGTGACGCCTTCGTCAAATTCTCTGCACTCAAAAGGCACTTCCACAGCAGGAGCTTGTCTGTGCATAATAAAGTTAGACATTTAGACAAATAATGTGCCACATGTGTCACACCATAGAGCCTTGATCCAGTGTGAACTCTGATCTTGAAGGAGCACAGAGGTTTGACTAATCAATTTTCCAAATTTACTTCACTGAGAAGGGCTTTCTCTAGTGTGAACTTGCAGGGCAGAGCTTCTGGTAAATGTCTTTCCACATTTGCTACACTGTTGAGGCCTTTCTCTAGTATGAACTCTCTCCTGTGTTTAATGAGACCAGAGTTTTCCCACAAAGGATTTTCTTTTTTTTTTTTTTTTTTTGTTGAGACGGAGTCTCGCTCTGTCGCCCAGGCTGGAGTGCAGTGGCCGGATCTCAGCTCACTGCAAGCTCCGCCTCCCGGGTTTACGCCATTCTCTCGCCTCAGCCTCCCGAGTAGCTGGGACTACAGGCGCCCGCCATCTCGCCCGGCTAATTTTTTGTATTTTTTTAGTAGAGACGGGGTTTCACCGTGTTAGCCAGGATGGTCTCGATCTCCTGACCTCGTGATCCGCCCGTCTCGGCCTCCCAAAGTGCTGGGATTACAGGCTTGAGCCACCGCGCCCGGCCTAGGATTTTCTACTCACTGCTCTCATAAGGCTTTGTCCAGTGTGAATTCTTATGAACATGAAGCACAGAGCTGTACGGAAATGATTTCTCACATTTATTATACATTTATATGGCCTTTCTCCATTGTAAATTCTCTGATGAGTAGTAATGCAGCTTTTCTGGCTAAATAATTTCACAAATTCCTTACAGTCATATGGCCTTTCTCAACTGTGAACTCAGTAGTGTTCAGTGAGGTGGGACTTCTTGTTAAGTAATTTCCCAAATTCCCCATAACTATAGGGTCTTTCTCCAGTGTGACCCCTCTGGTATTTAGTGAGGCAAAACTTCTATGTACAGGATTTCATACATTCTCTACACTCACAAAGCCTTTCCCCAATGTGATCTTGCTATTGTTGAATGAGGTCAACCTTTTGGTTAGATGATTTTGCACATTCTCCACACTCATATAAGTGCTTTCCAGTGTGATCTCACGAATGTTGAATGAGGGTGTCCTTTTAACCAACAGATTTGCCAAATTTTCAACATTCAGGATGTCTTTCTCCTGTGTGAACTCGTTGATGTTTAATGAGGTTTCCCTTCTGACGAAAACACTTTCCACATTCTCCACACTCATGTGGCCTTTCTCCAGAGTGAATTTGCTGATGTCGAATGAGACTGCCCTTTTGATGAAAACATTTCCCACATTCTCCACACTCATGTGGCCTTTCTCCAGAGTGGATCTGCTGATGTTGAATGAGACTGCCCTTTTGATGAAAACATTTCCCACATTCTCTACACTCGTATGGCCTTTCTCCGGTGTGAACTCTCTGGTGTTCGGTGAGGTGTGACTTGTACCTAAATGACTTCCTACATTCTTTACACTCATAGGGTCTTTCTCCAGTGTGAACTCTCTGGTGTTCCTTTAGGTGGGAGTTGCTCCTAAATAACTTCCCACATGCCGTACACTCAAAAGGCCTTTCTCCAGTGTGAACTCGCTGATGCTGAATGAGGTTGCACTTGTGATTAAATGATTTCCCACATTCTCCACACTGATAAGGTCTTTCTCCAGTGTGAACTCGCTGGTGGTGAACAAGGCTGCGCTTATGGCTAAAAGATTTCCCACATTCATTACATTCATAAGGTCTTTCTCCAGTGTGAACTCGCTGATGGTCAACAAGACTGTGCTTATGACTAAAAGATTTATCACATTCTCCACACTCATAAGGTCTTTCTCCAGTGTGAACTCTCTGGTGTTCAGTGAGGTGGGCCTTATACCAAAATGATTCATCACACTGTCCACACTGATAAGGTCTTTTTCCAGTGTGAACTCCCTGGTGATTATTGAAACTATTACTTTTGCTAGTGAATTTCCCAGAATCACTGCATACATAAGGTCCTTCTCTAGGGAGAAGTCTCTGGTGAAGGACAAGTGAGTGTTTGTTGCTGAAGGGTATTGTGGACTCTCCACAGATGTAATGAGTTTTTCCACCCTGAAGGGGTATCCCATGCTTAATTTCAAAGTTTGACTTCCCTGAAGCGTAAATGTCCTCTTGTTGGAGTAATCTCAAGCTGGACAAAAAGTCTTTCCCAACCTCATGAAAGATAAATGGCTCATGTGACACATGGAATTTATAGTTCTTTACAAACGATGTTCCCTTGGCATTGCTTCTATACGATTTCTCTCCAACGTGCCGCTTCTGGTCTTGATGATGGTTTGCATCGTCATCCAGTGTTTTTTCACATGCCCCAAACCCATTCAATTTCTGATTGTGTTGTGTTCCCTGGTGTAAGATATCTCCCAGGAGAGGGCCACACATTCCCCAGAGGTGGACCTTCTTGGTACATACACTTGTCCAATGTGTCCTGAGTGGGGACTCTTGTTGTATAGAAAGGGTCTGCTTAGAAGGTGTCTCGTCTTTTGCTCCATACCAACAACCTAAAAGAAATAAAATGCTGGTAAAATGCAAGGTACTTCTGAAGGGAAGTATTACTAAGCCATACCTGATCAATGGCTGCTTTATTGTACTTATATTTACTTGGGCCTACACACATCCTTTTATATAACATCCACATGCTTTATGAAGGTCCTTTAGATGTTTTCACAGGAAGGAATTGTAGACCCTGCCTCTACTTCCTGTAGTGCATGTATTGTTGGCTCCTTCACATCATGTGGCCCCCTCCATTCTGTAACCATTCTAACCCAGTAATTGGAGGACTTATTTTCAACTTAAAGGCAACATTCTGTTTCTGCAATTATTTCCATGGAGTAATACCTCTGTTAGATATACCTGTTTGTGTGTCACATGAAAATATGAGTACAACAAAGCAGCTGTTGGTCAGGTATGGCTTAGCAATGTGTACACACTTCCTAATACAAAACTGATATGCCAGTATTGGAGTCTGCTGCAGATGGAAATGTGAGAAAAATGGGTGACAGGTGGGATCCAGAGATGTGAAGATTAGTCCTGGGCTGGCATCAGAGTAGAAGTGACAGGGTATAGAACGGTGAAGTCTGAAACTCTCAAGAATGGGGAAGACAGAAACAGCATATAGCTAGTCATGTTGCTAGGTAAATACTTGTGAAATAGGAGAGCTTCTAGTATGACTTTCCTAAATCCCTAATGTTATATAAGGGTGTTACTCCTTAGAGGTGGCCTCCCTCTGGGCCCATCATGAGTCTGGGTTTAGCTGCAACTCTCCATCACTGAGAACTCTCAGTCCCACTGCAAAGATACACATGGAATTTACATGGGAAATGGATAACATAAAGAATAAGAGAAAAACAAGAGAAAAGAACAGCCAATAGTTCAGAAAAAATCAGCACATCATAGCCCTTAGGAAAGAAAACTAAATATTACAAAGAGAATTTTTGGCCAGGTGCAGTGGCTCATACCTATAATCCCAGCACTTGGGGAGGCCAAACTGGGAGGACTGCTTGACCCTAGGAGTTCAAGACCAACCTGGGTAACATAATGAGACACCATCTCTACAAAACAAACAAACGAGGCCAGGTGCGGTTGCTCATGCCTGTAATCCCAGCACTTTGGGAGCCCGAGGCAGGCGGATCACGAGGTCAGGAGATCGAGACCATCCTGGCTAACATGGTGAAACCCCATCTTTACTAAAAATACAAAAAACTTAGCTGGACGTGGCAGCGTGCGCCTGTAGTCCCAGCTGCTGGGGAGGCTGAGGCAGGAGAATGGCATGAACCTGGGAAGAAGCAGAGGTTGCAGTGAGCCGAGATCGCACCACTGCACTCCAGCCTGGGTGACAGAGCAAGACTCCATCTCAAAAACAAAACAAAACAAAACAAAAAATGAACAAAAATTAGTTGGGCAGAGTGGCATGCTCCTGTAGTCCCAGCTACTTAGGAGTCAAGTGGAAGGATTACTTGAGCCCAGAAGGTTGAGAATGAAGTGACCCATGATTGCATCAGTAGATTGCAGCCTGGATGACAATGAAACCCTGTCTGGAAAAAAACAAACAAACAAACAAAAATGGTCAGGGCACACTGGCTCATGCTTG
This sequence comes from Trachypithecus francoisi, assembly GCF_009764315.1. NCBI lineage: Eukaryota > Metazoa > Chordata > Mammalia > Primates > Cercopithecidae > Trachypithecus > Trachypithecus francoisi. The sequence continues at coordinate 13,041,884 of NW_022681457.1, read as the reverse complement.
TAAATCCCGGCACTTTGGGAGGATGAGGTGGGAGCATCACGTGAGGTCAGCAGTCAGAGAGCAGTCTGGGCAATACAGCCAGACCTCATATTAAAAATAAAAATAAAAATTAGTGGATGTGGTGGCAGAAGCCTCTAGTCCCAGTTACTTCAGAGGCTGAGGAAGGAGGATTGCTTGAGCCTGGGAGATTGAGGCTACAGTGAGCTATGATCGCACTACTGCACTCCAGCCTGGGTGATAGAGTAAGACTGTCTCTGAAAACAAAACAGAACAAAACAAAACAAACAAGATAATTTATAAGGAGGGTCTTGCAAGAACAGCCTATGGTGCAAGTAAGTATTGAGAACATCAATGATGGAAGGAATTCCTAGCACAGGCAGTCATGAATAAATGTCACCTAGAGCAAGGAAGCAGAACCTGAGCATACCAGTCTCAGATCCGGAAAAATTACTCAACAGCCAGAGGGCGAGCAAGGTGGGATGCATTATGGTGCATGTAAAGCTCCATCTCTGGGAGCTTGCAGCAAAGCAGGTGTTGGGGCTGCTCAAGGAGAAGAGAGGGCGGTGCACACACCTCAGTCCTACCTACCACAGAACCTACCCAGGGAACTAAGAGAGGAACCTGTGCCCAGGCTCCTGAAGTGAAGAAAACAGTCTTGCCATGGGGAAAAAGATGGGGACGAGCAGACACTAGCTGAGGTCACAGAGAACAGTGTGAGTGCCTTACCTAGAGAAGATATAAGTGCCAGGTTCTCCAGCATCACGTCATGATAAAGGCATCTCTGAGCCTCACTAAGGAGACTCCATTCCTCCTGGGAAAAGTTCACAGCCACATCTTCAAAGGTCACAGTGCCCTGCCATGATGACGATAGATGAAACCACAAACACTCCATATGCTCATCCACTTATCCACCTTTGCCCTTCCTCCTCCCAAGGTCCTAAACTACAAGGAGAAGCTAGGTCCACTGGTGTCACTATCTTCTCATGGGCTCACATGGCCATGGTGTACAGCCATCAGCAACAAGAAGTTTCTATGTTTTGGTGCTGACATAAAGCAGTCCATACCTTCTGAGAGCCAATGCCCCTGCTAGAGATGAAGTCATGTAAATCCCAATGAAGCATCCTCCGTCTATCAGACATACTCCTTCTCTAAATACACATTCCTTTTTTTCTTGTTTTTTTTTTTTTTTGAGATAGCGTTTCACTCCCGTTGCCCAAGCTGGAGTGCAATGATGTGATCTCAGCTCGCTGCAACCTCTGTCTCCTGGGCACGAGTAATTCTCTGACCTTAGCCTCCCGAGTGGATGGGACTACAGGTGCACGTCACCATGCCCGGATAATTTTTTTTTTTTTTGGTAGAGAGAAGGTTTCACCATGTTGCCCAGGTTGGTCTCAAAATCCTAAGCTCAAGTGATTCACCCACCTCAGCCTCCCAATGTGCTGGGATTACAGGCATGAGCCACTGTGCTAGGCCAAAATACATATCATTCTTTAGATTGCACAGACACATGCCCATGGCCACCCCCACCAAACTACCTCCCACATTGGCCTCTGCCTCCGCACAAGTTAAAGTATGTTTATATCCTCTTCTTCCTTCTACCAGTAAGGGTGGGATTTTCACCTTACAGTTATATTAATGATCAAACACATGACATCAAACACTAGACAGGTGCTATAAATATGTTTATAAATCAAATACACTCAAAGTCTAGAGGAGGACATCCCTCACCATAGAGGACCACACAGGGGTTGCACTATGGGTAAGAGTGCATGACCAGAAATTATGGTATGCAAGCGTTTAAAATGAAGAGGGTGTGATGACCCCTGAATCCCCTGGGAGGACGCAACTGGCTTGTTTGAGTAACACTGTGGGTAAGTATAAAATTGAAACTCACTACAAAGTATAAGAACCAGGAATTCTGCCTGGTCTCCCTAATAAGAGGATTATTAGGGCATGTTGATTATTATCTAAAAGAGTCTAGTGGGAAGGGAATTGGCTCTCAGGTCATTTCAGGTCATACCAATATCACTAGATGTCAAGGTGGCACATCACACTGGGCCTCCACTTTTGGCTTTATGCCACAATATGGCTGACAGCATCAAGTATGCTTCACATATTCAGACAGGATCCAATAATAACACAAAATGACCATTGTTCCCATTAGCAGTGGTAATCTCTAATAATTCTATGAATGCCTCCTTGCATTACTCCACAGCCACACAAAACCACATGTAACTTCAGATATCCGTGGTCTTATTCCACTTCTGTGCTGCAATGGCTTACCCTTCAGCAACATGGACCAACTTCCATTCACCTAATACCATTGCCATTTAAAGACCAGTCCTGGCTGGGCATGCTGGCTCACGCCTGTAATCCTAGCACTTTGGGAGGCTGAGGTGGGTGGATCACCTGAGGTCATGAATTCGAGACCAGCCTGGCCAACATGGTGAAACGCCGTCTCCACTTAAAGCACAAAAAATTAGCTGGGTATGGTGGTATGTACCTGTAATCCCAGCTACTCAGGAGGCAGGAGAATCGCTTGAGCCCAGGAGGCAGATGTTCAGTGAGCCGAGATCGTGTCACTGCACTCCAGCTTGGGGAACAAGAGCGAGACTTCATCTCAAAAAAACAAAAAACAAAAAACAACAACAAAAAAAACAGTCCTGGACAGGCACGGTGGCTCACTCCTGTAATCCTAGCACTTTGGGAGGCCAAGGCGGGTGGATCATGAGGTCAGGAGTTTGAGACCAGCCTGGCCAATATGGTGAAATCCTGTCTCTACTAAAAATACAAAAAAAAATTAGCGGGACATGGTGGCACGCACCTGTATTCTCAGCTACCGGGAGGCTGAGGCAGGAGAATCACTTGAACCTGGGAGGTGGAAGTTGTAGTGAGCTGAGATTGCGCCACTATACACCAGCCCGGGTGACAGAGCAAGACTTCCTCTCACAAAAAAAAAAAAAAAAAAAAAAAGTCTTGTTTTTAATCCATTTAAGGCCCAGGACCTACTGTCACAGATGACCACATTTCTCCCTGAGCATATTCAGCACGCTAATGAAACCCCCTACACACTACCAAAGTCATCTCAAATCTTGATTGCAGAGTGGTGAATAAGCACCACTGTGGCCTAAGTGTCATCTTCCCTCAATTTGACTATACTTCTGCATGTATCTATTTCATGTCTATTCTCTCCTTGAAAGTCTATGTCCTCTGTCAAATCATGCTGACAGGTATATCCTACCATCACGGTCACTTACCTACCTCTCCAGTGTTTAGGAAGCCCAATAACATTACCCAGGGACCGAAGCAACAGATGCAGTCCTCATCTTTCAACCATTGCTTTCTGGTCCCCTAAAAGATTTACCACCAGAATCTGAAGTGTGCTCTCCTTAATGTGACCCATGGCTCACTCACTATAGCATACACATTAGCTACCATATATTAGATGTCTCCAGTGTCAGTCCCTTCCCGGATATCCCAACCTGCAGGTCCATACCCATTGGATGCCACACTTATTGGTCTCTGACTTTTCATATGGCCAAAACAGTCATCTTGATATCTGCATAATATTCTAATTATGTTTACTACCAACATGCTCATCTCAGCTGATGCAGCTTCCACAGCTACAGCTGCTAAGACCAAAAACCTTGCGCTCCTGGTTGCTCTCTTCACGCCCTTTCTTTGCGTATTAGGAAACCTAGATGCTTGTTACAAAATATAAACTTTGAATCCAGCCACATCTCCTTAGCCATGAATCTCAGTCTGTTAATCCTCACTTGGATTATGGCAAAAGCCTCAACTCTCATCTTATTTCCTCCTCTCTCAACCCCACAGTCTGTTCACTGTAAAGCCAGAGGAGACTACAGCCAGATGAAATTGTGGCAACAACACCTCTTCCCTCTGGTCAGTTTCACCTCTAAGCATTTCACATCCTGGTACTAACTCCTGGGTTAACCTCCCAAGTATGTTTATACTGGTTGACAGAAATGGGAACACCACCATATATCCTGTGTCACAGACTTAGGATCCCGGGTTTAAGGTTCCTCCAGGGTTCCCAGATCAAAAAACTAAAAAAATAAAAATAAAAATAAATAAAAAAAAGGTACCTAAGAGTCCCAGGACATCCCAGTCTAAAGAGTATGTGGATAGGAGTTAGGGCCAGTGAGGGAATAACACCCTCCGCTTCCCTGTGGAGGTTCTGCAAGTGCTTCTGCAGCCAGGAATTCCCGTGAGGAGAGGTACAAGCTACAAGAATGTGTCCCTGATGAGATTTCATAAGCTCTGGCCTCCTCTCCCTGAACCCTTTCTTGGCCCTGTAACCAGGTAAACGCGGGTTGGTTGGCTGAACCGAGCGCCTCAGTACAAAATGTCATCTCTTAGCACCTATGTGATCTATAGAGGTTGAACAAGAATTCAACTTCCCAGGGCCCGAAAGTCATCCCCTGTGTTTTTTTTTTTTTTTTTTTTTTTTGAGACGGAGTCTCCCTCTGTCGCCCAGGCTGGAGTGCAGTGGCGCGATCTCGGCTCACTGCAAGCTCCGCCTCCCGGGTTTAAGCCATTCTCCTGCCTCAGCCTCCCGAGTAGCTGGGACTACAGGCGCCCGCCACCATGCCAGGCTAATTTTTTGTGTTTTCAGTAGAGACGGGGTTTCACCGTATTAGCCAGGAAGGACTCGATCTCCTGACCTCGTGATCCGCCCGTCTCGGCCTCCCAAAGTGCTTGGACTACAGACGTGAGCCACCGCGCCTCTGTGTTTTTTTTGGGTGGACTTTGGGAAACCTTTAAAGCCCGGACTTTTTTTTTTTTTTTTTTTTGAGACGGAGTTTCGCTCTGTCGCCCAGGCTGGAGTGCAGTGGCCGGATCTCAGCTCACTGCAAGCTCCGCCATGCCATTCTCCTGCCTCAGCCTCCCGAGTAGCTGGGACTACAGGCGCCCGCCACCTCGCCCGGCTAGTTTCTGTATTTTTTAGTAGAGACGGGGTTTCACCGTGTTAGCCAGGATGGTCTCGATCTCCTGACCTCGTGATCCGCCCGTCTCGGCCTCCCAAAGTGCTGGGATTACAGGCTTGAGCCACCGCGCCCGGCCTAAAGCCAGGACTTTTATCTTGCCCTTCCTTTGTTGGAAGCTGTCCATGGCTTCTAGCGTTCTCAGGGTGAATACACAGTCCCCAGCCTACTCTTCCAGGAGGAGCTCTGCCTCACACTTTGCTCCCGACAGGTGCCTGTGGACCCTAGGTTCCGACCCTCTCGGCCCAGTTCATCTTCAGGCCTTTGCCTGCACCGGTCCCTGTGCCTGTCGCTCTCCTCAGCGCATCCCGCGGGTGTTAAAAACGGGGGCCCATCACGCGAGCGCCTGTGTCCCGACGCTGGGTTCAGGCTGTAGAGCCTTGGGCAGGCGCCGCTTCCTCTCTGCTTTTGGACTTAGGTAAACATGAGGTGACCTGAAGGCACGGAAGTCGCCACAGTTACCTGAGCCGTGGGCCTCAGCGCGGCCGCCGCCATCCGACTGGGTGGGGAAGGCGGGTTGAGAGCAGAGGGCGAGCAGGGCAGGTACCCGGGCACGATGGTCCCGATCCCGGCCTTGGCGCGGGTCACGCCTAGCGCCTTTAAGGAACTGCAGAGCAGCCTCTGTGCACTCGAGACAAGATCTCCTCTCCACCTTCTACATGCCCCAGCGCTCCGCGGTCTCTCACGGGAAAATACATCCAACACCAATCAAAATGGCCGCTAGTAGAGGATGCTGGAAGTCCCACCTTTATGTTGTTTCCGCGGAAACGCATTTTGAGCAGTCATTGGCTCTGACGTGCTGTCATTCGACGCAGAGATTTCTGGGTTATGTAGTTTCCTCAGGTTCCAAGACAATTCCCGGGCGGTAAAGAAGGCGCTTCTCAGAGGCTCTTGATTGCACAGAGCAGTGAATAAGCACCACTCTGGCTTAAGTGCCATCTTCCCTCAATTTCACTATACTTCCGCATGTGTCTATTTCATGTCTATTCTCTCCTTGAAAGTCTATGTCCCCTGTCGAACTATGCTGTCAGGTATACCCTACCATCATGTTCACTTACTTGCAGGAAAGGCCCAGCTCCACCTCAGCGGTCTGTCCTTAAAGTGTGCGTCCTTCTGGGGTAGAGGATAGTCTCACCTAGCCTTAGAACCCGTATTGAGATTTTTGGAGATTGGTGTCTGTAATTGATCACTCAAGTATTTCAAAAAATATTATTTTAGATTTTGGGGAACTTCAGCTCTCCGATGCTAAACTTATTATTTAGGATGCCCCCAAAGACTAAAAATCCAAATTATCATAATATTTTGAACAGTCTTTCAGTCGCAAAATCCCTGCACTGGGAGCAGAGGCTGATAAACATTATTGTGTTATAAATTCACATGAATGCACTCTGAGGTATTAGAGTCAGTTTCTCAGTCTGTCAGGGACAAGAGAGAACCAATCCAGATAGGACAAGACAAGGAAGATGGAGAAATGTTGTGTTGCCTAAAGTAGGAATACATGCTGAATCTCTGTCTGTGATTCCACAGAAAACAACTCTCCTGCCTATAAAATCAATCATAGTATCCAGTACATTGAGCAACACTTTTATCTACTTAGTATCTCTTGTTTGAGATTCTAACTTAATTCAGTTAATTCTGGATTAATTTATCTAAGATTTATCAATCTTACAAGAAGACCAATGAAAGACATGCTATTTGGTAGTGATAAATGGCTGCAGTTTTCAAAGGCGGAGCACGTATGCAGAAGATGCTCTCCACCTGTTGATATTGGTTGTGTCTTAAATCCAGGAGTTCATGTTATTGCTGGGAAGTGGCTATTCTTTATTTCTGTTTCCATTGCAAGGAGTGTTTTGCATAATGAATTAACATTATGTTAGGAATACAGTTGTAAAATATAAATTCCAAAACTCTTTTAAGAATGATTATGTTGGCCAGGTGCAGTGGCTCAGGACTGTAATCCTAGCACTTTGGTAGGCTGAGGTGGGAGGATCCCTTGAGGTCAGGAGTTTGAGACCAGCCTGGCCAACATGGTGAAACCCCACCTCTACTAAAAATCCAAAAATTAGCCGGGTGTGGTAACAGCGCCTGTAATCCCAGCTGAGGCAGCAGAATCACTTGAACCTGGGAGATGAAGGTTGCAGTGAGGCAAGATACTGCCACTGCATTCCAGCCTGGAAGACAGAGACTCTGTCTCAAAAAAAAAAAAAAAAAAAAAGTAAAAAAAAAATAATAATAATTAAAAAAATGGCCAGGTGTGGCGGCTCACACCTGTAATCCCAGCACTTTGGGAGGCCAAAGTGAGTGGATCACCTGAGGTCGGGAGTTCGAGACCAGCCTGACCAACATGGAGAAACCCTGTCTCGATTAAAATACAAAATTAGCCAGGTATGGTGGTGCATGCCTGTAATCCCAGCTACTCGGGAGGCTGAGGCAGGAGAATCACTTGAACCGGGAAGGCAGAGGTTGCAGTGAGCTGAGATCATGCCATAGCACTCTGCCTGGGCAACAAGAGCAAAACTCCATCTCAAAAAAAAAAAAGAAAAAAAAAAAAAAGACCTGGCATGGTAGCTCATGTCTATAATCTCAGCACTTTCAGAGGCTGAGGTGGGTGGATCATTTGAGGTCAAGAGTTTGAGACCAGCCTGGCCAACATGGAGAAACCCTGTGTCTACTAAAAATACAAAAATTCTTGTAAACCTATCACTGGCTGGGTGCGGTGGCTCAAGCCTGTAATCCCAGCACTTTGGAAGGCTGAGATGGGCGGGTCAGGAGATTGAGACCATGCTGGCTAACACGGTGAAACCCCGTCTCTACTAAAAAATACAAAAAACTAGCCAGGCAAGGTGGCGGGTGCCTGTAGTCCCAGCTACTCAGGAGGCTGAGGCAGGAGAATGGCATAAACCTGGGAGGTGGAGCTTGCAGTGAGCTGAGATCCAGCCACTGCACTCCAGCCTGGGCAACAGAGTGAGACTCCGTCTCAAAAAAAAAAACAAAAAAACCTATCACTTTGGGACATTGAAGCGGGTGGATCACAAAGTCAGGAGTTCAAGTTCAGCCTGGCCAACACAGTGAAACTCGTCTCTACTAAAAATACAAAAATTAGCTAGGCATGCTGGTGCATGCCTGTAGTCTCAGCTACTTGGGAGGTTGAGGCAGGAGAATCCCTTGAACCTGGGAGGCAGAGGTTGCAGTGAGCCGAGATTGTACTACTGTACTCCAGCCTGGGTGAAAGAGTGAGACTCCATCTCACAAACAAAGCAAAACAAAACCAAAAATTAGCCGGGCGTGATAGCGTGCACCTGTCATCCCAGCTAGAGGCTGAGGCAGGAGAATCTCTTAAACCCGGGAGGTGGAGGTTGCAGTGAGCTGAGATCGCTCCACCGCACTCCAGCCTGGGCAATAGAGTGAGACTCCACCTTAACACAAAACAACAACAACAAAAGAGAAGATACCTATGTAACAAACGTGCACATTCTGCACATGTATTCCTTTTTTTTTTTAGAAGAAATAAAACATAAAAATAAAAATAAAAAATTTTTAGAATTATAGAATAATTACATAGTGATTTGATTTAATGGTGATGACAGAAATAGATCTGTTGAGGCCAGGGGCGGTGGCTCATGCCTGTGATTCCAATGCTTAGGAGCCCAGGGAGAGAGGGTCACAGTGCTCCAACCTGGGTACCAGAACCAGACCCTGTCTCTAAAAAGGAAAGAAGGCCAGGCATTGTGGCTCATGCCTGTAATCCCAACACTTTGAGAGGCTGAGACGGGTGGATCACGAGGTCAGGAGTTCGAGACCAGCTTGGCCAACATGGTGAAACCCTGTCTCTACCAAAAATACAAAAATTAGCCAGGCATGGTGGCGCACACCTGTGATCCCAGTTACTCAGGAGGCTGAGGTAGGAGAATTGCTTGAACCCAAGAGGCGGAGGTTGCGGTGAGCCAAGATAGTGTCATTGCACTCCAACCTAGGCAGCAAGGGCAAAACCTGTTTCAAAAAAAAAAAAAAGGCTGGGCACGGTGGCTCAAGCCTGTAATCCCAGCACTTTGGGAGGCCGAGACGGACGGATCACGACGTCAGGAGATCGAGACCATCCTGGCTAACACGGTGAAACCCCGTCTCTACTAAAAACTACAAAAAACTAGCCAGGCGACGTGGCGGCGCCTGTAGTCCCAGCTACTTGGGAGGCTGAGGCAGGAGAATGGCTTAAACCCGGGAGGCGGAGCTTGCAGTGAGCTGAGATCTGGCCACAGCACTCCAGCCTGGGTGACAGAGAGAGACTCCGTCTCAAAAAAAAAAAAAAAAAAAAAAAAGAAAGAAAGAAAAGAAAAATAAAAAAAGAAATAGAGCTGTTGCAACATTAGTGGATGGTAAAAATAAATAAATAAATAAATAAATAAATTTTAAAAAATTAAATCTTGATAAAACTTTTAGTAGTGATATCTAATGAGAGATAGAATTAAGATCAGTACATGATTAGGATGATCACTCTGATAGTTTTGTCTCTAAAACGAGATTCGTCTTCATTCTTGAGAGTATTGAGCAATACCAGTGTGGATGGAAACAATAAAGCAGATATTTAAGGTAGGCAGAAATGTAAACATAAACAGAGAAGCCAAGGTTTGCACTATAATACTTGTGTCTGCACATATGTTTGTTATTCTGTGTTGTGTGTTCCACTATAGTCCTATACAAGTTGTTAATCTTAGTGAAAATGATAGCAGCAGCAGGTAGACAAATCCTAGGCAGACAGGGGCAGATTCCTGGTGAAACCAGACCTTCAAGCCAAAGACAGTTTAAAGCCTAGCTACAATCCAGGATAAATCCATGGACCAGATTGAGAACCTTTCTTCCTGTCTAGCACACTTGCCTCTGTTCCCCACTCTTCACCTATTTTACATATGCCTACCCTTCCCTAATTGGTTATTTACACTGTTGTGCCCACCTCTGAGTGGTGACTTTGTTTTAACCTTTTTTGCATACTCACAAACCAATCAGCATACACTCCCCCATTCTGAACCCAAACAAGTCCAGGACTCTGCCACACTGGGGAACTGCCTGCCTTCAAGTGGGGAGGTCTACTTCAGGTAGGGGCCCCACTATGGCCAGCATGTCTGAGAAATAGTCAACTGAGAAAACAAAACTGCATATCTGTAGGCAAAGTCTAACCGTATTGTATTGTATTGTATTGTATTGTACTGTATTGTGCAGTTTTGTTTTCTCAGTTGACTATTTCTCAGACATGCTGGCCATGGTGGCATGTGCCTGTCATAACAGCTGCTCGGAAGACTGAGGTATGGGGATCACCTGAGCCTAAGGGTTCAAGTGCAGCCTGGGTAACATAACAAGACTCAATTTCTCTAAAGAAAAAGAAAATAACTCCAACCCCCACACATAAACCTGGCAGGCAGCCGGGCGCGGTGGCTCAAGCCTGTAATCCCAGCACTTTGGGAGGCCGAGATGGGCGGATCACGAGGTCAGGAGATCGAGACCATCCTGGCTAACACGGTGAAACCCCGTCTCTACTAAAAAAAAAAATACAAAAAATTAGCCGGGCGAGATGGCGGGCGCCTGTAGTCCCAGTTACTCGGGAGGCTGAGGCGAGAGAATGGCGTAAACCCGGGAGGCGGAGCTTGCAGTGAGCTGAGATCTGGCCACTGCACTCCAGCCTGGGCGACAGAGCGAGACTCCGTCTCAACAACAACAACAACAAAAAAAAACCTGGCAGGCATGATGGCTCACAGGTGTAATCCCAAAACACTGGGAGGCCAAGAGATCGAGACCGCCCTTGTCACGATATTGAGACCCTGTCTCTTCCAAAAAAATAAAAGTAAAAATAAATTATCAGGCTGTAGTGGTGCACATTTGTAGTCCCAGCTACATGGGAGGCTGAGGCAGGAGGACAGCTTGATCCCGCAAGGTCAAGACTACCGTGAGTTATGATCATGTCACTCCATTTTGGCCTGTGAGACAGAGTGAGACTTTGTCTCTAAAACAAACCAACAAACAAAAAAACCCATCATCCCAGACAATCTAATATCTCCTTATGTCCACATGTAGTAGAACTAAACACGCCTGTTTTTAGACTGCTTTGCATTTTATTTTATTCAAGCTCCATGGCTGGCTAGCTGATGTGGGGATCTGGCCAGCTTACTGTTCTGTTGGTCCCTGCAAGTTTTCACCTCCAAAGTCGTGGAAAATTTCTTGGAGGCACTTGTGGATATGTCTTCTCCACCTGCCTTCTCTCAGGTGTCCCATGGATTGAAAACCAGGAAGAGGTAGTGCTGGCATAGTATTTTGAGGCTGCTGATGCCACTCCAGTCCAGGAAACCCAGAATCGTCATCTTTCATGGTTTGGAGTGGGTTAGGCTTCAGTGTCTGGTGTCGAGTTGAGGAGGAAGCAGTGAGGATTCTTCACTGTGGCTGTCTTGTATTCTGTGGTTAGGACAGAGATTGTCCTGACTGGTACCAGAAAAAAATAAGACTCCCAAACTGGTGCAACTAGAATAGATGACCCCTAGTTGCCTTTACGTCATTAACATATCATTATAACTCTAAAATTTCCTCCTCCCAAATGTAATCACTGACATTTTGCATGCATGGGCTTTATGAAGAAGCATGTTTATGAGCAGAGCTTGTGCATCTGGAGTCCCACCTTGTACATGCTAACATTCCTCTCACATCGTTGCTCAGTTCTTTTTTTTTTTTTTTTTTTTGACAGAGTTTCACTCTTGTTGTCCAGGCTGGAGTGCAATGGCGCAATCTCGGCTCACCGCAACCCCCACCTCCCAGGTTCAAGCAATTCTCCTGCCTCAGCCTCCTGAGTAGCTGGAATTACAGGCATGCACCACCACGCCTGGCTAATTTTGTATTTTTAGTAGAGATGGAGTTTCTCCATGCTGGTCAGGCTGGTCTCAAATTCACAACCTCAGGTGATCCACCCATCTTGGCCTCCCAAAGTGCTGGGATTAAAGGCATGAGCCACCGCGCCCAGCCGCTCAGTTCTTCAAAACCCCACGCCTTTTTTTTTTTTTTTTTTCTTTTTTTTTTTTTTTTGAGACGGAGTCTCGCTCTGTCGCCCAGGCTGGAGTGCAGTGGCCGGATCTCAGCTCACTGCAAGCTCCGCCTCCCGGGTTTACGCCATTCTCCTGCCTCAGGCTCCCAAGTAGCTGGGACTACAGGCGCCCGCCACCTCGCCCGTCTAGCTTTTTTTTTTTGTATTTTTTAGTAGAGACGGGGTTTCACGGTGTTAGCCAGGATGGTCTCGATTTCCTGACCTCGTGATCCACCCGTCTCGGCCTCCCAAAGTGCTGGGATTACAGGCTTGAGCCACCGCGCCCGGCCTCTTTTTTTTTTTTTTGAGACGGAGTCTTGCCCTGTTGCCCAGGCTGGAGTGTGATGGCATGATCTCGGCTCACTGCAACCTCTGCCTCCTGGGTTCAAACGATTCTCCTGCCTCAGCCTCCCAAGTATCTGGGATTACAGGCGCACGCTTCCACCCCCAGCTAATTTTTGTACTTTTAGTAGGGACTAAAATACAAAAATTTTTACTGTGTTGGCCAGGCTGGTCTCGAACTCCTGACCTCGTGATCCACCCGCCTCGGCCTCCCAAAGTGCTGGAGTTACAGGTGTGAGCCACCATGCCTGGCCCTAAAAAACCCTATGCCTTCTATGTTCAGGGAGAAGAGGCATTTAGGGCAAGAGCTACTCATTCTTCATTTCTGGTCAAAAATAAAACCTGCTTGCCTTTTTTTTTTTTTTTTTCAAATTGGGTGTTCTTTTTTTTTGTGACCAACACAAAGTAGGGAAAGAACTCAGTTTACTGGTAGTACAACTTAAAAAAAAAAAAAAAAAAGCATGTTTACCATTCCAACTTTCACAATCCCATAAACTTTTACTTTATGTTCTAGTCCCAGGAGTCTTCTCTCCAGACCATTTTACCCTGTTTTGTGCAGACATCTTCAGGTTTCCACCCAGAGTTCCGGCCAGGAGACTTTGGCCTTTTTTCCTTTTTTTTTTTTTTTTTTTTTTTTTTTTTGTGAGACGGAGTCTCGCTCTGTCGCCCAGTCTGGAGTGCAGTGGCGCAATCGCGGCTCACTGCAAGCTCCGCCTCCCGGGTTTACGCCATTCTCCTGCCTCAGCCTCCCAAGTAGCTGGGACTACAGGCGCCCGCCATCTCGCCCGGCTAGTTTTTTGTATTTTTTAGTAGAGACGGGGTTTCACCGTGTTAGCCAGGATGGTCTCGATCTCCTGACCTCGTGATCCACCCGTCTCGGCCTCCCAAAGTGCTGGGATTACAGGCTTGAGCCACCACGCCCGGCCTTTGGCCTTTTTTCCAAATGCTACCTTGATTAACCAGTCTAACCATCACCCTAGGCAATTCCAGGTGGGGTTTCTCATAGTATCTTTACCTTCTGGCTTTTAAAATGTATCCAAACTTCAGGAACTACAGCAACTTAGCTTAAGGCTCTTTAATGTTGGGGGATCAACAGGAACTTTCTTTGGTCCACCCAACCTTTTGTGTTATACTCAGACCTTTGTTTTAATCCCATCAGTTTTTATTTTATTCATTTAATAGCCATTCAAAGATTTCCACCATGCTGGGATGAGTATCATGATTTCTACCTTTTGCTTTACCTCTTAGTTTCATTCCTATCCATGTTTTCTTTATTTGTCTTACTTTTTTTTTTTTTTTTTTTTTTTTGAGACGGAGTCTTGCTCTGCCACCGAGGCTGGAGTGCAGTGGCCGGATCTCAGCTCACTACAAGCTCCGCCTCCCGGGTTTACGCCATTCTCCTGCCTCAGCCTCCCGAGTAGCTGGGACTACAGGCGCCCGCCTCGTCGCTCGGCTAGTTTTTCGTATTTTTAAGTAGAGACGGGGTTTCACTGTATTAGCCAGGATGGTCTCGATCTCCTGATCTCGTGATCCGCCCGTCTCGGCCTCCCAAAGTGCTGGGATTACAGGCTTGAGCCACCGCGCCCGGCCACTTCTTTATAACCATTTAAAAATTTGTACTTTCCTGGAAGGAGTTACTTGATTCTACCCTATACCTTTCATGATTTTTTCTTTCTTTTTTTTTTTTCTGAGACAGAGTCTCGCTCTGTGCCCCTGGCTGGAGGGCAGTGGTGCGATCTCGGCTCACTGCAAGCTCCGCCTCCCGGGTTCACGCCATTCTCCTGCCTCAGCCTCCTGAGTAGCTGGGACTACAGGCGCCCGCCACCGCGCCTGGCTAATTTTTGGTATTTTTAGTAGAGACGGGGTTTCACCGTGGTCCTTATCTCCTGACCTTGTGATCCGCCCGCCTCAGCCTCCGAAAGTGCTGGGATTACAGGCGTGAGCCACCGCGCCCTGCCGAACATGTATACTATTCAAAAGTTAGTTTTTCAATCCTTCTACTCCCATCCTGTTGCAGGAAGTCAAGTAGACCCCTGTTGAGGGAAGTCAGGGACTCCGAACAGAGGGACAGGCTGAAGTTGTAGCAGAGGAACAAAAATTGTGAAGATTTCATTTTAATATGGACATACAGCAGTTCCCAAAATTAATACTTTCATAATTTCTTATGCCTGTCTTTGCTGCAATCTTTAAACATAAATTGTGAAGATTTCATGGACATTTATCAGTTCCCAAATAATACTCATAATTTTTTATGCCTGTCTTTAATTTCTTAATCCTGTTATCTTCGTAAGCTGAGAATGTATGTCACCTCAGAGCCACTACTGTATAAATTGATTGTAAAACGTATGTTTGAACAATATAAAATCACTGCACCTTTAAAAAGAACAAAATAACAGCGATTTTCAGGGAACAAGGAAACATAACCATAAGGTCTGACTGCCTGTGGGGTCAGGCAGAATAGAGCCATATTTTTCGTCTTGCAAAGAGCCTTTAAAGGGACGTGCAAGTAGGAGATATACTGCTGAATTATTTTCCCAGCAAGGAATATTAAGAATTAATACCCTGGGGAAGGAATGCATTCCTAGAGGGAGGTCTATAAATGGCCTCTCTGGCAGTGTTTATCTTACGCAGTTGAGATAAGGACTGAAATACACCCTGGTCTCCTGCAGTACCCTCAGGCTTACTAGGATTGGAAAATTCCAGCCTGGTAAATTTTGGTCAGACTGGTTCTCTACTCTCGAACCCTGTTTTCTGTTAAGATGTTTATCAAGACAATAAATGCAAAGTGGAACATAGACCCTCACCAATAATTCCAATTTAGCCCTTGCCTTATGATCTGTTTTGCCCTTTGCCTTGTGATCTTTATTGCCCTTTGAAGCATGTGATCTTTGTGACCTACTCCCTGTTCGTACATCCCCTCCCCTTTTGAAATCCCTAATAAAAACTTGCTGGTTTTGCGGCTCAGGGGACATCATGGACCTACCAATATGTGATGTCACCCCCGGAGTCCCAGCTGTAAAATTCCTCTCTTTGTACTCTTTCTCTTTATTTCTCAGACCAGTTGACACTTAGGGAAAATGGAAAGAACCTACATTGAAACATTGGGGGCTGGTTCCCCCGATAGGCCCCGGTGTCTGTCTGTTGTTCCCTTCTTTGTGTCCATATGTACTCAATGTTTAGCTTCTACTTATAAGTGAGAACGTGTAGTATTTAGTTTTCTGTTCCTGCATTAGTTAGTTTGTAATAATGGCCTTCAGCTTCATTCACGTTGCTGCAAAAGACACGATCTCATTGTTTTTTATGGCTGTATAGTATTTCATGGTGTATATGTACCATATTTTCATTATCCAGTCTCGTGTTGATGGGCATTTATGTTGATTCCATGTCTTTGATATTGTGAAGTGCTTCAATGAACATATGCGTGCATGTCTTTATGGTAGAACAATCTATATTCCTTTGCACATATACCCAGTAATAGGATTGTTGGATCAAATAGTAGTTAAGAAATCACTAAGCTGATTTCCACAATACCTGAAGTAGTTTACATTCCCACCAGCAGTGCATAAGCATTCCCTTTTCTCCATAACCTCACCAACATCCGTTATTTTGATTTTTTTAGTAATAGTCATTCTGACTGGTGCAAGATGGTGTCTCATTAGGGTTTTTTTGATTAGCATTTCTCCAATAATTAGTGATGTTGAACTTTTTTTTTTAATATGCTTGTTGGCTGCCTGAATGTCTTCCTCTGAAAAGTCTGTTCGTGTACTTTGCCTGCTTTTTAATGGGGCTGTTTTTTGTTTGTAAATTTGTTTAGGTTCCTTATAGATGCTGGATAATAGATCTTTGTCAGATTCATAGTTTGTGAATATTTTTTCCCATTCGGTTGGTTGTCTATTTACTGTGTGGATAGTTTCTTTTGCTGTGCAGAAGCTCTTTAGTTTAATTAGGTCCCAACTGTCCATTTTTGTTTTTATTGAAATTGCTTCTGGAGTCTTTGTCATCAATCACTGCCAGACCTTATGTCCAGAATAGTATTTCTTAGTTTTCTTTCTAGGGGGTTTATAGGTTTAGGTTTTACATTTAATTCTTTAAACCATCCTGAGTTGTTTTTTGTATATAGTGTAAGGAAAGAGTCCAATTTCAATCTTCTGCACATGGCTAGCCATTTATTCCAGCACCATTTATTGAATAGGGAGTCCTTTCCCCATTTCTGGTTTTTGTAGAGTCTGTCAAAGATCAGATGGTTGTAGGTGTGCAGCATTATTTCTGGGCTCTCTATTCTGTTCCACTGGTCTATGTGTCTGTTTTTGTACCAATACCATCTTGTTTTCGTTACTGTAGCCTTGCAGTATTGTTTGAAATTGGGTACTGTGACACCTCCTGCTTTGTTCTTTTTGCTGAGGATCGCTTTGGCTATTTAAGCCTTTTATTGTTCCATATAAAATTTATTTATCTGTTTATTTATTTATTTATTTATTTATTTATTTATTTTTTTTTTTTGAGACGGAGTCTCGCAGTCGCCCAGGCTGGAGTGCAGTGGCCGGATCTCAGCTCACTGCAAGCTCCGCCTCCCGGGTTTACGCCATTCTCCTGCCTCAGCCTCCTGAGTAGCTGGGACTACAGGCGCCCGCCAACTCGCCCGGCTAGTTTTTTTCTATTTTTTAGTAGAGACGGGGTTTCGCCGTGTTAGCCAGGATGGTCTCGATCTCCTGACCTCGCGATCCACCCCTCTCGGCCTCCCAAAGTGCTGGGATTACAGTATTTATTTATTTAATCTAGAGACAGGGTCTCACTATGCTGCCCACACTGGAGTGTAGTGGTGTGAAGTTGGCTCACTGCAACGTTGGCCTCCCAGGTTCAAGCAATTCTCTCACCTAGCCTCCAGAGTAGCTGGGACTACAGGTGTGCAGTACCATGCCTGGCTACTTCTTGTATTTTTTGGTAGAGACAGGGTTTCAACACGTTGGCCAGGCTGGTCTTGAACTCTGTTGCGGCAAGTCAGGGACCCCGAATGGAGGGACTGGCTGAAGCCGTGGCAGAAGAACATAAATTGTGAGGATTTCATGGACATTTATTAGTTCCCAAAATTAATAATTTTATAATTTCTTACGCCTGTCTTTACTGCAATCTCTGAACATAAATTGTGAAGATTTCGTGGACACTTATCACTTCCCCAATCAATACCCTCGTGGTTTCCTATGCCTGTCTTTACTTTAATCTCTTAATCCCATCATCTTCGTTAGCTGAGGAGGATATATGTCGCCTCAGGATCCTGTGATGATTGTGCTAACTGCAAAAATTGTTTGTAGAGCATTTGTGCTTGAACAATATGAAATCTGGGCACCTTGAAAAAAGAACAGGATAACAGTAATGTTCAGGGAACAAGGGAGATAACCTTAAACTCTGACTGCTGGTGAGCCAGACAGAACAGAGCCATATTTCTCTTCTTTCAAAAGCAAATAGGAGAAATATCGCTGAATTCTTTTTCTCAGCAAGGAACTGAGAAAGAGAATGGCCCCTGAGGGCAGGCCTCTGAAATGGCCGCTTTAGGGGTGGCTGTCTTTTACGGTTGAAGCCGAAGGGATGAAATAAGCCTGAGTCTCCTGTAGCACTCCCAGGCTTATTAGAATGAGGAAATTCCCACCTAATACATTTTGGTCAGACAGGTTGTCTGCTCTCAAACCCTGTCTCCTCATAAGATGTTATCAATGACAATGCGTGCCCGAAACTTCATTAGCAATTTTAATTTCACCCCCTCCTGTGATTTCACCCTGCCTCTATTTGCTTTGTGATATTTTATTACCTTGTGAAGCATGTGATCTCTGTGACCCACACCCTATTCATACACTCCCTTCCCTTTTGAAAATCACCAAGAAAAACTTGCTGGTTTTATGGCTCAGGGAGCATCACGAAACCTGCTGAGATGTGATGTCTCCCCCAGACACCCAGCTTTAAAATTTCTCTCTTTTGTACTCTTTCCCTTTATTTCTCAGACTAGCCAACACTTAGGGAAACAGAAAAAAACCCATGTTGAATATCGGGGGTGGGGTTCCCCCAATAGAACTCCTGACCTCAAGTGATCTGCCCACCTTGGCCTCCCAAAGTGGTGGGATTACAGGCATGAGCCACATCTTGCCACCATATGAACTTTAAATTTTTTTTTTCCTAATTCTGTGAAGAATGTCATTGGGTGTTTAATAGGAATAATGTTGAATTTATAAGTTGTTTTAGGCAGTATGGCCATTTTGACAATATTGATTCTTCCCATCCATGAGCATGGAATGTTTTTCCATTTGTGTGTGTCACCTCTGATTTCTTCGAGCAGTGTTTTGTTATTCTCAATGTAGAGACCATTCACGTCTTTGGTTAGCTGTAATCCTAGGTGTTTTATTCTTTTTGTGGCTATTGTGAATGAAATTGCATTCTGGATTTCGGTCTCAGCTTGAATGTTGTTAGTGTATGGGAATGCTCATTGTATGGGGAGCAAGGTGAGCCTTGGGGAATGGGCTTGTCTGGCTGTGCTCCACTGGGGTCATGGAGTCTCCTGCTGGCAGGTTTCCAGAGGCCAATGGCAAGGGTGGGTGACTCTGTGCCTGCTCAATTCACCCCTTCCCTAGGAGTCACAGAGCTAGGAACAAGTCTTGGGGAGTGGTGAGTTGTAGCCACGTTCAGGGTTCCTAGTTTCCTCACACTACAACTCAGCATCTCTGTCTTCCCTCCATCCACTCCTGTCATCCCTCTGAAAATCTGCTATGAGTGTACTAGTCTCCCCAATGTTCTGGTCCCTTGGTGGCAGATGTTCCTCCTGGCTGCATCTGGCCAACCATCTTGAAAATCTCTGAATGAACTTTCAACTTCTATATCTCTATCCACCTCTTATTTAAGGCCAATTACCCTTAAATTTGCACTTTTGAGGCTATTTTCCAGATTGCATAGGCATGGTTCATTCTTTTTTATTCTTTTTTGTCTCCTCTGTGTTTTCAAGTAGCCTGACTTCAAGCTCACTAATTCTTTCTTCTGCTTGATCAGACATTTTTTTTTTTTTTTTTTTTCTTTGAGACGGAGTCTCGCTCTGTCACCCAGGCTGGGGTGCAGTGGCCAGAGCTCAGCTCACTGCAAGCTCCGCCTCCCGGGTTCACGCCATTCTCCTGCCTCAGCCTCCCGAGTAGCTGGGACTACAGGTGCCCGCCACCTCGCCCGGCTAGTTTTTTGTATTTTTTTAGTAGAGACAGGGTTTCACCGTGTTAGCCAGGATGGTCTCGATCTCCTGACCTCGTGATCTGCCTGTCTCGGCCTCCCAAAGTGCTGGGATTACAGGCTTGAGCCACCGCGCCCGGCCCCAGATATGTTGTTAAGAGACCCTGATGCATTATTCAGTATGTCAATTGTATTTTTCTTTTCTTTTCTTTGAGACGGATTCTCGCTCTGTTGCTGGAGTGCAATGGCGTGATCTTGGCTCATTGTAACCTCCACCTTCTGGGTTCAAGCGATTCTCCTGCCTCAGCCTCTGGAATAGCTGGGATTACAGGTGCCCGCCATCACACCCAGCCAATTTTTGTAATTTTAGTAAAGACAGGGTTTTGCCTTGTTGGCCAGGCTGGTCTCGAACTCCTGACCTCAGGTAATCTGCCAGCCTTGGCCTCCCAAAGTGCTGGGATTACAGGCGTGAGCCACCGCACCCAGCCTGTCAATTGTATTTTTCAACTCTGGAGTTGAAAATCCTTTTTTTTTTTTTTTTTTGAGATGGAGTCTCGCTCAGTCGCCCAGGCTGGAGTGTAGTGGCACGATCTCGGCTCAGTGCAAGCTCCGCCTCCCGGGTTCATGCCATTCTCCTGCCTCAGCCTCCCAAGTAGCTGGGACTACAGGCGCCCGCTGCCACGTCTGGTTAATTTTTTGCATTTTTAGTAGAGACGGGGTTTCACCGTGTTAGCCATGATGGTCTCGATCTCCTGACCTCGTGATCTGCCCACCTTGGCCTCCCAAAGTGCTGGGATTACAGGCGTGAGCCACCGCGCCTGGCCTTGAAAATCCTGTTAATTATTTCAATCTCTTTGTTAAATTTATCTGATAGGACAGATGGAATTTCTTCTAAATTCTTTCTCTGTGTTATCTTGAATTTCATTGAGTTTCCTCAAAAGTTATTTTGAATTATATCTGCAGGATCACATATCATTGTCTCTCTGGGATTGGTCACTGGTTCCTTATTTAGTTCATTTGGTGAAGTCTTTTTTTCCTGGATGGTCTTGACGCTTATGGACATTCATCAGTGTCTGGACATTAAAGAGTTAGGTATCTGTTGTAGTCTTCACAATCAAGCCTGGGCTTGTTTGGACATCCTTCTTGGGAAGGTTTTCCAGGTATTCAAAGGGGCTTGAGCGTTGTGATCTAAGTTTTTGGTCACTGCAGCTGTATTTGCATTAGGGAGCAACCCCAAGCCCAGTAATGTCGTGGCTGCTGCAGACTTCTATAGATAGCACGGTGGTGGTCATGGATAAGATCTCGAAGACCTCCCTGTATTACCAGGAAGACTGACCAGCATGGTGAAACCCCATCTCTACTAAAAATACAAAAATTAGCTGGGCATGGTGGCAGGCGCCTGTAATCCCAGCTATTCAGGAAGCTGAGGCAGGAGAATCACTTGAACCCGGGAGGCGGAGGTTGCAGGGAGCCGAGATCATGCCATTCATTGCACTCTAGCCTGGGCAGCAGAGTGAGATGTCTCAAAAAATAATAAAATAAAAAGAAATGCTTGCAGAACATTTTCTCATTTTTTCCCTAAATTCTTTGTATTATGCACAAAATCATAACATACATTATACACATTCAACTTAATCTACATATATATATATTTTAACACAGGGTCTTGCTATATCACCTAGGTTGGTCAGAAACTCCTGGGCTCAAGTGGTCCTTTTGCCTAAGCCTCCCAAAGTAGCCGAGATTTCAGGTAGAAGCCATCACATCTGGTTTAGTCTGTATTATTAACATATTCTCCATGATTTTCTTTCTTTTTTTTTTTTTTTTGAGATGGAGTCTCGCTCTGTCACCCAGGCTGGAGTGCAGTGGCCAGATCTCAGCTCACTGCAAGCTCCGCCTCCCGGGTTCACGCCATTCTCCTGCCTCAGCCTCCCGAGTAGCTGGGACTACAGGCGCCGCCACTTCGCCCAGCTAGTTTTTTGTATTTTTAGTAGAGACGGGGTTTCACCGTGTTAGCCAGGGTGGTCTCGATCTCCTGACCTCGTGATCCGCCCGTCTCGGCCTCCCAAAGTGCTGGGATTACAGGCTTGAGCCACCGCGCCCGGCCGGTCCATGATTTTCTTAAATCCAGGCTATTAAAAATACGACAAATCTAGTCCTTGTTTGTAGTGTTTACCGAGTTTCCTCATGTAAATTCTTCCAGTAAGAGACTGGGATGTGTTCGAAAAAACAGCTGCAAAAATCTACTCCAGATCACCTAGGTCTATTGTGAAAAATGAAAGTGAGCTTGTGTAGAATGAGACTTTACAAGGCTCAGTAGAGAACAGCTGTGGAATCTGTGAGCTGGATGGAAGCTGCAGAGGCCATATAGTGTCAGAGACACTGGCTGGCCAGAGGGCGTGGGCCACTCCGAGCATCCAGTGGTCAGTGGAGGCCTTCCACATTAGGAACAACGCTACATCTTAGCAGATACTTTTCCTCTCCCAAGGAACTAGATTCAGGTAGGGGTACAGGACAGAGTGGAACTGGGGCTGGAAGAGATCCCCCTGCAGCCAGCATAGCAACACTCCCTGTGGGTTGGTTTCTGTGACCCCACCTCTTACCTTGTAAGGGGTGTGTGCTCTCTGAACTCTCTCCTTAAAGTAATGTTCATCTTTCCATTCCCATACTTGACTGTTGGTCTCCAACAGGTATTCACCTTAGATGGATTTCACCACCACTTTGTGCTGCTTTTCCAAACACCTTGACTCCAGGAAGTCATGCTAGAAGCTGGGGCCACAGCAGGTCACCCCCATCCACTTAAGAGCCTTGATTTGAAGGACTCAGTCCCACAAGCTGGTGGGTCCTGGGTCCTCAATGCACCCCATGTGGGGATGGGGGTTCCATGCTGGGCTCTTTCTTGAAAGATGTGAATGACTTCTTTGCTGTATGTAATAATCGCTTTGAATATTGGAAGAATATTTCATAATTCTTTTCAATGTTTTTGTGCTGTGCACAATGTAATGGACATTTATACCACATCATTTTCTTTTGAGATAGGGTCATACTGTCACTCAGGCTGGAGTGCATTGGCATGATCCTAGCTCACTGCAGCCTCTACCTCCTAAGCTCAAGCAATCCTCCCACCTCAGCATTCTGAATAGCTGGGACTACAGGCACACGACACCATGTTTAGCTAATTTTTAATTTTTTTTTTTTTTGTAGAGACAAAGTCTCACTATATTGCCCAGGTTTACCATATACTTTGAAGTTTAATCCGCAGCTGGGCGCGGTGGCTCACGCCTGTAATCAAGGCACTTTGGGAGGCCAAGGCGGGTGGATCATCTGAAGTCAGGAGTTCAAGACCAGCCTGGCTAACATGGTGAAACCTTGTCTCCACTAAAAACACAAAAATTAGCCAGGCCTGGTGGCGTACACCTGTAATCCCAGCTACTCGGGAGGGTGAGGCAGGAAAATCGCTTGAACCCGGGAGGCAGAGGTTGCTGTGAGCCAAGATCATGACACTGCACTCCAGCCTGAGTGATAGAGTAAGACTCTGTCTCAAAAAAAAAAAAAAAAAAAAGAGAGAGAGAGAGAGAAATGAGTGCTCAGGCTTCTCATAAATTCCTCCAACAAATCGGGAGAACACAGACACTTCCTTACAGCAAATTAACGTGGGTCAGTGATGCTCACTGTGTGTTCCACCCAGCTAGTAGAAGTCAAATGGCTTGGGCTACAATCCTAACAGTGATAAAAATCTGGCAAGAGCCCCACACAGATTCGAAAGCACAACACAATTCCTCAAATTCTCCCACATACCTGGAATGTATGTGGATGTTTGAAAGAATGAGGTTCAATTCGGGCAGATGGCACCCTTACTGGAGCTCCTCCAATGCTGTGATGTTGAATAAGGAAATAGCACATTCCTAGTACATCGAAGGTGTTTTTCTCATGTGAACTTTGTGGTACCTGATGAGGTAAGGCCTTTGGTGGATGGGTTTCTCATATTCAACATATCCATAAGGCCCTATTCCAGTGTGAACTCGCTGGTGTCGAGTGAGGCCAGAGCTTCTGCTAAAAGATTTTCCACACTGGCCACATTCATTACGCCTTTCTCCAGTGTGAACTCTCCAATGATCACTGAAGTTGGACCTTCGCCTAAACGTTTTCCCACATTCATTGCACTCATAGGGCCTTTATTGAGTGTGAACTCTCTGGTGTTTAAGGAGTGCAGATCTTTGGCTAAAGGATTTCCCACATTCATTGCAGTCATAAGGCTTTTATAAAGTATGAACTCTCAGATGTAGAGTGAGGCTGCAATTATGACTAAATGATTTCCTATATTCGGTGCACTCATAAGGCTTCAATCCAGTGTGAACTTTCTGGTGTTTTATGAGATTGGAATCGTAGGTGAAAATTTTTCCACATTCACCACACTCATAAGGTCTTTCTCCAGTGTGAATAGTATGGTGTTGCCATAGTACAGAGCTTTAGCTAAAGGATTTCCCACATTTGCTGCACTCATAAGGCCTTTCTCCAGTGTGAATTCTCTGATGTTGAATGAGGTTAGACCTTTGGCTAAAGGATTTCCCACATTCATTGCATTCATAAGGTCTTTCTCCAGTGTGAATTTTTCTTTTTTTTTTTTTTTTTTTTTTGAGACGGAGTCTCGCTCTGTCGCCCGGGCTGGAGTGCAGTGGCCGGATCTCAGCTCACTGCAAGCTCCGCCTCCCGGGTTTACGCCATTCTCCTGCCTCAGCCTTCCGAGTAGCTGGGACTACAGGCGCCCGCCACCTCGCCCGGCTAGTTTTTTGTATTTTTTAGTAGAGATGGGGTTTCACCGTGTTAGCCAGGATGGTCTCGATCTCCTGACCTCGTGATCCGCCCATCTCGGCCTCCCAAAGTGCTGGGATTACAGGCTTGAGCCACCGCGCCCGGCCTCAGTGTGAATTTTTCAATGGTTATTGAAGCTACAGCTTTGGTTAAAGAATTTCCCACATTCCCTGCACTCATAAGGCCTTTCTCCAGTGTGAACTCTCTGATGTTGAAAGAGGGTTGAGCTTTGGCTAAAGAACTTGCCACATTCTCCACATTTATAAGGCCTTTCTCTAGTGTGAACTCTCTGGTGTTTAATGAGACTAGAGTTATGGCTAAAGGACTTCCCACATTGCACATGTAGCATCTTTCTTTAGTGAGGGCTCTCTGAGGCTGAAGAAGTATGTGTTTGTACCTGAAGGCTTTGTTGAACTTTCCCCAGTTGTAATGTATTTTTCTCCTGTGAAAGGCAGTCCAACACAAGGTTCTGGTATTTGACTTTTCTCTGGTATGAGTGGCCAGTTGCTGGAGAAATCCTGAGCTGGCCAGGAAGTCCTTCCCAACATCCCTGCAGGTAGAGGGCTTCTGAGACTCACTGCATGTGCAGCTCTTCACTAATGACATTTTGTTCACCTCACTTCTGAAGGGTTTCACTCCAACGTGCTGCTTCTGACACTGATGATATATATTGGAATAGAATTGTTTCTCTTTTTTTTTTTTTTTTTTTTTTTTTTGAGACGGAGTCTTGCTCTGTCGCCCGGTCTGGAATGCAGTGGCCGGATCTCAGCTCACTGCAAGCTCCGCCTCCCGGGTTCACGCCATTCTCCTGCCTCAGCCTCCCGAGTAGCTGGGACCACAGGCGCCCGCCACCTCGCCCGGCTAGTTTTTTGTATTTTTAGTAGAGACGGGGTTTCACCGTGTTAGCCAGGATGGTCTCGATCTCCTGACCTCGTGATCCGCCCGTCTCGGCCTCCCAAAGTGCTGGGATTACAGGCTTGAGCCACCGCGCCCGGCCTAGAATTGTTTCTCACATGCCCAATACATGTACATTTTCTCCCTTCAATGTGTTCCCTTGTGCTCAACCAGGGGAGCAATGATTTTTAAGATTGGGCCGCACATCTCACAGGAGCGGGCTGGCTGGGAAGACGAACTTGGTGTGGGAACCCTAACTTGTGACAGTCTTTCTACAGAAACACTCTGCTTAGAAGGTACCTCCTCATCCTCTGTTTCACACCAACAATCTAAAGACAATGAAATGACAGTGAAGTGCATGCTGATAATGTAGGAGCAGACAGCCCCAGTACAAATATGTATTTAACACAACCAGAAAGAAGTCCAGGGGATTGCCTGCAGGACAGGAGGCTTGTTTCAAATTGAGCATGAGGCCTCCAAAAGTAGTCCTCCCCGCCTGACGCTGCTCCCTTTTTTTTTTTTGAGACAGAGTTTTGCTCTTGTTGCCCAGGCTGGAGTGTGGTGGCACGATTTTGGCTCACTGCAACCTCTGTCTCCCGGGTTCAAGCAATTTGGGATTACGCGCGTGCCACCACACCCAGCTAATTTTTTGTATTTTTAGTAGAGACAGGGTTTCATCATCTTGGCCAGGCTGGTCTTGAACTCCTGAACTCAGGTGACCCACCTGCCTTGGCATCCCAAAGTGCAGGGATTACAGGTGTGAGTGACCGTGGCTGGCCGTGTTTGATTTTTTTTTTTTTTTTGAGGTCCAGTCTTGCTCTGTTGCCCAGGCTGGAGTGCAGCAATGTGAACACAGCTCACTGCAACCTCTGCCTCCGGGGTGCAAACAATTCTCCTGCCTCAGCCTCCCCAAGCAGTTGGGACTACAGGCATGCACCACCATGCCTGGCTAATTTTTGTATTTTTAGTAGCGACAGGGTTTCAGTACATCGGTCAGGCTGGTCTCGAACTCCTGACCTCATGATCCACCTGCAATGGCCTCTCAAAGTCCTGTGATTACAGCTGTAAACCACTGCTCCCAGGCTGGCTCTACTCCTTATCTGAGACTTTGCCACACAGAACCACATGTTCCTTCAGATACCCATGGCCCTATTCTATTTCTGTGTTGCACTTGCCAACCTCTCACCAGTCACAACCTTCCTCTATCCACCTAACACTTATTAAAAGTCCAACTGCACTAGTCACCCACCGGAAGACTACTGACTCTCAGAGATGACCACATATGCGTGTGACCTCAGGCCCTACTGAAGTCATTACAAAATCCAAGTGCATCTATAAAGCAGTGAATAAGCATCAGCTTTGGCCTGAATGTCATCTTCTCTCAATACCTCTCTCTTTTGCCTCTGATCCATCCCATGCCCATTCTTCCTCTATGCCACCTGTCAAACTATGCTGCCAATCCATTTCCCCTGCATGGTCACTTATGTGCCTCATCTGTATCTGTGAAGCCTAATTCCATCACCCAGGTACCGAAGTAAGAGATCCAGCCCACATCCCCCGCTCTTCTGTTCCTGTTCCTCTATAGCTTCACCATTATCTTGAAGATTGCTCCTCCTAAATGACCACAGTTCACGCACCTCAGTCCACAGAGTAATCACATTATGGATGTCTCTATTGTGAACTCCCGAGATTTTCAGACTTGTATGTACAGCTGCCCTCTTCATACCTCTACTCAGTGGATGAAACACCTAAGACTCTTACTATGGCCGCACAAAGCTCCTGAAGTCCCCCATGAATATAGGCGTACCACAATATTCTCCATCACAGATGATGGAACTTCCTTCCCTATAGTTGCTAAGACTGAAAACTCTGGGGTCATCCCTGAATCCTGTTTTACCACTTCACTGTACAAATTAGAAAACCTAGTAGTACCCTTTTCAAACATGTATTCAGAATCTAACTACTTTTCCTAAACCAACACTCTGGTCCATTAACCTTCACCTGGATTATGGCAGTAGCCTATACCTCAATCTTCCTGGGACCTCCCTCCATCCCCCTCTGTTCTCCATTCTGCCGCCAGAGGGAGTCTGTTAAGATCTCCCTCTCCTCTCCCTCTCCTGACCCAAACCTCCAGAATAGCAATTTTAATTTTCAGGCAAGCATGCTATACTGATCCCAATGCAGTTTCACTTCTAAGCATTTGCATTGTTTGGACTAACGGAGGCAAGATGGTGCACTTCCGGGTTCTTCACCAACTTTTCCCTTCCCGCGCCCACGAAAATGCAGCCAGCGCCCAGGGAGGGTGCAGACCAACCGGGCATGCGCCAGGTGACGTCAATTCAAAGAGACCAAGATTTACCTGGTCGCACCTGCAGAACGCCCCCCCCCCACACGCCCGTGCCCCGCCTATTGCCCTCCCACTCCTAGAAAAGCCGCTCCGGACGGAAGCCACGCGCAGCCTTCCTCAGTCCTCCACTCCTGTCGGGATGTCAGGACTGCAGGAACTCCGTCCGAGAGCCCCACCGGGGGACTCTGTCAGCCTTCTTTGCCGGAGGCCGACAGACCTCTTCCCCACACCTTAGGTGACCAAAATAAACTTGCAGTTTTGCTCCTACCCTTGCTTATTCACTGGTTCTTTTGTGCCCGCTCTGGTGGTCTTAGAAAAAACAAATCATGCATGTCTTGTTTCCTGGTGTAATCCTCCACACCTGTTTGCACTGGTTGAGAAAAAATGTGAACACCTCTATATGAAAATCTGACATGAGCTTAGGACCCCGGTTTGGGGTTTCCCCAGTGTTCTCAGACCCAAAGACCTGGGGAATAGCACTTAAGAGTTCTTCAGAACATGTGGGTGGGGGTTGAGACCAGTGAGGGACTGAGACACCTTCCATTCATCTGTATTGGTTCCGTAAGAGCTTCTGCAGCCACAGGAACCTGTGAGAAGAGGCAGGCCTTATAAGAATGTGTCCAAGTGGGGTTAAATGAGCTCATGCCTACCTGTGTCTTTGCCTAGCCCTGGAACCAGATGACTTCTAGTTGCATGCCTACCCACCGGGCCTCAGTGCTCAGTGTCTCTTCTTACCAGCTGTGTGACCTTGAACAAAGGTTCAAACACCCAGCGCTTCAGTGCCCTCCCTCATCACTCCCACTAGTCCTGAACAGCCCTTGGAAAACTTAAAATCCTAACGTAGACTGTGCCTTCCTTTTGTTCGAAAGCTCCACGGCTTCTAGAATCCTTACACCAAAGGTACAACCGTTACTCTGCTATTCCAGGCTTAACTCTGCCTCATACAGGTCCTCACAGGACAAAGAGGAGGAGTCCAGGTTCCCCAATCCTCCCAGCTCAATCGTGCCTCCAAGCCTTTGCACGTGCGGTTCCCTGTGTTTCTCGCGCTCTGCCCCTTCCCCACCACACCAGGTATACCAAATAGGGACCCTAGCACCATCGCCTCACTGTTCCCAACTATGTGGCCTGGACTGCAGGGATGCGAGCGGGCCCCTCTCACTCGGGGCTTTAGGATGTGGGTGGGGAGGGCGGGGGAGACCAGGAGGCCGCAGCGCTCACCTGAGCCTGGGCCCTCAGCGCGGCCGCCTCCATCGGACTCTGGGCACAAGGGAGCCCCAGGCTTGGCGGTCCCTATCCCAGGGTTGGCCGGGTCACTCGGGGCGGCACCGAGCCTCAGCCCCGCCACTGTGCAGCGAGGACAACGATCCTTCTCCGTCCCGTCTCTAGGGTTCCGCCGCAGCGCTCGGGAACCGCGGATAGAGTGAATGAGCCAGAGGGAGGCCAAACTGCCGGCCTCAAAGAGGACGCCGAAAATCCCGCCTCAGCTGTTACGCTGCGTACACGGAAACGCCGCCAGCGCAGGCCATTCTGGGAAATACAGTTCTCCCGGATCCACAAACCGCGGGGCGGGGCCTCTCACCGGATTCTGGAGGAAAGGCTAGGCGCCACCGCGAGGGACGCTGGGAAATGACTCCCCACGTCCAAAGGCCGAGCAGGGGATTCGCACCTTTTCAAGTGGGCAAGACTCAGATTTCTGCACTCATTACCCAATTATTAGGAGACATAGTATTTCAGGGTCTGGAACTGAGCATGCTCCCAGAGGCTACAAATTCAAATAAACAGATCATTCAGACACAAAATTCCTCTACAGTTAGCAGAAGCTAATAATCATTCTATTGAATTCAAATGCATGCATTCTAAAGCATGAGAGTCAGTGTATTAAGCATTCTTGCGTTGCTAAAAGAAATACCTGAACCTGGGTAATTTACAAGAAAATAGGTTTAATTGACTCATAGTTCTGGAGGCTGTAAAGGAAGGATAGACCTCGCATCTGCTTCTGTTGAGGCCTCAGGAGGCTTACAATCCTGGCTTTAGGAGAAGGGGGAGGCCGGGCGCGGTGGCTCACGCCTGTAATCCCAGCAGTTTGGGAGGCTGAGGCGTGTGGATCACGAGGTCAGGAGTTCAAGACCAGCCTGACCAAGGCAGTGAAACCCCGTCTCTACTAAAAATACAAAAATTAGCTGGGTGTGGTGGCCCACGCCTGTCATCCCAGCTACTCGGGAGGCTGAGGCAGAGAACTGCTTGAATCTGGGAGCCGGAAGTTGCAGTGAGCGGACATTGCGCCACTACACTCCAGCCTGGGTGACAGAGTGAGACTCCATATCAAAAAAAAAAAAAAAAAAAAAAAGGAGAAGGGGGAGCAGGCATCTCACATGGCTGAAAAGGGAGCAAGAGAAAGAGTGAGTGGGAGAGGTGCCATTTTGGGAGGCCAAGGCGGGCGGATCTCGAGGTCAGGAGATTTCGACCATCCTGGCTAACACGGTGAAACCCCGTCTCTACTAAAAATACAAAAAAGTTAACCGGGTGTGGTGGCCGGCGCCTGTAGTCCCACCTACTCCAGAGGCTGAGGCAGGAGAATGGCGTGAACCTGGGAGGCGGAGTTTGCAGTGAGCAGAGATCGCACCACTGCACTCCAGCCTGGACAACAGAGTGAGACTCCATCACACACACACACACACGTCATTGGCACTACTAACGTCTTGTGGAGCTGGCAAGTTTTTTTTTGTTTTTTGTTTTTTGTTTTTTAAAAAACGGAGTCTCGCTCTGTCGCCCAGGCTGGAGTGCAGTGACCGGATCCCAGCTCACTGCAAGCTCCGCCTCCCGAGTTTACGCCATTCTCCTGCCTCAGCCTCCCGAGTAGCTGGGACTACAAGCGCCGCCACCTCGCCAGGCTAATTTTTTGTATGTTTTTTTTTAGTAGAGACAGGGTTTCACCGTGTTAGCCAGGATGGTCTCGATCTCCTGACCTTGTGATCCGCCCGTCTCGGCCTCCCAAAGTGCTGGGATTACAGGCTTGAGCCACCGCGCCTGGTGCTGGCAAGTTTTTATTGGTAAGTGACAGCAACGAGTAAAAAGTATTCTTAGAGTTGCAGGAGGTTTTGTCAGCAGCTGTTACGTAAACCTGGTTTACATTACAGCTGGCAGTTTCAGCAGCCAGACTTGCAGATGATTTCATTCTTCTTTTTCAAAAAAATGTAATTTAAAATTTTTGTGGGTACATAGTAGGTGTATGTATTTATGGCGCACATGAGCTGTTTTGATACGGGCATGCAATGAATAATTATGTCATGAAAAATTGGGTCTCCATCCCCGGAAGCATTTATCCTTGGTGTTACAAACAATCCAATTATACTCTTTTAATTATTTTAAAATGTGCAATTAAATTATTGACCATAGTCACTCTTGTGTGGTATCAGATAGTAGATCTCATTCATTCTTTCTAACGATTTAATTCTTTAATACTTATTAATCATCCTTACCCTATACTCTACCCTTTCTAGCCCCTGGTAAACTATCTTCTACTCTCTATTTCCATGATGTCAATTGTTTTGATTTCTTTTTTTTTTTTTTTTTTTTTGAGACGGGGTCTCCCTCTATTGCCCAGGCTGGTGTGCAGTGGTGCAGTCTAGGTTCACCCCACCTTTACCTCCTGGGTTCAAGTGATTCTCTTACCTCAGCCTCCTGAGTAGCTGGGATTACAGGCGAGCACCACCACACCCAGCTAATTTTTTGTATTTTTAGTAGAAAGGGGTTTCACCATGTTGGCCAGGCTGGTCTGGAACTCCTGACCTTGTGATCCACCCACCTCAGCTTCCCAAAGCGCTGTGATTACAGGCGTGAGTTACTGTGCCCAGCTCTTTCGATTTTTATATCCCACAAATAAGTGAGAGCATGCAATGTTTGTTTTTGGTTTGTTTTGTTTTGTTTCTGTGCCTGGCTTATTTCACTTAACATAATGACCTCCAGTTCCATCCTCGTTGTTGCAAATAACTGGAGGATCTCATTGCTTTTCATGGCTGAATAGTATTCTATTGTGTATATGTACCACATTTTCTGTATCCATTCATCAGTTGATGGACACTTAGGTTGCTACCAAATCTTGGCTACTGTGAATGATGCTGCAACAAACATGGGAGTGCAGATACCTCCTTGATATTCAAATTTCCTTTCTTTTGGGTATATATCAAGTAGTGGAATTGCTGGATCATATGGTAGCTCTATTTTTAGTTTTTTGAGGAACCTCCAAACTGTTATCCATAATGTTGTATTAATTTACATTCCCAACAACAGAGCATGAGGGTTTCCTTTTCTCCACATCTTCACCAGCATTTGTTATAGCCTGTCTTTTGGATATGAGTCATTTTAACTGATGTGAGATGATATCTCATTGTAGGGTTTTTCTTTTCTTTTCTTTTTTTTTTTTTTGAGACTGAGTCTCACTCTGTTGCCCAGGCTAGAGTGCAGTGGTGGTTGTCTTTCTGGACTGGGTTGTGTCATTGGTTGATTTTCAGAAGCTTGGTAGTGTGATTTGTCTGCTACCTTTCAAAGGTGTGATACCTGAGTGAGGCTGTCACAGATAGGCTGATTTTTCAGAGCATGTGTATTGATCCATAATTATCTCAAATTAATTGGAGTTAGTTGTTTAGAACTTTGTCAAAACAACAGTCTTTTCCATTCTTGAATTTGAAAAAAATAAGAACTTTAAATTCTAAGTGCCACCTATTGGTCTTCCTTTAGCCAAACCTGCAGAGACACCATAGACCAGTGGTCCCCAACCTTTTTGGCACCAGGGGCCAGTTTCATGGAAGACAATTTTTTCATAGACGGGGACGCAGGGTGAAGGGGTGGAGGTGGGAATTAATTAGATTCTCATAAGGGATATGCAATCTAGATCCCTCACATGCACAGTTTACAATAGGGCTTGTGCTCCTAAGATAATCTAATGCCACCCTGATCTGATAGGAGACGGAGCGTAGGTGGTAATGCTTGCTTGCCAGCACTCACCTCCTGCTGTGCTGCCCGGTTCCTAACAGGTCATGGACCAGTACCATTCTGCAGCCTGGGATTTTGGGACCCCTGTCATAGATACTCTTTAGGTCTCTATTCATGGAGGTATGATTTTCAGTTAATGTTGCCATTTAAATGAGTTAAGAGCCAGTTCCTGTGATGGAAAAATAGCCCTAACTGCTAAATTGTATTAGTTTATTGAAAAAAAAAAAAAAAGCTGAGCACGGATCATTTAGGGTATTGTGACAAAGTCAAAAGGTGATGCAGGACAAAAATCATTATATGCAGGACATGTCCTGTATGTATAGAATCTTGGAAACTTTATTAGTGATGTCTCTCACACTACTAATACATCTGAAAAGCACCTACTCAGAGCTTGTAGGTGTTTCTTGGATGTATATTTTAAGTGAATTATCAAGACAGCACAACTTCACAATTGCTCAGCATTTTCAGGAAAAAAGGGTCACATTCTGTGGACAAAGTGTGGTCAAGATCCCAACACAACCACGTTCTTAACTTCATTCTTTCACTTTTCATACTTCAGTATTCAGGCTCAAACTTTACTGAGATCTTAACTTTGTCCATCTATCACAGATAATTCCTCAGATTAATGTCTTTCATTATCTTCAAATAACTACAGAATCATTATTAATAGCTTTCAGGATTTTTTCCCCCCAGGGATAATCTCACCTCCTAATACAGACACCGTACCTACAATGACAGGTTAAATGGTAATTGCACTGTGTTTTGCAGAAGTGGATACACTCACTGATTACCTAGGCAGAAAGAGTTTTCTGAGGAAATCTGTCCACTGGTTTCAGGGAGACTCCACATCATCCCTCTTCCTTCTTCCACTGCAAGGCCTTGTTTGGAGTATTTTCTCTTCCCTCTCTGACCAAACTGAAGCTCACAAAAGTTCCTGTAAAGCTTGAGTGCACACGTACTTGCAAAGCAACAATAGTTATTAGCTCCTAGCTATGAGTGTAGGCAAAGAGACATTGTGCTGTGGTTTGTCTATTTAGTTTTGCAGCTTTGGGGAACATCTGAAATGTCTCCACATTTCTGCGATCAGTGCAGACTACACTCCGGGGAGTCTAGGTCCAGGCCTTTTAAGAGGACGGAAGTCGGGCCCGACACCGTGGCTCACTCCCGTAACCCCAGCACTTTAGGAAGCCAAAGCAGGCAGATCACAAGGTCAGGAGTACAGCCTGGCCAATGTGGTGAAATTCCGTCTCTACTAAAAGTACTAAAATTAGCCGGGCGTGGTGGCGGGCCCCTGTAGTCCCAGCTACTCAGGAGGGCGAGGCAGGAAAATCGCTTGAACCCAGGAGGCGGAGGTTGCAGTGAACCGAGATCCCGCCACTGCACTGCAGCCTGGGAGACAGAGCGAGACTGCGCCTCAAAAAAAAAAAAAAAAGGGACGGAAGTCCTGCCAGTCCTTTGAAACTCGGGTTGCTTTCGCCAAACACCTTGGCCCTCGTCCCAGGCCGAGAATCCTCCGCCTTGAAGGATGGCTCAGTGGGAACTACACTACCCACAAACCTATAGGTTGCATATCCAGTAATGGCCCAAGAGAGGGATGTTTCAGTGCGTGCGGACGGTGCGTGGGCGGGACTTCCGGCTCCTCCTCCTAACGGACATTTTGTTTGTTTCTGTCAGGCTGCATCTGGCTGGGTCTCTGTAACGCTTGGGTGGACCGCAGGTGGAGGTATTGGGAAAGCGCGGAGATGTTGTCCCCAGCGTCCCGAGACGCGTCCGAAGCTCTACAGGGATGGGCATACCTGCGTCCCCGATCGAGACGCCTGCCGCTCCCGGCAGCTGTCCGCGCCCACGGTCCTGTGGCGGAGCTAACGGACTCCGCGCGGGTGGGTGCTGCATCCTCCCGGCCATCAGCCACTCTTTCTCCGACTCCGAATCGTAAAGTTCCTGCAGCCCCTGTGTCCCAGGACAGCGACGCACTCTTGGGCGGGGTCCTATCTCGGTGTGGGTGGGTGTGGGAGAGTTAACGGGCAGAGGGGACGTGGCAGGTAAAGGCTCGGGGGTGCTGCTGATCCCCAGACATTTGGGAGACAGTGTTCTCATCAACAGGGAGCAGAGTTGGAGGAACTGTGCCTGGAATGGCAGGCTGAGAAGCTGTCCCTTCATTCTGAGGGCGTTGAGATTACCTGAGGGTTTTCAATAGAAGGACGCTGGGATTTTAAGTGTCTCGAAATTTGCTCAGGGGAGAACATTAGTTCGGGGTGGGGACTGTGAGGATGGATACGAGGAGACCGGTAAGGAGACGGCTGCAGTGGATTCCAGGAATGCTTTGGTGGTGGATGTACCGAGAGTAATGGCAGGTGAGTAGGTAGAAGTGATCATATTCTGGGTAGGTTTTAAATATGAAACCAGCAGGATTTTCTGCTCCAGCATGTGCAGCTATGATTGAAAGTAAGGCATGAAAGAGCAAGGTGTTTTTGTTGTGTTTTTCCATGAACGTTTGAATTTTGGAATGGTGACTCTGATATGTCTCAGAATGGAGGCGTCCTCACTTAGGCAACTAGAGAGGAAGGTGTGAAATTGTGGGGAAGGAACTGGGCTTAAAATGTCTTTGGGGTAAAGGGAGTGGTCTGGACTAGGTCAAGGCCAGGAGGTCAGATTTAAGTGAGGCAGTCTTAAGTATGTTATTTCAGATGATCTCTGGGGTAAGAGATGAGAAGGTTGGGACTGGAGGACAGGGATAAGGGAGTGGGCATTCTTGAGTCTCCCCCAAGAAGAGAAGGGTCCTGGCATTTGAAAGGGTTCTTTTCAGTGTTTGTAGAAGGAGAGAGCTGTAGGGTATCAGGAGTTTGGCCTGGGATGGCAGCGATGTGTGGTGTGCTATAAATTTGCTACTATCTGATTATCTCACCCTCATTTTGTGTGTTTTCTTTTAGTTTTCGTTTATTATTTTTATTTTTTTTGAGACCAAGTCTCACTCTGTCACCCAGGGTGGGATGCAGTGGTTGCAACCTCTACCTCCCAGGTTCAAGAGATTCTCCTGCCTCAGCCTCCTGAGTAGCTGAGATTACAGGAGCCCGCAACCACCCCTGGCTAATTTTAGTATTTATAGTAGAGACATGGGGAGGGGGACATTTGCCATGTTGGCCCAGGTGGTCTTGAACTCCTGACCTCAACTGATCCACCGACCCCAGCCTTCCAAAGGGTTGGGATTACAGGTGTGAGCCACTGCACTTGGCTTTAAGTTTTATTTATTTATTTGTTTGTTTTTTGAGATGGAGTCTCCCTCTGTCACCCAGGCTGGGGTGCAGTGGTGCGATCTCGGCTCACTGCAGCCTCCGCCTCCTGGATTCAAGTGATTCTCCTGCCTCAGTTTTCCCAGTAGCTGGGATTACAGGCATGCATCACCATGCCCAGCTAATTTTTGTATTTTAGTAGAGATGGAGTTTCACCATGTTGGCCAGGCTGGTCTCAAACTCCTGACCTCAGGTGATCCACTCCCCTTGGCCTCCCAAAGTGCTGGGATTACAGGAGTGAGTCACCATGCCTTGGCCAGGGTTTTTTTTTTTTTGACATGGAGTCTCACCCTTGTCACCCAGGCTGGAGTGCAGTGGCGCAGTCTTGGCTCACTGCAACCGCCGTCTCCTGGTTCAAGCAATTCTACCTTAGCCTCCTGAGTAGCTGGGATTACAGGTGCCTGCCACCACACCCAGCTAATTTTTGCATTTTTAGTAGAGACGGGGTTTCACCATATTGCCCAGGCTAGAGTGCAGTGGCACGATCTTGGCTCACTGCAACCTCTGCCGCCCGGGTTCAGGCAGTTCTCCTGTCTCTGCCTCGTGAGTAGCTGGAATTACAGGCATCTGCAACCACGCCTGGTTAATTTGTTTTTGTTTTTAGTAGAGACGGGTTTTCATGATGTTGGCCAGGGTGGTCTTGAACTCCTGACCTCAGGAGATCCACCCGCCTCAGCCTCTCAAAGTGCTGGGATCACAGGCGTGAGCCACCACACTCAGCTGAGACCCCATTTCAAAAAAAAAAAAGTTCACTACCTCTCCCAGTCTTGCCAAGTGTAGTAGAAGGATCTCACCAATCCATCTGGCCAAAGATTTAAGGTGCTTCTCTAATCTTTGTATTTGTCCAGAATGCTGTCTCTGTTTTTGGTAACTCTCTGGAACTTAAGATATACTACATTCTGTCATTATCCTGAGGCCAGAAAGGTAGGAACCAGACTCTCTTGATGTCGCTGGGATGTGTTGAGGGTGTTGAATGTGTTCCGGTTTCTTGTTTTCATGATGCAACTGAGCATGGGTATTTATCTCCCGCTGCCTGCATTAAGTTAGTTAGAGGACTAAATGCCTAAAGTCATGTTTGGACAGCATCCTCTGATTCTCAGGAGATAGCCTCTGGGTGTAGACTCACTGTATATCCACCTTTTTATTTTCTGTAGTTTAGGGCCACTCAGGAATGCAAAGCCCCATTGACTTCCAGAGTAGTTTTTAAGGAGACAGTCTCTTGGGTGGGAGTTATAGAACTTGTGATACTCAGTGCATGGCCAAAGGAAGAATGAGTAGGCCTGGATTTTATCATTGAGCTATATGGAAGCCTCATGAAGTGCCATGCTTTGGCTCTGGCTATTTTTGTTTGTTTGTTTTTGTTTGAGATGCAGTCTCGCTCTGTCGCCCAGGCTGGAGTGTAGTGGCGCAATCTCGGCTCACTGCAACCTCAGCCTCCTGGGCTCATGCCATTCTCCTGCCTCAGCCTCCCAAGTAGCTAGGACTACAGGCACCCGCCACCACGCCATGCTAATTTTTTTTGTATTTTTACTAGAGACGGGGTTTCACCGTGTTCTCCAGGATGGTCTCGATCTCCTGACCTCGTGATCCCCCCTCCTCAGCCTCCCAAAGTGCTGGGACTACAGGCGTGAGCTGCTGCGACCGGCCGGCTCTGGCTGTTTTATTTGGTCTGTCAGCTCCCTGATATAAGTTTGGTAGAAGCCAGACTGTTAAGTAGCCACTAGAAGTGTGTGCTGTAAGCCCCATCTGGAGAGTAAACTGGAGGTGCGCATTCCTGCCCCTTTTTTGCAGTGCTCCAAGGAGGTGTAGCTCCTAGAAATATTTTCATGCCCATTTAATTCTGCCTATTTGTTCTGTGATCCAGGAAGACTTGCCTAGTTCCTTCTGCTCTCAGAGGTAAGAGGTTTAGGATGGAGCCCTTCAGGAGGTAGCTGTAAAAGATGGAGCACTCTATGCATGGCATAAACCTCTTTTGTGGAGAAACAAGGGCTGTTTTTTTAAAGCCCCTTCTCTGCACTACTTATAGGGCATGTAGACCCTGGAAGTGCTTGAGTGCCCATATCAAACTGCCACTTTTTTGTTTTTTGAGGTGGAGTTTCGTTCTTGTTGCCTAGGCTGGAGTGCAATGGCACCGTCTCGGCTCACTGCAACCTCTGTCTCCCAGGTTCAAGCGATTCTCCTGCCTCAGCCTCCCAAGTAGCTGGGATTACAGGCACGTGCCATCATGCCCAGTTAATTTTTTGTATTTTTAATAGAGATGGGGTTTCACCACGTTAACCAGGATGGTCTTGATCTCCCGACCACAGGTGATCTGCCTGCCTCGGCCTCCCAAAGTGCTGGGATTACAGGTGTGAGCCACCGCGCCCAGCAAACGGCCAAACTTTTTTCTGTGATCTAGAAAGATGTGTATTCCAGTCTCCTCTGTTCACAGAGCCAGGAGGTTTAGAGTGCAGTTCTTCGGAGAGGAGAATTACAAGTTGGGACACTTGTGTGGACTGTGGTCTGTAGAGACCACAGGAAAAAAGCAGTAGTTCAATATAGGCACATTAGCACTTCCAGTGTCTTTATTCCCTATGAGTAGTACATAGGTGCTGATGTCTCCTCCCCTTAGCTCTCTAGAGTTGGTGAATTAAGAGCCGAATCATGGATAACCTTAGAGTTAGGAACTATATGTGAGGTCCACACCATCCTCTTCACAGGAGAAGGTGTGTGTTGGGGATTCCTTTCTCCGTTGTATGAACAGTGCCCACGGTGAGGTCCATGGTTGAGTGTTCCTCAGCTTTTCTTACCTGTTTAAGACAGATGTTTTCTCAGTTGCCTGGTGATCAGGTGTCTTCCAACTAGTTTCTCACTTTCAGAGGGAATAGTCTGTAAATAGGCATGTATTTCATCTGTCCGTGGGTGGAAAGAGTCGGGAGCTTCGTATTCCACCATGTTGCTGACATCTCCTCTCTCACTCTCACTTTTGAACCACCTGAAGTAAGAGAAACACACACTGATAAGTTCCTTCAGTGCAGGGAATGAGCCTGCTTCACTCAGTGTTGCCAAAGCCTCAAAATACCTTAAATGCCATGCAATAGATTGTCTCAACCTCCTTTAGAACCGTTTTTTTGTTTTCAGGCAGAGTCTCATTCTGTCACCCAGGCTGAAGTGTAGCAGTGCGATTTCAGCTTACTGCAACCTCTGCCTCCTGTTCAAGCTATTCTCAGCCTCTGGAGTCGCTGGAATTACAGGTGCGTGCCACCATGCCCAGCTAATTTTTATATTTTTAGTAGAGATGAGGTTTCACCATATTGGCCAGGCTGGTCTCGAACTCCTGACCTCAAGTGATCTGGCCACCTCGGCCTCCCAAAGTGCTGGGATTACTGTTGTGAGCCACCGTGCCTGACCGTCCATTAGCTCTTTTGACTAAATACATTTCCCAAGAAAGACAGGCTCATTGCGGGCCGCTGCCTCACAGCAAGTTCTGGTTTTTTTTTTTTTTGAGACGGAGTTTTGCTTTTGTTGCCCAGGCTGGAGTGCAATGGTGTGATCTCAACTCACTCCCAA
Source organism: Trachypithecus francoisi (assembly GCF_009764315.1). Taxonomy (NCBI): domain Eukaryota; kingdom Metazoa; phylum Chordata; class Mammalia; order Primates; family Cercopithecidae; genus Trachypithecus; species Trachypithecus francoisi. The sequence goes on along the minus strand of NW_022681457.1, from coordinate 13,002,398 downwards.
CCTTCGCCTCCTAGGTTCAAATGATTTTCTTACCTCAGCCTCCCGAGTAGCTGGGATGACAGGCACCTGCTACCACGCCCTGGCGGGTGTACAATAATTTTTGTATTTTGAGTAGAGACAGGGTTTCGCTATGTTGGCCAGGCCGGTCTCCCAGAGTGCTGGGATTACAAGTGTTAGCCACCATGCCCTGCCAGCAAGTTCTTACCAAAGGTTTACTCTAAGGTAAGTGATTCTAACACAGAAAATGTTTCTGCTCACATTCCCTATACTGGCGTACCTTGTCTTACTGTGCTTCACTCTATCACACTTTGCAGATACTGTGTTTTTACAAGTTGAAGGTTTGTGACATCCTTGAAGTCATACATTGGCAATTCTTGCAATATTTCAAACATTTTCATCCTTATTATACCTCTTGTTGTGATCTGTGATCAGTGATCTTTGGTGTTACTATTGTAATTGTTATGGGCCATCATGTGGCACCACGAGCCACACTTATACGAGACGGGCAGGCTTAATTGTTAAATATTGTGTGTCTTCTGACTGCCTCACTGACCAGTTGATCCCCATCCTTCTCCCTCTCTTCAAGTGTTCCTATTCCCTGACGCACAGCAATATTGAAATCAGATCAGTTAATAACACTACAGGGGGCTCTAAGAGTTCAAGTTAAAGGAGTAGTTACACATCTCTCACTTTAATCAGGGGTGTCCAGTCTTTTGGCTTCCCTGGGCCTCCAGCACTAGGGGTTGCATTTCAACATGAGATTTGTAGGGGATACACATCCAGTCCATATCAAGCAGTGGTACAATGTGCAACAAAGAAATGGAAGAGGATTGAGGATACCCAAGATCTTCATGTGGTTTGAGGTGCCTGTGATTGAAAAAAGGAACAAGGCCAGATTGGGAGGCTTTCAGAGCAACAATAGGGCTTTCTTTGGCAATGGGGCCATTGGTGGTTTGGGGCAAGATGGGATACTGATTGTTGGCAAGCATTTTTTTTTTTTTTTTTGAGATGGAGTCTCGCTGTCACCAGACTGAAGTATAGTAGCATGATCTCGGCTCACTGCAGCCTCTGCCTCCCAGGTTCAATCAGTTTTCCTGCCTCAGTCTCTCAAGTAGCTGGGACTATAGGCACACACCACCATGCCCAGCTAATTTTTTTTTTTTTTTTAAGTAGAGACAGGGTTTGATCTTGTGATCCACCCTTGGCAAGCACTCTTTTTTTTTTTTTTGAGACGGAGTCTCGCTCTGTCGCCCAGGCTGGAGTGCAGTGGCCGGATCTCAGCTCACTGCAAGCTCCGCCTCCCGGGTTTACGCCATTCTCTCGCCTCAGCCTCCCGAGTAGCTGGGACTACAGGCGCCCGCCATCTCGCCCGGCTAATTTTTTGTATATTTTAGTAGAGACGGGGTTTCACCGTGTTAGCCAGGATGTTCTCAATCTCCTGACCTCGTGATCCGCCCGTCTCGGCCTCCCAAAGTGCTGGGATTACAGGCTTGAGCCACCGCGCCCGGCCGGCAAGCACTCTTAATGCTATGTGTAGAGTGACATTGGGGAGTCCAGGGAGATAGGGTGGGCCAGTAGGGTGGTGGGAAAGCTGGGATGTGAGGGAGATGTAGTCCAGAGAGTGATATGTGTGAGTGGAGGAAGTGTGAGCTGATGGTCCTGTGACTTGGGGCTTAACTGAGAAAAATGAGCCTAGGTTCATACCTGGGATTTGTGCTCTTGGGTACCCCAGGGGAGTTGGCTGGCTCAGAGTGTAAATGGCATTTATCTGTCAGCCTGCCTGTTGTTGCGGTGGGCTGACACAGTGATTTCTGGGGTAATCAGGAGAGAGTGAGAAGCAGGGGTACCAGTACCTGGTATCTCTGACTTGGGAACCTGGGAGGTCAGTTAGGATGTTGTGGGTAGGTAGACTGGGGATTATGGGTCAGGAGACTTTTTATGACCCTTCCTGTCCCTTTTGTTGCAGGGCTGTGTGGTCTTTGAGGATGTGTTTGTATGCTTCTCTCGGGAAGAATGGGAGCTTCTTGATGATGCTCAGAGACTTTTATACCATGATGTGATGCTGGAGAACTTTGCACTTTTAGCCTCACTAGGTAAGGTCCTCATGCTTTTCTCCTTCTGTTCTTCCCATGGTTGGATCATGAGCACTGCTTCCTTCACCAGTTTCCTGGAGCAGGTGCTCAGGGTGCCAGGGCTAAGCTGTATGGAGTGTCCTTCCTACTTGCTGAGCAGTCCTGAAGCCATGCAGCCAAGGGTTTGGGGTCATGAGACTTGTGGTTTGCCCAGTGGATCTCACTAGGCCTGTTCACTTTCTGTACTGGTGACTCTGTCCAAAATTATGATGCCTCTGTGCCCAAGGTTCTGCCCCCTTTCTCCAGGTGACATTTTCTTTTTCTTTTTTTTTCTTTTTTTTTTTTTGAGTCAGGGTTTGGACCTGTTGCCCAAGCTGGAGTGCAGTGGCACGATCTCAGCTCATTGCAACCTCTACCTCCCAGGCTCAAGCCATCCTCTCACCTCAGCCTCCTGAATAGTTGGGACTACAGGTACGCACCACCACGCCCAGCTAATTTTTTTGTAGAGATGGGGATTTGCCATGTTGCCCAGGCTGGTCTTGAACTCCTGAGCTCAAGTAATCCCCTGATTTGACCTCTGAAAGTGTTGGATTACAGGCGTGAGCCACTGCGCCCAGCCCGGGTGACATTTTCTAGGGCCTTTGTCAGGAGTTATAGGCACTTACATAGTCACTTACCTTTGGTCTATTCCTGCACAACTCCTCCCAGGTTATTTTTCTTACCTGTAGTCCATCATAGGGTGGGTTGCCATGGACCTGTGCTGCCTGCTCACCTGTTCTGACTTTCTCTTAGGAACTGCATTTTCTAGATCATGTGCAGTCATTAAACTAGAGCAAACAGAAGAGCCCTGGGTGTATGACCAGGTGGATATGACTTCAGCCACAGAAAGAGAGGCCCGGAGGGGACTTAGACGTGGTGAGTGGATATCGGGGAAGGGCATGATGTCAAAACTGGTTTCAGAACTGTCAACGTTAACTGTTCATGTCAGTGTTTGTTTCCAGGGCCAGTGGCCACACAGCGTTTCTATCTGTCCTTCCCTGTTGTTGACACGAAGACATATCATTTCTAGTTTGCTAGCCCCTTGCCATCCTCACCACTGGCCTTCACCTTACACCCATGTTTTCCCACTATTCTGTCTGCATTTTTTGGCAATATTGACCTGCTATTAATGTTTACAAGATGTGCATATATTCTTAGTCTTTGAACACCAACTGCTCACTTGTAGTTGGATTTTCCTGGAACTGGATACATTTTTCATAGCACTCACGAGTCACTAACAGTCAAGGCCCTACTGGAAGCCATTTGTTTCCTTCCATTCTTTTTTTTTTTTTTTTTTTTTTTTTTTGAGACGGAGTCTAGCTCTGTGGCAAAGGCTGGAGTGCAGTGGGGTGACCTCCACTCACTGCAAGCTCCTCCTCCTGAGTTCACGCCATTCTCCTGGCCTCAGCCTCCCGAGTAGCTGGGACTACAGGTGCCCGCCACCATGCCCGGCTAATTTTTGTGTGTGTGTGTGTATTTTTAGTAGAGACGCAGCTTCACCGTGTTAGCCAGGATGGTCTCGATCTCCTGACCTTGTGATCCACCCACCTCGGCCTCTCAAAGTGCTGGGATTACAGGCATGAGCCACCATGGCCAGCCTATTTGGTTTCATTCTTACATCCTGGCCCTTCATTGGCCCTCCCCCATGGTATGACCTCCAGAGGCTCACTACCTCAAAGCCATTCCTTCCTCACTCTGACCATGCTTCTCATCCTGAAAACAGTTTCATGAACTTACTCCTGGGTGTGTCAAACGCACATATATGATGGGGTCGCCCCTTCCCACCCGTAAACATGTATTTAATCAGCATTTCTGTGTCTTCAGGTTGTTGGTATGGAGTGGAGGATGAGGAGGTATCTTCTGAGCAGAGCATTTCTGTAGCAGGAGTGTCACAGGGGAGGACTCTCATGGCAGAGCTGCAGACTTACCCATGTGACATATGTGGCCCAATATTGAAAGATACCTTATACCCAGCTAAGTACCATGGGGGAAAAGCCAGGCAGAAACCATACTTGTGCGGGGCGTGTGGAAAGCAATTCTGGTTCAGTACAGACTTTGACCAGAACCAGCCCAATGAAGGGAAACTCTTCCTAAGGAAGGAGAGCAGAGACTCCGTGAAAAGCTGCAGAGTCCATGTGCCAGAGAAGACCCTCACATGTGGGAAAAGTGGGAGAGACTTTTCAGCCACATCTGGCCTTGTTCAGCATCAGGCCTCTCACAGCAGGATGAAGCCCCACAAGAGCACTAAGCTTGTGAGTGGCTTTTGCATGGGACAGAGGTATCACAAGTGTGGTGAATGTGGGAAAGCCTTCACCCGCAAAGACACACTTGCTCGGCATCAGAAAATCCACACTGGAGAAAGGCCTTATGAGTGTAGCGAATGTGGGAAATTCTTCAGCCAAAGCTACGACCTCTTTAAACACCAGACAGTTCACACTGGAGAAAGGCCATATAAGTGCAGCGAATGTGGGAAATTCTTTAGACAAATCTCTGGCCTGATTGAGCACAGGCGAGTTCACACAGGTGAAAGACTCTATCAGTGTGGCAGATGTGGGAAATTCTTTAGCAGTAAGTCTAATCTCATTCGACACCAGGAAGTTCACACAGGAGCCAGGCCTTATGTATGCAGTGAATGTGGGAAAGAATTCAGTCGGAAACACACACTTGTTCTGCACCAACGAACTCACACTGGAGAAAGGCCTTATGAGTGCAGTGAATGTGGGAAGGCCTTTAGCCAAAGCTCCCACCTTAATGTACACTGGAGAATTCACAGCAGTGATTACGAGTGTAGCAGATGTGGTAAAGCTTTCAGCTGCATCTCTAAACTCATTCAACACCAGAAAGTTCACTCTGGAGAAAAGCCTTACGAGTGCAGCAAGTGTGGGAAAGCCTTCACTCAAAGACCCAACCTCATCCGGCACTGGAAAGTCCACACTGGGGAAAGGCCTTATGTGTGTAGTGAGTGCGGGAGAGAGTTCATCCGGAAACAGACACTTGTTCTGCACCAGAGGGTTCACGCTGGAGAAAAGCTTTAAGAGTGTAGCAAATGTGGGGAAACTCTTAGGCCAATGCCCCCAACTTACTCTATGGTGGGGAACTAGCAGTAGTTAATGAGTGCAGCAGATACAGGAAAGCCTTTCCATGGAGGCTGAACCTTACCCGCCACTGGAAATTTCACACCAGACACAGGACTTAGCAGTCCAAGCAATGTGCTGTCTCTGTTCAGCCTAACAGCTCACCCTAGAGCGGAACTCTGGGAGCAGCCATTGTGAGGGAACCATCAGTCAGAAGTGAAACTTCATAGATACGGACATTCCCACTGGGGAGATTCCCTGTGAGCACCAAGTATGTGAGATGCTTTCAACAGCTGTGTTGCACTTTTCAAATGGCTATTGGCCTTTGCTGGGGCAGGAGCCATCTGCCCCTACCATTTGGCAGAATCATACTGCGTTTACCATTTACCCCAGCATGCTTATGACAGGCAGACCTCTCTTCTCTCCCCAGTCCCTAAAAGGATTGTAAGTGGTCTCACAGCCCACTAGGGGTCTTAATTTTCTCTCTTTTGATGTAAATGGCATGGAAATAATCAGCTTTGTTCAAGAGGACACAAAAGGATTCTGCAGATAGCCTGCAGAGGCCTACCTGCGTTGATGGTTTGGTTTCATATGATGCTCATTATGGATATATCCAATCTCCAAGTCACCCAGCTCTGGAACTGCCAGCTTCACATTGCTCATTATAATAAAGGCCTGTTCTTTAAGCCACAATTAATGTTGTGGGTTCTGTTTATTGTTTGGAGTCTGTTGAGGAAACAGTTGTCTTCTCAGCATGAACAAGTTAACAGCTTTTGTGGGAGTCCTTGTTTTCTGTCCCTTAGAGCAGAGAACCAGTATGGCAGAGAACAGCTCTGATGACAGCTTTGACCTAATTTGCGTTGCTGTTCAAGGCCTTCTAAGACAGACTGCAGGGCTTTGTGAGACAAATCATGTGACCTGGATGCCAGTTTTACTATGGGTTTGGAGGTAACCATGAAGAGAGATCAGCTGTAACAACTTCTAGAGCACCTGGGAGCATGAGTTTGGTCACTGGTTCCCATCCAGTGTTCCATATTTCCAAGCACTTAGCGGGAAGCTGGTCGCTGCTGCTTGTCAAGGAGTCTGTGTTCAGAATTTAATAGGCAGGTGTCCTTGTGTGGAGGACCTCTAGGAGCCAGGTGGTAATTACAATTGGTATAGAAACACTGGGTGAGACTTAATAGGGAGTTGAGGAGATTGCAGCACACTACAAAGGATGTGCCACTTTTTCTTTTTCCTTTTTTTTTTTTTTGAGATGGAGTTTCGCTTGTTGCCTAGGCTGGAGTGCAGTGGCACGATCTTGGCTCACTGCAATCTCCACCTCCTGGGTTCAAGTGATTGTCCTGCCTCAGCCTCCTGAATAGCTGGGATTACAGGCATGCATCACTTATGCCTGGCTAATTTTGTATTTTTAGTAGAGACGGGGTTTCTCCATATTGTTCAGGCTGGTCTCAAACTCCTGACCTCAGGTGATCTGCCTGCCTCGGCCTCCCACAAGTCCTGGATTACAGTCATGAGCCACCACGCCCGGCCTAGGATGTGCCACTTCTAAAGGTACACGCTCAGATGTTCCCATACTATGGCTATATAGGATGAGAGTGTACAGAAAGTTTCAGAACCTCCACAGCTGTGTCTCTTTGGTGGTCAGCATCACTCCCAGGGCAAATCTAAACATTTTGTGGATTCCCATAGACTCTGGATGGCTCAACTGAAGACCATTGCTGGGTGCACAAGTGGGTAGGAAAACCAAGATTGAAAGAAGGAAGATCTAGCATTTCAGGGATGTGGCTTTGCAATTTAGCCAGTGTTCCTGGTGAATCATGGAAATAGCTTTCTTGGTTGCCACTTTTTGCTGTCACTGAGGCAGGACTGCTCTTGAAACAAGAGGCAAGAGACAATAGAGTCAATATAGGGTTACCTATAGGACTTGTCTGTGTTTTCCCAGTTTTCTTTTTTGTTTTGAGACCGGGTCTCTCTCTGTCCCCCAGGATAGAATGCAGTGGCACTATCATAGCTCACTGTAACCTTGAACTCCTGCGCTTAAGCAGTCCTCAGCCTCCTAAGTAGCTGAGATTACAGGCATGTGAAATCGCACCTGGCTAACTTTTTTGTTTGTTTTTGTTTTTGGAGATGGAGTCTCACTGTATTGCCCAGGCTGGTCTTGAACTCCTGGCTTCAAGTGATACCAAAGCACTGGGTTTACAGACATGAGCCAGCATGCCTGGCTGGTTTTCCTAATTTCTTAAAATGAACTGTCATTTATTTGTGAACTCTCTTCTTATATAATAATATAGTTTATAAACTTCCCTATAAGTACTACTTTAGCAGCATCCCCCAAATTTTGATATAGTGTGCATTCGTTTTGTGTAAGATGGAATTAGTTAATCCCAGCACTTTGGGAGACCGAGGTGGGCGGATCACGAGGTCAGGACATCAAGATCATCCTGGCTAACACGGTGAAACCCCATCTCTACTAAAAATACAAAAAATTAGCCGGGCATGGTGGCATGGTGGCAGGCGCGTGTAGTCCCAGCTACTTGGGAGGCTGAGACAGGAGAATGGCGTGAACCCGGGAGGCGGAGCTTGCAGTGAGCTGAGATCATGCCTTGGGCACTCTGACCTGGGCAACAGAGCAAGACTCTATCTCAAAAAAAAAAAAAAAAAAAAAAAAAATTGGGCTGGAAAAGCTCTAGTTTTGTCTCTAGGGACATCAGGTATCTCATTTTATTTTGACATTTAAGTGCAGTGAGCTTTATTATGTCTTGTTTAACAGCTGGAAAATCCCATGACAATATGGAGGGTGAGTTTGGTTGCTGATGGTTTCTGGTTGGCATACGTGATTAGGTAGGCACTCTGGCTCAACTATGTTACCCCAGAAGGGCATAAAATCCCTGCTGGCCTGCTGGGATCCTCTGACTTGAGCTCTCCTGAAACCAGGATTTATCTCTCAGATATTGGTGGCTTGATCTGGAAGTGAATCACATCAATGTGCCATCTGGACTGGGATGGAAATCTGGAAAACTGCCTGGATTTGTGTCTGACATAGCATATGGGCATGCATTCTCTTTCTCTTGCTGACCATACCCTTTGCCTGAACAAAACCTCACGTGAGTATGCTCTGTAGAGTTTTGTGAGTATTTTCAATTACGTTTTTGAAATTTTTTCAGTTGGTGAAGATGGGATATTTGCTGTGATCTCTGAGTCCATTTCAAATAATGGCTAAGGAGTTATTGGGCAGAATGAAATATGGTAGAGGCTGGTGAGGAAGATTTTTTGTGAATAGGTTGGCTTCTAGTCCTTGAGTTGAGATTGCACAAGTTATGTGATTGACTCCTAAACAGGAGGAAGAACGTAAGTGGGACCTGGAGTCTGTGGGTTGGAGGGGATAACTAAATGTCCTGCAAAAGACCCAAACACCTCCCATTAGGCCCACCTCCAACACTGGAGGTCACATTTCAACATGAGATTTGGAAGGGACACTCCTCTAAACTATATCAGCTGTAGATTCTAGCCTGTAATTAAGTACACTACCATACCTTTTCCTAAATCCATCCTGTGGACCCAGGTAATTGATGTCATGGTAAAAGGGGTGACAACATGGTATGAGGCATGATGTTATGGACCTCCTTATTGAGCTCTCTTGAATGAGACTTAATACTGGAGGGGGAGGGAAAAGTAAGAATCATTCAGAAGAAAGGTAACTAAAAATAAAAGAGGTGGCCAGGTGCGGTGGCTCATACCTGTACTCCCAGCACTTTGGGAGGCTGAGGCGGGAGGATCACCTGAGGTCAGGAGTTCGAGACCAGCCTGACCAACATGGTGAAACCCCATCTCTACTAAAAATACAAAAAAAAATTAGCTGGGCATTGTGGCACGTGCCTGTAATCCCAGCTACTCAGGACGCTGAGGCAGGAGAATCGCTTCAACCCGGGAGGCGGAGGTTGTAGTGAGCCGAGATTGCACCATTGCATTCCAGCCTGGGCAATAAGAGTGAAACTCCATCTCACATACATACATACATACATACATACATACATACATACATGAGATGGAAGAAACCTCAGGAAAACAGAATTGGATAAAATTGTTTAGATGGTTGATTACAAATGACCTTAAACAGGAAAGGAAGATGGAGTAGTTACAAAAAGTATTGAATCACTAAAAATAATTGGTCTATTCAAAGATCTGGAACTAGTTAATTCACCCTAGTCTTGATAATTTTTCAAAATGTCAAAATTATAAAAAAATGACAAGTATAATCTCTTCAGAGCCTGCTCTGATTATAACCACGGAGGGAAATTGGGAGTATTATGACTGAATGATGATGTCAATAGAAGAAAGTGACAAGTCTCAATCATTTTGGAGATTTAGTTGCCAAAGTTAAGGATACACCCGGGAGACAAGTCTATGCTTTTCTCTGAAGATGATTTTTAGGGCTCCAAATTTAAAGGAGAAAGGATGGGATATTGAGAAGCACACAGTTTTCACATAAACAAAAGGAGCAAAAGAAAGATGTGGGGAATCTGCATTTTACGTAAGATAACACAGAGGAAATGGGGTAGGGGAACAATCAGATAGGCATTTTGTGTCTGACAGGCCGGGGTGACTGTACCTGTAAAGATAAACTTATCAATTTGCATTGCCATGGTGAAGTTTTTTTTTTTTTTTTTAGACAGAGTTTCACTTTTGTCCCCCAGGCTGGAGTGCAGTGGCATGATCTCGGCTCACTGTAACCTCCGTTCCCTGGGTTCAAGTGATTCTCCTGTCTCAGCCTCCTGAGTAGCTGGGATTACAGGCACCTGCCACCACACCTGGCTAATTTTTTTTTTTTTTTTTTTTTTTTAGTAGACCATCTTGACCAGACTGGTCTTGAACTCCTGACCTCGTGATTTACCCACCTTGGCCTCCCAAAGTGTTGGGATTACAGGCATGAGCCACCGCACCCAGCTACCATGGTGAAGTTTTAACAGCTCACCAGTAACTTCCTTGTGGGCAAAATATGGTGAAGGTGGGTAGCTTTTCATCTTGTAGCCATTTTATTTAGGAACCAAAAGGTGGAGGCAAGTTTGTGTGACCCAGTTCCCAGCTTGACTTTTCCCCTTGGCTAAAAAGGTTTGGGGTCCCAAAATTTAATTTCCTTTGACAATGGCCTGTAAGGTCTCATGACCTCCAGCTGGGACTTCAAGTTCACTTTCAGTGGAATGAAGTAAATGGTCTGCAGGCAGTGAGAAAACTTTACTATAATTGATGACCAATGTTGCTATGACTTAATTAGCTAATGTAAACTTAAAAGGAAATATAATTACACGAATATAGGGATACAGCTAGAGAAGGCTTGCAGCTGGAGAAATACGGTCTATAGAGGAATTTATGGACAGAAATTAGGTACAATTTTTGCTTCACTGTTACCATAAGGTATTATTGGAATTGATAGAATGCCATGTAAATCTGCTTTTAGTCCTGTTTTAATTGAGCATGCTAGATGGGAACCTTTAAAATTAGCTAATCTCACTCAAGTGGTTAATTTATAACACCATAGAATTCCTGGGGGGAAATAAATGTTGGCTTGAATTGAGCATCTTTTAGATGCTCAATTCTATATTTAATAGTCTAGGATGGGCTGGGTGCGGTGGCTCATGCCTGTAATCCCGACACTTTGGGAGGCCAGGGCAGGAGGATCAGTTGAGGCCAGCAGTTCGAGACCAGCTTGGGCAACATAGTGAGACCTCCTCTCTACAAAAAAATTGAAAACATATTAGCTGAGTGTGGTGGAACATGCTTATAGTCTTAGCTACTCAGGAGGCTGAGGGGAAGATCACTCAAGGCCAGGAGTTTGAGGATGCAGTGAGCCGTATTTGCACCACTGCACTGTAGCTTCGGTCTAGGATGGCCTGGAAGAAAAGTTGATGGATCTGGTAAGTTAACTATAGATTATGGAAGACTTGATAAATTGGTGTCCCCCCATTTGATCAGCTATGTCTAATATGGCATCAACGACTAAAGCTATGCTACAAGCTCAGAGAGATCAGTATTCTGTACTAGATTTGGTTCATACCTTCTTTTCCGTTAGGAAACCAAAGCCGGCCGGGCGCGGTGGCTCAAGCCTGTAATCCCAGCACTTTGGGAGGACGAGACGGGCGGATCACGAGGTCAGGAGATCGAGACCATCCTGGCTAACACAGTGAAACCCTGTCTCTACTAAAAAATACAAAAAAAAAAAAAAAAAGGAAACCAAAGCCAATTTTCATTCATTCGGGATAGTCCCCAGTATACATTTACTCTGCCCTCAGAAGAACATTTAAATTCTCTGGCTGGGCTAAACACGGTGGCTCACACCTGTAATCCCAGCACTTTGGGAGGCCGAGGCTGGTGGATCACTTGAAGTCAGGAGTTCGAGACTAGCTTGGGGGTGAAACCCCGTCTCTACTAAAAAAAATACAAAAATTAGCTGGGCGTGGTGGTGGATGCATGTAATCCCAGCTACTCAAGGTGGAGGCAAGATAATCGCTTGAACCCGGGAGGCAGAGGTTGCAGTGAGCCGAGATTGTGCCAGTGTACTCCAGCCTGGGTGACAGAGTGAGAGTCAAATAAAGACATAAATAAAAATAAATAACTTCTCTGGATGATACTTGGCCCTGGATTTAAAGCCTTTTATAGGACAATATATGGTATATGAGCTGCTACTGGGGAGGCTGAGGTGGGAGGATCACTTGAACCCAGGAACTCAAGGCTGCAATGAACCATGATTGTGCCTGCACTCCAGCCTGGGTGACAGAGTGAGAAGCTATGTCTAAAAAACATATATATTTGGTATACGGGCAAGAACCCCAATTTGGAGGAAACGTAGAGAATATACTGTAATTTTGACTTATTTTGTAACGATCGATCAGACTCATAATGTTATCTGCTATTTGATGTTAATACTGGTGTATTTGGTAAAATTAATTTGATGGGTTCTGATATGGTTTGGAGGTATGTTCCCTGCAAATCTCAAGTTGAAATGTGACCTTCGGCGTTGGAGGTGGGCCTAGTCAGAGATCTTTGGGTCATGGGGGTAAATCCCTCATGAATGGCTTGGTGCTGTCCTCATGGTAGTGAGTGAGTTCTCACTGAGTTCATGCAAGATCTGGTTGTTTAGAAAAGCCTGGCACCTCCTCCCTACCTCTCTAGCTCCCTCCCTCACCATGGGACATGCTGGCTCTCCTTCACTTTTTGCCATAATTGTAAGCTTCCTGAGGCCCTCACCAAAAGCAGATACTTGCACTTTCCTTCATGTACTGTCTGCAGAACTAGAAGCCAAATACATCTCCCTCTTATATATTTTTATTTTATATTCTTATATATTTTATTATAATTTTTAATAAGTTACCCAATCTCAGGTATTCCTTTATGGCATCACAAATTGACTAACACATTTCAAACAAAGCTTATGATAATATTGATATAGATCATAAAATAAGGTGAGAAATTGAATTAAAACAACCACAAGATGTTCTATCCATGGAAAATACTGGCTAGAAGAGGAACTAGAAATAACTTTGAATTGAATGAATCTATTGATACTGTTCTTAAAGTTGATGATGGAAGGAGGTAAAATAGTTGCCAATCTTGTGCATGATTATGAACACCTTTGTGCTGAGCTATTTCGTTTTCTGAAATACTTTGAAGCAATACCCACATCTCAAATAATGCACACAAAGTATTTTGACAGCTGCCCTTTTTGTTCTGTTCTATAAATAGAGAAAATTATGTAGGGTAATATTAAGGAGGAGTGATTTGCAATTAAAAATACCCAGCCAACAAAGGGATGACTGTGGAGAATAGAGATACTTTATAGCTGGAATAGGACAATTTTATGCTTATTTCTGGGGACATCTGGATATCTAGTTTGACTCTTGGCAAAGAAAGGCAGTGGGAGTTAGAATGTGCTGCTTAAACTCTGAAATTTTTCCGTGTCTTTACAGCTGGCTTTTACCTGGCATAAATGGCTAGGCTGGCTTGGGTCATGCAGCCAGAGGGACATAAAAGTCCCTAGTGGGAATTTCTGTTATTAATTCTTCTGAAATCAAGCTCCATCCCATAGATATTTCTCACCTATACACCCTGAGTGTCTCTGCAGCCAGCAAAGCAGATGAAGGCCTTCTGGGTTGAAGCCCTAGGCCCTCCAATGCTGAAGAGCCCTGTGACGTCTCCATCCATCCAGGCATTCCAGTAACCTGCTTCTTCTGCCTGGAATTTATTCTAAAAATACGCACATGGCTCATCTCTCACTTCCTTCAAGTGCATTTCACCGGCTTTCTGATTAAGAAGTCCCACCTCTCCCCTTTGTCTCTTATCAAAGTAGCATTTCTTTCATTGTTTTTTTGAGATTGATGTTAGACTTCTAAAAGGAATTGAATGTATCTCAGATATCAAGTAAGAATTATGAAATGGATAAAAGTGTTGCTCAGTGAATTGGATACAGTTATTGACTGGACACAGTAATTGGACACAATAATTGACTATGCAGACAAAAGATGTTTTTTGTTGGAATCACAGACAGAATTCTACCTTTGTACTACCGCTTCAAGGTGACCCAACGTTTCCCTTCTATCTTCTGGAGGCACTATCATGCCACTGTCTGAAGTAGTTTTTCACCTGTCCCTGACCAAGAGTGCGCAGACTGACTTCAGTGCTTCCAAGTGCATACATTTGAAATGTAATATGATAGAGGCTGGGTGCGGTGGCTTATGCCTGTAATCCCAGCACTTTGAGAGACCGAGGCGGGTAGATCACCTGGGGTCAGGAGTTTGGGACCACCATAGTGAAACCCCGTCTCTACTAAAAATACAAAAAATTACCTGAGCATGGTGGTGTGCGCCTATAGTCCCAGCTACTTGGAAGGCTGAGGCACAAGAATCGCTTGAATCCGGGAGGCGGAGGTTGCAGTGATCCCAGATGGCGCTGCTGCACTCCAGCCTTGGGGGCAGAGGGAAACTTGGTCTAAAAAAAAAGAAAAAAAGAAAAAGTAATAAACTTAATATGGTAATGTTTATTAGCTTCCCTATTAGTGGATATATTTCGTGTCTGAATGGCTCTATGGAATGATTTGCATATTTGGATTGGCAGCCTTAGGGAGCGTCTGATAATTTTAGCCTCTGGGAGCCTGCTGAACTTTACGAAGTTTGAAATAATATTCCCCAAACACTTGGGTGATCAGTTGCAGATGGCACTTCTGATACGCTGTCTGATTACGACCCATTTAAGAAAGGGCGAAGGACCTGGATAAGCCGTTTCTCATCGCCCAGCGCCCTGGAGCTTCGCTTTTACTCCAAGAGGCTGGTGCAGAGGGTCCCCCAGCCCCGACCTCGGGAATCTGTGGAAACTACATTACACAGAATGCTCTGCGTTGAACGCCACTGCCACTAAGCCAGTAAGAGCTCAGAAGACCGACTTTCCACGAGAGTCACAAAAAGAAAGGGAGGGACTTTTGGCGGGGGGGGGGGTCCTCTTCGTGGCGGCCATTTTGGCTTCTCTGGGGTGTGTTCACCGGATCAGAGACAGCAGAGCGCCGGGCTGGGGCCACGAAGGCGTGAGGGGAGTCGTCGTCCCTGCTGCACGAAAGCGTCTAAGCCGTGCGACGCCGCCCTGGGCTGTCCCCGGGTCCCTACCCTGGTCGCCCGCCACTCCCGGCCCAGCTCTCCCCACAGTCTGATGGCAGCGGCCGCTCTGAGGGCGCCAGCTCAGGTGAGTGCCGCGTCTCACCGCCTCACACGCCTTCCCACACCCACTAAAGCCGTCGGTGAGGGGCGCGTGCTCGCGTCCCCGCAGCCCAGGGTCGGGGACACTGAGGCGCTCGTGGGTGGGGCCCCGTTTCTGACACTGCGTGTGACGAGGTGTGGGAGGGCGTGACAGGCGGAGGAACCGGCGCGTGCGAAGGTCGGAGGCGCGACCGAGCCAGGAGGATTCGGAAAGCTGTTTTCTGCAGGGAAGGAAGAATATGAGGCGGAGTTACTCCTAGGGTTGTTTTTACCCTCATTGTGAGGACGCTAGAAGCCACGGAGAGTTTTGAACAAAGGAGGGACGCCATTTATGTTAGTTTTTTGTTTTTTGTTCTTTGAGACCGAGTTTCGCTCTTACCACCCAGCCTGGAGTGCAATGGCGCGATCTCGGGTCACTGCAACCTCCGACTCCTGGGTTCAAGCGATTCTCCTGCCGCAGCCTCCCCAGCAGCTGGGATTACAAGCCTGCGTCACAACGTCCGGCTACTTTTTTGTATTGTTAGTGGAGACGGGATTTCACCATTTTGGCCAGGCTGGTCTTGAACTCCTGGTCTCAAGTGACCCACCTGCCTCGGCCTCCCAAAGTGCTGAGATTACAGGCGTGAGCCACCGCGCTCGCCCTATGTTAGGGTTTAAAAACTTTTCCAGACTGTTCATAGGAAGAGCAGCGATGGGGCGATGAGGACATTGAGATAGTGGGAGGCTGCAACTTTTTTTCATTGCCCTGCAGTTGGCAAGAGGTGACAGCACTGAGGCCCGAAAGTAAAACAGCCAGCCTGAGTTCAGGGCCAGGCAGGGGTACAGGGAGGCTTAAGCCCATGGAGTCTCACCAGGGATGCATTCCTCTTTTCGCTGGTACTCCTAGTTGTAGAAGGGCGTAGGGAACTCACATAGGAAGTGGAAAGTGTTCCAGTCCCTCAGTAGCCCCCACCCTCACCCACATGTTCTTGGGATTGTGGTTTTCTAGTATTCTTAAAGTGCTGTTACCCCAATCCTGGGTCTAGTGCCCTGGAGAAATTCCAAGCCCAGGGCTCTAAGTCCATGCCAGGGGTTATACTGAGGTGTTCCCATTTTTGGCAGCCAGTGGAAACTTGTGAAAGGTTATCTGTGGCACTGGTATCAGGAGGCGCAAGTGCTTAGTAAAACTAAGCTGAGATTTTTGAGGAAACCATAGATCTCTTTCCTTTTAGCTGGGAACAAAGAGCAGGGGAAAGGAGTCAGGACTGCAGTGGTTGCCTGAAAAGCTGGGTACCTATTCTGGAGGTAATGGGAGGTATGGGTTAAAAGAGGGAGGTGATCTTGCTAAAGTCCTAACAGGGTCCATCCTGTTAGCGTGGAGAGCAGACTGTGGGGTTGAGGGAGGAGGAAAGAAGATCAGAGTGGAAGCTACAGCCAGTCCAGGGTAATGGACCAGAGTCATTGATTAGGAGATGTGTTGCATTCTGGATGCAAATTTTTTTTTTTTTTTTTTGAGGAGGAGTCTCCCTCTGTCGCCCGGACTGGAGTGCAGTGGCCGGATCTCAGCTCACTGCAAGCTCCGCCTCCTGGGTTTACGCCATTCTCCTGCCTCAGCCTCCCGAGTAGCTGGGACTACAGGCGCCTGCCAGCTCACCCGGCTAGTTTTTTTTGTATTGTTAGTAGAGACGGGGTTTCACCGTGTTAGCCAGGATGGTCTCGATCTCCTGACCTCGTGATCCGCCCGTCTCGGCCTCCCAAAGTGCTGGGATTACAGGCTTGAGCCACTGCGCCCGGCCTGGATGCAAATTTTTAAAGGGGGCAACTAAATTTTCTGATGTAGACAGCAAGGGAGTGAAACAGGATTCAGCGATGACCCCACAGTTCTTCAACCGAGATGGAGACGTTGGTATTAACAGTAATATTCACTGGAGACAACAGGAGCTTTATTTGGTCATGTAAGAATTTGAGATGTTTCAGAGACATTAAGTAGGCATTAAGTAGGTGGCTGAACACCCAGGTCTGCAAATCTGGGGAGTGCTTCAGAATGGAGACATCCAAAATATGGTGGTTATTGTGTGGACTAAGGTGAGTGAGCTGTGGATTACATTTAGAAGGGTTAATCTTTTTTTTTTTTTTTTTTTTGAGATGGAGTGTTGCTCTTGTTGCCCAGGCTGGAGTGCAGTGGCGTGATCTTAGCTCACTACAACCTCCGCCTCCCGGGTTCAAGCAATTCTCCTGCCTCAGCCTCCCATGTAGGTGGGATTACAGGCATGCACCACCACGCCCGGCTAATTTCGTATTTATTTAGTAGAGATGGGGTTTCTCCATGTTGGTCAGGCTAGTCTCAAACTCCTGACCTCAGGTGATCCACCCGCCTCAGCCACCCAGAGTTCTGGAATTACAGGCGTGAGCCACTGCATCCGGCCTAGAAGGGTTAATCTTTAGGCATAGTGGTACAGGTTATTTGGTCAGGAAGGGCAGAGTGGGGGCTAAAGACCAGGCCTTTTGGTTGGATAAGTGGGTGATGTTCTTGGGCTTTCTAAACAGAGGTAAGGGAGGTTAGTGGCTATGGAGGTAGGGTGTTTGGAGAGGATAGTTGGGCAGGTGGCATACGCTTTCAAGGAAAGAGTGGATGTAAGGTGAATGCAGAGGCATAGGTGTATTTGAGGCAAATGGCTTTCCTTTTTTTCCTTAGTGCTTATTCAGCATTCTGCGGAATCACCAGGATTTTTTGATGACTTTGATGGGGCTGGGAGTGTTTTATTCAACCTGGAGGATAAGGCCAGGTGCCAATGTGGTCATCTGTGACAGTCACTTGGCCTCGGGCAGGTGATCAGTGGAGCTAGTCTTTGAGTGTTAAGTGGACAGAAGAAGGTTGTCACTGCCAAGGGGATAGCAAGTACATCACAGAAGTGTAATACGGCCATGGGTATCTGAGATGCACATGTGGTTCTGTGTGGCCTAAGTCTGAGGCAAAAAATGGAGCCAGCCAGGGAGCCTTCATAGGATTTGGGGCTGCTACCACTAGTGGATGCCCTAGGAGATCTAGGGTAGTATTAGATCCTGTTTGAATTTGTCAAGCATATCCTTGATGCTGTGTGCTAAGTTATGGTGTAAAGTCTAAAATTAAGGCCCAGTATGACCTCTGGTAAAATCAGGGTGACATCAAATGGCCTGAGTACAAGTTTCCCTCCCTACTCTTCTCCCAGACAGACAACCCTTTTTATCAAGGGGACCAGGCACAGTTTCTGCCTATCAGTTTGTAGCAGATTTCAGCTCCCTACCAGGCCATGGAGTTTTCCAAAGAAGCCCATTGTGGGAACCAGGGGCACTTGATCTTTTTGTTTTCAAAGTGCTTGCATTCCACAGCTTTTGGTTATTCACTTTTTTTCTGGACTAGACCCCCATGTGACGCTGTGTGGTACATGTTGTCCTCATCTCCCAGGTTCTATGGACATATGATTAATAAACTGTTGTATCATCTTTTTTTTTTTTTTTTTTGAGATGGAGTCTCGCTCTGTCGCCCAGACTGGAATGCAGTTTCACAATCTCAGCTCACTGCAACCTCTGCCTCCCGAGTTCAAGCAATTCTCCTGCCTCAGCCTCCCAAGTAGCTGGGATTACAGGCACCCACCACCACGCCCAGCTAATTTTTGTATTTTTAGTAGAGATGGGGTTTCACCATGTTGGTCAGGCTGGTCTTGAATTCCTGACCTCATGATCTGCCCACCTCGGCCTCCCAAAGTGCTGGGATTACAGGCATAAGCCACTGTGCCCTGCTGCTGTATCATCTTTCTAGTGTCAGGTATTGTGTATTTGGCCATATCCATAACCCTAGTGTGGCAATCCTGCCTTCACTAATGGGGTAAAGAGGATGAGATTAAAACAGTGACATGGGGGGTAAGAACAGGGAGATGCCTATGGTGTGGGCAGTGAGGTGGCAGCCCTGGGCTTGGGGCTGTGGTGTCTGGAGATAGGAGGGATGTGTATTCTGAAGAATGATGTGCATCTGGAAAGGGAGTAAGTGACAGCTGCAGGGCCCTGGTATTGAGACTTAGATGACCTTGGACATTCCAGGGGATTTAATGATGTGATAGTATGGATCCTTCCATGCCAGGCCTCCAGCTTAGATGCCTATTTATCCCTGTGCTGGTTTCTCCTCTCAGTTGGGGAGCTTGGGAAGAGAATAGGCATGGGGTAAAGATGTGGGGGTATGCATTGTGGGTCCTTGGGATAGGGGCTCTTGGTGGTTTCATCTGTTCTCATTGTGGCAGGGCACTGTGACCTTTGAAGATGTGGCCGTACACTTCTCCCGGGAGGAATGGGGTCTCCTTGATGAGGCTCAAAGATGCCTGTACTGTGATGTGATGCTGGAGAACTTGGCTCTTTTAACCTCCCTAGGTAAGGTTCTTTTACCCATTCCTGTGCCCTTAGCTGGTCTGTACCCTTCCTCTTTTCCCTGTCAGCAGGTCTGTCCTTTTCATGACAAGACTATGGGCTCTGCTTCTTTCTCAGTTCCCTGCATAGTTCTGTCATTGGTAAGACTAAGGTGTGCATACTGTCTTCTCCTCTCCTTGAGGAGCCCCCATACCTGTCTCCCCACAGCCTCACAGGGAAGGATGCAGAGTCTGCAGTCTTGCAGTCACCCAAGTGCATCCCACCTTGATTGTCCCCTCCATGTCTGGGTGCCTTTTCCAGATCTGAGGATCCTGTGTGCCCCAGCTACTACTTCCATCCCATAGCTGGCATTTCGTTATGCCTGCCTATGCCAGAGGTTATTGTCACTGACATGGTCACTACTTATGTAGACCATGGACTCTTCTTAGAAAGTATTCCTCTGAAATTTTCTTTGTAGTATTTGTGTGTGTGTGTGTTTTTCCTGTGGGCTGTCATGTGCTGAGTTTTTTGTGGGACAGTGCAGGCTGCTCTTCTGTTCTTTCTTCCCTTAGTACTTACATTATCCAGATGCCGTATCATAGCAGCAACCTATTCTGTTTGGCGAGCATTTTGATGCCAATGCCAGTGGTCACAGCTCACTTCCGGTTTCCCTTCACCATTCTTTTTTTTTTTTTGAGACGGAGTCTCACTCTGTCGCCCAGGCTGGAGTGCAGTGGCCAGATCTCAGCTCACTGCAAGCTCTGCCTCCTGGGTTCACGCCATTCTCCTGCCTCAGCCTCCCGAGTAGCTGGGACTACAGGCGCCCGCCACCTCGCCCGGCTAGATTTTTGTATTTTTTAGTAGAGACGGGGTTTCACAGTGTTAGCCAGGATGGTCTCGATCTCCTGACCTCGTGATCCGCCCGTCTCGGCCTCCCAAAGTGCTGGGATTACAGGCTTGAGCCACCGCGCCCGGCCCCCTTCACCATTCTTGACATTTTGCTGACATGTCAGCTCTACTGCTTGTCACTTCTGCTGTTAACATCCAGCCTGGGGCTAATCCTCACATCTCTGGACTCCATATTTTACCTGTTTTTCTCACTGCTACATCTGCAGTTCTTTCCAACGTTAGTCTCTACATAGTGTGTCATGAGGTATGCACATACTATTTTTTTTGTTTGTTTTTTGAGACGGAGTTTCACTCTGTCACCCAGGCTGGATTGCAGTGGCGTGATCTCGGCTTACTGCAACCTCTGTCTCCCAGGTTCAAGTGATTCTCCTGCCTCAGCCTCCTGAGTAGCTGGGATTACAGGTGCCTGCCACTGCACCCAGCTAATTTTTGTATTTTTTTAGAGATGGGATTTCACCATCTTGGCCAAGTTGATCTTGAACTCCTGACCTCGTGATCCACCCGCCTTGACCTCCGAAAGTGCTGGGATTACAGGTGTGAGCCACTGCGCCCGTCCTTGCACATACTCTTAAACAGTCCTTGACGTCCAGCTGCTGCATTGCAGTCATATTTCCTTGGGCTTGCATATACTATTCTACATAGCACTCAAGTGTCACCAGCAGATAAGCTTCTGCAAAAGTTGTTTGCAGAGAATTTAGTATTAGACCCTGCCTCTCTCTGTGATACCTCATGGTTGTGGCCTTTACCTCTTGAGTTCTCCTACATTCTTGTAATCTTTTGTTTTGTTTTTTGTTTTTTTGTTTTTTTGTTTTTTTGAGATGGAGTCTCCTTCTGTCGCCCAGGCTGGAGTGCAGTGGTGCAATCTTGTCTTGCTGTAACCTCCGCCTCCCGGGTTCAAGCGATTCTCCTGCCTCAGCCTCCTAAGTAACTGGGACTACAGGCACCCACCACCATGCCAGGCTAATTTTTGTATTTTTTAGTAGAGATGGGGTTTCATCATATTGGCCAGGCTAGTCTCAAACTCCTGACTTTGTTTATCGGCCCACCTTGGCCTCCCAAAGTGCTAGGATTACAGGCATGAGCCACCGCACCCAACCCATTCTTGTAATCTTTATAGCCTAGAATTGCTATGCAGCCTCATCTGCAGCCCGAACCCAACTCTACTGTCATGCAAACAATCCCATGGACTTGTTCCTGAGTTTGTCATACACACACTTGTAGAGGGGCTGCCCCCTCCCACCATAGTTAATGTGCACTTCACTAGCACTTCTTGCTTTTAGGTTTTTGGCATAGAGTGGTGGATGAGGAGGCACCTTCCGAGCAGAGCATTTCTTTAGAAGGAGTGACCCAACTCAGGACTTCCAAGACAGGTCTTTCTCCCCAGAAGGCCCCCCACCGTGAGACGTGTAGCTTGGTCTTGAGAGACATTTTGCTCTTGGCTGGGTCCGAGGGGACACATCATAGGCAGAAATTATATAGGGGTGGGGCATGTGAGAAGTAATTGTATTTCATTGCAGATGTTCATCACCGGAAGCAGCACCTTGGAGAAAAACATTTCAGAAGCAATGTGGACAGGGCCTTGTTTGTGAAGACCTGCACATTCCATGTGTCAGGGGAGCCTTCCACCTGCAGAGAAGCTGGGAAGGACTTCCTGGCCAAGTTGGGATTTCTCCATCAACAGGCCACTCACACTGGGGACCAATCAAATAGCAGAAGCGACGGTGGGGCCATCAGTCACAGAAGAAAAACTCATTACAACTGTGGAGAGTACACAAAAGCATTCAGCCGTAAACACACACTTGTTCAGCAGCAGAGAACGCTCACTACAGAAAGATGTTACATATGCAGTGAATGTGGGAAATCCTTTAGCAAAAGCTACAGCCTCAATGACCATTGGAGAGTTCACACTGGAGAAAAACCTTATGAATGTGGAGAGTGTGGGAAGTCCTTTAGGCAAAGCTCTAGTCTCATTCAGCACCGGAGAGTTCACACTGCAGTACGACCTCATGAATGTGATGAATGTGGAAAATTATTTAGCAACAAGTCTAACCTCATTAAACATCGGAGAGTTCACACTGGGGAAAGGCCATATGAGTGCAGTGAATGTGGGAAATCCTTTAGCCAAAGGTCTGCACTCCTTCAACATCGGGGAGTTCACACTGGGGAGAGGCCTTATGAGTGCAGTGAATGTGGGAAGTTCTTTACATATCATTCCAGTCTCATAAAGCACCAGAAAGTTCATAGTGGATCCAGGCCTTATGAGTGCAGCGAATGTGGGAAGTCATTTAGCCAAAACTCTAGCCTTATTGAACACCACAGAGTTCACACTGGAGAAAGGCCTTATAAGTGCAGCGAATGTGGGAAATCCTTTAGCCAAAGGTCTGCACTCCTTCAACATCGGGGAGTTCACACTGGGGAGAGGCCTTATGAGTGCAGTGAATGTGGGAAGTTCTTTCCCTACAGCTCCAGTCTCCGAAAACACCAGAGAGTTCACACTGGATCAAGACCCTATGAATGCACTGAATGTGGGAAATCCTTTACTCAAAATTCCGGCCTCATTAAGCACAGAAGGGTTCACACTGGGGAGAAGCCTTATGAGTGCACTGAATGTGGGAAATCCTTTAGCCATAACTCTAGCCTTATTAAACATCAGAGAATTCATAGTCGATAAAAGCCTTGAGTGGCAAATGTGGAAAATCTGTTAGCACCCTGGAGAAAGTCCTTGAGTACACAGTGAATGTGAGAAAGCTTCAGCTGAAGGCCATATCTCATTGAGTGCCACAGAATGCACAAGGGAAAGACACCTTTGATATGTAGGGATGTCCAGTTGATAGAACAGTTCTGAAGGAGATCCTTTATGAGGGTGGCATCAGCCTGAATTGAACATCCTATAGCTGAACATCTGCATAAATTCCAGGTATGTGGGAACTGCACTGCGCCTTTTGCCCTGCCCAGGGCCCATGTCAGATGTATGTCTCTGCTGATACTGTAGTGGAAGCCATTTTACCTCTGCTGCCTGGCAGGTGACCACCGGTGTGCACCACTCGCCCACCCCAGTGTATTCAGGTAAGTGAACCTTGGTGTTCTCCCATTTGTGGGAGGAATTTGTAAATAGCCTAAGCATTTATTCCTTTCTTTTTTGTTTCCCTTTCTGATGAGTTAGGCCATGGACCTGACCCGATTTGGCCCAGAGGACTCTGCTGGTGACCTGAAAAGAGGGACTACATATTTCAGGATATTGTTGGTGTCACATGACTCTTGATAGAGTTTTCCAGCCTCCAGATCACCAACTGTGGGAACCACCTGCCTCTTACTGCCTTGGTTTGTACAATAATAAAGGCCTCATAAATCTTGGGGGTTCTAGTCACTGTATGGGTTCTGCTAACATGAGGGGGTGAATAACTTTTTTTGGAGATTCCCATTGTGTAGCTCAACAGAGACAGGGGCAGTAGGAGGGCAGAATATAGCTCGCTGTCTAGTTTGAGCCTAGTTTTCATTGCTATTCAAGGCCTCCAAGAAAAAACTACAGGGTATTGTCCTAATTTATATCCTGGATGCCATAGAGGTCAGCCTGAGTAGGCAGCAGTTACTATGACATCCTTTGGTGCTTCTGAAAGCAACATGAAATTGTTCTCTTGTTCACAAGGAGTATTGCATTGTGTTCAGTGCTAGTGGGGGAAATTTGTTCCCCGGGTCCTATATGCCTTGATATCCTGAATTCCATAGGGTAGCACCACAGGTGGTGAGATTATAGTAGGAACTGTAATTGTTTTAGAAGTACAGGTGAAAATAACTAACCATACAAATGAGTGGTTTTTTTTGTTTTTGTGTTTGTTTTTTTGAAATGGAGTCTCACTCTGTTGCCCAGGCTAGAGTGCAGTGGCGCAATCTCGGCTGACTACATCCTCCACCCCCCGGGTTCAAGCAATTCTCCTCCTCAGCCTCCGAGTAGCTGGGACTACAGGCACCCACTACCACGCCTGGCTAATTTTCTTATTTTTAGTAGAGACAGGGGGTCTCACCATGTTGACCAGGCTGTTCTCGAACTCTTGACCTCGTGATCCACCTGGCTCGGCCTCCCAAAGTGCTGGGATTACAGGCGTGAGCCACTGCGCCTGGCCTTTTTTTTTTTTTTTTGAGACAGAGTTTGGCTCTTGTTGCCCAGCATACATTTTAAATCTGTTAGTTTCAGCAGCATGATCATATTTCATGGCTGGTTCCCCATCATTCTGGTAAACTCAAATGCCTTGTCCTTTGAGGTTTCCCTCCACCAGTCACACTCTGTTCTTACTGTTTCACTTTCTAGTACATTTATAACTACTGGATACACTTGTTTTCTTCCCCCTCACTAGAATGTAAACTCAACATTGTTTGTATAGTTTTCTTGACTGAATTGGGTGAAGTTCTGCAATGTAGATATTGGCAGTTGAAGCTGAGATTCCAATTCATAATGTTTTTCATTCAGTATTTTTGACATGGCGTTTTTTTTTTTTTTTTTTTTTTCCTATGGATTCTATTTCTTCTATCCTCAGGGACCTTTAATATATACATTTTGATTTACGTTAGTCTCCTCTGCTACTTCTCCTTAAGTAAACATCACTTTCCTTTCCCCTATTCTAACAATAATAATCTCTGATCGTTTTGTGGGCAACTCAGCAGTCAAACTTACCATGCTTTGCTGTCTAGAAAAGTTACATTACAGATTTAATGCTCCCCTACACATTTTCTGACAAATGTCACTACTTAGAGATGCTAGTCTTTCCCATATTTGCACTTAAAAAAAAAAGTGCTTCAAAAAAATGTAAAAGGATACCCCTTCCTTTTGTGTCACGTGATTGTACCAGGGTTACTATAGAGTGCTTTTAACTCATGATGTCTCCACAAAGGAGTATTTAGTCTTCATTATTCAGTAGGAGAATGTATGAACGAAAGTCTAGCATTTCTCCTGTATGGAGGAAACAGTTATTTGAAGATTTGGAAAAATAGGAACCATCATCCTTCTGGGTATGGGTTCCCAATTTGACTGCCATTAAATTGACAGTATAAACCAGTACTAAATTAATATTTACTGATGTTTATCTTTGTTATCCGCTTATGTTGTTCTTCATTCCTTCACACAATTCTGTATTTCCCTCTCACACCATTTCTTTCTGCCCAAAGACTTCCCTTTATTATTCTGTTAGAGTAGATTTGCTAGCTATAGATTCTTTTTTTTTTTTTCCTCTGAAGATATATTCACCTGTCATTCATTTTTGAAGAACATTTAAGGTGGGCATAATATTCCAGGTTGAGACTGGTGTTCTTTCACAGCACATGAAAGTTATCCTTCCATTGCCATCTGGCTCCCATCATTTCTTTCGAGGAATAAGCTCAAATTATTGCTCTTTTGAAAGCAGTGTGTTTATCCTCAGCCCTGGCCAGCTTTAATATTTTGTCCTTGGCTTTGTTTCTTAGAAGTCTTGCTAACTAGGCCGGGCGCGGTGGCTCAAGCCTGTAATCCCAGCACTTTGGGAGGCCGAGACGGGTGGATCACGAGGTCAGGAGATCGAGACCATCCTGGCTAACACGGTGAAACCCCATCTCTACTAAAAAAAATACCAAAAACTAGCCGGGCGAGGTGGCGGGCGCCTGTAGTCCCAGCTACTCGGGAGGCTGAGGCAGGAGAATGGCGTGAACCCGGGAGGCGGAGCTTGCAGTGAGCTGAGATCCGGCCACTGCACTCCAGCCGGGGTGACAGAGCGAGACTCCATCTCAAAAAAAAAAAAAAAAGTCTTGCTAACTAAAATACGTATGTATGTGGTTTTCTTCATATTTATTATCTCTGAGATATGCAGAGTTTTATACCTTTTACCAATTTTTGAAAATTTTCTGGGATTATCTAAACAGATATTGCTTCTGTCTCAGTTTTGCCTCTTTCCAGAACACACTTTTTGGTAGTATTCTGTTTTTTGGGTTTTTTTTTCTGTTTCAGTTTGGGTATTTTCACATCTTTGGGCCTTGTGGCCCTGGACAGCCAGGTTGGAAGCTGCTTGGGCCAGGAGCCCAGTGGTATGATGAGCAAAGTACATGGGGTGGGTGAGGGAGACCTGCAGCCCTTGAAAATGGGGTCTGAGCTGTAAATATCTCCATCCCCCTCTCCCCATTGGTCCCCATTCCCAAAGGAATCTCCCCTCCCCTCATGAGTTGAGGGCAATCACAACCCTAACAGCTGCCAACCACCACAACAGTGGCTATGCATGAAGCCCTCTCTGAACCCTGCTCTGTAAACCTCAGCTCTGTACATCATCTTCATGGCCCCTGGATGGGTCCACTCCTTATCTCCATCTTGCACAGGAGTAGAAAGCCCCCAAGAGTGTGTCGCTTCCTTATAAACCCATGGAGAGAAACAGGGAATCCTGGGTTCAAACCCAGACTGCAGGACCTAGGGTCTTGGGGAATTCAGCTCCACTACCTTTCTGTTCTGTCTGTGCTTGGTGCCAGACCCCATTTCCCTTTGACTCTTCTTTTTTTTTTTGAGACGGAGTCTCGCTCTGTCGCCCGGGCTGGAGTGCAGTGGCCGGATCTCAGCTCACTGCAAGCTCCGCCTCCCGGGTTTACACCATTCTCCTGCCTCAGCCTCCCAGTAGCTGGGACTACAGGCGCCCGCCACCTCGCCCGGCTAGTTTTTTGTATTTTTTAGTAGAGACGAGGTTTCACCGTGTTAGCCAGGATGGTCTCAATCTCCTGACCTCGTGATCCGCCCGCCTCGGCCTCCCAAAGTGCTGGGATTACAGGCTTGAGCCACCGCGCCCGGACTCCCTTTGACTCTTCTGAGAGCCCTTCTCAGGCTCCCCACGGCACTGTGCGCACTTCCCTGGATGCTGACAATCAAGACTACTAATTTCTTTTGTTTGTTTTTTTGAGACAGAGTCTCCCTCTGTCACCCAGGCTGGAGTGCAATGGTGCAGTTTCGGCTCAATGCAACTTCTGTCTCCCGGGTTTAAGCGATTCTCCTGCCTCAGCCTCCTGAGTAGCTGAGATTACAGGTGTGTGCCACCATACCCAGCTAATTTTTGTATTTTTAGAAGAGATGGGGTTTCACCATGTTGGTCAGGCTGGTCTCAAACTCCTGACCTCGTGATCCACCCGCCTGGCCTCCCAAAGTGCAGGGATTACAGGCATGAGCTACCACACCTGGCCAAGACTACTGTTTTCATGTGGAGCTAATATTGACCAGCTTCCTAAGGATTACCTTATTTACTTATTCCTCCTTCCCCCCAAAAAGAGTAGAGAGGAATGATCATTCCTGTCTCTTAATGTATCTGCAGTTCAGAGAGGGCAAGCAACATCCATACATGACCATGGCTGCCAAGTGTGAGAAAATATTTTAAATAGCCCATTTTCAAGGCATGATAAATCTAAGGACTGACAGCCAGCCTGCAAATGTAACAAACCGCATGGCTCATGCACCTCGAAGGTCACAATAGGTGCACAGAATGTAGAAGAGGGTTCAGGCCATAAAAGGGAAGAAAGTTTCATTATTGGAAATCAAAACTTAAGCAGTGAAGGGGACCAGGGTTTAACCTTGTAAGGGGGATAATGGAACTTAGACGACATCTGGGAAGATTGTAACCCCATAGTACTTGACCAATGAGTGGGAGGAGGGACTTGAGAGCAAGGAGATAAATTACCTGTTGTGACTACCCTAGATGTGCCTGCCTACACCAGACCCCCGATCTTGCAAAACTGTTCATGAAAGTCTCACTTTCTCTGTTCTTCATGCCTTTTAGTCCATTCTTTGGGTTTGGGGTGAGTGTGTTTCTCACACAAGCAGCTGAGGTCTATGCTGAACTGGGTTGGCTTGCCTTGGTCCCTTTATTCCTCTGACTGGAAATGCAGGAGACTCTGGGCAGATTCCTCTCTGCCAAGTCTGTGCCAAGTTTGCTAAGCCCAGAACATGAGTAACCACATGGGGACACTGCCACTTGGGGCCTCAAGTCCTTCCCCGCAAACTTACTTCCCATGGTCAGCATTGCCACTGCGTGAACACCTCCAGCAGGGTCCCTGGTGTCACTCCAAACACATCACTCTCTCACAACCACATGCAATGATTCATTCCTAGGGTCCTTTCGGTCTTCCATCTAAACACCGCCATAGGATGCTTCCTCCACACCATACTGAACTGTCACTCAGTTATCAGTCACTACTGCAGACACTGGGAGAGAAGATGAAGAATTGAGAATGTCCAGCATGACCATCATATATCTCTGGCTTTCGCCTCCCAACCCCTCTAGCAGGTGTCCTTAGTCCCAACTGCTCCTCCCCAGCCCTGTGTAAAATCAATGACTGACAATGAGTACTAATCCCCAAGAGCATTCCTTCTCCCACCTGTACTTGACCAACTACTTCTGAAACTGGCTGAATCTGGGCTGAGCCCTCCTATAAAGCCCATAAACATCATATTCTCCTTCCTAGGTCAAATCTGCTCAGACATGTGCATTTCCAGGTTGTGCTGGGGTATGAACCAGTTCCCTCATCAGTACATCCTCTAGTACGCAGGGGTGTAGCGAGTAGTAGTATCACATCAGGTTGTGCCTGCCTCTTCACAATTGGTCCATAGAAATACTGCAATTGTGTTTGTGACCCACACATCAGATTTTTTTTTTTTTTTGAGACACAGTCTTGCTCTGTTGCCCAGGTTGGAATGCAGTGGCGCGATCTCGGCTCACTGTAACCTCTGCCTCCCAGGTTCAAGCGATTCTCCTGCCTCAGCCTCCTGAGTAGCTGGGATTACAGGTGTGCACCATCACACCCAGCTAATTTTGTATTTTTAGTAGAGATGGGATTGCACCGCGTTGGCCAGGTTGGTCTCGATCTCCTGACCTTGTGATCCGCCCGCCTCGGCCTCCCAAAGTGCTGGGATTACAAGCGTGAGCCCCGCACCTGGCCCCACACATCAGATTTTTGGTTGTCCCTAGCACGTGTCTGTCCCACAAGTCTCTGTGGAGACTGCTATGGTGTGTATCTCCATCCCGTCTCACAGGTCCCTTGCGTGTTTTGTACATGCCTGTGTTTCAGGTTTGTCATACATCTTTTCTGTTGCGGACATGGCATACACATATGGCTCCAGGCTGTGCTGGGGGGTGTCAGTTTCCTACATCTGTCAGTGTATGCCACAGATGTGTGTGTATGTTGCTAGGCTGTGCTGTCACCACTGTACACCTGTCTCACAACCAGCACATACAATACCTGTAATGTTTATTTCCAGGCTGCTCATGTTGTGGTAGCAAAGGACACAGTGTTTCCAGGTTTGTCACCACCATAAACCTGTCCATTTGGAACAGATCTTAATCACTCATTTCACCAATATCTAGTATACAGGAAATACTTGGGACTGGGGAGCAGAGTGAGTGGTGAACACACTGAACAGAATCTGAGATTTAATAAGCGAAATCAACAATCAGGGAAGTTCTAATGTACAAGCAGTTTAGCAACATTACATAAATATTAAAGAAGTAAGCAGTACATATAGGTTAATAAACTCGACACACCTACTAAACATCAAATATATTTTGTATGCTGATAACAATGTGTCTTAAATAAGCAGCAGTTGATACGATTCAGTACTGTATATAAAACATTTATAATTTTGTACACATATACATTTTTATTTTGTATATTAATCTTATAGTTAGGAAAGAGTCCTTAAAATTTAGAAATGCAATCTGAAGACTTTATGCCTTTAATGAAATATCTATAATTATAAATCCACATAGGGACAGATGGAACAAGAACAACCATGAATTGCTTGATAGTTAATGCTGGAAAAAAAAGAAAAAGAATGACCACAAAATGATAAATCCACCACTGCACTCCAGCCTGGGTGATAGACCCTGTCTCAAAAAAAAAAAAAAAAAAAGATAAATGATAGAAGACTGGGAAAGGGTTCATCAGGTTTTATAATGATGTCTTCCATTTATAGACGTATTTGAAAATAGCCCCTACAAAGGGCAGAATATGTCTTCCTATCAGTAATTTATGTTGCAAAGGATAAATTGAATAGGGCTGGAAGAAACATTTGGTTTTGGGAATGTAAGATGTATAAAAACATCAAAATACATATTTTAAAAATACACAACTGAACCCCTTCTAAGGTGAAGGATAAAAACCCATACAATTTAAGTTCATTATATCTCAATAAAACTGTTTAAAAACCAAATATTTAAAACTTGCCACTTCCTGATTATTTTACTGTTTTATTGTCATCTTTACTCTTCTGGCTATCTGTGGATACTCTATCAGTGTATTGGAAACAGAATACAAAGGTGTGTTACCAGAAAGTCTTCCCAACTGCAGGTTCAGTGACATCAGTATGGCAGTTTGAAATTGACCATGGCAGCCGGGTGCAGTGGCTCATCCCTGTAATCCCAGCACTTCGGGAGGCCAAGGCAGGAGGATCACATGGTCAGGAGTTTGAGACCAGCCTGGCCAATACGGTGAAACTCTGTCTCTACTAAAAACATAAAAATTAGCCAGGCGTGGTGGTGGGCGCCTGTAGTCCCAGCTACTCAGGAGGCTAAGGCAGGAGAATCGCTTGAACTAGGAAGGTGGAAGTTGCAGTGAGCCAGGATCGTACCACTGCACTCCAGGCTGGGTGACAGAGTGAGACTATGTCTCCAAAAAAAAAAGGAAAAAGAAATTGACCATGGCTGGGGTTGGAAGAGTAGGGTAACCTTGGCCTTGTGGATCCATGGCCTGAGAGGGGGTAAGAGGGTTGGGGGTGAGTATGGGTAAGGTCACAGAAAGGAGGGAGCGACAGCTTGAAGCAACAGCGCGACTGTATGCTTAGCTGAGGAGTTCTATTGTTGAAAGAAGGCATGAACAAACAAAACCTTTACCAAAGTGAGTTCTTGTTCACGCTACCCACAGGTCACTCCAAAACTCCTGTTTTTCACACTTTGTACAGACAGGCCTTCCAGGACTGTAGGACACACTTGAACACACCAGTGTTGGGACTGGGATTCCTTACTTCCCTCCTTTATGTAGCTTGCATAAATGTTTCCTCAGGGCCTCTTACACTATGATCTTCCTAGGAACTGGGACCACAGTAGTGAATAGGAAAAAAGGCCTTGGCTTTCTCAAACCTTAGAATCTAGTAGGGAAGATGGGAGATTTAATAAGTAGGTTTTTTTTTTTGTTTTTTTTTTTTTTTTGAGACGGAGTCTCGCTCTGTCTCCCGGGCTGGAGTGCAGTGGCCGGATATCAGCTCACTGCAAGCTCCGCTCACTGCAAGCTCCGCCTCCCGGGTTTATGCCATTCTCCTACCTCACCCTCCCGAGTAGCTGGGACTACAGGGGCCCACCACCTTGCCCGGCTAGTTTTTTTTTTTTTTTTTTTTTTTTTGAGGCGGAGTCTGGCTCTGTCGCCCGGACTGGAGTGCAGTGGCCAGATCTCAGCTCACTGCAAGCTCCGCCTCTCGGGTTCCCGCCATTCTCCTGCCTCAGCCTCCCGAGTAGCTGGGACTACAGGCGCCCGCCACCTCGCCCGGCTAGTTTTTTTGTATTTTTAGTAGAGACGGGGTTTCACAGTGTTAGCCAGGATGGTCTCGATCTCCTGACCTCGTGATCCGCCCGTCTCGGCCTCCCAAAGTGCTGGGATTACAGGCTTGAGCCACCACGCCCGGCCTAGTTTTTTTGTATTTTTAGTAGAGACGGGGTTTCACCGTGTTAGCCAGGATGGTCTCGATCTCCTGACCTCGTGATCCGCCCGTCTTGGCCTCCCAAAGTGCTGGGATTACAGGCTTGAGCCACCGCGCCCGGCCAATAAGTAGTTTTAATAAAATGCTTACACTAAGTAGGCACTCAATGAATGCTTAATGAAACCAAAAGTATTGCTATAAATATATCTATGTGTATATAGTTCTAACCTTATAACCACGACCTATCTAAAATCACCAAATAAGGATAGACTAAAAATCAAAAAGAATATTGACTATAACACGAGCATTTACATCAAGGAAATTGGCAAAGACTACAAACCTAGTTTTAATTTAATACATTATTGAATGCTTAGACTTAAGAAAGTGACAGAGAACATGTTAATGCAGATTAAAAATAAAAAATGTATGGGAAATACAGGCATTATATTGTGCACAAAAAATTGAGGAAAAGGCCAAGTGCAGTGGCTCATGCTCTGTAATCTCAGCACTTTAGGCGGCAGAGGTGGGAAAAATGCTTAAGGCCAGGGATTAAAAGATTAGCGTGGGAGACCTTGTCTACACCCATTCACATACACACACACACACCACACACACACACACACACACACACAAATTCTGGAACAAGTGGTGAGGAATTTTTAAGAGAAAATTAAAAATTAGGGCCAGGCACGGGTGGTTCACACCCTAGCACTTTGGGAGGCCGAGGTGTTTGCCCGACCAGCGTGGAAAAACCCTGTCTGTACTAAAAATACAAAAATGGGTTGTGTGTGGTGGTGCACACCTGTAGTCCCAGCTACCTGGGAGCCTGAGGCATGAGAATTATTTGAACCTGGGAGGCAGAGGGTGCTGTGAGCCGAGATTGTGACACTGTACTCCAGCCTGGGCAACAGAGCAACACTCTGTCTCAAAATAAATAAATAAAAATCAATAAACAATAATTTTTAAAAATGGAGGGCCGGGCATGGTGGCTCACATCTGTAGTCCCAGCTCTTTAGGAGACCAATGCAGGAAGATCTCTTGAGTCCAGGAGTTCAACACTAGCCTGGGCAATATGGCAAAACTCCATCTCTACAAAAATAAAAAATTAGCCAGGCAGTTAGCCATGTGCCTGTAGTCCCAGCTACTTGAGAGGCTGAGGCAGCAGGATCCCTTGAGCCTGGGATGTCCAAGCTGCAGTGAGCCGTGATGGCACCACTGCACTCTGCCTAGGCAGCAGAGTGACACCCTGTCTCCAAAAAAAAAAAAAAAAGAAAAAGAGAGGAAAAAAAAAATCCTCCAATAGAAAAAGAACACAGCAAAGAAACTATACCATAGAAGAATGAGTGAGGAAAATTCCAACATGTCTTTGTTACTAAAGACAGTTACTCTGCACTTTAATGCACAAAATTAAAAATATTTATATTTTTAAAAAATATAAATAAACTGGGCTGGGCATGATGGCTCACACCTGTAATCCCAGCACTTTGGGAGGTTGATGCGAGTGGATCATGAGGTCAGAGTTCGAGACTAGCCTGACCAAGACAGTGAAACCCCGTCTCT
This sequence comes from Trachypithecus francoisi, assembly GCF_009764315.1. NCBI lineage: Eukaryota > Metazoa > Chordata > Mammalia > Primates > Cercopithecidae > Trachypithecus > Trachypithecus francoisi. The sequence continues at coordinate 12,968,971 of NW_022681457.1, read as the reverse complement.
ACTAAAAATACAGAAAATAGCTGGGCATAATGGCACGCGCCTGTAATCCTAGCTACTCAGGAGGCTGAGACAGGAGAATCGCTTGAACCTGGGAGGCGGAAGTTGCAGTGAGCTGAGATCATGCCACTGTACTCCAGCCTGGGCGACAGAGCAAGACTCTGTCTCAAAATACATAAATAAATAAAAAATAAATAAACAAACGAAGAAACAAACTCATCTAAAAAAAGTAGGGAAAACATATGAACAGATATTTTACCACAGAAGTTACACAGGTGGCAAACAAAAACATTAAAAAATGCTCAATATCATAAAGTTTTAGGGAAATGCAATGAAAACCACAGTGAGATACCACTATTCATATACTGAAAGAGCTAAAATGAAAAAGATTAGCCACATGAAGCACTGGCAGGGATGTAAAGGAACTGGGACTCTCATACACTCTTGGTGAGACTACAATAGGAAACATCCATTTAGATCAAATTTGGCATTTCTTAAAATGTTAAACATTCACCTACATTGTAACTGAGACATTACAGTTTGAGTTATTAACACAAGGAAAATAAAACACATATCCATATAAAGAACTGAATTCAAGTATTTACAGCAGCTTTATTCATAATATACAAAAATCTATAAATAATATAAATGCCCCTAAACACATCGATAAACAGTGACTTATCCACAGAACAGCATGATACTCAGCAATACAAAGATTCATCATTTTTGAATCTCAAAATAATTATACAGCATGAAAACCAGTCAGAAAAAAAGTATATATATGTGTGTGTGTGTGTGTGTGTGTGTATCTCCGTAAAAATTCCATAAAATGCAAACTAATTTACTGTAAAGGAAATCAGTTGACTCTGAAGAGCTGGGGAAGGGAGAAAGATTATAAAAGGATACAAGGTAAATATATGGGTGATACATAAATTCATTTTTATGGTTATGATGATGGTTTCATGGCTTTACCAAACTGTACACTTTGGATATGTGTACCTTGTTGCATGTCAGTTATACAAATTAGACCCTCAAAAAGCTTTAAAAAGTGGCTCAAAATTAAAAGCCTAGATGGGCCGGGCGCGGTGGCTCAAGCCTGTAATCCCAGCACTTTGGGAGGCCGAGACGGGCGGATCACGAGGCCAGGAGATCGAGACCATCCTGGCTAACACGGTGAAACCCCGTCTCTACTAAAAAACACAAAAAAATTAGCCGGGCGAGGTGGTGGGCGCCTGTAGTCCCAGCTACTCGGGAGGCTGAGGCAGGAGAATGGCGTAAACCCGGGAGGCGGAGCTTGCAGTGAGCTGAGATCCGGCCACTGCACTCCAGCCTGGGCGACAGAGCGAGACTCCGCCTCAAAAAAAAAAAAAAAAAAAAAGAAACCTTTATAGACCTTTTTTTTTTTTTGGAGACGGAGTCTCACTTTGTCGCCTGGGCTGGAGTGCAGTGGCGCAATCTCAGCTCACTGCAACTTCCGCCTTCTGGGTTCAAGCGATTCTCCTGCCTCAGCCTCCTGAGTGGCTGGGATTACAGGCGCATGCTGCCACGCCTGGCTAATTTTTTGTATTTTAGTAGAGATGGGATTTCACCATGTTGCCCAGGCTGGTCCTGAACTCCTGAGCTCAGGCAATCCACCCACCTTGGCCTCCCAAAGTGTTAGGATTACAGGCGTGAGCTACCGTACCTGGCCAGACTATTTTCTGATAATGATCTCAGTGACAGTAAACAGAAGATCCTGAGAATTTCTGTATGCACTGATCCCACACAACCATATTCACTGGAAAATTTGTAGATGGACTTTTAGAAGAGGCATTTCATCTAATTTACTGCAGTCTTCTCCACTCCCCATTTACCTGGAGTTTCTGTCCCAATTACAGTTGCTCCTGTAATTTTACCTCTACGCCTATAGTCTGACAACAAATGGCACAAGTCTACACTGACTTATACGTCACGGCACATGGCTCCTTTGCAGGACCTGGGAAATAGATTCCCCTCAACAGTGCTAGGAATTATGTGGATCTCTTGTGGACAACGGAACAAAATTCATGTTCACAGAAGCACTGGGGATTGTCACAACTGCCTCTTTTTCATGGTGACCTCTGACCTGACAAAAATGGCACCAGGCCACAATACAGGAACACAAAGCCTGGGAGTTTTTACTTTGAGGCCTTGGGCAGCAGGCCAATTAGACCAATACAGGACAAAGAGCTGTCTTCTGCCATCACATTGTCCCTTCTGAGCACAGAAAGTTTGAGATCTCCACAAAATGTATTCACTCCTTCGTGCTGACATCACTATTCTGCTTAGAAGTCATTCTACACAATGAATAGAACCCCCAAGATTAAAGGTGCATAAATTTTAAAACCTTTACAAAAAGATTATAAATCGGACCAATGTGCACCAAGCAGTTTCCAGGCTGGTGAATCAGAATCTGGAAAAATTCATTACAAGCAACATGTGAGACCAACGATGTTCCTAAAAAAGGTAATCCTTCTTAGAAAGCTGACAGCACAATTCAGATTCTCTGGACCACAACTGGATCAAGTCTATACTCTAAAGTCAGAGAAAAGACACGAGCCCCCTACATGCTTGGGCTATTAATAATTTCCCCAAGCAAATGGGAGAGTAGAGGTTTGCTTCTTTGAGCACTGTGGGGAGGTGATTCATGCGCATGGTGTGCACCTGCCAGGTGGTAGGGGTGGAATGGCTTCAGCCTCTGAAACTGGCAGTGACATAAATCAGGCTATAGGCCTGGGCAGATCAGAAATTACAATGAACCTCCTCAGAGCTTCCCACATACCTGAAACTTACGAAGAATACCCTCCTGTGGATGCTCAAAGTTTAAATTTAGGAAGATGGCTACCACAGTCTCCTCCAGTGCTGTTATACTGAATAAAGAAATAGCGCATTCCCTTCACATTTAAGGCCTTTCTTCAGTGTGAACTCTCCGATGTCGAATGAGGTTAGATTTGCGGCTAAAGGATTTCCCACATTCACTGCATTCATAAGGCCTTTCTCCAGTGTGAACTCTTTGGTGCTGAATAAGGTCAGATTTGTGGGTAAAGGGTTTCCCACATTCCCTGCACTCATAAGGTCTTTCTCCAGTGTGACCTCTCTGGTGTTGAATGAGGCTAGAGCTCTGGCTAAAGGATTTCCCACATTCACTACATTCATAAGGCCTTTCTCCAGTGTGAACTCTCTGGTGTTGAATGAGGCTAGCACTTTGGCTAAAAGCCTTTCCACATTCACTACATTCATAAGGCCTTTCTCCAGTATGAAGTCTCCGGTGCTGAATAAGGCCAGAGCGCTGTCTAAAAGATTTGCCACATTCATTGCACTCATAAGGTCTTGTGCCAGTATGAATTCTCCGGTGTTGAATGAGGTCAGATTTGCGGGTAAAGCATTTTCCACATTCACTGCATTCATAAGGCCTTTCTCCAGTGTGAACTCTTTGGTGTTGAATCAGGATAAATTTGCGGCTAAAAGATTTCTCACATTCACTGCACTCATAAGGCCTATCACCAGTGTGAATGCTGCGGTGTCGAATCAGGTTAGAGAACTGTCTAAAGGATTTCCGACATTCACTGCATTCATAAGGTCTTTCTCCACTGTGAATTCTCTCATGTTGAATGAGTTCTGATTTGCAGCTAAAAGATTTCCCACAATCACTGCACTGATAAGGCATTTCTCCAGTGTGAACTCTTCTATGTCGAATGAGATTGAAGATTTGTCTAAAGGATTTCCCACATTCACAGCACTGATAAGGCCTTTCTCCAGAGTGAACTCTCTGGTGTCGAAAAAGGCTAGAGCTTTGTCTAAAGGATTTCCCGCACTCACTACATTCATAAGGTCTTTCTCCAGTGTGAACTCTCTGATGTTCAATGAGGTTAGATTTGTAGCTAAAGGTTTTCTTACATTCACCACACTCATAACGCACTCCTCCAGTGTGACGTCTCTGGTGGTGAATGAATTCAGATTTATGGATAAAGGCTTTCTCACGATCACTGCATTCATAAGGCCTTTCTCTGGTGTGAATTATCTTGTGTAAGATTAGGTGGCACTTTTTGCTAAAGGATTCCTCACTTTCACTACACTCAAACGTCTTTTGTCCAGTGTGAATTTGCTGGTGCTGAACAAGTGTGTTCTTGCAGGTGAAGGCTTTCTCACATTTGCTACACTCATAAAGCCCTTCTTCAGAGCAGATACTCTGATGCTGAACAAGTGTGTGTTTGTGGCTTGAGGCTTTTCCGTATTCGGCCCACTTGTAATAATTTTTTGCATTGAAAAATGCCTGTATATGCTTGCTGCTGCTACTGTGTGGCTCCTCACCACTGGGAGTGGCTTGGTGTTGGAGTAGGTCCATGGAGGCTGGGAAGTCCTTCCCACAGGCGAAATAATTCAACACATGGAATCTGCATCCTGTCACAAATGTAGCCTCATCCACATTCCCTTTCCAGGGCTCTTCTTCACTGTAACGCTTTTGATGCTGGTGAAGGTCAGCACTGAAGCGGAAGCCTCTCACGCTTGTGCCACCCAGGTATGACTTTTGCACAGGGGATGTGGTTTGGTGCTCAGCCTCAGGCAAAATGTCTTTCAAGACTGGGACACACATCTTAATCTCACTGAGAGATTTCTGGGGGGGTGTATCGCCCTTAGAAGTCCTGACCTGTGTAGATACACTCTGCTCAGAAGCTATCACCTCATTCTCCGTTCCATGGCAATAACCTGAAAGCAGAGAAATGCGGATGAAATGCATGCTGACTTCCATGGAAGGTGAAAGATGTATCACAAAAATGTGTGAGACACAAGAACTGAGTGCATGGAACTGTTCTGGGAACAACGGAACTGGGGAGGAATAGGCTGCTTTGAAGTACTGGGCTTCTGAAGATTATAGAGATGTCATCTCACCACGCAAAGGACACAAGGATGAGGTACAGCACAGGAGGAGGAGGGTCTCCAACTCACTCTCTGCCAAAGCCCTCAGCAGGACTTTGTCTGCTAGTGATGTATGTGCTATGCAGAAGACTGCTGTTGTCCGGTCCTAGGAAAATCCAATTGAAACTGGGTAGCTGGTGATCAAGGAGGACTATTTGAGGCTGTGTGCATACCTCACAACACAGTGAGTCAAGACTGAAGAACACTGAAAAGAAGCGAGCAGTGGAGAGGACAAGTGACACATTGAGACCAAGAGGGTGGAGGCAGCCAAACGCTGGAAGTGGCAGATGAAACGACAATTCGGCACAGTGTTGTATACGGAAGCAGAAGTAGAAACGAGGTATGGCCAGTGGCACTTGCACCAAAATGCTGCTGGACACAAAATGCTGCTGATATGATTCTAACATAACCATGATGTCATGCCCTTCCCCAGCTGCCACTCACTGGGGCCAGGCCTCCTCTGAGACCACCTTGCCTTCTTCACTCTGTGAAGCAACTAGGGTTCTCCCTGCAGCCCTCATTGTGCTACCACCTAACACATTAATGATGTAAGTCTTTTTTTTTTTTTTTTTGGAGACGGAGTCTCGGTCTATCGCCCAGGCTGGAGTGCAGTGGCCGGATCTCAGCTCACTGCAAGCTCCGCCTCCCGGGTTTACGCCATTCTCCTGCCTCAGCCTCCCCCGAGTAGCTGGGACTACAGGCGCCCACCGCCTCGCCCGGCTAGTTTTTTGTATTTTTTAGTAGAGATGGGGTTTCACGGTGTTAGCCTGGATGGTCTCGATCTCCTGACCTCGTGATCCACCCGTCTCGGCCTCCCAAAGTGCTGGGATTACAGGCTTGAGCCACCGCGCCGGGCCTTTTTTTTTTTTTTTAGACGGAGTCTCGCTCTGTCGCCCGGGCTGGAGTGCAGTGGCCGGATCTCAGCTCACTGCAAGCTCTGCTTCCCGGGTTTACGCCATTCTCCTGCCTCAGCCTCCCGAGTAGCTGGGACTACAGGCGCCCGCCACCTCGCCCGGCTAGTTTTTTGTATTTTTTAGTAGAGACGGGGTTTCACAGTGTTAGCCAGGATGGTCTCGATCTCCTGACCTCGTGATCCACCCGTCTCGGCCTCCCAAAGTGCTGGGATTACAGGTAATGATGTAAGTCTTAAGGAAAGAGAGGATACGGGAGTGACCAGCACTCACAAAAAACACTCAAAGGAGAGTCTTGTAAAAAGAGCTCCATAGTTCATGTAAGTAGTAACTATGACAATGCCTGCAATTTCTGATATAGGTGGACATACGGAAATGGCAGCTAGAGGAAAAGGGCAGAAACTGGGCCACAAGGTACCATGAATCTGTACACGGTCATCCTGACAGGGGGAAGACAAGAAAAATAAGATCCACTAGGCTGACAGTAAGACTCCTGCGACAGAGGTAACTCTCGGGGTCAAAAAGAAAAGCAGACACTGGGAGGGATGCTAGGACCTTACCCAGGGATGTTACATGTGCAAAGTTCTCCAGCATCACATCGCAGTACAGGAACCTCTGAGACTCATCAAGGAGCTCCCACTCTTCTTGGGAGAAATAAATGGCCACATCCTCAAAGGTCATACCCTGTCACAGCAGGAATAGTTCAATCCACGATCAGACCCGGAGTTCATTATCCTCTTGCCCCCAACATCCATCCCCGGGTCACCCTATTGCCCACCTCAGCGGAGATAACCAGCCACAGTGCCACCGATGCCTACTCTACAGTTTCACTGATACTGAGTCCTCGAATAGCAACAACAGGTGTGTGAACAGATAGATGCTATCTAAACTCTGGGCTTGGCAGGTAGGCTATACCTCTCACAAACACCAGTTAGAGAGAGAAGTGGCCATAAAGAGGGTGTGTGATCTGACGTTTGTCTTGTCAGGCAATACCTGTGAAGTCCCCAAGATTGATCTTCCAAGACACAACACGGGCTCACCCTTTACCCCTATGACTCCAGTTCATGGCCCTCAGTTTATTCTCTCTCTTCTCATGCACATCACTCTTTGAACCACACCTGTCTCACACAGCTGCATTCCTACATCCACAACCTCAAAGGTCACACAGCTTTTCCATGATCGGGACGGTTCATTCCATACTCAGTATCTCTCCTAGGAACCCAAATTCATCCCCTCTTCATCGATCCCCTGTTCATCCTTCTCTCCATCTTCTCATCTGAAAGAATACAGGCCGGGCACGGTGGCTCAAGCCTGTAATCCCAGCACTTTGGGAGGCCGAGACAGGCGGATCACGAGGTCAGGAGATCGAGACCATCCTGGCTAACACGGTGAAACCCCATCTCTACTAAAAATACAAAAAAACTAGCCGGGCGAGGTGGCGGGCGCCTGTAGTCCCAGCTACTCGGGAGGCTGAGGCAGGAGAATGACGTAAACCCGGGAGGCGGAGCTTGCAGTGAGCCGAGATCGCACCATTACATTCCAGCCTGGGCGACAGAGCGAGACTCCGTCTCAAAAAAAAAAAAAAAAAAAAAGAAAGAAAGAATACAACAGGGCCCCCCAGTGACAATGATGCCCCCTCTCTCCTCATGGTCCCATTGGTCATTGTGTTCTCCCACAGCAACAACAGGCAGGTGGGCAACTATCTAAGCTCTGAGCCTGCCATGCAAGGAACCACAATCTCGTCTTCCAGGATAGTGGAAGTGCCCCTTGCATGCCAAGAGAGGGGGCATCAGTGCCACTGGGCCCTGTTGTATTCTTTCAAATGAGAAGATGGAGAGAAGGATGTGGATCTCACCAAGGATCTCAGATAACCTGTGGATCTCAGATAACCAAGGCCTCTTCCACTTCTGGGCTGTGACTGCTGTCCCCCCACCAGTCACAGCCTTCCTCTCTACAACTACCACTAATTCAAGGTCCAAGTCCAGCAGCTCTCTACCCCCGGCCCAGTGAGTCCCACAGATGGCCAATTATGCTCCTAAGATAATGTGACAGCCTGACTGAAATTTCCCAGATCCCACCAAGAGTTAATATAAAATCCTGGTGAGTCTGCAGAAAGGTGAATATGCACCAGTCCTAGCATCATCCTGTCTGTGTAACTCCTATGCCTCTACATCCGTCTCATGTCTACTCACCCCTGAGAAGCCTTGGCCACATGCTAGATCATAATCTTTCTCCGACCCTCCCCAAGAACACTTCTGTCCAAGACCTGTGTCGCAACACCTCACACAACCAGGGGCTCAGGGAGGAGACCAGTCCTTGACCTTTCCCTCCCCTTCCTGGGCAACTATTATTATCACTGTGAGCAGGCTTCCCCTCTACTAAATGTGATCCACAGCTCCATTCTGGCCCACAGATTGTCCACTACCTTTTGGAAAAGTCTCCATTCTGAATCTCTCCTCACTGTTCCCGACCTACGGTTCCAGCAGCCCATGAACCATTCTCTGAAAGCTCTCATAGTCTCAACAGGTCAAAAATAAAACTTCTGGTATCTCAAATGAAAACTACTCCTACTATGGACTTCCCCATCTTAGTTGATGGAGTTTCCACCCTTCGAACTGGCAAAATTAAACCTTTGAGTCATCCCTGATTCCACTCATCCTCAAAATTAAAATTTCAGGCAGCCCTACTTATAAAATGAATGCAGAATCCAAGTGCTTCTCGCATCTTCACAGCCACCATATTGGCCCAGCTACTATCACATTCACCTGGACTATCCCAGTAGTCTCCTCCCAGGTCTTCCCCCCCCAATCTTTCAGTCAGCTTCCCATGCTGCAGCCACAGGGAGCCTAATAAGACCTGAGCCAGATCACCTCCCTCCTCCACTCCAAACCTCCCACTGTTACAATTAAGTATCGAACAGACAACTCATCTTCTCAGGGAACCCTTCCGAGTCTGTCTTCTACCACACTGCTCCCTGTTCTCATGAGAAGAAAATAACTGTAGGTTCCTGAACCATTTCAGCCTCCTCTCCAAACCTTTGCATATACTGGTAACTATGCCTTGGACAACCTTCTACACTTCCTTTCCCCCAGCTGCCAACAGCTTCATATAAACTAACCTAGACTTAGGACTCTGGGCTCTGTATTTGCTCAAAGTCCCAGCGCCCAAGGCTAGACGAGAGGCGGGAGAGCAGTCCAAGAACACTACTAGTTCAGAGACCATAATGGGTGAAGTGAGGACCAGTCACACACACACACACCACTCACCAGTTAGGCTCCATAAGCCATTCTACAGTTATGGAACTCTATAGAAACATAAAAGCCACGAGAGTCAGGCAAAGACATACAGGTTCCACAGGCTCAGGTCGCCCAATGACCCTGACCCACTTTTGGAGCCAGGTGGCCTGGGCTGGCGGCACTATCTCCGCACCTCAGTCCTCAGTGCTGACTTTACCAGCTGCGTGAGCTTGGACAAGAACTCAGTCTTCCTATGCCTAACTACTATTACCTATCTTTGGCCTGTTCTTCCCCTGAGCAACTTTTGGATAGCTTTAGGAAATCCTAGCCCGGTGTCCCTATCTGTTCACAAATCTCGAAGGCTGCCAGTGTCCTCAGAACGGTCAAATTCCTCAGGTGCAACTCTGCCTCACTCTACGTTCCAGCAGACCCGAGATGGACCCCCGGCTACTGAATCCCCCCCGGCTTAGTTACAGCTCCAAGTTCTGCATGCGTCAGTAACCTGCCCGTCACACTGCCGTACACACTGCGCGTCAGAAACGGGACCCACCCACGAGCGCCTTCTTGTCCAGGGCACTGGGGCCTGGGCTGCAGAGCTGTGAGCAGGCATCGCTCACTGGGCCTTAGGGCTTCTGCTGGGGGAGGGCAGGCGAGACCCGGAGGACGCAGCACTCACCTGAGCCGGGTCCCTCAGCGCGACTGCCGCCATTGAGCTCCGTCGACTAGGCGGTGAGCGGCGGCCGACCGGGGCGGGCGTTCGAACACAGCAGTTCCTATCCCGAGCCTGGCACAGCTCACCCGAGGTGGCGTCGCAGAACCTCAGGCCCACCTTCGCGCCTTCGCTGTCCCGTCCCTCAGTCGCGACCCAAACTGCAGAGACTGGCGGGGCGGACAGACAGGAGAAACGCCAAAATGACCGCCACGAGGAGGACGCCGGAAGTTCCGGCTTGTCGCTCTGCGCATGCACGGAGGTGCCCCTATCCTGGGCTGTCATTGGCTCAACTCCGCTGCCGTTTAGCGTTCTGCACTCTGCATAATGTAGTTGCCAAAACGCCACAGAGCTCTTCCGAGTGTGTCCACTGCTTTGACCTCTGCGAACGTGGATGCTGAGGTGCTGTGCCCGGTGCAGGGAAATGGCGACTTCGGCCTCCAGGGGAGAGGGAGGTATTTACCCCTTCTTAAAGGGGCTTTTCCCAGATTTCTGGGGAGTGTTTTCTGTAACTGATCACTTAAGTGTTTAGAGACATTATTTTAGACTCCACGAAGATCAGCGTGTCCCTAGAGGCAAAAAATATTATTTCAGGGGGTTGGGCGCGGTGACTCACGCCTGCAATCCCAGCACTTTAGAAGGCCGAGGAGGGCGGATCACCTGAAGTCAGGAGTTCGAAACCAGGCTGGCCAACATGGCGAAACCCCATCTCTACTAAAAATAAAAAAATTAGTGGGGCGGGCCGGGCGCGGTGGCTCACGCCTGTAATCTCAGCACCTTGGGAGGCCGAGGTGGGCGGATCACGTGGTCAGGAGTTCGAGACCAGCCTGGCCAACATGGTGAAACCCCGTCTCTACTAAAAATACAAAAATTAGCAGGGTGTGGTGGCGAGCGCCTGTAATCCCAGCTACTCGGGAGGCTGAGGCAGGAGAATCAGGAGAATCGTTTGAACCTGGGAGGCAGCGGTTGCAGTGAGTCGAGATCGTGCCACTGCACTCCAGCCTGGGCGAAAGGGGGAGACCTTGTCTCCAAAAAAAAAAAAAAAAATTTGGATTTTGGAGCATTTTGGATTTTAGATTTTTGGCTCAGGGATGTTCAACCTGTATTTTTTTCTCATTCAATAGGTTTCTCTTTCACTTTGTTTTTAATGTTTGATATACTAAAGTTTTAATATTCATTTAGTCTAATTGGTCTATTTTTCTTTTGTCACGTGTAGTTGGTGTCAAATCCAAGAAATTATGGCCAAATTCAATGTCATAAAACTTTCACCCTATATTTTCTTTTAAGCGTTTTATAGTTTTGGGTCTTATGTTTAGGTTTTTACTCCATTTTGAGTTCATTCGTGTTTTTGGTGTTAGGTAAGGGTTCACCTTCATTCCTTAGCATGTGAATATTTAGTTTTCCCAGCATAATTTGCTGAAAAGATCATCATTTCCCCATTGAGTGGTCTTGGTAGCCTTGTTGAAGATCATTTGACCATATACATTACTATACATTACTATTGCAAATGAAATTGTTTTCTTAATTTCCTTTTCATATTTTTCATTGTTAGTGTATGGAAAGGCATATGAGTTTTACATGTTCACTTTTGCATGTTGACTGTGAATTCAGCTACACAGACGAATTTGTCTATCAGTTCTTTTTTTTTTTTTTTTCCAGATGGAGTCTCGCTCTGTTGGCCAGGCTGAAGTGCGATGGCTTGATCTCGGCTCACCACAACTTCCACCTCGCGGATTCAAGCAATTCTTCTGCCTCAGCCTCCCAGGTAGCTGGGACTACAGGCGCCAGCCACCATGCCCGGCTAATTTCTGTATTTTCAGTAGAGACAGGGTTTCACCATGTTGGCCAGGATGGTCTTGAACTCCTGACCTCGTGATCTGCCTGCCTTGGCCTCCCAAAGTGCTGAGATTACAGGCGTGAGCCACTGCGCTTGGCCTGTCTTGCTCTGTCGCCCAGGCTGAAGTGCAGTGGCACGATCTCAGCTCACTACAACCTCTGCCTCCCAGGTTCAAGTGATTCTCCTGCTTCAGCCTCCCGAGTAGCTGGGACTGCAAGCATGTACCACCACGCCCAGCTAATTTTTGTATTTTTTAATTAATCAAAGTTGCTAGCAAAAAAAAAAAAAAAAAATTATTCTTCCCTTAGAAGTTACAACAAACATCTTTTTAAAAATTTTTTGAGCCTGTCACCCAGGCTGTAGCGCAGTGGTCTGATCTCAGCTCACTGCAACCTCTGCCTCCTGGGCTCAAGTGATCCTCTCATCTCAGCCTCCCAAGTAGCTGGGATTACAGGCGCGTGCCGCCAAACCCAGCTAATTTTTTTTTGTATTTTTTGTACAGAGGAGGTTTTGCCTTATTGCGCAGGCTGTTCTCAAACTCCTGGACTCCAGTGATCTGCCCGCCTCAGCCTGACAAAGTGCTGGGATTACAGGCATGAGCCACCATGACCAGCCTAAACATCTTTAATCTAATTTGACCTTCAAATAACTACTGGATTGCTTCACATGTAATGCAGGGACCCTGTAACAGGACCTTTGGGGATGAATTCTTCAGTATTTGTGTGAGAAAAGCTTTATTCTCCTCCACCTTTGAAAGATAACATTGCTGGATATAGATATTAGGGTGGGGTTTTATTTTTCGTTCTAAATTTTGAACATTTCACTCCATTCCCTTCTTGATTATCTGGTTTCTGACAAGAATTCTACTCTAATTCTCATCCTTGTTCCTCTGTAGGTAAAGTGCCCTATCCCACCTCCATCTTCTTTCAAGAATTTCTCTATCTTTGGCCTTCTGTAGTTTAAATATGATGTGCATAGTTGTAGGTTTTTGGTATTTACTCTGCTTCCTCTTCTCTGAGATTTCTGAATCTGTGGTTTGGTATCTATGATTAATTTTGGACCTCCAAGTGGAGGTTGCAGTGAGCCAAGATCACACCATGGCACTGCAGCCTGGGCGACAGAGCAACACTCTAACTCAAAAAAAAAAAAAAAAAAAAAGCTGGGCACGGTGGCTCACGCCTGTAATCCCAGCAGCACTTTGGGAGGCTGAGGTGGGTGGATCACCTGAGGTCGGGAGTTCGAGACCAGCCTGACCAACATGGAGAAACCCCATCTCTACTAAAAATACAAAATTAGCCAGGCATGGTGGCACATGCCTGTAATCTCAGCTACCTGGGAGGCTGAGGTAGAAGAATCACTTGAACCCAGGAGGCGGAGGTTTCAGTGAGCCGAGATCTCTCCACTGCACTCCAGCCTGGGTGACAGAAGAAGACTCTGTGTCAAAAAGAAAAAAAGTAACTTTTGTTAATACCAGTGGGTTTAAATTATGCTTAGACATTTTTTTACTTTTATTAATAAGATAATACATTATCTTTTGTAATCCAGCACCATGGTAAATTACATTAATCTATTTTCTTTTTTTTTCTTTTCTTTTTTGAGACGGAGTCTCGCTCCGTCGCCAGGCTGGAGTGCAGTGGCGCAATCCCAGCTCACTACAACTTCCATGTTGGTCAGGCTGGTCTTTTTTTTTTTTTTTTTTTTTTTTTTTTTTTTTTTTGAGACGGAGTCTGGCTCTGTTGCCCAGGCTGGAGTGCGGTGGCCGGATCTCAGCTCACTGCAAGCTCCACCTCCCGGGTTTACGCCATTCTCCTGCCTCCGCCTCCCAAGTAGCTGGGACTACAGGCGCCCGCCTCATCGCCCGGCTAGTTTTTTGTATTCTTTAGTAGAGACGGGGTTTCACCGTGTTAGCCAGGGTGGTCTCGATCTCCTGACCTTGTGATCCGCCCGTCTCGGCCTCCCAAAGTGCTGGGATTACAGGCTTGAGCCACCGCGCCCGGCCCAGGCTGGTCTTGAACTCCCAACCTCAGAAGATCCACCCGCCTCAACCTCCGAAAGTTCTGGGATTACAGACATGAGCCACTGTGCCTGACTTTTGTCACTCAGGCTGGAGTGCTATGGTGTGATCACCATGTTGGCCAGGATGGTCTCGATCTCTTGACCTTGTGATCCGCCCACCTCAGCCTCCCCAAGTGCTGGGATTACAGGCATGAGCCACTGCACCCAGCCTCTATTTTCTAATAATAAACAATCCTTGCATCCTGGGGATCAACTCAGGATGTATGACATCTTTATTCATTGTTAATTTTACTAGCAAATAGGATTGTTGCATCTATATTCATGAGTAGGTTTGGTGATTAAATGTCATCTCTCAGGGTTTTTTTATATTTAAGCTTTTACAATAAAGTTATACTAGGCTTATAGAGTAAATTGATATTTTCTATTATCTGCAAGATTTGGAATATATTTGATTATTTCATTGAGTGTTTGACAGAACTCACCTCTTCTATATCTTGCAGGGTCTGGAATTTGATTTTGGAGATTATATTACGAAACAGGTGGTTACAGTTTATGATAGTTTGCTCAGGGAAGTCTCTCTGAGAGAATAACTTTAGGGACATGAAAGAGACAAAGATGCAGACTTTGTGGACATTTTGGATTACATCATTCCAGAGGGTGGAGAATATCAATGCAGAGTCCCCAAAATAAGAGTATTTTTGGAGGCTCTGCAGTTACCAGGGACAATGCTCCAGGCAGAGGGAAGTCCAAGGGTGGAGAATATCAATGCAGAGTCCCCAAAATAAGAGTATTTTTGGAGGCTCTGCAGTTACCGGGGACAATGCTCCAGGCAGAGGGAAGTCCAAGGGTAGAGAGTGGGAAATGGGAAAGAAGCTGACATTTTCAGAACAGCTTAACTGAAAGTAGTGAGAAAGGAATAATGCAAGGAAGGTCACAGATGTGGTAAGTCAGGTCTGCTGGTGTAGGGCCATGTCTGACGCGAGGTGATCAAATCTTATGAGAATTCCTGGAGGAGGCCTAACAGGAACAAGAGCTCATATTTCAGCATTGGAGACAGAGCCGTCAACAAGACAGACCTTACTAAATGGGCAGGAGAATGTCAGATGACCCTAAAGGTTCTGATGACAGTAAAGTAGAATGAAATTATAGAGATGGGGTGACTCTATGAGATGGGAGAGTTCCCTTGACCCTTGACCCCTTTGCAGGACGTAACAGGGGTGTGGCTTGCTTACTGCGTGCCCCAGGCGCCCCAAGCTCAAACCGCTAGCCAGAGTGGGAGCATGCAGGTGAGTGGGTGCAGGAGCCTGGTGAGTGGCAGGAATGAACCCTATACTGGCCTGGAGCAGCGTCCAGGGGTTGCCCACAACCTCTGGAGCCCTGGAGGGCCTGTGTTAAAAACAATGTTTTGTTGGGTTTTTTTTGAGACAGAGTCTCACGCTCTCACCCAGGCTGGAGTGCAATGGTGTGGTCTCAGCTTACTGCAACCTTTGCCACCCAGGTTCAAGTGATTCTCCTGCCTCGGCCTCCTGAGTAGCTGGGACTACAAGCACATGCCACCACACCTGACTAATTTTTGTATTTTTAGTAGAGACGGGCTTTCACTGTGTTGGCCAAGCTGGTCTCAAACTCCTGACCTCGTGGTCCGCCTGCCACTGCCTCCCAAAGTGCTCGGATTACAGGTGTGAGCCACCACACCCGGCCAAAAACACAATATTCTTCTATCAGTTGCCTCCCATGGATGGCTAAGTGATAGCCAGTTCAGTGGAGAGTCAGGGTGACAGCCTTTTACACCCTGCCCTCTTGGTACCTCGGTTCTTGCCTGGTGTCCAGGAAGAATCCCGTCAGGCCAACTTGAAGGATAGTGAATGTGGAGATTTTATTAAGCGGTGGAAGTAGCTCTCAGCAGAAGGGGAGCGGGAAAGGGGATGCTGCGGGAAGAAGGTGATCCTTACCTCAAGCCAGGCCATCTCCACCAGACTCCTCTCCGAAGTCCTGCTGTCTGAAGTTAAGCCACACCCATCCCTAGTCTCCAGCTCAGTTGCTTCTCCTCTCGACTTCAGCCTGCTTGTCTCTCTGCCTGCTGAGGTCTGGGGTTTATATGGGCACAGGAAAGGGGGGGTGGGTAGGCCAAAAAAGTAACATTTGGGCAGGAAAACAGGGACAACTGTTCTCATTTACGGCCGGGGTTTCCAGGCTTGAGGGTGGAGTCTTTGCCAGGGAACCACCCTCTTCTACCCAGCATTTCCTTGCCTCCTGTATCATTTACATGGGAAGGGCTGTCAGGACAGTGGAGGCGGCCTGGGATGAAGTGCATTACACGGATTACAAATGAATAAGAAAGTCTTCGGCCGGGCGCGGTGCCTGACGCCTGTAATCCCAGCACTTTGGGAGGCCGAGGCGGGCAGATAATGAGGTCAGAAGATCGAGACCAGCCTGGCTAACACAGTGAAATCCCGTCGTATAGATACAAAAAATACAAAAAAATTGGCTGGGCGTGGTGGCGGGTGCCTGTAGTCCCAGCTACTCGGGAGGCTGAGGCAGGAGAATGGCGTGAACCCGGAAGGCGGAGCTTGCAGTGAGCCGAGATCGCACCACTGCACTCCAGCCTGGGCGACAGAGCAAGACTCCGTCTCAGAAAAAAAAGAAAAGAAAAGAAATATAAATACAACTCCTAAGGAGAAACATGGACTCTCTACTGCAAAAGGGTAAGCCACTTCCAGCTAGAATAAAGGATGGCAATTGTAATGATAAGCCCAATGATATTTTTGCTTCCTCTGGTAGGGAAGCCCTGTCTTTCCCAGCGTAAGAGAGGAAATTCCAAATACACAAAACTCCAGGAATGAGTTCCGAAGCCCCAAGGCAGTTGAGCTCGAAGGAAGCTCCACAAGGGAGTCCAGGAGTCTGCGCAGTGCTGGCGGACACTAGATCCCAGAAGGTAACGTGCGGCTGGATGCCGACGACTACAACTCCTGGAGGCCACTAGAATCCTGGCTCCGGACGGACGTTTCAGGAGACCGCGGCCCTCGATCACCGCGTTCCACTCGGACCTGTCGCCTCAGTCTCCAGCCCAGCTTTCCTCCTCTGCCCGTCGGGGGGGACTCACATTCACCGCCTTCTGTCTGCACAATGCGGCTCATCAGGCGGTCCCATATGCCCCTGCGCAGAACTCATCACCTACTTCAGCTCCCAGAGAGCAATGCGCGCCGTGTAATACAGTACAAGTCCCAGAAGCCTTTGTGCCAACATTTTCATCCGGGGACTTTAAGCCAAGAGTCAGCAGCGGGAGGCCTTTGGTATCAGTGAAAGCTCTTTGGCTGTAATCACTGACAGGGTAGGGATATAATAACTGATGTGAGGCGTTGGGTGGAGGCCAGGGGTTATTTTATTTGTGATTGCAGGACCCGTAAAACACCCAGTAAAATCAGACTGGCAGCTGGTGTGTCAGAGAGAACCGTCAGATACACATTAAGCCTGCAGAATACAAACATATTTTCTATGCAGGGGGTGAGGAGGGAAAGACTTTGTTTACCCCCCTTGTCCTACCGGCTGACTCCAATAAACTGTACTCAGGGTTTGGATATTAAAATCAAAGCATTCAATGGCTCACTCCTTTAGGCCCAGCTGCTCGGGAAGCCAAGGCTGGGAGGTTGGCGGGAGTATTGCTTGAGCCTAGGAGTTGGAGACCAGCCTGGGCAACATAGCAAGAGCCTGTCTCTACAAAAAATACAAAAATTAGTAGTGGCTCACCTGTAACTCCAGCTATTCGGGAAGCTGAGATAGTAGGATCCCTTGAGGCCAGGAGGCCGGGGGTGCAGTCAGCTCTGATGGCACCACTGCACTCCAGCTTCGGCAACAGAGCCAGACCCTGTCTGAAAAGAAAACCAAAGCAGTAGCCATATCTAGTGTTGGAGAAGACATGGACATTAAGTTTTTACCTTGCTGATGGTGCTGTAATAGATTGAAAAACCACTTTGACAAAGTTTTCCCCTGCTTCATACAGATCTTTGCAAACAAAACTTTTCCTTCCTGTGGACCAATAAGCAGGTGCGAGAATGCTCACAATAGCAAAATACCCGAGACGGTCCAGGAAAGAGGATGGATGCACAGGCTTCTCTGCACAGTGCAGCGTTATCCGCAGCAGCCTGACAGTTCTCAGTTCTTAAGGCGGTGGAATCAGAGAAGCATCATAATTTACGCTGCAGAATTCCCCCCTTCCATCCTTTAGGCCGTTTCTACAGGGCACCTTCTAGTTTGTCAGTTGGATTGAATCCCAGTTACCTAGTGGAAACCAACTCACACATGTATCCCCCAAAATCGACTAGCATATGCATTGCTAGTTCAGCTTTGCCCGGAATTCTTTTTCTCCAAACTGACCTTTCAAACTGGTTCCGGAAATAAGCTTCCCTTGCTCCCATCTCCATCATCTTGAAAGAAATTAACGCGGAAAAAGGACTTTTCTGTTAACTATCTGCCAATAAAATAGCAATCTGCAACTTTCAATCACCAGTCGTATTCAGGTCAAGTTTAGCTATTAATTTCTCATAAATTGTAAACATTATAATATCATTTACATATGCAAGTTTGCTTTCATAATCTAAGACCTGCTTCCAGATTTCCACCTCTGTTCCACCCATTTTGAGGTCCACGTGGCTGCACCAGAGTTAAAGGGTGTGGTGTAAGGACAGGAGAGAAGTCGGGAAAAGCCTCAGTGGATTATGGTGAGCTGGTGTTTGTGTCCTCAGTGTGGAACTCATTGCCTTTTAATGTGGGCACACTGCTGGATTTTAAAGAATAATGCCAGGCCCTGTGGCTCACATCTATAATTCCAGCACTTTAGTAGGCTATGGTGGGAGGATAGTTTGAGACCAGTCTGGGCAACATAGCGAGATCCTGTCTTTACAAAAAAAAATTTTTTTTTTAAATTAGCCAGGTGTGGTGTTGTGCTCCTGTGGTCCCAGCTAATTGGGAGGCTGAGGTGGGAGGATCTTGTGAGCCTAGGAGTTTGCGGCTGCAGTGACCTAAGATGGTGCCACTGCACTCTGGCCTATGTGAAAGAACAAGACCTTGGCTGGACGCAGTGGCCCACGCCTGTAATCCCAGCACTTTAGGAGGCTGAGGCAGGTGGATCACCTGAGGTCGGGAGTTCGAGACCAGCCTGACCAACATGGAGAAACCCTGTCTCTACCAAAAATACAAAATTAGCCAGGTGTGGTGGCGCATGCCTATAATCCCAGCTACTTGGGAGGCTGAGGCAGGAGAATTGCTAGAACCTGGGAGGTGGAGGTTGTGGTGAGCCAAGATTGTGCTGTTGCACTCCAGCTTGGGCAACAAGAGTGAAACTCCGTACAAAAAAAAAAAGAAAGAAAAGAAAGACCAAGACCCCAACTCTTTATTTGTATTTTTATTTCTTGAGACAGTTTCGCTCTTCTCACCTAGGCTGGTGTGCAATGGTGCGATCTCAGCTTACTTCAACCTTTGTCTCCCAGGTTCAAACGATTCTCCTGCCTCAGCCTCCCAAGTAGTTGGGATTACAAGTGCCCCACGCACCATCACGCCCTGCTGATTTTTGTATTTTTAGTAGAGATTGGGTTTCACCATGTTGGCCAGGCTGGTCTCGAACACCTGACCTCAGGTGATCTGCTGGCCTTGGCCTCCCAAAGTGCTCGGATTACAGGCATGAGCCACCATGGCCGGCCCCATCTCATTTTTTTAAAAAAGGATACCAACATTATGGATTCATTCATTTATTCAACAGAAATTTATTGGTTCTTGGAAACATTCCACTTTCCCAACCGCTTGGAATACTTTAGTGAACAAAACTAACAAATTCCATGCTCTCCTTAGCCTTACATTTTAATGAAGCAAGACAATAAATTGAAAGCATAATCAGGAAATTATATCCTAAGTAGATAAGTATTATGGAAATATACATACTTGCATACATATTTATGTACATTATCAGACCAGCAGCTTAGGAAGCTTCTGGTGTGGAGGGAACAGTTGGTGGGGTAATTTTCTTGTGAGTCCTCATATGGCGGTGGTATGTGGATGACTGGCGGTAGCGTGTCTTACAATAGGGACATGTATAAGGCTTTTCTCCTGTGTGGATTCTCTCATGAGACAGCAGGTTGGTTTTGTGGCTGAAGGACTTTTCACACATGCTGCATGTAAAAGGTTTCTCTCCTGTGTGAATTTTCTGATGCACACGTAGGTCTGATATCTGGAAGAAGCGTTTTTGACACTCGGGACAAACAAATGGCCTCTCATTCCTGTGTCTTCTCTGGTGAGCTAATAAGTGACAGAGATACTTAAAGACCTTGGGGCATTCTTCACATTTGTATGATTTTCGGACTCCATGGGATCCTTTCTGATGTACCTCACCTGTGGAGTTCCCCTCATTGCTCTGGTGGGTAGGGGCAGACTCAGGGGATGACTGCTCTGGCTGAGAGATAAACCCTGCTCCCATCTGCATAGGGACACCTTGAAAAATAATTCCGTTTATGGACCCTTCCTGGGATCTAGCAGTGACTAGCTCTGTTCTTCTTGAGTTGTATGGGTTGTCAGAAGAAACAACTGCCTCTTTCGGCCTAGGGCCATTCTCTTCCTGGATGATGATTAGAGAAACGATTTGATTGTCTTCATTAGAATTACTTTCATTTACTTGAGTAGTTTTCAAAGAACTGTTGTAGCCGTCTTGTTCATCTTCATGTCCTGTGAAAATAGACAGTCATTGAAGTTGTACTCAAGAAGGGGTCCACATAGAACACCCCTCAGTTGTGCAGATTCACCTGACTTACCTTGTCCTGTTTCTAAGGAAGTACCTTGGGAAGTCCGGAAGGGTGTCCCCATGTTTGCTTCTCTTGGGGTTTTGGCAGACACTTGTTTTGTGAGATGAACAATGACATCTTTTAAGGGCATATTGTCAGAAAAGAGAGCTTCCTGTCCCTGCATGTGGACATGGACCTGTAAAGAAAGCCAGATCACTGTTGTATCTGAATCTGTTGTGTAGCAGAAGACTTTTTGGAAAGGTGGCCCTTAACAGGCTCTCACAAACTCCCTCAAGTATTGGCTACCACATATTTTGTCCACCACCTCTGATGGTGTTATTCTTGTTACTACAAGCTCTTATGTTTAATAAAGTCACACGGACGTTGAATTTACAAGTACTGAATCATTTCCCCTAGGAGGAATTCAGGGTTAGTTCCTGTGAGCTTCTGGCCACATTATTTTTGTCAATTGATCAATACATGAGTTTGTTTTATGTGTGTATATGTTCAAAGACACCTCATTTAATATATATTTATTGATTAATTCTGAACTCAGAGGATCCAGCACACATATTATCTCCGTAATACATAGCAACTTCCTTGCACTTAGGAAGACTAGACAGTGTTTCAGCATTTTACTTCAGTGTCACTTTAAACAACAAAGTTATCAATACAAAGCATAAAAGTGTGAAAATGTGCCACTAAATAGACTGTGAAAAGGACACTTATTTACACTGTAGGAACCAAAATAGGAAGCGAGGTTGTGGCCTTTTTCAACCTCACCTGGAAACATGCACCTAAGGTGACTCAAATATTTTACCACTCTGCACATATCTGAAAATGATGAAGAAGATGCCTCAGGTATTTATTTTAAGCTTACAAATAAATTTTAGCAATTTTGCAAATATGGGCTCTGAGAATAAGGATCTACTGTAATAGTTCTTTTTTTTTTTTTTTTTTTTTTTTTTTTTGAGGCGGAGTCTCGCTCTGTTGCCCAGGCTGCAGTGCAGTGGCCGGATCTCAGCTCACTGCAAGCTCCGCCTCCTGGGTTCACGCCATTCTCCTGCCTCAGCCTCCAGAATAGCTGGGACTACAGGCGCCCGCCACCTCGCCTGGCTAGTTTTTTTGTATTTTTAGTAGAGACGGGGTTTCACCGTGTTAGCCAGGATGGTCTCAATCTCCTAACCTTGTGATCCGCCCGTCTCGGCCTCCCAAAGTGCTGGGATTACAGGTGAGCCACCGCGCCCGGCTGTAATAGTTCTTTAGAATGTCTTTCTTGATTAGGGTTCCCTGACAGAAGAATCAGCTCTTGTCAAGACATTTCTTCCTCAACCTTGAGGTCTTCATTTAAATGTCAATTTCAGGCCGGTCTCACACCTGCAATCCTAGCACTTTGGGAGGCTGAGGCAGGCGGATCACTTGAGGCCAGGAGTTTGAGACCAGCCCAGCCAACATAGTGAAACCCTGTCTCTATAAAAAAATACAACAATTAGCCGGGCTTGGTGGAGCACGCCTGTAATCCCAGCTACTCTGGAAGCTGAGGCACGAGAATGGCTTGTGCCTGGGAGGCATAGGTTGCAGTGAGCCGAGATCATGCCACTGCACTCCAGCCTGGGCAACAGAAAAAAAAAAAAGTCAATTTCTCTGCCATTATACAGACTAAAATTAACTTAATCAAACGTCAATATGTTTGACTCCTATATATCCTACAGAATAAAAATATATATGCCTTTTTGCTTTTTTTCTTGAGAACTTAGGACATTGAAGATTATTCTTTGTGAGAATGGTGGGAGAGTGTGAGCTGACTAATAACTGGACCTCCAGTAGCTTCTCTAACTTCCAGACAACTCTAACTGACTGTGATTTATTTCTTACTTTCCTTTGTCCCTCATCCCAGAAGTCAGAACACTGTACTCACTAAGGCAGGTGGATTTATGATGTCATCAGTCAGGTCTTCCATGAATCTCTCCAGGTTTTTGCCACTTGATTTCCATTTCTCTTTCACACTGGCTTTGTCATTGCAGTGGCCACCAATCATAAACTGCTCCAGGACTAGTAGAGAAATAATTTCATCCTTGCTGTGCTTTTCTGGTTGCAGCCATGAGTGAAAGATCCTATAAAGTCTTTGCAATTCCTGCCTTGCATAGGAATTATTGCTGTCTTGAAATGAATTGAGCATCATTCTTGAGAATTCAGAAATCCCTTCTTCTCTAGCAGGTCCCTGACTTTGTCGAAACTCTGAATTTTCTGATCCAAGATTATTCTCGGATGGTTCACGCCGAAATATGGTTCTTAGATCTAAAGCCATTCTTAGCAATAAATCTCAGAGAGACTTAACTTTGATGAGTCAGTCCCTTGAGTCTCCAGGGATTTCTTTCAACAGTTGGTGGATTCTTTAAAACTGCAAGCTAGAAATAGAAAAGAGATAAGTAATTAATTGCACCACTGGCATCATTAAAGACAAATCAACCAAAAAGTTAGGCCTAGATGGTTCTACGGATGAATTCAAAGAAATAATTATAACTTAACATAAACTCTCCCGGAGCATATAAGAGGAAGCACTACCCACTTTAGTTACTGAGGTCAGCACTTCCTGATATCAAAATTTTACAAATACATTAAAATAATCCAAAACAAAATATTTGAAAATCAAATCTACTCACATATACATCGCAAGTGGTGTTCATTTCTAATTCAAAAATCAATGCAATTTACTTCGTTAACAGGATATGGCTACAAGAACGTAATAAAATCATCTCAATGAATGCATTTAAAATGTTTAAATGCCAGTGTTTATTACTGAAAAAGGCACTTAATAAACTAGAACTATTAGGAAATATCCTTGGCTGGGCACAGTGGCTCACTCCTGTAATCCCAGAACTGTGGGAGGCCGAGGAGGGTGGATCACTTGAGGTCAGCAGTTCGAGACTAACCTGGCCAACATGGTGAGGCACCATCTCTACTAAAAATACAAAATTTGCTAGGCATAGTGGCTCACGCCTGTAATCTCAACACTTTGGGAGGCTGAGGCAGGTGGATCACCTGAGGTCAGGATTTCTTTTTTTTTTTTTGAGACAGAGTCTCACTCTGTCGCCCAGGCTGGAGTGCAGCAGCCAGATCTCAGCTCACTGCAAGCTCCGCCACCCGGGTTCACGCCATTCTCCTGCCTCAGCCTCCCGAGTAGCTGGGACTACAGGCGCCCGCCACCTCGCCCGGCTAGTTTTTTTTTTTGTACTTTTTAGTAGAGACAGGGTTTCACCGTGTTAGCCAGGATGGTCTCGATCTCCTGACCTCGTGATCCGCCCGTCTCAGCCTCCCAAAGTGCTGGGATTATAGGCTTGAGCCACCGCACCCGGCCTTGAGGTCAGGATTTCAAGACCAGCCTGACCAATATGGTGAAACTCCATCTCTGCTAAAAATACAAAAATCAGCCAAGCATGGTGGTGTGTGCCTGTAGTCCCAGCTACTCAGAAGGCTGAGATGGGAGAATTGCTGGAGCCCGGGAGGTGGAGATTGCAGTGAGCTGAGATCGTGCCACTGCACTCCAGCCTGGGCGACAGAGCAAGACTTCGTCTAAAACACACACACACACACACAAAACTTAGCCGGGTGTGGTGGCACGTGCCTGTAGACCCAGATACTAGCTACTTCAGTGGCAGAGGCAGGAGAATCGCTTGAACCTGGGAAGTGGAGGTGGCAATGAGCCAGGATCATCCCACTGAGTTCTTGCCTGGGTAACAGAGTGAGACTCTCAAAAAAACAAAACAACAACAACAACAACAAAAAAAAAACCTTGATGTGAAAAATATTTTACCAAATAATTACAACAAAATTTATTATTTTTTTTATTTTTATTTTTTTTGAGACAGAGTCTCGCTCTGTCACCCAGGCTGGAGTGCAGTGGTGCGATCTCGGCTCACTGCAAGCTCCGCCTCCCAGGTTCACGCCATTCTCCTGCCTCAGCCTCCCGATTAGCTGGGACTACAGGCGCCCGCCACCTCGCCCGGCTAGTTTTTTTGTATTTTTTAGTAGAGACAGGGTTTCACCGTGTCAGCCAGGATGGCCTCGATCTCCTGACCTCGTGATCCGCCCGTCTCGGCCTCCCAAAGTGCTGGGATTACAGGCTTGAGCCACTGTGCCCGGCCATACAAAATTTATTGTTAAAAGTTTTCTGCTTCAGCTATCATCTCTATGAAACATTGGATTGCTCCCTAACCACTGAAATAAGGAAAGAAAATATTTCAAACCTATTTACAGAGTCTTGATTTTGTTTACAAAAAGTATTCAATAAATTTGGTGGGGATGTAAATCAGTTAACCTCTATGGAAAAACAGATGGAGATTTCTCAGAGAGGTAAAAATAGAACTATCATTTGATCCAGCTCGGTATCTATTCAAAAGAAAAGAAATGGTTACATAAAAAAGACACCTGCACTCATATTTTGATTGCAGCACTAGTCACAAGAGCAAAGTCATGGAACCAACCTTAGAGTCTACCAGTGGTTGACTGGATAAAGAATAAGTGAAATACATACCATGGAATATTATGCAGCCATAATAAAGAATGAAATTAGTCCTTTGCAGCAACATAGATGGAGCTGGAGGCCATTATCCTAAGTGAACTAACTCAGAAACATAAAACCAAATACCACATGTTCTCACTTATAAGTGGTAGCTAAACAGTGGGTACACATGGACATAAGGATGGAAATAACAGACGCTGGGGACTCCTCTAGGGGAGGTGGGAGGGAAATGGGTATTGAAAAATTACCCATTGGGTACAATGTTAACTATTTGAGTAATGGGTACACTAGAAGCCCGATTTCCACTAACATGCAGAATACCTTTGTAACAAACATGCGCATGTACTCCCTGAATCTAAAATAAAATAAAATATTCAACAACTAGTAGCCTACGTGAATTTAGTAAGATGTCTATTACAATGCCAATATACCAAAATGAACTGAATAGTGTAATATTATGTTATCACGAGCAGTTTAAATTAAAACCAAAAACCTCTTTTCACTGTGACGCCTGTAATCCCAACACTTTGGGTGGCTGAGGTGGGTGGATCACTTGAAACCAGGAGTTCAAGACCAGACTGGTCAACATGGTGAAACCCTGTCTCTACTAAAAATATAAACATTAGCCAGACGTGGTGGTGCATGCCTGTAATTCCAGCTACTCGGGAGGCTGAGCCAAGAGAATGGCTTGCACTTGGGAAGCAGAGGTTGCAGTGGTTGCAGTGAGTTGAGATTGGGCCACTGTACTTCAGCCTGGGTAACACAGAGAAACTCCGTCTCAATAATAAAAATAATAATCATCGTCATCATCATAATCATCATCATCAGAAAATAAAGTATTAGAAACTGAGAGGAGAAGGGTGGTTACCGGGAGTGTGGTGGGGCATATGGGAAGATGTTGAGCAAATGGTGCAAACTTTATTCCTTTATTTTGAGACAGGGTCTCCCTCTGTCAGCCAGGCTAGAGTGCAGTGGTGCCATCACAGCTCACTGCAGCCTCAACCTCCTGGGTTCAAGTGATCCTCCTGCCTTAGCCTCTTGAGTAGCTGGGACTACAGGCATGCACCACCACACTCGGCTAATTTTTTAAAAATTTTCTTTTCGGCCGGGCGCGGTGGCTCAAGCCTGTAATCCCAGCACTTTGGGAGGCCGAGACGGGCGGATCACGAGGTCAGGAGATCGAGACCATCCTGGCTAACACGGTGAAACCCCGTCTCTACTAAAAAAATACAAAAAATTAGCCGGGCGATGTGGCGGGCGCCTGTAGTCCCAGCTACTCGGGAGGCTGAGGCGAGAGAATGGCATAAACCCGGGAGGCGGAGCTTGCAGTGAGCTGAGATCCGGCCACTGCACTCCAGCCTGGGCGACAGAGCGAGACTCCGTCTCAAAAAAAAAAAAAAAAAAAAAAAAAAAAAAAATTTATTTTCGAGACTTGGTCTCACTATTTTGTCCAGGCTGTCTTGAACTCCTGTATTCAAGTGACTGCTCCTCACTCTAGCCTCTCAAAGTATTGGGATTACAGGCATGAGCTTCTATGCCTTTGGCAAACTTTCATTTATGAAATGAATATGTGGCGGGGCACGGTGACTCGCGCCTGTAATCCTAGCACTTTGGGAGGCCGAGACAGGCAGATCACTTGAGATGAGACATGGTGAAACCCCGTCTTTACTAAAAATAAAAAATTAGCCAGGCGTGGTGGTGCACACCTGTAATTCCAGCTACTCGGTAGGCTGAGGCAGGAGAATCGCTTGAACCCGGGAGACGGAGGTTACAGTGAGCCGAGATCATGCCACCGCACTCCAGCCTGGGCGACAGAGTGAAACTCCATCTCAAAATAAATAAATAAATTAAATAAATGTCACCATGTCATTCTCAAGCTAGGAAATAAAGGAATATGCTCTGGAGATCTGATGTACAGCATGGTGGCTATAGCTAATATATATTGTATGCTTGCAATTTGCTAGATTTTCAGTGTTCTCATGATGTAAAAAAGATAATTGGCTCACGCCTGTAATCCCAGTGCTTTGGGAGGCCGAGGTGGGCATATCACTTGAGGTCAGGAGTTCAAGACCAGCCTGGTAACATGGTGGATCCCCGCCTCTACTAAAAATGCAAAAATTAGTTGGGTGTGTTGTCATGCACCTGTAATCCCAGCTACTTGGGAGGCTGAGGCACAAGAATTGCTTGAACCCGAGAGGTGGGGGTTGTAGTGAGCCAAGATCACACCACTATACTCCAGCTTAGGTGACAGAGCAAGACTCTGTCTCAAAAAAAAAAAAAAAGATAACTATGTGAGGTGATGAATATGCTAACTAGCTTGATTGTGGTAACCATTTTGCAATGTATACATATATACAGAGAGAGGTGTCATGTTGTACACCTTAAATAGATACAGTCTTTGTCAATTATACCTCAGTGAAGCTAGGGAAAACAAGAAAAAGAGAAAGAAGTGAATGAAATAGAAAAGACAAGCCAGAATCCATACAAATGACACCTTTCTCTGGCTGAAAACTTATTAGGCACAGACATCTGCAAGGCCACTACCAGCTATTTCCACTATGTTGTGAAAGGATACATTCCTTAGAAAACATTCTTAGTACCTTTACTGTTTGAATTTTTTCCCCATTAACAGTTACCATTCCTTAGAACTTCACTGCTTTAACCAAAGCTACAATTTTATGTTTATCTGTTTTTACTCCTTGTCTTTTCCCACTGATGCTTAGGATTCGGAAGTAAAACTGAGTTTGCATTGCTTGAAATTGATTTCTTCTTTTTTTTTTTTTTTTTTGAGACGGAGTCTCACTCTGTCACCCGGGCTGGAGTGCAGTGGCTGGATCACAGCTCACTACAAGCTCCGCCTCCTGGGTTTACGCCATTCTCCTGCGTCAGCCTCCCGAGTAGCTGGGACTACAGGCGCCGCCACCTCGCCCGGCTAGTTTTTTGTATTTTTAGTAGAGACGGGGTTTCACCGTGTTAGCCAGGATGGTCTCGCTCTCCTAACCTTGTGATCCGCCCATCTCGGCCTCCCAAAGTGCTGGGATTACAGGCTTGAGCCACCACGCCTGGCCTTGAAATTGATTTCTTTTTTTTTTTTTTTTTTTTTTTGAGACGGAGTCTGGCTCTCTCGCCCAGGCTGGAGTGCAGTGGCCGGATCTCAGCTCACTGCAAGCTCCGCCTCCCGGGTTTACGCCATTCTCCTGCCTCCGCCTCCCAAGTAGCTGGGACTACAGGCGCCCGCCTCGTCGCCCGGCTAGTTTTTTGTATTCTTTAGTAGAGACGGGGTTTCACCGTATTAGCCAGGATGGTCTCGATCTCCTGACCTTGTGATCCGCCCGTCTCGGCCTCCCAAAGTGCTGGGATTACAGGCTTGAGCCACCGCGCCCGGCTTGAAATTGATTTCTAATCCCAAATCAGATTACCTGTACAACTATAGACACACCCTTTGGAATCCTGAATGGATAAAGAATTTAATCCCTTTTCTGTTAATGTATCATAGTTATTTTTGTGTTTTTTTCTCCGATTTTATATATGGTTAACATTTCAAAGATTCGTGCAATTTTGAAAAAAGCAAACTTCATGCCATAAAATCAGAAAATAGTGGGAGTAATACATGGGCACACAAAAACCTAACTGATTTCTGTTAGTTAATGTTATTTCCTGCTTGTGTTAATCTCATCTGGTCTAATTAGACCAGATCTGCCACCCTGATGGCATCAGTTAATGAGGCAGAGGTGATCTTGGTAAAACCTCTTGGGAGAAAATGGAACACATTCTTGCCTTTCCCTAATCCATTTGTCATAATGCTTCCAGTCAACGTTTATAAAATGCTAATCTGCTCACATCATACCCCAGTCTACTCTCTGGATGGCTCCCCTTTGCCCTCAGGGAAAAGCACTGAGTCCTTGTCCTGTGAGGCTTTCCTGGGCCAGCTCTACACTTCTCAAGCTCCATCTTAGGTGTTGTGGCTGGTTCTCTACATCAAGGGACATTGGTCTCTCTCCCTTTTTTTTTTTTTTTTTCCTGTGGAACCCATGGCTTCCCCTTCATTTCACTTCCCTCCAAGTTCTCTTTTTGGATTACCCACCCTTTCTCCCGTATGACACACAGACCACGTGTTCACACTTGGAGACATGCACTCCGTCCCACATAGACAAGGCTGCAAAGTATTATGGTTTATTTCCCAGAACCTGGGAATTCAAAACAAGGCTACCGGAGTTCTAATCTGGAGTCTGGCATTTACAAACTGTGTGATGCAGGCATGCTTCCCATCAGGTCTGGGTCTGTGTCCTGGGGTTTATGATCTCTAGTGACCCCCAGCTAAATATCTCATATAATGCAATACAAAGGAATTACTAAACTGGGCGCAGTGGCTCACGTCTGTAATCCCAGCACTTTTGGAGGCTGAAAGTGGGCAAATCACTGGAGGCCAGGAGCTTGAGACCACCCTGGGCAACACGGCAAAATCCTGTCTCCTTAAAAAATAGAAACATTAGCCTGGTGTGGTGGTGTGTGCCTGTAGTCCCAGCTACTCAGGAAGCTAATGTGGAAGGATCACTGGAGGCTGGGGAGGCTGAGGCTGCAGTGAGCTGTGATTGGGGCTACTAAACTTTAGCCTGGGTGACAGAGACCTTGTCTCGAAAAAAAAAAAAAAAAAATTACTAGAACATAAAGCCATACGATAGAATTTTCGAAGAGAAATCTTCAGTCACACCAGTCCTTTATAAAAAATACACGACATTAAGCCCTTTTGGGTCAGAGCTGTTTTAACAAAAGATCATTCCCTACACCTGGGAGACCACCATATCTCTGTACTTAGGAATCTACCTGAAATAGCTATGCCTACATACACATGCATACACACTCAGAGACACAAAACTGGGAATTTTCCTTCCATTATGGAAGCTTACCTCCTTCTTGGTTGGCTGGGTAATCCCGGGCTGAACACTTAGCTGATGTGTGACCGGCTTTTCCACACTGGGTTTATCTGATGTGCCTCCTAAGGCTGCTCCCTTTTATAGGATCTAGAATCAGTGATTTAAAGATGTGATTGGATAACACTTGTCTGTTGATTGAATTACTGATGGAATCTTCATCCAGCCACAGCTCCGTGTCTCTAATATAGTGTTAAATACCATCACTGGTCCTGGGTCAATAGGTCATAAACAAACACATTAGTATTTCTGCAGGCTAGGTACAGCAGCTCACACCTGTAATCTCAGCACTTTGAGAGGCCGAGGCAGGCAGATCACCTGAGATCAGGAGTTCGAGACCAGCCTGGCCAATATGGTGAAACCCTTTCTCTACTAAAAATACAAAAATTAGCTGGGCATGGTGGTGGGCACCTGTAATCCCAGCTACTCGGGAGGCTGAGGCAGGAGAATCGCTTGAACCTGGGAGGTGGAGGTTACAGTGAGCCAAGATCACACCACTGCATTCCAACCTGCGAGACAGAGCAAGACTGTGAAGCCCTAGCCTAAGCAACAAAGCAAGACCCTGTCTCTACCAAAAATAATGTTACAAATGTTAGCCAGGCATGGTGGCATGTCCCTATAGCTTGTTTGAGCCAAGGAGTTAGTGGCTACAGTGGATTATGACTGCCCCACTGAACTCTGGCCTGGGAAATGGAAGGAGACCCAGTCTCAAAAACAAACAAACAAAAAACACGCCTGTAATCCTAGCACTTTTGGAGGCCGAGGTGGGCGGATCACGAGGTCAGGAGTTCGAGGCCAGCCTGGCCAATGTGGTGAAACCCCATCTCTACTAAAAATACAAAAATTAGCCAGGCATAGTGGCGTGTGCCTATAGTCCCAGGTATTCAGGAGGCTGAGCAGAAGAATTGCTTGAACCTGGGAGGAGGTTGCAGTGAGCTGAGATTGTGCCACTGCACTGCAGCCTGGGCGACAGAGGGAGACTCTGTCTCAAAAACAAACAAACAAAAACAAAATCTGCTGTTAAATGTGACAACGTCCACATTAAATGAAAATATAAAGACAAACGTTAGTCTCACAAATTCTGGTCAAGTTTTATTATAAATTACTCATACAGGCCGGGTGCGGTGGCTCAAGCCTGTAATCCCAGCACTTTGGGAGGCCGAGACGGGCGGATCACGAGGTCAGGAGATCGAGACCATCCTGGCTAACACGGTGAAACCCCGTCTCTACTAAAAATACAAAAAACTAGCCGGGCGAGGTGGCGGGCGCCTGTAGTCCCAGCTACTCCGGAGGCTGAGACAGGAGAATGGCGTAAACCCGGGAGGCGGAGCTTGCAGTGAGCTGAGATCGGGCCACTGCACTCCAGCCTGGGTGGCAGAGCAAGACTCCGTCTCAAAAAATAAATAAATAAATAAATAAATTACTCATACAAACATGACAAACTTTTGCTCAAACTTTTCACTGTTCAGAGATTTATGAATTACAAGGGTGGCAGAGGGCAAGGCTAGTGCTCTGTCTCCTTCTGTGCCAATTCCACGCTGGTGGAACAGAGGGGGCCCAGGACCCCAGAGAAGGCATTCCTAATCCATCAAAAAGATGACAGGGGCTGAGACTAGGATTATATCAGTAGGGTGTTAGCATGCTGGAGTGGCTGGGGTGGGAAGAACCGCTGGAAGCCAAGTAGATACACTCCAGGAAAAACATCAGAACTGAAGTTACAGAAATTGGAATCCCAGTAGCACAGTGGCAGCTAGATTCCTTTTGCTTTTGTCTGTAGCTTGCATTAGCAGAGTGCAATATGCAATTACTATCCACTTTACTTTTCTAATCGTGCAGACATCCCAAAAGGTAAAAGATCCCTATGCTTCCAGCCAGCAGCGGCTTTGCATGACTGCCAGGCTCTCAGACCCCACATCACTTGGCCTTCTTAGTGGGGATAGCTCCCAGAATGCGGCTAAAAGCCAATTTTGCCCCTGGTCCGTCATGGAATAGCCCAGTTTAGCCTCATTGTTAACGAAGGACATCAATCCCAGGCAGGTCTCCATGAGGAGGGGGCGCTCCGCGACCAGCACGCGTGCGCTTGTCCTGGCAAACGACTTTCCTTTTTGGCGTTTTTGACCTTGGAGTCACAGAGCCTTGAAGCTTTCCATCTGGCACAGAGTCGCTGTGTTCTCATCCGCACCAGCCATCGCGTGTTGTATGAAACGGGCACAGGGCACGTTTGTGGACCAGGGATTCCATCTGTTTACGAAGGAAAGGCGACTTCGCTTGTCCCACTGAATTCGAATCCCAAAACCTTCTCGCTTGTTGAGCGATTTAGGGGGAAACTGTAAATCTCGGCAGGAGACGGCGTACCATCCCGGCCGCCTGCCAGCCCTGGATCGGATGGAGCCGTCTTCACCGCCCAGCGCGCCCTGCCGGTGACCGGCTCCCGCCGCCGCTTCTCACTGTCCCGGGGGCCCCTCGGCCGGAGCCGCAGCCCCGCGTCTCGCTGTCCCACGGCCGCCCCGCGTCTCGCTGTCCCACGGCCGCGCCGGGTCTCGCTGTCCCACGGCCGCACGACTGCGCCGACTCCTCCCCCGCCGCTGGGTGCCGCGGGCGGGAACACCAGGGATTCCCAGACGGGTGCGGCGCTGGGCCCCAGATGCTGAGCGGCCAGAGCGCCTGGAGCCGCCGCCCCGCGCCCAGCTCCTCGCCCGCCGCCAGCAGCGCCCTGGGGCTCTTGCCCGCCGGGTCCACCGAGCCCCGCAGCTGGGGCGTCGCCGCGCCGGACCCCGACCCCTCATTTTCATCTACCCAGGAATTTATTTTCCCTCCCTCCCTCCCTCCTTCCTTCCTTCCTTCTCTTCTTCTTTTTTGACGGAGTCTGTCATCCAGGCTGGTGAGCAATCTCGGCTCACTGCAGCCTCCACCTCCCGGGTTCAAGCCATTGTCCTGCCTCAGCCTCCCGAGTAGCTGGGACTACAGGTGCCTTCACCACGCCCGGCTAATTGTTTTTTGGTATTTTTAGTAGAGACCGGGATGTCAGGCTGGTCTCGAACTCTTGATGTCAGGTGATCCGCCCGCCTCTGCCTCCCACATTGGTAGGATTAGAGGCGTGAGCCACAGCGCCTGGCCTTCTCTAGTAATTTCAAAATCGTTTTATTACAATTCAATAAAATTTAAACAAATTAATAAAATTTAAAACATGCAATAAAGAGGATTAGTTCAATAAAGATAAATTCAATTACCAACGGCTGTTTTTTGTTGTTGTTGTTGTTTTGAGACAGGTTCTCACTCTGTCACCCAGGCTGCAGTACAGTGGTGGGATCTGAGCTCACTGTAACCTTTGCCTCCTGGGCTCAAGAGATCCTCCCACCTCAGCCTCCTAAGTAGCTGGAAGTAGCTGGGATTACAGGCTCATGATACCACACCCAGCTAATTTTTTTTTTTTTTTTTTAGAGACAGGGTTTCACCACGTTGTCCAGGCTGGCCTCGAACTCCTGGACTCAAGCGATCCTCCCGCCTCGGCCTCCCAAAGTAAGTGTGCCTAGCCTATAGCATTTTCTTTTTTCTTTTTTTTTTTTTTGAGACGGAGTCTCGCTCTGTCACCCAGGCTGGAGTGCAGCGGCCGGATCTCGGCTCACTGCAAGCTCCGCCTCCCGGGTTCACGCCATTCTCCTGCCTCAGCCTCCCAAGTAGCTGGGATTACAGGCGCCCGCCACCTTGCCCGGCTAGTTTTTTGTATTTTTTAGTAGAGACGGGGTTTCACCATGTTAGCCAGGATGGTCTCGATCTCCTGACCTCGTGATCCGCCCGTCTCGGCCTCCCAAAGTGCTGGGATTACAGGCTTGAGCCACCGCGCCCGGCCACATTTTCTTGACATAAAGTTCTACCATTATCTTAATGGTATAGAAAGAAAGTGTGTGTGTATGTATACATAAATGTAAATATTGGGACCTATTACCTAGTAATAAAATAGAATTAGTTGAAGTATAGAAGTGAATTTTCTTTTGCCTCAGGCCTTAGCTTTAAATAACATGTGGGATTCAAAGTGAAGAATAACAATGCCGGGCACAGTGGCTCACGCCTGTAATCCCAGCAATTTGGGAGGCTGAGGCCGGCAGATCACTTGAGTTCGGGAGCTGGAGACCAGCCTGGGAAACATGATGAAACCCAGTCTCTACAAAAAGTACAAAAATTAGCTGGGAGTGATGGTACATCCGTAGTTCCAGCTATTGGGGGTGAGGGTGGAAGGCAGAAAAGGGGCTAAGGCAAGAGGATCTCTTGAACCCAGGAGGTTGAGGCTGCAGTGAGCTGAGATTGTGCCACTACACTCCAGCGTGGGTGACAAATGAGACCTTGTTAACAACAACAACAACAACAACAAAGTAAAGAATAATCTTAGGCTGGGTGCAGCAGCTCATGCCCGTAATCTCAACACTTTGGGAGGCCAAGGTGGGTGAATCACTTGAGGTCAGTAGTTCAAGACCTGCTTGGCCAACATGGTGAAACCGGTCTCTACTAAAATTACAAAAATTAGCCAGGCATGGTGGCTCAAGCCTGTAGTCCCAGTTACAGGAGAGGCTGAGGCAGGAGAATCACTTGAACCAGGAGGAGGAGGCTGCAGTGAGCCGAGATCGAGCCACTGCACTCCGACTCCCTCTCAAAAAACAAAAACAGACAAACAAAAAAACAAACCTCTCAGCAGTAAAAATATTTGTATATTTTTACAATCTTGGATAGGTAAGCCATTAATATGTATAGCACTGATAAAAGGCAATTTTTAATAAAATGAAATATTAATGAAAAATAATTGCAAATTAAAATCATCTAAATAAGATATTTAATTGCATAGAATGTAAAAGAGAAAGTTATCAATCACCTCACTATTAATAGCCAGATAAAAGAAAAAACATACAGTATATAAAAAGATAACAGTCCTGAGAAAAAAATACAAATTATAAAATGTTTGGCTCACATTCAAATGAAATTGAAATGACTTATTTTAATTGTAGCTTACATTAATTTGCTCAAATTTTGTTATGGGTTAAATTCCTCTGGAAGAAATTTTATGTTTCTTTCATTTTTTATTTTTATTTTTTTTTGAGACGGAGTCTCGCTCTGTCACCCAGGCTGGAGTGCAGTGGCCGGATCTCAGCTCACTGCAAGCTCCGCCTCCCGGGTTCCCGCCAGTCTCCTGCCTCAGCCTCCCGAGTAGCTGGGACTACAGGCGCCTGCCACCTCGCCCGGCTAGTTTTTTGTATTTTTAGTAGAGACGGGGTTTCACCGTGTTAGCCAGGATGGTCTCGATCTCCTGACCTCGTGATCCGCCCGTCTCTGCCTCCCAAAGTGCTGGGATTACAGGCTTGAGCCACCGCGCCCGGCCTTGTTTCTTTCATTTTTATCATAAACCATAATTAAACATGATTTACAATTGTTAGTTCTTTTTTTTCTTTTCTTTTTTTTTGACGAGTCTTGCTCTGTCACCCAGTCTGGAGTGCAGTGGTGTAATCTCAGCTCACTGCAGCCTCTGCCTCCCAGGTTCAAGCGATTCTCCTGCCTCAGCCTCCTGAGTAGCTGGGACTACAGTCATGCACCGCCACACAAAGCTAATTTTTTTATTTTTAGTAGAGACGGGGTTTTATCATGTTGGCCAGGCTGGTCTTGAACTCCTGACCTCAGGTTATCTGCCCACCTCAGCCTCCCAAAGTGCTGGGATTACAGGCGTGAGCCACTGCACCCAGCATGGTAGTTCTTTAAAGTAAGCTAAACACTTAAAGATGTCAAAATTCTGAGTACAGAATATTCACAGACTTGTATTTATACAGGTCTAGTTTTATCACTCACTTTTACCTCAATAGGATTTAAAGAATCTCTGATTCACCCACCTTGGCCTCCCAAAGTGCTGGGATTACAAGAGCGAACCACTACATCTGGCTGAAAATTACACATTCTGATGTGGAAATATACAGAACAGTGAACTATGCACACTGTGGAAATATACAGAACAGTGAAAATTTTTTAAGAATTTAGTTTGGGGCCGGGCGCGGTGGCTCAAGCCTGTAATCCCAGCACTTTGGGAGGCCAAGATGGGCGGATCATGAGGTCAGGAGATCGAGACCATCCTGGCGAACACGGTGAAACCCCGTCTCTACTAAAAAAATACAAAAAACTAGCCGGGCGAGGTGGCGGACGCCTGTAATCCCAGCTACTCGGGAGGCTGAGGCAGGAGAATGGCGTAAATCCGGGAGGCACAGCTTGCAG
Source organism: Trachypithecus francoisi (assembly GCF_009764315.1). Lineage (NCBI taxonomy): Eukaryota > Metazoa > Chordata > Mammalia > Primates > Cercopithecidae > Trachypithecus > Trachypithecus francoisi. Next base: position 12,932,864 of record NW_022681457.1, on the reverse strand, counting down.
TGAGCTGAGATCTGGCCACTGCACTCCAGCCTGGGCAACAGAGCGAGACTCCGTCTCAAAAAAAAAAAAAAAAGAATTTAGTTTGAAATACAGATATGCAGGATGTTGCAAATGTAGGAGTAGGGTCAGGAGCAAGAGCAAAGTTGGAGGTACCACATACTTTCAAACAACCAGATCTCATGAGAACTCACTATCGTGAGGACAGCACCAAAAGGATGGTGCTAAACCATTCAGGGGAAACCACCCTCATGAGCCAATCACCTCCTGCCAGGCCCCACCTCCAACATTGGAGATTACATTTTTTGGGCAGGACAGATATCCACACCGTATCAATAGTACAGAATACCTTTCACCTACTTTCCCCAGTAGTAACATCTTATATAACCTTAGTACATCATCAAAACCAGGACTGCGACATTGGTTCAATCCTCAGACCTCTTTCAGACCTCACCATTTTATACACTCATTGTGTGTGTGTAGTTCTATGTATTTTTTTTTTTTTTTTTGAGACAGAGTCTCTCTCGGTCACCCAGGCTGGAATGCCATGGGGCGATCTTGGCTCACTGTAACCTGCACCTCCCGAGTTCAAGTGATTCTCCTGCCTCAGCCTCCTGCGTAGCTGGGACTACAAGTGCATGCCACCAGGCCCAGGCTGTTTTTTTGTTGTTGTTTTTTTTTTTGAGACAGAGTCTCACTCTGTCACCCAGGCTGGAGTGCAGTGGCACGATCTCGGCTCACTGCAAGCTCCGTCTCCCAGGTTCACGCCATTCTCCTGCCTCAGCCTCCTGAGTAGCTGGGACTACAGGGGCCCACCACCACACCCAGCTAATTTTTTGTATGGGCAATAATTCAAATTCAGATTATGCCAAAACTGGAAAGACAGCTGTATTTTTCCATTATACTGTTGTCTCTGAGGCATACAAATAATATGACACCTCCCTCTCCCTCCAAAGGTGTTTACTCTGTAAAGCTGGCAGGGCCCAATTCTGTTTTTGAACCACCTTAAAGAGTGAATCAAATGCCAAGATAAAGGTAGCTTAAATAATAATGCCTTTATTATTGTAAAAAACAAAGCAATGTGAGGCAAGCAGTTCCAAAGTTGGTGACTTAGAGGCTAGAAAAAATCCATGGAGGTGTCACATGAAACCAACATGTCTTGAAAAAAAAAAAAAAAAAAAAAAAGTCCTTCTTGGCAAGCTGCCAACAACACTCGTATTGGGTTCTCTGGCACAAAGCTGGGTCAAGTTCATGCCCTAACTTGTCAGAGAGGACGACTCAGACTATTCATGATCTCTTCTAGCAAATGGGGAGAAACAGAGGTCTGCTTCCTTCAGCAGGTTCAGGAGGTAAATGATGCAGATTATGTGGACCTCACAGGCGGTAGACGTGATACGGCTTCTGCCTCAGAAACTGTCAGTGACATAAATGGCAAGAGCCATATATGGCAGGTGAGAAAGTCTAACACTTTCTAAATGGCAGGTTAGAAAGTGTAACACATACCTGGAACTTAAGGGGAATCTGCCTACTGTATATCCTTAGATGGGGCTTCCAGTTCAGGTACTGGTCTCTCTCACAGGTGTACTCCTTCAGTATAATTACACTAAAAGGAAATTGCATATTCTCAGTACAGTTAAGGCTTTGCTCCAGTGTGAACTCTCTGGTGTTGAATGAGGACAGATTTGCAGCCAAAGGACTTCCCACATTCACTGCACTGATAAGGCCTTTTTCCAGTGTGAACTCTCCGGTGTTGAATGAGGCTAGAACTTTGGCTAAAGGATTTCCCACATTCACTGCACTCATAAGGCCTTTCTCCAGTGTGAACTCTCAGGTGTTTAATGAGGTTAGATTTACAGCTAAAGGATTTGCTACATTCACTGCACTCAACAGGCCTTTCTCCAGTGTGAACTCTCTGGTGGTTCTTGAGGTTGGAGCTATGGCTAAAGGATTTCCCACATTCCCCACACACATAAGGCCTTTCCCCTGTGTGGACTTTCCGGTGTGAACTGAAGCTGGAGCTTTGCTTAAATGATTTCCCACATTTACTGCACTCATAGGGTCTTTCTCCAGTGTGAAGTCTCCGGTGGTGAATGAGGCTGGAGCTTCGGCTAAAGGATTTTCCACATTCATTGCACTCATGAGGTCTTTCTCCAGTGTGAACTCTCTGGTGGTAAATGAGGCTGAAGTTTTGGCTAAAAGATTTCCCACATTCACTGCATTCATAAGGCCTTTCTCCAGTGTGAACTCTGCGATGCTGCATGAGGTTGGACCTTTGGCTAAAAGATTTCCCACATTCGCTGCATTCATAAGGCCTTTCTCCAGTGTGAACTTTCCTATGGCTATTGAGGCTGTAGATCTGACTAAAGGATTTCCCACATTCAGGGCACACATAAGGCCTTTCTCCAGTATGAACTCTCTGATGTATAATGAAACTGGAGTAGTAGGTAAAGAATTTTCCACATTCATTGCACTCATAAGGCCTTTCTTCACTGTGGACTTTCTGGTGCTGAATGAGGTTACATCTTCGCGTACATGCTTTCCCACATTTGCTGCACTCAAAAAGCCCTTCTCTAGTGAGGATTCTCTGGTCCTGAACAAGTGTGTCTGTGTGGCTAAAGGCTTTACTGCATTTTCCCCAGTGGCGATGCCTTTTTCCACTGTAAAAGGCCACCACACACTTGTTACTGTTATTTGGCTTCTCCCCTGTTTGAGTGGCCTCTTGATGGAGAAACCTCATGTTGGCCAGGAAGTCTTTCCTGATCTCCCTGCAGGTGAAGGGCTTCTCTGACACATGGACTGTGCAGCTCTTTGTAAATGAGGCTGTGTCCACATAACTTGTGAAAGGTGCCTCTTTAATGTGCTGCCTCTGGTGCTGTTGAAGATTTGCATTGATGTAGAATTGTTTTCCATATGTGCGTAGTTTCTGCCCACAGTTTGTTCCTTGGTGTTCAGCCAAGTTCAAAATATCTCTCAAGACCAGGCCACATATTTCACAGCAGTAGGCATTCTGGGAAGATGAACCTTCTTTGGAAGTCTTGAACTGTGGCACTCCTTCTACAGAAATTCTCTGTTCAGAAGGTGTTTCCTCATGTTCCACTCCATGCCAACAACCTAAAAGTAAAGAGGTCATCATAAAGTACATGTCACCTTTATTAGGAGGAGGCAATGCAATCGCAAATGCACATCAGTTATAGCAAAGAACCAGTATATGGGCCTGTATTCAGGAAAAGTGAGTCGGGGGTCAGGTTGAGGAAGCACCTGTTGTGCATTACTGGTCCCTAAGGTTATGGAATAGGGTGGGCCCTCCCAGGTACAGTACACAAGGCTAAGGTATGGCCCAGGACTAAGAGGCATGTTCTACAATTAATTCCTCTGATAACAGCTTTTAGCAGGATCGTATCTGCTGGTGACAAGTGATGCTGTGAAGTGTAGGTCTAGGCCCAGGAAAATCTCACTGGAACAGTAACTAGTGTTTAGGGACTATTAAGGGAGATATGCACACTTCAGGACAAAATAATACTAGAGAATGCTACAGAGGGAACAGTGTAAAGAACAGATGGGATAAGGAGTCCAGAGAGGTGAGGATTAGTGTTAGCTAGAAGTCAAAATAAAAATGACAAGTAGGAAAAATAACAAGTTTGTAAACTGTTAAGAATGAAGAGGGGAAGGTCAAAGTGAAGTGTCTCGGGCAATGGCATCAAGACAAGTCAAACAGGACAGGTTCTTGGTGCAATTTAAACACAGACCTGATGACAAGCCTTTTCCCAAGTGCCATTCATGTAGGCCAGGCCCTCTCTGATCCCATCTTGCTGAGGCTGGAGTCATGAACATCCTGTGAAGAACAGAGGACACTTTCCCTAGTCCTAGTTGAGCAACTACATGAGACCAGGATGATGTAAGTCCTAAGGGAAAGACAGGACACGTGAGCAACTAACACTGGCCCAGAAGAACTGGGCACAAAAAAGAACAAGAAAAGTTAAAGAAGTCTGTATAAATTCAAGTTAGTGTTGTAACTTTAGGATGTTAAATGTAATTCCCATGGTAACTATTTTTTAAAAAGAGCTACATTAAGTATACAAAGAGCTGGGCGTGGTGGCTCCCGCCTGTAATCCCAGCACTTTGGGAGGCTGAGGTTGGTGGATCAACTGAGGTCAGGAGTTTGGGACCAGCATGGCCAACATGATGAAACCCTGTCTCTACTAAAAATACAAAAATTAGCTGGGTGTGGTGGTGTGTGTTTGTAATCCCAGGAGGGATTACTCAGGAGGGTGAGGCAGGAGAATCGCTTGAACATGGGAGGCAGAGGTTGCAGTGAGCCAAGATCGCCCCACTGCACTCCAGCCTGGGCGACAGAGCGAGACTCCATTAAAAGAAAGAAAGAAAGAAAGAAAAAGTACACAAAGGAAATGACAAGGAATTAAAAAGTTTCACTACCAAAAAAAAAAAAAAAGTGAGCCAAACACAAAAGAAGCAGTAATGTAGGCAATTAGGATCAAAAAAGCTATAAGGCTATTAAGACATGGGGAAAACAAAGAGCAAAATGATAGAAGTCAGCCCTTCCTTATCAGTGATTACCTTAAACGTAAATGCCTTAAACTCTCCAAACTTTTAGCTTAAACTCTGCCAAAAGACAAAGATTGGCAGAATGGGTTAAAATGAAAACAACCCATGATCCAACTTTATGATGTCTACAGGAGATTCGCTTTAGATCCAAAGATATAAATAAGGTGGAAGTGACAGGCTACAAAAAGATATTCCATGCAAATAGCAAGCAAAAAAGAGTAAGAATGGCTACACTAATATCATACAATAGAGACTTTAAATCAAAAATGGTAACAAGATATATAAAAGGATATTATATACTAATAAAAGGTCAATAGAGCAAGAGGATATAACATTTATAAACACTTATGCACCTAATAATAGACCATCAAAACACATGAGGCAAAAATTGACAGAACTGAAGGGAGAAATGGATGGTTCTACAATAACAGTTAAATGCAGCAATACCTGACTCTCAGCAGTGGACAGAAGAATCAGAGAGAAGTGAGAAAACAGAGGACCTAAACAACCAACTAGCTCTAACAAATATATAAAGAGCATTCTACCCAACAACAACAGAATACACATTCCCTTCATGTGTACCTAGAACATTCTCCAGGACAGACCATAAATTAAGCCTCATTTGATTTAGAAAGACACATATCATACAAAGTATCTTCTCCAACCACAGTGGGATGAGGTTGGGAACTCTTAATAGAAGGAAACTAAAAAATTTACAAATCTGTAGAAATTAATACAATATTGAACAACCAATGGGGCCATGAAGAAATCAGAAGGGAAATAAATTGGAGATACAGTAAAAGCAGTACTAAAGGGGAAACTTATAGCTATAAACATTAAAAAGATGAAAGATCTCAACTCAACAATCTATTTTTACAATTTAAGGGATTATAAAAAGAGGAACAAACTAAAACCAAAGCTGGCAGGAAAAAAATAATAAAGACTAAAGCCTAGATAAATAAAATACAGAAGAGAAAGACAATAGAAAAAAAATCAACAAAACCAAAAGGTGTTTCTTTGAAAAGGTTATCAAAATTGACAAACCTGGCCTGGTGCAGTGGCTCATGCCTGTAATTCTAGCACTTTGGGAGGCCGAGGCAGCAGGTGGATCACCTGAGGTCAGGAGTTCAAGAACAGCCTGGCCAATGTGGTGAAACCCTGTCTCTATTAAAAATACAAAAATTAGCCAGGTGTGGTGGCATGTTCCTGTAACCCCAGCTACTCGGGAGGTCAAGGCAGGAGAATTGCTTGAATCCAGGAAGTGGAAGTTGCAGTGAGCCAAGATCACACCACTGCACTCTAGCCTGGGTGTCAGAGCAAGACTCCATCTCAGAAAAAAAAAAAAGACAAACCTTAAAGAAAAGCCCTTGACTTGATGGCTTCACAGATGAATTCTACCAATCATTTAATTAAGAACAAATACTTATCCTTTTCAAATTCTCTCAAAAAACTGTAGCGTACACACTTCTAAACTCATTCTATATGGCCAGCATTACCCTGATTCCAAATGACGCAAAGATTGTGTAAGAAAATAAAACTACAGACCAATATCCTTGATTATTAACGCAAAAACCATCAACCAAATATTAGCAAACTGAATTCAACAGCACATTAAAAGGATTATGCACTACTACCAGATAGAATTTATTTGTGGAACGCAAGGATGGTTCAACAAACAAAAACTGATCAAAGTGGTGGCTTGTACCTGTAATCCCAGCTACTTGGGAGGCTGAGGCAGGAGGATCACTTGAGGCCAGGAGCTTAAGACCAGCCTGTGTGACATAGCAAGACCCCATCTCTAAAAAAATTAAAACAATCATCTCAGCTGATGCACTAAACGCATTAGACAATATGCAACACTTCTTCGTGGGAAAACACACAGTAAACCAGGAATAGGGGGAAATTACCTAAACATAATAAAATCCATATGCAAAAAAACAAAAAACAAAAAACCCACAGCTAAAATTATACTCGACAATGAAAGACTGAAAGATTTTCCCCTAAGATTAACAACAAGATAAGGATGCCTACTTTTAGCCCTTCTGTTCAATGTAGCAATTAGGCAAGAAAAAGAAAGAAAAGGGACTAAAATGGGAAAAGAAGAGTAAAATTATCCCCGCTCACAGATGATATACATGGAATAACATAAAGATTCCACGAAAAAACTGTTACAACTAATAAGCAAATTCAGCAAATAGAAGAATACAAATACAACATGCCAAAATCAGTTACGCTTCTATACACTAATGACGAACAATTTGAAAAGTAAACAATTCCACTTATATCAAAAAGAATAAAACATTAAAGATTAACTTAACAAGTAAAAGCCTTGTACACTAGAAACTACAAAATATTGCCAAAATGAATTAAATAAAACATTAATAAAAGAAAATATATCACATGCCTGTTCATGGATTAGAGGGCTCAATATTGTTAAGATGTCTATACTAGACAAAGTAATCTATAGAAAGCGTGATACCTATCAAAATCGAAATGATGTTATTTTGCAGAAATAAAAAAATCCATCCTAAAATTCATTTGAAATATTAAGAGACACAGAATAGCTAAAACAATTTTGAAAAGGATGAAAGTTGCAAGACTCACACTTTGTAATTTCTTTCTTTCTTTTTTTTTTTTTTTCTGAGGCGGAGTCTCGCTCTGTCGCCCGGACTGGAGTGCAGTGGCTGGATCTCAGCTCACTGCAAGCTCCGCCCCCCGGGTTTCCGCCATTCTCCTGCCTCAGCCTCCCGAGTAGCTGGGACTACAGGCGCCCGCCACCTCGCCCGGCTAGTTTTTGTATTTTTAGTAGAGACGGGGTTTCACCGTATTAGCCAGGATGGTCTCGATCTCCTGACCTCGTGATCCACCCGTCTCGGCCTCCCAAAGTGCTGGGATTACAGGCTTGAGCCACCGCACCCGGCCTGTAATTTCAAAACTTACTGCAAGGCTATAGAAATTAAAACTATGGTACTCTCATAAAGACATATAGATCAATGGACTAGAAGAGACCCCAGAAATAAACCCTCAAATATCTGGCCAAATGATTTTTGACCAGGAGAAAGAAGACAAATTTTCAACACATGATGCTAGGAAAACTGGATATCTACATGTGAAAAGAATGAAGTTGGTCCCTTACCTGACACCACATATAAAAATTAATTCAAAACAGATCAAAGATCTGAATGTAAGCACTAAAACTATAAAACTCTTAAAACAAGGAAAAAGCTTCATGACACTGGACTTGTTAATGATTCCTTGGATATGATATAAAAAGCATAGACAATAAAAGTAAAACAGTAAAACTGAATTCATCAAAATGAGAAACTTGTACATCAAAGGATCCTATCAACACACTAAAAACGTAGCCCACAAAATAAGAGAAAACATTTGCAAATCACGTATCTGATAAGGGAGTATCTAGAACACACAGATAACTCTTAAAGCTCAATAAAAAATTATATTTAACACTTTTAATTACAATTAATAAAACCCAACTTAAAAATAGGCAAAGGACTTGAATAAAAACATCATTTGAAGATATACAAATAGCCAATCAGCACATGAACAGATGCTCAGTATCAGTAATCTGCAAATCACAACCACAACAAGATATCACCTCACACCAATCTGGATGACTTATCAAAAAAAATCAGAAAATAACAAGTGATGGTGAGGGTGTGAAGAAACTGGAACCTTTGTCTGCTGCTTGTGGGAATGTAAAATGGTGCAGCTGCTATGAAAAACAATTTTGGTGGTTCCTTAAAAATTAAAAATAATTACCCTATGATCCAGAAATTCTGCTTTTGGGCCAATACCCAAAAGAATTGAAAGCAAGAACACAAATATGTATCTGAACACCCATGTTCACAGTAACATTATTCACAACAGCCAGAAGGTGAAAACAACCTGTGTCCACTGATGAAGGAATGGATAAACTAATACATACAAAAGAATATTATTCAGCTGGGCGCGGTGGCTCAAGCCTGTAATCCCAGCACTTTGGGAGGCCGAGACGGGCGGATCACGAGATCAGGAGATAGAGACCATCCTGGCTAACACAGTGAAACCCCGTCTCTACTAAAAAATACAAAAAACTAGCCGGGCGTGGTGGCGGGCGCCTGTAGTCCCAGCTACTCGGGAGGCTGAGGCAGGAGAATGGCGTAAACCCGGGAGGCGGAGCTTGCAGTGAGCTGAGATCCGGCCACTGCACTCCAGCCTGGGCGACAGAGCGAGACTCCGTCTCAAAAAAAAAAAAAAAAAAAAAAAAAAAAAAAAAAAGAAAAAAAGAATATTATTCAGCCTTAAAAAGAAGCAATTCTGGCCGGGCGCGGTGGCTCAAGCCTGTAATCCCAGCACTTTGGGAGGCCGAGACGGGTGGATCACGAGGTCAGGAGATCGAGACCATCCTGGCTAACACGGTGAAACCCCGTCTCTACTAAAAATACAAAAACTAGCCGGGCGAGGTGGCGGGCGCCTGTAGTCCCAGCTACTCGGGAGGCTGAGGCAGGAGAATGGCGTAAACCCGGGAGGCGGAGCTTGCAGTGAGCTGAGATCCGGCCACTGCACTCCACCCTGGGCGACAGAGTGAGACTCCGCCTGAAAAAAAAAAAAAAAAAAAAAAAAAAGAAGCAATTCTGATACATATTACAACATGGATGAACCTTGAAGATATTATGCTAAGTGAAGTAAGCCAGACAGAAAAGAACAAATATTGTGTGAATCCACTCATATGAGGTACTTACAGTAGACAAACTCATACCGACCAAAAGCAAAATGGTGGTTGCCAGGGGATGGGAAGAGTTACTGTTTAATGAGTACAAAGTTTCAGTTTTATAAGATGAAAAAGTAGTATAGAAGGATGGTGGTGATAGTTGTACAACAATGTGAATGTGCTAAATGCTTCTGAACTATATACTTGAAAATGATTAAAATAGTGAAGTTTGTTATACATATTTTACAATTAAAAACAAACAAAGAAGAACACCTTGGAGGAGGTTTTCATAAGAACAGTCTGTGTAGTGTCTCCGTGGCGCAATTTGTTAGAGCATTCTGCTGTTAATGGAAAGGTTGGTACTTCAAGAACAGTTTGTGTAAATAGTGACAATGTCAGTGACTGCATTTCATGTCACAGTCAAGCACAAATAAATGTCGGGTACATGAAGGGAGGGAAAACTGGATGCCATAGATCTAGAAAGTTACCAGACAGGGAGAAGGCAAGTCAGGTGGGATCTATTAGGCTTACTGTAAGACTTGGATGAGGATTGATCCCAAATCCTTACCCAAGATGCTTTTGGGCTGGGATGATAAGGGAAGTAGGTTTGCACTCAGTCTACAACATCTACCCAGGGAACTGGGGAAGGAGGCAGTGCCTATGGTCCAGATATGAGGACAGAGCTGCTCCTGAGGAAAAGGAGAAACACAGCCTAGTACAGGGTACAAGGGTGAGTATGAGGGCCTTACCCAGGGAGGACGTAAGTGCAAAGTTCTCTAGCATCACATCGAAGTACAGGCGTTTCTGAGCCTCATCAAGGAGATCCCATTCCTCCCAGGAGAAGTACACGGCCACATCTTCAAAGGTCACACTTCCCTAGCATAATAGTGATTGATGAAACCATGAACAGTCTCACTTTGGAAGACTCAAAATCCATGTCCCCATACATTCTCCTCCCAAGCTCCACAAGTCAGAAGAGACACCAGACCTTGGTGTCATTGATCCCTGCTGTCTCTTCACGTTCCCATTAGTCACTGTGTTCATTCTGTTTTCCACTCTGTATCCTGTCAACACTCGGGTTAGATAAATCTCCCTCCTCTGATCCCAAACTCCAACTTCCTCACAATAGATGCCAAACTTTACAGAAATGAGGGAAATCTGCAGTTCCCTGAACCAGTTCAGACTCACCCCCAAGGAGTTCCAAAAGCTGGTACCGGCTATCATAAACTTTCACCCCTTTACATTGGCTGCTCCAAATGGAAACATTGGCCTGGACTTAGCACCCTGAGCTCAGGGATTCTCTAGAGTTCTCAAACCAACAGCTGAGAGAATGGTAGGTGAGTCCCATTACACCCCAAATCTAAAGAAATTATCTGTGTGGGGAGGGAGGAGGGACATTCCAGACCAGTGAGGGGCTGAGATACCTCCACTTACCTGTGCAAGCTTGAAAAGTACCTCTGTAGCTATGGGAACCTGTGGAAAGACGCAGGCCTCAGAGGAATGTGAACATGGTAGTGCTCCATGGGCACAGGCCTTCTCTGTACCCTTGCCTCGGCCGGGAGCCACGTAACTTTGGGTCGACAGTCTAACCTGTGCGCCTCAGTCCTTAGTGCTGCCTCTCACCAATTGTGTGGCCTTGGAAAAATATTCAACCTCCCTCTGCCTCAACGTCCTCATCCATCTCTAAAGTCTTTTCTTCCACTGAACAGCCTGCAGAGGATTTTTCAAATCCTAACTCAGATGGTGTCTCTCGTTTAAGCTCTCTATGGCTCCCACGGCCCTAAGAATAAAGGTAGATCTCTCTCAAACTTTGTTCCCTGCAGTAACAATGTGGAGCCCAGCTTCCTGAATGCCCCCTTCTCGGTCGCCCATCCAAGCTCTGCAAGCGCCGGTCCTGTCCCTTGTCCCCCTGCCCACCACATCGGATGTCAGAAACAGGGGCCCCACCCACGAGCCTCAGTGTCCCCGACCCTGTGCTACAGAAACGTGAGCTGGTGCCCCTCACTTGGGATTTAAGAATCTCGGCCGGGGGAGGTCCGGAGATCGCAGCGCTCACCGGAGCCGGGTCCCTCAGTGCGGTCGCCATCCGAGTCTGTGGGCGGAGCTGGACCGGGAGCTGCTGGCGACCGGGGGGAACACGAGCACCGCTATCCCCAGGCAGGCCTCGCAGGCGGCTCTGCCCCCGACTCTCAGACCCGACTCTCGCGCCTTCACGGTCCGTCACTTCGATTCCAAAGAGGCACACCAAGGAGGCTAACGGTTAGAACTGACCGGAGGGCACCCAAAATGACCGCTGCGAAGACGCCAGAAGTCCCGCCCTGAGGGGCACGCCCACACGGAAATGCCCCTATCTTGGATTTTCATTGGATCAAAGTACTGCCGCTCGACGCAAAGCTTTCTGGGAAATGTAGTCTCGCCAAGGCTACGGCGGACGGCGCCTTGTGTGCAGACTGCTGGGAGCGCTAGGAAACTGAGTCTGCCGCCCTCCAGGGCGACTGAGGGGCTTCGGTGTTTGAGGTCTTAAGTAGGTTGACACTTGAACAACACAGGGTTCAGCTGTGCGGATCCATTTACACGTAGGCTTTTTTTTCCCCCAATAAACGTTACTTCGAGTGTGCTCCTTTAGCTCCCCCACCTCTTGCCGCAGAGACAAGACCAGCCCCTCCTCATTTTCTTGCCCAGCGTGAAGAACACAAGGATGAAGACCTTTATGATGATACACTTCCACTTAATGATTAGTAAATGTATTTTCCCTTCCGTATTATTTTATTTTCCTTTTTTTATTGGGTGAAATGTCAATGAGCCTCTTATAATTTTCCTGATACCCTTTCTCTAGTCTGTTTTAGTATAAGTATAGTTCTTACACTAAAATATACATAATGCATATATCAAACAAAATGTGTAATCATATATATATGTGTTATGCATATATAATACAAAATGTGTTAATCGATTGGGAGTTTATGTAATTCATAAGGCTTCTGGGCAACTTCATAAGGCTTCCGGGCAACAGTCGGCTATTAGTAGTTAAGGTCTAGGGGAGTCAAAAGTAATACGAGGATTTTCAGTTCCGCGAGGGTCGATGTCAGCTGTATATCAGTCTCTAGTGTAGAGGATCACTTCAGTATTTAGACATCATTTCAGATTCCATGCAGCCCACCCCAGCAGATCTCCACTGGTAGCTGGAAGTGAAAAAACGTTATCTTATTGCTCTTCAAATGCATACAGCCTGAAGTGTTAAAGTTACTTTTTGTAGGTTTTGTCAGGGACAAAAGACGCCAGACAGGGCTATGACGGGAAGATAGTGGAGGGATAGTGGGCAGCCCTGAATCCAATGGACAAGGAAAGTTCCCTGCTTCTGGTGCCCCCAGAAAACGCTCTCCTGTCTGCAAAGTCAGTTTTGTTCACAAAACGTGAAGCTTTAATACATGAATGTTCATTTTCCTTGTATAATCAAAACATTTATTTATTTATTTATTTTTTGAGACAGGGTCTCATTCTGTTGTCCAGGCTGGAGTACAGTGGAACAATCATAGCTCATTGCAACCTTGACCTCCTGGGCTCAAGTGATCCTCTGGCCTCAGCCTCTTGAGTAGCTGGGACTACAAGCACACCACCACACCTGGCTAATTGAAAAAATTATTGTAGAGGCCGGGCGCGGTGGCTCAAGCCTGTAATCCCAGCACTTTGGGAGGCCGAGACGGGCGGATCACGAGGTCAGGAGATCGAGACCATCCTGGCTAATACGGTGAACCCCTGTCTCTACTTAAAAAAAAATACAAAAAACTAGCCGGGCGACGAGGCGGGCGCCTGTAGTCCCAGCTACTCGGGAGGCTGAGACAGGAGAATGGCGTAAACCCGGGAGGCGGAGCTTGCAGTGAGCTGAGATCCGGCCACTGCACTCCAGCCTGGGTGGCAGAGCAAGACTCCGTCTCAAAAAAAAAAAAAAAAAAGAAAAAATTATTGTAGGAATGGGGGTCTCCCTATAGGGCCCAGGCTAGTCTCAAACTCCTAGGGCCATGCAATCTTCTTGCCTCAGCCTCCCAAACTGCTGAGAGTACAAGCGTGAGTCACCATGCCCAGCCAAAAGTTTTTAATGCATAAAATATCAAATTATGATCATTATTTTAAACAGGGCCTCACTCTGTCACCCAGAAAGTTTATATTATTTTAAGGTACATATATGCACATTGTTAAATGTACACATATACATTTTATATATACTAGATCAAATTTTACATTTCACAATAAAAGTCATCCTTTAGGACAAATTAATACCAATAAAATAAAATAAATTAAAATTAAAAATTGTAAAATGATTTTATCAAATATATAATGTATTTCTTTACACATTTACTACAAAAATTTGTAAGTGGAATGACTACTATTGTACATTTGGTTAGATCTCACAATGGGCTTGTCATTGTTTTTTTTTTTCGTTTTTTTTTTTTTTTGAGGCAGAGTCTGGCTCTGTCGCCCGGACTGGAGTGCAGTGGCCAGATCTCAGCTCACTGCAAGCTCCGCCTCCCGGGTTTATGCCATTCTCCTGCCTCAGCCTCCCGAGTAGCTGGGACTACAGGCGCCCGCCACCTCGCCCGGCTAGTTTTTGTATTTTTAGTAGAGATGGGGTTTCACCGTGTTAGCCAGGATGGTCTCGATCTCCTGACCTCGTGATCCGCCCGTCTCGGCCTCCCAAAGTGCTGGGATTACAGGCTTGAGCCACCGCGCCCGGCCGGGCTTGTCATTGTTTTTAGGAAAAAGGTTAGAGTTCTCGGCTGGGCTTATATTACAGAACCAACTATTACATATTGCTTCACCTCCTACCATGTATCTCCTCTACATCCCACACATGCTGGATTTCTTCAGATCCCTGAAAGCTGTGTGTGCATTCACATGCAGGGATCTTTCCAGGTTACTTTTTTCCTACCTGAGACTGCTGAATCCTATTATACTTTAAAAATTCATACTTTCAGGTAACCAACTGAAAAACTAGTGAAAAATGACACAACTCGCCAGCCACGGTGGCTCACGCTTGTAATCCCAGCACTTTGGGAGGCCGAGGTGGGCGAATCACCTGAGGTGAGGAGTTCAAGAACAGCCTGGCCAACATGGTGAAACCCCGTCTCTACTAAAAAATTCCAAAATTAGCTGGGGGTGGTGGCGGGCACCTGTAATCCCAGTTACTTGGGAAGCTGAGGCAGGAGAATCAGAGTCACTTGAACTTGGGAAGTGAAGGTTGCAGTGAGTCGAGATCGCGCCACTGCATTCCAGCCTAGGTGACAGAGCGAGACTCTGTCTCCAACAACAACAAAAAAAGGACACAACTCTTTCTGTCCAAATTCAATGTTTCCATCCATTGCACGTACTCAAAACTTCCCAGTACTCCTCATGAGGTAATGAAGCACAATTAGCTGAAGTAAGTTTTGTATAATCATATAAAATTTTCAGGGCTGGACTTGGTGGCTCACGCCTGTAATCCCAGCACTTTGGGAGGCTGAGGCGGGCAGATCACAAGGTCAAGAGATCAAGACTATCCTGGCCAACATGGTGAAACCCTGTCTCTACTAAAAAATACAAAAATTACCTGGGCGTGGTGGCGCATGCCTGTAGTCCCAGCTACTCGGGAGGCTGAGGCAGAAGAATTGCTTGAACCCAGGAGGTGGAGGTTGCAGTGAGCCGAGATCATGCCACAGCACTCCAGCCTAGTGACAGTGCAAGACTCCGTCTCAAAAGAAAAAAAGAAGAAACATCTTGATTAAAAACTGAAATGGGCAAAGACTTTAGGTTTAGATACCTCACCAGAGAAGATACACAGATGACAAATAAGTGTATGAAAAGATAATCCCTGTCATATGTCATCAGGGAAGCAAAAATTAAAACAGCAGTGAGATACCACTACACATCCATTAGAATGAACAACCTCTGACAACTGCAAATGATTGAGAAAATGTACAGCAACAGGAGCTCTCATTGCTGATGGAATGCAAAATTGTACAGCCACTTTGAAATGGAGTTTGGTGGTTTCTTACAAAACTAAACACACTTTTACCATACAATGTGGTAACCATATTTTTCAGAATTTATCCATATGAATGGAAAATTTATGTCCACACAAAAACCTGTACATGTTGGCATACCTTGGAAGCAACAAAAATGTCCTTCAGTAAGTGAATGGATTAGAAACTGTAGTATATCAAGACAATGGAACATTACTCAATGCTGAAGGTAAATGAATCATCAAGACATGAAAAAACATGGAGGTACCTTGTATGCATACCACTAAATGAAAGAAGCCAATCTGAAAAGGCAATATGCTGTATGATTCCAATTAATGACATTTGAGAAAAGGTAAAAGTATGAAAGAGCAAAAAGATTAGTGGTTGCTGGGGGTTTAGAAGGGTAGGAGGGATGAATTTGTGGGGCACAGTGGATTAGTAGGGCGATGAAACTATTTTATATAACACTTTAATAGTGGACATGTGTCATTGTACCTTTGTCCAAACACAGAATGTACAACACTAAGAGTGAACCCTAATGTAAAGTAGGGACTTTGGGTGATAATGATGTGTCAGTGTAGGTTTACAATTGTTACAAATGTGCCACTCCGGTTGGGGTTGGTGGTTGTGGGGGGGGCGGCTATGCATATGTAGGTGCAGGGAGTATATGGGTATCTCTTTACTTTTCCCTTAATTTTACTGCAAACCTAAAAGTGCTCTTAAAAACTTAGTAATAGGCCAGGCGCGGTGGCTCACGCCTGTAATCCCAGCACTTTGGGAGGCCGAGATGGGCGGATCACGAGGTCAGGAGATCAAGACCACCCTGGCTAATCCGGTGAAACCCCATCTCTACTAAAAGATACAAAAAATTAGCTGGGCGAGGTGGCGGGCGCCTGTAGTCCCAGCTACTCGGGAGGCCGAGGCAGGAGAATGGCGGGAACCCGGGAGGCGGAGGTTGCAGTGAGCTGAGATTGCGCCACTGCACTCCAGCCTGGGCGACAGAGCGAGACTCCGTCTCAAAAAAAAAAAAAAAAAACTTAGTAATAAAAAAGATTGTGTCAGCACCATAAGGTAGGGTGGGGAAAAAAAAGATTAAAAAAAAAAATTGTGGCTGCCTCAGAGGCATATTCTGCGTCCTCTTGAAAGATAGTTGGGGATCAAAATTTTCCCTGTAGGTGAAGCCACAAGTGGCATACCTTGTAAACCCTTTTATGTGGAGAAATTAAGTGTCCAAATAACAAGTATTTCACAGGATAGCAGTCAATGACCTGGTAGTGTCATCAAGGGCAAGGAAGAATATGTTTGAGAAGATAGTTGACAAGGAGGTCTGAGATAATGACATGTGAATGGATATACAGGCAATTGTGCACATTGGGGAGATTTTTTATGGTATAAAAACCATCACCAGTCACTCTTGAATTGTGCTTTGACCACATGATTTGTTTCACTTCCAGGCAAGCTCCTGCTTTTTACACACTGTACTGGCTGTTTCTTTTCCATATTTTCCCTGTGTTTACAAATCACTCTCTGCTCTGCTCTGCTTAAATACATGCTCAAATATTATCTCCACTACAAGGACAACCCTGACCTATTTCCTATAGAAATTCTACCTACTTCACATGTTGGTTATTACTTGGTGCTGATATTCTGATATTTTCCATAGAATCTGTCTCTTAATAACTTAGTGTATGTTTTCCAATATTTTCATTATTATTTCCAGACCACATCTCTCAATTTGAATAAAGACTACTTGAGAATACATTTCTTTGTAGGTTGTTCACTGCTGTAAATACAAATCTAGAAGAGCCTCTGAACCAGATAAGATGTTGAGTAGTGCTTTCCCTCAACTCTTCCACCTTTGTACTCTTACTGTCTTTTTACTCTT
The DNA here is from genome assembly GCF_009764315.1 of Trachypithecus francoisi. Classification (NCBI taxonomy): domain Eukaryota; kingdom Metazoa; phylum Chordata; class Mammalia; order Primates; family Cercopithecidae; genus Trachypithecus; species Trachypithecus francoisi. Next base: position 12,915,712 of record NW_022681457.1, on the reverse strand, counting down.
TCCTTCCAAGTTTGTTATTCGTCACCATTCATATGAATGAAAAAATGTCACACTTTGTAGAAATAAGAATTTAGGCTGGGTGCGGTGGTTCACACCTGTAATCCCAGCACTTTGGGAGGCTGAGGCCGGTAGATCACCTGAGGTCAGCAGTTCAAAAGCAGCCTGGCCAACATGGCGAAACTCTGTCTCTATTAAAAATACAAAAATTAGCCAGGCGTGGTGGTAGGCGCCTGTAATCCCAACTACTTGCGGGGCTGAGGCAGGAGAATTGTTTGAACCTGGGAGGCGGAGGTTGCAGTGAGCCGAGATTGCGCCATTGCAGTCCAGCCTGGGCAACAGAGTGAGACTCCATCTCAAAAAAAAAAAAAAAAAAAAAAAAAGAATTTCATGGGAGCCAAGATTCTAGCATAGCCAAGGGTTGAACTTACATGTTTCATGTCTTAGAACTGTTTCCTCTATTGACCTTTATTTTTTCTCATTTCACAGATAATTTTCTCTTTTAGGTATGATGTCATTCTAAATGGATAACTCCAGCAATTAATGTTAATAATTTTCTAACTTCAAAAAAATATTTTTTAGAGATTATCTCCAATCCTCTTGGAGACACTGTCACTGCAATTACAGGCAGAAGAATAAAATTACCATCATTTCCCAGCAAGGAGATGAGGTCATAGAATCCCAAACCTTATTCTCAGAGTTCAGATATTTCTACATAATGTCATATTCTTCAAAAAGTAGACTATATCTTGGAGAATCCAGTAAGAAATGTTATATAAAAAAATGTAATTTTGAGGTTTGGAATACAAATACTCAGAAGGAACATCCTACGAGGTACCCAGAAGCATAGACTACCTCATGCATTTGCTTTAGTGCCCCTAGAATCTCTATTCCATGTTTTCTCTTATAACCTATGTTTTCTCTTCTTAGCCTCCATTTCATCCCTGACCAAATACTCTGAACTTCACACAATCACTCAAAGAGTTTATTTGCCTGTGAAGTGAAGAGCAATAAGACAAATTGTTTTACTCACAACTACTGAGTGGACATTTGGCATCTCTGTAGCAATTAATTGGAAATAAACATTTTTGCTTTTTTAAAAACCATGATTTCAAAATAGAATCCGTAGGGGTATTTTACTAAAGATTCTCAGACACCTGCAAGACCAAACATTCGTTCTAGTTTAGTTTAAGAAAAATATTTGTAAAAAGTTGTAAGTTACAAATAGATAATCCTGAATATAAGGACTCTGAGGCTATAATTGTTAGGCAGATTTGAAAGCACGTTTTTTTTGCTTGTTTGTTTTGTTTTTGATGGAGTTTTGCTCTTGTCGCCCAGGCTGGAGTGTAATGGCGCAATCTCTGCTCACTGCAATCTCTGCCTCCCGGATTCAAGCGATTCGCCTGCCTAATGTTAGTATTTTTAGGAGAGACGGGGTTTCGCCATGTTGGCCAGGCTGGTCTGGAACTCCTGTCCTCAGATGATCCGCCTGCCTTGGCCTTCTGAAGGGCTGGGATTATAGGTGTGAGCCACTGCGACTGGCTGAAAGTATCTTTTATAAGTATATAGTAGGCCGGGCGCGGTGGCTCAAGCCTGTAATCCCAGCACTTTGGGAGGCCGAGACGGGCGGATCACGAGGTCAGGAGATCGAGACCATCCTGGCTAATACGGTGAAACCCCGTCTCTACTACAAAAAATACAAAAAACTAGCCGGGCGACGAGGCGGGCGCCTGTAGTCCCAGCTACTCGGGAGGCTGAGACAGGAGAATGGCGTGAACCCGGGAGGCGGAGCTTGCAGTGAGCTGAGAGCCGGCCACTGCACTCCAGTCTGGGCGGCAGAGCAAGACTCCGTCTCAAAAAAAAAAAAAAAAAAAGTATATAGTAATGTAATTATTAGTATTTTGCTATGTCCTATGTTGAAGTAGCTCAGGTAATTCTGAATCAGTATAAGTATTTAGTATGTCATCTAGCCATCATAAGATGGCTTATTCTGGCAAAATTTACTCTGGTCACATACACTCTCTGATGAATATCTAGTTTCCTAAAGACTGTAATTTTTTTTTTTTCTTTTCTTGAGACAGAGTCTTGCTCTGACGCCCAGGCTGGAGTGCAGTGGCGGGATCTTGGCTCACTGCAAGCTTCGCCTCCCGGGTTCACACCATTGTCCTGCCTCAGCCTTCGAGTAGCTGGGACTACAGGCGCCCGCCACCACGCCCGGCTAATTTTTTGTGTTTTTAGTAGAGACGGGGTTTCACTGTTAACCAAGGTGGTCTCGACCTCCTGACCTCATGATCCGCCCGCCTCGGACTCCTAAAGTGCTGAGATTACAGGCGTAAGCCACCGCGCCTGGCCTAAATAATGTAATGTTCTTAAGTTAAATCTGAACTGTGCTCCCACAGTACCTCTGTACCAGAAAACCTTGAGCCTTTTTGAAAACTTGAAGTTTGTAAGAGGCTTAGTGTTAAGCGTAATTTTAGGATCTGCAGACTCCTAGTCTTTTTCTCCAATTAATACAATCTTTGTTAATCTCACGTTAATTTGGTATGCTTGTATATGACTTAAATTTTATACATTTTGATATTAATTTATTTCCTTTTCATTAGTCTCTTATTGTGCTTCATCAACCTAATTGTTTGTTGTTGTTCTAATAGCATTTTTTTCAATTTTTACAGTGCGAATTTACTATTGTTTTAAACAAATCTATGCATATGTGGCATATTATCCTCTCTGAATCACTCTATAATTTGGACTGAGATCACTATTGTTAATTTTCTCAGCAACAATTTTATTCATTTTCAAATATACTAGGAACTCCGTCGCTAATCTGTTTGTGGTAATTGCTCAATTGTCTTCCACAGCTCTTTAAACCAATCCCAAAAGGCCGGGCATGGTGGTTCATGCCTGTAATTCCGGCACTTGGGGAGGTCAAGGCAGCCGGATCACCTGAGGTCAGAAGTTCAAGACCAGCCTGACCAACATGGAGAAACCCTGTCTCTACTAAAAATACAAAATTAGCTGGGCGTGGTGGCACATGCCTGTGGAATCCCAGTGACTCGGAAGGCTGAAGCAGAAGAATTGCTTGAACCTGGGAAGTGGAGGCTGCAGTGAGCTGAGATCATGCCATGGCACTCCAGCCTGGGCAACAAGAGTGAAACTCTGTCTCGAAAAAAAAAAAAAAAAAAAATCCCATTTATGATTATGAAATTCAAAATGATCAAGGCTATTAATACGTTATCCCACATACCAGAAGTGCTGTTTTCAGTTCACCAGTATTTCCCCTCCAAAATTTGATGTCCTTTATTGTTATTTTTTGAGACAGTCTCCCTCTATTGCCCAGGCTAGAGTGCAGTAGCGCAATCTTGGCTCACTGCCACCTCTGCCTCCTGGATTCAAGTCATTCTCCTGCCTTAGCCTCCTAACTGGGATTACACGTGTGCGCCTCCACACTTAGCTAAAGTCTCCAATCTCATTTAAATTGTCTAAGTCCGGTACGGATGGGGCTCTAGGTATAATCTCATCTTGGGGCACAATTCCTGTGTTGTTGGGGGGCTCACTGGACATTGTTGGTGAGACCCCAGACCCAGCCAGCATCCAGGTTCTTAACACCATTGAAGAATTCAGTGACGAGTCACAATGAAGCAAAGGCAAGGAGCTTTTATTGTGAATCAAAAGTACACACGAGAGAGAAGTGTGGGAGTGCTCCTGAGAGCAAGTCATGCAAAACGAAGTTTGGGTTTCTAATTGTATGGGTGTTCCTCTAATCGGGGTAATCATTAGGTATTCTGGGAAAGGAGGGAATTTCAGGGACCCCCGATTACCACCCCTCCTCCCTTATTTGCGTTTGACTGGAAGAGTCGTGGACATGTCACCCTGACTGGGGTTCTGGCAGTTTCCTCTTCCGTTTTGGGTTTTCTATTATCCCACGGTTTCTTTGCCTAGTTCCCGTTTTAGCTGTTGTTTGGGTTTTTTCTTTTTTTTTCAGCCGCACCAAAACCAGGGTGTTGAGATTTTCCATCCTCCTGTGACCACCCAGTGCTATTCCTGTCTCGTCCGGATCCGTAAAACTAGAAAACTAGTTATCTGCTCCCAAACAAAAGGGTGGGAAAGACCTAGGGTAATAGTTGTATGTATATGCATTGTTTCAAAAAAGGAGGAAATGGAAGGGGGAAAACAAATGGAACCACCAATCCCAAGAAAATTTGAAATCTAGTTTGGCAAATGCCACTGGGAGTCAAGACATGGGAATATCATGTAGTTCAGGACTCTGCCCACTGGACTCTCCTCTGCTCTGAGTCATTCTTCCTTTCTCATGAAAGGTAGCAAGGGCTCGCACCTGTTTCTGCAGCCAGTCCCATGTATAGAATATTACACCCTTTAACTTCACACTTTACATGCCTACACCCTTTAACTTCATACTTTCAAGGTTCCTTTAGACCCAAGGTGAGCATTTCCACTGGTATAAAATTTTCAAGAATTTTGTGAGTCTCCTGTATGTCACTGAAATTCACACCATTAGAAAAGAGGTTTATGCATATTATTCCCCCTAGGGAATCCCCTATCTATACTTTTGGCTTTTGCTGAGATGACTGATAGTTTAAACTTCTTACAAATTGTTTGTATTGAGGGGATCTACAAGTCATGTTTAATCTCTTCAAAGAAATGAGTGTTCTAATGTGTGTTTTGATCTCGGTAATAGCAAACATCCTTGCCTATCTCTCTAAAACATGCTTTCCCGACAATGAATCTCTTAATTTCTTTTTTTTTTTTTTTTTTTGAGACGGAGTCTCGCTCTGTCGCCCAGGCTGGAGTGCAGTGGCCGGATCTCAGCTCACTGCAAGCTCCGCCTCCCGGGTTTACGCCATTCTCTCGCCTCAGCCTCCCGAGTAGCTGGGACTACAGGCGCCCGCCATCTCGCCCGGCTAATTTTTTGTATATTTTAGTAGAGACGGGGTTTCACCGTGTTAGCCAGGATGGTCTCGATCTCCTGACCTCGTGATCCGCCCGTCTCGGCCTCCCAAAGTGCTGGGATTACAGGCTTGAGCCACCGCGCCCGGCCGAATCTCTTAATTTCAATTTTTTTTTTCCAATTCAGATGAGCTGAGAATTTCCCAAATCATCAAATCTTGGGTCTTTTCTGTTTTGCAGTTCTTCCCTGTATGTATCTCTTTTCCAATATATTTTACTATAATCAGTAAGAAACATGGCCACACCTTCAAAACCTCTGCTTAAAAATGTTCTCAGCTAAGTGTCCATATAAAGACTCATGCATCAATATTTGCAGCAGCTTTTTAGTATTTAAAAATGGGGTGTGGAGTGCAGACACCAATTAAGATAAATGGATAAACTGTGGTATATCCATACAGAATATGACTCAGTAATTTTAAAATGGGCTATTCATCCATACCATGGACAAATTTCAAATTCTGTTGCATGAAGACAACAAACAAAATTAACACTTTATAGACAGACTTACATAAAATTCTAGAAAAGACAAATTTACCTATAGTGAAAACTACTCAATGGTTGCCTAGAGATTTTGGGGGAAGGAGAGCACTGAGATAAAGGTTAAGGGCCTGAGGTTAACTTTGGGGGTGACAGATCTGTCCAACACCACTGATACGGTGATAGTTTCAAGAGTGTGTGTGTGTATCAAGACTTACTGGTACACTTTAAATATGTGCAATATATTGCATGTTGATTACACCTCAGTGAACCCATAAAAAGTTATCCCTTTAAAAAATCTGGGTCTCCCACTTCTACTGGAAACTGGACAACTGGACATCAAGAGTGACTCTACATCACTATGGTGACTCTTATCACTCCAAATACCTTGGAAAGACAATCTCTTCCTCAGTAGTAAGAAAAACTGGCAAACAATGAGGACCATTGCCAACAGAGTCACCAGACACTCCAGCTGGTCACAAAAGCTACTTCTTTGGACCACCACACCTCTTTACTCCGAGGGTTACTGCCTGTGCAGCAAAGACATTAGGTAAAGAGCCCAGGGAGGCAGAGGAATCTAGGAAAACTACATTCATTGCTGCACCAGTGATCTTGACCTAAGAGTAACACGGCCCTGGAGATCCTGAGATTTCTGGATACCTGATCCCATTCAGCCTCAGTGCCTGGACTATCTGTGGATGTGTTTTTACAATGGGTACTTCCCCTCTAGTTCGCCGCAATCTCCCCAATCCCAATTATCCACACCCAATATTTATCAATTTTGTTTCCCTACTGGATGTTTTAGATCTTACCAACAGTGGCCTGTGTACCAGATTCAGGCCTTCAGGGAATATGGCCACTCGGCAGGTCCTGAGGAAAAGCTTTCCCTCAACAGTGTTGGGGAACATGGGACATATGCTGGAAACAAGACACTCAATCCATGCTGTTTCAAAACACTGCAGGCTGTCACAGCAGCGGCACCCTCCTCAAGGTGAAATATGGGCTCTCAAATAATCCAGACAAATCAGGTCTACACAAGATCTGAATTCTTACTTAACAGGCTTTGTTAGCTATGGAAGTTAACATCAAAACTGAACTAAGAACTGTTCTCCCTCAACCCACTGTCCCATTTGAGGCAAAGTTGGAGGTGCCCCACAAAGGCTGTCTTCAGTTTGGCAGAGTCTGTTTTCAATCCACTCCAGACAGTAAGAAGAACCCCCAAGATTAAAAGTGGCTTAAACTGTAAAGCCTTTATTATCACAAACCAGAGCAACACGAGGCAAGTACTTTCCCAGGCCAGGTGACTTGGAGGCTGGAAAAACTCATTACAAGTATGTGAGACCAAGAATATTCACGAAGAAAGTAGACCTTCTGTATAAGACACCAGCAGATACAGCGCAGACCCTCGTGGCTAAAGATGGGTCATGTCCATACCTATATCTGTCATACAGAATGGAATGAGGACCCCCAATGAACTCAGGCATCTCATGATTTTCTCCAGGGACTGGAGAATACAAAACCCTGCGTTCCCCAATGCTGGGGTATCTAAGCTGGTAGAGTTAAGATGGTTTTGGCCATAGGCATTGACAGCGACAAAACTCTGGCAAAAAACCTGAGCAAGTCAGAAAGTGCAACATATCCCTCGAAGCTTCCTACATACCTGGAACCATAAGGAATCTCCTTTGTATCAATGTTCAGATATATGAAATTCAACATGTGATTGATGAGTCCTGTTGTATTCAAAGCACTCCTAAAGCCTGCCTGCAGTGTGAACTTTCTGGTGCCGATTGAGGTGGGAGCTTAAGCTGTAGGCCTTCCCACATTCACTGCACTCATAGGGCCTTTCTCCAGTGTGAACTCTTTGGTGTCGAACAAGGTGGGACGTTCTGATAAAGTCTTTCCCACATTTACTGCACACAAAAGGCCTTTCACCAGTGTGAACCCTCTGGTGTGCAATAAAGTCAGAACTTCGACTAAAGAATTTCCCACATTCAATGCACTCAAAAGGCTTTGACTCAGTGTGAATTCTCTGATGTTTAATGAGGGTGTATTTGTGGCCAAAGGATTTCCCACAATCACTGCAATCGTAAGGATTTTCTCCAGTGTGAATACTCTCATGCTGAACAAGTGTAGATTTGTGTCTGAATACTTTCCCACAATCACTGCACTTATAAGGCCTTGCTCCATTGTGAACTCTCTGGTGTACAATTAGATTGGAGTGATGGCTAAAATATTTCCCACATTCATTGCACTTATAAGGCATTTCTCCAGTGTGGATTCTCTTGTGCTGAGTAAGGTTGTCTTTTCGACTGAAGGTTTTTCCACATTCGCTGCATTCATAAGGCCTTTCTCCAGTATGAATTCTCTGATGCTGGACAAGTGTAGCTTTGCGGCTGAAGGCCTTCCCACACTCGCTGCACTTGTAAGGCTTCTCTCCACTATGAATTCTCTGGTGCTGGACAAGTGTGTCTTTGCGGCTGAAAGCTTTCCCACACTCACTGCACTTGTAATGCATTTGTTCACCATGAAATGCATCCCCACTCTCAGTGCTCCTGTGTGTCTTCCTCTTACTGCGGATGGCCTTTTGTTGGCAGCCACCCAAAGTAGCCTGGAAGTTTTTCTGCTCCTCCTTACATGTAAAGGGTTTCTCTGATGGGTGAGGTTCTTTGCTAACTGTGCAGTTCTTCACAATTGAGGCCTCACCTTCATCCCTTCTTAAGGGTTTCTCTATACTGTAACACTTCTGGTGTTGATGAAGGTTTGCCCTGAACCAGAATTGTCTCCCGCATGCCCCACATGTGTGAAGTTTCAGTCCATGGTGTGTACCCTGGTGTTCATCCAGGTGCAAAATATCTTTCAAGATGGGGCCACATATGTCACAAGGGTAAGGTGTCTGTGTGGGCAAACCTGCCTTGGAAGTATTAACATGTGACACTGCTATAGAAATGCTCTGTTCAGAAGATGACTCTTCATCCTTCACTCCATGCCAACAACCTGAAGGCAGAAAAATACTATTGATGTACATGCTGACTTTGGTGGGTGGGGCAACTCCATCACAAACATGTGTCTGTTGTACCCAGGACTGAGTACCTAAGTTTCCTGGTGGAACAGAGCTAGGATCAGGTTGAAGAAAAGGCTGCTGTACAGTACTGGAATCTAAAAGTCACAGAATGGAGATGGCCTCACAAGAAACAAAGACACGAGGATGGGGTGTAGTACAAGGTCTCCAACTTCATCCTCTGCAATGACTTTTAGCAGGACCTTGGCTGACTGTGGGTGACAGGTGAGTGCTATGCCGAAATGTGTGTCCAGGCCCAGGAAAATGTGACTAAAAACAAGTAACGTGTTCAGGGACTATTTAAGGATATGCACACATCTTATGACACATCAGTGTAAGTGTAGTCCAATAGTGGAAAGCACTGCAGAGAGAGAGCTATTGCTCTACTAAGAGGCCCTCTGGTAGACAATGGGAGAAGACAGCCCTGGGTCAGAAGTCAGATTAGAAATGACAAGAGTGTACAGAATGGGGATAAAACGGTAGAACGAAGTTAGGGCCTCTAGCCTTGGCACTTGTGATGGGCACAACATAGGTTTCTGGAACTACAGGAACCCAGCCCTGAGGTTATGGCGTCCCTCAGCTCCCACTCACCAGGGCCTGTCCAAGCCCCTCCTGCTGTGACTAAAGTCATGCCCTCTCAGGCACCCAGGGTTCTCTCTCTTGTTACAATTCAGCAACCACAAAGGATCTGGAAGATACAAAGCATAGGGGAAAGATGAAACAGACTGAGTGTGAAAGCACTAGCCCAGAGTAGCCCACCCATGCAAAACTGCAAGAAAACAAATACTACAAAATGAACCTCAGAAAATCGTCCTGCAGGAACAATGCAAGGGGCCCACAAGTGGTGATCATGATTTGACCCAGGCAGACTCAAGGAAATTACAATTAGAGGAAGCGGGTAGAGCCTGGAGTCCAGAGGTGTCATGACTGTGGACAGTCACCTGGCCGCGGAGAGGCCAAGCAGGATTCACTGGGTCACCTTAGGACTCCTGACCCCCAAACCCTTCCTGGCAAGGCTTCAGGGCAGCAGGAGTTAAGGAACACAGGGAAGAGAGGAGGCAATGCATCTAGCGGAGCCTTGGCACCCAGGGGACCTATGTGAGGGAATCAGAGAAGACAGCAGTGCCCACGCTCTAGCTATGGAAAGGAAAGAGCAACCCCCAGGGCAAAAAGGAAGAGTAGGGCCCAGCCCAGAGAAACGGGATACTGGGGCCTCACCCAGGGAGACTATAAATGCAAAGCACAGAAACCATTATTTCATAATAAAAGAGTCTCTGAGCCTCATCCAGCAGCTCCCATTCCTCCTAAGTACACAAATAAATCCGTGAAGGTCACACAGCCCTGTGTGAGATGGACAACTGAGCTTAAGGGCAGCCTCTCTCTCCGGGACTCCTTGTCACATCTAACTCAAATGAGATAACAGGCCTTGGTGTGACTGAGCTCAGCACTGTCTCAGAAACCCTTGGTACCAGAGCTCTGGGCTCATGAATTCACACTCCATCTCCATGTGTACATCACCCTTTTGGCCATACCTCCTTTACATCTATGGACACCCACAACATAGGTACCTCCACAGCTTCCCCACATGCAAATCTGCACACAGCATCCAGAGAATGCTTGGATAAAGCATCCAGGATAACATCTGGTCCTGATCAATGGACACACTGCCATGGTTTGCCCTGAATCCAGTTATTAAATCCCCCGCCTCCTGGCTCTATTTCACAGGTCAATTAGCAATGCAGAACCATGTGCAGATCTCAGATAAACTCAGCCCTTTTCTGCTTTGCCGTTGTACTACTGAGGTTAGTCACAGGCTTCTTCTCAACATTTAACTCATTCAAAACCCACACTCACTGGGCACCTACCCCAAGCGCAGTGATTCTGCCTACTGTCCCAATCTGTCTCTGGGCTAATTCACTAGCTTGACTGAAACTCCACAGGTCCCACCAAAGGTCACCATGGAAGCCTGAGGAGCACATAAAGAGCTGAATAAGCACAGCTTTGGCCTCACTGTCACCTCCCTTCTATTACTACAGTAATTCACCTCACATCCACTCTCTCTGGAACACTTTGCCACCTGGCCTGGGACCCTACTATTCTCCTTCCTCCCAAGGACACTTCCTTCCCTCTTCTATCCTCTAAGATGGCCCCTACTTCCACCCTGCTGTGCCTGCCCTTACAGTGCGCTGATGGCACTGTCACCATGACCTAAAGGTTCTCTAAATTGGAAGCAAGCCTCAATCTTGATCCACATGCTGGGCAGCCACCCTGTGGATAGCTCCAACCTGAATCCCTTCTCTGAACTTCAGATCTCTGTGTCCAGCTGTCTACTTGACATCTCCACGCAAGTGTCTTTGGAACACGGTAGATTCCACACAGCCAAACTGCACTACTGATATTACCTCTGAAAGGTACTCCTACCACCAACTTTGTTACCTCAGTTGATGGCATATTTATATCTTCTCAGACGAAAACATCCAGGGTCATCCTTCACCCCTCCCCTTTTCTTTCTCATCCTCCACATCAGAAAATCTGGTTGGTCCCACTTCAAGAAAAATGATTCAGAATCCATCCACATCTCCAACCTCTACAGCCACCACTGTGGTCCAACCTGAACTGTTGCATTAAACTCCTCAGTGGTATTCCTTCCTTCATCCTCACTCCCACAGTCTTTTCTTCACTGTACAGTCAAGAGAAAGTTGGTTAAGACCAAAGTCAGATCACTCCCTCCTAGCTCCAAACCTGCAGTGGCTCCCAATTCTCTCAGCAAAGAAACCCAGATCCTCAGGCTGCCATTTCTGGGCCGAATCCTGTCCCTGCTGTCTGATCCCACTAGACGTAATGGAGACCTGAGGTTCCCCAAACACTCCTAGTTTAGCCTCAAGTGAAGTATATGCACATGCTGGTTCCTGTGCCTGAGATAATGTTCCACACTTCATCCCATTGCTTGCCAGAAATGGAAACTCCACGTAACTCCAAAACAGAATTTACAACACAGAGCTTTGGGTGACTGCAGGACCTCCTCAAACAGTAGGCAGAAGGGACACTGAAGAGTTCCAGAACACTATCATTCTTCATACTGAGTTCCTGAGATAATGGGGGTGTGATAATGGGGGTGTGTTGGGCTAAGTGAGGGCGTGAGACAATCTGCACTCATCTAGGTAGGAATCACAAGTTTCTGCCACCATGGCAACCTCACAAGAAGAGGGAAGCTGGGAGTGGCAGGTTCCCACAGTGGGATCTCATGGACTGAACTGTTTCCCTAAGCTCTGTCTACCCTGCCCTTTGGCAGGAATGATTTTGGGTTACCTCTCTAACTTCAGATGCTCAGATCTCAGTGCTGGCTCCTACCAGCTGTGTGAATATAAACAAAGACCAGTGTCTGAGTGTCCTCATCTTAAAAGTGGGGATAAAAACCGCACCTACCTCATAGGGCTATTGTTTGTATCAGGATTGCCTGTACATCTCAAGTGCCTTTAAAACAGCTACTACTATACATGCAAATGAACTGATGAGTTTTTTAAAAATTAGGTCTGTTTTGCTTGCTTTAAAAGTTTTTAAGAAAATTTGGTAAGATTTTCCATTGCAATAAAATACTTCAAGGCAAATTAATATTTTGACCAATCATTAAGTGCTAGTATAAATTTACCTTACTTTGTATATACATTTTTTAGTTCCCTACTTCTGTGGACTTGCAAGGTGTACACTAGCCCTTGCACTAAACCAGCCTACCTGATACACATTCCTCTGAAGGGGAGCTGCAGTGATCCTCCATTAGAGATGTTCATCAATTCTGCTTACCTGAGGGTTTGGGTAACTGAGGCACCAGTGCACTGGTTGGGGATGGAACTGCTCCACAGGCAGCGCCCATGAAGGCATGCTGAGCCTGTAGGGTGGCAAATCTACTGCATCCCTCACCTTGGTCTCCAGTGCAGGCCAGGCTACATATGCTCTACAGCCCTCTCCTCTTGCTGGCACTATAAGATATAATAAAATTGCTCTTCAAAGGTTTACTGTTAACTTCCTTGTTCTTTGTTCTCAAATCTAATTTTCTTGTTCTCCATGCCTCCTTCACCTAGTTACTGTAAACAACTTTCCCGTCAGCACTAATCATTAATTCACATCTGTTCCCTTATTCACTATGCACCCATTCCCCCCACCAAAACCACACGTCCCACACAACCCACATGTCCCACACAACCCACATGTCCCACCACTGTAACTCACCTTCCCCTTCCCTCTTTCTTATTTGGGAAAATATACCCAATTGGGTCAGCTTAGATTGTGCGGTTAGACCCCAGCCCCTGGGGGAGTGACACAGAGGAAGGTAGGGACTACGGGTTAGAGATAAAATCCCCTTCCCTCCTTTGTTCAGTGTGCTCTTGTGATCGTGATTAACGCAGGCAGCACACTTGCGCAGAAGTAAATTGCCTTGCTGAGAAAACTTTTGCCTGAGTGCTGGTTTCACTTTGCAGCACGGAGCATTTACTTCCAACACCACCACCTAGAATCTTTTCACATGCCAGGACCCTTCCTTTCTGGAAGGAATCTTAAGTGTCTACCCCTTCATCCCTGGTCTTCCACCCTAACCCTACCTCTCACTTCAGAGGCCACATAAGATAATATCCTTAATATTCCACCCTCTAAACCTGATCCACTACAGGCTTTACCCTTATGCCGCACGCATTGAAAGTCTCTAGCGCAACTCCCTCTCCAGAACTCCAGACCTGCATGTTTAGCTACCCATGTGAACCTCCAAAGCAGAACACCTTAGATTCACCAAGTACAAAACCCAATTCCTGATCCCCCTGAAAGGTGCTCCCTGCTGTGACTTACCAATTTCCATTCTTTCACATGTTCAGGAAGGAAAACAGACAAAAAAAAACACCTGGATAGCCCTCCCCTCCCCACATACACTTACGACCACATCTGATGCAGCAGGAAACCCCGTTGATTCCATCTTTAAAAATCTATCCAGAATCTCACGACTTCCCCACCCAAATCCCTCCTGCCACTGCTCTGGCCCAGCCACCACGGCAACACTTCTGGAGATTGTTGCAGGGACCTCCTCAAAGGTCTCCCTGCTCTGCCACCATCTTCATCGTTTCTACCTCACTTTAGTCTGTTTCCTCCTCAGCAAACATTGGAATACTTTAAAAATCCTTTATCAAATCCCTTCCCTCCACCCTTCAAAACCCGCCATGGCTCCTATCGTCCTCGCAATGAAGGTGCAACTTCTCCCCGCGACACTGCAGGCGTGACTACCGCTCACACACGCTCCCGACTGCTACGGGCTCAGTCCAGCTCCAAGCCTGTGCTCAGGCTGCCCCTCTGCCCGTCACACTCGCCCCCACCTTACATGCCAGATTTAGGAACGAGGTCCCACCCACCAGCGCCCCGCTGCCCTGGACACTGGGGCCTGCGCAGCATGGACTCAGACAGGCGCTCCTCATTCGGAACTTCAGGATTACGGGCGGGCGAAAGTCTGCGGAACGCAGCACCCACCTGCGCCCGGCTCAACATCGCGGCCGCCGCCATCATAGTTCATAGACCTCACAGAGCCGCGAGGCGGGTCCCAGGTCGCGGGACCCTGGCACCGTGGTCGTTCGTCCCCGGGGGTGGAAGCAGGGTCTTCGCTGGCGAGCCACTCTGCAGGACGAACAGTGACTCCTCCCGCACCCTCCCGCTTCCGTCACCTCGGAACTACCCAGCCACCCCAAGCTTTTGCTCCGATGGTTCCACCTAAGAGCCGACAAGATGTCCGCCGCGAGGAAGATGCCGGAAGTCACGCCCAGAGAGCTTCCGTCCGTCGGCAGGGAAACGCAATTAAGAGTGCCGCCGAGGCGCGGCGCAGACGTTTCTGGGCAATGTAGTTCTCATGTGCACTTGGCCGTGGCGACTCGCCTGCACGCTGGGCAAAGACCAAATGGTACTGCGAGGGGCGCTGAGAAATTATGCCTTGAGACTCTGAGGGCAGGGCGTGGCTTCGCTCCTCTTAAAGGACCCTCAACCAGGTCTTGTGTAGTGAAGCCTGCAGGGATCTCCGAAATATTGGGATATAGTCTTACCTATGTTCCCGGAACTCACACCACCAAATGGACACATAACATCCAATGTCACTCTGAGTCCACTCATGGTTCACTCAAATTTCCTTCATTTAAAAAATATGTGTACTGTAGAGGGAAGCTTTGAGTCAGTTTTGTGAGCCTCAGTTGGGTCAGGGTTAACAGAATTGTCCCCAGGCAGGGCCATGGAGTGGAAGAATGGTCTCCAGACAGTGGCTATGGAGGGATGCTGGAGCTCCCTGAGGCAAGTGGACTAATATAGAGCTCTTCCTCTGGTTTCCTCAGAAAAGAAATACCTGAGAGAACCATGAGGAGGAAGACAGGCAAAAGAAGGTGGTCAAGGAAGGCACCTTTCCTGCCTGTATGGTCACTAAGGTCCAACCAAAGGAGCAATACTCTTTTATCCAAATGAGAGTTACTAGCCCAAAAATTGAGATATATCTATTTCCTTTTGGGAATGTTTCTTATCTGAAAAGAAGAAGCATTATAAATGTTTTTATGTGCCAAGACAGGGGCTGAAAAGGTGTTGTCTGAACCCAGAAACAAAGATTTGGAAAATTGGGATCACATTTCTTGGCTGGGAGGTGATTCTCATTTCACCTGCAATTACGCGGACAGTGTCTGAATTCAGAGAATTGAGATTTACTTACGGTTTAAAAAAATTAAAGAAGGGGGAATGTATGGGGAAAGAAAGACAAAAACATTTGTGAATTGTTTAAATTACTCAAAGTTTTTTTGTTTTTTCTTTGAGACAGAGTCTCGCTGTGTCACCCAGGATGGAGTGCAGGGCACGATCACGGCTCACTGCAAGCTTCGCCTCCTGGGTTCACGCCATTCTCCTGCCTCAGCTTCCCGAGTAGCCGGGACTACAGGTGCCCGCCATCACGCCTGGCTTGTTTGTATTTTTAGTAAAGACGGGGGTTTCACCATGTTAGCCAGGATGGTCTCGATCTCCTGACCTCGTGATCCACCCGCCTCAGCCTCCCAAAGTGCTGGGATTACAGGCGTTAGCCACCGCGCCTGGCCAAATTACTCAAAGTTAATAATTCTGTAGTTATTCATAGATACATGAAGAAATGGACCTGGAGACACATATCTGTCATAGGTGAAAACGGTTAAGATGACAGCAAAATTTGAGCAGGAGACATTGAATTCCGAGAAGTGAGCAAATGAAGCTGAGCACACAGCTGTGCTAGAACTATGATCACAAGCAGGGTTTAGTCTCTAAAATGTAATATTTTTTATTTATTTAATTTTGGAGACAGGATCTCGCTGTGTTGCACAGGCTGGAGTGTAGTGGCATGATCATGGCTTGCTGCAGCCTCAAATTCTTAGGCTCAAGGGATCCTCCCACCTCAACCTCCCAAAAAGTTGGGATTACAGATGTGAGCCACCATGCCAGGCCTCTTTTCATTCTTGAAAACACTCAGTAATACCTGGAGGGAGAAGTAAAGAAAACATTTAGAAAGTGCTGCTAGAGGCCGGGCGCGGTGGCTCAAGCCTGTAATCCCAGCACTTTGGGAGGCCGAGACGGGCGGATCACGAGGTCAGGAGATCGAGACCATCCTGGCTAACACGGTGAAACCCCGTCTCTACTAAAAAATACAAAAAAACTAGCCGGGCGAGGTGGCGGGCGCCTGTAGTCCCAGCTACTCCGGAGGCTGAGGCAGGAGAATGGCGTAAACCCGGGAGGCAGAGCTTGCAGTGAGCTGAGATCCGGCCACTGCACTCCAGCCCCGGGCGAGAGCGAGACTCCGTCTCAAAAAAAAAAAAAAAAAAAAAAAAAAAAAAAAAAAGAAAGTGCTGCTAGAATGTGAACAGGGATGCTGTAGTATTATGCTTATTCATAGTTCTAACAAATGTTCAAGAAAGACCTACTGTATTTCAGACACTATCTTAACTGCATGGGACATTTACAAAACAAGATTCAGACCCCAGTAGCTTACACTGTACTCAGGAAAGACAGAGGAGGAAATATGAAAAAAATGCTAAATTATATGGGGTGTTATAATGTGGCAGGCATAATGGAGAAAAGAGGTGAAGGCACTGAGAAGTGCTGGAATGATATGTAATATTACATAGCCAAGAGAGGCTGATTTGTGGATGGGTCTTTATTGGAAAAGGACATGGAGAGCTCAATGCCACTGAAATAAAAGGTTAATGTTACTCAAAATTCCCCTAGAAATGAGAAGTACAGTAGGCCATGCAGGGCCACAGGAGGAACAGGTTTTAGTCTAAAGGAAGAAGCAAGAGCTAGGGGAGCGCCTAGGCCAGATCCTTTATTGTGTTTTCCATGGGAAAGGGAAGGCAGATCAGAGCAAACAGCTGAGTACTGGCTAGTCTGAATAATTCTGGTTGGCTTTGATTTACAGGGGTGGTCTCTAGTGGCCTCATACCCTGACCCTGGTATTAGAGTAGGTAGATATGAGTAGGGCAGGAGAGAGGGACCCCAGGAATGTCAAGCAATTTTGGCATTAAGGATGGGCAATCCATAAATCTTTTCCTCTGAGATAATAAACAGAATGAGAGAGGGAGCCCTGAGATGTCCAGCTCTCATTGGGTGAAGTACAGAAGAGCATAAAACTATCCGAGATGGTAAGTGGCCATGATTGGTACCAGGAGGGAAAAGAGTTTTCCAACAGATAGAAAACACCTGGAGCCAGTGAACCGCAATCCCTGACAAGGTTTCAAGCATGCACAAAATGGGGCAAGATGGTAAAATTTGTCTGGTATTTGACCTTCCTCTGGGGGTGCTTGACTCATAAGGGAAAATCACCCCAAATGAGTATATGTATGACTTCAGTAAACAGTCATGTTTACTGCATGCGGCCCCTCCCAAGTGCTGGCAGACCACTGTGCATGCAGTAGTCAAGCAACAGCCTACCCGAGGGAGGAGAATAGAGAGCCTGGGAAATGAGCAAATGTATAAAGTCCCAAGCCAAGGATCAAGTGGGGCCCTTGACCTCTCGAGTAATCCACTTGGCCCTCTTTCCAGTGTACTTTGATTCCTTTCCTCCTACTCTAAAACACTTTAATAAATTCTCACTCCTGCTAAAAAAAATTTGCCTTGGTCTCTTCTTCTGCCTTAAACCAACCTCTGCCTCCTTGGCTGAATTTTCTTCTGAGGAGGCAAGGACCAAAATTGCTGCGGACTGCTGCAAACTCACTGGCAGTAACGCTGGGATGATTTAGTGCAGGGAAAGTATTGGTTTGGTGAGTAAGAGTTAGATAAAGAGGGCGGTTGGCTTGCCTTGCTCCCAAGATAGTTTACTATTTTTAGAAATTAGCTACCTCTGGTAGGGTAAGTCTTTCTGTAACCAGCAAGAATTTTTTTTTTTCTTTTTTGAGACAGAGTCTCGCTCTGTCACCCAGGCTGGAGTGCAGTGGCCGGATCTTAGCTCACTGCAAGCTCTGCCTCCCGGGTTTATGCCATTCTCCTGCCTCAGCCTCCCGAGTAGCTGGGACTACAGGCGCCCGCCACCTCGCCCGGCTAGTTTTTTGTATTCTTTAGTACAGACAGGGTTTCACCATGTTAGCCAGGATGGTCTCGATCTCCTGACCTCGTGATCTGCCCGTCTCGGCCTCCCAAAGTGCTGGGATTACAGGCTTGAGCCACCGCGCCCGGCCACACCAGCAAAAATTTTAAGATGTCAAGACATATAATACAAAAAACAAAAACCGTGATTAATACATATGCTTCCTTAATGAGAAGGTGGTTGAAAAAAAAGGTTGAGGAATGAGGGCCCTGAACAGACCATTTCACAATTATAAAAATATTCACTTAATATGTTCATTCTTGGAAATTATAAGATGTGCACAATGAATTTGGCGGCTACTGATTCAGGCAAGGTTTTAAGCTCAGAATTTTGTCCAAAACAGTCACCGTGTTACTTTTCTGACATTAAGGGAATATGGTCACTCAGCAGGTGCTGAGGAACCTTTTTGCTGAGGAATAGCTGTTCCTCCCTGTTTCCTGAGGAACAGTGTTGGGGAACATGGGACATATGCTGGAAACAAGACACCCAATCCATGCTGTTTCAAAACACTGCAGGCTGTCAAGTTGTCCAGTTTCCAATAGAAGTGGGAGGCCCAGATTTTTAAATGGAATAACTTTTTATAGGTTCATTGAGGTGTAATCAACATGCAATATACTGCACATATTTAAAGTGTAACAGTAAGTCTTGATATATATACACACACGCACACACACACGTATATACCCTTTTGAAATCATCACCCTATCAATGGTGTTGGACATATCTGTCACCCCCAAAGTTAACCTCAGGCCCTTACCTAAGGAGAAGTTTTATAAATAAAACCACACACACACACACAAAAATACATGCTTTATGATGTCTAAAATAAAATTCCAGAAAATTCAAGTCAATCAATTGTAAAGGAATGTCAAAAGTTGCCTGCATATTCTGGAATGCATTATAAAAGAGCAAAAGTAAAATATGCAGATGAGATATGCTCATTCTTACGATTACAATAATGCTTCCATGAGTTTACACTTATGTCAGAACTTAAGTTGTATACTTTAAATATGTACAATTTATTCCATATCAGTTATAACTTGATAATTTTTTTTAATGGATGCAATTAACAATCTCAGTCATTGACATTTCAAAAAGTCTGGTTTACTAAGTCTCTATTGACTCTACCGTCTAGCTCCCAGGCCACGCAGAGGCAGTCCTGCTTCAGTGGCAGGAAATACAGATGAGCAATGAAGGCCATTTCCACCAGCATTAAGAGGATTGCTACTGGATGACAAAAGCCGGACCAAGGACAACTGAATCTCTCTTGACTTCATTTTTTTTTTTTTTTTTTTTTTTTGAGACGGAGTCTCGCTCTGTTGCCCAGGCTGGAGTGCAGTGGTGCGATCTCGGCTCACTGCAAGCTCCGCCTCCCGGGTTTACGCCATTTTTTTCTCCTGCCTCAGCCTCCCGAGTAGCTGGGACTACAGGCGCCTGCCATCTCGCCCGGCTAGTTTTTTTGTATTTTTTAGTAGAGACGGGGTTTCACCATGTAGACCAGGATGGTCTCGATCTCCTGACCTCGTGATCCACCCGTCTCGGCCTCCCAAAGTGCTGGGATTACAGGCTTGAGCCACCGCGCCCGGCCGACTTCATATTTTTTTATTGTCTATGTAGCAATGGCCTTGAAGTAAACAGGCCAGAGAGGCTACAGGAATCCATAAAACCGTGTTGTCTCTAATAATGACTTGAGCTTCAAGACACACATTTCTAGAGATTTAGGCACACAGTGATCCTGCAGTCATAGTCACTGGAACATTTGTGGATTTTTTTTTTTTTTTTTTTTGAGATGGAGTTTCGCTATTGTTGCCCAGGCTGAAGTGCAATGGCGTGATCTTGGCTCACTGCAACCTCCACCTCCCAGGTTCAAGAGATTCTCCTGCCTCAGTCTCCTGAGTAGCTGGGATTACTGGTGCCCACCACCACACCCAGCTAACTTTTTACTTTTAGTAGAGACAGAGTTTCGCCATGTTGACCAGGCTGGTCTCGAACTCCTGACCTCAGGTGATCCACCTGCCTCGGCCTCCTAAAGTGCTGGGATTACAGGTGTGAGCCATCACGTCTGGTCTTTTTTTTTTTTTTTTTTTGAAACAGTCTCTCTCCATCACCCAGGCTGGGGTGCAGTGGCGTGGTCTCAGCTCACTGCAACCTCCACCTCTGGATTCAAGCTATTCTCGGTGTGTCAGCTTTCCGAGCAGCTGGGATTATAGACATGCACAACTGCACCTGGCTAATTTTTGTATTTTTAGTAGAGATGGGGTTTCACCATGTTGGCCAGTCTGGTCTCTGACTCCTGACCTCAAGTGATCTGCACGCCATGGCCTCCCAAAGTGTGGGGATTATAGGCGTGGGCCACTGTGACTGGCCTGAATAGATCTTTTTTTTTTTTTTGAGACAGAGCCTCACTCTGCTGCCTAGGCTGGAGTGCAGTGGTGCGATCTCGGCTTACTGCAACCTCTGCCTCCCAAGTTCAAGCAACTCTCTGCCTCAGCCTCCCGAGTAGCTGGGGTTGCAGGCACCCACGATCATGCCCGGCTAATTTTTGTATTTTTAGCAGACATGGGGTTTCACCATCTTGGCCAGGGTGGTCTTGAACTCCTGACCTCGTGATCCACCCACCTCGGCCTCCCAAAGTGCTAGGATTAAAGGTGTGAACCACTGAGCCCGGCCGGATGAAACTTTATATGAGGAACAGTCCATGTAATTTGCTGCAGTCTCCTCCATTCCCTAATATTCAACCCAGCGTTTCTTTACCAATTATGTTTCCCTCCAGCCCCACAGTTTTATACCTAGGGACACTAGCTCACTGAATTGTGTTTCAAGGGACACAGCTCCTTCACAGGACCTCATTAAGGGATTCTAAACATTGCAGGGCATTATGTACTATCCTCAATCAACAAGAAAAACTTTGTGTTGTCTCCAGAAACAATGAAAGTTGTCACAACTGCCCCCTCTGCAGAATGACCTCTGAGCCCACATGCAGGCAAAAATCAGAACCAGAAGGCCCTGCAGTGTCTCCTAGAAGGCCTTGGTAACAACGCAAAATAGGCCAAAAATGGAGCAAAAGCTATATTCTGTCAGCATACTGTCCCATCTGAGGCAAACAAAATTTGAATCCCCACAAATGTTATATACCCTTTTAAGCTGACAGAGTCCTATTATGTCTCCAAACTACCCCACAGTTAATACAACTTACAAGATAAAAGGTACTTAAACAAAAGGCCTTTATCATTGCACAAGCCAGTTAACAGGCAGTTCCTGGTACGTGGTGGAAGCTAAAAAACGCTTCATCATAAGCGTGGCCTGAGATCGACAATGTCTTCAAAAAAGGCAGTCCTCTGAAAGCTGCCAGCAGAATTCAGGTCAGGTCCTGGGGCCAACAATGCACTATGTAGCCAGAGGAGGAAATGAGAAATCCCCCTAAGAGCTTAGACTACTCATACTTTCCTCCAACTAATGGAAGAGGTCTGCCTCCCTGAGCATGTTGGGGTGGTGACTGATGCACACTCTGTGGGTCTCCCAGTGGGTAGAGATGAAAAGGCTTCAGCCACAGAAACTGGCAGTGATATGAATCTGGTAAGGTCCCTGGGCAGGTTTAGAGAGTACAACATAGCTACACATGCTTCCCACATACCTCAAATTTATGGGGAATCCATAGATGTTTGGATACATGAGTCACATCAGGAGAAGGCTCTTCTCAAAGGCTAGCCTCCAGTGCCATCATACCAAGTTAAAACAAACAAACAAACAACACACAAATTCACAGCATATAGAAGGCCTTTCTTCTTTGGGAAATCTTGTGTTAAATGTGACAACACAAGCTGGGCATGGTGGCTCACACCTATAATCTCAGCACTTCGGGAGGCCAAAGCATGTGGATCACCTGAGGTCAGGAGTTCAAGACCAGCCCGACCAATATGGTGAAACCTTGTTTCTACTAAAAACACAAAAATTAGCTGGGCATGGCGGCAGGTACCTGTAATCTCAGGTACTCAGGAGGCTGTGGCAGGAGAATTACCTGATCCCAGGAGGCGGGGGTTGCAGTGAGCCCAGATTGCACCATTGCACTCCAGCCAGGGTGACAAGAGCAAAATTCCAACTCAAAAAAAAAGAAAAAAAAAGTGACAAAATAATTTCCCACATTCACTGCACATGAACTCTTCTGTGTCTTAAGAGGCCAGAGCTTTGGCTAAAGGATTTCCCACATTCACTGCATTCATAAGGTCTTTCTCCAGTGTGAACTGTCTTGTGTTGAATGAGGTGATTTTTGCGGGTAAAAGATTTCCCACATTCGCTGCACTCATAAGGCCTTTCTCCAGTGTGAACTCTCCTATGCTGAAGGAGGGCAGAGCTTTGGCTATAGGATTTCCCACATTCATCACACTCATAAGGCCTTTCGTTAGTGTGAACAGTCTGGTGTCGCATGAGGTGGGTTTTTCGGATAAAAGATTTCCCACATACACTGCACTCATAAGGCCTTTCTCCAGTGTGAACTGACTGGTGTCGAACGAGGTCAGTTTTGCAACTAAATGATGTTTCACATTCACTGCACTCATAAGGCTTTGTTTTAGTGTGAGCTCTTTTGTGTCGAAAGAGGCCAGAGCTTTGGCTAAAATCTTTCCCACATTCACTGCACTCATAAGGCCTTTCTCCAGTGTGAACTCTTTGGTGTTGAATGAGGACAGATTTCTGGCCAAATGATTTCCCACATTCACTGCACACATAAGGCCTTTCTCCAGTGTGAAATCTTTGGTGGTGAATGAGGTAGATATTGCAACTAAATGATTTCCCACATTCACTACACTCATAAGGCCTTGCTCCAGTGTGAATTCTCCAGTGTCTCAAGAGGTTAGTGCTATGGCTAAAGGATTTTCCACATTCACTGCACTCATAAGGCCTTGTGCTAGTGTGAGCACTCCTGTGACGATAGAGGTTAGTGCTGTGGCTAAAAGATTTCCCACATTCACTGCACTCATAAGGCCTTTCTCCAGTGTGAACTCGTTGATGTTGAATGAGGACAGATATCTGGCGAAAGGATTTGCCACATTCACTGCAGTCATAAGGCCTTTCTCCAGTGTGAACTCTTTGGTGTTGAGTTAGGTGACTTTTGCGACTAAATGATTTCCCACATTCACTACATTCATGAGTCCTTGTTCTATTGTGTGCTTTTCTGTGTCGAAGAAAGCCAGAACTTTGACTAAAGGATTTCCCACATTCACTGCACTTGTAAGGCCTTTCTCCAGAGTCAGCTCTTTGTTGTTGAATGAATACAGAGTTCTCTCTAAAAGATTTCCTGGATTCAGTGTATTTGAGAGGCTTTTGTCCAGTGGGAACTCTGAAGTGTCGAATCCTGCTGTGTGGTCTCTCACTGCTGGGAGTCACCTGAAGCTGGAGAAGTCCTGAGGTAGCTGAAAAGTCCCTCCCAACTTCCCCAAACATGAAGGGTTTTCCTGACACGTGGAACCTGCAGTTCATCATAAATGAGGCCTGGTCCCCATCCATTTCAAAGAGCTTCTCTCCATTATCAAGTTTCTGGAGCTGGTGAAGGTTTGAACTCATCCAGAAATCTGATGCCCCACCCAAGTACAATTTCTGTCCATGGGGTGAGGCTTTGAGCTCAATCATTCGTAAAACGTCTCTCAGGACTGGGGTACAAATCTCACAGGGGTGACTCTTATCGGTGGATGTATCTGCCTTTGGAGTCCTGCCCTGTGACAGTTCTGCCACAGAAATGCTCTCTGCAGAAGGTGCCCCCTCATCTTCTGCTCCACACCAACAACCTGAAAGAAGAGAAATGCTGAGAAAATGCAGGTTCACTATGGTGTGAGAAGTTACATCAAAAATGTGTGTCAGACAAAGAATGAGTCTAAGAAAATGTTCTTAGGATATGAGAGCTGGTGGCAATTTGGGGAAAAAAGGCTCCACAAGTCACAGAAAACAAGGAAGGCCTTATGAGATGAAAGACACAAAGTTGGGGCACAACTCAGAGAGAAGAGGTAGGGTCTCTGACTCACTATTCTTCCAAAAGCTTTTATCAGGACCTCCTCCCCTATGAGAAGAGAGGACTTCGGTATACTGCACAGAAGATTATTGGTGTCCAGGCCCAGGAGCAACCCATGGGAACTGAATACTAGGTGTGGAAGGACTATTTAAAAACATGTGCACATCTGACAACATATTACATGTGGGTAAGTGTTAAAGAACACTCTAGAAGTTGCACTGGAAAGGAACAGGTAACACGTGGAGGCCAAAAATTGGGAGCAGCTAAGGGCTGGAAGTCATGGATGAAATAAAAATCAGAACATGTGTAGAAAAGAAAAAAAAAGGCCAGGCGCTGTGGCTCATGCCTGTAATCCCAGCACTTTGGGAGGCTGAGGTGGGCGGATCACGAGGTCAGGAGATCTAGATCATCCTGGCTAACATGGTGAAACCCCAGCTAACACGGTGAAACCAGTCTTTACTGAAAACACAAAAAAATAGCCGGGTGTGGTGGCGGGTGCCTGTAGTCCCAGTTACTTGGGGGTCTGAGGCAGGAGAATGGCGTGAACCCGGGAGGCAGAGCTTGCGGTGAGCAGAGATAACACCACTGCACGCCACCCCGAGCAACAGAGTGAGACTCTGTCTCAAAAAAAAAAAAAAAAAAAAAGAAAAGAAAAAAAAAGAAACGATGTATGTCCTATGGAATTGGCACCCAATCACTGAGAACTCAGGACAGGTTTATGGTGTGATTAGAAACAGCCCTAGCGTCTTGCCCTCCCTTAGTTGTCACTCATCAGGGCCGCCAGGCTTCCTCTGAGAGTATCTTGCTATTTGCACCCCGTAAAAGCAACCAGAGCCATCCCCCAATCCCAGTTGGGCAACTATACTGGGCCTGTAAGATGCAAGCCCTAAAGGGTAGACCAGAGAGGTGCACAGCCAGCACTGGGACAGAGCAACTCAGCACATGACAAACTACAGCAGTGAAAAATAATGTTACGGCCGGGCGCGGTGGCTCAAGCCTGTAATCCCAGCACTTTGGGAGGCCGAGACGGGTGGATCACGAGGTCAGGAGATCGAGACCATCCTGGCTAACACGGTGAAACCCCGTCTCTACTAAAAAAATACAAAAAAAAATACTAGCCGGGCGAGGTGGCAGGCGCCTGTAGTCCCAGTTACTCGGGAGGCTGAGGCAGGAGAATGGCGTAAACCCGGGAGGCGGAGCTTGCAGTGAGCTGAGATCCGGCCACTGCACTCCAGCCCGGGCTACAGAGCGAGACTCCGTCTCAAAAAAAAAAAAAAAAAAAAAAAAAGAAAAATAATGTTACAAGAAAATCTAGGCCGGGCGCGGTGGCTCAAGCCTGTAATCCCAGCACTTTGGGAGGCCGAGACGGGTGGATCACGAGGTCAGGAGATCGAGACCATCCTGGCTAACACGGTGAAACCCCGTCTCTACTAAAAATACAAAAAATTAGCCGGGCGAGGTGGCGGGCGCCTGTAGTCCCAGCTACTCGGAGGCTGAGGCAGGAGAATGGCGTGAACCGGGAGGCGGAGCTTGCAGTGAGCTGAGATCCGGCCACTGCACTCCAGCCCGGCGACAGAGTCTCCGTCTCACAAAAAAAAAAAAAAAAAAGAAAATCTTTTAGGTAGATCTTTATGAAAAGCCTATGGAGCAATTAGTAGTTACCATCATGATGCCTGCAATTACTGAAACAGGCAGCTTGAGATTTTAGTTAGAAGCAAAAGGCAGAACACGGAGCAAACAGCATCCTAGAAGTGGACAAAGCCATCCCGTCATGGAGAAGGCAAGGACAAATCCTTTAGGTTGAAAGAATGATCCTGTCTCCCAGACCCTTCACTGCATGCCTAGAGGCAACAGGTGTTAGGATAGTCTTGAGAGTGCCTTGCTTGGCGGTGTCCCCCAGAATACATACGCCAAGAAAGTGGGAAGCTCTGTAGAGCTCACAGTCTAACTGAAGAAAGGACAGAGCTGCCTCAGGGACAGGGGAAAAGGAGAGACCCACAAAGGACACTGGGAGGAATAGGAGGGCCTTACCTAGGGATGCCATAATTGCAAAGTTCTCCAGCATCACATCGTGGTACAGGAGCCTCTGCGTCTCATCAAGGAGCTCCCACTCCTCCTGGGAGAAGTAAATGGCCACATCCTCAAAGGCTACAAAACCCTGCTATGATGAGGACAGTTCATTCCATGATCAGCATCTTTCCTAGGACCCCAAGTTGATTCTCCCACACGTCCATCCCTGGCTCACCCTCCTCCCCATCTCCCCACCTCAGGGAATATGTCCATCCTCCACACGTTGATTCCCCCACACGTCCATCCCTGGCTCACCCTCCTCCCCATCTCCCCACCTCAGGGAATATGTCCATCCTCCACACGTTGATTCCCCCACACGTCCATCCCTGGCTCACCCTCCTCCCCATCTCCCCACCTCAGGGAATATGTCCATCCTCCACATGTTGATTCTCCCCACGTCCATCCCTGGCTCACCCTCCTCCCCATCTCCCCACCTCAGGGAATATGTCCATCCTCCACACGTTGATTCCCCCACACGTCCATCCCTGGCTCACCCTCCTCCCCATCTCCCCACCTCAGGAAATACAACAGGCCCTGATGCCACTGATGCCCACTCTCTCCTCATGGTCCCATTGGTCACTGTGTTCTCCCACAGCAACAACAGGCAGGTGGACAGATAGAAACCACATTCTCGTGTCTATAAATTCTCCTGGAATCCCTCAGACCATGGCTCCCAAACACAACTGAAGGCCTGGGTTCACATTCCGCTCTCATATCCTCCATGTCCAGACTCATGAAACAAAAGCTCACACTCCCCCTTCATATGTGCATCACTCTTTCCACCACACCTCTCCCAACCAACTCACTCCCTCAGCCACCTCCACCCCCATCCCATAACACAGGCATCTCTCCTGCCTTCCTATATGTTACTCAGCACAAGATATCTAGAAAGTGCTTGCAAATTCAAACAAGTTTCAGGACTACCCAGACCTCTGATGGTCCCTACTGCCACAGGTAGCCCCATATCCTGCTCTGAAGCCCTCCCTACCTGAGTCTATTCTTTTCATCAACCTCAGCTACCCAGAACCACATACATATGTCAGACACACATGACCCTTTCCAACTTGTATTGCACTAAACAGTAACTGCCTTCCTCTCTTGCTACCCTTCATTCCAGTGGCCCTCCACCCAAGGTTAAGTGATGCTCCCAGATGACTACTTCTGCCCCTAAACTTATCCACCAGTCTGCATGAAACTCCGTAGGCATAGGAGCAGTCATAAGATCCTGGTGAGGCCATAGAGCCGTAAAGCATTAGGTCTGGCTTCAGCCTCATCTTGTCTGAAATCCCACTAGGCCTCTAATATGGTTTGGCTGTGTCTCCACCCAAACCTCATCTTGAATTATAACTCCCACAATTCTTATGTGTCATGGGAGGGATCCAGTAGGAGTTAACTGAATCATGGGGGCGGGTCTTTCTTGTGCTGTTCTCACAATAGTGAATAAGTCTCACAAAAACTGATGGTTTTAAGGCCGGTCGCAGTGGCTCACGCCTCTAATCCCAGAACTTTGGGAGGCCAAGGCAGGCGGATCACTTGAGGTCAGGAGTTTGAGACCAGCCTGGCCAATGTGGCGAAACCCCATCTCTACTAAAAATATGAAAATTAGCTGGGTGTGGTGGCGCACACCTGTAATCCCAGCTACTTGGGAGGCTGAGACAGGAGAATTCCTTGAGTCCAGGACATGGAGGCTGTAGGGAGCTGAGATCTCACCACTGCCCTTCAGCCTGGGAACAGAGCAAGACTCCATCTCAAAAAACAAACAAACAAACAAAAAAACTGATGGTTTTAAAAAGAGGAGTTCCCCTGCACAAACTCCTTTTTGCCTGCTGCCATCATGTAAGATGTGACTTGCTCCTCCTTGCTTTCCACCATGATTGTGAGGCCTCCCTAGCCATGTGGAACTGTAAGTCCATTAAACCTCTTTTTCTTCCCAGTATCAGGTATGTCTTTATCAGTAGCATGAAAACGGACTAATGCAGCCTCCACATCCATCTTATGTTCACTCATCCTTCATAAACCTTGCCACCTGCCTGGTATCCTCTCTATATATTATTCCTAGGCCCACTTCCCTCTATAACCTGTGTTTGTGATTTCCACACATCCATCCAGATACCCAAGTATGGTACCCTCTTGTGGCTCCCACGCCTCCCTTTCCTGGCCTGCTATTAATATTATCATCATGACCAGGAATCCCACTACTCAATGGGATCTATGATGTTATGGGCTCAATGTTTCTGCCCCATGCCCACCCACAAAATGCTTACGTTGAAGCACTAAACACAATGAAGCATAATATAGTGTGATAGTATTTGGAGATGGAATCTTTGGGTGGTAATTAGATTTAGATCAGGTCAAAAGAGCCCTCATGATGGAATTAATGCTTTTGTAAGAATAGAAAGAGATTCCTTGCTTTCTTCACATATTCCCTCCCAGGAAAGGCCATGTGAGGACAGTGCAAGAAGGCAGCCACTGCAAGCCAAGAAGCAGCCCATCACAAATAAGTGAATCTATAGGCACCCTGATGTAGAATTTCCTAGCCTGAAGAACTGTGAGAAACACATTTTTGCTGTTTAAGCCACCAATATAGGCTATTTCATTATCAACCCAAGGTAAGACAGTGATACAGCCTGGATATTTGTCCCCTTCAAATCTCACCTGGAAATGTGATCCCCAATGTTGGAAGTGGGGCCTAGTGGGATGTTATCTGGGTCATGGAGGTGGATCCCTCATGAATGGCATAGTATCCTCCACACAGTAATAAGTTCATATGAGACCTGGTCGCTAAAAAGAGACTGGTGCCTCCCTTCTGTCTTGCTGGCTCCCTTTTTGCCTTTTGCAATGAATGGAAGCTTCCTGAGGCTCTCACCAGAAGTGGACACTAGCACTAAGCTTCCTGTACAGCCTGCAGAACTATAAGCTGTAATAAACCTTGTTTCTTTATAAACTACCCAGCCTTAGGTATTTCTTTATAGTAATGTAAATGGCCTAACAGACATAGGGCTCTATCCTAGTTCAATACTATCCTCCACTCTTTGTAGAAGTTTCTATCCTGCACCCCTCCTCAGAGTTCAAGACCTGTGTGTCCACCTAGCCACTTGATACAGCTACTTACTTATTCTCTAAAACATTTCATATTTTTAACATGGACAAAACACAATCCTGATATCTTGAGTGAAAAATAATCCTACTATCTACTTGGCTCTCCCAGTAGATGGAGCGTCTATGCTTCCAGCTGCTAAACCCAAAACGCCCTGAATCATCCCTTCTTATCTCTCAGTCCCGGTATCAGAAAATCAGAGCTGACTTACAATCCAAAATTCAACCATTTCTACCACACTGTGGCCACTACTCTGGCCCACATCATCTATACTCGCCTGGACTATTGCATTAGTCTCCTCTTTCCTCTTTGGTATTGCTACCAACTCCCTTAAACCCACAGTCTCTTGTCTGTGCTCAGCCACAGGAGCCTCATGAGGCCTGGGGAAGATCACTTCCCTCTTCTGCTCCAAATCTTCATTGCTGCCATCATCTCCAGAACAAAGACATCCGAGACAGTCATTTAGTTTCCAGCTCCTGTACCTCTGCTCTCTGTTCCCATGAGAAGGAAATGAGACTTGAAGTTCTCTTAACCAGCTCAGCCTCACTCCAAGCAGCTCCAAACACCTGTACTTATCTCTGGGACAAACTTCCACATTCATTCTATTATTTGCCAGCAACAGGTACCACCTCATAGAATACCCACCCTGGGCATATTTTGCTCAGAGTCCCTAGGCTCAAAGCCTGGAAAAGCGGTAAGTAAAGAATCCCAGGTCACCACAGTCCCAGTCCCAGAGATCCCATTGCTGGAATCAGTGAGGTTCTGGATTTCCTCCACTCACCCTAGTAGTGTCTGTAAGTTCTTCTTACAGACCTATAAGTATTAGTGGCAATCTGTGGGAAGAGATACGTTCTGAGAGGCAGGTGACCACATTGCGGCTCCATGGGCTTCTAGTTCCAATGTGTAACACCAGAGCCAGGTGTCCTGGGATGACTGCTTTATATCTGGGTGTCAGTCCTTGGTGCTGACTTTTATCAGCTTTGTGACCTCGTAAAAAGACTAGGTCCCTCCATGCCTGCTATCATCACTGCCCTTCCAGTGAGTTCCTCTGAACAGCTTTTGTGAAACTTTTAGAAGGGTGACTGAGCCATGGCCCTCTTCTGTCCTACGCGCTGTGGCCCTCAGTGTGCTGGCGAAACTCAGTGGGGCCAATGCAGCGTGGCGCTGCCCCACCCTCTGCTCCCTGCACGCGTGAGGCCGGCCTGGGTCTCCCCAGCCTCCTGGCTCAGGCGCAGCTCCAAGCCGTCGCTCTCCCGCTCCCTGCTACACTACCAGAAACGAGACCCATCACCAGAGCCTCACTGTGCTGGACAATGTGGTCCGGCTGCAGAAAACCCTTCACGTGCCCCTCAGTTTCGGGTGGGGAGGGCGGAGGAGGCCGGGAGGACGCAGCGCTCACCAGGGTCGGGGCCCTCATGGCCGACGCCATCGGACTCTGGGCACAGCGGGCCGGGAGCGGTGGACGATCCGGGCGCGGACACGAGCAAAGCAATCACCACCGCCGGCGACCGTCAGGCCCCGGCTGTGCAGCTGGGAAAACCACTCTCCTCACGCCTTCTCGCTGCCAGCACCGGGTCCAGATCCGGCACCCGCGGATGGAACTGACACAAGCCAAAGTGCCCGCCACTGGGAGGACGCCGGAAGTCCCGCCCAGACAAGTTGGACAGAGCGGAAAAGTCCCTCTCCTGGGCCTCATTGGCTCCACGGCAAGTGCCTGGCGCACGGGCCTCGGGGTAATGTAGTTCTCACCGCTTCCTGGGCTGGCAGAGGCTGCTCTTCTCCTGGACCTCAGGGAGGAATGGCCCCGTGCTATGGAGAAAAGTGGAGGGGAAGCCTGAGAGGTGGTGTCTCCAGCCTCCTTGGACCAGGGAGGAGCTTCGCTGCTTTTTAAAGAGATTTTTGGAGAGTATTGTGTACAACTAGTCACCTAGGTAGTTAGAATCATTCAGATACAAAATGCCTCTATCCATGGTGAGAACCTAGTAAACATTACCTTCTTTCTCCACACATTTATGTAGAGTAGAAAGTTAGAGTCAGCTTTGTGAGTTACATTATGCTCAGTAAGGAATGAGGGAAATAGAGTTTACATAGAGCCACGATAGGAATGATAAAACATCCGTTAGATTGCACCGAAGCAGGAGGACGAAAGTGGAATTCTGTTTCTGGTTCTCACAGAAAATGCCTCTCCTGCCTGTGTAATCAGTAAGTGTGTCTAACCCTGTAAGGAACAGTGTTTTATTCATATAATATTTCTTCCTCCATATTCTTAGATATGCTTCTTTTAGGATTGTAGCAACTTTCTAAACAGAAGAGCCACTTAGCATATGTCATTTTAAAGTCGAACAGTGTCTGTAGTGTTCACAGTCAGAGCACTTGTGCAAAGGGGACACCAGAATGCCAGAGTAAAGGTTAGGGACACCTAGCTTTTATCTCTTTGATGCAAAATTTTGATCATTGATACTGTTACTGCAGGGACAGTGCCTGCAAGGGGAGTTGAGATTATCTCAGAAAAACAGTTGTGAAATGAAAATTACTGAAAGCCATTGTGTTAGTCAGGATTCTCCAGAGAAACACAGAACCAATAGGGTACATAGATGTACCAGAGGGGATTTATTATGAGAATTGGCTCACCAGTTATGGAGACTAAGAAGTCCCAGGATATGCCTTTTGCAACCTGGTAAATCACGATGTTGGGTGGTATTCAGTCTGCATCTGAAGGCCTGAAAACCAAGGGAGCCTATGGTGAAATTCCCAGTTGGAGGCTGAAGGCCTGAGAACTGGGTGAGGGTCATTTTTGTATGTTCCAGAGTCCAAAGGCCCAAGATCCAAGAACCTTAATGTTGGAAAGCAGAAGAAGGTGGATGACCCAGGACAAGAGAGTAACTTGCTCTTTCTCTGCCTTTTTGTTCTATTTTGGCTCTCAAAGCATTGGATGTTGCCCCCCAACACTGATGAGGCCAGATCTCCTTTACGTTGTCTACAGACTCAAATGCTAATATCTTCCATAAACATTCTCACAGACACATCCTATACTAAGGTTTTCCCAACTATTTCGGTAGCCCCTAATGCAGGCAAGTTGGCACAAAACATTAAACGTCACAACTATTAATGATCTTATGACTAGGCCGGGCGTGGTGGCTCATGCCTGTAATCCCAGCACTTTAGGAGGGCGAGGCAGGCTGATCACGAGGTCAAGAGATCAAGACCAGCCTGGCCAACATGGTGAAGCCCCATCTCTACTAAAAATACAAAAATTAGCTGGGTGTGGTGGCACACGCCTGTAGTCCCAGCTACTTGGGAGACTGAGGCAGGAGAATCGCTTGAACTCAGGACGTGGAGGTTGCAGTGAGCCGAGATCACGCCACTGCACTCCAGCCTGGTGACAGAGCGAGTCTCCATCTCAGGAAAAAAAAAAAGAATATTGAACATAATTAATTGAACTGAACATAGATTTACTTTGCTTTTTTTAGTGCACTCATACATAAGTCTGTGAGTACATTTGGCTTGACTCTGGAAAAAGTTTACCCTGAAGACATGTAGAGCAGATAGCTTTTCAGTTGCTGAATTGAAGTCCTGTCTGAAAAGAAAGGGAGAAGGTCTGGCTCCAGCATGATTTCATATAGAAAGGTAAGTGGGGAGCTCTTCTAAGTGACCCCACAAAGGACTCATTTTGTCTGCATATTTGAGTGTCTAATGGTAATTTTTTTTTTTTTTTTTTGAGGAAGAGTCTTGCTCTGTTGCCCAGGCTGGAGTGCAGTGGCAGGATCATAGATTACTGCAGCCTCAAACTCTGGGGCTCCAGTGACATTTCTGTATCAGCCTCCTGAGTGTATGGGATTGCAGGCACTCACTACTGTGCCCAGCTAGTTTTAAGAAGATTTTTTCCCAGCTAATTTTTAAAAGATTTTTTTTTTTTGCCGGGCGCGGTGGCTCAAGCCTGTAATCCCAGCACTTTGGGAGGCCGAGACGGGCGGATCACAAGGTCAGGAGATCGAGACCATCCTGGCGAACACTGTGAAACCCCGTCTCTACTAAAAATACAAAAACTAGCCGGGCGACATGGCGGGCGCCTGTAGTCCCAGCTACTCGGGAGGCTGAGGCAGGAGAATGGCATAAACCCGGGAGGCGGAGCTTGCAGTGAGCTGAGATCCGGCCACTGCACTCCAGCCTGGGCGACAGAGCGAGACTCCGCCTCAAAAAAAAAAAAAAAAAAAAAAAAAAAAAAGATTTTTTTTTTTTTTTTTTTTACAGACAGGGTTCTTGATATGTTGCCCAGGCTGGTTTAAAACTCCTGGTCTCAAGTGATCCTCCCGCCTCAGCCTCCCAAGTAGCTGGGGCTACAGGTACACACAGCTCTTATGGCAATTTCTTAGGCTAATAGTCAAAATATGGAAATATTAAGCTTGAAAAGTGCCAGAAAATCTGTATATCTACTTGTTTTTGTTGTTTAAGTAGATAAATTAACTAGGCTGCTCATGGAAATAACTGGCTTACCAAATTCAATTTGTTAAAATGAATCTCCCTTGAGTTATACAAATACATACACAGCACAAACATTGCTAAATAAATATTTTAAACTGACTTACAAATTAGTTAATTTTAATTTTTTTTTTTTTTTAAACAGAGTCTCACTCTGTCATCCAGGCTGGAGTGCAGTGACACAATCTGAGCTCACTGTAGCTTTGAATTCCTGGGCTCAGGCAATCCTCCCACGTCAGCCTCCAGAGTAGTTGGAAACACAGGTGTGCACCTGTACCACTATGCCCCGATAATTTTTTGATTTTTTGTAGGGACAGGGTCTCACCATGTTGCTCAGGCTGGTAAAGTTTTAATAGATAATTTTTTAGAGCAGTTTTGGTTCATAGGAAAATTGAGCTTCCACATATCCCTTGCCCCTACGCATGTACAGAGCTTCCACATACCCCTTGCCCCTACGCATGTACAGCCTCTGCACTATAAACATTCCCCACTAGAATAGCATATTTGTTACAATTTATGGCACATTGGCATGTTGTTATCATCCCAAATCTATAGTTTACATTAGGATTTACTCTAGCTGGACGTTATATGGGTTTTAACAAGTGTATAGTGACTTGTACACACCATGGTAGTATCACAGAGTAGTTTCACTGCCCTAAAAGTCCTCCGTGCTCCACCTGTTCATCCCTTCCTCCCTTAGCCCAAGCCCCTGGCAACCACTCACTTTTTACTGTCTCCATAGTTTTGCTTTTTCTGGAATGTCATGTAGTTCACATCACAATATGTAGTCCTTTTAGTTTGGATCCTTTAAGAGTCCATTTTTGTGCTGCTGAAAAAGACATACCCAAGACTGGGCAATTTACAAAGGAAAGAGGTTTAATGGAGAACTCAGTTTCACATGGCTGGGGAAGCTTCACAATTAATGAAGAAGGCAAGGAGCAAGTCATATCCTAGGTGGATGGCAGCAGGCGAAGAGAATAAGCTTGTGCAGGTAAACTCCTGTTTTTAAAGCCATCAGATCTCGTGAGACTAATTTACTGTCATGAGAACAGCAGGGGAAAAACCCACTCCTATAATTCAATCACCTCCCACTGGGTTCCTCCCGTGACATGTGGGAGTTACAATTCAAGATGAGATTTGAGTGGGGACACAGCCAAACCATATCAGATTGCTTCACTTAGAAATATGTATTTAAGGTTCTTCCACATCTTTTATTATTTATTTTAATGTGGATAAATATACCATTTTCTAGATGTACCACACTTATCTCTTCACTTACTGAAGGACATTTTGGTTGCTACCAAATTTTGCCAATTATGAACAAAGGTGCTATATTCATGTACAAGATTTTGTGTGGACATAAATGTTTAATTCATTTGAGTAAAACCAAGAAGCACTATTACTGGGTCTATGGCAATTGTTCTGGCATTGTTTCACATTTCAAATCAGTTGAGAAACCTTCTCAGGTGTCTTAGAGGAAGCAAAAACAAAGTGCTTCTTCCCTTTTTCCTTTTTCTTTTCTTTTTTTTTTTTTTTTTTGTTGTAAACAATGCTTTATGGCGGTAGGGTGGGTGCTGGACAGGCCTCCAGGTAATAAATAACAGGTACTAGCAACAGCAGGGCCAGGCGGGGAGGTAGGGACAAATGACCCTGGCCTCAGGCTTTGGGAGCTCTTGGGGTATGGTTACGGGTTCAGGGGGACAGAGGTTAGCCAAGACAGAGGAAGCAGCAGCAGGTACGGGATCCCCCTTCCCCCGTGGCTCAGTCTTGCCCCAAAGCCAGGCCCCACCAAGGAAGGGGGACAGGTGGCGGCGCAGCTTCTCCGGGGCCAGGGCAGGTTGGGACACGGCCTCTCGGAGCCTGGGCCTGGGCCCCAGCCGGAAGGGCAGGGCTGGTCCTGAAGAACAGGTGAGCTGGCTCCGCAAGGCTCAGCAGCCACACGGCTGAGGGGCCACGGCCTGGGCACTCGGAGGCTGCCGAAGCTGGCGGAGGGACGCATCCCCGTACTGAATGCCGGATCCCATCCTCTCGGGGTCTAGCTCACCTGAGTCAATCTTGTTGCGGATGGTGCGGGCACAGTTGAGGAACGCCTCTTCCACGTTCTCACCTGTGAGAGCGCTGGTCTCCAGAAACATCAGCTCATTCTCCTGGGCAAAGCGGGAGGCCTCCAGGAAAGTGACCTCCCGCTCAGGGTCCAGGTCCTTCTTGTTGCCACAGAGGATGACCACGATGTTGGGGCTGGCCAGGGTGCGGGCATCCGTCAGCCAGGCAGCCAGTGAGTTGTACGTCTCCCGGCTGGTGATGTCGTCCACCAGCAGGGCTCCAGCCGCCCCTCGGTAATAACTCCGCGTCACCGACACTTATTCTCAATGAACTGATGAAGGAGACATGATTTGCCACTTCCTGCACTGCCAATCACCAGGAATTTGAAGAGGAAGTCGTAGGTTTCGACCATGACTCGGTCGCGGCCGCGCCTGCTCCTCGGCTGGCGGCCGCTCCACTCCGGCCACAGCCCCGGCTTCTTCCTACTTCCCGGGCCCGGCACCGCCACTTCCGCCCTTTTTTCCTTTTTCAATAATCTCTAAGCCTCCAGATGTCTGTGAATGTCACCCTGTGAATAGACACACACATACACACAACACAGTCACACACTGCATAAGTGTGTTACTATTGCACACCTATCTGCAGGACCAGAGTTCAATTACCCATTTCCTTAATATCTAGTGCACAGGAATATGGAGAAAGGGTCAGCATGTTAAATGACATCAGAGAGACACAAAACAAAACAAAAACACACACCATTACAGAATGTGGCAAATTCTGGACAAATGTCTCATCAACTTCAAGAATAATAATAAAAAGTGGTAGCTATATATTATTATAGACTCACCAGATGAAACTATTAATAGCCATATAGATTCATTTTGGACCTGATTGCAATGAATTTGTCTTAAAAATCAATTTTGGGCCGGGCGCGGTGGCTCAAGCCTGTAATCCCAGCACTTTGGGAGGCCGAGTCGGGTGGATCACGAGGTCAGGAGATCGAGACCATTCTGGCTAACACGGTGAAACCCCGTCTCTACTAAAAAATACAAAAAACTAGCCGGGCGAGGTGGTGGGCGCCTGTAGTCCCAGCTGCTCGGGAGGCTGAGGCAGGAGAATGGCGTGAACCCGGGAGGCGGAGCTTGCAGTGAGCTGAGATCCGGCCACAGCACTCCAGCCTGGGCGACAGAGCGAGACTCCGTCTCAAAAAAAAAAAAAAAAAAAAAAAAAAAAAAAAAAAAAATCAATTTTGGTTGGCCGGGAGCGGTGGCTCAAGCCTGTAATCCCAGCACTTTGGGAGGCCGAGATGGGCGGATCACAAGGTCAGGAGATCAAGACCATCCTGGCTAACCCGGTGAAACCCCGTCTCTACTAAAAAATACAAAAAGCTAGCCGGGCGGGGTGGCGGGCGCCTATAGTCCCAGCTACTCGGGAGGCTGAGTCAGGAGAATGGCGTGAACCCTAAAGGCGGAGCTTGCAGTGAGCTGAGATCCAGCTACTGCACTCCAGTTTGGGCGACAGAGTGAGACTCCATCTCAAAAAAAAAAAAAATCAATTTTGGAGACAATTCGAGGCAACTGAGCACTGATGATATATTTTATGATGCCTTAAATAATGATTGATAAAGTTACAGGAATTATGAAAGAGCTCTTATGCTTGGAAATGCATTCTGAAGAGATGCAGCATTGAATGACAAGATGTGGGAATTGTAAGTAAAATAATTATGTGTGAAAAGAGTTCAAACAAGAACAGCTACTAAATGATAAGTAATATGGACGATTTAGGAAGGTTTCATAGTGCTTCTGAACATAGTCTTTTCCATTTGTGTATATACTTGAAAATATCCATTAGAAGAGGAAAAATATGTTTTTGTATCCATTACTTGTTAAGAGGGATGGACGAAAAAGGGCAGGTGGAAACTTATAGTTTCAGGGGTTTAAGTACGTCTTAACATAGGAATTGTGTACTTTAAATATGCAGAATTTAAGACAACTAGATTTCACTTAAGCCACTTTTAAAAACACAAGTAACAAATTCTCAAAAGTTGTCACTTCCTAATTATTTTACTGTTTTACTCTTATATATACATTGTTCTATAGTGAGCAGGTGTATGAAAATCTATCCCAAAGGCCAACGAAGGTGAAAGGCCAAAGAAGGAGAAAGAGGCCAAGAAATTGTTTTCAGAAACATTTCATAGGGAATCACGAACAGAAGTGATGTCTTGTGCAGCTGTGAGACAATGGATCCCTGTATCTGCCCTCCAGAAAGCAGTATCCTTTACATCCTTTTTAGGACTCTTTTTATAGTGGTCAACAAGGCTGGAGGTTTTTTTTTTGTTTGTTTTGTTTTGTTTTGAGACGGAGTCTCACTCCGTTGCCTGTTGCCAGGCTGGAGTGCAATGGCACGATCTTGGCTCACGGCAACCTCCACCTCCTGGGTTCAAGTGATTCTCCTGACGCAGCCTCCCGAGTAGCTGGAATCACAGGCACCCGTGGGCCACCACAACTGGCTAATTTTTGTACTTTTAATAGAGATGGGGTTTCACCATTTAGTAGAGATGGAGGCCAGGATGGTCTCCATCTCCTGATCTCATGATCCGCCCACGTTGGCCTCCCAGTGTTGGGATTACAGGCGTGAGCCAACACGCCCGGCCTGGAGTTTTTAGGGTAAAACGTGCAGCTGCTGACATCTTCAGACTTTGTTGCCAAGACTCATGACCACTGGGGGAGAGAAGCATTTTGATGATACCTATGCTACTGCTTCAGAATGTAGGTGACCATGACAGCTTCACTTCGAGATGGCATCAGTCTTGCCACACCACAGGCTGTATGTTCCTACATACATGTTCTTGAGGTTATCTGCGGCTACTGTATCGGCATAGTGAAAATAGAATACAATGGTGTGACACCACCCACTTCTCAATTCATATTCAATGACCTTATTTTGACAACTTGTAATTGGCCATGGTGGGAGAATTTTACCAGAGAAATTGGCAAATATTAAAAGCCAGGGCTTATTTGTTTCATTGAATGGTGAGACCTAAGAAAGTGATGGAGAATTTGTAAATGAAGGTAGTGTTTCAGGTATATAGTGTCTGAGGTTTTTTTTTTTTTTTTTTTCTGAGATGGAGTCTCGCTCTGTCACCCAGGCTGCAGTGCAATGGCACAATCTCAGCTCACTGCAACCTCCGCCTCGCAGGTTCAAGTGATTCTCCTGCCTTAGCCTCCCTAGTAGCTGGGATTACAGGCATGCGCCACCACACCTGGCTAATTTTGTAATTTTAGTAGAGACGGGGTTTATCCATGTTGGTCAGGCTAGTCTCGAACTCCCAATCTCAGGTGATCCACCCGCCTCAGCCTCCCAAAGTGCTGGGATTACAGGCGTGAGCCACTGCGCCCGGCTGAGGTTGTTACACTGTGAATAGAATAGACCAAGAAATTGAGAAAATATTTTCCCAGTATTTGAAAACAATTTTATCATTTAGCAAAGTGTATCACATTACTGAAGACTGAGTAAAGTTCCAACATATCTTTGTTATACATGTCTATTTATTAATGAAAAAGAAAATATCACCAACATCCATTTAAAAACAAGCAAAAGACATTAATAAACATTCTTCCAAAGAGGATATACAGGTGGCAAGTTGACACAAGATGTTCAAATGTTCAATACCATAAAATACCAGAAAAATGCAATAAAATCACAGAGAGATGCTATTATACAGCTATTAAAACAACTAAAATTAAAAAGACTAACCATACCACGTATGGCAAGAATGTAGCGAAATGGGAAGCTTCACATACTGTTGATGGGAATGCAGATGGTAGAGTCAGGTTATAGTCTGGTCGTGTCTTTAAAGGTGAAGCATTCACATACACTGTACTGCTGACACAGGAGAAATAAAGCACTTCTGCACTTTAAGAATTATATGCCTATGTTCATAGTAGCATTATTTGCAACAGCCCAAACTGGAAAGCATCCAACTGTTTATCCAAATTGTGACATATCCACAGAATATTTCTCAGTAACACAAATGAACGATTCACATAAGCAATACTGGTAAATCTTAAAAATAATTGTGCATCGGCTGGTGCAGTGGCTCATGCCTGTAATCCCAGCACTTTGGGAGGCCGAGGTTGGTGGATCACAAGGTCAAGAGATCGAGACCATCCTGGCCAACATGGTGAAACCACATTTCTACTAAAAA
The DNA here is from genome assembly GCF_009764315.1 of Trachypithecus francoisi. Lineage (NCBI taxonomy): Eukaryota > Metazoa > Chordata > Mammalia > Primates > Cercopithecidae > Trachypithecus > Trachypithecus francoisi. The sequence goes on along the minus strand of NW_022681457.1, from coordinate 12,875,717 downwards.
TACAAAAATTAGCCGGGCGCGGTGGCTCAAGCCTGTAATCCCAGCACTTTGGGAGGCCGAGACGGGCGGATCACGAGGTCAGGAGATCGAGACCATCCTGACTAACACAGTGAAACCCCGTCTCTACTAAAAATACAAAAAAACTAGCCGGGCGAGGTGGCAGCCGCCTGTAGTCCCAGCTACTCCGGAGGCTGAGGCAGGAGAATGGCATAAACCCGGGAGGCAGAGCTTGCAGTGAGCTGAGATCCGGCCACTGCACTGTAGCCCAGGCAACAGAGCAAGACTCCATCTCAAAAAAAAAAAAAAAATACAAAACTTAGTTGGGCATGGTGGCGCATGGCTGTAGTCCCAGCTTCTCAGGAGGCTGGGGCAGGAGAATCGCTGGAACCCAGGAGGCAGAGGTTGGAGTGAGCCAAGATCACGCCACTGCACTCCAGCCTGGTGACAGAGTGAGACTCCATCTCAAAAAAAAAAAAAAAATTGTGCATCATCAGGAAAAATGGAGTCTTTTATGATTCAATTCACACAAAATCCTAGAAAACACAAACTATCCTCCTGTAGGGAAAGTAAATGACGGGACTCCTGAAGGCCTGGAAAGTGCACGCAGAGATTGTAAAACAACAAAAGGTGAATCATGAATATGTTCATGATCATGATTATGATGGTTTCACAGGCTTATATGACAAACTCTTCAAATTATACACCACAAATGGATGTAAACTATGGCACGTCACTTATATATCAAGAAAGTTTGTAAAACATGTTTCAAAGTAAAGTATCTGATCTCCCACCTTTCAAAAACCAGAATGCCTTGCAATCTCATGTTGACTGCACTCTCTCTTCAGGCCTGGGGAAAGGCAACCATGCATCCCTCCATGCAGGAAATGTTGGCAAGCAATGAAGGCTGTGGCAATTTGAGACAACAGCAACACTGGTGAAAATCACAAGAGCTATCAATACATCCCTGGCCTATAGGACTTCTATTATCTTTATCCTCCTTTTTCTACCGCTACAGCAATGAACTTGAGGTGAACAACCTAGAAAGCCAACAATTAAAACAAAACAAACAAACAAACAAAAAAAAACCTTTATTTTTGCTGACAATAACCTAAGCTATTGGACATTCAGAGATTTCTAGGTCTTATGACTGCTCAAAGCCACAGTCACGCAAAGATTTGTAAATGTTCTTTTACAAGAGGCACATTCCAACTAGTTTGCTACAGTACACAGAGTACAGAAATACCCAGTATTTCTGTACCAATTACAGTTCACACGTGACTCCCGTTGTCTTCTGAGTGACATCAGCCTATGCAATGTTTGATATCAGGGCATGTCTCCTTATAGAACCCCATGAAAATCTCAACAGCACTGGGCATCATATGACATCCTCTGGAAACAATAGAAAAAAATTGTCCTATTCCCTGAAGCACAGGTGCTTGTCATAACAGCTGGCCTCTCCTCAGGATGACCTCTAGTCTCACAGAAAGAATAGGGATCCAGGCCACAAATTAGAATAACCAAAACCTTGCATTGTTTCCTAGGAGATTTTAGGTAGCAAAGCAAGTAGGACCAAAACCAGAATGAGAATTACTCTGTCATCTTACTTTTCCTGCAGAGGCCCACAAAAGCTGTCCATTCCTTCATATAGAGTTGAAATCTGTTTCCCAGCCACCCCACACAGTAAACAAAACCCCAAGACTACAAGTAGATTCAAATATAAGGCTTTTATTAGTGCACAAACTGGAGCAATATGAGGCAGCCATTCACCAGGCGGTGACTTGGAGGCTAGAATGACCAGGTGTCACGTGAGACCAAGAATTTACAAAAAGGGAATCCTTGCACATAAGCATCCAGCAGAACCAAGGCTGGGCCCTCCTGACCAAAACTGGGTCACATGTATGCTGTGATCAGTCAGAAAAAAGAATGAATTTTCTCTAAAGGCTTAGATTGCTCAAGATTTCCTTCAAAGACTAAGAGAACACACAAATGTCTGCCTTGCCTTAGCACATCAGCGTGACCAATGCCCACTGTGCAAGGTGGCAGAGGGTAGATGGTTTCTACCAGAGGAACAAGGAAGAATGAGGTTCAACTTTAGGCAGATGGCTTCCTCACAAAGGCCCTCTACTGCTACAGTACTACAGAGGCAGCACATTCCCTGTAGGTCTAAGGCTCTACTTAAGTGTGGACTTTCAGGAGCTACATGATGATAGATCTTGAGTTGCAGACGCTTCCACATTTGCTGCATTCATGAGGCCTCTATGTGTTATGGCATTTTTGGTGATGTATGAGGCTGGAGCATTGGCTAAAGGAATTCCCACATTTGTCGCACTCATAAGGCCTTTCTCCAGTGTGAACCACTTGGTGTTGAATGAGGCCTGACTTTTGGCTAAAGGACTTTCCACACTGGCCACACTCATAAGGCCTTGCTCCAGTATGAATTCTCCGGTGTTGAATAAGGATGGAGCTTTGACTAAAGGATTTCCCACATTCACCACACTTATAAGGCCTTTCTCCAGTGTGAACTCTCTGGTGTTTAATGAGGGTAGCTTTTTGACTAAAGGATTTCCCACACTGGCCACACTCATAAGGCTTTGCTCCAGTGTGAATTCTTCGGTGTTGATTAAGAATGGCACTTTGACTAAAGGAATTCCCACATTCACCACACTTATAAGGCCTTTCTCCAGTGTGAACTCTTTGGTGTTTAACAAGGGGGCTTTTTGGCTAAAGGATTTCCCACACTGGCTGCACTCATAAGGCCTTGCTCCAGTGTGTATTTTCTGGTGGTCAACAAGGCTGGAGTTTTGTCTAAATAATTTTCCACATTCGCTGCACTCATAAGGCCTTTCTCCGGTGTGGATTCTCCGATGGTCATTCAGGTGGGAGGTTTGGCTAAAGAATTTTCCACATTCACTGCACTCCCAAGGCCTTTCTCCAGTATGGACTCTCTGGTGCTGAACAAGTGAGTACTTGCCACGGAAGGCTTTCCCACATTTGCTACACTCATAAAGCTTTTTTCCAGTGTAAACTCTTGGATGATGAACAGGAGTGTGTTTGTGCCTGGAAGCCTTCCCACATTCACCTGACTTGTAACGACTTTTTTGACTGCAAACGTCCTCCCCACATTCAGTAATTGTGTTGGGTTTCTTGCCTCCAGGAAAGACCAGGGACCTCAGAAGGCCCAACATGGCTGGGAGGTCCTTTCCAACCTCCCATTTGCGAAAGGGCTTCAATGACATACGGAATAGGCAGCGCTTCACATATGAGGCTCTGTCTATGTCCCTCTTCAAGGATTTCTTTGCACTGTGATGCTTCTGGTGCTGGTGATGGTTTGTACATTCTCCAACCAAGTATGGTTTCTGCCCAGGGAGATCAGCCAGATGCAAAATATCTTTCAGGACTGGGACACACATCTCACAGGATTGAGTCTTCTGTGTGGATGAACCTGCCTTTGACTGTGACACTCTTACAGAAACATTCTGCTCAGAAGGTGTCTCTTCATCCTCTGTTCCATGGCTACAACCTGAAAGCAGAGAACTGCTGATGAAATATACATTGACTATGCTGAGAGCAGGAAGCCCCATTACACACATACCAAAGGAATGATTCACCAGGTTTGTTTTGAGGATAATAGAGCTGAGGGCAGGCTGAGGAAGGGGTGGCTTTGCAATACTGGATCTTTAAAGATCACAGAATGAGGGAGGCCTCACCAAATAAAGGACACAAGGATGGGATGGAGGACAGGGAATGGCATTGTCTTCAAACCATTCCTCTACCAACAGCCTCAAAAGTTATCCTTGAGTAGCCTTCCAATTCCTAAAACTCACCACATAGTGTTCAGGAGGACCTTGTCTGCTGGTGACACCTGCATGCTGTGCAGAAGGTTGACTGTGCCCAAGCCCAGGAAAATACAATTGAAACTGAGTAGCAAGTCATATGATCACATATCTTCATGTAATCATACATACATACTTCATGAGACATTATGTTTGTGTCAATGTTGGAAAACATTGCAGAGGGAGTAGTGCAGAGGAGCAGATGATGCATGAAGATCAGAAAGGTGGAGGTAGCCAGGTGCTAGAAGTCATAGATAAAAATAATAAGACAGAAAAGTGTCAAGTACAAGGAAGAAAATACAGAAATGACAGGACAGGCTCCTTATGTGACCTGAAAACAGCCTGGATATCATGCCCTCAACCAGCTGCCAGTCAACAAGCCCAGGCCTTCTCTGAGACCATGTTCACCCTATAAAGCAACCAGGTTTCTCCACACACCCTCAGTTGTCTAGCTGTGTGGGACCTTCATGAAGCCAAGTCCTACCAGAAAGACAGAACGTGTGAGTGATCAGCACTAATGCAGAACGACTCAGCACACAAGAGCCCATGGGAAAGAAACTTAAAATATCATTAAACAAACAAACTAGAAGGAGTAAGAAGAGCCCACAGTCCCCATAAGTATAGACCATGACAATGACTACAATCATGACACAGGTAGCCACAAGAAAATGTCAGCTAGCAGATGGGAGTGCAGGGAACTTGGGACACAAGGTGTCATGGATCTGAACACAGACACCCAGCCAAGAAGAGAGCAAGCAAGAGAGATCCATTTGTCTGACTGAAGAACACCTACTTCCCAGACCACTGGGCAGCAGGTGTTAGGGCTGCTCAGGCAGTGCACAGTGCTGGCCCCCATAGCACATATCCCAAGAGAGTGGGGAAGTCAGCAAAAGAGCATAGACAGACCAAGACACTGGAGTTGGTGTTAGGGCCTTACCCAGTGAGGCTACAAGGGCAAAGTTCTCCAGCATCACTTCAAGGTACAGGCGTCTCTGAGCCTCATCAAGAAGTCCCCACTCTTCCTGTGAGAAGTAAATGGCGATGTCCTCAAAGGTCACACAGCCCTGTCATGATGGGGACAGGTCACTCCACAATCAACGCCTCCACATCAAGTTCATCCACCCACTCATTCATCCCCACCTTAAGGAAATACACACCCTGGTGACACAGATGCCCACTCTCTCTTCATGGTGATCACTGTATCCTTCTACAGTACCAATCAGGAGGTGGGCAGGATGCACCACATCGAAACTTTGGGCCCAGTATGTAGGGGTGTATCCCTTCTTGTCAGGCAGTTCCCCAAGAATCTTTCAGATAGTGCCTCCTAGACACAATCAAATGTGGGTTCACTTTTCACCCTTAAGTCCTCAATGCCAGGGGCCTGGGTCCTTCAGTTCACATTCCCTCTCCATGTGCACATCATTCTTTGAACCATTCTCGCTCAGTCTCACTCCCATAGCCACCTCAACCCTTCTGCCCACCAAATTGAGACAGCATTCAGTGCTACACAGACCTCTGATGGTTCCTGTCATAGACAGCCCCCATCCTGCTCTGAAGGGCTATCTTCCTGACTCTGTTCCTTGCTTCAACCTCAGCCACCAAGAATCACTGATGTCAGACACTGATGACCATCCTCCACTTGTGCTGCACTTGATGTCCCCTCTTCAGTCAACAACCTTCCTCTCACCTCTTAACCCTCTTTCAAAATCAGTGCCCTCAGTGGCACAGGCTCTCAGTGGCTCTCTACCTCCAACCTAATGACTCATACAGATGAACACTTGTACTACTAAACTTATTCAACTGCTTGACTGACACCTTCCCCAGACACATCAAGGGTCACAACAAATTCCTGGTGAGTTTTTACCATGGTGAATAAGCACTAGTCCTAGTGTTTTCGTCAGTTTGGGCTGCTAGCATAATACCACACACTGGGTGGCTTATCAACAACAGAAATTTATTTCTCAGAGATCTGCATGTGGGGCCAGGCGCGGTGGCTCAAGCCTGTAATCCCAGCACTTTGGGAGGCCAAGACGGGTGGATCACGAGGTCAGGAGATCGAGACCATCCTGGCTAACCCGGTGAAACCCCGTCTCTACTAAAAAATACAAAAAACTAGCTGGGCGAGGTGGCGGGCGCCTGTAGTCCCAGCTACTCTGGAGGCTGAGGCAGGAGAATGGCATGAACCCCGGAGGCAGAGCTTGCAGTGAGCTGAGATCCGGCCACTGCACTCCAGCCTGGGCGACAGAGCGAGACTCCGTCTCAAAAAAAAAAAAAGAGATCTGCAGGCGGGAAGCCTGAGATCAGAGTGCCAGCATGGTCAGGTTCTGGTGGGGGCTCTTTCCAGGTTGTAGACTGCTGACTTCTTATAGCCTCACTTGGTGGAAAGAGCACTAGGTAGTAGCTCTCTGGCCTCTTTGTTTAAGAGCACTCACTAATCCCATTCATTAGGGCTTCACCCTCATGACCTAATTATCTCCCAAAGGCCCAACCTCCAAATACCATCACACTGGAATTAGTGTTTAAGCATATGAATTTTGCAGGGACACAGTCCACTGTACCTGGCCTCAGTGTCATCTTCTACCAATTATTTCTTTGTCTCCATGTCTGTCTTATGTCCTCAATGCCTTGGAAGCCTTGACCACTTACCAGATGATATGGTTTGGCTGTGTCCCCACCCAAATCTCATCTTGAATTGTAGCTCCCACAATTCCCACGTCATGGGAGGGACCTGGTGGGAGGTAATCAAATCTTGGGGGCAGGTCTTTCCCATACTGCTCTCATGATAGTAAATAAGTCTCATAAGATTTGATGGTTTTATAAGGGGGGAGTTCCCCTGAACAAATTCTCTCATCTGCCGCCGTGCAAGACGAGCCTTGCACCCTCTGCCATGATTGGGAGGCCTTCCTAGCCACGTGGAATCATGAGTCCATTAAACCTCTTTTTCCTTACAAATTACCTACTCTCGAGCACATCTTTATCAGCAGCGTGAAAGTGGACTAATATAGTAAATCCGTATGAGTAAAGTGGGGCTCTGCTGTAAAGATAACTGAAAATGTGGGAGCGATTTTGGAACTGGGTAACAGGCAGAGGTTGGAACAGTTTGGAGGACTGAGAAGAAGACAGGAAAATGTGGGAAAGTCTGGAACTTCCTAGAGACTTGTCTTTATCAGCAGCGTGAAAACGGACTAATATACCAGATCATCCTCTTTCCTACAACCTTCCCATGACCACTTTTCTTCCACAACTGTTTGTGATGTTCACCACCTCTACCACGTGTCCAAGCACGAGACACAGTCATAGCCCTGACCTTTCCTTTTCTGTTTTTTTTTTGTTTGTTTGTTTGTTTTTTGAGATGGAGTCTCACTCTGTCACCCAGGCTGGAGTGCAGTGGTGTGATCTTGGCTCACTGCAACCTCTGCCTCCCAGGCTCAAGCAATTCTCCTGCCTCGGCCTCCGTGGTAGCTGGGATTACAGGTGCCCGCCACCATGCCTGGCAAATTTTTGTATTTTTAGTGGAGACAGAGTTTCACCATGTTGGCCATGCTGGTCTAGAACTCCTGACCTCAAGTGATTCGCCTGCCTTGGCCTCCCAAAGTGCTGAAATTACAGGTGTGAGCCACCACGCCCAGCCCTTTCCTGGGTTATTAATAGCATTACCTTCATGACCAGGATTACCCACTCCTAATTGTGACCCACAGCTACTCTGGGCCAAACGCTGGCCACCACCTTTTGGATTTCTCCATCTTAAACCACTTCTAGAATTCCAGATGTACATGGACAGCTACTCACTTGATGTCTCCATATATCACTCTTTGGAACATCTCAGACTATAATAGCTTAAGACAGAACTCCTGTTATCCTTAATGAAAATTAATTGCCTGGGCATGGTGGCTCATGCCTGTAATCCCAGCACTTTGGGAGGCTAAGACGAGTGGATCACCTGAGGTCAGGAGTTCGAGACCAGCCTGGTCAACATGGTGAAACCCTGTCTCTACTAAAAAAAAAAAAAGAAAAAAAAGGTCATGGTACTATGTGTCTGTAGTCCCAACTACTCAGGAGGCTGAGGCAGGAGGATTGCTTGAACCTGGGAGGTGGAGGTTGCAATGAGCTGAGATCGAGCCACTGCTCGGTCTGAGTGACAAAGTGAGACTCTGTCTAAAAAAATAATAAAATAAAAATAAAATCAATCCTATTACATGCTATTTGATGGAGCTTCCATCCTCCCAGATGCTAAACTCAAAATGCCTGGAGTAATGCTTGACTACTATCTCTTACCCTCAAAATCTGAAAATGCAAGCAGGCCTAATTAAAAATCTGACCCAGAATCCAGCCACTTCTTCTACCTTCACAGCCACCACACTGGTGAAGCCACTATCAAAACTCAGTAGCTTCCTCCCTGGTTGCCTCCATCACACCCACAGAGTATTCTCTATGCTGCATTAACAGTGAACCTGATGAGACCAGTGTCAGATAACCTCCCTCCTCTTCTCTAAACCTCCCATTGTTCCCATCACCTCCAGAAAAAAACACCCAATTTCTCAGAGCCATTCCAGACCTGAGTCCTGCCCTGCTGCTCTGAGTTCCCATGAGAAAGAAAGGAGAGTTGGGTTCCCCTGAACCAGCTCAGCTTCACTGCCAACTTTACACATTATCGTACCTAGGCGGGACAACCTTTCACACCTCATTCCATTGTCTGCCAGCAATAAGAACGTCTACAAATAACCACCAGTCTAGAATCAGGATGTCAAGCTTGGGGTTTGTGAAGAGTCCTTAGGTCAAAGAATTGGATGGTGGCAAAAAAGATACATAAAAAAACCCCAGGATGGGGCCAGGACCAGTGAGGGCCTGGGACATCCTCCACTCACCTTTGTGAGGTCCATATGTGTTTCTGGAGACACAGTCACCTGTGGAAAGCCAAAGATCATGAAAGGCAGGTGACCATACAGGGCTCTACTGATTCAGGCTTCCCTGGATTCCTGACCAGGCCAGAGCCAGATGGACTGAGGATGTCTGCATTATTTCTGAGCCTCAGCTTTCCAGTCCTCAGTGCTAACTCTTAGCAACTATGGGACCTTGCACAAGAACTCAATCTCCCTGTGATTCTGTGTTATTCCATTCTGTTCTAGTCTAACTCCATGAGGTTTTTGGAAAACTTAGACCTAACTCAGACCATACGCCGCTTCTGTACACAACTCTCCACAGCTCCTAGCATCCTAAGAATTGAGGGAAAACTCCTCACCTTGGCACTCCAGGTATGAACCTTCTTCACTCCATCTCCAAGAGTTTAGAAACGCCGGTCCCTTTGCCTGTCACCTTCTTCCATGCCTCATCACCCAAGTTCTGGAAATAGGGACCCCACCCACGAGCCCCCATTGTACTGGACATGAGGATCTCGACCCCAGCGACCCAAGAAGGCACCCCTTACTGGGCCTTAGAATTTGAGTGAGGATGAAGGAGGTTGGGTCCAGTGGACGCAGCGCTCACCTGAGTCGGGGCCCTCAGCGCAGCCGCAGCCATCGGAGTCTGGGCAGAGCGGGCCCTGGACCGACAGCGACGGGCGCGGGGACCTGGGCAAAGCCGTCAACCCCGCCGCCGCCGACGCTTAGACCCCCGACTGTTCAGCGGGAGGACCCCTCCCCTCGCGCCTTCCGACTCTCTCGCCAAACAAAGCGCTCCCAAAGCTCTGACGGTCTGGATGCACCCAAGCGCTGCAAAAATGACCGCCACTGAAGTGATACAGGAAGTACCTCCCCGACCTAGTGGTCTCAAAGCGGAAACGACCCTTTTCTCAGCGCGGATTGGCTCAGCATCTCTGCCGCTGGAGACAAAACCTTCTGGGTAATGTAGTTCCCCCGGCACCCAGGGTGCCCGAAGGGATGCTGCGGCCAGGAGTCACCTCAAACAAAAGCCAAGCGGCCGCGCTGGGGGCGCAGGGAGACGGCGTCGCCACAGTCCAGGAGAGGGCTGGGCCTTGTCGCTCCTTAAACGGGCCGATGGTCCATTTCTGTGGTCCCGTCGCGGCTGAGCGCCCACGTGATTAGAGGCATTGATTCAGGCTCGGGAAGCTGAGGCCGGATCCACAGGTATTCGACGCCCCTGCGGGAGCGAAGGAGCTTCGTCCCCCTCCCCTGCGGGGTCAAGGCGTTCGAGGCCGTGCCGGGGCCGAGGATGTTCTGTGAAAGACAGGAGCGATCTAGGTGTCGCGCTGTGGGCAGGTGTTCCGGGAGGCCACGTGGGGGCCGCGCCCGCGCTACTCCTGCTCTGAGCCCCTGGACTGTCCCCAGATGAGGGAGGCGGGGCCGAGACGTCCCATGGGAAGGGGTCCTGGGCAGCTGTCTCCCGGGGACGTCTTCTCTAGCGGAGGGCAAGCTGGGGAGGCCCCGGAGCGGCCGAGGAAAGTGCCTCTGCTTCCCTGAGTCCCCTCCTGGGTCTGGGAGCCGCTCCTGCGTTTTCTGACACCCCCTCCACCGCCCCTTGGCTGACAACTGGGTCCAGATGAGCCTTGGACCCCACTGAAGACATCTCCTACCTCATCTCCCACACCTGCTAAGACCATCTCCGTCCACCCTCAGGACAGTAGGGAGGTAGGCGGGTTTCCAGGGCGGTGGCGTACAGTGGTAGGAACAAGGCCTCTGGAGCCCAAGAATGGGATTTAGTCCCCTAGGGGAAATCCATGCTCTGCCTTACAGCAGCTGACTCGGCCTTTAGGGATACTCTTAATGGCCTCCACGAAGGTGCAGGTATAACCGCTGGACCAGTCTCATCTGGCCGTCCTCTGTTGGTAACAGAATGTCCAGTTATTTTGCAGGCACAGAGCTAAAGAGTTGCAAGTTATACAGCTAGAGAATGTGCAGAAAAGAAAAATGTCAGGCCCAGCGCGGTGGCTCATGCCTGTAATCCAAGCACACTGGGATGCTGAGGTGGAAGGATCACTTGGGCAACATAGCTAGACCCTGTCTCTACAAAAAATAAAAAATCCTAGCTACTCAGAATGCTGAGGTGGGAGGATCGCTTGGGCCCAGGAGATCGTGGTTACAGTGAGTTATGATTATGCCACTGCACTCCAGCCTGGGCAACGGAGCCAGACCCTGTCTGGATGGATGGATGGATGAATAGATAGATAGACAGACAGACAGACAGACAGACAGATAGATAGATAGATAGATAGATAGATAAAATGAAAAGAAAAGAAAACATTGACCCAACACCTGGAGCTAAAGTCTCACCTACCAGACTCCACCCTGCCACCACCAGGAAACCAAAATACCGGGCTATGGCCGGAACCCAAGTGTTGAAACACTTCTGAAAGCAAGGGGTCTGTTGTCTCTGAATCTTGGGTGATAACCGCCCTGTCCCCGCCTTGCCATCAATAGATTTGTTTGAAGTCCTTCCAATCAAAATCCACCCTTCCAGTGCTTACCAACCTATCCTTCCTAATCCTTAAAAGCTGCCCCAAACCCCATACTGGGGAGACGCATTTGAGCTGGACTCCTGTCTTCTTGTTTGTGGATTTGCAATAAAGGTTTGCTTTTCTCAAAAACCTGCGACCATGGTACTGCTTCTGTGTGCATCGGACAGCAACCCAGCAACCCTTTTCCTTAGTAACATCGGCACTCTCTTGGTGCCACCGTTCTGCCCTTCACTACCCTCTGGTCCCAGAGGCCAGCAGCCCCCACAATGGCCACCTAACACATGCCCTTACCCTCACTGTCCTCTCAGAGTTGCCATATCAGATCACACATGGCTCCCCAAACTTCAAGCATGTGTGTCCATCTAGGCATAGAACTAGTGGGATTGCCTGGATAACTTGGGGAGGAGGGATAGCCTAGCTAGGTTAACCTGCTCTGTGTAGCATGCCCAGGGGACAAAAGACCCACCTGCTCCTGAGGCCCAGTCCTTCAGGGAGAAGCCCAGCCAGAGATGAGGGGGGCTGCCAGTGATCACAAAGCAGTAATAAACTCCATCTATAGCTAAACTTAGGTGAGACCAACAGTCAATAAGTATCTAAAGAGGAAGCTAAAAATCATTGAAGATAGAGTGCAAGAAAGTGTGAAGCCCTGAGGATGTGCATGGGTTGTTTTGTGTTTTCGTTCTGTGTTTGTCTCTTTGGCACAGCTATTCAAGTACAGCTTGGCAGTGTCATTCATAAAGTCTACTAACTTCTATTGCTGTTCACCCAGTTAATCCCAAGGGACTCCACAGGTACCAAATGGTATGGGGGAGTGTTAACCTCAAGGACCATGACATCTAGCAAGGGACTGAAGACAGCAGAGGCCAGCTCCACCTGCAGGTAGAACATACCAGAGGGCGCAGGTTTAGCTCCATCCTGTCTTTATTTTTTTGATTTCTTATCTTTAGTCTTTAGGGGTACATAGTAGGTGTATATATTTATGGGTTACATGGCACAGTTTGATACAGGCATACAGTCTGTAATAATCACATTGGGATAAATGGTATCCATCACCTCAAGCATTTATCATTTTTTTGTGTTACAAGCATTCTAGTTATACTCTTAATTATGTTTAATTCTACAATAGATTATTGTTGACTGTAGTCACCCTCTTGTGCTATCAAATACTATGTCTTATTCCTTCTATCTGACTATATTTTTTCACCCATTAACTATCCCCATATGTTGAGTTTGTTATACCTCAGGGGCTAGATTCAGGAACAGGAATGTCTCTCCTTCCCTCCTTTCACCTGCCCCAAGGCAGGACTCTAATCTTTGTTCACCTTTCTGATTGTGGTCTTACACCCTCCCCAGAGGGAGACCTATGCAATATAATGGGGGAAGGAATGCTAACATCAAGACGCTTCCATAACAATCCAAGAGGACATGGTCCAGGGAGCTTCCTGATAGCTGAACATGTGGAGGCTCCTGGAGGATGGTGCACCTGGGAGGGCATGGAAGCTCAGTGCCCTGTTGGGATTCAATCAGGCTGGTAGGAAAAACATTAGAGATCTAGAGATAGACAAAAATCTTCCTAGAAGGGCGAGAAGTTTGCATTAGCTTCGGTAATAGATATGGTTGAAGGCAACCTGATCTTGACCTTTAGTTAAACAAATTAAAGTAGTAATAAAGGAAAGCAGAGTAGTTTACCTAGCTAGCTTGTTTACTCACATGATCTTAAAACTAACCTTTGATGTACCACTGCTGCTTAAGTGCTTTTTACTCGGGAAGCCCACAATGTTAATTACCCTCTAAAGGTGTTGACTCAAGCTTTTGTTAATTAATCTCGCCAAATAAATGCAAGTCTGATTAGCTGATCAGGGCTGAGTCGCAACTGTTTACAGGACTCAGCAGGGAGCCTGCACGCGGCTCAGACCCTCAGCTGGACTGGCAGAGCAGAATATCTGTGTCTCAGTGTATTTTATTCATCCATTGCCAGTTCAGAGGTCTGCAAGGGACAGACTCCCCACAGCTGGTGCCCCCTTGAGAGGAGCGCTGCTGCAGCCCCATTCCCCAATACCTCACCCTACACATCTCTTCATCTGTATCCTTTATAATAAACTGATAAACATAAGTAAGTGTTCCCCTTAGTTCTCTGAGCCACTCCAGCAATTAATTGAACCCAAAGAGGGGACTGTAAAGGCCCCAACTTGAAGTCGGATGGGTCAAAAGTTCCGGAGGTTCAGACTTGCAACTAACTGGTGTCTGAAGTCTTGGGGACTGACCCCCCAACCTGTGGGATCTGACACTATCGTCAGGTAGAAAGTGTCAGAATTGAATTGGAGGATACCCAGCTGGTTTCCATTGCTTGGTGTGTACAGACAACCCTGCACATTTGGTCACAGAAGTCATCCTCTGATTGTTGTGGTGATATGAAAGCAGAGAGAAAATACAATTAGAGAGAGTTTACCCTGAAACACTGTATCTGTAATCATTCCAGATGACTAAACTTTTTGAATATTTTGCAGGGAAACCAGTTTGGATATTTTCCCCCACCCAAATCTCATGTTGAATTGTAATCCCCAATGCTGGAGATGGGGCCTGGTGGGAGAAGTTTGGATCATAGGGGTGATCCTTCATGGCTTGGTGCTGTCTTCGTGATAGTGACTTCTTGTGAGATCTAGTTATTTAAAAGTCTGTGGCATCCACCCCCACTATCTTTTTCTCATCTGCTTTTGCCATGTGAAGTGCTTGCTCCTGTTCCACTTTCCACTATGATTGGAAGCTCTGTGAGGCTTCACTAGAAGCCAATCAGATGCCAGCAGCATGCTTTTTGTAAAGCTTGCAGAACCATGAGCCAAGTAAACATCTTTTCTTTATAAATTAAAGAGTAGAGACAGAGTTTAGTAGAGACAGGGTTTCACCGTGTTAGCCAGGATAGTCTCGATCACCTGACCTCATGATCTACCTGCCTCGGCCTTCCAAAGTGCTGGGATTACAGGCGTGAGCCACCATGCCTGGCCATGGCTGCAAATTTTCTAATTTTTCTAAGTACAGTCTCAGGTACTTCTTCATAGCAATGCAAGAATGGCTTAACATAGAAAATTGGTACAGAGGAGTGGGGCATTGCTATAAAGATACCTGAAAATGTGGAAGCAACTTTGGAACTGGGTAATGAGCAGAGGTTGAATGAGTTTGGAGGGTTCAAAGGAAGACAGGAAGTTGAGGGAAAGTTTGGAACTTTTTAGACACTGGTTAAATGGTTGTGACCAAAATTCTGATAGTGATATGGACAGGGAAGTTCAGAATGATGATCTCTCAGATGGAAATGAGAAACGTATTGGGAACTGGAGCAAAGGTCAGATGTGTTATGCCTTAGCAAAGAACTTGGCTGCCTTGTGCCTATGCCCTAAAGATCTATGGAAGTTTGGACTTTAGAGTAATGACCAAGGATAGCTGGTGGAAGAAATTTCTAAGCAGCAAAGTTTTCAAGATGTGGCCTGGCTACTCCTAAAAGCCTGTGCTAGATGCTACAGCAAATAAATTACCAAAAGATATAATTTATATTTAACAGGGAAGCAGAGAAAAAAAATTAGAAAATTTGCAGCCATGGCCAGGTGCGGTGGCTCACGCCTGTAATCCCAGCACTTTGGAAGGCCAAGGTGGGTGGATCACGAGGTCAGGTGATCAAGACTATCCTGGTTAACACGGTGAAACCCTGTCTCTACTAAAAATACAAAAAATTAGACAGGTCTGGTGGCAGGCGCCTGTAGTCCCAGCTACTCGGGAGGCTGAGGCAGGAGAATGGCGTGAACCTGGGAGGCGGAGCTTGCAGTGAGCTGAGATCACGCCATTGCACTCCAGCCTGGGTGACAGAGCAAGATTCCATCTCAAAAAAAAAAAAAAAAAGAAAGAAAAAAAGAAAATTTGCAGCCTTGACATGTGGTACAGAAAGAAAAAACTTTTTGGGGGGGGAAAGGAAATCAAGCAGGCTGTGGAGCAACCACTTGATAGAGATATTTTTATAACTAAAAGAGAGACAACTTCTGGACCCATAAGCACACATATTTAAGGCCCACTTAAACTAGAAAAATACATGTTAGGTTTAGTACTGGAGGTTATTGGGCATGGTATGACAATTTCTTTCTTTTTTTCTCTTTTTTTTTTAAAAAAAGAGACAAGGTCTTGCCTTGTTATCCAGGCTGGAGTGCAGTGGTGTGATCATAGCTCGTTGGCCTCAATGTCACTATGCCCAGTTATTTTTTTTTTTAGATATGGGGTCTTGCTATATTGCCCAAGCTGGTCTCGAACACCTGGCGTCAAGCAATCCTCCTGTCTCAGCCTTCCAACGTGCTAGAATTATAGGCATGAGCCATCATGCCTGGCCAACATATTTATTTTTGCTTGTTGAACTCCTCATTGTTCTGGTACCAATTAAAATCAAGTCTTATAGATATTAACGTGATGGCTCCTGCCAATCTCCAAATGGGGTTTACCTTTCTCACTCAGAAGGGAGTGGGAATCCTTGGAAACTCCTTCCTTCTTTGTCTTTGTAACTTCACCTTGCTTACTGGACACAAGATTAGACCCACGGATCTTATTCTCAACCAGCTGGCCTTTGCCAATTTGTTTGTGCTTTTCTCTAGAGGGATCCCTCATACAATAGCAGCTTTTGGATTGAACTATTTCCTGGATAAGGCTGGATGCAAACTTCTCTTCTATTTTCAGAGTGGCCAGAGGGGTTTCCCTCAGCACCACCTGTCTCCTCAGTGGCTTCCAGTCCATAAAACTTTGTCCCTGTTTCTCTAGGTGGTTGGAGCTCAGAATGGGATCCCCAAAGCTCATTGGCTTCTGTGGTTTTCTCTGCTAGATCCTGCAACTGTTGGCAAATAGCTTTGTTCCTATGAGTGTGACTAGTCAAATAAACAGCAAAAATGTAAGTGTGAAAATAAATTGTGTATACTGTTCTTTGCTCAAACCAGCTAGATGCATCAAGTTTCTAGTCGTATTCATATTCTCTGCAACTGACTTTATGAGTTTGGGCCTCATGATCTGGGTCAGTGGCTCCATGGCCCTTTTCCTGCACAGACACAAGCAGCAAGTCCAACACATTCACAGCGACAGAATCTCCTCCGAGCTTCTGAAGAGGCCAGAGCCACACGCACCATTTTGATCTTTGTGAGCACCTTTTTTTTCCTTTTACTCACTCTCCTCTCTTTTGCACGTTTGGATGACTATTTGTTATTCCAGGTCAGTGGCTGGTGGACACCTCTATGATTTTGTCCTCATGTTTCCCAGCGTTCAGTCCCTTTGTGTGTTCATTGGTGGTGACACTCGATTCTCTGCGTTTCACGTGGCCTGCTAGTCAAGGAAACGCCCTTTTCCCAGCTCACCCAGGGAGGGCCCCCCTGGAGGAGGTGTGCCCTGGGTGAAGCCACCCAGGAACCCTGCCCCAGGAACTTCTCGGCCCAGCCTCCTGCACCGGGGGACCATCAAGGGGCTCAGGGTAGGAGCGGCCAGGGGGCGTGGCCCCCAAGTGGCCTCCCGGACCGGCGACCCTCAGCCTGACCCGTAGGTCGCTTCTGTCGCCTATGTAACCGCTGAGGTCCCCGAAACGGCCTCAAACGCCTCGGCCCCCACGTGAGGGGGATGAGGCAAGGACCCTCCCGCGCTGCGGCCGCGGTGTTTACGCGGCCCCGTGGAGTGACGCGTCCGTGTGGATCCGGAGCCTTACCTGGGTATGGGACCGCGGAAATCGGCCAGCGGCCCCTTTAAGGAGCGGCAAGGCCCTGTCTCGCTCTTGGTGTCGCGCCTTTTCATAGCGCTCTCCGCGCGCCCGGTTGGCCCTTGTTCCAGGTGAATCTCCGGGAGGGCACCAGACCCCTGGGCTTCTGAGAACTACATTACCCATAATGCTGAGCGCCAAGCTGCAAAGACGCGGAGCCAATCAACGTTCAGGATCGGGCCTGTCTCCGTTTGTTGCAAACGGTAAGGCGGAACTTCCGGCACCGCTCCGAGATGGTCATTTTGGGGGTTCTCTACCTCGGCGCAGGCTTCCTGAGTTAGCAACGCTGCCCCCGGCACACGGCGGGGGTCGCCCCGCTGCGGTACAGCCCGTGGGTCGTTGGCGCTGGTGGCAGCCATGCCTGGGTTCCCGCCCCGGGTCGCCCACCGCTCCCGGACCCGCTCCGCTCACAATCCGATGGCGGTGGCCGTGCTGAGGGATTCGACTTCGGTGAGTGCTACGTTCCCCCGGGCTCACCTGCCCTCCCCGCCGGAAATCCAACACCCTGCGTGAGGGGGGCCTGCTTTCGTCCCTGCAGCCCGGCCCGAGTCCAGGACTGTGAGGCCGTGGCAGGTGGGGCTCCCATTTACAAGCCTGGTGTCGTGGGCTGTGGAGGGTGTGGCAGGCGGAGGGGCCGGTTTCTGTGAATCTTGTTGGGGCGATTGAGCTAGGAGCGTTCACGCCGGAATGGCAAAGTGAGGCTCTTTCTTTTCAAGACGCTGAGAGCCATGGGTGATTGTGAACAGATGAGGCACGTGGTCTGAGTTAGACTTTTGAAAATTTTCCTAAAGTTAAGAGTTAAAACAGCCTGGAAGGGGGATAACACCGAGGCACAGGGAGGTTGAGTCCTTGTGCAAGGTCCCAGAGCAGGTAAGAATCACACGGAACTGAGGCGCAATGATAATTTAGTCATCACCAAGTCACCTGTCTCCAGGGCTGCTCAGGGAAACAAGAAGGCATGAGCCCATGGACCTTCCACCATAGTTACCTGCGTCTCACAGCCTTCCTCTTCCCGCAGGTTCCCGTGACTGCAGAAGTTATGGGCTTCACACAGGTGAGTGGAGAGTGTTTCGGGACCTCACTGGTGCTGACCCCAGTGTTTGTCTCTGAGATTGTGTTCTGGGACTCTTCTCTTGGCACTCTTTGGGTTTTTGGTTCTAGGAACCCTGAACAAACATCAATCCCAGGGTCATACATCCAGGCTGGAAGCTGGTATAGAACGGTTCCTATTGCGGGGAACCAGCAAAGTAAGGTGTAGAACGTTGTCTCAGGCTTATGTACTAGATGAGCAAGTGCTTGAAGGTCAAGCTGAGCTGGTTTAGGGAACTACAACTTTTTTCTTTCTCATGGGAACTGAAAGCTGGGATGCAGGAATCAGACAAAAATGGCTCGCCATTGTTGGGTGTTTCTTCTGGAGTGCGTGACGAGCAATGACAGTTTGGAGGCAAAGGAGGTATGTGACCTGATCCAGGTCTCATCAGGTTCCCTGTGTGGCCAAGCTGAGAGAACAGGCTGAGTGTGAGGTATGAGATAGGAAGACAGTGAAGAAGGCTGCTGTAGTAGTCCAGATGAGTGTTACTGGTGGCAGGACTTGTGTGGTGGCTGTGGAGGTGGTAGTAGGATTCTAGAACAGTTTTTTAAGTAGGGAAGCCTGGATTTTGAGATGTTGAAGGCAAGAGATAGAAAAGTAGGATTCAGGGGTAAAAGCAAGTTGTTTGGGTTTAGCAGCTGGAAATATGGAAGCTCCACTAGCGAGGATTGTAAGATTGGTAGTAGAGTCAGTTATCTCTAGAGATAATCAGAAATTTTGATTTGGAACATCTTATTTTTAAATTTTTTTTTTTTTTAATCATCATCTGAACATGGCCCAATGGGACATCTTTTTTTTTTTTTTTTTTTTTTTTTTTTTTTGAGACAGAGTCTGGCTCTGCCGCCCAGGCTGGAGTGCAGTGGCCGGATCTCAGCTCACTGCAAGCTCCGCCTCCCAGGTTCACGCCATTCTCCTGCCTCAGCCTCCCGAGTAACTGGGACTACAGGCGCCCGCCACCTCGCCCGGCTAATTTTTTTGTATTTTTTAGTCGAGACGGGGTTTCACCGTGTTAGCCAGGATGGTCTCGATCTCCTGACCTCGTGATCCGCCCGTCTCGGCCTCCCAAAGTGCTGGGATTACAGGCTTGAGCCACCGCGCCCGGCCTGGACATCTTTAGAGTCTGAGATGGTTCAAAGAACAGTTAGTTTAGACATCAAGTGGATAGTATATCCTACAAGACTAGAACCGTGGGGAGGGATTCAGGATGGAGACATTTAAAAGGTGGCCACTACTTGCCTACGGGTATAGCTTGGGACACAATTAGGAGGTGGAATCCTGATCACTCTGGTAATGCTGTTACCAGCCCAGGCAAGGGAGGTTGGGGGTCACTACTGGGTCTTCTGCTTGGGGACATGGTTGGGCATGGTGGGAATCACAAAGACAGGTATGAGAGAGAATTGGCCATGGTAGGGTGTGAGAGCAAGGATGATCTGGCAAGTGGCCAAGGATCTAGGAGAAGAGTGGGCATGAGATCAATGCTTGGAAGTAATCCAGACAAAATGACACTGAGACCAGAACTAGTGCTTTCTCAGCACTCTGGATCTATCTACCAGGGTTTTGTGGTAACCCTTGAGGTGTCAGGAATTTCAGGGAGGTGGATCAGTTGAGGGTCACAGGTGGTCATCTGGGAGAGTTACTGGGCCTGAGGTGTGGGAGTCCTCTGGGGCAGACTTTGAATGAGGGTTAACAGGAGAGAAAGACTGTGACTTAAGAGAGGACATTAAGTGCAGCACTATTGGAAGAGGGCCATGGGTGTCAGAACCCCAGGTATTTCTGGGTGACTGAGGATGTAGCAAGGGACAGAGTCAGGCAAGGAGGCCTTCAGAGCAGGATGGGGCTCTGAAAGGCTGCCTTTGGCAGTGGGGACATTCAGCCTCTGAGTAGCACCGGACCTCATTTCAGTTTGCCAAGCACTCTCTGGATGTTGCATTCCAAGTATCGTGGGGATGCCAGAGAGGCTGCCTATGGTGTGGGGCAACAGGGTGGAAATCGCTGTGGGAGTGAGATTGTTTGAGAGTGTGTGCTTCAAAGAGTGATGTGCATATGGAGACAAAGTGTGAACTGAACAACCCATGGCCATGGCATTGAGGATGTTAAGAATGATGGCTAACCCCATCGTTGCTTGTATGTGAGAGGCATACTTTTGGAAACTCCAGGAGAATTGTCTGACAAGACAAAATCCAACCCTATATGCTAGACCCAGAGTTTACATGGCATTTCCTGTCCCACCTGCCTGTTGGTGCTGTGGGCAGACACAGTGATGATGGGACCATGAGGAGAGGGCAGGGATCAGTGCCACCAGGGCTTGGTATCTCCTCTGAGGTGGGGCTTAGGGTTGGGGGTAAGCAGGGGAAGGATGCGTGGGGGGCATGAACTTGGGGTCCTAGGAGAGAATCTGATCATGGAAAGATCTGTCCCCATCATGGCAGGGCTCTGTGACCTTTGAGGACGTGGCCATTTACTTCTCCCAGGAAGAATGGGGGCTCCTTGATGAGGCTCAGAGGCTCCTGTACCGTGATGTGATGCTGGAGAACGTTGCACTTATAACTGCGCTGGGTAAGGCCCTCAGAACCGCTCTTGTCTCCTGGTCTTTGTCTATCCTTTTTTTCCTCAGAGGCAGCTCTGTCGGACCATGGGCTCTGCTGACTTCCCCACTGTCTTGGCATTATGTGCTCTGGTGTAAGGAATGAAATCATTGCACTCCTTAATCAGCCCTGACATTTGCTGTCCCAAAACGCACCCGGATGGGTCCGGGTGTTAGGTGTCTTGAGTCAGCCTAATGCATCTCAGTTTACTTCTTCACTTTCTCTTTGGGTGGCTGTGTTCATATTCATGGTACTTTGTGTGTCAGGTTCTGCCTCCTAGATGACATTTCCTTTGACTACCTGTGTTAGGAGTTTGCAGAATTTTCCTCATCAGTATTTACATGGACCATGAGCTGTTGTTGCCAGAACCTCCTTCAGGATCTGTGTGATATTAATTTTCTTTCTTGTGTTCTCAAGGAAGCTGACTTGCTCTGGGCCACTGCAGGATACTCACCTGTCCCAGCTGTCCCTTAGGACTTGCTTCATTCAAGTCCCAAGTGGTGGCACATCTAGAGGTGCTGGGAAAGCCCTGGTTGTTGGAAAGGGTGAAGATGGGAATATGGCTTCAGAGGAAGCCTGGCCTCAGTCAGTGGCACCTGGGTGAGGACATGGCATCCAGCCTTAGCCTGTTTTCTAATCTTACCAGGAATTTGCCCTGTGTCATCCAGAGTTTGGTGCTAATGCCACTGGACACACCTCATTTCTACGTTTTCTTCCTCTTCCTTGACACTTTGCTGGCTTATTACTTCATCTGGGACATCTGGCCTCATGCTGCCCCATCTTTCTGCCCTCCATGTGTCACCAGTTTCTCTGCACTGCCTCCCAGCATGTTTTCCAACACTGACCCACTCCCAATATGTTGTGAGTTGTGCACATGCCATTAAATATTTCTTGAACACAAGATCGCAATTGGAATATCTCACTCACTTCCAATTACATTATCTTGGGCCTGAATAATGCCAACCTTCAGCACAGCATACACATGCCACCAGCTGACAAGATCTTGCCACAGGATTTGGCAAAGGAGTAGATTGGAGACCCTGTCTGTTCTTATGTGCTGCACCCCATCCTTATATCCTGTGTTTGGTGAGGCCTCCCCATTTTGTGATCTTTAGAGGCCCACTACTGCCAGGCAGCCCCTTTCGTATCCTGCTTTCAGCTCCTCAATGTTGCTTCAAAGCAATACTGTGAATTCATTCCTTGATGTCTGTGAGAAGGTGCTCCCCCTTTCCTGTTATGTACCCACAGGGTTTTAATTAATGGAGGTGGTAGAGTGCCAATACAGAGAGGTTAATGTCAATGACATAGGAATTTATCACCTGCAGTAGTAAGAGCATGTGAGCACTGTGCCATGCAGGGCCACAAGAGAGAAGGGAAAATATTAAGCCACAGCCTTTACTGGGGTTTCTGCAGATAACACAAGACATGATAAACAGTTTGGGATTGCATAATTTGAGTAGTTTGCTTTGGGGCAAAGGGGCTCACTAGGCTTCGTTGTCTGCTGCCTGACCTTGGGATGATTAGAGCAGAGGAATATTAGCTCCTGAAACATCCAAGTCACATAGAAAATATGATTGAAGGCCGGGCACGGTGGCTCAAGCCTGTAATCCCAGCACTTTGGGAGGCCGAGACGGGCGGATCATGAGGTCAGCAGATCGAGACCATCCTGGCTCACACGGTGAAACCCCGTCTCTACTAAAAAATACAAAAAACTAGCCGGTCGAGGTGGCAGGTGCCTGTAGTCCCAGCTACTCAGAAGGCTGAGGCAGGAGAATGGTGTGAACCCGGGAGGCGGAGCTTGCAGTGAGCTGAGATCCGGCCACTGCACTCCAGCCTGGGCGATAGAGCGAGACTCCGTCTCAAAAAAAAAAAAAAGAAAATGTGATTGAGAGTATGGGCTCTGAATTGATTTTGTATTTGTTATGCTCCTTGCTGAGCCCTTGGCTATCTCTTAAGAGTTGGCTCCTGAGGCGAGAGAATGGCGTCAACCCGGGAGGCGGAGCTTGCAGTGAGCTGAGATCCGGCCACTACACTCCAGCCTGGGCGACAGAGCGAGACTCCGTCTCAACAAAAAAAAAAAAAAAAAAAAAAGAGTTGGCTCACTCTGGAAGCACCATTCTCTCCCCAGCCAGCAAAGTTTTTTATTTTGTTTTCTTTTGCGTTTGAGACAGTTTCACCTTGTCTCCCAAGCTGGAGTGCAGTGGTGCGATCTGGGGCTCACTGCAAACTCCGCCTCCTGGGTTCAAGCAATTCTCCTGCCTCATCCTCTTGAGTAGCACCCACCATCCCACCTGGCTAATTGTTTGTATTTTTAGTAGATGCAGGGTTTCGCCATATTGCCCAGGCTTGTCTCGAACTCCTGAGCTCAGGCCAGCAAAGTTTTTAAGCTATCAGAACATTAATTATTCAGAAAAGTTTTTTTAAAAAAATGGTTAATACACTCCCATCATAGTCAACATGCATTTCATCAGTGTTTCTCTGCTTTCAGTTTGTTGCCATGGGACGGAGGATGAAGAGACACCTGAGCAAAGTGTTTCTGTAGAACGAGTACCTCAGGTCAGGACTCCAGAGGCCAATCCATCCACCCGGAAGACTCAATCCTGTGACATGTGTGTCTCGTTCCTGACCGACATTTTACACCTGACCGATTTGCCTGGGCAGAAACCATGCTTGACTGGGGCCTGTGCAGTCTTTCACCAGGAACAGAAGCATCATAGTGCAGAGAAACCCTTGGAAAGTGACGTGGACAAGGCCTCATTTGTGCAGTGCTGCCTATTCCCTGAGTCAGGAATGCCTTTCACCAGCATTGAGGTTGGGAAGGACTTCCTAGCCCCATTGGGCGTTCTTCAGCCTCAGGCTATTGCTATCTATGAACAACCCAACGAAATCAGCAAATGTGAGGAGGCCTTTCATGTTGGAATAAGTCATTACAAGTGGAGTGAACGCAGGAAAGAGTCCAGCCACAAACAAACGTTTTTTCACCCTAGAGTCTGCACTGGAAAAAGGTTTTATGTATCTAGCAAGTGTGGGAAAGCCTGCCGCTGTGAGTACTCCCTTGTTCAGCTCCAAAGAGTCCACGCTGGAGAAAGGCCTTATGAGTGCAGTGAATGTGGGAAGACTTTCAGCCAAACCTCTCATCTGAATGATCATCGGAGAATCCACACAGGAGAAAGGCCTTATGTGTGTGACCAGTGTGGGAAATCATTTAGCCAAAGAGCCACCCTCACTAAACATCACAGAGTTCACACTGGAGAAAGGCCTTATGAGTGTGGTAAATGTGGGAAATCTTTCAGCCAAAGTTCTAACCTTATTGAACATTGCAGAATTCACACTGGAGAAAGGCCTTACGAGTGTGATGAGTGTGGAAAAGCCTTTGGGTCCAAATCCAGTCTTGTTCGGCACCAGAGAACTCACACAGGAGAAAAGCCCTATGAGTGTGGTGAATGTAGGAAATTATTCAGACAAAGCTTCAGCCTTGTTGTACACCAGAGAATTCACACTACAGCAAGGCCTTATGAGTGTGGCCAGTGTGGGAAATCGTTTAGCCTAAAGTGTGGCCTCATTCAGCACCAGTTAATTCACAGTGGAGCTAGGCCCTTTGAGTGTGACGAGTGTGGAAAATCCTTTAGCCAAAGAACCACCCTCAATAAACACCACAAAATTCACACAGCAGAAAGGCCTTATGTATGTGGGGAATGTGGGAAAGCTTTTATGTTCAAATCCAAACTTGTTCGGCACCAGAGAACTCACACTGGAGAAAGGCCTTTTGAGTGCAGTGAATGTGGGAAATTTTTTAGACAAAGCTATACCCTTGTTGAACACCAGAAAATTCACACTGGATTACGGCCTTACGACTGTGGACAGTGCGGGAAATCCTTTATCCAAAAGTCTAGCCTCATTCAACACCAGGTGGTTCACACGGGAGAAAGGCCGTATGAGTGTGGCAAATGTGGGAAGTCCTTTACACAACACTCTGGCCTCATTCTCCACCGAAAATCTCACACTGTGGAGAGGCCTCGTGACAGCAGCAAATGCGGAAAACCCTACGGCCCAAGAGCTAATGTTGTTTAACTCCTGAAACTCCACACCTGAGAAAAGGCTTAGACCTGTAGGGAATGTGCCATCTCTTTCTTCAGTGTTATACTATAGAGAGTCTTTGTGAAGGAGCCATCTGCCTAAAGTTAAACCTCATACTGGTAGACCTCCAGATGGGTGAGACTCCCATGAGTTCCAGGCACATGTGTCTTGCAGGAGCTCCTTTGCACGTTCTAAACTGCTGGAGGCCTTTGCGGGAGTTAAATCATTAGTCACCCTTTCGTACTAAGGCGAGAGAGATACACCTTTGTGCTCCCATTCCTTGGAGGAAATTCCTTGAGCAGTCTGAGCCTTTAAGGGGAATTCCTTCCCTTTTCTGACTGATTACAGCATACATCTGACCAGTTTTGGCCAGAAGGACCCAGCCTGGGTTCTGCCGGAAGCTGATGTGGAAGGCTTCCCTTCATGGAAATTCTTGTTCTCACACGACACTTGGTAGTTTTTCCAGCCTCCAAGTCACCACCTAGTAACTGGCTGCCTCACATTGCTCTGGTTTGCATGGTAATAAAGGCCTTATTTTTAAATCAGTGTAGTCTTACGGTTTGGTTTACTGTGCAAGGTGGTTGGAAAACACACTTGGGCTCTTACATAAAGGAATGGACAGCTTTTGTGGGGCCCCAATGTCGTTGGCCTATGCAGGAAAAATAAAATGACAGAGAGTAGTTCTCATTCTGGTTTTTGTCCAGTTTGCCTTGCTGCCCAAGGCCGCCTAGGAAACAATGCAATAATTTTATTGTCTTAATTTCTGCCCTGTATCCCTACACTTTCTCTGGACTAGAGGTCATTCTGAGGACAAGTCGGCTGTTATGACAGGCTCCTGTGCTTTGGAGAATAAGATGGATTTGTGGCATTGTTCCCACAGGCTGTAATGCCCAGCACTGTTGAGACAAAACTTTTTCCCAGCTTCTGCAAAGGAACCACATGCCCTGATGCCCATGATTCCATAGATGGCGGGACTCAAGCTGATGGGAGCTAAGCATTGGACATAATTGGTACAGAAATTTTGGGTATCATTAATAGGAAGTGGAGGAGCTCGTAGCAAGACAAGTGTGCCTGTGGTAAAAGTGCATCTACACATCTAGTAACTGGCTGTGTCTTTAATTTTCGCAACGCAATCTTCTTGTACAAGGTGTGACAGTGTAGGCATAGCTTGACTTAGAGGGAACAACTCCATTCTGCGTGTGATTGTCAGAGCGTGGAGCCAGGCAAGTAACCTGGAGGCTTCCATGGGATGGTTCCATGTGAGTGCAGGAGGACACATGGGAGGTAGAGAATCAGTAGGAGCCTGGGTAGCAGAAACCTTAACTTGGAAATGACATCCCCCGTCATAGGCTTTACCCTCTGCCACAATTACCCCATTTTCAGAGGCAGAGTCCTTTGCCCTTGTGCCCTACTTGGAGCTCAGCCCTCAGATGTCCTGGCTCTCTGCAGCTTTCCCAGTGACCAAGCAATAGGTCCTAATATCCAACAGTCTGAGGTCAACTTTCTGTCTCTGACTTGCCAGGCATTGGTGCCTTTCCAGGTCGTGGCTCTGACCTTCACCTGGTAGAAATGTGGATATTTGGGCCTGGCCCAGAGGATGTTGCACCAAGATAGGAGGCTGGAGAACTGTGGGCTCTTGGTCTTGCTGGGTAAAGCTTTATTTGTGTCCCATTTGGGTGACCCTAGTCCTCTGATTCTGTCCTGTTGCACATACCTGCCTGGTGAGAAAGGCATTTCAAGCCCTTCTGCCTCTACCCACAGGTCCTGCTGTATTCTCTGTTTTGGTCTCACATTCTTTTGCCTGGTCTCCCTGTGTCTGCACTGGGGATCACTGGGGTAGAAACAGCTCTTTAAACACAAATCTTCACCCTAGTGGCCAGCACACTCTGCCCTTTGAGGTCCTTATTCCAGAATTCAAGCGAGAAAACGTTACTGATCCAGCCTCGTTGGGTCAGGCATCCCCAGAGATTGGTTAACAGGACTGTGGTGGTGGACTGTTCTCAAAGAAGGGGCTGAGTTAGGCAGACCACCAAGGTAGCATGTCCATCATTATCCCCCAGTTATCTTATTATATAATACTGCCTTTTTTTCTTTTTTTTTTTTTTGTAGTCTCACTCTGTCGCCCCAGGCTGGAGTGCAGTGGCATGATCTTGGCTCACCACAACTTCCACCTCCCAGGTTCAAAGGATTCTCCTGCCTCAGTCTCCTGAGTAGCTGGGATTATAGGCGTGCACCACCACACCCAGCTAATTGTTGTATTTTTAGTAGATACAGGGTTTCGCCATGTTGACCAGGCTTGTCTTGAACTCCTGACCTCAGGTGATCCACCTGCCTCGGCCTCCCAAAGTGCTGGGATTACAGGTGTGAGCCACCACGCCCAGTTGCTAATTTTTTTAAAGAGCTCCTTGTGTCAACATGAATTGTCATCACTTCCTGAGGCCTGTTACACTCTTCCAGTGGTAAGGGAGATGGTTTTAGAGAGCACAGAGGTATGACATCCGGTGGCACTGTTGTAGGGCAGTTGAGCCCCCAAATTGGGGCTTAGTCCAAGAAGGTTCTTAGCTTCACTCAGGAAAGAATTCAAGAGCAAACTAGTGGTAGATGAAAACAGCTTTGTTGAGGCAGCAGGGTTACAGCTCTGTGGCTGCTCCTACAGAGCAGGGCAACCCCATAGGCATTGTGTCCAGAGTATCAGCTCAGGGGGCAGCTCTGCAGTCATATTTATACCCACTTTTAACTACATGCAAAGTAAAGGGTGGGTTATTCAGAAATTTCTAGAAAAGGGGTGGTAATTTCCAGGTGTTGTCAAGGTAATGGTAAACTGCCATGGCACTGGTGGGTGTGTATTATGTAGAGATGCTCTCAGTGCCTGTTCCTTGTTTCAGCCAGTCTTCAGTCTCGTATGGAGTCCTGCCTCCTATCTCACTCCCCCATCAGAGATTAGATACTCCTTTTTAATCTTTTTTTTTTTTTTTTTTGAGATAGTCTCGCTTTGTTGCCCAGGCTGGAGTGCAGTGGCCAGATCTCAGCTCACTGCAAGCTCTGCCTCCCAGGTTCCCGCCATTCTCCTGCCTCAGTCTCTCGAGTAGCTGGGACTACAGGTGCCCGCCACCACGCCCGGCTAGTTTTTTGTATTTTTAGTAGAGACGGGGTTTCACCGTGTTAGCCAGGATGGTCTCGATCTCCTGACCTCGTGACCCGCCCGTCTCGGCCTCCCAAAGTGCTGGGATTACAGGCTTGAGCCACCGTGCCCGGCCTTCTCCTCTTTAATCTTAAGGGGGCTGAAGAAGGGCAGAGGTCCATCTTCTGTGAGTACTTGGTGCTGGTTTTATGGGCATAGGCCCTGCCTAGCACTAAAGGAGTAAAGATCCCTGGATGCCACATCTAAGGTGCCCAAAGGCAGGACACTTTCATTCTCTGGGACAGCAGACAAAGATGGGTTGGAAGACTTGTGTCAGCATTGTCTTTACCTGGAACTAGAACAGGATACACCAACCCCTCTGCTGTGGATACTGGTCCATGGCCTGTTAGGAACTGGGCTGCACAGTAGGAGGTGAGTGGTCAGTGAGCGAGCATTACTGCCTGAGTTACCTCTTGTCAGATCCGTGGCAGCATTAGATTCTCATAGGGGTGCTAACCCTAACATAAACTGTGCACGTGAGGGACTGGGGTTGCACACTCCTTTTGAGAATCTAGTGCCTGATGATCTGAGGTGGAAGAATTTCATCCTGAGACCACCCCCCAGCCCCAGCCCCACATACCCCATCTGTGGAAAAATTGCCTTCCATGAAACTGGTCCCTGATGCCAAAAAGGTTGGAGACTGTTGATCTAGAAGACACAAACTTTACTAAGAGGTTAAACAAGCAAGGGTCAAAGAAAATATGTAACAGGGTCACTTGCTCATAGGTCTTTTGAATGTTAACCTATCCAGAGTTGCTAATATATGTGCAGCAGGTTTTATTAATACTGCACAGACTTTACCTTGTTCTGCTAGTAGATAATACAATGCCAGTCTGTTATCGACAACTGCATTTGCCAAAGAGTCTAGAGATTCTTGAATTTCTGGTAGTGCCTGACCTGTGTTGGTGGCTAAAGATTCTAGAGTTTGAGTCAAGTTCTTTAGGGTTGATTTGTGGTAGGCAAAGCCACCCTAAGGTGCTGCTAGTCCTATGGCTGCCCTGATTCCCACCAGAACCAATCCTATTGCTTGTTGACTTCTGGTGTTCCACAGTCTAAGAGACTGTGACCCTTGGAGGGGCAAGTGTGGCCAACATACATTTATCTTTGTTCCAAGTTTTAGATATATAAGGGAAAGCTACTCCTGAAAGAACGGATGGCTCCCTGGGGAGCCAGGAGTAGTTACAGCATGTGACTTCTCATTCCTGGCCACAAACAAAAATGAGTCCAGTTGGAGCATAAATAGAGGCCCTACAGGGTGTGATGTCTATCCTTTGTTACCAAGTTTGGTCTATAGAGATATTCTTCCCCTGTTCAAATGGGGGTAGTCAAACAAATCTTGTTTTCCGGAAGCAAATAGTACTCCCACCCTCCTAGATTAGGCAGTCGTTTTTTTCCCTGTATGTTCTAGTCTGAGAGAAGACACCATATGTGGTCTCCTTGCCTACAAGTGGCACATATGGTCTCCTTGCCATTTACCTTGCTTTTGCCTTGGAAACTTGGTAACTATAGTTAGATCAGAGCATCACAGGGAAACGTCTGCTTTTGTGTCATTAACACAGTAGTGGGTGCAAAAGAATCATTAATGCACTGGAGATATACTCAACTTTTCAAGTCCAGGTGTAATGGCAAGTGTGGAAGGGGACGTTCAGGTGGAATCCATTAAGTGGAGGAGCGTTCCATTGAATAAGTAGGGGTTTAGGTACTTTGGGATTGCTATGGTTAGTTAGAAGTACTGGGTAGATGGCTGTGAGATCTTCCAGATAGGCCAGAAGATGGAACTCTAGATCCTGGGGATGTTGATGACAAGTCCAGCAACCATGAAGATGATTCCCTGACACTATAATTTTTGAAATGTTTACTATAGAGGTTTGATCTAATTAGAACAATTTGAGGATTTCTGTCTAAACTTTCACCTAGTGAGAGCTTTATGTCCCTAATGATAGACATTCATGGCACTGTATAGAGGGATATTTCACCCTGAGTGAATGCTCTTCTCCCTCACCATTTGGGTTGTGTTTTTCCTCCATGTAAAAACTCAGGACTGCTCAATGAATCTAGACAGTTCCATTATGAGACAAGTTAATTTTCTTCTTCTGGAAGGCATACAATGGGGACAGCCTATTAATCCCCAAACCTCTCTTTCTAACTTCTTCCTGGAAAGAATTTGGAGTCAAGAGTTCTTATTTAACATTTCAGATCTTACAGCATCACCAACTGAAATAGGATTTGTTCTCCATAAGGAGCCCTGTCTGCCCTCTGTGCAAAACCTTTAGTTCCCCGATTCCTCTCCCTCCTATGTGCCTCTGTTAGGGACTAAGCTCCATGTCCCATCTGTTAACAACAAAGCTGTACCTTTAACAGTTGGGAGAACAGCCATTCAATCCTTATGTTCTTTTGAGTTACCTGTTTTGCATTGAACTACATTGGTATTTAAATAAAAAGGAGATTTCATATTTGGAAGTCAATCAGTCCCATTCTCTGGGATTTCAATGTTTTACTAGGGCTATAGCAAGGGAAGCCAGAGATAGTATTAAAACACTCCCTCCATTAAAGGGTCTCACCCAAATACAATATCTCCCAGATCGCTAGGGTACCCTAGGAGCCTTATGGGCCATGTGGGGCTAGGAAACCAGCAGGGTGGAGAGGTAGGTCCTCATACAGGTAAGTGTGACTATTATACCCGATGAGCTCTTCCAGATCCACGGGTGAAGGTCATGCTTGCATCCATTGGTGGTGCCTATGATGGTGGCCAGGACCCAGAATATGGGAAAAAAGAGAAGTGGGATGCACTTTCGATCTTTCTGTCCAACCTGGGTCACTCCAAAAAGAGGAAAAAGACCAAGGGACACCTTTTCTCATAATCTTTTTAAAACAGGTAACAAACCATCTTCAGTCTGCACTCCTCTTGAGTGCATCCTAAGACACTGAGACTCTTTTAACCCTGAGGCTGAAGTAAAACAGCTTATATTCTTCTGTAAAAGGACAGAGTCATCTTACCAGCTCCAGGATGGATAGGCCTGGACTGCTGAGGGAGGTGTTAATTTCAATAATATCCAACAACTAGATCTTTTCTGTACATGGGAGGGCAAAAACTCTGAGGTCCGCTATCTGCAAGCCTTCTTTGCCCTGTGAAACAGCCCACCTCTTTGTAAGCACTACAAAATTGACTCTGCCCTCTTAACAGTCATATCAGACAAGCCCACAGTGAACAACACCCCAAAGTCAGAAAATGCCCTGGGGGAACCTTCAAATGCAACTTCTGGATGCTTTACCTCCCCAGCCTTATCTGGGGCCTCCAATAGCCAAGTCATCAGCTCTTCCAGCTGTGCCACACAAGAAACCCCAACTTCACTGTTGACTGTCATTGGGAAATGCCCAATGGACGTGGTGCTACTAGAATTCAATTTCCCATATCATTGCAGGACCTTAGACAAATAAAGGGGGTCTTATGCAAGTTTTCTGGTGACCCTGATAGATACATAGAGGCTTTCTAAAATCTAACCCAAATGTTTGATCTTGCATGGGGAGATGTTATGTTACTCCTAAGCCAAACTCTAACTGCTGCTGAGAAACAGGCAGCCCTAAGGCAGCAGAGAGATTCAGAGACAAACAGCATGTGTCCTATAGCCAGTCAAAAAAGAAACCCAGTCAAAAAGGGAAAGAGGGTAAAAAAGAGACAGGATTCCCATACCCAATAGGAAGATAAGCAGTTCCCCTTGAAAACCCTAAGTGGAGACTAGACATCCCATAGATTAGTGGAAAACACTTTCTGATGTGCGTTTTAAAAGATTAGCAAAAACACAAAACAAAACTTCTTAATTACTCTAAGCAATCCATGTTAAATCAAAACCAGATGAAAATCCCTCAGCCATTATGGAAAGGCTGAGAGAGGCCTTCGTGAAACACACCTCCCTGTCTCCCAATTCAATAAAGAGCACATTTATTACTCAGGCACCCCCTGATATCAGAAGGAAGTTGCTGATACAGGCCCTGTCCAAATGTTTTTCTTTTTTTTTTTTTTTTTTTTTTTTTTTTTTTTTTTGTTGAGACGGAGTCTCGCTCTGTCGCCCAGGCTGGAGTGCAGTGGCCGGATCTCAGCTCACTGCAAGCTCCGCCTCCCGAGTTTACGCCATTCTCTCGCCTCAGCCTCCCGAGTAGCTGGGACTACAGGCGCCCGCCATCTCGCCCGGCTAATTTTTTGTATTTTTTTAGTAGAGACGGGGTTTCACCGTGTTAGCCAGGATGGTCTCGATCTCCTGACCTCGTGATCCGCCCGTCTCGGCCTCCCAAAGTGCTGGGATTACAGGCTTGAGCCACCGCGCCCGGCCCCAAATGTTTTTCTAATTTTTCTCACCCTCACGTTTAAACTTTGAAGCATGTAAATGACACCCTCCTCTGTGCTCCAACCAAGGAAGTAACAGGAAGGCACTGAGGCTTTCCTCAATTTCTTAGCAGAAATGGAATATAGGACCTCAAAATCTAAAGCTCAGCTCTGTCAGACTTCAGTAAAGTACCTAGGTCTAGTCTTATCAGAAGGGACGAAAGCACCAGGTAAGGAAAGGATTAAGCCAATTTCCTTTAACAGTTTAGGGGATTCTTAGGCATTACTGAATTTTGCAGACTGTGGATACCTGGATATGGTGAAATACCTCGCTCTTTGTGCCACCTCATAAAAGAAACTCAAGCAGCTAACACTCACTCCCTAACTTGGAAACTTAAAACTCAAAAGGCTTTAACCAGCTAAAACATGTTGGGAGCAAGTCCCCCCAAATCTGGCCATAAACTGGCCGCAAAACGGGCCATAAACAAAATCTCTGCAGCACTGTGACATATTCCTAATAGCCCTAACACCCAAGCTTGAAGGTTGTGGGTTTACAGCAATGAGGCCAAGGAACACCTGGCCCACCCAGGGTGGAAAACCGCTTAAAGGCATTCTTACACCACAAACCATAGCATGAGCAATTTATGCCTTAAGGGCATGTTCCTGTTGCAGTTAACTAGCCCAACCTATTCCTTTAATTCAACCCATCCCATT
Source organism: Trachypithecus francoisi (assembly GCF_009764315.1). Taxonomy (NCBI): domain Eukaryota; kingdom Metazoa; phylum Chordata; class Mammalia; order Primates; family Cercopithecidae; genus Trachypithecus; species Trachypithecus francoisi. The sequence goes on along the minus strand of NW_022681457.1, from coordinate 12,842,741 downwards.
TCCCATAAGGGATACTTTTAGTTAATTTAATATCTATAGAAACAACACTAATGACTGGTTTGCATGCATAAATCTCTGTTTGGGGCTCTCAGCTCTGAAGGCTGTGAGACCCCTGACTTCCCGCTTCACACCTCTATATTTATGTGTGTGTGTCTTTAATTCCTCTAGCGCTGCTGGGTTAGGGTCTCCCTGACTGAGCTGGTCTCAGCAAAAACTAGCATTACTTAAAACACCAGCCCTCAGGCTTCTCATAAGGAAGGCATTTAATCTTTATGTATCAGAAAAAAGGGAAATGACCCAGGGAATTTTAACTAAGGCTCGATGTCCTGCTCAAAAGCCAGTGGGTTACCTAAGCAAGGAACTTGACTTGGTGGTTAAAGGATGGCCAGCCTGCCTCCAAGAAGTTGCAGTGGTGGCTTTGCTTGTGCCAGAGGCCACCAAGTTAATCATGGGAAATAACTGGCTTTTTGTTTGTTTGTTTGTTTTTTGTTATTTGGTTTTTTTTTTGAGATGGAGTCTTGCTCTGTCACCAGGCTGGAGTGCAGTGGCATGATCTCCGCTCACTGCAACCTGTGACTCCTGGATTCAAGCGATTCTTCTGCCTCAGCCTCCTGAGTAGCTGGGACTACAGGCATGCACCACCACGCCCAGCTAATTTTCGTATTTTTAGTAGAGACGGGGTTTCACCATGTTGGCCAGAATAGTCTTGATCTCTTGACCTTGTGATCCACCTGCCTCAGCCTCCCAAAGTACTGGGATTACAGGCATTAGCCACTAAGCCCAGCCAGAAAATAACTGTTTAGACCCCATATAATATAGCAGGACTGCTATCCTCTAAGGTAAGTCTCTGGCTAACAGACAATCGCCTCCTCAAATATCAGGCTTTGCTGTTAAAGGGATTTATAGTCCAGTAAAAACCTGTCCTCACCTGAACCCAGCCACATTCTCCAAAAGTAAACTGGAGAAGCTGAACATGATTGTCAACAGAGAGTGATGCACACCAGTAAAAAAAATGATAAGGATCACTGTTTATATTATCTGTGAAGTTTTAATTAATGAAGAAGAACTTTCTGAAAGAGCACTCAGCTTAATTAAAAGTGGATACCCAAGTTATAGATGTACTTGAAACGCCTTTATGTTTTTCTCTTCTTAGATCTTATTTTTTCTGGAAAAGGTTTGTATCTCAGTCAACTGAATTACTTTTCTCCACTCTGTCTTGCCAATCTTCATGCATGCATGAAAGGCTCACGGATGACTTCTGGTGGCCTTGGACTACTTGAGAAAACAGACAAGGTGCCACAGATTCAGTTTGGGGGAAATCTCTGTTTTCCTCATGGAACCCCAAGAATTAGAGATGGATAAATCCCTCTCAAAATCTGTTTTTGCCTTCAAGCTATGCCTGTTTATTAGGCCCCAGAAACTACATGCTTTCATAGCCTTATTCTTTTTTTTTTTTTTTTTGAGGCGGAGTCTCGCTTTGTCGCCCGGACTGGAGTGCAGTGGCCGGATCTCAGCTCACTGCAAGCTCCGCCTCCCGGGTTTACGCCATTCTCCTGCCTCAGCCTCCCAAGTAGCTGGGACTACAGGCGCCTGCCACCTCGCCCGGCTAGTTTTTGTATTTTAGTAGAGACGGGGTTTCACCGTGTTAGCCAGGATGGTCTCGATCTCCTGACCTCGTGATCCGCCCGTCTCGGCCTCCCAAAGTGCTGGGATTACAGGCTTGAGCCACCGCGCCCGGCCGCATAGCCTTATTCTTAAAGGGCTCCACCCTGAGCTTCTGGATCTTCTTCTGTCTGTCTGTGTAGTCATATATGTGTTGTGTGATGTCTATAAAAAAGAGCTCTAATTGATTGGTTTATAAGCACTTAGATCAATTTTTTGTTGTTGTTGAGACAGGGTCTTACTCTGTCACCAGACTGGAGTCCAGTAGTGCAATCTTGGCTCACTGCAACCTCCACCTCCCAAGTTTAAGTGATTGCCCTGCCTCAGCCACCCAAATAGCTGGGATTATAGGCACACATCATCATGCCTTGCTAATTTTTTGTATTTTAGTAGAGACGGGAGTTCACCATGTTGGCCAAGGTGGTCTCAATCTCCTGACCTCATGATCCACCGGCCTCAGTCTCCCAAAGTGCTGGGATTACAGGTGTGAGCCACCGCACCTGGCCGATCAAATGTTTTTTGAAAGAATAGTAAAAACTATAACTCCTCTTAGTTCATGTGACTTTAATCTTTAAAAATAAAACAGTCTTAGGGATTATTGGTAAAACACAAATGTAAATATGTGGTCTAAATTATGCAGGTCAGATACTAGGTTTGCTAAATGTTTTAAGCTTGTACTGCTCCTTTGGCCTTTAAGAACTGTTCAACTTGCCTGCTTCACAATGGGTAAAGTCTGGGAACACATGGAAGTAACCACGCACCTAACTTATTCTGGAAGGAGTTAAACTTTATCTGCACCTAGCACATAATTAAAACAACTTACCAGGTTTTACATTAAAGTTAAAAATTGCTAAGAGGTAGGGCCAGGTGTGGTGGCTCATGCCTGTAATCCCAGCACTTTGGGAAGCTGAGGCAGATGGATCACGGGGTCAGGAGATTGATACCATCCTGGCTAATGTAGGGAAACCCCATCTTTACTGAAAATACAAAAAATTAGCCTGGTGTGGTGGCACATGCCTGTAGTCCCAGCTACTTGGGAGGCTGAGGCAGGATAATCGCTTGAACCTGGGACATGGAGGTTGCAGTGAACTGAGATTGTGCTACTGCACTCCAGCCTGGGTGAAGGCAAGACTCTGTCTTCAAAAAAATTGCTAAGAATTACCATTATGACGTGTAATTGAGACTACTGAAATAGATTTACATGCAAGGTGTATAAAAACAGTAAAATGTGTTTTTCATAAAAAATTATAAGAAGGCATGACAATGTACATTTTGATTAGGGATAAAGAATTGTCTTAAAGTAGATAAAATACAGCTGAAGGTTTAAGCAAATTGGGGCAAAACTGCAAGAATTAATCTTGCAAAGGAAACTCTGTATGAACATATTGACAAAATATAAAAGGGTATTATATGGTTTTCTGTAAATTGAGCATTGATATAAAAGCACAAGAAATAATTCTTTTTTTTTTTTTTTTTTGAGGCGGAGTCTCGCTCTGTCGCCCAGACTGGAGTGCAGTGGCCGGATCTCAGCTCACTGCAAGCTCCGCCTACCGGGTTTACGCCATTCTCCTGCCTCAGCCTCCCGAGTAGCTGGGACTACAGGCGCCCGCCACCTCGCCCGGCTAGTTTTTGTATTTTTAGTAGAGACGGGGTTTCACCGTGTTAGCCAGGATGGTCTCGATCTCCTGACCTCGTGATCCGCCCGTCTCGGCCTCCCAAAGTGCTGGGATTACAGGCTTGAGCCACCGCGCCCGGCCAAGAAATAATTCTTAATGCACGAATCTACTCTAGCAAAATTTGTAAAGGGTTATAAAAGGTTTGTGAAAATCTCACCTCATTGTCAAATTGGTTAAGATTGGATAGAATTGGCCGGGCGCGGTGGCTCAAGCCTGTAATCCCAGCACTTTGGGAGGCCGAGACGGGCGGATCACGAGGTCAGGAGATCGAGACCATCCTGGCTAACACGGTGAAACCCCGTCTCTACTAAAAAAATACAAAAAATTAGCCGGGCGAGATGGCGGGCGCCTGTAGTCCCAGCTACTCGGGAGGCTGAGGCGAGAGAATGGCGTAAACCCGGGAGGCGGAGCTTGCAGTGAGCTGAGATCCGGCCACTGCACTCCAGCCTGGGCGACAGAGCGAGACTCCGTCTCAAAAAAAAAAAAAAAAAAAGATTGGATAGAATTGCCTATAAGTTTCATTAAAAATTGTGGTTGACATTAATAGTACACTAATGTAAGGGTGAAATTTGGCTTTCTTTCTCTTGAACACAATTTTCATGTAATAGTAACAGCTAATGAAAGGTTTTTGCTTTTTCAAATTTTTGAGTCATCGTTTTCGCAAAATAAATAACATAGTAATCTGGAATTCTATTACATAACATCAAATATTTTAAGCCTGTTAACATATTTAACAGATTTCCACAAATCAATTGTCTTTCCTGACACCTAGCTTTTGGACGCTACAGAGGGCCCCCGGGGCATCCAGAAAAGAGGTAAGCAGGATTATTTGACATGTTTACTTACATAGGATTGCCAAAATGATGTCTCATCTTCTTCAGGTTATATTTCAGCAAATACTGTTAATATGCATTCCAAAATTGCATGGGATTTTGAAAATTCTAATGTCAAAATATATGCTATCAACCACAATTAAGATTGTTATGTTAAGTTATTGTAAACCACAGAGATAACCAAATTTTTTTGTCAATCATGTTTTTGACTAACCACTCTAGACATTTTGTAATTTACAGACAATTGTTATCTTGTTATAATCCTCTTCAAAATATGGTTCATAATCAGATGTAGGACTTTAACAGGTATTCTTAAATGCAGGTTTCTGATAACTGAAAAACATACAGGACTCATGAAAAGCTAAAATGTTTATAAATATCAAGCAGAACAACAGTTAACAGAATAGGCTGAACTAATATAAAAACTGAAATAATTGTTTTGACTTTCTCTTGGAACATTGCTGATCCTTGTTTTGTTTTTCAGAGTCAAGGAAACTTCTTTCGAGCTAGCTACAGCCTTTAACAATTGAGTAAGGTTTACTTCTGTGAACAAAATTTGGAACATGTTTGTTTCTCTCTGCCTTATTGGTTCTTTAAGGACCACTGCAACATGCTCTTGGAATTATACTTCAAGAAGCCTATAAGGTTAAAGGATGTTTATACTCACAGTGATATAAGAATAGCACTCGGTGGTTGCAGGATCATGGAAAAATTCAAACAACAAATAAAAACAAGAACTAGGCAAATAAACCACAGGATAACAGAAAACCCAAAATAAGAGAGAGAATGGCCAAAATCCCAGTCGGGATGACACGTCCATGACTCTTCTGGGCAAAATCAAATAAGAAGGAAAGGGGGCAGTAACCAGGTGCATCCCTGAATTTCCCTCCTTTTCCAGAATACCTAATAATTATTCCACTCTCTAATTAAAGAAACACCCACAAAATAGGAATGCTGTGTGGTCACAGGAGAAGGGGGAAAACATCAAGCTATTAAAACTAGCTACCCCAACAAGGGGACTGGGCTGATGAGACCTTAACAAACAGGACGGGGGCTAGGCTGCCCCATGACGCTAGATTTGACCCATTTCCTACCCCAGACCTAATTATACACTCATCGCCACATTAAATCACACATCCACCAGTGCCAGGCCAAGCCAAGCACGCCCACATTTAGCATAAAAATGGTTGGCACCCCAATTCTAAGAAATTTCCACCTTTTCCTAGAAAAACCTCATGATTATTCCACCCCCTAATTAGAAGAGCCCATAAAATTAGAAACCGAAACTCCATTGTGCATGACCCGCTCTCCCTCATTCGTCTGCACTTCCCTCTTCTCTTGGGAAAAGTACACTCTTTTCAGAAATGTGTACTTTTCCTTCTAAATAAAAACTTTTTGCCATTAGCTTCATTTTGACTCATCCCTGAATTCTTTCTCGCAATGGTGTTAAGAAGCTGGGCTCCGGAAGTGGGTGGGGTCTCACGGCCCCTGGAGACCTTCCCGAGCCCTGGGCAACACCAGTCCTCCCAGAGGACACAGACGTCCCACAGAGGGAACCCCAGGAGCACGTCCCGGGAGTGCTCCACGCAGGAACGGGGGATCCAAATCGACGCCAGTCCCAGGGACAGTGCCTGGGGTCAGGGTGGAGGAGGACGCAGTAACCAGGCCTAAGATTTTACTGGTACATGGGAATGTCACTGGGTCACTGAGAGGAGGCAAGCAGAGAACCTCGAGGCAGGGCCCCCTTCATCAAACTCGTTCACCTGGGTGTCTGGGCGAGTGCTCACAGTCTGCTCGTAGGGACACTGAGGCATCCGAACAATAGGAAGTTTTAAAAATGTACAATCCAGTGTGTACACTTGCTCCACTAAGATCATCTGAGATATACACAATCATGGTGTGCATCATAAAAATGGAAAAAGAGCCAAGCCTGGCTCGTCACCGGACAAAACTACATTACCCAGAAGGTAGTGGGGGCGCGTGCGCCGGACCAACGTCGGCACTGGAAAAGGCGCGGCAGGCGGCCGCGACACAGGGGCGGGCCTGCTGGCCTCGCTGGCGTGGACGTTTTTGGGTGGCGCGTTGGTCCTCACTCTCGGAACTGTGCTGGGAAGGATGGTGCGGAGACTGGGGCTCACTTCCGCACCGTTGTAGCACCCGGGGTAGGGTGTTGAGTCCGTGGGAGCTGCCCCACGCGGCCTCGTCCTGCCAACGGTCGGATGGCAGAGGCGAAGGACGCAGCGCAGGTGAGCAGATGAGCCCGGCTCCCGCGGCCAGCCGGCGTCAGCGTCCCGGGCCCGACGGGCGGGAGGACGGCGTTTCGGGATCCTCCGCAGTGCCGTCCCTGCCGTTGCTTCTCAGAGGCCTAGAACGGGGTCGAGCGGCCCCGAGTCCGGAATGCAGCCCTGGGGTGGCGTGGGGAGCGTCCCCATTTCTGGGGTGCGGCGTTGGGGTGTGAAATAGGGTTTTTAGGGACCCGGAACACCTCACAGGTAAGAGGAGCGACCGCGATCCTCCTTGTGACTTCCAGCCGTGTCCTTTTCCGGGCCTGCGACCTTGAACAAGTCCCGTTACTGTCCTCGTCCTTCATTTTTGCACGCGGAAAGTAGAAATATTTACTCTTTTCCCCCCTGGGTTGAGGAAGCTTGAACGGCTCCCTGGGTGATGTGTGTGCGTCCGTTGCAGTGCACAGCACGGTCCGGGGACGTCGCTCAGGATGTTGTTTCCGGAGATGCTCCCTGGGCCTGTGCTAGGTTTAGAGACTCAACCCCAGCAGGAGTCTGACCCTCTGGCCTCCTTGGCCTCCTGTCTCTACAGAACGAAGGGCAGCGGCTGAAAGAGGTGGGAGGAACGTTTTTGCAGTTGCTGCTATGTCAGGGCAGGAAAGGTGGTAGGGCAGGCTGAGGAATTTGTCTTTCAGTTTGGGGCAAGTGACGCTGGGTTGCAACTAACAGTGTATTTTCCTGTTTAAGACATTTAGTTACAGGTGAAAAACGAGTCCATTAAAATGTTCAGAGGTGATGGTATGTAGGATGTGGTGTCCCTTTGGAGATAACACATGAGGCCCAGGGTTACTTTCTAGCAGTCACCCTGATTACTTTCATGATAGCCCAGATTACTGTCAGCTCCTGTCGTACTTGTTGATTTCTCATCCACATCTCCCTCCCTCGCTTTATTCTGACTCCCTCTGGTGTCCGCTGCTTAAAGAGGCCTCGTCTATTGCACTGTTTAAAGCTGATCAAATCTCTCTGGTCTCCTTGCTCTGTTTTCTTGTCATCTGAATCTTGAAGGCCATCTGACATTGCCTTACTCATTTATTTAGTTGCCTGTTTACGATCTTTTTCCAACCCTGGAATGTGAGTGCCTGTTGCTTCCCTCTCCCAAGACTCAGAACAGCCAGGCTTAAGTACATATATTGTACTTAATAAATGGTTGTTAATTGAATAGGCCTCTCTTTCAGGGACTCCCATCACATTTCCAATAAATCCACCCCCTCCTGCCAGCATGGTCTGCAAGGCTCTGCTTGGTCTGCCCTTTTGACCATATCTTCCTTCTCCTCTTCCATTCTCCCCTTTCTCACCGCATTCCTCCAGGGAGTCCTGAGCTTGCCAAGTTCCTTCCCATTTTTCAGCCTTTGCCCTTGCACTTCCCTTTGGGTAGGACATTGTTCTCAGGTCTCTGCAGGGCTGCTCCTCCACACCCATCCTGGCAGTGCTGGCTCTAGCTAAAAGCACCCCTCACTCCCACCTGCCTGCCCTCTGGCAGCTTGGTGAGGTGTTTTAGTGGTGCTCAAATGCTTAGAGCTGCCTGCTGAGATGGGAATAATTATTGTGTTGATTTGGAAATCGATCCTTAGGGAGATCATGTGACATCATCATGGTCACATAGCTGGCAAGTGTCAGATTTATTTGCTTTGCCACAGCTAAGGAAGGTTTAGCTTGACAGGGACACAGTGAGGACCAGAGGACTTAGTGAAGGGGGTCTGCCCCTCCACACCTGTGGGTATTTCTCGCAAGGTGGAGATGAGAGACTGAGAAAAAAAATAAGACACAAAGTATAGAGGAGGAAAAGTGGGCCCAGGGGACCGGTGCTCAGCATATGGAGGACCCACACCAGCACCAGTTTCTGAGTTCCCTCAGTATTTATTGATCACTATCTCTACCATCTCGGTGAGGGGGATGTGGCAGGACTATAGGGTAATGGTAGGGAGAGGGTCAGCAGGAAAACATGTGAGTAAAGGACTCTGTGTTATAAGTAAGTTTAAGGAAAGGTGCTGTGTCTGGATGTGCACATAGGCCAGATTTACGTTTGACTTTACACAAACATCTCAGTGTAGTAAAGAGCAGTATTGCCGCCAGCATGTCTCACCTTCAGCCATAAGGCGGTCTTCTATCTCAGTAAATAGAATGTACGATCAGGTTTTACACCGAGAGACATTCCATTCCCAGGGACAAGCAGGAGACAGATGCCTTCCTCTTATCTCATCTGCAAAGAGGCCTTCCTCTTTCATTCCTCCTCCTCAGCACAGACCCTTTATGGGTGTTGGGTTCAGGGACAGTCAGGTCTTTCCCTTCTTGTGAGGCCATATCTCAGGCTGTCTCAGTGGGGGGAGACCTTGGACAATACCCAGGCTTTCTTGGGCAGAGGTCCCTGCGGCCTTCTGCAGTGTATTGTGTCCCTGGATTCTCGAGACTGGAGAATGGCTTTTACCAAGCATACTGCCTGCAAACACATTTTTAACAAAGCACATCCTGCACAGCCCTAAATCCATTAAACCTTGAATCAATACAGCACATGTTTCTGCAAGCACAGGGTTGGGGCTAGGGTTACAGATTAACAGCATCTCAAGGCAGAAGAATTTTTCTTAGTACAGATCAAAATGGAATTTCGTATGTCTTCCTTTTTCTGCATAGACACAGCAACAGTCTGATCTATCTTTCTTTCCCCCACACTTAGCTGCTGCTGTTGCTCTTATCATGGTTGGATTAGTATCAGTATTTTCCTCCATTCTTTTTTTTTTTTTTTTTTTTTTTTTTTTTTTTTTTTTTTTTTTTTTGAGACGGAGTCTCGCTCTGCCGCCCAGGCTGGAGTGCAGTGGCCGGGTCTCAGCTCACTGCAAGCTCCGCCTCCTGGGTTCACGCCATTCTCCTGCCTCAGCCTCCCAAGCAGCTGGGACTACAGGCGCCCGCCATGTCGCCCGGCTAGTTTTTTGTATTTTTTAGTAGAGACGGGGTTTCACCATGTTAGCCAGGATGGTCTCGATCTCCTGACCTTGTGATCCGCCCGTCTCGGCCTCCCAAAGTGCTGGGATTACAGGCTTGAGCCACCGCGCCCGGCCTTCCTCCATTCTTTTAATATGCCAGAGCATTTACTGTCTGCTTCCCATAGTCCTCATGGGATTGCCATTGTTTGTGTCATCTTCAACAGCTTCCCATAGAAGTCATTTCTCTCAGGCACAATTGCGTTATGTCAAAAGGCAGTATCTGCCTCCCCTTTGAGTCCTGCATGGAAGTCAGTCCTAAGAAGACCTAGTTGATTCAGACCTGGATCTCTCTGCACATTGACTAGAGACTGAGTGACAGGTTCTGATCCTATCCGACAACACAAGGCCAATAGCATTACTTCTATTGAACTTTCCAGATGTTGGTGACCTTCAAGGATGTGGCTGTGACCTTTACCCAGGAGGAGTGGAGACAGCTGGACCTGACCCAGAGGACCCTGTACCGAGAGGTGATGCTGGAGACCTGTGGGCTCCTGGTTTCACTAGGTAATGGCTCACCTCTCATCTCTGAGGAGGATCCTAATCTTCTTCTTGATTCTTGGCCAGGCAAAAAGGTCACTGGAACTGCCCACCTTTCTCTTCACAGACCCTGCAATTTTCTGGTCCCACCTCTTCCTGACTGGTCTCCCTTTGTCTGCGTCAGAGATTGTTGGGGTAGAAAATGTCCTTTTAACACAAACCCTCACTCCAGTGCTCAGCCTATTCTGAGGTCCTTAATCCAGATTGCATAAGAAGGAAACTGATTGGCCATCCTGGTGGGGTCAGCTGTGGCCACAGCCCTGTTAAGCAGGGGCCATGGGGGATGGGCTGTTCTTAGAGAAGGGGGTGAGTCAGGCAGCCCCCCAGAAGACATTTGTCCTCAGTGCCCCTCGGATATCTCCCTAAGCAATACAATCTGTAAAAAGGCATCTGGGTGCCTGCATGGCCATTAGTTGTTTTCTGATGCTGGATACCCATGCTGTGTTGATCCAGAGGGTGTTTTTAGAGGGTACACAGGAATGTCCTCAAATGGCATGGGTTGATACCCTGCTAAAGCCATTCCTTTTACTTTCTTTGTCCAGCATGCTAATTGTTGTCATAAAAGTCTCAGATTGGCTGGGTGCGGTGGCTCACGCCTATAATCCCAGCACTTTGGGAGGCTGAGGCGGGTGGATCACGAGGTCAGGAGTTCAATACCAACCTGGCCAAGATGGTAAAACCCTGTCTCTACTAAAAATACAAAAATTAGCCAGGCGCGGTGGTACGCGCCTATAATCCCAGCTACTCGGGAGTTTGAGGCAGGAGAATCGCTTGAACCCGGGAGGCAGAGGTTGCAGTGAGCCGACATCATACCATTGCACCCCAGCCTGGGTGACTGAGCAAGACTCCATCTCAAAAAAAATAAAATAAAATAATAAAGTCTCAGATCAGCGCCGAGTCTTTCATTTTCCTTTCACTGCCCCAGTGCAGCTCATTTCTTTTTTTAACAGAGGGGACAGCCTCCAACTCAGCCCTGAGAAAGGTATGTGGGCTTGCTGGGACTTAGTGGCATTGTTTTGATTTTGTTGTGATTGCAGACTTCTATTTGTAGGAAGTGAAATTGACTTTCTTATTTACCAGAGCAAAACAAGGTTCCCTTTTAGAATACAGTATTTAACAAAAATGGGTCAGGATAAAGAAGTTATTAGAAATGATGGCACACTCCGAGTTCATTTGGGAAGGTAGACATCAATCCATAGATGACAGCTGAAATAAGTTCTAGAAAGAAAAATGAGGGGAATTTAGGAATAAATAAGCAGAACATCATAACCTATTGTGGGTGTTCCAAAGAGGGCATCTCAGGAAGTGACAGTGACAGTGAGACCTGAAAGCTGAGTAGGACTTAGCTGGATGGAAGGAGGTAGAGGAGGGGAACGGTGTTGCAGGTAGAGGAATCAGTGTATGAAAAGTGACAGGGAGCTCAGCTCTTGGGAGAGCCAAAGGATCATCTGATTCACCTTTCCCACAGCCCTGTCCCAGAACTCAAAGCCAGGCATGTAGCACACATTGGTGGACCTTACTGTGACATGTCTGAAGGAATCCTGGGCTATGGTTCAGAATCTGCCAGTTGGTATTTCTGTGGGTCCTTGTACCTCAGTCGTTGGTCTTCCATACAGAATCCTCCTGTCTTTTACTCACCACATCTAGTGGAAAGCATTTGGCTGCATATAACAGAAAACCAGATCAAACTGGCTTCACCTGGAAGGAAATTCACCAACTCGCCTGATGAGAAGCCTGAGGTGTGGTTGGCTCCAGGCTTGTTCAGTGCCACAGTCCCGTGATGCCATCAAGGATGTCAGAGTTCTTTGTTCCTTCTTCTTGGTTCAGGCTTCCGTATTGTCCTCAGGCTGGCTCCTCACGGGGATGCTGGGTGCTGCAGCCTTGACGGGGGCAGCTGGCCCCATGGTCAGTCCCTCCTCTCACCCTGGAATAAATGCTTTCTTTTCACAATGAGAATCCAGCGTTGGTCACCTGCCTAATCCAGCATTGGTCACCTGCCTAATGAAGACTCTTGCATTTACCAATTTATTTCAACCAGTGGTTTTTCTTTTCCTTTTTTTTTTTTTTGAGATGGAGTCTTGCTCTGTCATTCAGGCTGGAGTGCAGTGGTATAATCTCAGCTCACTGTAACCTCTGCCTCCTAGGTTCAAGCAATCCTCCTAACCTCATCCCCTTGAGTAGCTAGGACCATAGGTACACACCACCATACCTGGCTAATGTTTTATATTTTTGGTAGAGATGGGGTTTCACCATGTTGGCCAGGCTGGTTTCAAACTCCTGGTCTCAAGTGATCCTCCTGCCTCGGCCTCCTAAAGTGCTGGGATTACAGCATGAGCCACCATGTCCAGCCTCAGCCAGTGGTTTTCAGCTCCATCTGGGTCCCAGAATTTTGGGGGGGCACATTTTGGAAGTACTGATGCCCAGGTCTCACATGAAGAAATTTTGTTTCATTTGCTTTGAGGTTGGAATCAGGCATCCCCAAGTGGTTCTGAAAGCATGAGGTGTTTGAGAAGCAATGATTTAGACTCGTTAGAAAATGCCTTCTTGGGCCAGGTGCAGTGGCACTTTGGGAGGCTGAGGCAGGAGGAACACTTGAGGCCAGGCACTCGAGACCAGCCTGACCAACATTGTGAAACCCAGTCTCTATTAAAAATACAAAAATTAGCCAGGTATGGTTTTTCATGCCTGTAATCCCTGCTACTCGGGGGGCTGAGGCACGAGAATCCCTTGAACCTGGAAGGTGGAGGTTGCAGTGAGCCAAGCACCGCACTCCAGCCTAGGCAATAGAATGAGACTCTGTTTCAAAAAAAGAAAGAAAGAAAATGCCTTCTGGAGGAAGCGGCTCACCTTTGCAGTTTCCCATGGCTGTCCAAGTGTTGTGTGCCTGAACAATGTTGGCTTCTCTAGACGGAGGTCGTGGGCAGTGGGTGTTGTGTAGACAGATAGCACTACCCTCCATGGCAGTTGTAGCCCAACAATGGGATTTGTGCCTGTCCTTATCTCCTTGGCTGCTATAATAAAATGTCATGGATTGAGTGGTTTAAGCAACCAGAGTTTATTTTCTTATGCTTCTGGAGGCTGGGAAGTCCAAGATCAAGGTGTCGGCAAGTTTGATTCCTAATGAGACCTCTCTTCCTGGCTTGCAGATGGCTGCCTTGCTGTGTTCTTACATGATGGAGGGACACAGGAGAGATCTCTCCCTCTCCTCCTGTTTTTATAAGGCCATAATCCTGTCAGATTAAGGCTCCGCTGTTATAGCCTCATTTAATCTTAATTACCTTCTAAAGATCCCATCTCCATATTTAGTCACGTTGGGTGTTAGGGCTTCAACATACAACTTTTATGGGGAACACAGTTCACTCAGAGCAATGCCCTTGATTTTCAGGTCTCACATCAGCATTTTGCTTACTTTGGTAGCAGCTTCCTTCATGTCTGGCCCCTGTCATGAAGTCCGAGGCAGGATGGAGAGACTTTCATTTTCTCATTAGATTACCTCTATTCTATTTCTTTTGCTATCAACAGGGCATCGGGTTCCCAAACCAGAGTTGGTCCACCTGCTAGAGCATGGGCAGGAGCTGTGGACAGTGAAGAGAGGCCTCTCACACCCTACCTGTGCAGGTAAGCAGCCACCAGCTGGTCAGGTGGAGTCTTGGCAGTCTTCAGAATGTGAGGGCACCACCACCTCTGAATTTTTGTGTGAAACTGCTCCTTGTGGCCTCCTGGGGGCCTGGTTGTTTCTGACTCACTTTGGGGTATAATGTCCATCATCAGGTGAGCACTGAGCTACACCATTATTCAGAGACACAGTTACCTTCTGCTGTGAACAGGAATCTTTATGGTTGCTCTGGCTCAATCCGGCTGGTAGAAGGGGAGAAGTCATACCCCGTTGTACATACTTTGCAACTACATAATCTTGACAAGAACTAGGCGTTTGGCCACCTGGATGCTCAGGACTGACAAATGTGATTTGGCTGTGTGTCCATGGAAAATAATGGATTTGTTTTTGTTTTTTTTTCTTTTTTTTTGAGACGGAGTCTGGCTCTGTCTCCCAGGCTGGAGTCCAGTGGCCAGATCTCAGCTCACTGCAAGCTCCGCCTCCCGGGTTTACACCATTCTCCTGCCTCAGCCTCCGGAGTAGCTGGGACTACAGGTGCCCGCCACCTCGCCCGGCTAGCTTTTTGTATTTTTAGTAGAGACGGGGTTTCACCGTGTTAGCCAGGATGGTCTCGATCTCCTGACCTCATGATCCGCCCGTCTCGGCCTCCCAAAGTGCTGGGATTACAGGCTTGAGCCACCGCGCCTGGCCATGGATTTGTTTTATATCACCTCAGGCTCCTCTACTCAAAAAAAAAACCAGTGATATAATTTCTGTGTCATTGAGTTGTTAGAGGATGTAGAGATAACACATGACACTGCTTAGTTCAGTTCTTGGTCCAAAGGATCAACAGATGTCAGCTAGTTGGTATTATGCATGAACAGTTTTAATCATCATAAATGTAGTCACACATTTCTTTCTGGACTCAAGAGAAAGGGGATTTTCCTCCCCTTGATATTACTGTCGGCATTATGCCCTGAATCCCACTCTTTTCCACCTTTTCCATCCGCTCATCCATCCTCCAGTTAGACCATCAGAGACTCAGAAGCAGCCCTTTGCCCCATGTCTTCCTGCCCCTCTTGTCTTGAAAAACACCAATGTGACATTTGGCCTTCCCCGCCCTACATATGTGCTGATGAGTGTAGCTGGAGCCGTCTGCCTTGTGGATTTGTATCACCACTGAGTCATGGGCTCTCCCCTTGGGCTTCTTGGCCAGCCCCATCTGCAACCCTGTGTTCCAAATGACCCCCCTTCCCATTCCCTCAATCCCACATCTCCACTTCAGTGTCTCAGAGGCACCTTTAGCTCCTGATGCCTAAGCAGACACTCAGTTCAGAGAATGTCTTACTATCCAAGCAGGTTAGAAGGCTGGAATCATGCCACATAGCTCCTGGACTCCACCTAACTTCATCAAACCCAGCATCCATTCATCCCTAGTCCTGCTCATTTTAAATGATCCCTATCTCCTGAGTCCATCACCTCCACTGCTTTTCTTGGCTCCTTCACCAGCACCCTAGTCCAGTCATCTTTTGCCTGAGCCATACCAGAGGCTCCTAACAGGTGTCCCCACATCTGCCCCATTCCTCTGGATAGCTCTTGTCCCTGCACCAGCTCCTGCAGCCACTCAGATGTGGTTCATATTTTTACCACTTCCTCAGCAGCGGTTTCAGTATATAATTAATTTCATGTTAAAAATAGGATGTGTATTTAATGTTCTTAAAGATTCATCTGCGCAGTCTCACACCTGGCTTCTCTTGTCCTCTATGGAGGAGCTCTTACCTCTAGTCACGGTGTCTTTGCCAGTGCCTGCATCACACCTGTTGTGTTCTCAGGGAACTTACTTTTTAAAAAAATCTCTGCTTTGTCTGTGCCTTCAACTTCTCTATATTCAACATAGAAAGTGTGCTCAATACAAAACCAGAAAGTGAATATAAGTTTAAACAAACAAAAAAAAAAGTGTACCCAACTTGCTTACACTTGGGGGAAACAGACAAAATGCTTTTTCACTTACAATACCCTGTAACTTGTGTTGGCCCCACTTGTAAAGCCAAGCTTCTTGGAGTTGTCTCATGTTTGGAAGAGATGTTTACACTTGACTTTAATATTTTTTTGTTTAAAATTTCTCCAAAAAAAATCTTATGTATACAATAATAAGTACAAATTTGAAGGGCTCAGCTTAAATTTTTACATTTCTACAAATTGAATTCTTCATCTAGGTCAGAATTTACAATATTTCCAGCACCTTGGCAGTTTCTGTCACCCTGTCTTTGCCAGTAGCTCCTCCTGCAGTAGGAGCCACTGTTTAGACTCTCTCCCTAGGGATTAGTTTTTGTTTTTTTTTTTGAGATGGAGTCTCGCTCTGTCGCCCAGGCTGGAGTGCAGTGGCCCTATCTTGGCTCACTGCAAGCTCCGCCTTCTGGGTTCACGCCATTCTCCTGCCTCAGCCTCCCGAGTAGCTGGAACTACAGGCGCCCGCCACCTTGCCAGGCTAGTTTTTTGTGTTTTTTAGTAGAGATGGGGTTTCACCATGTTAGCCAGGATGGTCTCGATCTCCTGACCTCGTGCTGACCTCGTGATCCGCCCGCCTCGGCCTCCCAAAGTGCTGGAATTACAGGCGTGAGCCATTGCGACCGGCCAATGTCCCACAATTTAATGAACACTTGTGCTGCATCAAGAACTGTGCATTTTCGGCCGGGCGCGGTGGCTCAAGCCTGTAATCCCAGCACTTTGGGAGGCCGAGACGGGCGGATCACGAGGTCAGGAGATTGAGACCATCCTGGCTAACACAGTGAAACCCCATCTCTACTAAAAAAAAAAAAAAAAAAAATACAAAAAACTAGCCGGGCGAGGTGGCGGGCGCCTGTAGTCCCAGCTACTCGGGAGGCTGAGGCAGGAGAATGGCGTGAACCCGGGAGGCGGAGCTTGCAGTGAGCTGAGATCCGGCCACTGCACTCCAGTCCGGGCAACAGAGCGAGACTCCGTCTCAAAAAAAAAAAAAAAAACTGTGCATTTTCTCATTTAACTTCATGACTCTTAGTTGAGGAATTTGAAACCTGGTGGAGAAAGTCATCCTCCAGTATCAACCCACTTGACAGACGCAGGATTTGAACTGAGTCACTCTGTCTCCAGTACCCTCTTGTCCGCCATGCACTGTGCCTCCTGACACAGCAGAAACTTGTCAGATCTTATCATTGCTAGGCCTTTTGTACCATTTGTTCCTGTGTGTCCTTCTATCCCTTTTGTGCTGGATCTTCATTCTCTTCCTCCAACTCTAATCACCCTTTTATATTGGTTTCACCAGGCATCTGGTGCCCAAAGGGTGAATCAACCCATTTTTACTTCCTCATCTTCAACCCATTTCCCACTTCTTCTCTCTCGCAATGATTCTGGCTTCTCTTGTAGGACTCAGCTTTTGTGACACCTCCTCTAGAAAGCCTTCCATGATCTCTTTTTCTTTCCAGTCTTGTTAAGTGCCACTTCCTTAAACTCTCATAGCACCAAAAGGCTTCAGTTCGTTTTCTTTTTCGAGACAGAGTTTCGCTCTTGTTGCCCAGGCTGGAGTGCAATGGTGCAATCTCAGCTCACTGCAACCTCTGCCTCCCAGGTTCAAGCGATTCTCCTGTCTCAGCCTCCGGAGTAGCTGGGATTACAGGCATGCACCACTATGCCCAGCTAATTTTTAATTTATGTGGGTACACAGGTGTACACATATTTGGGACACATAAGATATTTTCATATAGGCATACAATGCATAATAATCACATCAAAGAAAAGGAAGTATCTGTCACCTCAAGCATTTATCCTTTCTCTGTGTTACAAACAATCCAGTTATACCCTTAGTTATTTTAAAGTATGCAATAAATTATTGTTGACTATAGCCACCCTGTTGTGCTATCAAATACCAGGTCTTACTCATTCTTTCCTAACTTTATTTTGGTACTTATTAACCATCCTCACTTCCTCCCTACTCCACCCTACTGCCCTTCCCAGTTGTTGGGAACCATCTTTCTACTCTCTCTCCATGATTTCAATTGTTTTCATTTTTAGTTCTGTCTATGTTGTTGCAAATGATAGGATCTCCTTTTTTTATGGCCAAACAGTACCTCATTGTGTATACACACCACATTTTCTTTGTCCATTCATTGTTGATGGACCCTTACATTGTTTCCAAATCTTGGCTATTGTGCATAGTACTGTAGTAAAACATGGGAGTGCAGATATCTCTTTGATGGACTGATTTTTTTTTTTTCTTTTGGATATATACCTCTGCTGGGATTGGTGGATCATATGGTGGCTCTATTTTTAGTTTTTTGAGGAATCTCCAAACTGTTCTCCATGGTAGTTGTAGTAATTTAAAATCCCACCAATCGGCCGGGTGCGGTGGCTCAAGCCTGTAATCCCAGCACTTTGGGAGGCCGAGATGGGCGGATCACGAGGTCAGGAGATAGAGGCCATCCTGGCTAACAAGGTGAAACCCCGTCTCTACTAAAAAATACAAAAAACTAGCCGGGCGATGTGGCGGGCGCCTGTAGTCCCAGCTGCTTGGGAGGCTGAGGCAGGAGAATGGCGTGAACCCAGGAGGCGGAGCTTGCAGTGAGCTGAGATCCGGCCACTGCACTCCAGCCTGGGCGACAGAGCGAGACTCGGTCTCAAAAAAAAAAAAAAAAAAAAAATCCCACCAACAGTGTATGAGGGTTCCCTTTTTTCAGCATCCTTGCCACCATTTATTATTGCCTGTCTTTTGGATAAAAGCCATTTTAACTGGGATGAGATGATATCTCATTGTAGTTTTGATTTGCATTTCTTTGATGGTCAGTTATGTTGAGCAGTTTTTCATATACCTGTTTGCCATTTGTATGTATTCTTTTGAGAAATGTCTATTCAGATCTTTTGCCCATTTTTAAATCGGATTCTTAGATTTTTTCCTATAGATTTGTTTAAGCTCCTTATATATTCTGGTTATTGATCCCTTGTCAGATGGATGTAAGGGTTCAATTCTGGAAGCAAATGCCCTTCAGACAATGTCATCAAAACTCGATTATCTCTTCCTTATTCTGAACTGTAAAGAGGAATGTCTTTACACCAGATCCGTTGTCCCCTGGTCCAGCCTGATCTCCAGATTTTCCCTTTAATGGTCTCAAGGATACAAGTACCATAAGAAGTATTTGGTAGCCTGGGTTAGAGATGTAAAAATGCAGCAGTTATCATAGGCACTGTTTTCATCTTTATTTTCCTACTGAAGTGGTTATTTTGTGTTCTTCTATATTTAATCACTAAAAGACCCCTCCTTTGTTTGTTGATGCCCTTCAGGTGACAGAACACAAGTTCATACCAGAGAGCCAACCACTTACCCGCCAGTCTTATCTGAGCGGGCCTTTCTCCGGGGAAGCCTGACTCTGAAATCTTCAACCTCAAGTGACTCGAGGCTGGGGAGATCTAGGGATAAGGAAGGGCTTTTGGAAATGACACCAGAGACAGACCTCCACAAGGAGACCCATCCTGGGAAAGCGAGCCTTGAAGGTGAAGGTTTGGGGACAGATGATGGTCTGCACTCCAGGGCATTACAAGAGTGGTTATCAGCAGATGTTCTCCATGAATGTGACTCACAGCAACCAGGGAAAGACGCCTTGATTCATGCAGAGACAAACCCCTACAAATGCAAGCAGTGTGGGAAAGGTTTTAACAGGAAGTGGTATCTTGTTCGACATCAGAGGGTTCACACTGGAATGAAACCCTATGAATGCAACGCGTGTGGGAAAGCCTTTAGCCAGAGCTCAACTCTCATTCGGCACTACCTCATCCACACTGGGGAGAAACCATACAAGTGCCTTGAGTGTGGAAAGGCCTTCAAACGCAGGTCGTACCTCATGCAGCACCATCCAATCCACACTGGAGAGAAACCCTATGAGTGCAGTCAATGTCGAAAGGCCTTCACCCACCGGTCTACTTTCATTCGCCATAACAGGACCCACACTGGAGAAAAACCCTTTGAGTGCAAAGAATGTAAGAAAGCCTTTAGCAATAGGGCCCACCTAATTCAACACTACATCATCCACACTGGAGAGAAACCCTATGATTGCATGGCGTGTGGAAAGGCCTTCAGATGCAGCTCAGAACTCATACAGCACCAGCGGATTCACACTGGGGAGAAGCCCTATGAATGCACCCAGTGTGGGAAGGCCTTTCACCGGAGCACATACCTCATTCAGCACTCTGTCATCCACACTGGGGAGATGCCCTACAAGTGTATCGAGTGTGGGAAGGCCTTCAAACGCAGGTCACACCTTCTGCAGCACCAAAGAGTCCATACATGAGAGAACCCTATTGTTGCAATGAATATAGCAAAGCCTTCACCCACTGTTCTTATCATTCATAATGGGACCCACACGGGAGGAAGAAGCCCTTCAAGTGCAAAGAATGTCAGGAAACTTCATTTTTTTCCTCAGCTCTTTCTTAACTAACACATGAGCAGTCACTTTGGAGAGAAACCCTATGAATACAGTGAATGTAAGGATCCCTTCAGTCACCACTCAGTTCTCACTCACTGCAGAAGGATTCATGCCAGAGGGAAATGTGGAAGGCACTCCATCAACATCAGAGGACTCAGGCTGGAGAAACATTCCAAATATAACTCTTAAGGATAGTCTTTGGCCAGAGAAAAAAATCTTACTATCCGAGCATCATAATGAAAAGTTACTACATAACTGTCATTGATGTGAGAAAACTTTCTGTGACCAGTTTGTCACTTACTTGTCCTATAAAGAGCCATGCTGGAATTTGACCCACCTCGGGATTTTCTCTATGAACTTATGAAAACCTTCAGTCACAGGTATCTTCTTGCTTTATATCCTTACAGACTTCCCTGTAAGATCAGTTTTATTTTTTGGTAGGGGAATGTTTGAGAGGTAACGGGGTTTTATCCCCCCCCCCCTTTTTTTTAAACATACATTCACTGCCATCCTTTGTCAGAGTTGGACAGTGAGGGCAGCTCTTCAAACATTTCTTGGAAGCTGCCTTTGATCCAGACATCTCTGGGAGGATATCCATGAGGAGAGTTAATTCTTTGTGAGAAATATGAAGGCTTGTGTCATGAGATTCTTGAATTTATAAGAAATTAGAATACTGAGAATGTCTTCATGTGACACTTCTGTTTTATATCTAGGGTAAGAAGAACCCATGTACGAATGGCCACATTAAAATGTGCACCACTTTAGACTGTTTAAGGCTTTGATTTTTATTAATAAACTTACGATTTTTTAAGAGACAGGGACTTGCTCTGTCACCCAGGCTAGAGTGCAGTGGCATGATCATAGCTCCCTGTAACCTCAAACTCCTGGGCTCAAATGGTCCTCTTGCCTCAAGTTTCTGAGTAGCTTGAAATACAGGCATGCACCACTACGCCTGGCTAATTTTTGTAATTTTAGTAGAGACAGGGTTTTACCATGTTGGCTGGGCTGGTCTGGAACTCCTGGCCTCAAGTGATCCACCTGCCTTGGCCTCCCAAAGTGCTGGGATTACAGGTGTGAGTCACTGCACCCGGCCTTAAATTATTTTGTATAGATGGGGTCTTGCTGTGTTCCCCAAATTTGTCTCAAACCGCTAGACTCAAGTGATCATCCTGCCTCAGCCTCCTAAAGTGTTGGGATTATAGGTGTGAGCCACCACACCTAGCCTAATATGGTTTCAGATGCTCAGCACTCTCACATTTTCCTGATTCCATTCTATTTGTTTGTTGTCTTTATTTTCTCTGGCAACATAGTGATCACTTTGTACTTGCTTGGCCCTCTCAGGTGAGTCCTAATTCTTTCTGGTATTTCTCAGGTTCTTTAATCCTGTGTAGAGAGGTATTTTCAGGTCTCCCTTAGCATTTTTCTAGGAATTGCATTACAGCTAAAACAGGCAAAATAAAACACACAACTAAGACGAATCCATGGTAAACCCAGTAAACCCAAGAAAACAACATGGAATCTTATTATCTGATCTTGTAAACATTTGTGTGAAGTTTTACTACAAAATAAAGTGCCTAGCATTTTAACAGATGAATCAGGATATATGTGTGCAGGTTTACGTGAGTTTCATAGTTAACCACCAGGACCTTATTCCCTTGGTGCTAGCATTGAATATGGTAATTTGTTTTGTTTTGTTTTGAGATGGAGTCTCACTCTGCTGCCTAGGCTGGAGTGCAGTGGTGCAATCTTGGCTCATTGCAACCTCTGCCTCCCGGGTTCAAGCAATTCTCTTGCCTCAGTTTCCCGAGAAGCTGGGATTACAGGAATGTACCACTGTGCTCCACCTAAGTTTTGTATTTTTAGTAGAGACAGGGTTTTGCCATGTTGCCCAGGCTGGTCTCGAACTCCTGACCTCAGGTGATCCACCCACCTCAGCCTCCCAGAATGCTGGGATTACAGGTGTGAGCCACTGCACTTAGCCTGAATATGGTAATGTGAAATTCCTTTTGTGAGATTTTATTTTAGTTTTCAAGCTACATGAGACAATGTTAGGTTAAAACGTGTATTGTGTGAAAAATAGAAAAATATTTTCTCACTCTGAGCTTTCCTCACAACCTTTTAAAGCACTGCATATATATTTCATGTTTTCATAGTGGGCATGTACCTTTTACTGTGGTCCTTTTGCACATAAATACAATTCTTGGTGAGTTGAGTTCTCTGTTTTTGTTTTTTCAGGACAGAGTGCACAGTTTCCTTTCCCCTGGGAAGGAGAGTTGACTCTTGAGGACCACCACCCTCCTGCATCCTTTCTCTGGAAGCCTGCATGTATTGTAGCTGTGGCTGTACTTGTACCTAAGGCCCTAGGTTCAAGAGAGTTGGAGAAATCCCTCTAGAAACATATTGGCTGTCATCAAAGGGTTCTTTCCAGGCCTGAGGACCTAGGCCCCAGTTTGTCCCAAAGCAGGAGTGATGTTTTCCATGGGATAAAGGACACCCTGGGGTTTTTCTTAGCTTTCAACTCTTTCTGTACAGTCTTAAAGTGTTTGGTAAAAGGATCTACTATGAACTTGCTGCTGTGATAGACAAGAATCTCATGAGACACCTGTCATTTAGCTCCATGGCCACTCACTGTTGTGTTCATATTTGGAAGAGTAGGATGCAGTGGATGGCTGGGCTAGGGGTCCTGCCTTTGAGCAGGGAACTTACTGTCTAGTATAGGAAAAACACATGAGAACAGGTGCAATATATTGACCTAAACTTGTTTAGCACCCATTTTTAAGTCAGTAAAAGTTGTGAACTTCTGTATGTTTTCCACAAATACTCAGTTTATGATTGAGGTAAAACTTTTTTTTTTTTTGAGACGGAGTTTCACTCTTGTTGTCCAGGCTGGAGTGCAGTGGCGCCATCTCAGCTCACTGCAACTTCTGCCTCCCGAGTTCAAGGGATTCTCCTGCCTCAGCCTCCTGAGTAGCTGTGATTATAGGCACCCACCACCACGCCTGGCTAAGTTTTTTGAATTTTTAGTAGAGACGGGGTTTCACATGTTGGCCAGACTGGTCTTGAATTCCTGACCTCAGGTAGTCCACCCGCCTCAGTCTCCCAAAGTGCTGGGATTACAGGTATGAGCCACTGTGCCCCGGGGAGGTAAAACATGTTTTCTTGTTCATGTTTGTTATTGTAACTTTGTTACATTTAATGAACAAATTAGATAAAAAGCACTATGCTCTTATGGTGCTTCATCTGTAAGAAATGATTGTGGGGGTGGGACTAGTTATGACCATTCACAGTTGGTGCACTTCAATTAGTCTCACAGAGGAACTGTGGACGGTGAATTCACTTAGCAAATCAGTCATGCAAAGACGAATTAGAAATCTTAATGTTTGTAAGCAGACAAAAAATGTGTCTGGAAGGATTCTCACCCAGTTAAATGGTATTTGCTCCTTGGGTGTAGAGGGAGGGAAGGGATGGGGCAGAGGGGAGTGTCAGAGTGAACATTCACTTTAACTTCATGCACACGTGGAAATGTTTGAAATGTTCACAGTAAATTTTATAATTTCAGAAAAACCACTTAAGGTTGAAAAGAGAAATTTAAGAAATCGCTGACGGAATAAAAACATAATAGAACTAGAACACTGAAGGAAATGAAAGCAGGAAGGAAAGCACCAGAAGTGATTTGGAAGAGAAAGTCTAAAATGAATGTGAACAACAGAGTGATCAGAAGAGTGTAGGGAATTAATAGTTTCTTTAAACAAGCTATCTCACAATGGAAACTTGTTTATCTTGAAATTGCTGTGATTATTATTCACTCTGCCCTTGAAAGAACTGCAGAAATTCATAGGGCAATGTTAACTGTTTGTGTCTCCAAAAAAGATGGTGGAGTCGTTACCTTCAGAACCTCAGGTAATCATGTTAATTAATCCATTAGGTTAGCTCCTAATTGAATATAACTGTGTCCTTACAAAAATGGGAAATTTGGGCCTGGTGGGGTGGCTCACGCCTGTAATCCCAGCACTTTGGGAGGCCAAGGCGGGTGAATCACGAGGTCAGGGGATCGAGACCATCCTAACAGGGTGAAACCCCATCTCTACTAAAAATACAAAAAATTAGCTGGACGTGGTGGCAGGCGCTTGTAGTCCCAGCTACATGGGAGGCTGAGGCATGAGAATCACTTGAACGTGGGAGGTGGAGGTTGCAGTGAGCTGAGATCGTGCCACTGCACTCCAGCCTGGGCGACAGACTCCATCTCAAAAAAAAAAAAAAAAGGGAACTTTGGTCACAAAGACAGATGTACAGAGGGAAGACAATGTGAAGACACAGGAAGAACATCTTCAAGTCAAGGAACACACGGGGCTACCAGAAACCGAGAGAAAAGCATGGAACATGTTCTAGTAAGAAGTGTCTGGGTTGTTTGGGGTTTTTTCTTTGGTTTGGAGTTTTGTGGTGGTAAATTATTATTTTTTTGAGACGGAGTCTCACTCTGTTGCCCAGGCTGGAGTGCAGTGGCATGATCCCGGCTCACTGCAAGCTCCGCCTCCCGGGTTCACGCCATTCTCCCGCCTCAGCCTCCTGAGTAGCTGGGACTACAGGCGCCCACCACCACGCCCGGCTAATTTTTTGTATTTTTAGTACAGACGGGGTTTCACAGTGTTAGCCAGGATGATCTCGATCTCCTGACCTCGTGATCTGCCTGCCTCGGCCTCCCAAAGTGCTGGGATTACAGGCGTGAGCCACCGTGCCCAGCTGGTATTATTTTTAAATTATCATGTTTTATTGAATTGTAGATCTCACAATTCTTTTTGTCTATCTTTTTCACTCAAAATACAACAAAATACAGTCTATCCTATATTTCATGGGCTTACCTCTAGCCAATGGTTTTTAACTGCCATGTAATATTTTACATCATGAAGCTTTCATCCTTTATTCAAATCTTCTGATTATGGACATGTACTTCCTCCATTCTCCTGCTATGAAATATATTACCACTAGCTTAATTCAACCTTACAAGTAAGGTCATCAGTATTGTGTTCTAAATAAACTTACGGATATACACGAAAAATGTACCTTGGAGCTGAATGGCTAGGTCATATGGTGATCCAATATGTAACTGGAATTATGTTATACATTGCCCTTTCCTCTCCCATAAGATGGACAGAAGTGTTTCTGTATCACTGTGTCCCAGACAATATTTAGAATTACCCAGCTTTCCAGTTTTTCTTATTTTAGAAGTTTAAAGTGATATACGGTATTATCTGCTGTTTCTCAGATTGAAATATGTTTGAGCATTAATTCATATCCTTTTATTCCCTTTTGTTTTTCCTCTTCTGTCAATGGTCTACTCATATATTGGCCTGTCTTTATTTGTATCTTGACTTTTTATTGTGTATTTGTTTATGGTGGGGTACTTTATTGATGATTAATAAGATTTTCAAGTATATGGGCTAGTCCCTGGATACCATTGACACTGTATTTATCTACAGTCTCTTGTTGGTATCTAACTTTGGTTCTGAAGTTTATGGAATGGAAGTATTTAATTGGAAAGACTAAACATATTAATTTTAATATTTTTGACTTGTTAGGATGTTTGAATACTCAGGCATAACTCACAAAATTATGCTACTGGCTTTAAAATTAGTTTTACGTTGATTCTTAGAGTATCTTAATCATTAGTAGGATTAAATCCATTGATTCTTAGAGCCTCTTAATTATTAGTAGGATTAAATCCAAAGTACATACAGTGAAGATCATTTTAAAATTATTTAAAATGGTAAATTTACCTATTAAAGATGAAGCATGAGAATGGAGCAGGAAGTGTCACATAGTTCCACTTTTGTATGGATTTGCTCAGAGAAACCCCTGAGAATGAGACTGATAAGAATAATGGCATAAAGCGTTTGGCAGACAAGTTGTATAAAAAGTGGGAATAACAAGGGCAAATTTTCTTGTCTGGTTAGCTCTTTTAAAAAACAAAGAAAATGATCTTGTAAAGATAATTGGAATTTGGGAAAATAACAAAAATTAAGTATGCGTACGGGGAGGCAAAGCAAAATTAAGAACTCTTTCAATGTGTTACGGTCACAATAACAGCACAGAAATAAATACTCTAGACTGACATAGAAATTCTAATATTGCAACTAATTTACAAAATAAATACCTTATGTAATATCAGTTGAATAACAATCTTTCCAAAGTTTCTATAATTACACAATTTTTTATTTTTTATTTTTATTTATTTTTTTCCCGAGATGGGAGTCCTGCTCTGTCGCCCAGGCTGGAATGTAGTGGCAAGATCTCAGTTCACTGCAGCCTCCACCTCCCAGGTTCAAGCAATCCTCCCACCTAAGCCTCCCGAGTAGCTACGACTACACCACCATGCCCAGCTACTTTTTGTATTTTTAGTAGAGACGGGGTTTTGCCACGTTGGCCAGGCTGGTCTCAAACTCCTGACCTCAGGTGATCCGACCCACCTTGGCTTCCCAAAGTGTTGGGATTACAGGCATGAGCCACCACGCCCAGCCAAGGAATGCATTTTTTAAAATAGCACCAAAATAACAGTAAAAGAACACACAGACAAATTAGACTTCATCAAAATTAAGAACATTTTATTTGGAAGACTGAATGAAATAAGGTGAATGAAAAGACACAAAATAGAATATATACACACATATTTGTTTTTTTTTTGTTTTGTTTTTTTTTTTTGAGACCGAGTGTCACTCTGTCACCCAGGCTGGAGTGCA
The DNA here is from genome assembly GCF_009764315.1 of Trachypithecus francoisi. Lineage (NCBI taxonomy): Eukaryota > Metazoa > Chordata > Mammalia > Primates > Cercopithecidae > Trachypithecus > Trachypithecus francoisi. The sequence continues at coordinate 12,815,992 of NW_022681457.1, read as the reverse complement.
ATGGCGCGACCTCAGCTCACTACAACCTCCGCCTCCCAGGTTCAAGCAATTCTCCTGCCTCAGCCTCCTGCGTAGCTGGGATTACAGATCCACACCACCAAGCCCGGCTAATTTTTGTATTTTTAGTAGAGACTGGAGTTCACTATGTTGGCCAGGCTGGTCTCGAACTCCTGACCTCGGGTGATCTACCTGCCTTGGCCTCCCAGGCATGAGCCACCGCACCTGGCCTATACACACATATTTCTTTTTTTTTTTTTTTTGAGACGGAGTCTGGCTGTCTCCCAGGCTGGAGTGCAGTGGCCGGATCTCAGCTCACTGCAAGCTCCGCCTCCCGGGTTTACGCCATTCTCCTGCCTCAGCCTCCGGAGTAGCTGGGACTACAGGCGCCCGCCACCACGCCCGGCTAATTTTTTGTATCTTTTAGTAGAGACGGGGTTTCACCGTGTTAGCCAGGATGGTCTAGATCTCCTGACCTTGTGATCTGCCCGTCTCGGCCTCCCAAAGTGCTGGGATTACAGGCTTGAGCTACCGCGCCCGGCCTACACACATATTTCTAAGACAAGACACTTACTGAGATTACATGAATGTCAAAACCCATTAATTAGGCAATAAACCATACAAACAAAATTCTTAAAAAGATAGAAGGTTTTGTGTATAAAAACTGCACCTCAATGTTTTAAGATAAATGGTTCCACACAAAAATATGCATCTACCTCTCCTTTTGGAAAACCAGACTATAGGGTAACACAATATTTACTTATTAAGGATTCATCTCCTCACAAGTTAGGAAGGACAGCCTTCTCAGCAGTGGCAATAAATGGGAAGTAATAAAGATAATTTCTAACTGGCATAACAGATCTGGGTGAATCACAAAAACCACATATCTGGAAGGCAAGGTGTATGTTCTCTCAAATCCTGCTTTCCTGCTCATGCAGCAGTCATCTCAAACACAGTACAGAAGTTATGGGAGTCCACAAAATCTTTAGATGACTTATGCTGACGATGTGTGCTGCCAAAGGAGAATCAAAGGTCTGAGGTCCTGAGAATTTCTATATACCCCCAAACCATGAAGCCATAGTAACACAGACAGTTTTGGATGCACCTTTGGATGGGACACATCCACTCTTCTTGGCTACAATATTTTCCACTCTCTGTTTATCACACCTACCTGTCACAACTACTGTTCTTACCTGGCCCCAGTAGGTTTTACAACCAATTCTGTCCTTCAGTGCCCATGGCTACAATGAAGGACCTGGGAAATAAGATGCCATGAACAGTGCTAGGAAATATGAAGCATCACTGCAAATAAACAATTAATGCAGACCCCAGCACTTGAGTTTGTCACAAATGCCTCTTCTCAGGGAGACCTCTGGAGCTACAAATAAATCTGGCATAAAATCGACACCATGATTAGGACCACACAGCTCTGCTCTCTTTCCTAGGAGACCTTGGAAACCAATACAAATTAAGACAAACAGGACTAAACTTATTTTCTGATCTCATACTATGTCCCTGGGGGCACATAAAGTTGGAGCTGTTCACTCTTCACATTGGCAGAACACATACATCAGCACATGGTGAGACAGCCCATGTCCCTCTTGGGTAATGTGGGGGAGGGAATATCCCACTATGGCAATCACATAAAAAAAAAAAAAAAAAAAAAACCTATGAAGAAGGTAAACCTCCATGGGCTACAATAATCCAGATTGCTCTTCTTTGTCAAACTTGGGTTTTGTCTATGCCTTGAACAGTTCAGCAAAATGGAAGAGGACCCTCAATAGGCTTTTATTATATTACTCCCTTCAGAATTTGGTGAGCACAGTGGTCTGCATTCCTTGAGCACATGTGAGTGACTGATGAAAAATGTGAGGATATGCCACATGGTAGTCTGTTGTAACACTGGGCAGATTAGAAAGTACAAGTAATTAATCTCTGGAAAGTTTCCCAAGTACTTGGACCTTGTAGTGAATCTTTCAACTACTGATACGCAGATGTATGAGGTTCAATTTCTGTCGGATCCCTTGAAAAGTCGGCTCTCTGGTATGTTATGGTGAATAAGACAATGGCACATGTCGACAATTGCTAGGGCTCTTCTGTTGTATGTACTTTCTGGTGCCTGACAAGGGAATATCTTTTGTTGAAGGCTTTCCCACATTTACCACATTCATACGGCTTTTCTCCAGTGTGGATTCGCTGATGCTCAACAAGTTTGTTTTTATAGATAAAGGCCTTCTCACATGCAGTGCAGTTATAAGGCCTCTCTCCACTGTGAACTTTCTGGTGTTGAATGAGGCTGGTGCGGTGTCTAAAGCATTTCCCACATTCACTGCACTCACAGGGCTTTTCTCCAGTGTGAACTTTCTGGTGCTCAAGAAGTCTTTTTTGGTGGCTGAAGACTTTTCCACATTCATTGCAATCATAAAGTTGTTCTCTAGTATGGATTCTTTGGTGCTGAAGAAATTTAACCTCAAGGTAGAAGCCTTTCCCACATTCACTGCATTCATAAGGCCTTTCTCTAGTGTGGATTTTGTGATGCTTAAGAAGTGTTTGTTTGGAGATGAAGGCTTTCCCACAGTCACTGCATTCATAAGCCCTTTCTCCAGTGTGAATTCTCTGGTGTCGCATGTAGTCAGATGAACGGATAAATGATTTCCCGCATATGATGCACACATAAGGCTTTTCTCCAGTATGAATTCTCTGGTGCTCAAGAAGTCTTTTTTTGTGAATGAATGCTTTCCCACATTCTTTGCACTCATAAGGCCTTTCTCCCGTGTGGATTCTCTGGTGATCAAGAAGTGACTGTTTGTATATGAAGGATTTCCCACATTCACTGCACTGATAAGCCCTTTCTCCAGTGTGAACTCTCTGGTGTCGAATGCGGTCATAGGAATGAATAAAAGATTTCCCACATTCAATACATACATAAGGCCTCTCTCCAGTGTGGATTCTCTGCTGGTGCCCAACAAATGTTTGTTTGTGACGGAATGATTTCCCACATACGTTGCACACATAAGGCTTTTCTCCGTTATGGGTTCTCTGGTGTTCCACAAGTGAGTATTTGGAGCTCAAGGATTTCCCACATTCGATGCACACATAAGACCTTTCTCTAGTGTGAATTCTCTGCTGGTGCCCAACAAGTGTTTGTTTATGGAGGAATGATTTCCCACATATACTGCACACATAAGGCTTTTCTGCATTATGGGTTCTCTGGTGTTCAACAAATGAATATTTAGAGTTCAAGGATTTCCCATATTCCCTCTGCTTATAAGCTTTTTCTCCAGTGTGGACTCTCTGATGCTCACTAACATGAACTTTCTCATTGAAAACTTGCTCACATTTGTAACGTCTTTGTTGAAAGGTCTCCCTGCTTCTATGTGCATACTCTTCTCTGCTGTGGGTGGTGTGGTGTTGAAGAAGGCCCAGGATGGTTGGAAAATCCTTCTCAACATCTTTGCATGGGAAGAGATCGTCTGACAGAGGAATTTTGCAGCTATTCAGAAGCAAGGCACTGCTCTCCCCCTTTCTGATGTGTTTCTCTCCACTGTCCTGGTTCTGGTGCTGTTGCAGGTTAGAACCAAATGAAAACCATTTCCCACTGGCCGCAGAAGTATAAGGTTTCTGCCAGGGAAGTGTTCCCTGGTGCTCAGTGAGGTACAAAATGTCTTTCATGACCAGGATACACATCTCACAAGAACGAGCGTTTGGGATGGAAGGACCTGGCTTTGGAGACCTGGCCTGTGACACTCCTTGTGCAGAAATAGTGTGCTCAGAAGGGGCCTCCTCAGTCTCTATTCCATGCAAACACCCTAAAAGCATAAAAATGCAAGTGAAGTATATGCAGACTTTGGTGGAAGAGAACAGCTCCATTACAAATACCTATGGAACACAGGGACGGATGAGTCCACGTTTTGTTTTTTGTTTTTTTGTTTTGTTTTGTTTTTGTTTTGAGATAGAGTCTTGCTCTGTCACCCAGATGGGAGTGTAGCTGCAGTCACATCTCACTGCAGCCTTGACCTTCCAAGCTCCAGTGACACTCCCATCTCAGCCTCCCAAGCAGCTGGAACTACAGGCATATAACACCATGCCTGGCTAATTTTTTAGAATTTTTTGTGGAGATAGGGATCTCATTATGTTCCCAAGGCTGGTCTCAAATTCCTCAGCTCAAGTGATCCTCCCAGCTCAGCTTCCCCAAGTGCTAGGATTATAGGCATGAGCCATCGCACCCAGGCCATGGGTTTGTTTTCAGGACAAGGGAGCCGGAGTCAGGTCAAGGAACATCATACTTATAGTATTAGGGCTCTGAAGGTTACCATGTAGGGAAAGACCCATAACCAGCAGGAGAACAAGGAATCGGGTACTGTGGTGGGAAGAGAGGCAGGGGGCATACAACTCCCTTCTCTGTCAATGGTTTTCAATAGGACGTTGTCTGATGGAGACAGGGGAGACCTGCATAGAATGTGTGTCACGCCAGGAAAATGTAGTTACAACTAGATAGCGATGTTTGAGAGCTTAAGTAGATAGTCTTTGATTTACAATGGTTGAACTGATTTTTCCACTTCATGATGATACAAAAGTGACATGCATTCAGTAGAAACCATACTTTGAATTTTGAACTTTTTCCAGGCTAGTGATAGGCAGTGTGTATACCCTTGTGATGCAGTGGTAAGCCATGCAATCACAAGGCTGAACAACTGATACTCTACTGTGTTGCTAAGCTAGGATGTCTAATAAGTTGGGTGTATTAAATGCATATCTGACTTACGATATTCTCAACTCACAATGGGTTTACCAGGATATAACTCCATCATGAGCTGAGGAACATCTGTATCTGCACAGCTCATAATATTAAATACATTAGGTATAGGCTAATGTTGGAGAACACTGCAGAATAGGAACAGGAGAGATGTGGAGAAAAGACGTAGGGGACAATCACAGTAGAAACGACAAGTAGGTAAATTGTCAAGCAGGCAGAGAAAAGAGAAAAATGAGGTATGGCCATGAGCCCTGGCACCAAAATAGTGGGGAACATAGGACATTTGCCTGGTATGATTTGAGTTTAGCCCTGAAATCATGCACTCCCACTGCTCCTAGTCACAGGTCCCAAACCTCGTTAACCCCGCTTGCTATAGCTAAAGACTTCACTACCCTTTCAGGAACACAGGCCTTTTCCCCCATCCCCGGCTTAAGTCAGGAGACTATCTCAGTCCTGGAAGGCAGAAGAAATCCTAAGGGAAAAACAGGGAGGTGGATCAACAACACTGGCCCAGAGTGCCCCAACCCATGACAGACTACAGGAGGGAAATTTGTTACAAAAAAACGCTTGGGAGTGGGTGTTGCTGTCATAGTCTAGGGTTCCCTACAAACAGCAACCATGTAAGTACCTATAATTCCTGAGAAAGGCAGGTCCAAAGAGACGTCTACTAAAGGCATGGGGAGAACCTGTAACACAGGTCCACCACAGAAGTGAACCTTAGCAAGGAGTGGCAAAACCAAGTGGTATCGGTTGGGCAAGTTACAAGAGTCTGAACCCAAACTCTTAACTAAAAGGCTTCAGGATAGTAGATGTTGGGGCAGAAAAAAACCCAGGACTGGCAACCACAGCGCCTATGTCTTCCACAGGTCACGAACCAAGGAAAGAAGCAGGGCCCATGTCCAACTCTGCGAAAGACAGGAAACTCCTGGAAAAAGGGGAAGAGCAAAGTCCAGCAGAGGTCGATGGTGTGGTTTTAAGAGATCTTACCCACTGAGGCCATAAGCGAAAAGTTCTCCAGCATCACGTCATGATACAGGCACCTCTGAGCTTCATCCAGGAGGCCCCACTCCTCCTGGGAGAAGTACACAGCAATATCCTCAAAGGTCACATGGCCCTGCATGATGGGGGCAGGTGAGATCATGAGCAGACTCAATCCCCAGGAATCCCAGTAAATCTCCCTCCTCCCTAGTTCTCCAACTCAGAGGAGATACCAGGTCCTTAGAGTATCTCCCTCTGGGCCTTACATCATGGAATCTCATCCATGCTCCTGCTGGTTCATCTCGCTGGAGACCCAGATATACTGAAACCTGTGCTTACCGTCTTGGCTTAAAGTGCCAGTACAAGGATCCTGAGTACAGTCATACTCCCTCCCAGCTGCACACCATTCATGGGAACACATCTCCAGATCATGGCTTCTACACCTTGAACTCCACCGCCCTCAGCATCCATGACACAGGCACTTCCCTGGCTTCTCCACATGCCACTCTGCTCAAGGGGCCCAGGCAGCACTTGCTAAATGCAACGCGGATCCAGCACCACCACACATCTTTGTTAGACTCAAGCCAGAGGCAGTCTCAGGACTGTTATGAAGACTTCCCGATCTGGCCTGGCTCTTTGTTCCAATTTCAGCCACTCAGACCTCGTGTAAGTTCAGGCTGCCGAAGTCCACTTCCTCCTCAGTGTTGCCTGTGCTGTCCCCACACCCGTCACATCTTTCCTCTCTCCACCTATACTCAGTCAAAGCCTGGTCCCCAGCTGCTCCCACCACAGGCTGAATGACTCTCCCAGTCAATCTAATTTACTCTTAACCTAATCTGTCACCCTGTCTGCAACTACTCAGGCCCCACCAAGAGTTACCAACAAAAGTTGGAGCCAGCAGAAGGGAGAAAAAGCACCAGCCCTGACCTTGGTGTCATTTGATCTCCATTACTGCTTTGCCTCTGAATGAATCTCTTAACCATTCCCCATTTAAACACTGTGCCAGCAGCTGGACACCCGTTTCATCCTACCCCCACACATCCATGGTTACTACTCTTCTTTATCTATCTTAGTGATGGTTCCCACCTCCAGGTGACCATGCAAGAGACCCAGTCACTAGAGAATACTCTCTACATCCTTCCTCACTGATGGGATTGCCACTATGACCTGAAGAGTGTTCCTCTTAAATTTGCCATGGTCCACAGGTCAGCCACTGGCTGATGGATAGCTTTCACTTAGATCCCTTCCCTGAACTCCACGTGTCTGTCTCTTGCTGTGCACCTGACACCACCACCAAGAAGTCCCAACAGGAGACTCCACATTGTGAAGGCCTAACTCCTGGACTCTGGTTTCCGAGTCTGCATGTAAGGAGCTTGGAAGTGGCCACTCTGTCACGATAGCAAGTAAAGAGTTAAACAGACTAAGAAATGGACAGTTCTTCTAGGATCCACACAGGAAAGATAAGGGCACACGACACACCACTGCCCACAAGATTGGAGAGAGAAACAAGGGAATACAGGGGAATCAAGGCTCACAGGCGCAGAAACTCATGAAAGGAAACCATCATGCGAACCAGTGCCAGGTTAGGAAAACCCAATCTATAATACATAAATTATATACAATCTGTAATACAGAGCTGCAAGCTCTGTGTGGACAATTCTGTGAGTTGAAAATTCAAGAGGCACTTATCACTATAAGGGGCCCCCACAATCTTGCAATATTTACCTCCAGAAACTTAACCAAGTTCTCATGGTGAATACTGGAAAAAAAAAAAAAAATCCCCTTGTGCTTCCGCCAGAGAGGGGAAAATGAATCATTTTAAAATATGCCATAGCAATGTGTTCCTCTAAACAAGGCCTGCCATTGGGAGACAACAATTAACCAAAGTCCAACCTACAGAGGTATTATCAGAGCCTAATCTATCTGGGGGAAGGGAAATAACCAACTGCAATCCACTCTAGCAATCCTCTTCCACATAGTGGGAGAGAAAAAGCATAACAAAACACTATTTAGAAACACATGAGAATTTCAGTCAACAGGAACAGGCTCACTAAAACCTTAAAATGCTTGCCCTGCCCGCTGACACACCTCACCACCACATTATTAAAGGCCTATTTACAGCAATTCCTTTTACTGAGCTCATCATGTCTAGCTATCGAGAAAACATCACAGGCACTTTGGGAGGCTGAGGCGGGTGGATCACCTGAGGTCAGGAGTTCGAGATCAGCCTGGCCAGTGTGGAGAAATCCTGTCTCCACTAAAAATACAAAAATTAGCTGGGCATGGTGGCGGGTGACTGTAATCCCAGCTACTCAGGAGGTTGAGGCCGTTTCCAAAAAGATATAAGAATCCTTAGCACATACATGCCTGACCACAGAGCATCAAACTATATGAGGCAAAAACTGACAGATCTTCAAGGAGAAACAGATCAATCCACCATCGTAATTGAAGTCTTCCACACTCTTTTCTATCTGTTACTGACAGATACAGTAGGCAGAAAACCAATAAACTTAGCTGAATTCAACAACACCATCAATCAACTGGACATAACCACCATCTTTAGATTACTTTGTCCAACAAGAACAGAATACACGCTGTTCTCAAGCTCACACGGAATATTCAACGAGACGGACCACATTCTGGGCCTGTTTTATAAATCTTTGAAACTTTCTATTTTCCTGATGCTTCAACATCCCCAATACATGATGAGCAACCCACCCCGGTGACCACGTACCCAGCATGCTAAGACTGGTCCCTGTCACAACCTCCCCTTTCTTTCTTCCTTTGACTGTGAATGACATTCAGACACACTAGGAAAGGCACCTGCCCACAGGTCCTTGCTCTCCCTGTTGGCTCCCTGCCTGCTTGGTTGAGTCCACTCCCTGAGAGCTCCTTCCATATGGCTCCATGCATGGTTTGCCGTGCCACCCTCTATGAGGACCTATGAATGTAACAAATCCTTTATGCCCCTCAGAGTTTCATTTCCATGGCAGTGCTGGAATGATCCTAGAGACCCCACGAAGGGCACTTACTCCCCAGTTTACAATACAAAGAGTCAAAAAATACCTCTTAATACATTTAACAGAAATAATACAGTGCTCTGCGATCACAGTGGAATTCAACTAGAAAGCAGTAATAGAAAGATAGCTGGCAAATCCCAAAATACCCGGGAGATGTAAACAAGACTTAATGCATGGAACAAAGAAGAAATACTCAAGATAAATTTAAAACTATTTTTAACTAAATGACAATGAAAACACAACTTAAGAATTTGTGAGATGCAGTGGAAGCAGTGCTTAGAATAAAATTTATAGCACTGAATACATATACAGCTGTCCCCGCTCTTAGCCACTACTCTGTTTTCCATGGTTTCACTCACCAGTGGTCAACTGTGGTCCGAAAATATTACATGGATAACTCCAGAAAAAAACAACTCAAAAGTTATAAATGATGTGCTTTTCTGAGTAGTGTGATAAAATCTTACACTGTCCGATGCTGTTCTGCCCAAGACGTGAATCATCCCTTTGTCCAGTAGATCCACGCTGAATACATTACCTGCCTGTTAGTCACTATGTGGCCATCTTGGTTATCATATCAACTGTCTCATTATCACAGTGCTTGTGTTCAAGTAACCCTTTATTTTACTTAATACCCCCAAAGCACAAGAGCGATAATACCAGCCATTCAGATATGTAAAAGACAACCTGTGAAGTACTTTCTGTAAGTGAAAAGGTGAGAGTTTTTATTTTTGATTTTTGAGACAGAGTCTCGCACTGTCGCCCAGGCTGGAGTGCAGTGGCACCACCGTGGCTCACTGCAAGCTCCGCCTCCCAGGTTCACACCATTCTCCTGCCTCAGCCTCCCGAGAAGCTGGGACCACAGGCGCCTGCCACCACACCCGGCTGATTTTTTTTGTATTTTTAGTAGAGACGGGGTTTCACCATGTTAGCCAGGATGGTCTCGATCTCCTGACCTCATGATCCACCCGCCCTGGCCTCCCAAAGTGCTGGGATTACAGGCGTGAGCCACTGTGCCTGGCCTAGAATTCTTAACAAGAAAAAAAAAATTGTACTCTGAGTTTGCTAAGATCTACAAAAAGGACAAATCGTGTATCTGTGAGATTGTAAAGAAGGAAAAGGAAACTCATATTCTGTCACAACTCAAACTGTAAAAGTTTTGGCCACAGTGCACAGAGATTTGCAGTTCCCTATATATGCCCATATCATTCTCATCTCTAAGCATTTGGACATGCTGGAGCCTATGCCCAGGAAACCTTCCATCACTTCATCCTATTGGATGCAGAAATGAGAACATCTCTGCATAACTCCTGACCCTGATTAATCATCCTGGGCCTGAGGTGACCCCAGGGACCCAACACGAAGGAAAAAGAGTCCCCGGACATCAGTGTCACCTGCATCTGTGGGTCGGAACCATAGCTTTAGGAAACAGGGCCAGGGAAGACCTGGGACTTCTTCCACTTACCTGTGATGGTTTCACAAACTCTTCTGTTGCCATGAGAATCTGTAGGAAGAAAGAGGCTATGAAATAAAGGTGTTCAAGATGGCATTTACAAAGGGTAAGTTGCTCTTGCCAACTGTGTGACACTAGACAAAGACCTAACCTCTCTGAGGTTGCCTTCATCTATAAAATGGAAACACTTAATGGTGGCTATCTCGTAGTGCTATTGTAGGCATCAAACTCATTCATACGTGTCCAATGCTAAGATTTAGCTAGTACTGACTATGGCATTAAGATTTCTGTAAACACTTTTTAAAATTTTGGTGTTTCTTACTTGCCATTTAAGTCTTTATGTGAATGTGGTATCTTTTCAAATTATTAGAGGCTTCTGTGATTCCTTGACAATAAATACGTAGCGTCTTTTCCCACACCATTCTCTGATTCTGATACCAACTAGGTGTCCTACAATTCAATCCTATTCTAACACTAACTACCTGGAGTTGCATCTAAACCAACAGGTTTAAGGGCTCAGTCATACAAAACTGTCCTCACTTCATATGCCAATTGCAAGCCAATGTCCAGACCACTGTAATTTTCTCCACTTGGCTACAAATTTGGGGGCTGCCATGACCTCTCTCCTTAGGTTCAGTAATTTGCTAGAACCACTTACAGAACTCAGGAAAATACTTTGCTTATGTTTACCGGTTTATGGTAATGGATGTAACTCAGGAACAGCCAAATGGAAGAGATGCATATGGCAAGGTACTGGGGAGAGGGGGTAAAGCAGAATACTTCCATGCTCTCTTATGTCACTCTCCCAGCATTTCCAAGTGTTCACAACCTTGAAGCTTCCAGAACTCACTGTTGAAGATTTTATATAACCTAATCTCCAGATCTCTGTACCCCTCCCTGGAGGCCAGAGGTAGGGCTTAAAGTTCAAATTCTATAATCACTTGATTTGTCTGGTGACTGACTCCACCCTGTCTGTACACCCTAAGCCATCTCATAAAACTCAAGTATAGTAGTCTTCCCTCATCGGGTGTTTTGCTATTTGCAGTTTCAATTACCCACATTCAACTTCGGTGTGAAAATTATACGTATTAAATTACAACTTCAGCCTGAAAATAATAATATTAAAATTCCAGAAATAAACAATTCAAGTTTTAAATAGTGCACTATTCTTTATTTATTTATTTTTGAGATGGAGTCTCGCTTTGTTGCCCAGGCTGGAGTGCAGTGGCTCGATCTTCGCTCACTGCATGCTCCACCTCCTGGGTTCACGCCATTCTCCTGCCTCAGCTTCCCGAGTAGCTGGGACTATAGGCGCCTGCCACTATGCCCGGCTACTTTTTTGTAGTTTTTTTTGGTTTTTTTTTTTTTTTTTTTTTGTAGTTTTAGTAGAGATGGGGTTTCACCGTGTTGGCCAGGATGGTCTCGATCTCCTGACCTCGTGATCTGCCAAGTGCTGGGATTACAGGTGTGACCCACTGCGCCCAGCCAGTAGTGCACCATTCTAAGTAGTGTGAGGAAATCTCATTCTTTCGAGTTTAGTCCCTTCCTCAATACAAGAAAGGTGAATAGTACAGTAACATATTTAGAGATACCACATTCACATAACGTTTTTTATAATTTAATTTTTGGTTTTTTACTGTCTCAACTACAGTTACATAACTTTTATTAACTTATAAAATGTAATTGTTCTATATTATTTCCAGTTATTATTGTTCATCTCTTCTAGTGCTTAATTTATAAACTGGATTTTATTATAGATACGTAGTCTAGTAAGAAACATAGGATATATATGTTGGGTACTATCTGCAGTCTCAAGCCTCCAGTGGGGGTCTTGAAAAGTATCCTCTGAGGACACGGGGGAACTACTGTTCAGACATTCATTGTTCAACTACTAAATGGTATAGCCTATTGTTCCTAGGCTACAAACCTGTACAGCACGTTGCTATATTAAATACTGTCAGCAACCGTAACACAGTGATAATTATTTGTGCATTTAAACATTTACAAACTTAGAAAATGCAATTTGCCTCCTGATCAGAAAGAAATAAAATGAAAAGGTACAGTAAAAATATGGTATTATAATCTTATGAGACCACCGTCATTGATGTGGTCAACATTGTTATGTGGTACACGACTTATCACAAGACACTTTTCACTGAGGAAATTACAAGGATTTTAGGAATTCCGTGCCAGGAAAGCATGACAAAAAGCAAACATATTTATTTTTTATTAGAGCACAGAGTTATAGTGGCATTTTAATCGGTTAATTGCTTGCATAAATTTAATCCGTTGAATCTATACAGTCTAAACTTGTATTTTCCTGGGAGAGCTGCTCTTGCTGGGCTTGGGCTGCTCCGCTCGTCTGGCTGATCTTTTTCTGGCTCCACATTGAGTGAACAGCTCACCCAGTCTTCTGAATGGTGACTCTACACAGTGTCCCACCCTCAAATCCATCCTATGCAGTGTGTATTCCTTACACATTCCCTCTGGAAATACCCCTGGGACCCCATGGCCCTCCTATATGCAGGCAGCCTCGCAAGGCCCACCCACACTTCCCCAGCCTCAGCCCTCCCTCTCTTCATTTCAAAGTAAAACCTTAAGATTTCCCATTTAAATTTAAGGCTTAACCTGAGTCTAGGCCCCAGCCTGTCACCATTTACACATCACTGAGTCAGTTTCCTCCCATGAAATTTTTACTTATGATTCCAACTGCCCATATAACAACTTCACTCTGTGGCAGTTTAGAAATACCACGTCCAAAATTCAACTCCTACTATTTCCCTGAAACCTGCTCACCCACCAGATTTGTCAACTCTTGCAGGTGTTCAGGTAAAAGAAAAACTTGGGTTCATACTTCACTCCCACTTTTGCTCACAAGCACAAATGATGGAGCAGAAAATCCTGCTGGCTTTACCTTTAAATCTACCAAGATTCTTATTACTTAGGTCCCTTCAGCCACCCGTCTGGTCCAGAATCCACCATAATCCTCCTGGAGTCTACTACAGCAGTCTCCTCACCAATATCTCTGCGTCCACCCTCATCACTCTGTAACAGTCTGTTCTCTCCACTCATGGCCTTTGAAATATTTTTTCAGACCCTCACTCAGATCGTGTTCTCCTTTAGTTCACAACCCTCCGTGGCTCCCAACGACTCAGAATTAAAACCCGGCTGCTCAGGCTGCCATGGCAGCCGTGCCTTCTCCTCATTCTCTGCTCCCCGCAGACACGGGTCGGCCCCCAGATTTCCGAATGCTCGCGACCCCGGCGCACCTCCCAGGCTCTGAGCGTGCAGCTCCCACCGTACGCAACGCTCTCCCTTCTTCACCTGGCCGCCCGTCAGCTCTGAGGACCCCACCCAGAACGCCTCGCTGTCCTGGAGAAGGGGACTGAACTGCAGAGTCCCGCGCAGGTGACCCCAATCCGGGGCTTGAGGACCCGGGTGAGGATCCGAGGACGCCGCTCTCACCTGCCGCGTATTCACAAGCGCTGCCGTAGCCATGGGACTCTGGGCGGGGCGGGGCCTGGAGAGGCGCGCGGTAAAGCCCGGGGGCCGCCCGGCGTGCGGTGGCAAATCGCTGGGCGACGCTCAGACCGAGACCACGCCAGCTCCTCTGCAGGCGGACACCACCTCCACCGGCTTCCGGCTCCAGTTACCTGGCCCGGACCCAGCCAGCAGGAACCGCCTACCGGCGGACGGACTCGTCTGCTGCCAAAACGACCACCACCGGAAAGACGCCGGAAGATTCTGGCGTATTGCGCACTTACGCAGGTGCCTCTTTCCTGGGCAACGATTGGTCCAAGGCCCCGGCACGTTCGGCGCACAGTATTCTGGGTAGTGTAGTTTTTACCACGTCGCAGTACGTAGCGCCCTGAGAACGCAATCCAAGAGGGTGAGGACAAAGGAAAAAACCCGTCGAACTAGGATCAGCAAAGCCTATTACATACACATGATAAAAGAAAACGATTTGATCTTCATTTCTCAACACAAAAGTTGACATATATTGCATTCAGTACATTAAAAATGTTGACAATTGGCCGGGCGCGGTGGCTCAAGCCTGTAATCCCAGCACTTTGGGAGGCCGAGACGGGCGGATCACGAGGTCAGGAGATCGAGACCATCCTGGCTAATACGGTGAAACCCTGTCTCTACTAAAAAATACAAAAAACTAGCCGGGCGATGTGGCGGGCGCTTGTAGTCCCAGCTACGTGGGAGGCTGAGGCAGGAGAATGGCGTGAACCCAGGAGGCGGAGCTTACAGTGAGCTGAGATCCGGCCACTGCACTCCAGCCTGGGCGACAGAGCGAGACTCCGTCTCAAAAAAAAAAAAAAAAAAAAGTTGACAATTGAGAATTGAAGCAGTCCTTAAATTTTTTTTTTTTTTTTTAATGTAGAGACTATAAACCGAAAATAAAATTCAAAGGCCTCCCAACTATCTGAATGGACCCCTCCTCTCAGCATTAGAGAGTTAACCTGAAAATCTAGTTTAGGCCATGATGGAAGAGGGGGTTGGACATGCCTCATTCTACCCCTACAGCAATAACATCAACATAGACCTTAAGTCTGATACGAAACATTTACAATCTATTTCTCTGAAACGTGCTACCTGCAGGCTTCATCTGTATGATAAAATCTTGGTCTCCAACCAGGGTGATCACTAACAGTGGGGTCAGCATCCCCTTATCCCACACGTTTGTGTTTATTCTGTTCTTTGGCCCCAGATGTTAGTGGCTTGAATTACATAATGTATCTGTTATCATAAGTGGAACTGAAATGAGATTGCAAAAACATTATATCTTCTTTTTCTTTTTTTCCTTTTTTTTTTTTTTTTTTTTTTTGAGGCAGAGTCTCACTCTGTCACCCAGGCTGGAGTGCAGTGGCGCAATCTCTGCTCATTGCAACCTCCACTTCTCAGGCTCAAGCGATTCTCCTGCCTCAGCCCAAGTAGCTGGGAATACAGGTGTGCGCCACCACACCCGGATAATTTTTGTATTTTTAGTAGAGAAGGGGTTTCACCATGTTGGCCAGGCTGGTCTCAAACTGGCCTCAAGTGATTCACCTGCCTTAAAGTGCTGGGATTACAAGCATGAGCCACCACTCCTGGCCTTTTTTCCCCATATTTAGCAATTAGCTTTTGTTGCTACCCATTGTCTTCATTTCATTTTAGTTTTTAATTGTTTATAATTTTGACATTTTATAATTACTAGAAAAAGGTTAGAAAAATTACCATTTAGATTGGAGTCATATTAAATAAGATGCCTATATTGTAAAAATATCTTTGTGAATGTAATCTTTGGCTATAGTTTTTCTCCACTATTATTTATTTCTGATCCTTTTTTTTTTTTTTTTGAGATGGAGTTTCGCCCTTGTTGCCCAGGTTGGAGTGCAATAGCACAATCTTGGCTCACTGCAACCTCCACCTCCCAGGTTCAAGCGATTCTCCTGCCTCAGCCTCCTTAGTAGCTGGGATTACAGGCATGTGCCACCATGCCCGGCTACTTTTGTATTTTTAGTAGAGACGGGGTTTCTCCATGTTGGTCAGGCTGTTCCCGAACACCCGACCTCAGGTGATCCGCCCACCTCAACCTCCCAAAGTGCTGGGATTACAGGCGTAAGCCACTGCGCCCAGCCAGGATCCTTGTATTTTAAGAGTTTTAAGTGCCGGGCACAGTGGTTCACGCCTGTAATCCCAGCACTTTGGGAGGCCGAGGTGGGTGGATCACGAGGTCAGGAGATGGAGACCATCCTGGCTAACACGGTGAAAACCTGTCTCTAATAAAAATACAAAAAATTAGCCGGGCGCAGTGGCAGGCGCCTGTAGTCCCAGCTACTCGGGAGGCTGAGGGAGGAGAATGGTGTGAACCGGGAGGCGAATGTTGCAGTGAGCTGAGATCCTGCCACTGCACTCCAGCCTGGGCGACAGAGCAAGATTCCGTCTCAAAAAAAAAAAAAAAAAAAAAAAAAAAAAAAAAAAAAAAAAAAAAAAAAAGAGTTTTACACTGTGCTTCTATATTTCCTTAAAATTACCTAATTTTAGTGTAATATTGCCAACTTTTAAGAGGCTTATTTTTTCAATGTATCAATAGCAATACATTTTGCCAAAACATGATTATGGACATGACTTTTACATATTTTTGTGTATATTTTTGCCTTGTATATACCCATACAATTTTTAATTGAAAATGTGTATAGACATAATCAATGATTTACATGCAGCTGTAAAAAATAATACGGAAAGATCCTGTGTATACATTATATTACCTAGTTTCTTCCAGGATAACATTTGCAAGACTATATTATAATAGCAAAACAAAGATATTGATAATGATCCTTTCCAATGTTCTCATTCAGATTTCATTACTTTTACTTATATTTCGTTGTGTCTGTGTGTGTGTGCACATATGTGTCTAAGTTTTAAAACCACATGAAGCCTTTTTTAAAAACATCTTGCCTGCATTGGCAATCATGCTGACACACAATCAAACTCGCTTTTTTGTTCATTTCACCTTTCATTGCATGGATTTTTCAAATTTCACCTTGATTTAATGTTGTAAAAAAATTATGTACAGGCTGAGCGCTGTGGCTCACACCTGTAATCACAGCACTTTGGGTGACCAAGGCAGGTGGATCACGATGTCACAAAATATCGTCTGTGAAAGATAAAATATAGAAGTATAATAAGACAACACAATTTTACACATGTAAAACATTTAATAAATAACTGATATGATAAATATGGCACTTTACTTAAAAAGCCTGAATTTTGCCTGTGAAAGTGGGAGTCAAGGGTTGCAGCTTGTGAGTTACTGTGAAGTGGTGGTAGGAGAATTACATAAAATCAGATGGAAAGTGTAACACTAATATGGATGGGTTTAGCTCACACCATTGGGTGAACTGATGTTACCAGTAGATTTTCAAATTGTGTTCTTGTATGAGTTTTTATATTCCTACATAACTTATTTTAGCTGGGTACAGTTTTCTGCATTCATTTCTTTCCTGCAGACAAAGCAACGAGGAACAATCACAAATTTTGTGTTGTGTTCAAGGTGTTTCCTAATTTTTCAATGGTGTTGGAAAAATCCTGAAACAATACTGATGGGACAGATATACAGAGATCTTTACTAATCTCTAAAGTTGTGGCGATCTGTTGTGCAGTTTTGCTGTCATTCATTCACTCAGACTCTTGTAGATGGACACTGAGGCTATTTCCAATGCAGTTTTTCAGGAACTGCCTTTGGGCAAGTATCCATAAAGTGTCAATGCTCAATTAAAGTGGGGAATATGCAATAGGATAAGCACAGCAAAGTACTCTCCATGGTGATGGTAAGACATCTATTTTTTTTCCCCCTATTTATTCTTCTGACTTCAACTGAAATCAACACATCCTAGATATCAGGTAATTTAGTTTGAAAAGTTGAAATCTTCCTTGAACAGACTGGAATTGGAATCCTGGGAAATTCCTCACTCTTTTGTCTTTACAGCTTCCCTTTGCTCACTGGACAGAAGTTGAGACCCATAGACCTGATTCTCAACCAACTGACCTAAGGCAACTGCTTGGTCCTTTCCTACAAAGGGATACCTCAAATAATGGAGGCCTTTGGGTCAAAATATTTGCTGGATGATGCAGGATGTAAACTTTATTTTATTATTACAGACTAGGCACAGGGGTTTCCTTCAGCAGTATCTGCCTCCTCAATGGCTTCCAAGCTATTAAGTTCAACCCCAGGATATGGAGGTGATGGACTTCAAGATTAGATCCCCAAAGGTCATTGGCTTCTCTTGTTTCTTGTGCTGGATTTTGCATCTCTTGATGAACACATGTATTCTTAAAATAGTGACTGGTCCATTGAACAGAAAAACCTTAATGAAGAAAGGAATTATAGAGTCTGTTCCTGTGCAATTCAAGACAGATTTGGCTTATTCTATGCAATCACATATTTTTCCCCCGACTTTGTGAGTTTGGTTTTCATGGTCCGGGCCAGTGGCTCCATGGTCTTTGTCCTGCACAGGCACAAGCAGCGAGTCCAACACATTCACAATCACAGACTCTCCTCCAGACTTTCTCATGAGGCCAGAGCCACATACACTACCCTAATCCTGGTCTGCTCCTTGTTCACCTTTTATTCAATCTATAGCGTGTTAACTTTAGGATGACTTCAGCTGCAATCCCAGGCCATTGGATGGTGAACATCTCTGTGCCAGTGGTCTCATGTTTCACAGCATTCAACCCCTTTGTGCTCATCAGCAGTGACACCCGGGTCTCTCAATTCTGCTTTGCCTGTAGGACCAAGACAAATTGATTTTGTAATCTGATTACAATGCTATGAGTCTGTTTTCTTCATGGCATGTAATCATTCATTTCAATATTTGTTAACATATAGCAAACTATTAAATGGTAGAAATTTTGTATGCAATGGCAAATAACACCAGTTATATTCCTGCCCACATGGGGGACCTTATAATAGAACTAAAAATGACTATCTCAATTATACAAAGATTATCCAATCTAATTACGTTAGGATCTTCAGAGAGAAGTTCAGGAAATTTTGAAATAGTGTTACAGAAGTAAAATTTTAACTTTGGAGAATTATGAGAAATGTCTCACTTTTATGAGGATACATGGAAAATTTTTAAAAATATATCTTTTGAAACATAATTGGGTCCAATTCTCTCTGACAGAGGGAAAATCACCTAGAATGATCCCATACGGCCTTAAGGAGTTGGAAGAAATTGTATGTGTTTGGAATGTAGAGAGATAGTAGAGTAGCAGAATATGAATCTAGAAAGGAAGTTTGTAGGTGCACTCTTAGGACAGGCTGAGAAATCTGAACATTTGTTTAAAGAAACTGACAAATCCATGAGCTAGTTCAATCTTGATTAAAATATCAGTTGACATTAAAAAGTATTTTTAAAAATGTTTAATTTAAAAGTTTGTTTAGTTAATAATACCTTAAATTTTATAGATTGTTTATTAATTAATCTTTCAAGGAAAAGCATTACTATCTAATGGCTGGCTTTAAGTTTCTAATATTTACAAAATGTTTCCCTCAGTTTGTTTTACACAAATGACCAAATTCAAAAGAGAAAAAAAGCTCTTTGTTGGAAGTTCTATTTTCTGCTAGTACATTGATCATATTCTTGTTTACTTATAGCATTTTCATTTTATATTTTAATACGTGAAAACTCCTGGTGAATCGTGCAAGTTCCTTGTATTTATCTATATAACCTCTGTAATTAGAATCTGTGTTATGAAATGTCAATACCATTACTTTTTATAGCAAATTTATGAGCCCTTACATCTTACTTAATTCAATCCCAGCACGTTGGGAGGGCAAGGCTAGCGGATTACTTGAGATTGGGAGCTCAACACCAGCCTGGCCAACATGGTGAAACCTTGTCTCTACTAAAAATACAAAAATTAGCCAGGTGTGGTGCCATGCACCTGTAATCCCAGTTACTCGGGAGTCTGAAGCAGGATAATCACTTCCACCTGGGAAGCGGAGGTTTTAGTGAGCAGAGATGGTGCCAATGCACTTCCGCCTGAGCAACAGAGTGAGACTCCATTTGAAAAAAATAAATGAATGAGGGCTGGGCACGGTGGCTCACACCTCTAATCCCAGCACTTTGGGAGGCTGATGCAGGCAGATCACAAGGTCAGGAGATCCAGACCATCCTGGCTAACATGGTGAAACCCCGTCTCTACTAAAAATATAAAAAATTAGCTGGGCGTTGTTGCAGGCGCCTGTAGTCCCAGCTAATTGGGAGGCTGAGGCAGGAGAATGGCGTGAACCCAGGAGGCAGAGCTTGCAGTGAGCCGAAATAAAAGAGGACACAAACAAGTGGAAGAACATACCATGCTCATGGATAGGAAGAATCAATATTGTGAAAATGGCCATACCGCCCAAGGTAATTTATAGATTCAATGCCATCCCCATCAAGCTACCAAATGACTTTCTTCACAAAATTGGAAAAAACTGCTTTAAAGTTCATATGGAACCAAAAAAGAGCCTGCACTGCCAAGACAATCCTAAGTCAAAAGAACAAAGTTGGAGGCATCATGCTACCTGACTTCAAACTATACTACAAGGCTACAGTAACCAAAACAGCATGGTACTGGTACCAAAACAGAGATATAGACCAGTGGAACAGAACAGAGCCCTCAGAAATAATACCACATATCTACAGCCATCTGATCTTTGACAAACCTGACAAAAACAAGAAATGGGGAAAGGAATCCCTATTTAATAAATGGTGCTGGGAAAATTGGCTAGCCATAAGTAGAAAGCTGAAACTGGATCCCTTCCTTACTCCTTATATGAAAATTAATTCAAGATGGATTAGAGACTTAAATATTAGACCTAATACCATTAAAACCCTAGAAGGAAACCTAGGTAATACCATTCAGGACATAGGCATAGGATTTCATGTCTAAAACACCAAAAGCAATGGCAACAAAAGCCAAAATTGACAAATGGGATCTAATTAAACTAAAGAGCTTTTGCACAGCAAAAGAAACTACCATCAGAGTGAACAGGCAACCTACAGAATGGGAGAAAATTTTTGCAATCTACTCATCTGACAAAGGGCTAATATCCAGAACCTACAAAGAACTCAAACAAATTTATAAGAAAAAAACAAACAACCCCATCAAAAAGTGGGCAAAGGATATGAACAGACATTTCTCAAAAGAAGACATTCATACAGCCAACAGACACATGAAAAAGTGCTCACCACCACTCGCCATCAGAGAAATGCAAATCAAAACCACAACGAGATACCATCTCACACCAGTTAGAATGGCAATCATTAAAAAGTCAGAAACAACAGGTGCTGGAGAGGATGTGGAGAAATAGGAACACTTTTACACTGTTGGTGGGATTGTAAACTAGTTCAACCATTGTGGAAAACAGTATGGCGATTCCTCAAGGATCTAGAACTAGAAATACCGTATGACCCAGCCACCCCATTACTGGGGATATACCCAAAGGATTATAAATCATGCTGCTATAAAGACACATGCACACATATGTTTATTGCGGCACTATTCACAATAGCAAAGACTTGGAATCAACCCAAATGTCCATCAGTGACAGACTGGATTAAGAAAATGTGGCACATATACACCATGGAATACTATGCAGCCATAAAAAAGGATGAGTTTGTGTCCTTTGTAGGGACATGGATGCAGCTGGAAATCATCATTCTCAGCAAACTATTACAAGAACAGAAAACCAAACACCGCATGTTCTCACTCATAGGTGGGAATTGAACAATGAGATCACTTGGACACAGGAAGGGGAACATCACACACCAGGGCCTATTGTGGGGAGGGGGGAGGGAGAGGGATGGCATTGGGAGTTATACCTGATGTAAATGATGAGTTGATGGGTGCAGCACACCAACATTGCATATGTATACATATGTAACAAACCTGCACGTTGTGCACATGTACCCTAGAACATGTGTAATAAAAAAAATTTTTTTTAATGAGAAATGAATGTTGACATTTGTGTTATTCCTAATGTTGGAGAAAATCAGCTTATCAAATATTTGATCACATATATGTCAAATGTGCTGTTAGCTGTTTGTTTTTCATAGATGTGCAGCAATAGGTGGAGAAAATCACTGTCTTGTTCTAGTTTGCAGAGTTTATCATAACCTAGTTTCGAATTTTGTAAAATGCTTTAATTACATTTTTGAGATTTTTATTTTAGTCTGTTAACATAGATTACACTAATAGAGTTTAAATTGTTGGATCAAACTTGAATTCTTGATAAACCTCACTAGGTTATGATTTATTATTGTTTGTATATGGAGGGATTCAATTTGCTAAATGTCTTTTTGTTTTGTTTTAGCATGAGTGCAAGTTTATTTAAAAAGGCTTTACAACGGCCGGGCGCGGTGGCTCAAGCCTGTAATCCCAGCACTTTGGGAGGCCGAGACGGGCGGATCACAAAGTCAGGAGATCGAGACCATCCTGGCTAACACGGTGAAACCCCGTCTCTACTAAAAATACAAAAAACTAGCCGGGTGAGGTGGCGGGCGCCTGTAGTCCCAGCTACTCTGGAGGCTGAGGCAGGAGAATGGCGTAAACCCGGGAGGCGGAGCTTGCAGTGAGCTGAGATCCAGCCACTGCACTCCAGCCCGGGCGACAGAGCAAAACTCCGTCCCCCCCAAAAAAAAAAAAAAGGCTTTACAACAAGAAAGAAAGGGAAGTATGCTTGGAAGAGACCCCAGTGAGGCGATTTGAAGGACGAGTGCCTCAATTTGCTAAAATTTTGTTAAGGCTCTGTCTATATATTCATGTGGTGATTGGTCCACAGTTTTGTTTAATGTCATTGCCTCTTTGGTGTCCTGTTAATGCTAACTTTCATATAGTTCAGAAGTGTTTGAACCTTTCTCTTTTTGGAAGAGTCTGTGTATAATTGGTATTACTTCTTCCTTTAATATTTCATAAAAGTTCTTACATGTTTTAGGAATGACCCTCAGTTGATGCCATCAAGAAAAAGGAACCTCAGTCCTACAACCACAAAAAACTTAAATATGCTAACAACTCGAAATAAGCAAGAAACAGATTCTCCGTGAGACTCTAGAAAGGAACACAATCATGACAACACTTTGATTTTAACCCAGTGATGTCTCTATTATACTTATGACCTAAAGAACTGTAAGATAATATATTTGTATTGTTTAAACCACAAGTTTGTGGTGATTTGTCAGGATAGCAATAGAAAGCTAATACATCAACATTATTCTGCGAGCATCTCTTTACTTTCCAATGCAATATTTCCTTGACTCATGTTGTATCTTTTATGCCACAATCAGAAAACAGCCTCTTCTATAAGGAGTTCTGGTTCCTTTTATTAAAAAATTATACAGGCCGGGCGCGGTGGCTCAAGCCTGTAATCCCAGCACTTTGGGAGGCCGAGACGGGCGGATCACGAGGTCAGAAGATCAAGACCATCCTGGCTAACACCGTGAAACCCCGTCTCTACTAAAAAAAATAGCAAAAAGCTAGCCAGGCCAGGTGGCGGGCGTCTGTAGTCCCAGCTACTCGGGAGGCTGAGGCAGGAGAATGGCGTAAACCCGGAAGGCGGAGCGTGCAGTGAGCTGAGATCCGGCCACTGCACTCCAGCTCGGGCGACAGAGCGAGACTCCGTCTCAAAAATAAAATAAAATAAAAAAAAATAAAAATAAAAATAAAAAATTATACAAACCAATAACTGGGCATTAAATATGCTCAAAGCTACTGGAATGCCACTGCTTGCTAGGATATCTCACAAAAGATAGGGAGTATGTACACATTATCTATATAAATTGAATTCTTTATCTATATAAATTGAATTCTTTATTTGTAGGTTAAACCTACAAATGTTTCAGAAGTTGGTTATTTAAAAAGATTCTTAAGACTACAGTAGCATACTCACATAAGGGTTTTACTTATAGGCGAAGATATGGTATAGTATGAGAATACAACACCAAATACACATTGAATAAAATAATAAATGGATAAACCGGGCTTCATAAAATTAAGACAATATGCTTTAGGAAAGATACTGTTAAGAACTGAAAACAAGGTCAAGCATGGTGGCTCATGCCTGTACCGTGGCACTTTGGGAGGCTGAGGCAGGATGACCACTTGAGGCCAGGAGTTAAGAGACTAGTCTATGTAACATAGCAAGATCACTCCTCTAAATTTTAAGAAAGAAAACAAAAGCCACAGACAATGAAAAAATATTCCCAACGCTGATATCAAATAAGGAATTTGTCTTCAGAAATATTAAGAACTTGCAACCAACCAAATATTTTAAAAAACAGGCAAAAAATACCAACAGACATTTTACTAACAAAGATATATGAGTGACAAATAAGCACATTAAAAAATGCTGAAAACTAAGTCATTGGAAAAACACAAATTAAGATCTACAATGAAATACTACTGCAAATTTAGTAAAATGGCTAAAATCAATGGCCTATAATTTCCATACATATAAATTGTCAGTAATGTGAAGAAATGGAAAACCTAATATATTCCAGGAGGGAATATGAAATGCTAACCATTTAGAACACAATTTGGCAAGTAAAATTTCAAACATTTGGATCAACTTACAGAATAACTGAGCAGCTTTGCAGCCCTGTGTAAGCCCACCAGCTTACACAGCCAAACTGGTGAAAATTATAAAAACACAATTCAGTCTCTGGAAATGGTCATAAGGGTGTACAGCAAATAAATATTTATTAAAGAAGATCTAACATTCATAAGAACAGCAAAAGTCAGTCACATCTGAACCAAGACAACTCCTTTCCTCCCCCAACTCCAAACTCAGCAAGATTAAAACTCCATTCGAATGGTACAGCCAAGAATACAGGGCTCCCTCTCTCCGGAGCTCCAAGGCAGAGGGCTATCTTCTCAGGAGGGACAATCTGTCAGGAATTCTCATCCTGCCTCCAGTGTGCATATTTAGATGAATGACATTCAATTGCCAGCTCCCTCATAAAGATCATCCTCAGAGTTTCTGGGTTTTTTGTTTGTTTGTTTGTTTGTTTGAGACGAAGTCTCGCTCAGTCACCCAAGCTGGAGTGCAGTGGCGCGATCTTGGCTCCATGCAATCTCCGCCTCCCAGGTTCAAGTGAATCTCCTGCCTCAGCCTCCCAAGTCTGGGACTACAGGTGCCTGCCACCACGCCCGGTTTTTTTTTTTTTGAGACAGAGTCTCGCTCCGTCACCCAGGCTGAAGTGCAGTGGCGTGATCTTGGCTCACTGCAAATTCCACCTCCTGGGTTCACGCCATTCTCCTGCCTCAGCCTCCTGAGTAGCTGGGACTACGAGTGCCTGCCACCACGCCTGGTAATTTTTTGTATTTTTAGCAGAGACAGGGTTTCATCGTGTTAACCAGAATGGTCTCGATGTTCTGACCTTGTGATCCGCCTGCTTCAGCCTCCCAAAGTGGTAGGATTAACAGGTGTGAGTCACCGTGCCCGGCAAGGGGAATCATATTGAATCAGTGACAGTCTAAGGCCTTTCTCCAGTCTAAACTTTCTGGTGTTCAATAGGGTTAGGCCTTTGGCTGAGGCCTTTCTCCGTATTCACTACATTGTCCACTCTGCGAACTGCCTGTCCAGTGTTGAATGAGTTTGGAAGTGTAGCTAATGGATTTCCATTTGTTACCTTCACGACGTTTTTCCCCTGTGAACTTTCTGGTGTTGAAGGAGGTTGAAATGCTGGCTAAAGGATTTCCTACAATCACTGTATTTCTCCAGTGTGAGTCCTTCGATGTTTAACAAGACTGGAGCTATGGCGAAAAAATTTCCCACATTCCCTGCACTCATAAGGCTTTGCTCCAGTGTGAACCCTCTGATGTTTCACCAGGCTAGAATTCTCACTAAAGAATCTCCCACATTCATTGCACTTAAAAGGCTTTTCTCCAGTGTGAACTTTTCGATGTTGCATGAGGCTTGAACTTTGGCTAAAAAATTTCCCACATTTGCTGCATTCATAAGGCCTTTCTCCAGTGTGAACACGCCAATGATTGATAAGGCTGGACTTGTGGCTATAGAATTTTCCACATTCACTGCACTTATAAGGTCTTTCTCCAGTGTGAACTCTCTGATGTTTCATGAGGCTGGAGTTGAAACTAAACAATTTTCCACATTCACTGCACTCATAAGGCCTTACTCCAGTGTGGATTCTGTGATGCTGAACAAGTGTGGAATTATGCCTGAAAGCTTTTCCACATTCACTGCATGTAAAAGGCTTTTCTCCAGTGTGAACTCTCTGGTGTTGAATGAGGTCAGCATTACGGCTAAAGGATTTTCCACAGTCACTACACCCATAAGGCCTTTCTCCAGTGTGAACTATTTGGTGTATAAAAAGGTTGGACTTATGGCTAAATAACTTCCCACATTCACTGCATTCATAAGGCTTTTCCCCAGTGTGTAGTCTCTGGTGCTGAACAAGTAAATATTTCTGTCCAAAGTCTTTCCCACACTCACTGCATTTGTAATGCCTTTTTCCAGCATGAAAGGCCTCCCTACTTTTGGAGCTCCTATGTGACTTCTCTCCCGTGTGAGTCATCTGGTGCTTGAGAACACCTGAGCTGGTCGGGAGGTCCTTCCCAACTTCTCTGCTTTGCAAGGACTTCTCTGATAGGTGGACTCTGCAACTCCTCAAAACTGGGACCCTGCCCTCTTGTCTTTTTAAGGGTTTTTCTCCACAGTGCTGCTTCTGGTGTTGCTGAATGTTTGAACTGGGCACTTTTACAGAAGCACTCTGCTCAGGGGCCTCCTTGGCCTCGGCTCCATGCCAACAACCTGAAAGAAGAGACATGTTGATGCAATAAACGTAGTCTTTGGTGTGAGGAGACAGCACTCTCACAAAAGTGTTTGACACACCCAGTAATTAGTGCCTGGGACTGCTGGCAGAATAAGGGGGCTACCGCTTGGTGGGGAAGGGCCTGCTGTGCAGTGCTGAACCTGGGTAGATCACAGATTTGGGGAGGCCTCATGAGCACCAAAGATGCAAGGATGGTGTGTAGCACAGGGAGGAGAGGCAGCGTCCCCAACAAAATCCACTGCAAATCGCTTTCCACAAGACTTTGGCTGCTGGAGACACAGGAACATGGCACAGAAGGTTATGTCCACGTCCAGAAAAAATCAACTGCAGGATGGGCGCAGTGGCTCATGCCTGTAATCCCAGCATTTCAGGAGGTCAAGGCAGGTAGATCACAAGGTCAGGAGATCGAGACCATTCAGGCTAACATGGTGAAACCCAGTCTCTACTAAAAATACAAAAAATTAGCCGGGCGTGGTGGCGGGCGCCTGTAGTCCCAGCTACTCAGGAGGCTGAGGCAGGAGAATGGCATGAACTTGATAGGAGGAGCTTGCAGTGAGCCAAGATTAAGCCACTGCACTCCAGCCTGGACAACAGAGAGACACTCCGTCTCAAAAAAAAAAAAAAATCAACTGCAACCAAATAGCTGGTGCTCAAGCACTATGCAGGGATCAGCGCCCACCTCACCACACATTCAGGGAAAGCCACTGCTGAAAGGTGCTGCTGAGGATTGGGTGAAACATGGACGACAGAGGTGGGGAATGGCCCCGGGTCCAATATCAGAATAGACATAAATGGGTGACTGAGGAGGAAAAGACAGAAATCAGCGACGACCCCTTGCCTTGGTATCAAAATATCTGGGCCCACTGGTATGATATGAACCCATCCCCGAGTTCATCCCTCCCTGAGCTCCACCCACCAAGTACCTCTCGGTATGGCTGAAGTCACAACTTCCCAAGCAGGCATGAAGGGCTCCTCCCATGACTCCAGCTGGGTTATATCATGGGTCTTGGAAGATGCAAGTCCTAAGGAAAACAACAGGTGAGTGGCAGCACTGAGCCAGAATGACTTATCCCATCACAGAAAGAAAACAAAATAGTACAGAAAGAACCTTGGAGGAGGGTCTTACAGGAACAACCCAGTCAAACAGCAATCACACTGGTGACTCAATTGCTGGCACAGACAGACACCCAGGTATGTTGGCTAGAGGAGGCAGGCAGAACGTAGGGGAATAGAATTACCACAGATCTGCAGTGTCACCAGGCCACAGAGAGGCCACCAGGGTTAAGTTCCATCAAGTTGACTGCAAGGCTCGTTAACCCCAAACCCTTTCCTGCACAGCTCTGGGGCAGCTCGGGGAGAGAAGGTGGTAGTATACACAGCCAAGGCTGATTAAAATAGCTACTTCCAGATCCTGGAGAAGGAATGAGTGCCCACAATTCAGCTTCGGGAAGAACAGACCTGTCCCTAGGAAAAGGAGGAAGAGACGAGCCCAGCCCAGGATGCTGGGGTGGGCTGTGAGAACCTTACCCAGAGAGGCCAGAAGTGAAAAGTTCTCCAGCATCACATTGCGGCAGAGGAGCCTCTGAGCCTCATCAAGCAATCTCCATTCCTCCTGGGAGAAATAGACAGCCACATCCTCAAAGGTCACATAGCCCTGCTAAGATGGAAAGAGTTGAGTTTATCTGTGGCCTCCTTACTGGGGAATTTAGGCATCCCCCTAAACATCCACCCCTGCTCACCCTCTTCCTCAATCCCCATCTCAGAGGAGAGACCCTGCCCCAGAACCACTGATGCCCACTCTCTCCGCATGTTCACACTGAGCAAGCACAGGCAGGTAGGCAGATATAGTCCATTTCAGCTCTGGGCATGGTATGCAGAGTCCTACTCTTCTCTTGCCAGACAACTCACCTTGGATCCCCCAGATTGTGTTTCCCAAATACAATCAAATTTGTGTCACTGCTCTCACTGAATCCCCCAATACAAGGTCCGGCGGACATCTGTTTACACTCACTAGAATGTGCACATACTCTGTACCACATTCAGTGCCCCCTACACCACCTTATGTGCCTCCCCTAGTGTCACCAC
The DNA here is from genome assembly GCF_009764315.1 of Trachypithecus francoisi. NCBI lineage: Eukaryota > Metazoa > Chordata > Mammalia > Primates > Cercopithecidae > Trachypithecus > Trachypithecus francoisi. The sequence goes on along the minus strand of NW_022681457.1, from coordinate 12,787,378 downwards.
ATTCTAGTCTACACATGGCATCCAGAGGGCACTTACCAAATGCAATCAGAACTCCATGCCATCCCAGACTCCAATGGCACTGACTGCCAGGGGCAACCCTCAGCCCCACTTTGAAGGCCTCCCTACCTGGCTCTTTTTGTTGCTTCACCTTCAGCTACTTGGAATTGCACGCATACCTGGACACCTTTGGCACTCTTCCATATCTGTGTTGAGAAGCTGTCCCTTCCCAATGTCAGCCTTCCTCTGACTCTCATTAGAATCGCAGGCCAGGCCGGGTGTGGTAGCTCACGCCTGTAATCCCACCACTTTCGGAGGCCAAGGCAGGTGGATCACCTGAGGTCAGGAGTTCGAGACCAGCCTGACCAACATGGAGAAACCCCGTCTCTACAAAAAATACAAAATTAGCTGGGCGTGGTGGCACATGCCTGTAATCCCAGGTACTCGGGAGGCTGAGGCAGGAGAACAGCTTGAACCCGGGAGGCGGAGGTTGCTGTGAGCCAAGATCTTGCCATTGCACTCTAGCCTGGGCAACAAGAATGAAATTTCATCTCAAAAAAATAAATAAATAAATAAATAAAAATTAAAATTAAAAAAAAGAAGCCCAAGTCTCCCAAACCAGGCCCAGCAATTCTCCCAGATGACATCATTTGATCTTGAGCTAATCCAGCAGCCTGAGAAGCTCCCCAGGTCCCAGGTAAGAACAAAAGCCTTGTAATCCCACAGTAGGATGAATAAGCAGCAGTGCCTGCCTTCCTGTCATCTTATGTCATTATAGCGTCATCTTCATGTCCATCTCATGTCTACCCCCACAGGAACTTTGGCCACCAATCAGACCCTCCTCACCCCTACATCCCCTTCCCCATGGCCACCATTCTCCCTCATGTTCTTGTGAAGCCTACCACTCCCATCCAGGTATTCAAGCAAGAGAATCAGTTCTTCGCCCCTATTCTCTCTTATTACCTAATGTCATTACCAATAGGACCTCAAGATGCTCCCTCCTAAATCTGCTCCACTACTCCATTTGGTGCACACACCAACTGTATCGTGTGTATTTCCAATCTGAACCCTTCACCTGAATTCTAGACTTCTCTGTCCAGGTGCCCACTCAATGAATCCACTCAAGGGTCTCTGGAACATCTCATATCAACATGGCCAAAACCTAACTTAATTATTCCCACTGAAAATTACTCTTACCATTAACCTCTTTCTCCCACCTACACTTTAAAAATCTGCTCATATCTACTTAAAAAACACAGACTCCAGGCCGGGCGCGGTGGCTCACACGTGTAATCCCTGCGCTTTGGGGGGCCGAGGCAGGCGGATCACGAGGTCAGGAGATCCGAGACCATCCCGGTTAACACGGTGAAACCCCGTCTCTACTAAAAATACAAAAAAGAAAATTAGGCCGGGCGCGGTGGCTCAAGCCTGTAATCCCAGCACTTTGGGAGGCCGAGACGGGCGGATCACAAGGTCAGGAGATCGAGACCGTCCTGGCTAACACGGTGAAACCCCGTCTCTACTAAAAAATACAAAAAAAATGCCGGGCGCGGTGGCTCAAGCCTGTAATCCCAGCACTTTGGGAGGCCGAGACGGGCGGATCACGAGGTCAGGAGATCGAGACCATCCTAGCTAACACGGTGAAACCCCGTCTCTACTAAAAAATACAAAAAAATTAGCCGGGCGAGGTGGCGGGCGCCTGTAGTCCCAGCTACTCGGGAGGCTGAGGCAGGAGAATGGCGTGAACCCGGGAGGCGGAGCTTGCAGTGAGCTGAGATCTGGCCACAGCACTCCAGCCTGGGCGGCAGAGCGAGACTCCGTCTCAAAAAAAAAAAAAAAATTACAAAAAAAAAAATACAAAAAAATAGCCGGGCAAGGTGGCGGGCGCCTATAGTCCCAGCTACTCAGGAGGCTGAGGCAGGAGAATGGCGTAAACCCGGGAGGCAGAGCTTGCAGTGAGCTGAGATCTGGCCACTGCACTCCAGCCTGGGTGACAGAGCGAGACTCCGTCTCAAAAAAAAAAAAAAAAAAAAAAAAAAGAAAATTAGCTGGGCGTGGTGGTGGGCACCTGTAGTCCCAGCTACTCAGGAGGTTGAGGCAGGAGAATGGTGTGAACCTGGGAGGCGGAGCTTGCAGGGAGTCGAGATGTGCCACTGCAGTCCAGCCTGGGTGACAGTGCAAGACTCCGTCTCAAAAAAAAAAAAAAAAAAAAAGACTGGGCCATAATCCCTGCGTAGCCTTCCCCATTTCCATCCTTCCTGATATTCAGGAACAAACAAACAAACAAAAATACAAAGAATAGAGGCCCAGCTCCTCATTCAACCACTTCAGGTCTGCCTTATACTTGCTGATGCTTCCCCCAGTTATAATGGAGATCTAAGGTTGCCTAAGCATTTCCAGCTCAAACTTAAATCCATGTATTTTCTCAAGTTGATCACTATGCTTTCTAAACCTCCTGTCACTGGTTGCCAGAAATGAGAACCTCTCCATATAATATATAATCTGGGCCAGGCGTGGTGGCTCATGCCTAAAATCCCAGCAGTTTCGGAGGCAGAGGCGGGCAGATCACCTGAGATCGGGAGTTCGAGACCAGCCTGACCAACATGGAGAAACCCCATCTCTACTAAAAACACAAAATTAGCCAGGCATGACAGCACGTGCCTGTAATCCCAGCTACTCTGGAGGTTCGGACAGGAAAATCGCTTGAATTTGGGAGGCGGAGGTTGCAATGAGCCGAGATCGCACCATTGCACTCCAGCCTGGGCAACAAGAGCTAAATTCCATTTCAAAAATAAATAAATAAATAATAATAATATATAGTCTGGACTCAGGACCCTGACTGTATGACTGTTTTCCAGGGAACTCAAATGGAAGGGTAGGGAGAATAGCAAGCAAGGAGTCTCAAGACACTATGATTCTGAAGACCATGTAGGTAGGAGTTGAGCAGGGTGAGGACCTGAGACATCCTCCACTTACCTCCTCATGGTATGTAAGTAACTCTGCAGTCACAAGAACCTATGGAAAATCAAGGCAATGAGAACCAGATAGTGATGTTGCCAAAGGATCTTCCAAGCCCCCTTGTCTAGCCTGGAGTCAGGTGTGCCTGAGTATCTACAATCTGCGCTTTGGTTCTTAGTGATACCTGTTACCTGTTGTGTGCCCTTGGAAAAATGCTCAACTTCCCTGTGCCTTGGTGTTGCCATCTGCAACACGGCAATAATAATGGTATTCACTCAATAGGACTATTGTTTGTATCAAACTCATACTTATGTGTCTAGGACTAAGGATCAACTCCTACTGTACACATAATTAATGCTTCTATCAACATTTTCAGTGCAAATAAACTGGCAGGTTTTAAAAATATGGGTTTCTGGCTAGGCACATTGGCTCAAGCCTGTAATCCCAACACTTTGGGAGGCCGAGGTGGGCAGATCACAACAGCAGAATTCTGTTACAAAAAAAAAAAAGAAAGAAAGAAAGAAAGAAAATGTGGGCTTCTTTTTGGTAGTCTGGCTGCCTGCTATATACTCCCCTGAAGGCAATCCTGCTGAGAGCTCTTCTACTGGAGCAGTTGATCATCCCTCCTGTGCTGATGGCTAGGGAAACTTAGGCACCAAAGGGCTGCTCCACCAGCCTGGCTGACCTTTCCTTTTCTCCACATGGACTGGACATGAGGAACTGCTGAGCCTGGAGTGGCAAACCTATATACTACCCAACACTGCAGTCTCCATCTAGTCCTGGGTTTTTATACTCTATAACCCTCCATTCCTGCAGACACCAGACAGAACCACTTCGGACCACAAAACCCCAGGCTGTAGAGGCTGCCCTGGCCTACAGGCCTATCTCTCCCTTCCCTCACCTCAGGGACCATCTGAAAGAAAACCTTAAGATTCTCCCTCCTAAATAGGAGCCCCAGGCCTTCCAGCTGCCCATGTGGACACGATACCTCCACTCTGGGACTTCTCAGGAAACCATGCCCAAAACCTACTCCCTGCACAGCCTTCCCCATCTCCATCCTTCCTGATATTCAGGAACAAACAAAAATACAAACAAAAATCCAGAATGGCTCTTCATTCCCTACTTTCTTTCACAGTCACATCTGATGCAACAGGAATTCCCGCCTGCTCAGTGTTTGAAATCCATCCAAGATCTGATCACTTCCCCTCCTCTATGGCCCAGTCCCAGTAGACTCTCCACTAATCTACTGAATTTATCTACTCACATATCTGTCTTCACCCCCCCTCATCCCCATCCCAGTCTGTTTTGCCTTCAGAGGCCTTTGGCAAACTTAGGAGAAACAGATCGTGTCACTCTTCTGTCTCCAGCCCTCCGCGGCCACTGTGGCCCCCTCGGGATGAAAGCGCAGCTCCTCGGGCCGTCGCTCCACAAGCGACTGGTCCCTTCCCAAGCTGCCTACTACGGACACCAGAAGGCCTCAAGTTCGGGACTCGCTGAGTGCGCCTCACACCCCTGCGAGCCGGACCCCTTGCCCTCCATTGCCACCCCATCACACTGCGTGTCAGAAACGGGACCCCGCCCACGAACGCCCCACAGTTCTGCACCCGGGGACCTGAGCAGGTGGCCCTCACAGGGCTTTAGGATTCCGGGGAGGCCGGGAGGACGCGGCGCTCACCTGAGCGGGGTCCCTTAGCGCGGCCGCCGCCATCCGAGCCTGTGGGTAGAGCGGGCTGGGAGACAACAACCGAGGAGAGGGCCCGGGCCACCCTGGGCGCCGCCAGTGAGCCTCAGACCCGCCTCTGAGCGGCGAGAACAGAAGGCGGAGCCACCGTGCCTTCCGACGCTGGTCGCCTCAGCGCACAATCAGCTTCCACCAGGCTGAGCTCTCCTGAGAGCAGCGAAAGTGACCGCCCAGGGGAGAGCGGGAAGTCCCGCCCATTGCGCGTCGCACGTTCGGGCAGGCCTCTTTTCATTGGCCAAGCATCGCGCCTCCGGGCGCGGCGCCTTCTGGGCAGTGTAGTTCCCATGGAGCCAAATTTAGAGGAAGTGGGTGTAACTTCGGAGATGGAGATTGGAGATGATAGATGATGACGGAGATGGAGATGTTGGAGATGGAGATGGAGATGATGATGGAGATGGAAATGAAGATGGAGATGATGATGGAGATGTAGATGATGGAGATGGAGAAGATGGAGATGGAGATGATGGAATAGGAAATGGAGAATGGAGGAGAAATGAGTGTGGAGAACTCTCGGACTCATCTGGAGCCTGTTGTAATTGGAGATGGGATTGGATTTCAGTTTCCTACAGCTGATACTCCAATCATTCCTTCTTTGGAAGGACTCAAAGAGGATCTTCAGGGCCACAATAAAGAGGTTTATCTGGGCAGAGCCACGTATACCTTCCTAAATTTCCTTTGGCAAGGGGACACCCAATATTAAAGTTAACGGTGGCCAAGCAATGCCTGATGTATGATAATAAGAAAAGGCTCTGAATTCTGGATGTAGGTGATAAGAGAGTAGGGGAGCCCAAGGATTTACATTCCTCCTTCACCCCATGCTCATTTGTGCTCTTTCCTTCCTCAAGGACGCAATGTTGACGTACAGGCAGAATAACAGGAGGCAAACCCATAAGCCAACTCCCCCTCAATTTCTCTCCTTCATCCATTATATGCTCCATGTTCCTTTCACAGTTACTACAGGACTGAATGAAGGGGGACAAACACAGAAATGAAAACAAAGGCAAAATAAATCTGTTTTAAAGAAGGGGTCAGAGGGCCCTTTCTTCTAGTTAGCCAAGGCCCTGAGCTTCTACAGCCCTTCATATTTATTGGGTAAAAAGAGCAGGGATGAGAAGCTAATGATTGGTCAGCTGCTTGATTGATCACAGGTTCACATTATTGCAAACAGGCTTCAGATGTGCCTAATTACAAGAAACATTTGTGCCTGGGGTGTAACTGCCCTCAGCATTCCTTCTTGGCGGCAGACGCAGTTTCTCAGTTTGCCAACAACCTACTTTAATGAGAACAGTTTGCTGTTTACTCCAGTGGTATACTGAGTTGATCACAACACTCATTCTTTTGGCCTCCAACATCTCCCCCTTTCTGTCTTTGAATTAATTGAATAAGATCTGTCCCTATGTTATGGAGATTGATGCCAGTGTGACTCCAGTCGGTCCTCATGCCATCTTCGCATAGATTCAGCTGGCTCACGGCTTCCATTGGGAGAACCAGGCCCATGGTTGGAATCCCAGTCTCCCCTTCCATGGTCACACACACCTTGAGGGTATCCACATGGTTTGTCCATCTCCTGTAAAAACATAAGCATACCCTCATCTCCACGTTAGTAAATCTACCGAAAACTTTCCACTGATAACGAGAGACAGACTCTTTCTGATTAACAGAAGGCATAGAGAAAGCAAATCAAGGATTAACAGAAGGCACAGAGAAAACAAATTGAGGTTTATCCTTCTCGTGCAATAGTATAGCAAAAAAAAAAAAAAAAAAAAAAAAAAAATTCCCCAAGGTCTACCACCACGAGAGGCCAGTCTCTTAGAATGGCTGCCAGGGATGGCAGACCCTGCTATAATGTGCCCATTGGTTTAATCTGTGCATTAATAGCTCTCAAATCATGTAGCAATCGCCATTTACCTGACTGTTTTGGAATCACAAATACTGGTGAATTTCAAGGGCTGACTCTTCCATATGTCCTGCTTCCAATTGCTCTTCTACTAACTGATGGAGTTGAATCAGTTTCTCCTGTGATAGAGGATATTGAACTACCCATACAGGTTTGTCAGTCAGCCGCTCTAACGGCAAAACAGTGGGTGGAGGAGAAATACCAATGACCCCCATCAGAAATCCTGATGACCTAGCCCTTTTTCATCTCTTTCTCCAGTTATTGATATAGGATCAGGGTTTCCTTATATGGACTTTCCTAAGCCTCTTCCACTCTGATACCCCCTTTTTTTTTTTTTTTACATTTTAAATCCTGGTTTGTCAATAGTTTCATTTGTAAGTCTCATATCCCATGCTCTAAGTAAATCTCAACCCCATAGATTAACATATTTGCAACATAAGGTTGAAAAGTACCTGACCGGTCTGAGACAGGGTAAAATCTCAGCACTCTTTTGAACACTTTGAGCTGCTCCTACTCCTTCTAGGGATGTAGAAGTTAATTGCAGAGGTCAGGATGGGGGTCAATTGTTCTTAGATATTAATGACACATTAGCTCCCATAGCCATAAGCCGATAAAACTTCTTTCCTTTAATTTACACTGTACAGGTGGGTCTATTAGATGCTATGGGTTCTGATAGATAAATTTGCCATGTGGTTGTACTTCCAAATCCTTGATTCCCTCGTTTCTCCCTTCGTGGAGAAGGGTTCAATTTCCAGGTAATAAGCAACAGTTGAGCAATATATTCTCCTGGTTCAAAAACCCAAAGATCTTGCAACATCACCACTACTAGAATTTCTCCTCATTATCTGAATCAGCAACTCCTCAGACTACAGTAATATCCTGTAAGTTAAGATGAGTTTTGCCCAAAATTAATCCCATATATCCTGTTGGCAGAGGTCTACAAATACCAGTGGGAATCTTGATGGGTTTGTCTCCTCCAACTAATGTAACCTGTTCTCTGACTGGGAGGTCTAATCCTGCACTTCCAGGTGTTCCTGCTGCTGGAGGGAGTGGTACAGGCAAGTTTTCATCCTCCCTCTCCTGTTCACCAACCTTGATAGGAGTTGTGGGTGGGGCAAAAGACTCTCAAATTTTGAAATTCAGAACATAACAAATTCCAAACAAAACAGAAAAAACAAATTCTGCCCCATGTTACCTTAATTCAAAAATTTCCCATTCTCTGTACCTCTTTAGGACACTGACCAGTACCTCTTTAGGGCACTGGCCTTATATCCGCTGCTGGCAGACTCATCCCGGAGTTTCTCATTTGTCTGATCAGTTTCACTTCTTCAGCTCCAGCAGACTTTCATTGTTTATGGTCCCTGTAGGTCCCTGTTAGTCCCTGTGAGTCCCTGCAAGTCCCTTCAAGGCCCTTCAAGGCCCTTTTCTTCCCTATTCATCTCTATTCATCCCTACTTGTCCCTGCAGGTCTCTTCAGGTCCCTATTTGTCCCTGTTTGGGCGCCACTTGCGATGGTTACTACGGGACTGAATGAAGGGGGATGAACAAGAAATGAAAACATAAGACAAAATAATCTGTTTTAAAGAAGGGGTCAGCGGCTCCTTGCTTCTTGTGAGCAATGGCCCTGAGTTTCCACAGCCCTTCATATTTATTGGGTAGAAAGAGCAGGGAGGAGAAGCTAATGATGGTCATCTGTTTCATTGATCAGGGGTTCACATTGTTGTGAACAGGCTTCAGATGTGCCTAATCACTAGAAACACTTGTGCCTGGGACGTGATTGCCCTCACCATTCCTTCAGGGCGGCAGACACAGTTTGTCAGTTTGCAAACCACCTGCTTTCATGAGAACAGTTTGCTGTTTTCTCATACAGCATCCAGTGGTATACTGAGTTAATCACAACCCTCATTCTTTCAGCCTCCAACATGTTCCCACTACTCTTCCATTTCCACATATAAAGCCAATTCCTCACAGGTGGGTAAAATGCTAGACTGTTGTTTACAACACACAACTAGTGATTTTAAAAGTCAAAACTTTATTATGTGTTGTCCCACTACATCCATTCTCATTGAATCTAGTTCTCTCATGTCAATCTAATTTCCCTACTTCTTTTCTTGCCCCTTCCATCTGTGGGCTGAATAATGATAAATTTCAACACAGCCTTGGAATGACTCATGAGGACAAGAGAAAATGAAGCCTTCCCTCCTTCTTGGAGCTTTCTGGAACTGGGTGTTCAGTACTAATTGACTCTGAAAAGGAGGAGGGGAGTCAACAATGGGATTGAGAACATGGTAGAATAGAGACAGACACAAGTTCTTTACCCCTTCCATGGCAACTATGGCATTAAGTATTTCAGTTAGACCATTACGTGGCATGTGGAAGGGAGGGGAGGAGGAGAGTGAGGAGAGATGAATCCATGACAGGAGTGGGACAATGTGTAGATAATCTCCTCCTTCTGAAACCAAGCACAGGAATAAATGCTTCACTTCCTTCAGAACATCTATTAGAAGAATAGATTCTGGATTAATCATCTGATAGATTATGGAAATTGACCATCATCACAGGAACTCTGTTATATTTATGATAATATATTTGTGTTGTTTATTTTTTTTTTTTTTTTTTTTTTGAGACGGAGTCTTGCTCTGCCACCCAGGCTGGAGTGCAGTGGCCGGCTCTCAGCTCACTGCAAGCTCCGCCTCCCGGGTTCACGCCATTCTCCTGTCTCAGCCTCCCGAGTAGCTGGGACTACAGGCGCCCGCCTCGTCGCCCGCTAGTTTTTGTATTTTTTAGTAGAGACGGGGTTTCACCGTATTAGCCAGGATGGTCTCGATCTCCTGACCTCGTGATCCGCCCGTCTCGGCCTCCCAAAGTGCTGGGATTACAGGCTTGAGCCACCGCGCCCGGCCTGTGTTGTTTAAACCATAAGTTTGTGGTGATTTGTCAGGATAGCAATAGAAAGCTAATACATCAATATTATTCTGTAAGCATTTCTTTATTTTCCAATGCAGTATTTCCTCAAATCATGTTGTACCTTTTCTGCCACAACTTGAAAACAGCCTCTTCTCTGAGGAGTTCTGGTTCTTTGTATTAAAAAATTATATAAACCAGTAACTGGGTATTAAATATGCTCAAAGCTACTGGAATGCCATGGCTTGCTAAGCTGTCTCAGTAAAGACAGGGAATATGTACACATTTATCTATACATTGAATTCTTTATCTGTAGTTAAACCTACAAATGTTTCAGAAGTTGGGTATTTTAAAAGATTCTTAAGACTACTGTAGCATACTCGCATAAGGCTTTTATTTATAGGCAAAGATGTGGTATAGTAAGAGAATACAACACTAAATGCACAATGAATAAAATAACAAATGGATAAACAGGACTTCATAAAATTAAGACAATCTGCTCTAGGGAAGATAATGTTAAGAACTGAAAACAAGGCCAAGCATGGTGGCTCATGCCTGTAATCCCAGCACTTTGGGAGGCTGAGGCAGGATGATCACTTGAGGCCAGGAGTTAGAGACTAGTCTGTGCAACATTGCACGACCTCATCTCTAAATTTTAAAAAAGAAAACAAAAGCCACGGACTGTGAGAAAACATTGGCAATGCTTATATCAAATAAGGGATTTGTCTCCAGAAATATTAAGAACTTGTAACCAACCAAATGTTTTTAAAAACAGGCAAAAAATACCAACAGACATGTTACTAATGAAGATATATGAGTGACAAGTAAGCACATTAAAAAAAATGCTCAAAACTGAGTCATTGGAAAAATACAAATTAAGAACTACAATGAAATACTAGTGCACACTTAGTGAAATGGCTAAAATGAATGGCCTATGACTTCTATATATATAAATTGTCAGTAATGTGAAGAAATGGAAAATCTAATATATTCCAGGAGGGAATATGAAATGCTAACCATTTAGAACACAATTTGGCAAGCTTTTAAAATTTCAAACATTTGGATGTACTCACAGAATAACTGAGTGAGGAACTTTGCAGCCCTGTTACAAAGCCAAAAGGGTGAAAATTATAAAAATGCAATTCAGTCTCTGGAAATGGCCATAAGGGTGTACAGCAAATAAATATTTATTTATTAAACATCTAACATTCATAAGAACAGCAAAAGTCAGTCACATCTGAACCAAGACAACTCCTTTCCTCCCCCAACTCCAAACTCAGCGGGATTAAAACTCCATTCGACTGGTGCAGCCAAGAATACAGGGCTCTCTCTCTCTGGAGCTCCAAGGCAGAGGGCTATCTTCTCAGGAAGGACAATCTGTCAGGAATTCTCATCCTGCCTCCAGTGTGCATATTTAGATGAATGATGTTCAATTGCCAGCTCTCTCATAAAGGCCATCCTCAGAGTTTCTGTTTTAAGTGAGGTCATATTGATTCAGAGACAGTATATAACCCGCCATCCTAAGGCCTTTCTTCAGTCTAAACTTTCTGGTGTTGAATAGGGTTAGGCCTTTGGCTGAAACCCTTTTCTATATTCACTACATTGTCCACTTTGCAAACTGTCCAGTGTTGAACGAGATTGGAGGTGTGGCTAAGGGATTTCCATCTGTTATCTTCAGGACTTTTTTCCACTGTGAACCTTCTGGTGTTGAATGAGGTTGAAACACTGGCTAAAGGATTTCACACAATCACTGCACTTCTCCAGTGTGAATCCTTCGGTGTTTAAAAAGACTGGAGTTGTGGCGAAAAAATTTCCCACATTCCCTGCACTCATAAGGCTTTGCTCCAGTGTGAACTCTCTGATGTTTAATGAGGCTGGAATTCTCTCTAAACAATCTCCCACATTCATCGCACTTAAAAGGCTTTTCTCCAATGTGAACTTTTCGATGTTGCATGAGGGTTGAGCTTTGGCTAAAAAACTTCCCACATTCTGTGCACTCATAAGGCTTTGCTCCAGTGTGAACCCTCTGATGTCTAAGAAGGGTGGAATTCTCTCTAAATAATCTCCCACATTCATTGCACTTAAAAGGTTTTTCTCCAGTGTGAACTTTTCGATGTTGCATAAGGCTTGAGCTTTGGCTAAAAAATTTCCCACATTCACTGCACTCATAAGGCCTTTCTCCAGTGTGAACACGCCAATGTTTGATAAGGTTGGACTTGTGGCTATAGAATTTTCCACATTCACTGCACTTATAAGGTCTTTCTCCAGTGTGAACTCTCTGATGTTTCATGAGGCTGGAGTTGAAACTAAACAATTTTCCACATTCACTGCACTCATAAGGCCTTACTCCAGTGTGGATTTTGTGATGCTGAACAAGTGTGGAATTATGCCTGAAAGCTTTTCCACATTCACTGCATGTAAAAGGCTTTTCTCCAGTGTGAACTCTCTGGTGTTCAACGAGATGAGCATTACGGCTAAAGGATTTTCCACAGTCACTACACCCATAAGGCTTTTCTCCAGTGTGAACTATTTGGTGTATAAAAAGGTTGGACATATCTCTAAATAACTTCCCACATTCACTGCATTCATAAGGCTTTTCCCCAGTGTGTAGTCTCTGGTGCTGAACAAGTAAATATTTCTGACCAAAGTCTTTCCCACATTCACTGCATTTGAAATGCCTTTTTCCAGCATGAAAGGCCTCCCTACTTTTGGAGCTCCTATGTGACTTCTCTCCCGTGTGAGTCACCTGGTGCTTGAGAATAACTGAGCTGGTCGGGAGGTCCTTCCCAACATCCCTGCTTTGCAAGGACTTCTCTGATAGTTGAACTTTGCAACTCCTCAAAACTGGAACCCTGCCCTCTTGTGTTTTTAAGGATTTCTCTCCACAGTGCTGCTTCTGGTGTTGCTGAACGTTTGAACTGCACAGTCCTACAGAAGCACTCTGCTCAGGAGCTTCCTTGGCCTCGGCTCCATGCCAACAACCTGAAAGAAGAGACATGTTGATGAAGTAAACGTAGTCCTTGGTGTGAGGAGGCAGCAATCTCACAAATGTGTCTGACACACACAGTAATTATTACCTGGGGCTGCTGGCAGAAATGAGGGGGGCTAGCTCTCGGCAGGGAAGGGCCTGCTATGCAGTGCTGAACCTGGCCAGCTCAAGGATTTGGGGAGGCCTCATGAGCACCAAGGATGCAAGGACTGGGTATAGCACAGGGAGGAGAGGCAGAGTCCCCAACACAATCCTCTGCAAATGGCTTTCCAGAGGACTTTGGCTGCTGGAGACACAGGAACACGGCACAGAAGGTTATGTCCAGATCCAGAAAAAATCAACTGCAACCAAATAGCTGGTGCTCAAGGACTATGCAGGGATCAGCGCCCACCTCACCACACATTCAGGGAAAGCCACTGCTGAAAGGTGCTGCTGAGGATTGGGTGAAACATGGACGACAGAGGTGGGGAATGGCCCCGGGTCCAATATCAGAATAGACATAAATGGGTGACTGAGGAGGAAAAGACAGAAATCAGCGACGACCCCTTGCCTTGGTATCAAAATATCTGGGCCCACTGGTATGATATGAACCCATCCCCGAGTTCATACCTCCCTGAGCTCCACCCACCAAGTACCTCTCGGTATGGCTGAAGTCACAACTTCCCAAGCAGGCATGAAGGGCTCCTCCCATGACTCCAGCTGGGTATATCATGGGTCTTGGAAGATGCAAGTCCTAAGGAAAACAACAGGTGAGTGGCAGCACTGAGCCAGAATGACTTATCCCATCACAGAAAGAAAACAAAATAGTACAGAAAGAACCTTGGAGGAGGGTCTTACAGGAACAACCCAGTCAAACAGCAATCACACTGGTGACTCAATTGCTGGCACAGACAGACACCCAGGTATGTTGGCTAGAGGAGGCAGGCAGAACGTAGGGGAATAGAATTACCACAGATCTGCAGTGTCACCAGGCCACAGAGAGGCCACCAGGGTTAAGTTCCATCAAGTTGACTGCAAGGCTCGTTAACCCCAAACCCTTTCCTGCACAGCTCTGGGGCAGCTCGGGGAGAGAAGGTGGTAGTATACGCAGCCAAGGCCAACTACAATAGCTACTTCCGGATCCTGGAGAAGGAATGAGTGCCCACAATTCAGCTTTGGGAAGAACAGACCTGTCCCTAGGAAAAGGAAGAAGAGCCAAGTCCAGCCCAGGATGCTGGGGTGGGCTGTGAGAACCTTACCCAGAGAGGCCAGAAGTGAAAAGTTCTCCAGCATCACATTGCGGCAGAGGAGCCTCTGAGCCTCATCAAGCAATCTCCATTCCTCCTGGGAGAAGTAGACAGCCACATCCTCAAAGGTCACATAGCCCTGCTAAGATGGAAAGAGTTGAGTTTATCTGTGGCCTCCTTACTGGGGAATTTAGGCATCCCCCTAAACATCCACCCCTGCTCACCCTCTTCCTCAATCCCCATCTCAGAGGAGAGACCCTGCCCCAGAACCACTGATGCCCACTCTCTCCGCATGTTCACACTGAGCAAGCACAGGCAGGTAGGCAGATATAGTCCATTTCAGCTCTGGGCATGGTATGCAGAGTCCTACTCTTCTCTTGCCAGACAACTCACCTTGGATCCCCCAGATTGTGTTTCCCAAATACAATCAAATTTGTGTCACTGCTCTCACTGAATCCCCCAATACAAGGTCCGGCGGACATCTGTTTACACTCACTAGAATGTGCACATACTCTGTACCACATTCAGTGCTCCCTACACCACCTTATGTGCCTCCCCTAGTGTCACCACATTCTAGTCTACACATGGCATCCAGAGGGCACTTACCAAATGCAATCAGAACTCCATGCCATCCCAGACTCCAATGGCACTCACTGCCCGGGGCAGCCCTCAGCCCCACTTTGAAGGCCTCCCTACCTGGCTCTTTTTCTTGCTTTATCTTCAGCTACTTGGAATTGCACCCATATCTGAACACCTCAGCTCGGCTCCTCATTCAACCACTTCAGGTCCGCCTTATACCTGCTGATGCTTCCATCAGACATAATGGAGATCTAAGGTTGCCTAAGCATTCCCAGTTCAACCTTACCTAAAGGTATTTTCTAATGTTGATCACTAAACCTTCTAAACCTCCTGTTATTGGTTGCCAGAAATGAGAACCTCTCCATATAATATATAACCTGGGCTGGGCATGGTGGCTCACACCTGTAATCCCAGCACTTTGGGAGGCCGAGGCAGGTGGATCACCTGAGGTCGAGAGTTTGAGACGAGCCTAACCAATGTGGAGAAACCTGTCTCTACCAAAAATACAAAATTAGCCTGTGTGGTGATGCATGCCTGTAATCCCAGCTACTCGGGAGGCTCAGACAGAAGAATCACTTGAACCTGGAAGCCAGAGGTGCAGTGAGCCGAGATCGCACCTTTGCACTCCAGCCTGGGCAACAAGAGCAAAACTCTGTCTCAAAAGAAAATAATAATAATAATATGGTCTGGACTCAGGGCCCTGACTTTGTGTGTCTGTCTTCCAGGGAAGTCCATTGGAAGGATAGGGAGAATAGCAAGCCTCAAGACACCATAATTCTGAAGACCATGTAGGTAGGAGTTGAGCAGGGTGAGGACCTGAGACATCCTCCACTTACCTCCTCGTGATATGTAAGTAACTCTGCAGTCACAAGAACCTATGGAAAATCAAGGCAATGAGAACCAGATAGTGATGTTGCCAAAGGATCATCCAAGCCCCCTCGTCTAGCCTGGAGTCAGGTGTGCCTGAGTATCTACAATCTGGGCTTTGGTTCTTAGTGATGCCTCTTACCTGTTGTGTGCCCTTGGAAAAATGCTCAACTTCCCTGTGCCTTGGTGTTGCCATCTGCAACACGGCAATAATAATGGTATTCACTCAATAGGACTATTGTTTGTATCAAACTCATACTTATGTGTCTAGGACTAAGTATCAACTCCTACTGTACGCATAATTAATGCTTCTGTAAACATTTTCAGTGCAAATAAACTGGTAGGCTTTGAAAATGTGGGTTTCTGGCTAGGTGCAGTGGCTCAGGCCTGTAATCCCAATACTTTAGGAGGCCAAGGTGGGTGTATCACCTAAGATCAGGAGTTTGAGACCAGCCTGGCTAACATGGTGAAGCCTCGTCTCTACTGAAAACAAAAATTAGCTGGGTGTGGTGGTGACTGCCTGTAATCCCAGCTACTCAGGAGGCGGAGGCAGGGGAATCTCTTGAACCTGGCAGGCAGAGGTTGCAGTGAGGAGAGACTGCACCATTGCAGTTTAGCCTGGGCAACAAAAGCAAAACTCTGTCTCAAAAAAAAAAGAAAAGAAAATACGGGTTTCTTAAACTTACTGTTAAATTAAGAATGTGGTACTTAGGGTGTTTTAATAAAATACTTTCCAGTATATTAAGTTTACAACCAATTATGAAGTGCTTACATCAGTTCAACTTAATAAATCCATGTGGTTTTATTTGCCCCTGTGTGTATATGAACTATGATCAATTAGTGCTTAAATAAGTACGTATCTCATAAATTCACAAATAAATAAACTGGGACTTGGGTCTGAGAAACCTGAGCGGACACCATTCCTTTTGGCAACCTGGCTGCCTGCTATATACTCCCCTGAAGGCAATCCTGCTGAGAGCCCTTCTACTGGAGCAGTTGATCATCCCTCCTGTGCTGATGGCTAGGAAAACTCAGGCACCAAAGGGGCTGCTCCACTAGCCTGGCTGACCTTTCCTTTTCTCCACATGGACTGGACACAAGGAACTGCTGAGCCTAGAGAAGCAAACCTATATGCTACCCAACACTGCAGTCTCCATCCAGTCCTGGGTCTTCATACTCTATAACCCTCCATTCCTGCAGGCACCAGACAGAACCACTTCGGACAGCAAAACTCCATGCTATAGAGGCAGCCCCGTCCTACAGGGCCATCTCTCCCTTCTCTCACCTCAGGGCCCATCTGAAATGAAACCTTAAGATTCTCCCTCCTAAATAGGAGTCCCAGGCCTTACCCTAGTCCAGGCCTCTACCCACCACCTCTTGGATATCTCCAGCCCAGATCCCTCCCCAAACCTCCAGATGTGAGTGAGCAAGCTGCCCATGTGGACACGACACCTCCATTCTGGGTCATCTAAGGATCATCATGCCCAAAACCTACTCCCTGCACAGCCTTCCCCATCTCCATCCTTCCTGATATTCACGAATAAACAAACAAAAATACAAATAAAAATCCAGAATGGCTCTTCATTCCCTACTTTCCTTCATAGTCACATGTGATGCAACAGGAGTTCCTGTCTGTTCCGTTTTTGAAATCCATCCAAGATCTGATCACTTCCCCTCCTCTATGGCCCAGTCCCAGTAGATGCTCCACTAGTCTACTGAATTTACCTACTCACCGGTCTGTCTTCACCCGCCTCACCCCTACCCCACTGTGTTTTGCCTTGAGGGGACTTTGGCAAACTTTGAGATACAGATCGTGTCACTCTTCTGTCTCCAGCCCTCTGCGGCCACTGTGCCCTCAGGATGAAGGGGCAGCTGCTCGGGCTGTCGCTCCACACGCGACTGGTCCCTTCCCAAGCTGCCTACTACAGACACCCGGAGGCCTCAGGTTCGGGACTCGCTGAGCGCGCCTTACATCTTTGCGAGCCAGACCTCTTGGCCTCCATTCCCACCCCATCACATTGCGTGTCAGAATCGGGACCCCGCCCACGAACGCCCCACAGTTCTGCACCCGGGAACCTGAGCAGGCGGCCCTCACAGGGCTTTAGGATTCCGGGGAGGCCGGGAGGACGCGGCGCTCACCTGAGTGGGGTCCCTTAGCGCGGCCGCCGCCATCCGAGCCTGTGGGTAGAGCGGGCGGGGCGACAACGACCGAGGAGAGGGCCCGGGCCACCCTGGGCGCCGCCAGTGAGCCTCAGACCCGCCTCTGAGCCGCGAGAACAGAGCACGTCGCCGCCGCCCCTTCCGGCGCTGGTCGCCTCAACCCGCTCACTACCAGCTTCCCGCAGGCTCAGTTCACCTGAGAGTCGCGAACGTGAACGCCAAAGGGAGACGCCGGAAATCCCGCCCATTGCGCGTCGCACGCTCAGGCAGGCCTCTTTTCATTGGTCAAGGATCTCCGCCTGCCGGCGTGGCGCCTTTTGGACGATGTAGTTCCCGTGGCTCCAAACTTGGAGGAAGTGGGCATAATTTCGGAGATGGAGATTGGAGATGATAGATAATGATGGAGATGGAGATGATGATGGAGATGGAGATGATGATGAAGATGGAGGTAACGGAATAGGAGATGAAGGAGAAATTAGGGTTGAGAACTTCTCTCGGACTCATCCTGAAGCTGCTGTTATTGGAGATGGGCCTGGATTTCAGTTTCCTGCAACTGATACTCCAATCTTTCCTTCTTTTGAAGGACTTTCACAGCCACGATAAAGAAGTTTCTCTGGGCAGAGCCACGTATACATTCCCAAATTTCCCTTGACAAAGGGACACCCAATATTAAAATTAACTATGGCAAAGCAATGCCTGATATATGATAAGAAAAGGCTCTGAATTCTGGAGGTAGGTGATGAGAGAATAGGGGAGCCCAAGGATTTACTTTCGTCCTTCATCCCATGCGCATTTGTGCTCTTTCCTTCCTCAAGGACCCAACATTGGTGTACAGGCACAACAATAGGCGGCAAACCCGTAAACCAACTCCCCCTCAATTTCTCTCCTTCATCCTTTTCTGTTCCATGTTCCCACTGCTCTTCCATTTCCAAATATAAAGCCAATTCCTCACAGGTGGGTAGAATGCTAGACTGTTGTTAACAACACACAACTATTGATAAAAAGAAATTATGTCAACCCTTAATTATGTGTTGTCCCACTACATCCATTCCCGTTGAATCTAGTTCCCTCGTGTCAATCTAATTTCCCTACTTTTTTTCCTACCCCTTCCATCTGTGGGCTGAATAATGATCAACTTAAACACAGCCTTGGAGTGACTTATGAGAACAAGAGAAAACGAAGCCTTTCCTCCTTCTTGGAGCTTTCTGGAACTGGGTGTTCAGTACTAATTGACTCTGAGAAGGAGTAGGGGAGTCAATATTGGGATTGAGAACATGGTAGAATAGAGAGAGACAAGTTCTTTACCCCTCCCTTGGCAGCTGTGGCATTAGTTATTTCAGTTAGACCATTATGTAGCATGTGGAGGGGAGGGGAGGAGGAGAGTGAGGAGAGCTGAATCCATGACAGGAGTGGGACAATGTGTAGATAATCTCCTCTTTCTGAAACCAAGCAGAAGAATAAATGTTTCAATTCCTTGACAACATCTATTAAAAGAATAGATTCTGGATTAATCATCTGATAGATTATGGAAATTGACCATCATCACAGGAACCTTTTTGGACAAATCTAAAAAACATATTATGGAATCTAGTCACTCATACAGTATAAAATGTGTAGAGAATTCAGAATCTGGTGATAAGAAACAGTATATCATTTAGGAAAATATATGTATGTGGTAAAACGATAAAGACATTTATAGAATGATTATCAAAATGATTAACAAAAATGTCATGCAAATGTTAGCTCAATGGGGTGTATCAGGCATGTGAGGTGATGTGAAAAGAGGATGCCTTGGAACTATATTTTTTAGCCGGGCGTGGGGGCAGGTGACTGCAATCCCAGCTACTCGGGAGGCTGAGGCAGAAGAATCGCTTGAACCTGGGAGGGAGAGGTTGCAGTGAGCTGAGACTGTGCCACTGCACTCCAGCCTGGGTGACAGAGCAAGACTGTCTCAAAAAAATAAATTTTAAAAAAAGAAAGAAACTATGTTTTATCACTACTGGTTGTTTCACAGATGTGGTTTTAATTAAAAAAAGAACTATATCTCTTTTGAAAGTTATAGTGAATTGTGTGATAGTTTTGAAATAAAGAGTATAGGTAGACGTTTTAATTTTTATCACAGGAAGAGACAACCCACTAAAGCAGGCTTATATGTAGAATTGCAAATAACATGATTGGTGAGGACAGAGTAGACTATTTAATCATTTGGTTTAGGTAAAATCATTATCTACTAAGAAATTTGCTTATATCTCATTGAATTCATTAAAAAAAAAAAAAACCCCATGAAGCTATTTTTTTTTTAAAGCAACATATGCCAGGTCTATATGTTTTCTCTCTAACTTCTGGAATCCATTTTTATTTCCAACCTTTAGGAATATTTACATGTCTATAAGGAGTAGGAACATCAGTTTGAGTCCAAGACTCTACCTTTGGCCATATCTCCTTCAGAGCTGGCAAGCACATTTCTCCGTGTTTGGGAAGCCTAACCTACCCAAGATGGCATAAGAAGCAGATGCACTTCAGGGTTTAATCACAAGTCAACCCTCAACACATGAGCAGCTACAGGGATTGAGGGAAGGCTGAGGGCTATAACCAACTAAACAAATTTTGATGACATATCCTGCCATCCCCAAGGTTAGAGCTTAATGGAAGGAGTCACCACTCACCAGCTCTGGAAACTCTGGGCTTCCATGGAGATGGCTACCTGGTCCTTAGACACTTGAAGTCTGGTCGCCTCAGCTAGAGAGCCCAGACTAACCCATCTGAACTATCCTTGTAAGGAAAAGTAGGGAGGGAGATGAAGCCACAGGATGGGAAAATATAACCGTTTCCTCAAGGAGGAAGAAGCCTAATATTTCAGAAGAGCAGTTCTGCTCCACAGCAGGTAAGCAGCCCTATGTCCTGTTATTGCCCAAACACAGTCTTATGTTCAAAGACACCATCCCAACAGATGTTGGCTTAGTGATTATAAACTCTTCAAAGCTCCAGTGGAACCAAAGAGCCAGGATCACCAACTACTCAAGAGTACAGCTATTCGTAACCACTACAATAATCTACTCTTCCATAGATACTACATCTTTGAGACTTACCTGAATGTCCTTGCTCTGCTGAACACTGACTCACCAAAAAATGACTGAAAAATACTAAGAAAAAGTCTTTTCCTCTGCACATACCACCCAAATACACCACTCTCTCCTCCCAGGTCAAGCCATGAAAATATTGATCTATTTTTGTAGAATTTGCCAAGTCCACATTCTACCTGGAAACTGAACCTAGAATAGACAAACATAAATAACAAATGCCAGAAGTTGTTCTAAGTAGTGGTGAAAATAATGGGGGATATGAACAGAAGAATGTGAGGGAATGTCAGTTGAGGACAGAGTTGGAAATGTTTAAACTGAAGGCTGAGGACAGTGCCCATTCAGATGAGTTGGATGTGGGTGGCTTTCTTGAAGGTGATAATTGAGTTGACACCAAAAAAAAAAAATGAGAAGGAGGCAGCTATGAAAGAACCAAGTTTAAAATATTCAGTTAAAAGGTAGACCAAGTGCCAAAGAGATGTGATGGGAGAAAACTTGCTGAGTTGCAGCACCAGGAAGGAGGACACAGTGGCTGGGCCAGGGCATGTGGAAAGCAGTGATGTGAGAAACTGGACATGATTGTGCATTCAGTGGTCAGTTTGCAGCTCTCTCCTCCTCTTTCATGCCACTTTGGGGTTAATTTGTTCTCCTACTCCTGGCCCCAGGATCATGGATGTGATTTCTGTCTTCTTGGAGTTCTAGGAACATACATTTCTAGGGTTACGTACATGGACTCCAACAGCATGTAGCTTTTTCAGTCTGGCCTCATTCACTTAGTGTAATGCATTTGTGATTCACCCTTGTTTTGTGTAGCAATACTTTATTCTTTATACTGCTGAGTAGTATTCCATCATCTCTATATACCATAGTTAATACACCTCATCTGTTAAGAATGTGTTTGTTGGCCGGGCGCGGTGGCTCAAGCCTGTAATCCCAGCACTTTGGGAGGCCGAGACGGGCGGATCACGAGGTCAGGAGATCGAGACCATCCTGGCTAAAACGGTGAAACCCCGTCACTACTAAAAAATACAAAACTAGCCGGGCGAGGTGGCGGGCGCCTGTAGTCCCAGCTACTCGGGAGGCTGAGGCAGGAGAATGGCATGAACCCGGCAGGCGGAGCTTGCAGTGAGCTGAGATCTGGCCACTGCACTCCAGCCTGGGTGACAGAGCAAGACTCTGTCTCAAAAAAAAAAAAAAAATGTGTTTGTCAAAACTGTACATTAATAATAAAACCACTGTATATTTGCCTTGGGATTAAAGAATTTTTTTCTTACATTTCTACCAGATCACTGGAAGAATTTTTGTTAAAGATAGTTTTTCATTTCAATCAGGTAAATACCCAAGAATTATTATTTCAATTAGGTAAATGCCCAAGAATTATTAGTATTATTAATTATTATTCCACATTGGAGAATAGTATATTTATTCTACAGTGGAGAATTATACACACACACACACACACACACACACACACACACATATTGGAGATAGGGTCTCCTTCTGTTGCCCAGGCTGGAGTGCAGTGGTGCCATCTTAGCTCACCACAATCTCCACCTCCCAGGATCAAGGAATCCTCCCACCTCAGCCTCCCAAGTAGCTAGGACCACAGGTGCAAGCCACCATGGCTGGCTAGTTTTACTTTTTTGTGTGTGTGTGTGGAGACAGGTTTTGCCATGTTGTCCAGGCTAGTCTCGAACTCCTGAGCTCAGGCCATCTACCTGCCTAGGCCTTCCAAAATTCTGGGATTATAGGCATGAGCCACCACATCCAGCCTGCGTAACAATATTGAATAGGCACTTCAGGTTTGTTAGCATGAACTTTTGGTACGTTTTAGTTTACAAATGACATTCACAAAAAGTAACATGTAGTTGTACAGCTCAATGAATATTCCCAAAGTCAACACATCTCTAAAACCAGTGTACCAATCAAAAAAGAACAGTGTCAGTATACCAGCATTTCTTTTTTTTCTTTCTTTTTTTTTTTCTTTTTTGAGACAGAGTCTCACTCTGTCACCAGGCTGGAGTGCAGTGGTGCAGTCTCGGCTCACTGCAACCTCTGTCTCCTGGGTTCAAGCGGTTCCCCTGCCTCAGCCTCCCGAGTAGCTGGGACTACAGGCGTGCACCACTATGCCCAGCTAATTTTTTGTATTTTTAGTAGAGACAGGGTTTCACCATGTTGCCCAGGATGGTCTCCATCTCCTGACCTCATGATCTGCCTGCCCAGGCCTCCCAAAGTACTGGGATTACAGGTGTGAGTCAGTGCACCCGGCCATACCAGCATTTCTGTAACGCCTGCTGTAAGTCATTCACCCACCAAGGAGGTCTAATTTGTGGCATTTCTGATTTTTTACATTGCATCATCTAACATAGTTTTGCCTATTTTTCAGTTTGCATTCATTTGATTCTGGTAAATGCTCATCCACCTCCTTCATTAGAATTCTGTCAGGATGATTACTAGAATTTAGAGCTGTATGTATTGCATATGGCTTAGAATATATGTCTGATGAGAAATGACTCACAAGGATGTGTGGATAGCAGCACAATTATTGTTTTTTAAAAAGACTGCGCAATGTGCAATGGCCTATTCTTCATTGAGCCTTAGGGCTTCTGTGAAGTCCTGCTCCTTTTGTTTTTTAGCTTGGCTTCCATCTTGGGATTGAGACAACAAGGATATTCTAGTTTCAAAGCATAGGAAAACAAAATCATTGACTTTAAATGGAATAGGAATTACATTAGATTTTTATTTGAGAATTGTTTTTTGAAAAATTTTGAGAATTCCTAATTGAACACCGTCCATCTGCATATTGGATTGCACAGTTACTCTAAATGTACCAAGATTGCACTCTCACATAAATGGCACATGGCTATGCTCTCTCTGCTGGGCAGTGGACGCAGACCCTCACTGAGCTTTCATGTTCCATGAAGTGTGAAGGGCACCACCAAATCGATAACGTGGTTGTGAATCTCCTGTTCGCTGGCCTTGGTTTGCAAAGAAATGATTTTAGTTCTTGCTGTAAAGGAGAGAGGAGAAAGAGAACATGAATTGAGCCAGGGGCATTACAGGAGTCCTCTGCTGAGGAAGAAATCCTAGGAGCTGGACAGTAGCAATAAGTCTGACAAACAGGACAACATAGAAACTCCTGGTGGGACCACTGAAAATGCAGGACATGTTATAACCCTAAACCATGTTATAACACTAAAGTTTGGAGGGAAGGCCTTCCCCCTCTAGCCACCAACATGCTTCTGATTCTCCCAAATAGAACCTGATTTGTGTTGAAGTCATCTTCTGCGTGGTATGTGGAGAACGAACTGAAGTAGAGAAAAAACTGATGTAGGATACAAGGCAGAAGATGTTGTGTAGTTCAGGAATGTTGGCAGATTGGCCCAAGGGCATGAAATTGGAGGTGCTGAGAAGAAGATGACCTGGGACATATTAGGAGGCAGAGGTAACAGGATATGTGGGTGGTTGGGATGGTATGGTGAAGCTCAGGAATAACATTTCACCTATCAAACCCTCTGTATTTGTGGGCCAGCAGGACTTTTCCTGTTTTGATTCTTGATTGGCATCCAAGGAACTCACATTTAGGGAATAAATGAAGCTGAAGGTTCATGTTCCTGTAGCAAAGAAAAGGCAAGACACATTCTTGTCCTCATGTCAGCTGCCTGGGACATTGAATTTTTCATAGCCTTGTTTGTCTAACATAGAAAGGGCTCTGAACCTACCCAGATAGATGACCTAGGGTAGGAGGCCTTGTTGGGCAATTAGTCATGGCTCCTTGGACTCCATTCCCAACTATCACTTAACGGCCACAACTGAAGACAAATTATAGACCCATGAAGCCTCAGTTTCCTTATATTAATCTAGGTGACAAATCCACTTTACAGGGCAAAAGTGCACAGTGTTTATGAAAGGTCTGAAATAATGTCTAGGATATAGACATTATTAAATGTAAATTATTGTTATCCTTATCCAACCCCTGTATGACTAACCAGAAGATGTTGATGGTGTGCAGTTCCCTGATGACATCTCAGCCCAGCTAGGTGAGTCAAGGGCCTGGTAACCTTCAAGCATAGATCTTGGTTTCTCTAAAGCAAATTCTGGACATTCCTAACTACAGCATGACTCTTTTCTTACTGACAGAGTAGAGAGTCTGGGAATGTTAGATGTGCTTTCAATCATAATTCAAATTCTGTGTAAATTCACTGAAGAAAAGAGAATACCTCATGAAGTGTGTTTTGGTCCATCAAAAATTACTAACTGCTTATTTGAGTATTTATTGCATAGTCATTTAGGTTTTGCGAAAGTTGTCAAAATCAAAATGAGTAACTTGTGTGAAAAAAATAAAGCCAGGAGGCTGAAAAAAAAAGGGCACTCAAACACACACTCTTAAGAGCTATTGCCAAGTCTCAGAGGGCTCTTAATGCACATATTCCCGTTAAAAGAACTTTTGACAAGAACTTCTCAAACCGCAGCTTGCTACAGGAGTTACAAGGACAACTCTGGATGTAGTAGAACACTTGCCTGACAAATTGTCTCCACTAATGAACTAGTGTTAACCTCTGCCATAAACATCTGTGATCAATGTTCTTTTTGTTTCAAAACAAATTATGTGTACTTTTCCCTTTTGCCTTTGAAAGATTCCCCTTGTTTCAAGCTCTCTGGATATGCCTGTAGTCCCCCTAGCCTGCATGTCTTGGATTTGCAAATCCCGTGCGTTCCTGAAGGAACTCAACATCTTTGAAGAATCTCTGTTATTTAGGTTGACAGTTTAAATATATCCTACATTGTGCTTTTTTTGTCTCACTTATTCCATTTATTTTACTATTATTTTACCTTTCTATTGATTATTTACTTATATTCCACACTTTTCCTCTTCTAGTTTGAAAAGTATATATGCTGACTCTATTTATCGTATTAAAGCTAAAAATGTAAAAGATTTAAAACTTTGAGCAACAGGCCTCCTTTCAATTTATATGTAGTTGAGGTTACACATGGGAATTCCATCATTCTAACTCTATAAGTAGATCTACTCATGTTTTACACTGTAATAAGCTGTTATTTTAATCAAAAGATGCACTTCTTTTCATCTTCATTTCTTCTCTCATTGCAGACTTTTCACCTGGGATCAACCTTCTTTGACCTTGAGTATTATTTTAAAAATTATTTTCTGTGTAAATGTATTTCCATTACATTTATTGTTTTTGGTTTCAAATAGTTTTATATCACACTTTCATAAAAGACATTGTGTTGGCTGGGCGCGGTGGCTCAAGCCTGTAATCCCAGCACTTTGGGAGGCCGAGACGGGTGGATCACGAGGTCAGGAGATCGAGACCATCCTGGCTAACACGGTGAAACCCCGTCTCTACTAAAAAATACAAAAAAAAAAACTAGCCAGGCGTGGGGGCGGGCACCTGTAGTCCCAGCTACTAGGGAGGCTGAGGCAGGAGAATTGCGTAAACCCGGGAGGCGGAGCTTGCAGTGAGCTGAGATCCGGCCACTGCACTCCAGCCTGGGCGACAGAGCGAGACTCCGTCTCAAAAAAAAAAAAAAAAAAAAAAAAAAAAGACATTGTGTTGTGTATAGAAATCTAGTTTGGTGGTTATTTCTTCTTTACAGAAAGTGTTCTTGTTGCCTTTTTCATTGCCATATGACATTTGATGAATTCTGTCTTTTCAGATACTTGTAATACAACACTTAAAATATTCAATACCTCTCTGTATATGGAGTATGACATACTATCTTGAACAAGAGTATTACTTGTTGGGTTTGACACAATCACTGCTGTATAAGCAGGAGAAATATTCCCTGAGGTAACCAGAGACAGAAGCATTATTCACTTACTTCAAGGCCACCTAACATCCCCACTCCATGTTCCACATCGTGGTGGTGTCTGGAGTCTTTTCTTTCTTGTGCCTGACAGAAAATGCTGAGGCTCGCCAAACTAACTCTGGAGCTTCAGGCTACACGCATTTGAAAACAATATTTGTTAACTTCCAGCTATAGAAATCTGGGTGACGTTAGTGTATGGTGTGTCCATTTTATTTTTTGATGAGCATTCTCTGCACAAGGAAGCCTGAAATCATGTCTCTAAACATTTCTTTGATGTCACAGACTACGTTCACCAGAAATACAGATATGGCGCCTTCAAGAGGATGCTAAGCTCCGTCTGGGCCTTGGAGACGGGGAACACCATTTCCAGGATCCCCTGGCGGTCTTTTCTGGGCTTTTGACCTGGAAGTGACGCGAGACGCCGCTTACTAGTATTGGTGCCGTGGGAACTACATTACCCAGAAAACGTGGCGGCTCTGGGCCAATGAAAGCCCAGGAAATAGGCGTTTCCGTTGGTGAGGAAAACGTCAGGGCGGGACTTCCTCTACCATCCTCGGGTGGACATTTTGTTTGCTTTTCCATTAATCCACTGGTTTAGTCTCCGAACGCAATGTCAGACCTGAGGTGACAGAAAAGGGAAAGCGTGAGAGAGTGTCTTCTTCTCTAAAGAGAGGTGGGCCTGAGACTCGACAGTGGCGCTGCCTGAGTGACCTAACCGCTGGGCTGGGCCCTGGACGGCTGATCCCAGGTTCCTGCACTTGTCGCCACCCTTCCGTAGTCCACAGGCCTGATGGCGGCGGCTGAGCCTATGGGCCCGGCACAGGTGGGTGCTGCGTCTGCGAGTCTGTGCGCTGACCCCCATCTCTGACTCCTAAAGCTTCGAATGAACCGCTCCTCGGGTTACTGCAGCTCAGGCCCCTGAATCTAGAACAGTGGGGGCGCTCGTGTTTGGGACCCATTTTGACAGCAGGAGTTGAAGGACGTTCCAGGCAGAGAGACCAGTGTATGCAAAGGGTCCGAGATGGTTCACAGCTGGAGCATTGGGGCAAATTGGGCCTTTGGTGTCTGAAAGGATCAGAGTGCTTTATAAGTGATCACACCTGGAATATCATCCTGAGCAGCTGGGTCTCTGTTCTGAGGGTGATGGGAGCCATGGAAGGTTCTGAACAGAGGAGAGCCAGAATTCGAGGGTTTAAAAAGTATTCCATCGACTGCTCATGGAGGGCAGACTCTTGTTGGCCATGGGGACAGATAATGAGCACTATTCCGAGGTAACACAGTTAAGAGGCATCCTTAAAGACGGAGGCACAGAGGGCAGACATTCAACTCCCAGGCGCATTGTAACAGGGTAGGAATATGGGATGGGGTTGAGCCGTTGGGGTTCCCTCAAGATTGCTTGGCTCTCACAGTCTCCCTCTTCCCCACAGGTTCTCATGAACTCAGAAGTAATTATGGACCCTATACAGGTGAGGGGAGAATGTCCATGCTCTCACCGATCCACCCCCACCCAACACGCTGTCCAGCATTGTGGTGTTATATAGAACACTCTCCTGCTACTCTCCAGTTTCTTGGGTCTGAGGACTCTGGAGAAGCCCCAAGCCCAGGGTCCTGACTCCGGGCCAGGGGTTTTATGGAGGGGTTTCCATTTCTGCCAACCATTGGAATAAGGTTGGAAGGTTCCAGGCACAGGAACCAGCCTGTGCAAATACTTAGAGGTGAGACTGAGATGGGAGTTTTCAAGAAATTGCAGGTCTCTGTCATGTCTGGTGGGAACCAAGAGCAAGGGGGCGGGAATCATCCTGAAATGGCTTACAGATGACTAATGATGTAGACTGGGAGTTAAAAGAGAATATTCATTTCACAGTGGTAGTGCATTTAGTGAGCCAGGAAAATGATGGTGGAGAGCCAGAGTTGTGAGATAACTGTGATCCAAAGAGTGATGTACATATGGAAAGAAGTGTAGACTGATGACCTCTGGGCTTAAAGGAGAAAGGCAAGCCCATCTTTGGTTATCTGGTAAGCATGATGTTAGTGACCCCAGAGGAATTTGCTTACAGAAGGGTGAGGC
This sequence comes from Trachypithecus francoisi, assembly GCF_009764315.1. Taxonomy (NCBI): domain Eukaryota; kingdom Metazoa; phylum Chordata; class Mammalia; order Primates; family Cercopithecidae; genus Trachypithecus; species Trachypithecus francoisi. The sequence continues at coordinate 12,759,083 of NW_022681457.1, read as the reverse complement.
CCTGTATGCTAGGCACAGAGCTTAGAGGGTGACAGCTTCTTCACCTGCCTGTGGTTGCTGTGGGTAGACAGAGTGATCATTGGGACCATGAGGAGAGAGAAGACACCAATGACACCTGGTCCTGATATTTCTTGAGAAGTTAGGTAGGAGGGTATACAGGAGAGAGATGTGTGGGGGCATGGATGGGGGTTCTTGGGAGAGATGCTGCTCATGGACTTGGCTCTCCCAATTGTGGCAGGGGCAGGTGAACTTTGAGGACGTGTTCGTGTACTTCTCCCAGGAGGAGTGGGTGCTCCTTGATGAGGCTCAGAGGCTCCTGTACCGTGATGTGATGCTGGAGAACTTTGCACTTATGGCCTCTCTGGGTAAGGCCGTCACATCCACCCCAGTGACTTGGACTGGGCCCTGCCCTTCCCCTTTTTTTCAGGGCACCCTTGTCCTTCCTACATCAGAGCCATGGACACTGCCTCATTTCTTAGTTCCTGCAGTAGGTTATGTGAGTGCTGGGCTTGGGCTGTGTGCACTCCTACCTCCTCCTTCTGAGCATTCCCAGCACTTGCTGTCTCAGAGCCTTGCAAGGATGGATTCAGGAGTTATGCATTGTATTGTCAGCCCAGTGGGTCATATCCATCTTGTCCTTTCCCTGTCTGAATTCCTCTGTCTGTATCCATGACACCTCTGTGCCTGGGACTCTGCGCTCTTCCTTTAGCTGAGATTTCCTGTGGCCTGCCTATGCCAGGAATTGTAGGGACCATTATGGTCGCTACTTGCTAGGACCACTGCGCTATTCCTGCAAGACTCTTCTCTGAGATTATTTTAATAATGTTTAGTTTTCTATTTAGGTTACCCAGACCAGTGCTGTTCTGTCTTTCCCTTAGGACATACATCTTTCATGTCCCATATAGTTGCCTCACTGGTGATGGGTAGTGAGCCCTGGGTATCTGACTGGGTGGACATGACCCTACCTGTTGCCACAGAGACTCCAGGTGGGAGTGGCCCTGGTGAGTGGGAACTGGGGAAAAGTGTGATGTCAGGGCTGGGTTCATATTGTTCCATGGCCTCTTGGTGTCTACAGTTGTATTCGTGCTAAGGCCACTGGGCTGTACTTCATTTTTATCTACTTTCTCATTTATACACTTGCCTTTCATACTCTGGCCTTTGACCTCTGGATGTTCCATACCACTGCCTCCATGTCTCACCTGTTCCTCTCCATGGCTTGTTCTACAGTGCCTTCCAACATTGGCCTGTACTTAGTGTTTCATGAGATGTGTAGCCCAAATAGTCCTTAAACACCAACTACTGAGTAGCAATTTGATTTTCTTTGGTGTGGACCATAACCTTCTGCACCACTCTCACCTGTCCCCAGCAGCCAAGAAAATCTGATTGTGAATGACTTTGAGACCCGCCTCTTTTTTGTGCTGTACTCCACATCTTTGTCCTCTCCCAGTTGAGTCCTTCTCCATTCTATGACATTTAGATGCCAACTACTGTATAATACACATTTGCTGAACTTGAGTTTGGACCCTTGTCCTAACAACAGTCCTATGACTTTGGTCTTAGTTGTGTTAGAAGCATATTTGTAGTGAGGCTTCCCCTCTTCCACCTGTGTCAATTTGTACTTCACCAGCATTTCTCTGCTTTCAGGTTGTTGGCATGGAATGGAGGATGAAGAGATACCTTTTGAGCAGAGCTTTTCTATAGGAATGTCACAGATCAGGATTCCCAAGGGAGGTCCTTCTACTCAGAAGGCTTACCCCTGTGGGACATGTGGCCTGGTCTTAAAAGACATTTTGCACTTGGCTGAGCACCAGGAAACACACCCAGGGCAGAAACCGTACATGTGTGTGCTGTGTGGGAAACAGTTCTGGTTCAGTGCAAACCTTCACCAGCACCAGAAGCAGCACAGTGGAGAGGAACCCTTTAGAAGGGATAAGAGCAGGACCTTTCTTGTGAACAACTGCACTGTCCAATCATCAGAGATGTCTTTTGTGACAGGGGAGGCTTGTAAGGACTTCCTAGCCAGCTCAAGCATTTTCCAGCACCATGCCCCTCACAATGAGTGGAAGCCACACAGCAACACCAAGTGCGAGGAGGCCTCTCACTGTGGAAAAAGGCATTACAAATGCAGCGAATGTGGGAAAACCTTCAGCCGCAAAGACTCACTCATTCAACACCAGAGAGTCCACACTGGAGAAAGGCCTTATGAGTGTGGTGAATGTGGGAAAACCTTTAGCCGCAAACCCATACTTGCTCAGCACCAGAGAATCCACACTGGAGAAATGCCTTATGAGTGTGGCATATGTGGGAAAGTTTTTAATCATAGTTCTAACCTTATTGTACATCAAAGAGTACACACTGGAGCAAGGCCTTACAAGTGCAGTGAATGTGGGAAAGCCTACAGCCACAAATCTACACTTGTTCAGCATGAGAGTATCCATACTGGAGAAAGGCCGTATGAGTGCAGTGAATGTGGAAAATACTTTGGTCACAAATACAGACTCATTAAACATTGGAGTGTTCATACTGGAGCAAGGCCTTATGAGTGCATTGCATGTGGAAAATTCTTTAGCCAAAGCTCTGACCTTATTGCACATCAAAGAGTTCATAATGGTGAAAAGCCTTATGTGTGCAGTGAGTGTGGAAAAGCCTTTAGCCACAAACATGTACTTGTTCAGCATCATAGAATTCACACTGGAGAAAGGCCATATAAGTGCAGTGAATGTGGGAAGGCCTTCAGGCAGAGGGCTTCCCTCATCCGCCACTGGAAAATTCACAGTGGAGAAAGGCCTTAGGATGGGAGATAGATGATTCCATTTCCTTGTTCAACATAATAAATGACACCAGAGAGAAGCTCCAAGAGTAGCCTTTATGTGTAGCCAACAGCCAGAAGTAGAACTTGATACACTCAAACACTCACCCTGAGGAGGTTCTTCTGAGTACCAGCTATATGGGAAGCCTTCTGGAGGTATGCTGAATTTTCTAGACCCTTGCTGGAATGTTGTCAAGGCAGTGCCTCTGATAGAAGCCATCTGTCTTTGTGCTGGAAGAGTCCTGCATTGTGCAAAAGTAACCCCAATGTGCTTCAAAAGACCTCTACTTCTCCCTTTCCTGGAGGGAATCATCAGTAGCCTGAGGCCATGAAAGATTCTCACTTTTTTCTGCGCCACAACTGGTTTAAGCATGAGCATGACCCAGTTTTAGCCAGAAAGATGGGAGCTTTGTTCTGACCACTGGCAGGGGTTTCCCTTCATGGATATAGTTGATCTCACATGGCACTTGTGATGGATTTTTCCAGCCTCCAAGACACCTAAACTGAAATTGGCTGCCTCATATTCTGGTTTTGCAACAAATGCCTTAATTTTTAGACTATCTTAAATCTTGGGGATTCTGTTCGCTTTGTGGGTTGGGTTGAGAACATAATTGGGCTAAGCCAGTATGAAGGGATGAACAGCTTTTGTGAGAGCTCCAACTGTATCTCTGAGGTGATAGTAGAATGGCAAAGACTAGCTCTTATTCTAGTGTCAAGCTAAGTTACTTGACTGCTTAAGCTCTCCTAGGAAAGAATGCTAGTCTTTGCAGCCCTAATCTTTTGGTCTATATGTTAAGATTTTTTGTGTAACTGAGGTCACCCTAAGCAGTGGGCATTTGTTGTAATAATCTCTAGTGCGTCTGGGAGCAACATGAATTAGGTCCCCTGTTCCCAGAGGATACTTCATATTCCCAAGGCTTCTTGAGGAGAATTTGAACTCATGGGACATGTCAAGATCTCTGAAGTCTTTTTCAGTAAGCAGTTGATGCTGGCTGTCCTCCAGAAGGCCCAGGAGGGAATCATAGTTGGTGCAGAGACCCAGATTAATAAGGGAATGAGAAAACTGCAGCAAACTATAGGGAATATGACTCTTCTAAAGGTGCATCCACATGTGTTTCCATTACTTTGGCTCCATTATGAGGGTTTACAGAAATACTCCCATACCTGTGTCTCTTATGGCTAAGGTTACTGTCCAGAAGTCAGTGTGTCAGTGTAAACATTTTTGCAATAAACTGCATGTATTTATAGTGTACCATTTGATAAGTTTTGATACACGTTGGCACTTCTCAAACCAAAAGTTTCCTGATTCCTTTTATATTTTATCCCTTTCCTTTACCCATCCCCAGGCAACCACTGATCTTTTGTCACTGTAGATTGGTTTGTATTTCCTACATAGATACAGTAATTTAATATGTATTTTAATGTTTTTGGCTTCTTAAACTCTGAAATTATGGTTCATGGTGGTGTTCTCTGTTTCATAGTTCATTTCTTTTCATTTGTACTTTGCTAAGAGTATTCCATTGTAGAGAAGTAGTTCCAAAGCAAGTGATGCAGGAGAGAACTCACACAAGAACAAAGCCACAGTATCTGTCATTACCTTAAATTGAAAGTGATGAGCCATTATTTCTGCTATATTTCATAAGTAACCCTAGCTAATCCTGGTTAAAAGGGGAAGAGAACTACACAAAGGTGAAAATAGGGATTTGTAGGGCATTTTCTTGGACTCTGGTGACCATAATCCTAGTGGTTTCTTTTTCTGTTTTAGTTGTTTAATGTGAATTACATTGACTAATTTTTTTAAATGTTAAGCCAACCTTGCATTTCTGGAATAATTCCCATTTGGTCCTGATGTGTTAGTCATTGAGTATATTGTTGAATTTGATTTGCTATTTTGTTTTTGTAACAAGTTTTGCACCAATGTTCATGAGTGATACTTGTCTCTGATTTTCTTTCCTGCTTACTTGCTTGCTTTTTTTTTCTTTCTAATTTTATATCTTGCCCAGGTTTGGCTTTGGTATCAGCATAATGCCAGCTTTTTATAGAGTAAGTTGGGAAGTATTCCTGCTCTTCAACTCTCTGGAAGAGTTTGTGAATAATTGGTATTATTTCTTCCTTAAATGTTTGGTAGAATTCACCAAGGAAGCTGTCTGGGCCTCGAGTTTGTTTTGTAGGAAAGTTTCTAACTACAAGTTTGACTTCCGTGGTAGACAGAGGGCTGTACAAGTTATATATACATCCGTCTATCTATGTGTGTGTGTTGTCTCTCTGTCTCTCTGGGCCTGAAGTGTGTTTTGTAGGACAGCATCTAACTACAAGTTTGATTTCCATGGTAGATGGAGGGCTATACTAGTTATATATACATCTGTCTGTCCATGTCTCTCCATCCATCCATCTCTAGAGTGAGCTTTGATGGTTTGTGTCTTTCACGGAGTTTGTCTGTTTCATTTAAGTACTCAAATTTTTCAAAATATTATTTTCGTACTTGTAGAATTTGTATTGGTGCCACCTCTTCTATTCCTGATACTGGTAATGTATTTTTCTTTTAACCTTGATTGGTTTGGGTAGAGATTTATCAATTTTACAGTTTTATTGATCTTTAAAGTACTTGGTATTACTGAATTTTCTGTTTTCTGATATTTTGGGATTTTTTTTTTTTTTTTCCATTTTGACTTTTACTAATGCCTTCTGCTTTTATTGGATTTCATTTCTTTTGCTACTTTTTGACATGGAAGCTGAGGTCCTTTGTTTCAAACCTTTGGGGTTTTTTCCCCTAATATGGGGGGAAAATGTTCATGTTAAAAATCTATCTAAGAACTGCTTTAATTACCTCCCATCAAGCTTGATGTGGTTTCATTTTTTTTTTCTTTTTTTGGCGGGGGGGACAATGTCTCACTTTCTCACCCAGGTTGGATTGCAGTGGCGCAATCTCGGCTCACTGCAAGCTCCTCCTCCCAGGTTCATGCCATTCTCCTGCCTCAGCCTCCCAAGTAGCTGGGACTACAGGCGCCTACCACCATGCCTGACTAATTTTTTGTATTTTTAGTAGAGACGGGGTTTCACTGTGTTAGCCAGGGTGGTCTCGATCTCCTGACCTCGTGATCCACCTGCCTTGGCCTCCCAAAGTGCTGGGATTACAGGCTTGAACCATTGTGCCCGGCCAATGTGGTTTCATTTTAGTTGAGTTTAGGATGTTTTCCAGTTAAAAAAATTCTTCTTGACACGTGGCTCTTTTTAAATGTATGTTAATTTCTAAATATTTGGGGATTTTGCTTATCTTTCTGGTAATTTCTGCAATAATTCCACTGTGGTCAGAGTACATTAAGACTTGATTTACATTTATTGAGATTTGCTTTGTGGCCCAGAATATGGTCTATCTTGGTAGGAGTTACATGTTCACTTGAAATGTATACTGTATTCTCATTTGATGAAGGGGTTCTACAAGTATTGATCAGGTAAAAATGGTTGATAATGTAATTTACGTTTTTTATATCTTTATTGACATTCTGTGGCTTTGTTTTGGTTCTAGCAATTATTTTAAGAGGATTGTTGACATTTCTGAATATTAAATTGGATTTACTTCTCTGCAGTTCTGTCAGATTTTGCTTCACATATTTTGATATCTTTTAATAGGTGAATAAATATTTCCTATTTTATGTCCACTTGATGTGTTGACCACTTTATCATTGTGATTCTCTTAATCTCTGGTAATATTCTTTCCTCTAAAATCTCCCTTGTCTGATACTGTTAACATGGTTTAATTTTGATTGGACACTGAATTTTAGGTACTGATTTTTTTTTTAATTTCTATAGATATTCTTGATTTTTTTTTTTCTGTTACATGGTTAAGTTACTTGGAAACAATATGATCTTTTGGGGGGTCTTGATTCTAAGCATTTCTCGATGAGACTATTGCAGCATACATTTTAAGACAAATTCCTCTCCCATTACTGAGACACAACCTTCCTATATTCTCTACCTAATGCTTCATGAATTATGGGGTTTTTTACTCAAGCTGGTTGGAATGAGAACTATCATGTTTTCTGTATAAGCCTTGGGAATTGCTTCCCGTATAATCCTTTCATGTGCTTCCTTTTTTTTTTTTTTTTTGATACGGAGTCTCGCTTTGTCACCCATCCTGGAGTGCAGTGGCGCGATCTTGGCTCACTGCAAGCTCCGCCTCCTGGGTTTACGCCATTCTTCTGCCTCAGTCTCCCGAGTAGCTGGGACTACAGGTGCCCACCACCTCGCCCGGCTAGTTTTTCATATTTTTCAGTAGAGACAGGGTTTCACCGTGTTAGCCAGGATGGTTTCGATCTCCTGACCTCGTGATCCGCCCGTCTCGGCCTCCCAAAGTGCTGGGATTACAGGCTTAAGCCACCGCGCCCGACCTCATGTGGTTCTTTACCCATCCTCTGGTCTTTTTCTATATGCAAACACAGATTATACTCAGCTGAATACTTGGGGATGGCCCTCTATATCTCTGAAGTTTTTTCTCTCGTGTACTCTGCTCTATAGACTCCAGCTACCTTGGCAAACCCAGACTCTTAGCTATGTCTCCTTAACACAGGATGACTTTTGGGCTCTGTCTGAGCTCTCCATCTTTGTATTAGGGCCTCGGAATTAATTTTCACAGTAACCTTATTTAGTTTTTTCTTTTTTGAGAAAATCTATGAACCCATGTTTTTTTCTTTCTGATATAGTAGAAGGTCTGTCAATTTTAATAATTTATTCAAGGTGTCTCCTTTATTTCATCAGAAAGAAAAAACATAAATCACATATTACAGACATGAGCAATGAAACGTAGTATAATACTAGATAACCTTGAAACATATAATGGATAATGTGTGATTGTTTTCAACAGTCCTTTCTCAGTAAGTTGAAACTCGGAAAACAAAAATCCATTGAAAGATACCAACTGACCAGGCTCACTCAAGAGATCTGAAAAATCCTCTACTAAAGATATTTAATACATATATCTATATCTGTATATCTATATATATCTTAGAGAGAAAGAATAAGTCATATCCTAGAGAGAGTTGTTAGGATTTTTTTTTTCTTTTTATTGAGACGGAGTCTCGCTCTGTTGCCAGGCTGGAGGGCAGTGGCGCTATCTCAGCTCACTGCAAACTCCGCCTCCTGGGTTCAAGCAATTCTCCTGCCTCATCATCCCGAGTAGCCAGGATTACAGGTACACACCACCATACCCAGCTAATTTTTGTATTTTTAGTAGAGACAGGGTTTTACCATGTTGGCCAGGATGGTCTTGATCTCTTGACTTCATCATCTGCCTGCCTCGGCCCCCAAAGTGCTGGGATTACAAGCGTGAGCCACCGCACCCAGCATCGAGATTTGCTAGGATTTTTTTTTTTTTTTTTTTTTTTTTTTTTTTTTTTTGAGACGGAGTCTCGCTCTGTCACCCAGGCTGGAGTACAGTGGCCGGATCTCAGCTCACTGCAAGCTCCGCCTCCCGGGTTTACGCCATTCTCCTGCCTCAGCCTCCCGAGTAGCTGGGACTACAGGCGCCCGCCACCTCGCCCGGCTAGATTTTTGTAGATTTTTTTAGTAGAGATGGGGTTTCACCATGTTAGCCAGGATGGTCTCGATCTCCTGACCTCGTGATCCGCCCGTCTCGGCCTCCCAAAGTGCTGGGATTACAGGCTTGAGCCACCGCGCCCGGCCGAGATTTGCTAGGATTTTAAAGTTGGTTTAACAATAGAAAATCTATTAATCTATTATATTAAATACAAGCTGTGGTGTAATAATAAATATATCTGGATCTTTGTCCCAGGCTTAGTGCTACAAAAATCTTGTAATTCTTTGAGTGAGAGGAGTGTATTTTTTATACGAACGAAGTGATTCATTTTAGACTCCTAGAAAGGTTCAGAATGGGGGCTCTTCATCAGAAAGACCAACCATGTAATAAGAGGGTTGAAACTTTGAGCCAGATTGACCTTTGGGGAGAGGAAAGGAACTAGAGATTGAAGTCAGCCATGTGGTTGTGATTTAATCACTGCTACAAAATGAGATACCCTCTCCTCGTTCCTCCCCACCAACTTAGAACTCTTAATGCAGAGGCTTGGTGGAGTTTCCTGGTTGGTGAACATGATGTACCAGGAGGGTAATGTGCCTTGACATTGTGGGGAGAAGGTGTGGAAACTTCACATCTAACCAATAACTAGAACATTTTTTAAAAATTCTCAAATGACCATCCATAGGTGAATGAGTAATTGTATTAATTTTCTAGGGCTGCCATAACAAAATACCACAGACTGAGTGGCTCAAACAACAGAAATTAATTTTCTAACAATTCTAAAGTCCAAGATTAAGATGCTGGCAGTGTTGGATTTCTCTGAGGCCACTCTCCTTGGCTTGCACATGGCTGCCCTCTTTGTCTCTTCACAAGGCCATCACTCTATGCATCTGTACCCCTGGTGTCTGTGTGTCTTAATTTCTTATAAGGGCACTGGTTAGATTAGGGTCCAACCTAATGGGCTGATTTCAACTTAATTACCTCTTTAAAGTCCTACCTCCAAATACATCACATTTCGAGGTACTAGGGGATTAGGATTTCAGCGTATAAATTTTGGTTATACACAATAATGTCCATGGCAGCAATCGATTGTAGCATCTCTATGAAGTGGAACACTATCCAGCAATATAAAAGGATGTCTATACATAATATGGACGAATCTCAAAAGCCTTAAGCTCAGTGAGAGAAGCCAGATGCAGATGATTGCATGTAGTATCATTCAATTTATGTAAAAATCTAGAAAAAGAAAAATCAGAGTGGAGCAAGAAGGCCAAAGAGAAACCTTCATCAATTTTCTCCTAACAGGAACACCAGCTGAACAACTACTCATGCAAGAAAGCACATTCATAAGAACCAGAAAACTAGATGAGTTATCAGAGTACCTGATTTTAACATAATGTCAAGAATCAAGGCATTGAAGTGGGTAGGAAAGGTGGTCTTGCATTGCCTAAACCACTCCTTCCCCATCCCTTGGCAGACCAACATGCAAAGAAAAATCTGTGTGCTTATAGAAGAGAGCGTGAAGTGAGTGTGGGACTTTGCATTGGAACCCAGTGCTGCCCAGGCATGGAAGAACACAACACGGCACAATTCTACTTGTGCCCATGGAGAGAGCATTTAGACCAGCCTGGGGCCAGAAGCAAATCCTCAACCTCCGTGAAAGGAACCTGAGTCTCACCTGGCACCACCAACAGCTGACTGAAGTGGCCTGGGGCCCAGAATAAGTTTGAGTGGCAATTAGGTCACAAGGACTGCAGTCCTTGGGCAAGCCCTGGTGCTGCAGTGGTCTCTAAGGCTGTGGACTTTGGGTGCATGTGACCCAGTATGACACCAGCTGTAGCAGCCAAGGGAGTGTGCCATACCCCTCCCCCAACTCCAGGCAGTGTGGCTCAGAGAGAGACTCCTGCTTGAGGAAAGGAGAGGGAAAAGTACAGATGACTTTGTTTTTCAACTTCAGTACCAGCTCAGTCATAGGAAAATAAAGCGCCAAGTAGAATCCTGAAGCCACTGATCCCAGGCCTTTGCTCCTGGACAATGTTGCTAGACCAGACCCAGGCCAGAAGGGAATCTGCTGTCCTGGTTGGTTGGATGCAAGTTATGACTGGTTTTACCACCTGCTGACTAAAGTGACCTCAAGCCTTGAATAAACATCAGTGACAGGCAGTACTGACTGTGAACCTTGGGCAATCCCCAGTCCTGTGCTGGTCGTAGAGTCCATGGGTTTAGCTTAGCATTACTGTGATGCCAGCTGTGATGAACACAGGAGTCCCTGTCACCTCTCCCCCAATTACAGGCATCCTGATATATATAGAGAGACGTCTTATACTTGGGGGAATGAGAGAAAAGAGAGTGGGTTCTGGGAACCCAGAACATTCTCTTCTCTTTCCCACATGTATCTAGTCTGGGTATCTAGGAGTCTGCAAGATTTATTGCATACTTTGGATTATGGTAGCCTCTAGTGCTGAAATGGCTGCAGTGACTACAGCTTAGGCAACTCAGCACTCAGTACCCTTTGAATTCTTGGAAGGCCCTCTGAAGAAGAACGGGTACAAGCAAAGCTAGCCTGTGAAGACTAGAATAAATAAACTCTTCAGTGTTCAGTCATATACAAATATCCACAAGTATTAAGAACATTCAGGAAAATATGATCTCATCCAATGGACTAAATAAGCTGCCCAGTGACCAACCCTGGAGTGATAGAGATCTATCAGAATCTCTCTCTCTCTCTATATATATATATAATCAGGGAATATCTTTCAGACAGGGAATTCAAAATATCTGTCTTGAAGAAGCTCAAAGAATGTCAAGAAAACATGAAGAATTCAGAATTTTAGCAGAGAAATTTAACAAATTGAAATAATTACCAAAAAAAAAAAAAAAACAAATCCTAGAGCTGAAAAAGACAATGGATGAACTGAAAAATACTTCGGAATATAACAACAGCATAATTGATTAAGCAGAAGAATTTGTAAAGCGAATAGGTAAAAAATATCAAATAAAGCTGAAAGCATATAGGGCTCTTCTAACGTTAAATGCAATTTTCTTGATTTTTCCTGGTTTAATCTGTTATGCGAGGGAAGAGGTCATAATTTTCAGAATGTAATTTCCAGAAGTGACTGTTTTATTACATTTTGAATAGACACAAGACATATCATATGATTGCATGTGTATATAGCATAGCCATAAAATAAAAAGTTTAAAAAATAAAAAATAAAAAAAAAAAAAGAATTTGTTAGTGGCCGGGCGCAGTGGCTCACGCCTGTAACCCCAGCACTTTGGGAGGCCAAGACGGGCGGATCATGAGGTCAGGAGATCGAGACCATCCTGGCTAACACGGTGAAACCCCGTCTCTACTAAAAATACAAAAAAACTAGTCGAGTGTAGTGGCGGTCACCTGTAGTCCCAGCTACTCGGGAGGCTGAGGCAGGAGAATGGCGTGAACCTGGGAGGTGGAGCTTGCAGTGAGCTGAGATCGTGCCACTGCACTCCAGCCTGGGCAACTGAGCAAGACTCCATCTCAAAAAAAGAAGAAGGAGAAGAAAAAAAAAAGAATTTGTTAGCTTAAATCCAGGCTATTGAAAATACAGAGGAGAAAAAAGAAAAAGAACTGTGCTTAAAAGATACAGAAAATAGCCACAAAACGGCAAGTCTAAGAGTGATTAAAAAGGGTGTAGAGAAAGATGTAGGGATAGACAATTTATTCAAAGAAATAATTATAGAGTACTTTCCAAATGTATGTATATACACAGACACACACACACACACACATATACATAGATATACACACATATGCATATATATATATATATATATATATGAATATCCAGGTATAAGAAAGTCAAAGAATGCCAACCAGATTCAACACAAGACATACAACAATCAAACTCTCAAAGGTCAAAGACGTAAAAGAGGAAAGGTAGCAAGAGAAAAGAAACAAATAACATATAAAGGAACTCCAGTACATCTGGCAGCAGTCTTCTCAGCAGAAATCTTGTAGGCCAGAAGAAAGTGAGAAGACATATTTAAAGTGCTGAAGGAAACCATTTTCAACCAAGAATATTCTAGTCATCAAATATATTCTTCAACCATGAAGGAGAAATAAAAGCTTTCCCAGCAAACAAAAGCTGGGGGAATCCATCAATACCAGGTCTGTCTTACAAGAAATAGTAAAGAGAGTTCATCAATCTGAAAGAAAAGAATGCTAATGTGCAACAAGAAATCATCTGAAGGAATAAAACTTACTGGCAAAAGTAAATACACAGACAAATTGAGCATATTCTAATACTGTAGTTCTGGTGTGTGAACCCCTCGTATCTTTAGTATGAGCACTAAAAAAATAAATGAATGAGGGCCGGGCGCGGTGGCTCACACCTGTAATCCCAGGACTTTGGGAGGCCGAGGCAGGCAGATCACAAGGTCAGGAGATTGAGACCATCCTGGCTAACACGGTGAAACCCCGTCTCTACTAAAAATACAAAAAATTAGCTGGGCGTAGTGGCGGCGCCTGTAGTCCCAGCTACTCGGGAGGCTGAGGCAGGAGAATGGCGTGAACCTGGGAGGCGGAGCTTGCAGTGAGCCGAAATGGTGCCACTGTACTCCAGCCTGGGCAACAGAGCGAGACTCCGTCTGAAAAATAATAATAATAATAATAATAATTTATAATTATAATAATAATTCTGTCACCCAGGCTGGAGTGCAGTGGCCGGATCTCAGCTCACTGCAAGCTCCGCCCCCCGGGTTTACGCCATTCTCCTGCCTCCGCCTCCCGAGTAGCTGGGACTACAGGCGCCCGCCACCTCGCCTGGCTACTTTTTTTTGTATTTTTTTTTTAGTAGAGACGGGGTTTCACCGTATTAGCCAGGATGGTCTCGATCTCCTGACCTCGTGATCCGCCCGTCTCGGCCTCCCAAAGTGCTGGGATTACAGGCTTGAGCCACCGCGCCCGGCCAATAATTATTATTATTAATGGGAAGCACCATTTCCACTTGTGGGTATATGTCCAAGGATAATTTAAAGCAGGGCCTCAGGAGGTATTTGTATATTCATGCTCATAGCAGCATTAACAAGAGCAGAAGAGTGGAAGCAACCCAAATGTGCGCTGATGAAAGAACACAGGAAAAGAGGCATATACATATTCCAGTCATGTGCCACACATGTCTACCGTGGGCCACGTGTATAACAGTAATCCCATATTATAACAGAGCTAAACAACTCCTATCACCTAGTGACACCATAGCCACTGTAACTCAATCCCATTACTCAAGTGTGTGTGGTGACACTGGTGTAAACAAACCTACTGGGTTGCCACTCATAAAAAGAGCACAGGCCGGGTGCAGTGACTCACACCTGTAATCCCAGCACTTTGGGAGGCAAAGGTGGGCGGATCATGAGGTCAGGAGTTCGAGACCAGCCTGGCCAACATAGTGCAACCCCATCTCTACTAAAAATACAAAAAATTAGCCAGGCATGGTGGTGGGCGCTTGTAATCCTAGCTACATGGGAGGCTGAGGAAGGAGAATCGCTTGAACCCGGGAGGCAGAGGTTGCAGTGAGCCAAGATCACACCACTGCACACCAGCCCAGGCAACAGTGCAAGACTCTGCCTCAAAAAATAAATAAATAAATAAAGCCAGGCGCGGTGGCTCATGCCTTTCATCCCAGCACTTTGGGAGGCCGAAGGCGGCGGATCATGAGATCAGGAGTTCGAGATCAGCCTGGGCAACATAGTGAAACCCCGTCTCTACTAAAAATACAAAAAATTAGCCGAGCATGGTGGCAGGTACCTGTAATCCTAGTTACTTGGGAGGCTGAAGCAGGAGAATCACTGAACCTGGGAGGCAGAGGTTGCAGTGAGCTGAGATTGTGCCATTGCCCTCCAACCTGGCGGCAGTGCGAGACTCAGCCTCAAAAAAAAAAAAAAAAAAAAGCGTGAGGCAAGGCTTCAGAAAATATTCCAGAATACATTGTTATCATAGGAGATAACAATTCCTTGTTATTGAACCTGAAAACCTTCTAGTGGGACAAGATGTGGAGGCAAAAGACAGTGATATTAATGATCCTCACCCTGTGTAGGCCTTGACTAATGTGTATCTTCGTTTAAAAAAAAAATAAAAAGAAGTTAAAAAAATTAAATAGAAAAAGTTTATAGAATATAAAGGAGTATTTCTATACAGGCTGTATAATGCATTTGTGTTTTAAGTTATTAAAAAAGAGTCAAAAAGTTTTTAAAAATTTTTAAAGTTTATGAAGTAAAAAAGTTACAGTAGACTAAGGTTAATTACTAAAGAAAAAATTAATTTAGAGTAGCCTAAGTGTACAATGTTTATAATGTCTATGATAGGGTGCGGTAATGTTCTGGAGGTTCACATTCACTCACAACTCAGTCCCTGATGCAACCACAGGGATCTTGCAAGCTTCGTTCACGTTAGTGCCCTATAAAGGTTTTACCACTTTTCATACGTTTTTACAGTTCCTTTTGTAAACTCAGATATGTTTAGATACACATTTACTTATCACTGTGTTTCAATTACCTACAATATTCAATACTGTAACACACTGTTAAGGTTTACATCTGAGGAGCAATGGACCATATCATATAGCCTAGGTGTGTAATAGGCTGTACCCTTTAGGTTGGTATAAGTACACTTTGTTCACACAGTGACAAAATCACCTTAAGATGATTACTCAGAACACAGTCCTCGTGTTAGGTGATACATGACTACAATGCAATTTTATTTGGCCCTTTAAAAAGATGAAATTATGGCTGGGCGCAGTGGCTCACGTCTATAATCCCAGTACTTTGTGAGGCCGAGGCGGGTGGATCACGAGGTCAGGAGATCGAGACCCATCCTGGCTAACACGGTGAAACCCCGTCTCTACTAAAAAATACAAAACATTAGCCGGGCATAGTGGCGGGCGCCTGTAGTCCCAGCTACTCGGGAGGCTGAGGCAGGAGAATGGCATGAACCCGGGAGGTGGAGGTTGCAGCGAGCCGAGATCGCACCACTGCACCCCAGCCTAGGTGACAGAGCACGACTCCATCTCAAAAAAAAAAAAAAGCAAAAGACAAAAAAGATGAAAATTATAAGCTATGTTACAACATGGATAAACCTTGAAGACATTAAGGGAAATAAGCCTCACTCTTTTCCAAAAAGTAAAATCCAGTGGGCCAATCACTGATACACTTTCCTCTCCAGAATCTTCAGTGCTTCCCCAGTACCCACACATATCTGTCCCCTGCTTAGCCTCCACCCATTTCCCAAGGAGGAAGAGACTCCACATCCTGGCATCTGCACTTCTCTCACCCTCACTGCTACTGATTGCTGAGTCCAGCACAGCTCAGAGATGGGTGGGGAGAAAGCAAAAGCATCATTAAAGCCTAGCCCAGGACGCCTATCTTCTTCTTCTTCTTTTTTTTTTTTGAGAGGGAGTCTCGCTGTGTCGCCCAGGCTGGAGTGCAGTGGCTCACTGCAACCTCCCAGGTTCAAGCAATTCTCCTGCCTCAGCCTCCTGAGTAGCTGGGATTACAGGCATCTGCCACCACTCCTGGCTAATTTTTGTATTTTCAGTAGAGATGGGGTTTCGCCATGTTGGGCAGGCTGGTCACAAACTCCTGACCTCGTGATCCACCCGCCTTGGTCTCCCAAAGTACTGGGATTACAGACGTGAGCCACTGCGCCTGGCCAGCCCTACCTTCTTTTATCACCCCGTTTCCTTGGGGTCTCCAGATCTTGCCTTCCAGACACCCAAACTTAGACTCACTCTTCTCCCTTATGTGCCCATTGCCAGGGCTGGAGCCATGCATTCACGCTCCTCCTCACCTTCACATCTCGCTTTGGACAGGACATCTCTCATGTATCTAACTCCTCCACTCTTGCAATACTAACAGCAGCCCTGGCCCAACCAGGAGCATTTCCATGGCCTCTCAAGATGCCACTCTGTACATGGAGTCCTGCAGTGCACCAGAACCTGTTTGCCTCTGGGCTGCCCAGAATGTAATGTTCCCTAGTGCCTGGGGCAGCACCAAGCCCTGTTCTGAAGGTCTCCCTTCCCAGTCCCGTTTCCTGGTTTAACCTCAGCCCCCCAAACCCAAGTGACAACCTCACAGTTCTTGCATACCTCCTCTGAGTTCCAGATCTTGGCTGTCTCCCTCTTTTGCACTGTACATGCTGTCCCATAAGCAGTCACAACCTTCTCTATCCCCGTAATCCTAATCCAAAGCCCAGATACACTGACCTCCCCAGTGATATCCCCACCCCAGGCCTAGCAATGCTCCTTGCTGATCGCATCTTCCCCTAAAGTAGTCTCACAATTTGCATGAAACTACCCAGGTCCAAGCAAGACTCGCCACAAAACCCTGGTGAGTTTGTGGAGATGCCTCGCCATCCACCTCATGACTCTCCCCTCAAAAGCCCTTCCTTATACTCCACAGGCCGACCCCAACATAACACACAAACATACACACATACCTTCAGTCGATCCACTCTCATCTGTCTTTGTGACACCCACCAACACCATCCAGGTGCCCAATGGAGACACCCAGTCCTCAGTCTGTTCCTTCTCCTTCCTTCCCACTAACACCATTGCTTCCTAAGTCTGACCTAGTTTCACAACAGTTCAGCTATCATGTAGTGGATGTCTCCATCCTGAACACCTCCACTGAACTCCATTCCTGTGTGTACAACTGCCAGCCTGGCACCTCCACTCAAAGTCTCTGAAACATTTTTTGTGTATATTTGTTTTTGTTTTGGCTTCGATTTTTGTTTTTGTTTTGGCTTGGTTTTTTGAAGACAGGGTCTTACTCTGTTGCTCAGGCTGGAGTGCAGGGCACAATCATGGCTCATTGCAGCCTTTACTTCCCAGGCTCAGGCGACCCTCCTGCCTCAGCATGCCGATTAGCTGAGACCACAGACAGACGCCACCACACCCAGCTATTTATTACTATTTGTAGAGACAGGGTCTCCCTATGTTGCCCAGGCTGACCTCAAGCGATCTTCCACCTCTGCCTCCCAAAGTGCTGGGATTACAGGTGTGATCCACCATGCCTGGCCACTGGAACATTTTTTACTTGGCCAAAACTTGGTTCCTCATATGCTCTACTACATAAACACTCCTCCTACTACAGAACTTACTACATTTTAGTTGCTGGAACATCCATCCTTCCAAACAAGGCCAAAACTGTGGGGCCATTCCTGACCCCCTTTTCTATCTCAGCTCCCAAGCTTCCTTGCTCTCAACATTATAAAATACAGGCAGCTCTAGATCAAACACATACAGAAGCCCCCCACTCCTCCCACTTCCACCACCGCCACTCTCGTTAAGTCACCAACAACCTCCACCTGGACTGTTGCTGGACTGATCACCCAGGTATCTGTGGCTCCGTCCTCACCCCCACATGGTCTTCCATTCTCCAGGAAGAGGAAGCCGCTGAAATCTGGGTCAGGTCACCTCTTCTTCCCTGCTGCTCAAACTTTCCCCAGTTACCATCACCCTCAGATGAAAAGCCCAGAACCTTAGACTGCCATTCCATGCTGATCCCTGCATGCCCCAACCTCCTACCCTGCTGCCATACTCTATCACGACCAGATGGAACATGAATTTTCAGTTCACTAAACATCCCGGCTAAGTCTCACCAGTAAGCATTTGAACTTTCTATATCCTGTGCCTGAATGCCCTGCCACGTCTTAGACCATTAGTTGTCGGAACCAGACCACTCTATAACCAGGGGCTGAGTTCTGACCCCTGGTTGTGGTGGAACCACAGTGTTCAGACCCAAGGAAGGGAAAAACATGAAGTTTCAGGACACCACCTTTCCCTATATCAGCATGCCTAAAATATCAGAGAGATAAGTGGTGGGGGGCTGGGGGAGAGAGCCTGAGAAACCATTGACTTACCTGTGCAGGGTCCTTATGCATTGCTGCCACTGCCATGGACCCTGTGGGAAGATGTGACAGACTTGTACAGTTACTACTTGAGAGCATCATTACCAGACTGAATGAAGGGGGACGAATGTAGAAATGAAAACTTAAGACAAAAGAAACTGTTTTAAAGAAGGTGAACCGAGGAAGAAGAGAGCTCCCTGCTCCTAGTGAACAAAGGCAGCCCCTGAGCTTCCACAGCCCTCCGCATTTATTGGGTAGAATAAAAAGGAGGAGGAGGTAACGACTAGTCAGCCGTTTAACTGATCACAAGTTCACATTGTTAACAGGCTTCAATTATGCCTAATCACAAGAAACACTTGTGTCTGGGTCGTGACTACCTTCAGCATTCCTTCTGTGGGGGCAGACACAGTTTGTCAGTTTGCCAACATCCTGCTTTCAAGAGAAACAGTTTGCTGTTTACTCATACAGCCTCCAGTGGTTTACTCAGTTGATCACAACCCTCACTCTTTTGGCCTGTAACAGGAAGAGGCAAAAGCCATGAGTATCAGGACGGTATTGCAGCATCCTACAGGCTGAGCTGTACAACCATCTCTGCCCTGTACTGGAGCAAAGTAATCTGAAGTTACAGCAAGTCCTAAGTTCAGTGCTGCCTCTTAGCAGCTCTGTGTCTTTGGACAAGGACTGAACCTCTCTAAGCCTCAGTGCCCTTATGCGTAAAATGGAGATTAAAAGGGTTTCCACTT
This sequence comes from Trachypithecus francoisi, assembly GCF_009764315.1. Taxonomy (NCBI): domain Eukaryota; kingdom Metazoa; phylum Chordata; class Mammalia; order Primates; family Cercopithecidae; genus Trachypithecus; species Trachypithecus francoisi. Next base: position 12,740,121 of record NW_022681457.1, on the reverse strand, counting down.
CGTAGGGCTCATATTGACAAGAAGCATAAGTAGTACACACTATGTATAAGCATTACTTTCTATAGGATTAACGGTTTTGTACATGTTTTCAGCACAAAGTAGAAGGGTTTCGAAAATTTGAGTATTTTTCCCACTTTTTTTTTTCTTTCTTTTTTTTTGAGACAGGGCCTTGCCCTGTTGCCCAGGCTACAGTGCAATGACATAATCTCGGCTCACTGGAACCTCCACCTCCCAGGTTCAAACGATTCTCCTGCCTCAGCCTCCTGAGCAGCTGGGATTACAGGCTCCCGCCACCACGCCCAGGTAGTGTTTGTATTTTTAGTAGAAACGGGGTTTCATCATGTTGGCCAGGCTGGTCTCGAACTCCTGACCTCGTGATCTGCCCGCCTTCGTTTCCCAAAGTGCTAGGATTACAGCTGTGAGCCACTGCGCCCAGCCCCCACTTCTTAATGTTTTAAGGAAATGTGATATATAAAAAGATTTGTAACTATAAGATTTGTAACTTTATAATTACAAAACTATAAAGATTTGTAACTCTATAAGCAGAGTTACAGGTAAATTAACATTCTAACAATAAATATTTTACTACATTTAAATTATTGATTACATCTATTTCCAGTTGCCTATGTGTACATATTTAGAAGGATATTGGCTGAGAAACAAACAAAAATAGCCTAGAGCTGTCTGACCTACACAAAATGTATCAGGCTCAGAGAGGCAAGAATATGAGATGTCAGTCACATCCCTGAACCGATGCCTGAGAACAACTGTTTAAAGACATTTTGTTCCTGACTAGCTGTCTCACCTATTATCTTCATGTTTCTGTAATCTACAATATAAAGAACAATGTATAGCCAATAAAAACTTACGTTACTTTAACATAAGTTATTGGTAAACAACTCAGAAACTGCTTCTTTTTCCCTTAAAAAAAAATTGTCACTGCTGCTAATTGAAGTGTATATTCAGGACAACTTGAATCTAGGGTCTCAGATGGCTATTATCAACATGTGAACTCTCTTTAGATTCTGACTTGCTTGGTTATTTAAGATTGATACAGTTCATTAGTGTTTAAGTCAATTACCTGTTTTTACATCCCTAAGTTAATGAGTTGCAGGATGGGGCTGAGCAGTCAATCAGTTACTGGTTCCTTCAGCAAACAGGTCTGCCTGTCATATAATTCAGTAAAGGGAGCTTGCTGGAGGCCCTTAACTGTGGTGGAGGATGTGAGAAAGCCCTGCCCAGTTTTGGACCCACTTGCTCCATGGCCTTATCTTGTTCCCCAAAGAGTGGCCCTCAGGGCTAGCTGAGTTAGAAGGGTGGAGTGACTACAGTATCTCATGCCTCAGTCTCTGTAGTCCAGGGCAACTCCTTATCCATCCAGGCCTCTTTTTCAACAGAAACAGACCAAACTCTTAGCCCGTATCTGCTCCCTTCTGCAGGGAGTATCAGAGATGCCCTCCCTACCGTGGTCTTTCCTCCAAATCTGAGCCCTCCTCTCCCTCAGCCCATACGAAAAAACAATGTTAGGATTCTTCCTTCTCAATCTGATCCACAGGCCAACTTCTGAAGTGCACAACTTCTAACTCATTTAAAGCTCCAGGCCAGCTACCTTCCCTGACCTTTAGAAATTACGTCCACCTACCCATGTGATGTCACCCAAAATCCAACCCAGGATCTTCTGTCTGAAACCTGCTCCTTAAGCTGATATCTTTAATTCCATTCTTTCAGATTTTTCAGGCCAAAACAAAACCTACGGAAGACACCCTTCACTACCGACTTTCCTTCACAGCTGTTTGATGCAGCAGGAAATCCTCTGAGATCCATCCAGAATCTCATCACATCTCCCCTCTACTGCAACTCCTCTGGCCCAGCCCTACCATAACTCAAGGGGGTCTCCTCGGCGGTCCCTCTGCCCCCGTTCAACATCCTGTTTTCCCCAACTTTAAACTTTCTAACTCTGGGCGTCACCCTCCCATTCATCCTCCCTGAACAGCCCTCTATGGCTTTCTGCAGCTCCACCGCCCTTCCAGGGGAGACTCCACCTCAACCTCTGCTCCTTGGAGACGAAGACGCTCGGGCTCCCCAGTGCCTCCCCTTCTGCAGTGCCTCCAAGCCCCAGAGACGTGTCGGTCTCCCACGGGAGCTCCCCCGCCTCATCGCACCGCAGTCCCAGTCCCGGGCACCCCACACAAGAACGCCCCTCTCTTAGAGACACAAGGGCCTAACCTGCAGGGCCTCTCCTTGGGACTTCAGCACTGGGAGGAGAGGTTGGGCGAGACGGCCTGGGACGCTGCACGCACCTAGGTCAGGTTCATGGGCGCAGCCTCCTCCAGTCCAGCCAGGGAAGAGCGGGGCGGGAACGGCGGTCACCTGGACGCTGACGGAGGCAGGGGTGCCTGCAGCCGACTCAGCCGATGCGCACTTTAGCCTCTGTGTAGAAGGAACACCGTTTCTCGCGTTTTTCTGCTCTGTCACCTCAGTCCCGACCCAGAGCTCTGGGACCCCCTAAATCAGTAAACGGACCTCTAGACAGCCATGCTAAGGTAACCATGAGGGCGCCGCCGGAAGCCCCGCCCACACAACTGAGACCTTATTAGTCCTTTCTCTGCTAAACCAATGGCTACACTCGCTGCCGTTCCCCCGCAGTGTCTTCTGGGTAGTGTAGTTCCCACGCTGCTGCCTGTGTCGCCCGCAGTGTCTTCTGGGTAATGTAAGTCCCAGGCAGCTGCCTGTCCCGCCTCATAATGTAGAGCGCCCTGACCTTAGGGAAAAAAGCTGGAGGGTTTTTGGAGGAGCGTTGAGAAATGCAGTTCCGGGGCTCTTAAAGACGTGGAGGGGCTTTGCTGACTCTTAAACTGCAAGTAAAACAGATTTTACCAGAGGGCAGTCTAGGATAAGTCTGAGAAATATTTCAGAGACCTGTCGTTTCAGATTGTATTAAGGAAGGAGACCACTACTACTCCTGCTGCCCTCCTCCCCCCACCTTGCCTAGTTCACAAGACAGGAGGAAAGAGAAAAAGAAACAAAAGTAAGATAAATAGCCAGACAACCTTGGCACCACCAGTCGGCCCTAGGAGTTAAACAAATAATAATAACATCAACCCCTGGCCTAAACTACTTGTGTTATCTGTAAATTTCAGACACTGTATGAAAAAAAGCATTGTAAAACTTTATGTTAACTGATGTATGTAGGCCCCAGTCACGTTTCCCACACTTGCTCAGTTTATCATGACCCTTTCACGTGGACCCCTTAAAGTTGTAAGCCTTTAAAAAGGCCAAGTATTTCTTTTTCAGGGAGCTGGGCTCTTAAGACACGAGTCTGCCGACGCTCCCAGCCGAATAAAAAACCTCTTCCTTGTTTAATCCGGTGTCTGGGGAGTTTTGTCTGCAGCTCCTCCTGCTACAGTATGAAGCACAGCAAGTTCCCAAAGGAAGAACATCAGAAGGGACATGGCTGACCATAACGAACTGATCCTTCACTCATAGCGGTCAGCTCTTTTGTGCTTGTCAAGTACACACATACTGAAGCTCTGGAGACTGTTTTTTGATCGTTAGTGTGTTCTGTTGGGACAAGAAAGAAAAGACCCACACAGGATGTGATGGGGAGTTGAAGGAGGAATATCTTTCTGTCGACGAAAAGGGTGGAACTTTGTTAAACAGTTGAAGAGATTTATTCTGAGACAAATATGAGTGACTAATGGCCCATGACACAGCTCCAAGAGATCCTGAGAACATGTGCCCAAGATGGCCCATCTACAACTTGGTTTTAACAATTTAGGAAGACATAAGACATCAGTCAATACATGTAAAACGTACATTGGATCCCTCTGGAAAGGCGGGGCAACTGGGAGGGGTGGGGCTTCCAGGTCAGGTGGGTTCAGAGATTATCCGATTGGCAATTGGTTGAAAGAGCTTTTATCTAAAGACCTGGAATCAGTAGAAATAGTTGTAATAGTTGTCTGGGTTAAGATAAGGGGTTGTGGGCCGAGCGCGGTGGCTCACGCCTGTAATCCCAGCACTTTGGGAGGCCGAGGCGGGTGGATCACTTGAGGTTGGGAATTCAAGATCAGCCTGACCAACATGGAGAAACCCCGTCTCTACTAAAAATACAAAATTAGCTGGGTGTGATGGCACATGCCTATAATCTCAGCTACCAGGGAGGCTGAGGCAGGAGAACTGCTTGAATCTGGGAGGCGGAGGTTGCAGTGAGCCAAGATCGTGCCATTGCACTCCAGCCTGGGCAAAAAGAGTGAAACTCCGTCTCAAAAAAAAAAGATGAGATGATGTTAACCACGCAGCCCACAATGGCAAACCATTAACATCAATTTGCGAGGATGAAATTCATCTTGTTCACGACCTAGTTGAAGACTGATGATTAACAGCACAAACAATAACTGACACCACAGACATCTGTATTGGTTCAACTTACACAATTCTGACTGAAAAATTAAAGTTGTGCAAACTTTCCACTCAATGGGTGCCAAAGCCACTGAATCCTGATCAGCTGCAGACAAAAGCAGAACCTTCAATGTAAATGTTAAGCAAGTAGGATCAAGATGAAGCGTTTCTTTGAAGAACTGTACAGATGAAACATGACTTTATTATTATTTGACATGGAGTTTCACTCTTGTTGCCCAGGCTGGAGTGCAATGGCGTGATCTTGGCTCACTGGCACCTCCGCTCCTGGGTTCAAGCAATTCTCCTGCCTCAGCCTCCCCAGTAGCTGGGATTACAGGCATGCACCACCACGCCCGGTTCATTTTTGTATTTTTTAGTAGAGAAGGGGGTTCCTCCATGTTGGTCAGGCTGGCCTCAAACTCCTGAGCTCAGCTGATCTGCCCAACTCGGCCTCCCAAAGTGCTGGGATTACAGACGTGAGCCACTGCGCCCACTATGAGATTGTTTTGAGAAAGTTAGCTAAAGATTTAGCAGAAAACCCCTGGGAAAGCTTCACCAGGAGTCCTTCACTAGAATGCTCCTGCTCATTCCTCTCATCAAATAACTGCAACTTTATGAAAATTCTGATGTAAAATCCTAAGGCATCCACCTTACAGTCCTGATTTGGCTCCTTCTGACTTCTTGTTTCCTACTAAAATCTTTAAAGGGCACCCATTTTTCTTTAGTTAATATTTTAAAAGATTTGCATACACAAGGTTAAATTCCCAGGAACCTCACTTCTTTAGGGATGGACTAAATGCCTGGTATTATCACTTATAAAATTGTCTTGAACTTGATGGAGCTTCTGTTGAGAAATAAAACTTATGTTTTCTTTTTGTTATCTTTTACTTTCATCTTTCCACAAACTTTCTGAAGTCCCCACATATACTAAAAAACTCCTACATTTCAACAAAACCAAATAACCCTAGAGAAGTAAAACAAAAACAAAAACAAAAAAAACAAAAAAAAATTCAACCCAGTAGTAAAGCTACTACTAAAAAAAATTAATAAAGTTAAAATTAATAAAGTTAAAAATGATGCAACTGCTATAAAAAAGAGTTCTCAAAAAATTAAAATAGAATTAACATAGGATGGGAACACTGTGAAGAAGAAATTTTAAAAATTAAAAATGTTTTTAAGATGAACATAGGGGGCCAGGTGAGTGGATCATGAGGTCAAGACTGAGACCATCCTGGTCAACATGGTGAAACCCCGTCTCTACTAAAAATACAAAAATTATCTGGGTGTGGTGGTGCGTGCTTGTAGTCCCAGCTACTTGGGAGGCTGAGGTAGGAGGACTGCTTGAACCCAGGAGGCAGAGGTTGCAGTGAGCTGAGATCACGCCACTGTACTCCAGCCTGGTGACAGAGTGAGACTCAGTCTCAAAACAAACAAACAAACAAACAAAAACAAAAGAAGCACCAATCCTACTTCTGGGTAAATCCTCAAAAGGAATTTAAAGCACAGCCTCAAAGAAACATTTGTACACTCATGCTCATCTGCTATTAACAACAGCTGAGTGGAAACAACCCAAATGTCCACTAATGAAAGGAAAAGTGGCACATACATATATAATCATGCACCGCACTTTTCAGTTAACAATGGCCACATGCATGACAGTGGTCCCACAAAATTACAATGAAGCTGAAAAATGCTTATTGCCTAATGACATGACAGCAGTGGTAAGGCAATATATTAATCACATGTTCATGGTGATTCTGGTACAAACAAACCTATTGTGCTGCCAGTCATATAGAAGTATAACGTATGCGGCCGGGCACGGTGGCTCAAGCCTGTAATGCCAGCACTTTGGGAGGCCGAGACGGGCGGATCACGAGGTCAGGAGATCGAGACCATCCTGGCTAATACGGTGAAACCCTGTCTCTACTTAAAAAATACCAAAAACTAGCCGGCGACGAGGCGGGCGCCTGTAGTCCCAGCTACTCGGGAGGCTGAGGCAGGAGAATGGCGTAAACCCGGGAGGCGGAGCTTGCAGTGAGCTGAGATCTGGCCACTGCACTCCAGCCTGGGTGGCAGAGCAAGACTCCGTCTCAAAAAAAAAAAAAAAAAAAAAAAAAGAAGTATAACGTATGCAATAAAGTACAGTATATAATAAATGAGTTACTAGCTTATGTTCTTAGTATACTACACTTTTTATCATTAGGTATTCTCCAACTGTAGAGTATATATGGAGTTGTGTGTATGTATATAAATATACAGGTGTATATACACACAAACACAAACAGTAACAGGGCCTCCTTCAGGAGGTATTCCAGAAAAAGGTATTGTTATTTTAGATGACAGCTCCATGTGTGTCACTGCCCTGGAAGACTTTCTGGAAGAGGATCTGAAGGTGGAAGACAATGACATTATCCTGATCCTGTGCTGGCCTAGACGAATATGTGTATCTTAGTTTTCAACAAAAAAAGTTTAAGAAGTTAGGATATAAAAAAATGTTGTACAGTTGTACAATGTTTTAAGCAAAACATTGGCCGGGCGCGGTGGCTCAAGCCTGTAATCCCAGCACTTTGGGAGGCCGAGACGGGCGGATCACGAGGTCAGGAGATCGAGACCATCCTGGCTAACATGGTGAAACCCCCGTCTCTACTAAAAAAAATACAAAAAACTAGCCGGGCGTGGTGGCAGGCGCCTGTAGTCCCAGCTACTCGGGAGGCTGAGGCAGGAGAATGGCGTGAACCCGGGAGGCGGAGCTTGCAGTGAGCTGAGATCCGGCCACTGCACTCCAGCCCGGGCCACAGAGCGAGACTCTGTCTCAAAAAAAAAAAAAAAAGCAAAACATTATTACAAAAGTCAAAATGTCTTTAAAAATACAAGCTTATAAAGTAAAAAATGGTCAGCTAAGGTTAATATGTTAAAGAAAAAATATTCTATAAATTTTAATTTGTCCAGTCGGGCACAGTGGCTCATGCCTGTAATCCCAGCACTTTGGGAGGCCAAAGCAAGTGGCTCACTTGAGGTTAGGAGTTTGAGACCAGTCTGGCCAACATTGTAAGACCCCGTTCTCTACTAAAAATAAAAAAATTAGCGGAGCACAGTGGTGGCGCATGCCTGTAATCCCAGATACTTGGGAAGCTGAGGCAGAATTGCTTGAACCAGGAGGTGAAGGTTGCAGGAAGCCAAGACAGCACCACTGCACTCCAGCCTGGGCAACAGAGCAAGATTCTGTCTCAAAAATAAAAATAAAAATAAAAATGTAGTGTTGTCTAAGCATACAGTGTTTATAAAGTCTACAGCACAGTAACAACCTAGGCCTTCACATTCACTCACCACTCACTGACTCACCCAGAGCAACTTTCAGTACCGTAAGTTCCATTCATGGTAAGTTCTCTGTATGTCTATCATTTTTTCTTTTATACTGTATTTTCACTGTAGCTTTTCTGTTTAGATATACTTAAAAAGAATTACCACGTGTTCCAACAGCCTACAGTATTCAGCACAGTAATATGCTGTACAAGTTTGTAGCAAGGTGCTATAGGATATACCATATAGCCTAGGCATTGACAAACCCACTCCCCCTCCAAAAACAGAAAGAAAATCACCTAATAACACTTTTCTCAGGACACTTCCCCTTTGTTAAGCAACACATGACTGTAACAGAATTTTATTCAGCCTTTAAAAAGATGGAAATTCTAATGGATTAGAACATGAAACCTTAAAAATATAACGTTAAGCAAAATAAGCCACAAAATAATCCACAAGACCAAAACTTAAGTTTTCTTATATGAGGTACCCAGACTAGTAAAATTCATAGAGAGTGGTGCTTGTCAAGAGGCTGGGTGGACTGGGGAATAAGGTTTTAAAAAGTATAGACTTAGTTTCATAAATTGAAAAGACTTCTATTCATTGCACAATGTGGATGACTAACAGTACTGAACTATACACTTTAACATGGTTATGATGTTAGATTTTATGTTATCTGTATTCTACGAGAATACTTTTTTAAAAACATAGGTTCCAGTGCTAAATCAGAGTAGATTTCTGTGTGAAGTCTTTCCATATCTGCTTTATATACACATTCTTTATCTGGTGTGAACTTTCTGGTGCTGAATGAGATGAGAATTTTGGTTAAAGACTCTCCCACATTCACTACACTGATAAGGTCTCTCTCCAGTGTGAATTCTCCGATGTTTAATGAGGCTGGAGTTGTATCTAAAGACCTTCCCACATTCACTGCATTCATAAGGCTTTTCTCCAGTATGAACTCTCTGATGACTAATGAGCGTGGAGCTGTCCATAAAAAATTTCCCACATTTGCTGCATTTAAAAGTTCTTTCCCTAGTGTGAACTTTTTGATGCCGAATGAGGTGGGAATTTTGGCTAAAAACTCTCCCACACTCAGTGCACTCAAAAGACCTTTCTCCAAAGTGATTTCTCCGATGTCTAATATGATTTGAGTTGTGCCTAAAGAATTTACCACATTCACTACACTCATAAGGCCTTTCACCAGTGTGAATTCTCTGGTGTGTATCAAGTGTGGAGCGACACCTAAAGGATTTTCCACAAATGCTGCATTCAAAAGGTCTTTCTCCAGTGTGAACTCTCTGATGACTCTTCAGTGTACAGCTGTCCACAAAGAATTTGCCACATTCACTGCATTCATAAGGCCTCTCTCCAGAGTGAACTCTCTGATGTCTATTCAGTGTGAAGCAATACCTAAAGAACTTCCCACATTCGCTGCATTCATAAGGCTTTTCTCCAGTGTGAACTCTCTGATGAATAATGAGTGTGGAAGTGTCCATAAAGAATTTCCCACATTCACTACACTCATAAGGCTTTTCTCCAGTGTGAACTTTCTGATGTCTAATGAGTGTGGAACGGTATCTAAAGAATTTCCCACATTCGTTGCATTCATAAGGTTTTTCTCCAGTATGAACTCTCTGGTGAATAATGAGTGTGCAGCTGTCCATAAAGAATTTCCCACATTCACAGCAATAAAAAGGCCTTTCTCCAGTGTGAACTTTCTGATGTCTAATGAGTGCTGAACTGTACATAAAGTATTTCCCACATTCATTGCATCCATAAGGCCGTTCTCCAGTATGAATTTTCTGGTGACCAACAAGGTGAGCCTGTGTAAGGAAAGCCTTCCCACATTCACTACACAGATAAGGCCTTGGCCTGGTGTGAATCCTCTGGTGCTGAAGTAGGTGAGACTTTCTAAGGAAAGCTTTCCCACATTCACTGCACTCATAAGGCCTTTCTCCAGTGTGAATTTTCTGGTGTTGAACAACATTATATTTGAGGCTGAAGGCTTTTCCACATTCACTACACTTATAAGGCCTTTCTCCAGTATGATTTCGCTGATGTTTAATAAGGTCGCAGTTGTACCTAAAAAATTTGCCACATTCACTGCACTCATAAGGCCTTTCCTCTGTGTGGCTTTTCTGGTGCTCAAACAGCATATGCTGGTGGCAAAAGTCTTTTCCACATTGGCTGCAGCTATAATCATTCTGTCCACTTTGAAAGGCCTCCACACCATGCGTCTCCCTGTGTGGCTTCCACCCACTGGGAAGAGCCTGTTGTTGAAGAGCTGAATCACCAGTAAAATCCTTGCCACCCTGCATGCATGTGAAGTTCCTCTTTGCCAGGTGAACACTGTCATTCACAAGCGAAGGCCTCCCTTCATCCCTTCGGGTGAGCTTCTCTCTAAAATGCTCCTTCTGGTGCAGGTAAAGCTCAGCTGTATGCTTGGGGTGTGTTCCGTCATGCTCAGCCAGGCGCAGGATGTCCTTCAGAAGTGAGCTACATGCCTCACAGGGCTGGGCCTTCTGGGTGCACAAAGCTGGCTTTAGAGTTGTGATCTGTGACACACCTACAGAAGCACACTGCTTCAAAGGTGCCTCCTCATCCTTGGCTCCATGCCAACAACCTAGGAACAGAAATGTTGGTGAAGTGCATGTTGACTTTGGAGGGAGGAGGCAGCCCCTGAACAAATGTCTGTCAGACCAACTCACAAATAAGACCACGAGATTGGTGATAGGCACGGGACACTAAAGCCAGTGAGAGGAAAGCCTTCTGGGCGGAACCGGGCCTGACAGAAACCCATAACGAAAGTCCTGATGATAGGGAACAACATAGGGTGCACAGTGAAGAGCACAGAAGTGGAGTCCCCAAGTTACTCCTCAGTAAATGGCTTTCAACAGGCCATAGCTGCTGGTGAACCATGTGTGGAAGGCTGTGTCCAGACCCAGAGAGATCTGATGTGACAGTGGAGCTGGTGTTCAGGGACGACTGAAGTATACATCCACAACTCACAACACCTTAAGTACAGGTCACATGTTGGAGGGCACTACCAAGGGAACAGTAGAAGGCAACAGGTGGCTGGGTGCGGTGGCTCACACCTATAACCCCAGAACTTTGGGAGGCCAAGGAGGGCGGATCAGCTGAGGTCGGGGCTTCGAGACCAGCCTGACCAACATGGAGAAACACCATCTCTACTAAAAATACAAAATTAGCCAGGCGTGGTGGCGCATGCCTGTAATCCCATCTATTTGAGATGCTGAGGCAGGAGAATCGCTTGAACCCAGGAGGCGGAGGTTGCACTGAGTCAAGATCGCGTGTGCCATTGCACTCCAGCCTGGGCAACAGGAGCTAAACTCCATCTCAAAAAAAAAAAAAAGGGAACAGGTGAGAGGTGGAGGCTAAAGAGGTAAGGTCAGAGGTGGGAGCCAGGAGATGAAAGTCAAAAAAGAAATCACAATAGGGAAGAAAAGAGAGACATGTGGTGTGGCCACTGGCAGGGGCATCAAACTGGATTGATTCCCAGTGTGATGTGAACCCAGCCCTGTCATCACACCCCTTCCGAGCTCCCATCCACTAGGGTCAAGTCCTTTGGAGCATCTCTTGTCATCAATGGAGTAACGTCCACTCTGTCAGGCACCCACAGACCTCTACCTTGCTCAAGGTAAGCAACTATCTAGGTGTGGCGTTAGCCAAGCTAGGGGAAGGACAACGAAAGGGAGGGGACAGCATGTACACAGTACACAGAGCAATAAGCCCAGGACATGCTGCATTCTAAAGTTACCAGAACTTCTAGTGGAATAAGCCCAGTTCTCACAAGCAGTGACCAGGTAGGTCCCTGAAATTCCCGACACAGGGTATCCCCCAGGTATGTCGGCAAAAAGAATGGAGAAAGCCTTGCACAGAGAAAAGCGTCATGCATTTGGACAGAGCAAACTAACCAGGGACAGGCAAGGTCATTAGGATATTCTTGAGAAACCTGAAGACTTCTGACTTTTGAGCCTCATAAGGTTTCAGAGTGACAAGAGCTAAGCTTCTTAAGGAAAACTGATACAGATCACACAGCCCAGCTGTGGCTGCCACAACACATATGCTGGGAAACTAGGAGAGGATGCAGCATCCATGATCTGGTGTGAGACAGAGCTGCCAAGGAAAAAAGTGAAAAAACATTGCCCAGCACAAGACACTGACGCAGGTGTCAGGGCCTTACCTACTGATGACAAAAGTGCAAAGTTCTCCAGCATCACATCGCTGTGCAGGTGTCTCTGAACGTCATTAAGAATCCCCCACTCCTCCTGGGAAAAATGTATGGCCACGTCCTCAAAAACCATACAATCCTGCCAAAATTATGACAGTTTAGTCCATGAGCAACTTTTATTTTTTGAGATGGAGTCTCGCTGTGTCGCCAGGCTGGAGTGCAGTGGTGCGATCTCGGCTCATTGCAAGCTCTGACTCCCGGGTTCAAGCAATTCTCCTGCCTCAGCCTCCTGAGTAGCTGGGATTACAGGCACGCATCACCATACCTGGCTAATTTTTGTACTTTTATAGAGACGGGGTTTCACCATGTTGTTCAGGCTGGTCTAGAATTCCTGACCTCGTGATCTGTCTGCCTCAGCCTCCCAAAGTGCTAGGATTACAGGCATGAGCCACCGTGCCCGACCCACGAGCAACTTCTTATTCTGTTTCCTTAGATCTGTATTTATCTACTTGAAATCTAAGAATCAGAGGACCAAAATAACAACCAGCGTTTTAACATTTTTCTTATAATTCAGATCCCATAGTCTGAATTGCTTCCTATCTAACAATCACACATGATTATTTCTCCTGCCCTAAATCAACACAAGGCTTGTACCACAAAAGGAGGGATAGTCCCTATACCCAAGGCTGCCAAAACCATGCAAAGCACCCAGTCTTAAGCTCTTCACTCTCCCCTGAACGCCTTTCCAGTCAAAACCCCAATAAAGCCTCTGATGTATGCTTTCCCTTCAATTGTGCATCTGCCACCTGACCAAATCCGTGATTTCCTCTGTGGCTTTAGGCTGTGTGGCATGCCCCCTGCACTCAGGAAATTAAAGGAATAAAAATCATTTCATCCAGATACGATTTCTCACCAATCGAAGAAAAAAATTATTCCAATGTCATTGGCTTTTCTGTACTCACTCACTCTGGTTCATAGATTGAACAAGATTGTATCCTCTGGGTACGATCACTGATACACTGATACACTTCCGTCTCCAGGACCTTCAGTGCTCCTCACCACATCCACACACATCCATCCCCTGCTCGGCCTCCACCCACTTCTCAATGAGGAAGAGGCACCAGGTCTTCGTGGCGCCTGTACTTGCTCTCCCCTCACTGCCACGGACCACTGACTCCAGCACAGAACAAAGATGAGTGGGGAGAGACTGAAAAGCGCCATCAAAACCCAGCACATGGCCGGGCATGGTGGCTCATGTCTGTAATCCCAGGACTTTGGGAGGCCGAGGCAGGTGGATCATGAGGTCAGGAGTTCAAGATCAGCCTGGCCAAGATGGTGAAACCCCGTCTCTACTACAAACACAAAAATTAGCCAGGCATGATGGCAGGCACCTGTCATCCCAGCTACTCAGGAGGTTGAGGCAGGAGAATTGCTTGAACCTGGGAGGCGGAGGTTGCAGTGAGCCGAGATCGCACCACTGCACTCCAGCCTGGGCGACAGAGCGAGACTCCATCTCAAAAAACAAAACAAAACAAAACAAAACAAAACAAACAAAACAAAACACTTGGCACATGGGGGCCTACCTTTCTTTTGTCACTCAATTTCCCTAGAGTCACCCAGATCTTGCCTCTCAGATAACCAAACTTGGACTCACCCTCCTAAGTGCCCAGTGCCAGAGGTGGAACCATCTATTCATGCTCCTCTACTCATGCTTTGGATGGCACTTTCCGCATGTATCCAACACCTCCACTCTTCCAACACTAACAACCACCACAGCCCAACCGGGATTATTTCCATAGCCTGCTACCATACCACTCTGCACATGAAATCCTGCGGTGCATGACAAATGCAACCAGAATCCTATTTGTCCCTGGACTGACCAGAAGGCAATGTTTAGGAAACATTGCTTTGAAGGTCTCTGAACCCAGTCCTGTTTCTTGCTTTGACCTGGGCTTTCCAAACCCACATATTCCTGCACACCTCCTTTGAGTTCCAGATCTTGGCTGTCTCCCACTTCTACATGTATATGCTGTCCCACAAGCAGTCACGACTTTCTCTATCCCCCAGCTCTAATCCAAAGCCCAGATACACTGACCTCCCCAACTCCATCCCCACCCCAGGCCTAGCAATGCTTCTAGCTGATCCCATCATCTGCCAAAATAGTCTCAGAGTTCACGTGAAACTACCCCGGTATAACTAAGACTTGCCACAAAACCCTGTTGAGTCCATAACAGGGTAAAAAGCCCTTCCCAGACCTCATTACCATCTCACCTCTTTTGTGGAGACGCCTCACCATCCATCTTATATGCCCTCTCCCGTCAAAAGCCTCTTATTTTCCAAAGGCCGTCCCCAACATAAACACACAAATACACACACACGTATCCTCAGTCCATCCACTCCCTCATCTGTCTTTGTGATGCCCAGCAACACTATCCAGGTGCCCAATAGAAAGATCCAGTCCTCAGCCTCTTCCTTCTTCCCCTTCCTTCTCCCTAATAGCACTGCCTCCAGAATCTAAAGATGTCTCTTCCTAAATCTGACCCATAGATTTACCATGGTGTACACACCAGCTATCATGTAGTAGACGTCTCCATCCTGAACACCTCCAGTGAACTCCATTTCTGTGTGTTCCTGGCACCTCTACACGAGTTTCTGGAACATTTTTGACTTGGCCCAAACCTGGTTCTTCATATGCTCTATTAAACTCCCCCTACTACAAAATTTACCACATCTTAGTTGCTGGAACATCCAATCTTCTCAACAAGGCCAAAACTATGGGGCCATCCCTGACTCCCTCTTGCATCCTACCTCCCCAGCTTCCTTGCTCTGTACATCAAAAAATGTGAGCTGCTCTAGATCAAAACCTACAGAAGCCACCCACCCCTTCCAGCTCCACAGCCACCACTCGTGTCCAGCCACCACTAACCTCCACTGGACTGTGGCAGGAATTCTCACCCAGGTATCCTTGGTTCTTCCCTAACCCTCACTCTGTCCCCCATTCTGCAGGCAGAGGAAGCCTCTTAGAATCTAGGCCAAATGACCTATTTTTTTTTTTTTTTTTTGAGACGGAGTCTCCCTCTGTCGCCCAGGCTGGAGTGCAGTGGCCGGATCTCAGCTCACTGCAAGCTCTGCCTCCCGGGTTTACGCCATTCTCCTGCCTCAGCCTCCCGAGTAGCTGGGACTATAGGCGCCCGCCACCTCGCCCGGTTAATTTTTTGTATTTTTTAGTAGAGACGGGGTTTCACTGTGTTAGCCAGGATGGTCTCGATCTCCTGACCTCGTGATCCGCCCGTCTCGGCCTCCCAAAGTGCTGGGATTACAGGCTTGAGCCACCGCGCCCGGACAAATGACCTATTTTTTCTTTCTCAAACCTTCCCTAGCTACTACCCCCCTCAGATTAAAGACCTAGAACCACCGGGCACGGTGGCTCACACCTGTAATCCCAGCACTTTGGGAGGCTGAGGCAGGCATATCTCTTGAGGCCATGAGTTCGAGACCAGCCTGGCCAACATGGTGAAACCCTGTCTCTACTAAAAATACAAAAATTAGCCGGGTGTGTTGGCTCATGCCTACAATCCCAGCTACTCAGAAGGCTGAGGCAGGAGAATTGCTTGAACCCGGGAGACGGAGGTTGTAGTGTACCGAGATTGCGCCACTGCACTCCAGTCTGGCGACAGAGCGAGACTCTGTCTCAAAAACAAAACAAAACAAAAACCAAAACCTAGACAACCTCAGGGTGCCATTCCATGCCTGATCCCTGCCTGCCCCGACCTCCTGCCCTGCTGCTGTGCTCCTTATCCTTGCCAGCTAGAACATTAAGCTACAGTTCTCTAAGCATCCCATCTAAGTGTCACCACCAAGCATTTGAACATTCTGGATCCTGTGTTTGAGATGTCCTGCCAAATCTCAAACCATCAGTTGTGAGAACTAGAACCACTCTATATAACCAGGGACTGAGTTTGGAACCCATGTCTGATGAAACTACAGGCTCTCCTTGGACCCAAGGGAGAAAGAAGAAAAGGTGAACAGTCTCAGGATAACACTATTCCCTATATCAGCATGCTGAAACCATCTGGGATGGGTGAAAGCTGGAAACACTCGCCACTCACCTGTCCAGCATCCATAAGCATTGCTGCCACTGCTATGAACCCTGTGGGAAGAGGCAGGCCATGAGGATTAAGACAGCATTGCAGCATCCTACAGGCTGACTGTACAACCACCTCTGGCCCTGCAACTAGAGCAAAGTTATCTCAGGCTACACAGTAAGTCCTCAGCGTTCAGAGTCTTGACGAGGATTGAACTTCCTTGAGTCTCAGTGCCCTTATGTGTAAAATAGAGATTAAAAGGACTGCCAACTAAGAGGGCTTATATTGGCACCAAACATAAGTAGTACACACTATGCATCAGCAATTTCTTTCTACTGGATTAAATATTTTGTACATGTTTTCAGCACAAATGACATGGAAGGGTTTTGAAATTTTGGGTGCGTATTTTTCCCACTTCTTACAGTGTTAAGCAAATGTGATACATAAAACTTTCCACTGCAAGCAAATAGAAAAATTAACATTCAGCCGGGTGCGGTGGCTCACGCCTGTAATCCCAGTACTTTGGGAGGCCGAGGTGGGCGGATCACGAGGTCAAGAGATCAAGACCATCCTGGCCAACCATGCTGAAACCTTGTCTACTAAAAATACAAAAATTAGGTGGCATGGTGGCGCATGCCTGTAATCCCAGTTACTAGGGAGGCTGAGGTAGGAGAATCGCTTGAACCTGGGAGGCGAGGTTGCAGTGAGCCGAGACCGTGCCACTGCACTCCAGCCTGGCGACAGAGCGAGACTCCGTCTCAAAAAGAAAAAAAAAAGAAAAAAAAAATTAACATTCAACAACTATTAAGTGAATAAATTTAACTATTGATTACATTCATTTCTAACTGCCGACCTATGTGTAGATATTTAGAAGAATATTGGTTCATTAGTGGTTAAAGAAATGTTTTATACATTCATAAATAAATAAGTTGTAGGGAGAGGATAAGCAAGCAGGTCAGTTCCTGGTTCCATCAGCAACCAGGCCTGCCTGCTACAAATTCAGTTGCTGGAAGATCGCTGGAGGCCCTTGACTAGATGTGAGAAAGCCCTACCCACGTCTGGACCCAATTTCCCCACTAGTCTCGATGACCTTCCTGTTGTTCCACAGAGTGGGCCTGGGGGTCTGCTGGGTCTGCAGGTGCCGAAATCTAAACCACCTCACACCTCAGTCTCCAGCCTAGGCCAGTTCCTTAACCCATTCAGAACTCCGTTTTTGCAGACACGGGCCAGAATCCTTCCTATGACAGGTCTGTGCCTTTCTAAAGGGAGTGTCAGGCTTATGGACCCAACCATGACCTGCCTTCCAAAACTCAGTCCTCTAAAATGCAACTTGTAATCCTCTCTGAAACCTGCTCCTTAAGCCGATTTCTCCAACTCCATTCTATCAGATTTTCAGGCGAAAATAAAACCCATGGAATAGACTCTTCACTACCCTCACTGCTATATTTGATGCACCAGGAAATCCTGTCGACTGTCTCTCTCAGATCCACCCAGAATCTCATCACACTTCCCCTCTACTGCAACTCCTCTGGCCCATCCCTACCATAACTCAACGGGTCTCCTCAGCGGTCCCCTTGTCCTACTTTAACATCCTGTTTTCCCCAACTTTAAACGTCTACCTCTGGGCATAATCCTTCCTGCACAGCCTTCTACGGCTTTCAGAGACTCCGCCTCACCCTCAGCTCCGTGGAGACAAAGACGCTCGGGATCCCCAGTGCCGCCCGCTCTGCAGCGCCTCTAAGCCTCGCAAGTGCAGGTCCCTGACGGGAGCTCCCCCGCCTCACAGCACCGCGGACACCGGTACCCCACACGAGAACGCCCCTCTCTTTGGGACACAGGGCCCTGACCTGCAGGGCCCCTCATCGGGGCTTCGGCACTCGGAGGAGGGGTCTGGCGGGGCGCCCTGGGACGCGGCACCCACCTCAGTCAGGTTCATCGGCGCGGCCTCCGCCAGCACAGCCAGGGAAGAGAGGGGCGGGAGCGGCGGTGACCTGGACGCTGACGAAGGCACCGACGCCTACAACCGAGTCGGTCAAGCCTCACTCTAGCCTCTGTACAACGGGGAAACCTTTTCTCGCGTTTTTCCGCTCTTTCACCTCAGTCTGGACTCAGCCTGAGGGTGAACAGATCCCAACTCAGCCATATTGACAACACCATGGGGCGTTGCAGGAAGTCCCGCCCACATGCATTGCGAACCCACGTAGACGCCTCTCTGCTAGGCCTTCATTGGCTACACTCGCTGCTTGTGTCCGCCGCTGTGTCTTTTGGGTAATGTAGTTCCCACGCCGCTGCCTGCTCCACCTGTGAACCTAGGTAACTCGTGTTCAGGATGAAAGCCAGGAGGATCCTCCAGAGGTGTTGAGAGATGCAGTTACGGGGCTCCAAGGGCGTGGAGGGGCTTCACTGGCTTATAAACGGCAAGCATCCAGATTTTCCCGGAATGCAGTCTAGAACAAGTCAGAGAAATGTTTCAGAGACCTGTCCTTTCAGATTCTGTAAAGCACAGCAAGTTCCCAAAGGACGAACGTCCGAAGGAACATGGCCAACCATAATGAACTGATCTTCCACGCATAGCGATCAGCTCTTTTGTGCTTGCCAAATACACACAGAACGAAGCTCTGGAGACTGTTTTATGATCTTCAGTGTGCTCTGCTGGGACAAGAAAAGACCCAGACATGGCATGATGGGGAGTTTGAGGAGGAATATCTTTCCTTTCTGAATAATCAGTTACTGTCTTTCAGCCTACCCAGCAACACTTTATTCACATGATACTTATTACTTTATATCTGAGATATTTTCCACTTATTTTAAGAAACTGAAACCTAACTGAAAAGGAAAAGTGACTTATCTACCATTATCTGCCAGAATAGTGTGGCCTTCCACCAGTCAAAGCCCTTGTGCAAAGAAAGCATCTTACTCCTGAGATAAAGGTTTGGGAATGCATGATCTCATCTCATTACTGGAAAGTGATTTATCATTTCGCCTGAAATTGTATTAACAGTGTCTGCCCAGGGAGTTGAAATTGTCTCTGAATAACTCTTGTGAAATGGCTATTATTGAAACTATTAATGATGATTATGTAGTTATCCAAAGAAACTGGCAAAAATAGTTATAGAGAAATATATTTGTGATAGGAGGAAAAAAGCTAAGGTTGTCCTAGAACTTTGGACACACTCAAATTTGGTGTCCAAAATCTGATTCTTTTTCAAGCTTGAAAACATGGTGCATTAACAGCTTGAAGGGAGAGGTAAAGACTATACATTAAAAGAGTTACCAGAAAAGTGGCCGGGCGCGGTGGCTCAAGCCTGTAATCCCAGCACTTTGGGAGGCCGAGACGGGCGGATCACGAGGTCAGGAGATCGAGACCATCCTGGCTAACACGGTGAAACCCCGTCTCTACTAAAAATACAAAAAACTAGCCGGGCGAGGTGGCGGGTGCCTGTAGTCCCAGCTACTCCAGAGGCTGAGGCAGGAGAATGGTGTGAACCCGGGAGGCGGAGCTTGCAGTGAGCCGAGATTGCGCCACTGCACTCCAGTCTGGGCGACACAGCGAGACTCCGCCTCAAAAAAAAAAAAAAAAGAGAGAGTTACCAGAAAAGTAAAACTGAATAGGGAAACTGTGCTGTCGTATTTATTACTCTAACATGTTTGATGAACACTCATTAGATGCCAGGTACAATACTAAGTGCATGGGACACATCAGGAATAGGGTTGCCAGCTGTCTGTGATCCTATAAGACATGTAAGACATATTTAATGAATTAGTCCTCAGTCCTGTATTGACTTTGTCAGGTCACTTTAAATGTCCTGTATTCAGCTTTTTACAATAAATTACAAAACCTCAGAAGTCAGAGCTATTTTTCTACCACTATAATTGTAAATTAAATCACTTAGTGGCTATGTTAGCTGAAAATCATACCCCTACAAATAAAGACAGGGACATAGTCTTGTGATCTCTCCTGCAGAATTGGTGAGGGAAAAATAAAATGGAGCACTGAGATGTTCAGTAAAGGAGAAGACTGTATTTTGGCCAAAGTCTTGAAATTTGGTTTATCAAATTACAAAAAGAAGGAAGGACGGAGAGAAAAAGAAGGAAAGGAAAGGAAGAGAAAACCACCCAACTGAAGGTCTGGAAGAGTTAAAGCTGCTCAGCAGTGCCAGCTACATGGAAGCTAAGACGGGAGGATTACTTGAGTTCATGAGTTCAAAACCAGTTTGGGCAATATAATGAGATCCCTGTCTCTGAAAAAATTGAAAATTAAAATTATGTTAATCATTTACCAACAATACATCCCTACCGTCCTACAATTTATTTCTAGATATTTACCAGGAGAAATTACACAAACCTTTTTTTTTTTTTTTTAGACAGAGTCTCTCTCTGTCACCCAGGCTGGAGTGCAATGGCACAATCTCAGCTCACTGCAACCTCCACCTCCCAGGTTCAAGTGGTTCTCCTGCTTCAGCCTCCTAAGTAGCTGGGATTACAGGCATGGCCACCACACCTGGCTGATTGTTGTACTTTTAGTAGAGATGGGGTTTCACCATGTTGGCCAGGCTGGTCTTGAACTCCTGGCCTCAGATGATCCACCTGCCTCAGTCTCCCAAAGTGCTGGGATTACAGGCATGAGCCACCTCGCCTGGCCCAAACATCCATCTAATACTTGGTGACAGGCCACATATCTTTGAATATATATATACCAAAAAGTTAAAAATTATCCAGGCATGGTAGTGTGCACTTGTAGTCCCGGCTACTGGGAAGGCTGAAGTGGGAGGATTGCTTGAACCTGAGAGGTGGAGGCTGCTGTGAGTGAAGATCATGCCACTGCACTCCATCCTGGGTGAAAGAGTGAGATCCTGTCTCAAGAAAAAAGCAAAAAAATCTAAAACTTGCGTGCCTAAAACCGTAAAACTGGGCTCACTTAGATATTTCAAATGTCTTCTCTGAGTCCCTGAACTCACTCAATTTTGACTTATAATCTTTACGAAATAGAAAGCTTGAAATTTACATCTAATTATATTAATTTGTTTTTCATGTAACATTTTGTGCACTCTGGGATCAAAGAAAGACTTATCGGAGGGTGAATTCTGAGATCATTTTGCGGGTCTCTGTCTAAAATTGTTTTCTTTCCATTTTCTATTTCTTACTCCCTGTTGACCTTTGTTAATTTTAATTTTTTCTGACATGAGTAGCTTGGTTGGAGGATAATATGAGATGGTGCTTATGAATGCTCCTAACTCTGGGCATGTCACATCATAGGTATTAAATATAAATAAAATTTTCTCCTCCGTTCTTTCTGTATTGTTGTATCTTCATTTCGTTTTCTTCTCTCTCCTTTTCTTTAAACTCCTAGTTTTGCTTGATTTTTTCCCCATACTCTACCTTTAATCTGTAGGAGACAAAAATTCTAAACATCCCTTTCTCCATTGCAAAATAAACTTTTAAAATGCCCCAGAGATTGCACAACCTAGTTCACCATGTGAAACACCTGAGCAGTCCTCCTAGGACACTGAGGTTAGGCCTAAAAACCTACTGTGCCCACTTCAGCCATCTCCTGCCTGCCAGCGCCATCTGCTGCCTGTTCGCCAGAACATCCCAGCGCTGGGTAAGAGGACTCCCTGATCACCACTGGATGACCCTGGCCTGCCTTCTCCGGGAATGCCCTCTGAATGCTCACGCCCCAGACGCTGCAGCCCCTGAGGGTAAGAGGACTCCCTGATCACCACTGGATGACCCTGGCCTGCCTTCTCCGGGAATGCCCTCTGAATGCTCACGCCCCAGACGCTGCAGCCCCTGAGGGTAAGAGGACTCCCTGATCACCGCTGGATGACCCCGGCCTGCCTTCTCTGCGGATGCCCTCAGAACGCTCACGCTCTAGCCACTGCAGCCCCGAGGGAACACAAAGAGCTGTGAGGACGCCCCGGCTCCTCCACTTCCCTTCTCGCGGTTGGAATCGGGGTGCTCACTCCCCTCCTCTATGTTTTTGGCCCTCCCGGCCCCCAATATGAGAAAAGCCTCCTCAAAACCCCTCCAAACACCCCTCTCACATGTCTCATCCTGAACCTCCAAGCCCTAGGCTTCCTGGATTTCATTAAAACCGAACACCTTATTTTCCTCTGTAACGGGGCCTGGCCCCAGTATAAACATCCAAGACCTCTGAGCCTTAGGCTTGGCAAACTCCATTAAAACCAAACACCTTATGTTCCTTTGAAATGTGGCCTAGCCCCCAATGTAAACTGGACAATAATAGTCAACGGCCGGAAAACAAAACAGTCAAATTCCAATTTAACATGATTTAGAAAATTTCCTCCAATGTAATGACAAGTGGTCCAAGGTACCCGACATCCAGGCTTTTGCCTGCCTTAGTTTGTGCCCTTCCCTCTGTAGGTCCTGTTCACCTTACAGATTCTGCTCTTAAATGAGAAACCTGCCAAAATGCCTCCCCTTCCAGACAAGCCCTCCTCCTCCGATTTTGATCCCACTGATGAAACCACCCCACTAGCCCAACTTCCACCACCATCTCCTCCTCCTCCCCCTTCGGCTCACATACCCCCTTATCCCTGTCTTCCATCTTCCCTTCCTTCTCCCCGTCATACCCAATCTCGTATCCAGCCCCCTTCCACTGAACACCAGACACACGCCCAAAGGGCCTCCAAAGTTCTCCTCTTGAGGGAAGTCCTGGGGGCCCAAGGCATAGTCCAAGTTCATGTTCCTTTCTCCCCAGCCAGCCTCTCCCACCTTGAAAAGAGATCTGGCTCCTTTTTCACAAATCCCACCTCCTTCCACAAGGAATTTCTCTATGTCACTCAATCTTATGACCTTACCCGGCATGACATTTATGTTTTCCTCTCCTCCTCCCTCACCCTGGAGGACAGGGAACATATCTGGACAGGCCCATGCGGACAGCATGATGTTGCATGATGCTTCACCAACAAGATGCTGCTCATAACGCAACAGGAACCTTAGCTGTCCCCAGAACTAACCCCAATTGGGATTATCAGATAATTTCCACAAACAGAAATGAGACCATATAATAACTCCTAGTTGGCGTGGATAAAGCCACCCTTGGCCAGGCACGGTGGCTCACGCCTGTAATCCTAGCACTTTGGGAGGCCGAGGCGGGCGGATCACAAAGTCAGGAGATCGAGACCATCCTGGCCCACATGGTGAAACCCGTCTCTACAAAAACTACAAAAATTAGCTGGGCATGGTGGTGTGTGCCTGTAGTTCTAGCTACTCAGGAGGCTGAAGCAGGAGAATTGCTTCAACCGGGGAGGCAGAGATTGCAGTGAGCCAAGATTGTACCACTACACTCCAACCTGAGTGATAGAGCAAGACTCCATCTCAAAAACAAACAAACAAACAACAACAACAACAACAACAACAAAACCTTAGATACATTCTCCCACCATGGCTGCCAGTCTCAAAGGTATTACTAAGGCATGTTCCATTTGCACTCAGAATTCCCCTCAGGGAGCTCTCAGACCACCTCCTCTCCCCACACACCAAAGACACCAGGACAGACGTAGCAAATCAGCTTCACCCACATGCTTCCCATAAAACAAGTCCAGTACTTTCTGACCATAGGAAACACATTCTCTGAATGAAGAAAAGCTCTTCCTACCGCCACCGAAAAGGCATACATCATCACTTCTGTTCTCCTCACCCGTATTATTCCCCAGTTTCAACTCCCCCTTCCATCCCGTCAGACAACAGGTCAGCATTTGTTTCACAGGTTAACTAACAGCCGGCAAAAGCTCTAAACATTAAATGGGACTTCCATATCCCTTACCACCTCCAATCTTCTGGAAAAGTTGAACAGGCCAATGCCCTTTTAAAGCAACAACTGGCCAAACTCTCCCTAAGAGGTCAAATGGCCCGTAATTCACTTTTCCCATTGGTCCTCGCTCTGATTCACTTTTCCCATTGGTCCTCATGTGTTTACAAGCCATTCCCTGCAAGCCCCTCAGCCTAAGCCCATTTTAACTCATGTGTGGATGTCCTTGTTTCCTCCAGAATCTCCCTGTATCTCCCTACCTTCTATACGGGACACTTGGCCGGCATTACTCCTCACTCAACATCTAATAAGACAGTACGCTAACACTTACCTGCCCAAGCCTGAAAGTCCATTCTCCAAATACTTTTTCCTGCCCCTACAACCATGAGACTGAGTCTGGATCACAGACTCCTCCCCTCTCCAGCCTAAGTGGACGGGTCCTCACCAGGTTACCCTAGCGACTACCATGGTGGCAAAGCTAACATCCTCTCCACACTCACTATTCCAAACTAAAACCAGCACCAGACCCACATCCAAACATTTTCTTACCCCAGAAATATTCTTCCTTTCTCACAGGACCAACCTTGCTGTGCTTAAAAAAAATTCCAAAAGTTGCAAATCCAGGAGGCCCTTGTCCTTAACACTCCACCTCCAATTTCAAATCTTTTATCTCAAACCTTGTTTCAGATCTTTTCTGGCATCCCTTCCCTAAGTCCCTGAATAGCCCACTTCAATTTCTCACACAAATCCAGTAGTTCACATCTCTTGCTGTTAACCCATGCACGTGGACCCAGTCAAAAACAAACCTGTATCTCACCTACTCAACCAATCCATCCCCAAAACCTGTTTAGAATTTTGCTCAGCTAAACACCTTTCTCCCCCAATCCATCAAATTCACCCATACCGTCACATGCAGGGTTGTCACCCTCCTTCACCTGGTAATCTCTAAACTAAATATGTTACAAATCCAATTTCATAAAGCACCCATGGGGATCCTATATCTACCCCAAATTTACTTGTATTCTTGGCCCTTTTATGTCTCAGCCAAACCTACCCTAAACCAGCCCATGGTGCCTTTCTTGGACAGATTTCCCCATCCCTTTGTAATCCTACCCTCACTCGTTACCAACCTTTCCCCTCTCTGCCAGCACCACTCTCCTTGTATTCAACTTAAGGGCACTCCTTGGAAAAAATATGCAAAAAGTTCCCCCAACTGCAACCTTTATCCTTCTGCCCTGTCAGGACCACAATGGCTATTAGTCAACAAAAGCCCATTTCTTCCTCTTTCTCCAAAACCAAACAGCCCTCCCCACCTCCTCCACCTTCTCATGGCTCGCTGGCTTCACTTACAACCTTTTGCTTGTCAACCCCTCGTCTTTTCTTTCTGTGTGGCACAAACTCCTTTTTTTTTTTTTTTTTTGAGACGGAGTCTCGCTCTGTCGCCCAGGTTGGAGTGTAATGGTGCGATCTCGGCTCACTGCAAGCTCCACCTCCCGGGTTCAAGTGATTCTCCTGCCTCAGCCCCTAGAGCAGCTGGGACTACAGGCACCCGCCACCGCATCCGGCTAATTTTTGTATTTTTAGTAGAGACAGGGTTTCAACATATTGGCCAGGCTGGTCTTGATCTCCTGACCTCATGATCCATCCACCTCGGCCTCCCAAAGTGCTGGGATTACAGGCATGAGCCACCGCGCCCGGCCTAAAACCCTTATCTTTGCCTACCGACAAGTTGGTCAGGAATGTGCACCTTAGTGTTTCCATCTCCAGACATTAACATTTTGCCTAACAACCAAACCATTCAGGTTCCTTTAGTCATCCCTATTTCCTACTTTACACACACCAAGCAGGCTGTACGCTTCACTCCCCTGTTTACAGGACTAAGCATCTCTGCTACACTGGGCACCAATATAGCAGGTTGCCCCTTGCTTAAAGCCCCTAATCTTCCTCCTCCTAATAGTAACAATTGGCTCATGCACATTTTATATCCCACTTTATCTCTTGAAGGTTGAACTCCCTTGTCCAAACAACCACCCAGAAACATGTTAATACCATCCTTCTCGTCCACCAAGTCTGGTATCAGTGCCTCCAGGAAAGCAGCTGTGAAGCCAGATGCCCACTGCTTCAAAATCCAAACTCTGATGACAGCACCCCTGTTCAGCAGGAAGCAGCCAGATAGTCAACAGTGTCCTTTATACTAAAGTAAAAGGCAAGCATGTCAGCCCAAGCCGCACCATTTTGTAAACCCCCTGCCACTTCACAGACCCTGATGAGAGTGAAATATTCCACAAGGGCTTGGGCCACGAGTAACATCCTGCCCAACCGCCTGACTTCTTTATCACATACTGCTGTGCAAAGGCCCAAGAAACATGCTTATCAATACCTGCTGGGCAGCAATCCATACCACCCAGACCTCTCCTGCCCAGACCCCTCTTTACCCCAGCCTGTAAGTGACAGTGGGCTCCAGCACTAAGCTGGTCCCCCTCTGCAGGTTCTTGCAATAAACTGGTGCTGCTGTTGAGCCAACTTGCCCTCTCTGTGTCTTTTTTTTTTTTTTTTTTTTTTGAGACGGAGTCTGGCTCTGTCGCCCAGGCTGGAGTGCAATGGCCGGATCTCAGCTCACTGCAAGCTCCGCCTCCCGGGTTTATGCCATTCTCCTGCCTCAGCCTCCCGAGTAGCTGGGACTACAGGGGCCCGCCACCTTGCCCGGCTAGTTTTTTGTATTTTTTAGTAGAGACAGGGTTTCACCGGGTTAGCCACGATGGTCTCGATCTCCTGACCTCGTGATCCGCCCGTCTTGGCCTCCCAAAGTGCTGGGATTACAGGCTTGAGCCACCGCGCCCGGCCCTTTTTTTTTTTTTTTTGCGTAGAGATGGGGTATCATCGTGTTAACCAGGATGGTCTAGATCTCCTGACCTCATGATCCGCCCCGCCTCAGCCTCCACAGATGCTGGGATTACAGGCGTGAGCCACCACACCCAGCCTCTATGTCTTTCTTTAACCCTCGCCTTCCCTTCAAAACCTAACAGGGACAGTCACAGTGATGTCTGTAGCAGTGGGCAGAGTGGGGAGACGTCTCCCTCTCCACATCTGGGCCTGAGCACTGGGGCCACTTGGCTGCTGGGACGGAACTACACTCCTCCCTTACAGAGCTGATCACTGTGCTCACATCTTTGCTGGAGGCAGCGCCTCTCTCACAGCCTGCAAAAGGGAGGTATTTGGGCACTGGAAAGTACGGGCTCTGGTTTTCTTTGTCCCAAGAAGTGCTATCTTGGTATGCTGCACTATCCCTCTGGAGCAGCACTCCCTAAGGGCTGGACCACTGGCAACCTTGCAGCCACCCTGGGTCCAGCCAGCCCTGTGCAGCTCCCACAGTCTGAGTGGGCACCATGGAATGTCTTTGGGGACTCTCATATGTGGGGAAAGACAGAGAGATCAGACTGTTAACAGTCTGATCATTATGTAGAGACACAAGGACTGAGGTGGATTTTTTGTTTTTGCTTTTGTTTTTTTTGAAATGGAGACTCGCTCTGTTGCCCAGGCTGGAGTGCAGTGGCATGATCTCGGTTCACTGAAATCTCTGCCTCTTGGGTTCAAGTGATTCTCCTGCCTTAGCCTCCCAAGTAGCTGGGATTACAGGTGTGTGGCATCTTGCCTAGCTACTTTTTGTATTTTTAGTAGAGACGGGGTTTGACCATGTTGGCCAGGCTGGTCTTGAACTCCTGACCTCGTGATCCGCCCGCCTCAGCCTCCTAAAGTACTGGGATTACAGGCGTGAGCCACCGCACCTGGCCAGGACTGAGGTTCTCTAGGCAGGAAACAGTCCCCCAACAGCTGCACCCCAAGTATGGTACTCCACCACTGCCCCTTGTTCCTGGGGGAGCAAGCAGTGCAGCACGAGTTGGTAGTCTAATGTAATGCCCTCAAGAAGTCACCAAATTGTTGCCCACACCAGTATTTGGCTTTGCAGGGGTGCTCTCCCACAGTTCAGATACCAGTGTTCACCACAGGGGCAAAGGCAGCCAAAACACTTCAACATACCTGTATTCATCTATTTCCATACTGCTATAAAGAACTGCCTGAGACTGAGTAACTTTTTTTTTTTTTTTTTTTTTTTTTTTTTTGAGGCGGAATCTCACTCTGTCGCCCAGGCTGGAATGTAATGGTGCGATCTTGGCTCACTGCAACCTCCTCTTCCTGGGTTCACGCCATTCTCCTGCCTCAGCCTCCTGAGTAGCTGGGACTACAGGCGCCCACGACCACGCCCAACTAATTTTTGTATTTTTAGTAGAGACGGGGTTTCACTGTGTTAGCCAGGATGGTCTCGATCTTCTGACCTCGTGATCTGCTTGCCTTGGCCTCCCAAAGTGCTGGGATGACAGGCATGAGCCACAGTGCCTGGCCCAAGACTGAGTAATTTTTAAAGTAAAAAGGTTTAATTAACTCCCAGTTAGTTACACACAACCTATACACAACCCTCTTGTTCCACAGTGGAAGAACGCTGTCAGTTACAGAGGATAGATTTATTAATTCACCAGGCATGACATGACACACTTCAGCAGAACAGCAAAGCACTCATTTAGCTTGAAACAAGGAAGATGTCCCACCACACAGGTGCTGGGGCAGCGCAGGCTCTGTGGGCTTTTTATCTTTAGGGAAGGTTCAAGGCCCATCCCTAGGTAGATGGTGCAACTACGGTTTGAAACTTATAGCCCGGGGAGGCTACAGGAATTCATAAAATCATTGAATTAGTTGCTCTGACATTGACCTTGGCTACAGGAGGTACACAGGTCCTTAGGTCTTTGGAATTCCTGTAATACCCCACCCCACATAGCCATAGTTACTGGGACATTTGTGAGTGCTCCTTTAGAAAGGACAGTGGTACTGCAGTCTCTCCCATGTCCTATTAATCCAACCACTATTTATTTATTTATTATTTATTTATTTATTTATTAATTTATTGAGATGGAGTCTCGCTCTGTCGTCCAGGCTGGAGTGCAGTGGCCGGATCTCAGCTCACTGCAAGCTCCGCCTCCCGGGTTTAAGCCATTCTCCTGCCTCAGCCTCCCGAGTAGCTGGGACTACAGGCACCCGCCACCTTGCCCGGCTAGTTTTTTGTATTTTTTAGTAGAGATGGGGTTTCACCATGTTAGCCAGTATGGTCTCAATCTCCTGATCTCGTGATCCAACTGTCTCAGCCTCCCAAAGTGCTGGGATTACAGGCTTGAGCCACCGCGCCCGGCCCACTATTTATTATGGAATATGGCTTCTGGCTGGGCGCAGTCACTCACACCTGTAATCCTGGCACTTTGGGAAACTGAGGTGGGCGGATCACGAGGTCAGGAGTTCGAGACTAGCCTAGCCAATATGGTGAAACCCTGTCTCTAATAAAAGTACAAAAATTAGCCGGGGGTGGTGGTGTGCAACTATAGTCCCAGCTACTCGGGAGGCTGAGGCAGGAGAATTGCTTGAACCTAGGAAGCAAGGTTGCAGTGAGCCGAGATCATCCCACTGTACTCCAGCCTGGGCAACAGAGCGAGACTCCATCTAAAAAAAAAAAAAGAATATGCCTTCCATCTGGCCCTAAAGGTCAACAGCCAGGAACATACACCTAGATAGTGTTTTCCTTCAGGACACATAGCTCCCAGCAGGTCACAAGAGACAGCTATCCCTCCTCAGTGCAGGGGAAATCTGGGAAATCTGTGTAGGGATACCCAGTGCATACTGTTGCCCAATGCCTTAAACATCAAGGCAACTGTTTTCTCCTCAAATTGTACTCTTTTGAATACAAATAATCTTTGTACTCGGGGCTTGAGATTTTGTGCAGAAGTCCTTCAGACTTTCCCAGGAGGCTTCTCATGGCAGTGCACATTGGTCCCAATCTGCATGACAGCGGAGCTTTTGCTTCCTACTCCTCCCTCTGGAGCTCACAAACTAAAGGTCCCACAGAAAAAACATTCATGCTTTTATTCTAGCAGAGATCAATTCTGTTCAAAACCCACTGCAGACAGTGACTAGATTTCCAAGAGTTAAGGTAGCTTAAACAACATGACCTTTATTATCACAAAACCAACCAGGGTATGTGTGTGCATTAGGGGTGAGAAGGAGTTCACAGTGTGGGTGACTGGCAGGTTGGAAAATTCCATCCCAAGTGTCATGATGACACAGGATACTTTCGGCGCCACTTCACCAGCCAGAAACCTCCATGGCCGAAGCATCTCTGCCCAGACATCGCTTGGCCTGCTGGGCTCACTCCACCCACTCAGTCCGGCAGGCTGTGCTTGGCTCATGCTACCAGCCGGATCCTGTGCCCATTATGGCTCTGTGCTTGGCCTACAGCTGGTCCAGGCGTGCTGCGACCGGCTTCTGCCTTGGGAGCTGGTGTCTGGACAAGGGGGACACAGTAGCGCCCAAAAACTCAGAGAAGCCAGCAACCACAGAGCCCCAAGGGGTGTTACAGCTTTTGCTCAGGGAATCCCAAGGTCTGAGCCCCAAGGAAGCATTACAGCTGATTTGTGTTACAGCTTGTCCATTCCTACCTTCCACACACTTCAGTGAATGGGGGTGTGGCACAGCTGGTTTGGTCCTGCCACCCTGCGTGGGCTGGCCTGGCCCTGCTGCCACTGCTTCCTGTCACATGGGGTGGCTGCCTGGGCCTGGTGGAAGGCAGGAGGGCTACAGTGTTACAGCTCCTTTCACACCCGCCATTTGGCAGTTTCTGAGTTCTTGTCCCACAACCAAGAAGAATGACGTTATGTGGACACCAGAGAGTGAACCAGGCAGGGACCTTTATTGAGTGGCAGAAAAGCTCTCAACAAGAGGGGACCCGAAAGTGGGTAGCCCAGTGTGCAGCTGGGTCCAGGGTTTTTATGGGCTCAGAATGGGGACTGCATACTGATTGGTCCATGGGTGGGCCTGGAAAAAGCACCATTCGATTGGCTAAAAGGCATTGAGGAAGTTCTCTCTCCAGTCATGGACTTGGAACTGGCAGCTCAATTTTCAGGCTTTAAACTGTCTTTGGCTTGAAGTTTGGGTTTCACCAGGGACCCATCCTTAGTCTGCCTAGGAATTTATCTGCGTCCTACCACTATCAATGAGATAACCAATACTTTCCCCTGGAGAAAGGAAATTTCTGCAATCTGCCTGCCAAAGCCAGTCCATGTCTTCTGTCCAAGGCTGATGTCTATGCCCTAATCAATCATAGGAGAGGGGGTGAGGCCTCCAAAGTGTTCAAGTGACTAGTGAATTCTTCAGATAGAGAACACAGCATGCTGCCATAACTGCATTTTAATGTGACTAAAGTGCTACACACCATGGCTCTTTGCCAGTTGGTAGAAAAGAGATGACTTTTTTAATTGGCCCTGGCAGGGACATAACTCTGGCAAAGGCCCCAGTCAAGTTGAAAAGAGCAACACAGTTCACAAAATCTTCCCATATATCTGGCGGTATAGACAATATCCCTAGTGTGGGTGTTTAGATGCAGGAGGCTCAACTGCTGGCTCTCTCCCTAAAAAACTAATCTCCAAAGCATTGCTCTACCGAGTTATTATGTTAACAAGGAACGATCACATTGCCTTCACTTCTATTTTTCTCTAGGGTGAACGCGCTGCACGAAATGAGATTAGGCTAATGGCTAAAGACCTTCCAACATTCACTAGACTCATAATACCTTTCTGGGTTTTTCTCATAGCAAGAAACAACCCAATGTCACTTGGATACACAAAATCAGAACTATTTATTACCTATAGCTAAGAATGAGAGAACTTGGGTAAGGTCCCACAGAGGGATGCATCTGAGACAGAGTAACAGCAACCTGAGGCTGCAGGGGACAACTCAGGGAAGGCAAGGGGATTGCATTAGCTATGTTTTCCATGTTCCCCAGGGATTGGCTAATTTGAATAATTTGGGCTGGAATACAGCAGTCTGGAGTGTGAAAGCTCACTAGCCTTGTCCTCAAAACGGAGTCTCACACACATACCTAAAATGTGTGGTACTGACATAAAGACAGACATATGACCAATACAATAGAGAATCCACATATAAACCATGGCACATACGGACAAATGATTTTGACAAGTGTGCCAAGACTACTCAACAGAGGAAAGATGCTCTTTTCAACAAATGGTGCTTGGAAAACTGGATAGCCACATGAAGTGGACTTTTGCCTTAAACCATATGCAAAAATGAACCCCAAGTGGATTAAAGATCTCAATGTAGCCAGGCATAGTGCATTACTGCTCCTGCCTATAATCCCAGCAATTTAGGAGGCCAAGGTGGGGGGATCACTTAAGGCCAGAAGTTTAGGAACAGCTTGGCCAACATGGCGAAACCCCATCTCTACTAAAAATACAAAAATTAGCCAGGTGTGGTGGCATACACTTGTAATCCAAGCTACTAGGGAGGCTTAGGTGGGGTGATGGCTTGAACCCAGGAGGTGGAGGTTGCAGTGAGCTGAGATTCCACTACTGCACTCCAGCCTGGTGACAGAACAAGACTCTGTCTCCAAAAGAAAAAAAAAAAAAAGACCTAAGTGTAAGACCTACAAATATAAAATTCTTAGATTAAAACATAGGGAAAATGCTTGGCATTGGATTTGATACTAATTTATACATATACATATATATATATATACGGGACATCAAAAGCCCAGGTAACAGGTAAAAATAGATAAACTGGACTATAGTCATCCCTTGGTGTCCGTGGGGGACTGATTCCAGGACCCCTTGTGGATACCAAAATCATCTGATGCTCAAGAGGTCCCTCACATAAACAGGCATAATGTTGGCATATAACCTACACACATCTTCCTATATAATCACTAGGTTATTTATAATATCTAATACAATGTAAATGCTATGTAAATATTTATAATATATGGTTTGGGGAATAATGACAAGAAAAAATGTCTGTTCGTGATTAGTACAGATCCAACTACCCGTTTTCCAAATATTTTTGATTAATGATCAGTGCAATCCATGGATGCTCCAAATACTTTTGACCCATGGTTGCTTCGATCCATGAATACAGAACCCAGAGACAGAGAGAGTCAACAGTACATCAAAATTTAAAATTTCATCAAAGGACACAATCAACAGAGCAAAAAAGCAACCTATGGACTGGGAGGTAATATGTCAAAAGCATATACTTGGTACGGAGTTAATATCCAGAATGTATAAAGAATTTCTACAACTCAACAAAAAGCAAATAGTCCCATTAAAAATGGAAAAAAAGACTTGAATATTTTTAAAGATACACAAAGGCCTAACAAGCACATGAAAAGATCCTCAACATCGTTAATCATTCACAAAATAAAAACGAAAGACACAAAATAAAAATGAAAGACACTATGAGATTCCACCTCACACCCAACAGGATAGCTGCTATCCAAAACAAAAGGCACAACAAAAAAACCCAAAAAACAGAAATAGAAAATGAACAATGTTGGTGAGGATATATATAGATTGCAATCCTTGTGCACTGCTGGTAGGAATGTACAATGGCACAGGTACTACGGAAAAAATTTTCTCAAAAAATATTAAAAGTAGAAATCCTGGCCAGGCGCGGTGGTTCACGCTTGTAATCCCAGCACTTTGGGAGGCCAAGGCAGGTGGATCACAAGGTCAGGAGATCGTGACCATCCTGGCTAACATGGTGAAACCCCGTCTCTACTAAAAATACAAAAAAAATTAGCCAGGCGTGGTGGCAGGCACCTGTAGTCCCAGCTACTCAGGAGGCTGAGGCAGGAGAATGGCGTGAACCTGGGAGGCGGACCTGGCAGTGAGCCGAGATCACACCACTGCACTCCAGCCTGGGTGACAGAGCAAGACTCCGTCTCAAAAAAAAAAAAAAAAAAAGAAATCCTATATGATCCAGCACTACCATTTCTGAGTATATACTCAACAAGAATTGAAGGTAGAATCTTGAATAGACAATTGTACACTCATCTTCATAGCAGCATTATTTCAATAGGCAAAAGGTGGAAGTAACCCAAGCATCCATTAACAGATGACTGGATAAATAAATGTAGTATACAAATAGCACAGAATATTTTTTCACCTAAAAAAGGAAGGATATTCTGACACATTATACAACGTGGGTGAACCGTGAAGACCTTATCCTAAGTGAAATAAGCCAGTCTCAAAAGATAAATACTGTATGAATCCACTTATATGAGGTACCAATAGATATCAAATTCATAGACATAGAGTATAGAAATATAGTTGAGACATTTCTGGGGAAGTAGGGAAGGGGAATGAGTTGTTGTTAATGGGTCCAGCATTTTATTTTTTTTGCAAGAGGAAAAATGTTCTGGAGATTAGTTGCATAAAAATGTGGAATTTATATCACATTACTACCCAATTACAATAGTCAATGGTAAACTTTCTCCATTGTGAAATCTCTGATGTTTAATGAGGTTGGAGTTTTAGCTAAAGAATTCCCCACATTCATGGAGCACACAAGCCTCTCTTCACTGTGGATTTTCTGGTGATGAACCAGGTGAGACTTTCTAATAAAGGCCTTCTGGCATTCGCTGCACTCATAAGGTCTTTCTCCACTGTGGATTTTCTGGTGCTCGACAAGGATATGCTTGTGGCTAAAGGCTTTCCCACACTCTCTGCACTCATAAGGCCTTTCTCCAGTGTGATTTCTCCAATGTTTAATGAGGTTGGAGTTGTAACGAAAGAATTTCCCGCATTCGCTGCACTCATAAGGCCTTTCTCCCGTGTGGACTCTTTGGTGTCTAATGAGTCTGCAGTGGTACCTAAATGATTTCCCACATTCACTGCATTTGTAAGGCCTTTCTCCAGTGTGATTTCTCCAATGTTTAACGAGGCTGGAGTTGTACCTAAACAATTCCCCACATACACTGCACTCATAAGGCCTTTCTCCAGTGTGAATTCTCTGATGTCTAATGAGTGTAGAGATATACCTAAAAAACTTCCCACAGTCATTGCACTTATAAGGTCTTTCTCCGGTGTGAACTCTCTGATGTTTAATGAGTGTGGAGCTGTCCATAAAGAATTTCCCACATTCCCTGCACTCATACGGCCTTTCTCCAGTGTGAACTCTCTGATGTCTAACAAATGTGGAGCTGTACCGAAAGAATTTCCCGCATGTGCTGCACTCATAAGGCCTTTCTCCAGTGTGAACTCGCTTATGTCTCATGAGTCGGTAGTTGTACATAAAGGATTTTCCACATTCTCTGCACTCGTAAGTCCTTTCGCTAGTGTGAACTGTCTGATGTTTCATGAAATTGGCACTGTACTTAAAGAATTTCCCACATTTGGTACATTCATAAGACCTTTCTCCTGTGTGGATTTTCTGGTGCTCAACAAGGGAATAGCTACAGGTGAAGGTTTTCCCACATTCACTACATTTGTAATCATTTTGTCCAGAATGAAAGGCTTCTCTGTCCTCTGTGCCCCTGTATGGCTTCCACTCACTTTGAGGGCCCTGGTGCTGGAGAAGGCATGAGGTGGCTGGTAAGTCCTTCCAGCCCTCCATGCACGTGAAGACCTCTTCTGCCATGTGAACTCTGTGGTTCTTCCCAAATGAAGGTACCCAATCCTCCCCTCTGGAAAGATTCTGTCCAAGTTGCTGCTTTGGGTGCTGAAAAAGCTCTGCTTCACAAATATATATGTCTTGTTCAGGATGAATTCCACTGTGCTCAACCAGGCACAGAATGTCTTTCAAGGGTGGGCCACATGTCTCACTAGGGTGGACCTTCTGGGTGGACAGACAGGACTTTGAAGTTGTAACCTCTGGCACTCCTACAGAAAAACCTTGCTGCGAAGGTGCCTCTTCATCCTCAGCTCCATGCCAACAACCTGTCAGAACAGAAATGCGGGTGAAGTGCATGCTGACTCTGGTGGAGAAGGCGGCTCCATCACAAATGTGTGTCAGGCACACACACAAATAAGGCCGTGGGACTGGGGACATCATAGACATGAAGGCCAGTGAGAGGAGGGTCCACTATGCAGGACTGGGCCTGGTGAGGGCCCATAATGGGAGAGCCCTGATGATGGTAAGCATACAAAGGAGGGACATGGTACAGAGAGAGAAGGCAGGATCTCCAACTAACTCCTCTGCACACAGCCATCAACAGGCCATGGTTGCTGGAGACTGGAAAGCAGTGTGTAGAAGGTTCTCTCCAAACCCAGAGAGATCAGACTGTGACAGAGGAGCTGGTGTTCAGGAATACATGCAGACTTCACGCGACCTTAAATACAGGTCATGCGTTGGCAGGCATTCAAAGGGAGCAGTGGAAAAGAATGGGTGAGGGGTGGTGGCCCCAGAAGTACAGACTGTGGGGCATTGGAGGTGCAGGGGCCAGCAATCATACTAGAAATGATAATGGGGAAGAAAAGGTAGGCCAGTGGCCCTGACAGCAAACAATGGTGAGCACAGGACAGGTTCCCAGGGTGATCTGACCCCAGCTGTGACATCAGCCCTTTTCCCAACTCCCAGGCACCAGGACCATGTCCCTGAGCCTCTAATGCCGTTGTTGAAGTACTAGCCACCGTCTCAGGTGCCTAGGGCCCTCTCTAACAGAAAGAAAGAGACAAAGAGTAAACAGCACATGCCCAGAGAGATCGAGCCCATGGCATCCCACATTCTACAATCCTAAGAACTTCACACAAGAGTCCTCTGTCCTGCACAATTAACTCAGTAGTCCCCAAAATTAGTGACCAGGGCGGTGCCTGAAATTCCAAGCACAGGAAGGCACCAAGAAATAGCAGCGAGAGAAAGGGGACAACAGAACATAGGTCTCATGTGTTTGGACAGAGTAACCTGATCAGGGACAGACAAGGCTGGTGGGGTCTCTATGCAAAATTCAACATTTTGGGTTCCTGAGCCCTTTCATGTAAGCTTCAGAGCAGCAGGGATGGGGACGCTCGGAAAAAGGGGGTCTAGAACACACAGCCCAGCCCTGCCTCCCACAGCATATATGCCAAGAAACAGGGAAAGAAGCAGCACCCACGGTCTCACTGTGGGAAACACAGCACCACCTTTGGGTAAAAAGGGTAACACAGCCCAAACCGGGACACTGGGCAAGAGTGAGGGCATTACCTAGTGAGGACAACAGGGCCAAATTCTCCAGCATCACATCGCGGTACAGCAACCTCTGAGCCTCATCAAGGTGCCCCCACTCCTCCTGGGAGAAATATATGGCCACGTCCTCAAAGACCACACGGCCCTGCCAAATTGGGAAAGATGAATACATGAGCAGCTTCTTTTCAAGCTGTATTTACTTACGTTCTCTATTTATTTTCTACTTATATTTACCACCCATTAAACACAGGGCCAAACTAACAGTCAAATGTGTTTCCACCTCCCCTACCATCCTGGGCACATATTCTGAACCACCTCCATCTCTAACTTTCTCAAACCAGCCAATATTTCCCATGTTCTAAGTCAACCCAGGGACAGGTACTGCTCAAGTAGGGACAGTCCCAATAGCCCAGGTGTCCTGGAATTACTAAAACTAGCCAAACTATCCTGACACCCGGCCCTGCCTTGTTTCCCTTGGGAACCCCAACAGCGTCTGTGGACTAAACTAAATTTTCCCCTCACTCCAATTTTCCTCCTGACCAAATCTGGGGCCTCACCATGTGGCCCTGTGTTATGTGGTATGCACCCTCCTTAGGGAAATGCAAGGAATAAATATCTTCTTTCAGTGTCATTGGCCTGTCCCTGGCATCACTCACTCACATCCATAAATTAAAACCCTATGGGTGAAATGACTGCTACATTTCTCTCTCCAGGATCTCATCCCTCTCCCCTATACCTCCATTCCTTGCTCAATCTCCTCCACACCCTCCCAGTGTGGAAGAGAAACAACATCCAGGTGGCATGAGTGACTTTTCTCTCCCCATTTCCATGGGCCACCGTGTCTAGCACACAAAGAAAACACATGAAGGACAAGGTAGAAAAGCACCATCTAGGATGTGGGCCTCCCATGGGGGGATCCATCCTCTCCCGCCAGCCAGTGTCCATGGAGTCACCCAGATCTTGCCTCCCAAGACAACCAAACTCAGACTCATCCTCCTCCCTTGAGCTACCAGGGCCAGGGCCTAGGGCCTCCATTCACACTCCTCCTGCCTAAACATCAGTCTTTGGTCAGCACTCCAATCCCATCTCTCACACCTCCACTCCTGTCAATTCCACAGACACCTCCCAGCCCACACCACAGGCATTTCCTTCACCTCCTAACAGGCCACTCTGCACATGGAAACCAGGTGGTGCACGGCAAATACGCTCAGCATCCAGTTCACTCCCAGTCCTGCCCCAGGACACCAAAGTCCCCTAGCACCGGGGGCAGCCCAAAGTCCTGCTTTGAAGGTTCCCTACATGCTCCTGTTTCTCACTTCACTGTCAGCTGCTCAAACAAACCATGTGAGGACTTCACATACTCTCAGCTGTGTCCTGCCTCATGGCACACTCTGGCTCACACCCAGGAAAATCACTCCCCACCAAAACCTCATTCCAAGCCCAGCTGCACTGACCTCCACATTTCCACTCCTGATATGGTTTGGCTCTGTGTCCCCACCCAAATCTCATGTCGAATTGTGATCCCCACATGTCAGGGGAGGGACCTGGTGGGAGGTGACTGGATCACAAGGGCGGATTTCCCCTTGCCTTCCTCATGACAGTAAGTTCTCACGAGGTCTGCTCGTTTAAAAGTGTGTGTCTCCCCCCCTTCATTCTCTCCGTCTCTCCTGCCCCACCATGGGAAGATGTGCCGTGCTTCCCCTTCACCTTCCGCCAGGATTGTAAGTTTCCTGAGGCCTCCCTGTTATGCTTCCTGTTAAGCCTGAAGAGCTGTGAGTCAATTAAACCTCTTTTCTTCATAAATTACCCAGTCTCAGGTAGTTCTTTATAGCAGTATGGAAACGGACTAATACAACTCCCATCCTCACCTCATCCCAACTGATGCTTAGCAACTCTCCAACCTCACTGTATTACCCACCTCAGCAACCCCATCATGTCCACTCTCCTTCAGAAGCCTTTCTCACTCCTATACTCCACCATCTCACATACACTCATCCCCACAAACACTCCATTCCCTCATTTATCTAGTGATTCCCCCTCACCGCACAGGTACCCTGTAAAAGACCCAGTTCTCATGCCCCATTCCAATTCTCTATCATCAAACAGCACTGCCACCATAACCTAGAGACGCTGTCACCTAAACTGAATCCACGGCTTCATCCTAGTGCATATGACAGCCACCGTGGTGTGGACGTCTCCAACCTGAACTCCTCCACCAGGAGTCTCTGAGACATCTGTGGCCTGAACAAACACTGACTCCTCATACTCACTCTGAAAATTCCTTCTACTGCTGACTTCTCCCATTTTAGCTGATGGAGTATCTATGCTTCCAAAACAAAAACCACAGGGCCACTCCTGATTCTCCTTCCATCCCACCTCCCTAGCTCCCTCACTCTCTACATCATAAAATGTGGGCAGCTCTAGTTAAAACTGAAGCTATGACCACTCTTGACAAGCCACCACCAACATCTACCTAGACTTCTGCAGGAGCATCCTCTCAGATCTCCCTGCCATTACCCTCACCTCCAGTCTGTCCTCCACTCAGAAGCCAAAGGAAGTCCTTAAACTAGGGTCCTATCACTACCTCTTTTGCTTTAAATCTTCCCCATCTCCCACTTCCCTTAGATTAGAGACCCAGGACCTAGGCTGTCATTCCAGGCCTGATGTTTGTGTGTCTCTAGCCACCTCCCACTCTGCTTCCTATTCCTACCAGATGTAACAGATACTTGCAGTTGCCCAACAATCCAGCTCAGTCTCTCCTCCAAACATTGAAACATTCTGAATCCTGTGCCCAGGAGGCCCTAACATATCTTATCAGATCAATTCTCAAAAATGGGGACCAGTCCATGTAACCCAGCACCCAACTTATAATACTGAAACTGGTGAAAGCATCCACTCTTCAGACATAAGAGAAAGACAGGAAAAGAGGTTCTGGCACCTGCCAAAACCATCTGGGAGATAACCGGAGTGGGTGGATGGTAGGAAGCACTCTACTCACCTGTGTAGGGTCCGGTTCTGCCATCACTAGGGGGCCCTGAGGGAAGAGAAAGGCCATGAGAAACGGACAGCCATGGAAGGATCCTACAGGCTGAGATGGACCACCACCTCTTCTGCTCTGCCTGGGAGCAAACTGATCTCAATTCATTGCATAAAGTTCCTCAGGCCTCAGCGCTGCAGCTCTGTGACCATGGAAAAGAACTGAACCCACCTGAGCTTCAGTGTCCCCATCTGTAAATAGATTGTAAGAATAGCTGCCCCCTCACAGGGCTCATGTTAGTATCAAACATCAGTAGCATATACCATATATCAGCTGCTAAGGTCCACGAATTAATGCTTTTGTACATGTGTTCAATACAAATGAAATTGTGGGGTTTTGAAGTTTTCATGTATGTTTTTAGCTTAAGATTTTAGAGGATGTGATATTAAATTTTTCCACGGAAAGCAAATGAGATAAATTAACATCAAACCAATTATGAGCCACTTTTGGAAATTTAACTTAATAATTTGACTATTAACTGCCTACCTGTTTGCACACACTTAGAAAGATATTGTCTAATTAGGGTTTAAATCAGTATGTGTTTCATACATTATTAAGTTAATGAGTTATAGAGAGGGGAAGAGAAGGCAGGTCAGGTACTGGTCCTTTCTGCAACCAGGTCTACCCGCTGCAGAATCTTCTAAAGTGAGCTTGCCAGGAGACCTTGGCTGGAGCAGCAGATGATCGCCTCTTGCCCTTACACGTAGAGAAAGGGAAAAAGCAGTGCTCTGGTGTGGAACTCAGCTACTCCACCAGCCTCAATAACATTTCTCTTGTTCAACAGAGAGTGGCCCTGAGGGTCAACCAAGCCTGCAGATGTAGAATTGAAACCACCTCACACCTCAGCCTCCATCCCAGGCTATCTGCTTACCCAGTCCAGGCCTCCCTTTTTACAGATACAATCCCGAATCCCAGGTCTGTGCCTTTCTGGACAGAGTATGATGTCTGTGGAGCCACCAATGGTCTGGCCCCCAAGTCTCAGCCCTCTGCTCTCTCACCACAGAGCCCACCTGAAATGACAACCCCAAGATTTTCCTCAAATTAAGTCCATCTGACTTCAAATTATACTACAAGTTGGTAGTAACCAAAATAGCATGATAATGGTATAGAAATAGACACATAGGGAGTATAGCTCAATGGTAAAGCATTTGACTGCAGAAATAAGACACATAGATCAGTGGAAGAGAATAAAGTTCCTAGAAATAAAGCCACATATCTACAGCCAACTGATCTTTGAGAAAGGCAACAAATGCGTACACTAGGGAAAGGACACACTTTTCAATAAAAGGTGCTGGGAAAACTGGATTGCCAGATGAAGAATGAATCTGGACCAATTTCTCTCGCCATATACAAAAATCAACTCAAGATGAATTAAAGATTTAAATGTAGGATCTGAAACTAAAAATACGAAAAGAAAACCCAGGGAAACCCCTTCTGGACATGGTCTAGGCAAAAAATTCATGAATAAGACTTCAAAAGCACAAACAACATAAAGAAAAGTAGACAGATAGGACCTAATTAAACTACATAGCTTCTGCATAGCAAAAAGACTAATCAACCAAGTGAATGCACAACCTGAAAAATGGGATGAAATATTTGCAAACTATGCATCTGACAGGGTATTAATATCCAGAATTTACAAAGAACTCAACAACAAACAAAACAACAACAAAAAATCTCAACAGTAAGCATAGGACATTAATAGACATTTTTCAAAAAAAGACATATAAATGGCAAACAGACATATAAAAAAATGCTCAACATCATTAATCATCAGACAAATTCAAATTAAAACCACAGTATCTCCTTACACCAGTAAGAATGGCTATCATTAAAACGTCAAAAAATAACCGATGTTGCCCAGGATATGGAGAAAAGAAAACGCTTATACACTGTTGGTGAGAATGTAAATAAGTACAACCTCAATGGAAAACAGTATGAAGATTTTTCAAATAACTGAAAATACAACTACCATTAAATCCACCAATCCCACTACTGGGCATCTACTCAAAGGAAAAGAAATCATTATATAAAAAAATACATGTATTTTTATCACAGCACTATTCACAATAGCAAAGATAGGAAAATAACGTAATTGTCCATCAAAGTATGACTGGGTAAAGAAAATGGGGCATATAGATACACAAGGTAATACCACTGGGCCACACACACACGAATGAAACTGTGTCTTTTACAGCAATGTGGATGGCACTGGAGGCCATTATTTTCTTTTTTTTTTTTTTTTTTTTTTTTTGAGACGGAGTCTCGCTCTGTCGCCCAAGCTGGAGTGCAGTGGCCGGATCTCAGCTCACTGCAAGCTCCGCCTCCCGGGTTCACGCCATTCTCCTGCCTCAGCCTCCCGAGTAGCTGGGACTACAGGCGCCCGCCACCTCGCCCGGCTAGTTTTTTTGTATTTTTTAGTAGAGACGGGGTTTCACCGTGTTAGCCAGGATGGTCTCGATCTCCTGACCTTGTGATCCGCCCCCCTCGGCCTCCCAAAGTGCTGGGATTACAGGCTTGAGCCACCGCGCCCGGCCCTGGAGGCCATTATTAAATGAAACAACTCAAAAACAGAGGGTCGGCCGGGCGCGGTGGCTCAAGCCTGTAATCCCAGCACTTTGGGAGGCCGAGACGGGTGGATCACGAGGTCAGGAGATCGAGACCATCCTGGCTAACACGGTGAAACCCCGTCTCTACTAAAAAATA
Organism: Trachypithecus francoisi; assembly: GCF_009764315.1. NCBI lineage: Eukaryota > Metazoa > Chordata > Mammalia > Primates > Cercopithecidae > Trachypithecus > Trachypithecus francoisi. The sequence goes on along the minus strand of NW_022681457.1, from coordinate 12,697,576 downwards.
CAAAAAACTAGCCGGGCGAGGTGGCGGGTGCCTGTAGTCCCAGCTACTCGGGAGGCTGAGGCAGGAGAATGGCGGGAACCCGGGAGGCGGAGCTTGCAGTGAGCTGAGATCCGGCCACCGCACTTCAGCCTGGGCGACAGAGCGAGACTCCGTCTCAACAACAACAACAAAAAAAAAAAAAACAGAGGGTCAAATACCGGCCGGGCGCGGTGGCTCACACCTGTAATCCCAGCACTTTGGGAGGCCGAGACGGGCAGATCATGAGGTCAGGAGATCGAGACCATCCTGGCTAACATGGTGAAACCCCGCCTCTACTAAAAATACAAAAAATTAGCCGGGCGTGGTGGCGGGTGCCTGTAGTCCCAGCTACTGAGGAGGCTGAGCCAGAAGAATGGCGTGAACCTGGGAGGCGGAGCTTGCAGTGAGCCGAGATCGCGCCACTGCACTCCAGCCTGGGCTACAGAGCGAGACTCTGCCCGGGGGCGGGGAGGGGGGAGAGTCAAATATCAAATGTTCTCACTTATAAGTGGAAGCTGAATAATGTGTACACATGGACACAGAGGGGAACGACAGGAACTGGAGACTCCAAACAGGTAGAAAGATGAGACGAAAATGGGTGATGAGAAATTACTTAATGGATACAATGTACATTATTCAGGCGATGGATACATTAAAAGCCCAGACTTCACCACTATGCAATATATCCATATAACAAAACTCCACTTGACTCCTTAAACTTATGCAAGCAAACAAACGAAAACCCCAGAGACCTCCCTACTCAATCTGATCCTCAGACCACGCTCCGGCCCAGTCCACGCCCTCCATCCCTCTGGTATGGCCAACCCAATCCCCTTCCTCAGACTCCACACCTTTATGTCCACCTGCCTGTGTGACATATCCATCTTGAGACATGTGAGAACCACCATGTCCAAAACCCAACCTGTGATCTCCCGGAAATCTGCTCTTTATACTGACTTCCCCAACTCCATTCTTTCCAACGTTTAAACAGAAAACAAAACAAAACAAAACAAAACACTTGAAACGGCTCTTCACTGCCTTTGTTCAGACATAACTGAAGCACCAGGAAAACCTACCGGCCCTATCCGTCAGGCCTATGAAGAATCGCATCACATCTCCCTCTCCTGTCACTGGTCCAGCCCCAACCACAGTTCTCCTGGGTCTATTGCAGTGGCCTCAGGGCCTTTTCGCCGGTCTCCCTGTGTCCATTCCTAGCCTGGTTTTCCTAACTTGAAACTTCGAACTCTGGACCTGCCCCCTCCAACTGTCCGTCCCTCGACAACCTTCCATGGTTACTGGCTGCTTAGGCTGCCATTCCTAGCGAGAATTCACAAAACGCTCTTTCCCGCAGAAACCACACACACCCCGGGCGCCCCCACACAGCCCACTCGGCAGCGCCTCCATGCCCTGAACCTGGGGTCCCCGAAGGGAGCTCTGAGGCTGCATCAAACCGGCTGATATGGGGACCCCACACAGGAACGCCCCTCTCTTCGGGACAAGGGGCCTGACCGGCAGGGCCCCTTCTAGGGGCTTCAGCACTGGGAGGCGGGGGAGCCTGCGACGGGGCACCCACCTCAGTCGGGTTCATCAGCAAGGCCTCCGCCAGCCCAGTCAGGGAAGAGCGGGGCGGGGGCGACAAAGGCAAGACAAGGACACCACTGTCCCCAGTGCCTGTCAGTTGACTCACTCCCGCCTCTCCGCGGTGGGACCCAAGCCGCTTCTCGCGCTTTTCCGCTCCGTCACTTCGGTGACGTCACAGAGCGCCATAGACCGGACCTAGCAAAACACCAGAGAGAACCAGAACGACCACCACCAGGAGGACGACGGAAGTCCCGCCCCCGACGGTGCGCACGCACGCACGCAACTGTCACCTTCTAAACCTTTATTGGGTAAGTCGTGCCGCCGAGAGCTGCAGTGTCTTCTGGGTTCTGAAGTTTCGACACCGCTTCCGGACTTGTCTTAGAGCGTTGATCAGTCCTTATATGGCAGATAAAGGCCCAGTGGCACTGTCAGGGGAGCTGGGAAACGGAGTCCCCGACTCCAAAGACAGGAGGGGGCCTGGCTTGCTCTTAAAGGCAACACACGGTATTTTTTTTGTAGTGTAGTGTAGAATATTTACAGAAATGTTAGCAACTTATTATTTAAGACTCTATTAAGCACAGCTAATTCCCAATGACTACACGTCCAAAGAGACACCCCATACCATAAAGGCACTCTGTCTCTACTCATGCCTGTCAGCCATACTATTGCTTTTCAAATACAGGCACAGTTACGCTTTGGAGTCTGTTTAGTAAGCCTCAATATGTTTGGTCCAGAAGAAGACAGACTACACAGTTAGGGCTATGGACTGGAATTTGTAGGAAGGATGGCAGGAGGCACTGAAGTAGGGTGAAAGGGTGAAGCTATGCCTCTGGATCAAAGAGAAGACATCTTACCTAACTGTAGAGTCAGCGATTGTGTTCCTATGAAGGGTACAACGCTTTTATTCTAATAATACTTACTACTTCATATCTGGTATACATTTTCCATTTATTTTAAGAATCACAATCCACCAGGGCGCGGTGGCTCAAGCCTGTAATCCCAGCACTTTGGGAGGCCGAGACGGGCGGATCACGAGGTCAGGAGATCGAGACCAATCTGGCTAACATGGTGAAACCCCATCTCTACTAAAAAAATACAAAAAAACTAGCCGGGAGAGGTGGCGGGCGCCTGTAGTCCCAGCTACTCGGGAGGCTGAGGCAGGAGAATGGCGTGAACCCGGGAGGCGGAGCTTGCAGTGAGCTGAGATCCGGCCACTGCACTCCAGCCTGGGTGACAGAGCAAGACTCCGTCTCAAAAAAAAAAAAAAAAAAAATCACAATCCTATCTGAAAATGAGAGTGATGACCAAAATGAGTGATTGAAGCATAAGTCACAAATCATGGAGGTTTACTGGACCAGCCTAAAGGCACATCCAGAAAAATGTTAAGTCACAGAAGCATCTGTGACTGATTTTTCCAAAGAGGTTCTTAGGAGTTTTAGTATTACACATTTTCCTTAAAAAGGAAGAGGGGTTGGCAGTGAGACAACTGATTACAGACATATGAAACTTTAGTTAGTGCCCAGTAAATCTACATTTTACATAAGATAAACATGTGAGGGGAAAAGGGAATAGAGAAAGCAGATGTCTCAGAGAAGGATGAAGGAATGAATAATCTCATCTTCTCTCTGTTCTGTACCTTGGAAGATAAGCTAGTAGTCTTCTGAAAAGGCTGATTTCTATTTAGCCCTTAGGGAAGAAAACCTAATGATTGTAGTGAGGTAGGGGATATAATGAGGTGTGTCTGATTTCCCATTCCTCTATAGTGGTGAATTCAGCTTCCAAAGTTATTCTAGGGTTCTCATGGTCAAGAGGGCATCCATTCAGTTAGTTAGGGGGTGCTTAGAATTTTACTTTTATTTCTTTCTTTTTTTTTTTTTTTTGAGGCGGAGTCTCGCTCTGTCGCGGGGGCTGGAGTGCAGTGGCCGGATCTCAGCTCACTGCAAGCTCCGCCTCCCGGATTTAGGCCATTCTCCTGCCTCAGCCTCCTGAGTAGCTGGGACTACAGGCGCCTGCCACCACGCCCGACTAGTTTTTTTTTTTTTTTGTATTTTTTAGTAGAGACGGGATTTCACCGTGTTAGCCAGGATGGTCTCGATCTCCTGACCACCTCGTGATCCGCCCGTCTCGGCCTCCCAAAGTGCTGGGATTACAGGCTTGAGCCACCACGCCCGGCCAAGAAATCTCAATATTATAGATATCTTCCTTGTTTACATGTAAGAAATTGACTATAGAAATCAACAATGGCCAAGCCAAATATAAAACAGAACTCTAGCCCACTACTGCACTGACCAGCTCAGGAAGCCAACTTATTATCTACACTAACCAGATGAGGAAATATCACTCAAGAGTTTTAAGAGGACAGATTCCTCTCAGGTCTAAAATTGTGCCTTCTTTTGTAGTGTATTACCTGATATCATTGGTTCTGGGGGTACCAGAGATTACTTTGTCCTGGGAAAGAACTTGGCCTTGGTGTGCATAATGGCTGTCACAAGCAAGAGCTGCAGTGTCAGAGGCAGCTGGTGGCAGTTGTTTACAGGAGCCTACTCACTTCTTACATGTTTAGATATAAAAGGCATGTTCTAAACACTTAGAAAAATGTCTTTACATCAACGTGCTCTATCAAAGTATTGTGCAGCCCAGCGCCATGATGTTTACTATGTGTTTTTGGTGAAGAAGCTTATATTTAAAAAATGAAGATGTGGTTTTTGCTAAAGAAAAAGTAATTCTGGGCCGGGCGCAGTGGCTCACACCTGTAATACCAGCACTTTGCGAGGCAGAGGCAGGCAGATCACCTGAGGTCAGGAGTTCGAGACGAGCCTGGCCACCTTGGTGAAACCCCCGTCTCTACTGAAAAAAAAAAAACACAAAACTTAGTCGGGCGTGGTAGTATGTGCCTTAATCCCAGTTGCTTGGGAGGCAGAGGCAGGAGAATTGTTTGAACCCGGAGGCGGAGGTTACAGTGAGCCTAGATCAAGCCATCTTTGCACTCAAGCCTGGGAGACAAGAGTGAGACTTCTCTCAAAAAAAAAAAAAAAAGGGGGGGTTCTCTCTGGTTTAGGGGTTATGTAAAGATCGTTTCAAAATGAAAGTAAAATAATGTAGACAAAAGTAAATAGATCTCAGACTGGGCGTAGTGGCTCAAGCCTACAATTTCAGAACTTTGGGAGGCCGAGGTGGGTGAATCACTTGAGGCCAGTAGTTCGAGACCAGCCTGGCCAACATGGAGAAACCCCATCTCTACTTATATAAAACTTAGCGGGGCGTGGTGGTGTGTGCCTGTAATCCCAGCTATGTGGGGGCTGCCGCAGGAGAATCACTTGAACCTGGGAGGTGGAGGTTGCAGTGAGCCAAGATCACACCACTCAAAAAAAAAAAAAGTAGAAGTTCACTTTCTATTTTGAACACAATTTTCATATATTAGTAAGAGATAGTAAAGTTTTTTGTTTAACTTTTGAATAATCCTCTATTTAAAAATGGGTGGAGGATGAAAAACCTTTGATTCCTCGGTGGCCAAATGTCCATACATGGTGTGGAGCTGTGGCTGTCTGTGCTCAGTTACTAAAGGTAAAAGTTACCATGGAAATTTAGAGATGGATCCAACTCCCAGGGAGTTGGCACACTGGATGCATAAGAAAATGCAAACTAATAGGCAAAAAGCAAAATATTCAATCTCTGGTTCACTGGATGCATAAGAAAATGCAAGCTAATAAGCCAAAAGCAAATTATTCAATCCTTTGTTATCTATAATAGCTAAAAAAAAAAAAAAAAAAAGAGAGAGTGCTGGGTCCAGACTTGATGCTAGATCAAGCTTAGATTTCTGTCCATCTGAATGAAAGCCATCAGCCAGCCTAAAAGCCACCCCTACCAAGGGCAGAATCATTTAGGGACAACAGAAAATGCCTTTGAGACCTATGGCTACCAAGAAGGTAGTCAATGTGGGGAAGAGCAACCAAGTAACTATTCAAACCAGAGACTATAATGTGAAGAAACTGTTTCACTTTTATAGATTGAAATAGTTTCCTGAGGAACCAGTACTAAAATGGACTGTGAAAGTAACTAATTAAGGGACAGCATCTTTGGTTTTATTTATTTATTTAATTTTATTTTATTTTTGAGATGGAGTCTCGCTCTGTCGCCCAGGCTGGAGTGAGTGTTAGCCAGGACGGTCTCAATCTCCTGACCTCGTGATCCGCCCGCCTCGGCCTCCGAAAGTGCTGGGATTACAGGCCTGAGCCACCGCGCCTGACTGCATCTTTGGTTGTAAATGCTGCTGGATGAAAGAGCACATTTGGGTTGATGCAGAACCTGAAACCACCTTTGCAGAACTATGAATAATGACAGAAATCTAACATGACTGTCTTGCTTCTAACCTCACAGGCTCAATTTTTATTTTTTTCTGATTTTACCTCGGATTCACATAAGGAGCACACCGAGATCCCTCGCAGGCACAGTTCACAATAGCGCCCCTTGCTGTTTATGTGGCTCTATGACGTGACACAGAACCTGGCTTACTCTAGAAAAATTAGATGCAGTAACTTTGACAATAGAATAGTCAAAGAGAGAACCCAAATAAAATTCCCCAAATCCCATTTAACAGGGATCCTCAACCCCCAAACCACAGACTGTACCAGTCCGTGGCCTGTCAGGAACTAGGCCACACAGTGCCGCACAGCAGGAGCGAGCATTCCCGCTATCTCCACCTCCTGATCAGCCGCGGCATTAGACATAGGAGCGCACACCCTATTCTCAACTGTGCATGCGAGGGACTTAGGTGTGGGCCTTATGTGAATCTAACTCATGCCTGATGATCTGAGGTAGAAGAGTTTCATTCCAAAACCATCCACGGAAAAGTGGTCTCCCATGAAGCCAGTTCCTGGTGCCAACAACGTTAGGGACTGCTGCCATTAAGATCATTTAGAGGCCGGGCGCGGTGGCTCAAGCCTGTAATCCCAGCACTTTGGGAGGCCGAGACGGGCGGATCACGAGGTCAGGAGATCAAGACCATCCTGGCTAACACGGTGAAACCTCGTCTCTACTAAAAATACAAAAAACTAGCCGGGCGAGGTGGCGGGCGCCTGTAGTCCCAGCTACACGGGAGGCTGAGGCAGGAGAATGGCATGAACCCGGGAGGCAGAGCTTGCAGTGAGCTGATATCTGGCCATTGCACTCCAGCCTGGGCGACAGAGCGAGACTTCGTCTCAAAAAAAAAAAAAAAAAAGATCATTTAGAATTTTGCATAATTTTCAAAATGACACAACCCCTGGCAGGTTCTATGGCTTTGGCATCTAAGCTATTCTATCTGCTGCCTAGAACCCATTAAGAGGAATGGTCAGCGGGATGCACACCCCATGACAGGTACACACCTGGAAAGCAGCAATGAGAGCACTGTCGTTGGGACTGGATGGCCTGGGTGGAGGGCAGGTCCACAGGTAAACTGCTGTTATTTTGTGACCTTACTTAAGATCCTCTAAAATGTATTCTTACCATGAGGATTCTCACACAAGATTATACGCCACTAAATATCTACATAGATTGGGGGAGAAACTGATCCAAGGGCTACAGAATGCAATTGGTATTTTGCAAAGATTTCTGTTTTAAAGATGACAAGCTATTTCCTGGTTGTAAACATTGGGAAAAATTAACACAATGAAAAGGGTCACAGGATAGAACATAGAAACAAGGGGTATTTACAGAATATCTGCATTGTTATAAAAATGGGATAGGGCAGTTCTCAAAATGTAGTCCCTACATCAGCAACAACAAAATCACCTAGAAACTTGTTAGAAATGTTGCCTTCTATGGATTAGAATGAGGACAAATCACGACTTTTGTGAAATGCTAGGAATGTAAAACGGTACAAGTTTTATGGAAAAGTTTCTCAGTTCGTCAGAGAATTAAAGTTAGAATGACCACAAGATCCAGCGGTTCCACTCTTTTGGGTATACCCAATAAGAACTGAAAGCAGGGTCTCGAAGAGGTATTTGTGCCCTTATGCTTGTAGGGGCAATATTCACAATAGCCGGAGGTAGAAGTAACCCAAGTGTCCATGAATAGATGTCATAAATAAAGGAAATGTGGCAAATGCCAACAGTGAAATATTGCTCAGCCTTAAAATTTCTGACACATGCTAAAACATGGCTGAAATTTGAGGATATTATCCTAAGTGAAAAAAAAAAAAATTAATGAAAAACACTCTAAGATTCTTCTTCTGTAAAGTACCAAGAATAGTCAGATTCATAATGACTTTAGCATGGTGGTTACCAAGGACTGAAGAAATGTGGGAATGAGTTGTTATTTAATGGTTATAGAGTTTCATTTTACAAGACAAAGAGTTCAGGATATTATTTGCACAACAATGTGAATGTACTTCAAGTATTAAACAGGACATTACAACAGTTAAGATGGCAAATTTGATGTGGCATGTACTTTACCATTATTTTTTAAAAAACATATGATACTAGTTCTCAGTGCTAAACCAGAGATTTCTGGGTGTTGTTCATCATCTTGGCTACATTCAAGGCACATATGTGGCCTTTCTCCAGTGTGAACTACCGGTGTCTAAGTAGTGCAAAGTAGTAGCAAAATAATGTCACACATTTGCCGTACTCAGAAGACTTTCACTAGTGTGGATATTCTGAAGCCCAATAAGTACCATCTTCCATGTTGAATCTTTACCACTTTCTACTTTATTGAAAAGACTCTTCTTCAGTGTAAACTCTCCTGTCTAATGAGATGAGAGTCAAACCAAAATAATGTCCCAAGTTTGCTGAACACACATTGCTGCGGTGTGAATTATCTGATACATAGCGATTGGAGAACTGTACCTACATAATTACCCACATTCATGGCACTCAGTCTTTCTCCAGTGTGTAGTGCCTGCTGTCCAGCCACAATATGTTGACGACTGAAGGCTTTCCCACATCCACTGCATTCATAAGGGCCTTATCCAGTGTGGACTTTCTGATGTCTGAGAAGTGTGGAGTTATACCTAAAGAATTTCCCACATTCACTGCACTGTTTTGCTGCAGCGTGAACTGTCTGATGACAAATGAGGTGGGACTTTGTAAGGAAGGCCTTCCCACATTCACCGCACTCATAAGGCCGTTCTCCAGTGTGAACTCTTTGGTGTTGAATGAGGACAGATTTCAAGCTAAAGAATTTCCCACATTCACTGCACTCATAAGGCCTTTCTCCAGTGTGAACTCTCTGATGTCTACTGAGTGTAGACCTTTCCATAAAGAATTTCCCACATTCACTGCAACCATAAGACCTTTTTCCTGTATGAATTCTGTAATGCCTAAAGAGGTTCGAGTTGCACTTAAAGAACTTCCCACATTCACTGCAACCATAAGGCCTCTTTCCAGTGTGAACCCTCTGATGTGTAATGAGTGTGGAACTCCACATAAACAATTTCCCACATTCACTGCACTCGTAAGGCCTTTCTCCAGAGTGGATTGTCTGGTGACGAACAAGGTGAGACTTACAAAGAAAGGCCTTCCCACATTCATTGCACTCATAAGGCCTTTCTCCAATGTGAGTTCTCTGATGTCTATTGAGTGTGGACCTTTCCATAAACAATATCCCACATTTGCTGCACTTATAAGGTCTTTCTCCAGTGTGGATTTTCTGATGGTCAGCAAGTTTATGTCTGTGGCTAAAGGCTTTCCCACATTCACTGCACAAGAAGGTCTTCCCTGCCATGTGAACGCTGTGCTTCTTCACAAATGTCGGTCTTCCTCCATCCCCTCTGGAAAGTTTCTCTCTAATCTGCTCCTTTTGGTGCTGGTGAAGATGTGCTGGACACGTGTACAGTCCCTGCTTGGGGTGTGTTCCGTCATGCTCAGCCAGACGCAGAATGTCCTCCAGAAGTGAGCTACATGTCTCACAGGGCTGGGTCTTCTGGGTAGATAGACAGGGCTTTGGAGCCATAACCTGTGACACTCCTACGGAAACACATGGCTCTAAAGGTGCCTCCTCATCCTCAGCTCCATGGCAACAACCTGTAAGAATAAAAATGCTGGTGAGGTGCATGTTGACTGTGATGAGCGGAGGCAACCCCATCACAAATGTCAGTCAGACACCCCATGAAAATGATCACGGAGGCCGGGCGCGGTGGCTCAAGCCTGTAATCCCAGCACTTTGGGAGGCCGAGACGGGCGGATCACGAGGTCAGGAGATCGAGACCATCCTGGCTAACATGGTGAAACCCCGTCTCTACTAAAAAAATACAAAAAACTAGCCGGGCGACATGGCGGGCGCCTGTAGTCCCAGCTGCTTGGGAGGCTGAGGCAGGAGAATGGCGTAAACCCAGGAGGCGGAGCTTGCAGTGAGCTGAGACCCGGCCACTGCACTCCAGCCTGGGCGGCAGAGCCAGACTCCGTCTCAAAAAAAAAAAAAAAAAAAAAAGAAAATGATCACGGAATTGGTGACAGGCATGAACCCTGGTACTGTGGCAGGCCAGGTCTCCCTAACAGCTGAGCAGGCAGGCTTCCATGACAACAGTTTCAGCACTGACTGGTTAAGTTGATTAAAGGCTGATAGTGCCAGTGCTCTCATGCACAGGCTGGAGTGTAAAAAAGTCCACCAAGAGTTTTGCCTAGGCCTTTCCTGGGCCTTGAAGGATGACAAGATCACGAAGGAATTCTTAACAGGACCCATTTAGGATTAAATACGTTTTAAATACGTTTTATTGGAGGTCTGAAGAAACTCCCCAGGCCTCCCCGAATAAGTTTATTGGGGTTCTAAAGAAACTCCCCAAACCTCCATGATTTAGAAGGAGACAAGGGTCATCACTTCAGCACCTGGACCCATTTAGATGAAGTAAATTTACTGAGGCTCCAGAGGAAGGTCTTCAGGACTCAGATCTTGGTTATAGAGAAGTTGATCACTTGCATCTTTAGAAGAATGCACACTTACATGTAGACAAGTAGCTTAGAAGGCATATAAGCTCTGGAAAACTTTGTAATTTTGAGTTGGTCTGGCAATAATTTCCAGGCCTTCTCCCCGTAGCCGGTTACAGAAATAAAAACTCTTTTTTCCCAGTTCAACTGCATCTCATTATTGGGCTGCGAGAATAAGCAGCCCCACCCTCGGTTTGGTGTGGGAACAATACGGTTAGGCGTTGTATCCCCACCCAGATCTCATCTTGAATTGTAATCTCCATAACCCCCACGTGCCAAGGGTGGGACCAGGTGAAGCTAACCAGATCATGGGGACAGTTCCCCCAGGCTGTTCTCGTGATCGTGAGTTCTCCTGAGATCTGATGGGTTTTATTTATTTATTTATTTTGAGATTGAGTCTTGCTCTGCCGCCCAGGCTGCAGTGCAGTGGCACGATCTCTGCTAACTGCAACCTCTACCTCCTGGGTTCCAGTGATTCTCCTGCCTCAGCTTCCTGAAGAGCTGGGATTACAGGCGTGTGCCACCACACCCGGCTAATTATTGCATTTTTAGTAGAGACGGGGGTTTCACCATGTTTGCCAAGCTGGTCTCGAACTCTTGACCTCAGGTGATCCGCCCTCCTTGGCCTCCCAAAGTGCTGGGATTACAGGCATGTGCCACAGCGCCCGGACGATCTAATGGTTTTATAAGCATCTTGCATTTCCCCTGCTTGCACTCACTCCGTCCTGCCATCCTGTGAAGAAGGTGCCTGCTTCTCCTTCGCCTTCTACCATGATGGTAAATCTCCTGAGACCTCCCAACCATGCAGAACTATGAGTCAATTCAACCTCTTTCCTTTATAAATTACCCAATCTCGGGTATTTCTTTTTTTTTTTTTTTTTTTAGATGAACTCTCATTCTTTCCCCCAGGCTGGAGTGCAGTGGCGTGATCTCAGCTCATCGCAACCTCCGCTTCCTGGGTTCAAGCAATTCTCCTGTCTCAGCCTCCCAAGTAGCTGGGATAACAGCTATGAGCCACCATGCCCGGCTAATTTTTGTTGTTGTTGTTATTTTTAGTAGAGACGGGGTTTCATCATGTTGGCCAGTCTGGTCTGAACTCCTGACCTCAAGTGACCCGTCCACCTTAGCCTCCCAAGGTGCTGGGATTATAGGCGTGAGCCACCAAGCCCGGCCAAATATCAGGTATTTCTTTTGAGACAGTTTTGCTCTGTCACCCAGGCTGGAGTGCAGTGGCGTGATCTCAGCTCACTGCAACCTCCACCTCCTGGGTTCAAGTGATTCTCCTGCCTCAGCCTGCCGAGTAGCTAGGATTACAGGCACCTGCCACCATACCCGGCTAAGTTTTGTATTTTTAGTACTGATGGGGTTTCACCATATTGGCCAGGCTGGTCTCAAACTCCTGACCTCAGGTGATCCACCTACCTCAGCCTCCCAAAGTGCTGGGATTACAGGAGTGAGTGAGCTACCGCGTCCAGCCAGGGTATTTCTTAATAGCAGTGTGAGAACGGACAAATGTAGTAAACTGGTACCGAGGTAGTGAAATACTGCTGTAAGGATACCCGAAAATGTGGAAGTGACTTTGGAACTGGGTAACAGGCAGAGGTTGGAACAGTTTGGAGGGCTCAGAAGAAGACAGGGAATGTGGGGAAGTTTGGAACTTCCTAGAGACTTGATGAATGGCTTTGATCAAAATGCTGATTTAGCAATATGGGCCATGAAGTCCAGGCTGTGGTGGTCTTCGATGGAGATGAGGAACTTGTTCGGAACTGGAGTAAAGGTGACTCTTGCTATCCTTTAGCAAAGAGATGGGCAGCATCTTGTCCCTGCCCTAGATATCTGTGGAACTTTGAATTTGAGACAGATGATTTAGGGTATCTGGCAAAAGAAATGTCTAAGTGCTAAAGTGTTCAAGAGGAAGCAAAGCAGAAAAGTTTGGAAATTTTGCAGCCTGACTATGCAATAGAAAAGAAAAACCCATTTCCTGGGGAGAAATTCAAGGCTGCTGCAGAAATTTGCATAAGTAACAAGGCACGGAATGTTAATCACCAAGATGATGGGGAAAATGTCTCTAGCACCTGTCAGAGACCTTCCTGGCAGCCCCTCCCATCATAGGCCCAGAGGCCTAGGAGGGAAAAATGGTTTTGTGGGCCTGGCCCAGGCTGTTTAGTGCAGCCTCAGGACATGGAGCCCTGCCTCCCAGCTGCTGGCCCTAGGTCCCCCTGTTCTATGCAGCCTCGGGACATGGTGCCCTGCATCCCAGCTGCTTCAGCTCCAGCCATAGCTAAAAGGGGCAAGGTACAGCTCCAGCCATTGCTTCAGAGGGTATAAGCCCCAAGCCTTGGTGGCTTGCACATGGTGTTGGGCCTGTGGGTACACAGAAGTCATGAATTGATATTTGGGAAGGAACCTCCACCTAGATTTCAGAGGATGTATGGAAATGCCGGATGTCCAGGCAGAGGTTTGCTGCAGGGGCGGAACTCAAGGAGAACCTCTGCTAGGGCACTGCAGGAAGGGATATGTGGGGTCGGAGCCCCCACACAGACTCCCTTCTGGGGCACTGCCTAGTGGAGCTATAAGAAGAGGGTCACTGTCCTCCAGCCCCCAGAATGGTAGATCCACCAACAGCTTGCAGCGTGTGCCTGAAAAAGCCAGAGACATTCAATGCCAGCCCATGAGAGCAGCTGAGAGGGGGTCTCTACCCTGCAAAGCCACAATGGCAGAGCTGTCCACCTACTGCATCAGTGTGCCCGGATGTGAGAGATGGGAGTCAAAGGATATAATTTCAGAGCATTAAAATTCAGTGACTGCCTTGCTGGGTTTTGGACTTGCATGGGGCCTGTAGACTTTGTTTTAGCCAATTTCTTCCATTAGGAATAGGTACATTTATCCAATGCCTGTATCCCCATTATATCTTGGAAGTAACTAACTTGCTTTTGACTTGACAGGCTCATAGGCAGAAGGGACTTGCCTTGTCTCAGATGAGACTTTGGACTTGGACTTTTGGGTTAATGCTGGAATGAATTAAGACTTTGGGGCTGGGCGCGGTGGCTCAAGCCTGTAATCCTAGCACTTTGGGAGGCCGAGAGGGGGGGATCGCGAGGTCAGGAGATCGAGACCATCCTGGCTAACCCGGTGAAACCCCGTCTCTACTAAAAAACTACAAAAAACTAGCCGGGCGAGGTGGTGGCGCCTGTAGTCCCAGCTACTCGGGAGGCTGAGGCAGGAGAATGGCGTGAACCCAGGAGGCGGAGCTTGCAGTGAGCTGAGATCCGGCCACTGCGCTCCAGCCTGGGAGACAGAGGGAGACTCCGTCTCAAAAAAAAAAAAAAAAAAAGACTTTGGGGGACTGTTAGGAAGGCAGGATTGGTGTTGAAATGTGAAAGGTACATACAATTTGGGAGGGGCCGGGGTGGAATAATGTGGTTAGGCTCTGTGTCCCCACCCAAATCTCATCTTGAATTGGAATGCCAATAATCCCCACGTGTCAAGGGTGGGACCAGGTGGACATAACTGAATCATGGGAACAGTTTCCCCCATGCTGTTCTCACGAAACTGAGTAAATTCTCACGAAATTTGCTGGTTTTACGTGTCTGGCATTTTCCCTGCTTGGATTCATTTGTCTTGCCGCCCTGTGAAGAAGATGCCTGCTTCTTCTTTGCCTTCTGCCATGATTGTAAGTTTCCTGAGGCCTCCCCAGCAATGGGGACCTGTGAGTCAATTAACCTCTTTCCTTTAGAAATTACCCAGTCTTGGGTATTTCCTAATAGCAGAGTGAGAACGAAGTAATACAAACACGAAGGCCAATGAGAGGAAGGCCTGCTGTGCAGAGCTGGACCTGGCAAATACCCATAATGGGAGAGCCCTGATGATAGGTAAGAACACAAGAGAGGGGTACAGTGCAGAGAGGAGATGGAGGGTCTCCAAATCACTTCTCTGCAAATGGCTTTCCACAAGCCACAGCTCCTAGTGACTAGTGAGCAGTGTGTAGAAGGCTGTGTCTAAACCCAGAGAGATCTGACTGTGACAGAGGAGATGGTGTTCAGGGACTGCTGACAAATACATGCAGACCTCACCTCAAGTAAAGGTCATGCATTGGAGGGCACTGCAAAGGGAGCAGTCGAAGAGAACAGGTAACAGGTGGAAGTCAGGGATTACAAGTCAGAGTAGAAATGACAATGCAGGAAGGAAAGGAAGAGTGAGTTGTGGCAACCGGTCTTGAACTAAACAACAGGGGTCACAGGACAGGTTCCTAGTGTGGTATGACCCAACCTGTGATATTACACCTTTTCCCAACTCCCAGGAACCAAGATCATGTCCCTCTGAGTCTCTACAGCCCTTCAGGGAGTAATATCCACCCTCTTTGGTACCAGGGCCCTCCCCATTGCTTAAGGTGACAGTCTGTGAGACCTGAAAGAGACCAGTCCTAGGGGAAAGACACAGAAAGAGACAAGATAGCACACGCCCAGAGAGACCACCTGATGATATCGCACATTCTATAATCACCAGAACTTCACAGAAGATTTCTATATCCTGCACAATCAAGCCAGTGGTTCACCAAATTAGTGATCAGGTCAGTGCCAGAAATTCCAGGAACAAGAAGGCACCAAGAAATATTGGCAAGAGCAAGGGAACAACAGAGCACAGAGGTCCCATGCATTTGACGAGAACACAGGGCCAGTGGGTCTCTATGTCAACTTCAACATTTCTGGATCCTGAGCCCTTTCTTGCAAGCCTCGGAGCAGCAGGGGATGGGGCTGCTAGGAAAAAGGGAGCACAGAGCACACAGCCCAGTCCTGACTCATAGAACATATGTCAGGAAACAAGGAAAAGCAGCAGCACCCATGGTCTCACGGTGGGAAACGCAGCGCCACCTTCAGGTAAAAGGAGACAACACAGCCCAACCCAGGACACTGGGCAAGAGTGAGGGCCTTACCTAATGAGGACAACAAGGCCAAGTTCTCCAGCATCACATCGCGGTACAGCAACCTCTGAGCCTCATCAAGGTGCCCCCACTCCTCCTGGGAGAAATATATGGCCACGTCCTCAAAGACCACACGGCCCTGCCAAATTGGGAAAGATGAATACATGAGCAGCTTCTTTTCAAGCTGTATTTACTTACGTTCTCTATTTATTTTCTACTTATATTTACCACCCATTAAACACTGGGCAAACTAACAGTCAAATGTGTTTCCATCTCCCCTACCATCCTGGGCACATGTTCTGAACCACCTCCATCTCTAACTTTCTCAAACCAGCCAATATTTCCCATGTTCTAAGTCAACCCAGGGACAGGTACTGCTCAACTAGGGACAGTCCCAATAGCCCAGGTGTCCTGGAATTACTAAAACTAGCCAAACTATCCTGACACCCAGCCCTGCCTTGCTTCCCTTTGAAACCCCAAGAGCATCTGTGGACTAAACTAAACTCTCCTCATGGCAATTTTTCTCCTGACCAAATCTGGTGCTTCACCATGTGGCCCTGTGTTATGTGGTGTGCACCCTCCTTAGGGAAATGTAAGGAATAAATATCTTCTTTCAGTGTCATTGGCCTGTCCCTGGCATCACTCACTCACATCCACAAATGAAAGCTCCATGGGGGCCAGGCACAGTGGATCATGCCTATAATCTCAGCCCTTTGGGAGGCTGAGGCGGGCAGATCACCTGAGGTCAGGAGCTCAAGACCAGCCTGGCCAACACAGTGAAATCCCATCTCTACTAAAAATACAAAAATTAGCTGGGCATGGCGGCACATGCCTGTAGTCCTAGCTACTTGGGAGGTTAAGGCAGAATTGCTTGAACCCAGTAGGTGCAGGTTGCAGTGAGCCAAGATTGTGCCACTGCACTCCAGCCTGGGCAACAGAGCGAGACTCCATCTCAAAAAAAAAAAAAAAAAAAAAAAAGGAAAAAAGAAAGAAAAAGAAAAAAAGAGAGAAAGAAAAAACCCAGTGGGTACAGTCACTGCTACATTTCTCTCTCCAGGAACTCATCCCTCTCCCCTATACCTCCATTCCTTCCTCAATCTCCACACCTTCCCAGTGTGGAAGAGAAACAACATCCAGGTGGCACAAGTGACTTTTCTCTCCATATTTACATTGGCCACCGTGTCCAGCACAGAGGAAACAGATGGAAGATAAGGTAGAAAAGGAATGTGGGACTCCCATGGGGGGATCCATCCTCTCCCGCCAGCCAGTGTCCATGGAGTCACCCAGATCTTGCCTCCCAAGACAACCAAACTCAGACTCATCCTCCTCCCTTGAGCTACCAGGGCCAGGGCCTGAGGCCTTCATTCATACTTCTCCTGCCTAAACATCAGTCTTTGGTCAGCACTCCAATCCCATCTCTCACACCTCCACTCCTGTCAATTCCACAGACACCTCCCAGCCCACACCACAGACATTTCCTTCACCTCCTAACAGGCCACTCTGCACACGGAAACCAGGTGGTGCACGGCAAATACGCTCAGCATCCAGTTCACTCCTAGTCCTGCCCCAGGACACCAAAGTCCCCTAGCACCGGGGGCAGCCCAAAGCCTTGCTGTGAAGGTTCCCTACATGCTCCTGTTTCTCAGTTCACTATCAGCAGCCCAAACAAACCATGTGAGGACTTCACATACTCTCAGCTGTGTCCTGCCTCATGGACACAGGATTGTAAGTTTCCTGAGGCCTCCCAGTTACGCTTCCTGTTAAGCCTAAATAACTATGGGTCAGGCACAGTGGCTCATGCCTGTAATCCCAACGCTTTGGGAGGCTGAGAAGGGTGGATCATGAGGTCAGGAGATCAAGACCATCTTGGCCAACATGGTGAAACCCCATGTCTACTAAAAATACAAAAATTAGCTGGGTGTGGTGGCGTGAGTCTGTCGTCCCAGCTACTCAGGAGGCCGAGGCAGAAGGATCACTTGAACCTGGGAGGCAGAGATTGCAGTGAGCTGAGATTGTGCTACTGCACTCCAGACTGGGCCACATCTCAAAAACAAACAAACAAACAACAAAAAAAGAACTGTGAGTCAATTAAACCTCTTTTCCTCATAAATTACCCAGTCTCAGGTAGTTCTTTGTAGCAATATGAAAATGGACTAATACAACTCCTATCCTCACCTCATCCCAACTGATGCTTAGCAACTCTCCAACCTCACCCTATTACCCCCCTATCAACCCCATCATGTCCACTCTCCTTCAGAAGCCTTTCTCACTCCTATACCCCACCATCTCACATACACTTATCCCCACAAACACTCCATTCCCTCATTTGTCTAGTGATTCCCCCCACCCCACCACACAAGTACCCAGTAAGAGACCCAGTTCTCATGCCCCATTCCAATTCTCTATCGTCAAACAGCACTGCCACCATAACCTAGAGATGCTGTCACCTAAACTGAATCCACGGCTTCATCCTGGTCCATACGACAGCCACCGTGGTGTGGACGTCTCCAACCTGAACTCCTCCACCAGCAGTCTCTGAGACATCTGTGGCCTGAACAAACACTGACTCCTCATACTCACTCTGAAAATTCCTTGTACTGCTGACTTCTCCTGTCATAGCTGATGGAGCATCTATAATTCCAAACAAAACCATGGGGCCACTCCAGATTCCCCTTCTATCCTACCTCCCCAGCTGCCTCACTCTCTACATCATAAAATGTGGGCAGCTCCAGTTCAAAACACATCCTGAAGCCAACACTACTCTTTTCTTTTTGAGACGGAGTCTCGCTCTGTCGCCCAGGCTGGAGTCCAGTGGCGCAATCTCGACTCACTGCAAGCTCCGCCTCCCAGGTTCACGCCATTCTCCTGCCTCAGCCTCTGGAGTAGCTGGGACTACAGGCGCCCGCCACCTCGCCTGGCTAGGTTTTTGTATTTTTTTTAAGTAGAGACGGGGTTTCACCGTGTTAGCCAGGAAGGTCTCGATCTCCTGACCTCGTGATCCGCCCGTCTTGGCCTTACAAAGTGCTGGGATTACAGGCTTGAGTCACTGCGCCCGGCCGCCAATACTACTCTTGACAAGTTACCACCAACATCCACCTAGACTGCTGCAGGAACATCCTCTCAGATCTCCCTGCCATTACCCTCATCTCCACAGTCTGTCCTCCTCAGAAGCCAAAGAAAGTTCCTTAAGCTAGGGTCCTATCACTGCCCTCTTCTGCTTCAAATCTTCCCCATCTACCACCTCCCTTAGATTAGAGACCCAGGACCTAGGCTGTGATTCCAGGCCTGATGTTTGTGTGTCTCTAACCACCTCCCACTCTGCTCCCTATTCCTATCTGAGATAACAGACACTTGGAGTTCCCTAAAAATCCAGTTCAGTCTCTCCTCCAAACATTGAAACATTCTTAATCTTGTGCCCATGACACTCTGACAGATGTTACCACGTCAGTTGTCAAAAATGGGAACCACTCCACGTAATCCAGGGCCATCCAGGTAAGGTGTCACAATAAACTTAAAATAATCAAACAAAAATCCCAGACCTAATTTAAGATACTAGAACTGGTGGAACCACCCACTTTTCAGACATAAGAGAGGGAAAAAGACAGAAAAAGAGTCTCAGCACACCACTTTTTTTTATATGGAGGTGCCAAAACCATCTATGAGATAACTGGTAGGTGAAAGGTAGAAAACACTCTACTCACCTGTGCTGGGTTCATCTCTGCCATCGCCAGGGGGCCCTGAGGGAAGAGGGAAACCATGAGAAATGGGAAACCACGGGAAGATCCTACAGGCAGAGTTGGACCACCATCTCTTCTTCCTTACCCTAAAGCAAACTGATCTCAAGTTGACTGTATAAACTCAGCTTCTCAGACTTCAGTGTTGGCTCTTAGCAGCACTGTGACTCTAGAAAGAACTGAACCTGCTGGAGCTTCAGTGCTCTCATCTGTAAATAGGTTGTAAGAATGGCTCCCACCCCACAGGACTCTTACCGGTCGGTGTCAAACACTGGTAGCTCATCCTATGTATCAGCTATCACTGTTCTTGGACTAGTGGTTTACTATATGTTTTCAGTGTAAATGATGTAGTAGAATTTCAAAAACTGAGATGTATTTTTTAGCTTTTAAAATTTTAGAGGATATGATACTAAAATTTTCCATGGTATGTTGATAATTATAGGCAAATTTGGGTCAAATCAATTATGTAGTATTTGCAGGAATTTAGCTCAATGAGTAGTTTCACTTCTAACTGCCTACCTATGTGTACACATTTAGAAGGACACTGGCTAGTGTTTATACTAGTAAGTGTTTCATACTTTTTTTTTTTTTTTTTTTGAGAGACAGAGTCTCGCTCTGTCGCCCAGGCTGGAGTGCAGTGGTGCAATCTCGGCTCACTGCAAGCTCTGCCTCCTGGGTTCACGCCATTCTCCCACCTCAGCCTCCTGAATAGCTGGGACTACAGGTGCCCGCCACCACGCCTGGCTAATTTTTTGTATTTTTGATAGAGACGGGGTTTCACTGTGTTAGCCAGGATGGTCTCGATCTCCTGACCTTGTAATCCACCCGCCTCAGCCTCCCAAAGTGCTGGGATTGCAGGTGTGAGCCACCACACCCGGCCTCACACATTCTTAATGAGTTGTAGGGAGGGGCTGAGCAGGTAGGTCAGCTACTGGTCCTCTCTGCAACCAGGCCTGCCTGTTAATAAGGCTCTGAGGGGAGCTTGCTGGGAGACCTTGACTGGGGCAGATCATCCAATCTTGCCTTGATATGTGGAGAAGGGGAAAACGCAGTGCTCTAGTTTAGAACCCAGCTGCTCCACTAGCCTGGATAACTTTTTTCTTTTCCTACAAAAGAGTGGCCCTGAGGGTCAGTCAAGCCTATAGGTGCAGAATATAAACCATCTGAAACCTTAGTCTCCATCCCAAGCCCATTCCTTATTCCATCCATGCCTCCCTTTTTCTAGGCAGAGGACAAAATCCTTCCTATGGCAGGTCTGTGCCTTTCTAAAGTAAGTGTCTGGCTTATGGCTCCACCTATGGTCTGAACCCCAAGTATCAGCTCTCTGCTCCCTCACCACATAGCTCACAGGCAATGACATTCAGACTTCCCTACCAAATTGGATCCTCAGGGCCCAGTTCAATCTACACCCTCTATTCTTTTTTTTTTTTTTTCTTGAACAAACATCTTTATTTAAGAAATCAAATAGGGTGAAAATGATGGTAGCAATTTCACACAAGGATACAAGACAAAGCTTAGAATTACTTGCTCAAAAGTTATTCAGAATGGAACAAAATTGTTCAAGTGCTCCCAATTAGCACAGGTTGTATTACTTGCTTTTCAATGGACATTTACTATTGTACAGTAAGATCTACTTATCATAGGAACACAGACACAATTCCCAGCCCCCTCTGATGTACTGCCTAAAAGACTGAGTACAAATGTTAATGTAATCCAAGCTTTTCTTTGACAACAATCCTAAAAATTGCCTTACAACTTTTACAAGTACGGGTATCAACAGTTTACTGTCTGAGGGAAAGGAAATATAAGAATATAAAGTGACAGAAGCAACAGACTTCACTGTGGCCTGGAACTGCTCCCAGCCTCCTATTTTACAAACATGGTTCTCACATTATAGCAGGATCACTATTCCTACCCTCTGGCAGAAGCAGACATGTGACACATAGCACTATACAAGTGTTTCTTTGGCTTCTTGAGTAGTGCTGTGTATACTGCCTATACATTTTTATAACATCTCTAAATGCATAACGTCGACGTATGTGCTAACACACTTCACTCCCAACTGCAGAATATTTTCGTTTTAAATCTAGCTACCAAATCTTGACTATGACATTTGTTTTGGATTGTTACATTAAGATCAACCTATCTGGGCTGGGTTTGGTGGCTCACACCTATAATCCCAGCACTTTGGGAGGCTGAGGCAGGAGAATCGCTTGAAGTCAGGAAGCGGAGGTTGTAGTGAGTCAAGTGCCATTGCACTCCAGCCTGGACAACAGAGCGAAACTCCATTCAGAAAAACACAGATGATCAACCTGTCTGAATTGGGAAAGCCAAAAGCTTATTCCCAGCCAGGAGCAGTGGCTCACGCCTGTAATCCCAGCACTCTGGAAGACTGAGGCGGGCAGATAACCTGAGTTCAGGAGTTCAAGACCAGCCTGGCCAAAACGGCGAAACCCCGTCTCTACTAAAAATACAAAAATTAGCCAGGCATATGCCTGTAATCCCAGCTACTTGGGAAGAAGGAGAATTGCTTGAACCCGGGAGGCGGAGGCTGCAGTGAGCCAAGATCGTGCCACTGCACTCCAGCCTGCATGACAGGAGCAAGACTATCTAAAAAAAAAAAAAAAAAAGCCGGGCGCGGTGGCTCAAGCCTGTAATCCCAGCACTTTGGGAGGCCGAGACGGGCGGATCACAAGGTCAGGAGATCAAGACCATCCTGGCCAAAATGGTGAAACCCCGTCTCTACTAAAAAAATACAAAACCTAGCCGGGCGAGGTGGTGGGCGCCTGTAGTCCCAGCTACTCGGGAGGCTGAGGCAGGAGAATGGCGTGAACCCGGAAGGCGGAGCTTGCAGTGAGCTGAGATCCGGCCACTGCACTCCAGTCCGGGCGACAGAGCGAGACTCCGTCTCAAAAAAAAAAAAAAAAAAAAAAAAAAAGGAAAGAAAAGCTTATTTCCAAGTTTTAAGTAAAAATATTTCGTGGCCAGGCGCGGTGGCTCGCGCCTGTAATCCCAGCACTTTGGGAGGCCAAGGCAGGCAGATCACGAGGTCAGGAGTTCAAGACCAGCCTGATCAACATGGCGAAACCCCGTCTCTACTAAAGGTACAAAAAAAAATTAGCCAGGCATGGTGGTGGGAGCCCATAATCTCAGCTACTCAGGAGGCTGAGGCAGAAGAACTGCTTGAACCCGGGAGGTGGAGGGTGCAGTGAGCCGAGATCGTGCCACTGCACTCCAGCCTGGGCAACAAGAGCGAAACTCCTTCTCAAAAAAAAAAAAAAAGAAAAGAAAAGAAAAAAAAATTCATTATTCTTGATAACGAGCTCTTTATAAATAACACTGTTCACAAGGGAATACCAATTGATCTACTGATGTGTGACATGAGACAGAATGTACTATTTTTAAATTTAAAAGGAATTTCATTAAGTTTAGATAAGCTGAGAATACACAAAAGTTTTCCAGGCTATTTAATCAAGTAGCTTACAATGTACACATTCCTGAGTATACACCACTCTGGTGGTATCATTTATTTTGGAATTTTCTGCATTCAGCTTAAAAGGTGTTTCTTCCCAAGAAACTGAACTTTTCTGTCAAATGCGCTTGATCGAATAGGAGAATTGGGTTCATAAAATGGATTCATTGAAAACTTTATATATAAATCATAAACATCAGTAAAGAAGTTCTTTATTCCATCTTCTTGTCTTATGTCATGAAGCATAATAAACCTCATATGCCCCGCGGTGACAAATGCTGACACAAACCACTCGTTGAACTTGTCCACAGTTTTCAAGTACATGTTGTTCGACAGCCACATGTTCTCATCTACGAGGTCGAGAGCAGCATGAGCTATGAACTGGTTCAGATGACGATGGTCGTCTTTGGATTCTGCCTTCCCAGCTGGCAAAAACTCCATTTCAAAAACTGGATTATCATGGTGACCAACAATTACAAAGTAGAAGCTCCCAGACATGGTCTTCAATATATGGCTCCTGCAGCGGGAGGCCGACAACGGAAACGCAATGTCAGTTTCCGCGGAAGAGACCCGCGTTCCGCATCTTTTTTGACACAGAATCTTGCTCTGTCGCCCAGGATGGAGTGCAGTGGAGCGATCTTGGCTCACTGCAACCTCCACTTCCCGGGTTCAAGCAATTCTCCTGCCTCAACCTCCCGAGTAGCTGGGATGACAGGCGCGCGCCACCATGCCTGGCTAGTTTTTGTAT
Source organism: Trachypithecus francoisi (assembly GCF_009764315.1). NCBI lineage: Eukaryota > Metazoa > Chordata > Mammalia > Primates > Cercopithecidae > Trachypithecus > Trachypithecus francoisi. The sequence continues at coordinate 12,674,202 of NW_022681457.1, read as the reverse complement.
TTTTAGTAGAGATGGGGTTTCACCATGTTGGTCAGGCTGGTCTTGAATGCCTGACCTCGTGATCCGCCCGCCTCGGCCTCCCAAAGTGCTGGGATTACCAGCGGGAGACACCGCGCCCAGCCACCCTCTATTCTTTTTTTTTTTGAGACGGAGTCTCGCTCTGTCGCCCAGGCTGGAGTGAGTGGCGCCATCTCGGCTCACTGCAAGCTCCGCCTCCCGGGTTCACGCTATTCTCCTGCCTCAGCCTCCCGAGTAGCTGGGACTACAGGCGCCCGCCACCTCGCCCGGCTAGTTTTTTTTTGTATTTTTTAGTAGAGACGGGGTTTCATCATGTTAGCCAGGATGGTCTCGATCTCCTGACCTCGTGATCCGCCCGTCTCGGCCTCCCAAAGTGCTGGGATTACAGGCTTGAGCCACCGCGCCTGGCGTCCACCCTCTATTCTTTTGAAGAAACTACACCAGCTCTCTTCTGTAGACTCCAGACCTTTCTGTCCCCCTACCCATGTGACATTTTCCACTTGAGACGCCTGAGAATGACAAGGGCCAAATTGCAACCCATGATCTTCTCCATGAAACCTACTCCTCATGCTGCTGATTTCCCCAACTTCATTCTTTCAGATGTTCAGGCAAAATAGAAAAAAAAAAAAAAAAAATGGTCCTTCACTCCCTATTTTTGCTCACAGACACATCTGATACAGCAGAGAAACCTGTTGGCTCTATCTTCCAGGTCTATCCAGAATCCCATCACATCGCCCCTCTTCTACCATGGCTCTGGTGCAGTCTCTGGGATCCACTGCAGTGGCCTCTTCTCGGTCTCTCCGTGTCAATTCCCCACCCTGCTCGTTCTAACTCTGTACCTGCCCCTCCGTCTGGTCCTCCCTTGACAACCTTCCATGGTTACTGGCTGCTCAGGTTGCCATTCCAAGAGAGAATTCACAAAATCCTCTCTTTCCCGTAGAAACAACACGCACTCCGGGCTCCCCGACGCGGCCCACTCGGCAGCGCCTCCATGCCCCGAACCTGAGGTCCCCGAAGGGGAGCTCTGAGGCTGCATCAAACCAGCTGATACGGGGACCCCACACAGGAACGCCACCCTCTTCGGGACAAGGGGCCTGACCGGCAGGGCCCCTTCTGTGGGCTTCAGCACTGGAAGGAGGGGTCGGGCGGAGTTGGGGGGCCTGGGATGGGGCACCCACCTTAGGTTCTTCGGCGCGGACTCCGCCAGCCCAGCCAGGGAAGAGAGGGGCGGGAGCGACAAAGGCAAGACAAGGACACCGCCGTCCCCAGTCCTTATCAGCCGAGCCTCTGCCACTGTCAGTTGTGCCCGTATCACTACCGCCTCCGCGCCGAGGGAACCCAGCCGCTTCTCGCGCTTTTCCGCTCCGTCACTTCGGTGACGTCATAGAGCGCCAAAGGCCGGAGCTAGTGAAAATACCAAAGAGAACCAAATCAACCTCCGCGGAGGACGCCGGAAGTCCTGCCCTCCTATGATGCTCACGCACTTACGCACGCACGCACGCACGCAAACATTCCTTCCTGTTGCGCCTCCGAGAACCGCAGTGTCTTCTGGGTTACGAAGTTTTGACCCCGCTTCTGGACTTGCCTTAGAGCGTTGGTCAGGCTTTATATGGCGGGTAGAGGCTCAGTGGCACCGTCATGGGAGCTGGTAACGCCAAAAACAGGACGGGGCTTGGGTTGCTCTTAAAGGCGACATAACCAGATTTTCTTGAAGTAAGGTCTAGGATACTCACAGAAATATGAGGGACCTATGATATCGGATTGTGAAGCACAGCAAGTTCCCAGCGGCTACACCCCCCAAAGAGACACCCCATACCATAAAGGCACTCTGTATTCATGCCTCTCAGCCATATGTTGCTTTTCAAATACACATACAGTGAAGCTTTGACTTCTGTTTATTAAGCTTCAATATGCTTGGTCCAAGAAAACAAAGAAAGACTACATGGCTGGGAATTTGCACAGAAGATAACAGGAGATATCGACGTAGATTGAAAGGGGGAAGCTGTGCCTCTGGATCCAAAAGAAAACATCATTACTGTCTGTACAGTCAGTGATTGCGTTCCTACCAAGAGTGCAATGCTTTTATTCTAGTAATACTTATTACTGGCCGGGCGCGGTGGCTCACGCCTGGAATCCCAGCACTTTGGGAGGCCGAGGCGGGCAGATCACAAGGTCAGGAGTTCGAGTCCATCCTGGCTAACACGGTGAAACCCCGACTCTACTAAAAATGCAAAAAAGCCGGTCATGGTGGCGGGCGCCTGTAGTCCCAGCTACTTGGGAGGCTGAGGGCGGAGAATGGCGTGAACCCGGGAGGCGGAGGTTACAGTGAGCCGAGATGGCACCACTGGACTCCAGCCTGGGCGACAGAGCGAGACTCGGTCTCAAAAAAAAAGAAAAAAAAAATTTAATACTTATTAATTCATGTCTGAAATACTTTACATTTATTTTAAAAGTCTCAATCCTATCTGAAAATGAGAGTGACTGATACATGCCATTTCCTGACAGGACATTTTGTGCCATTCCACAGTTGAAGCATACGTACATAGGGCACGTATTATCCCCAATAAAAACACAGAGTCTCACTCTGTCGCCCAGGCTGGAGTGCAGTGGCGCGATCTCGGCTCACTGCAACCTCCACCTCCGGGGTTCAAGCAATTCTGCCTCAGCCTCCCAAGTAGCTGGGATTAGAGAGCCTGCCACCACGCCCGGCTAAGATTATCTCCTTCCTGAGAAGTGAGTTATCGTTTTTTTTTTTTGTTGTTGTTTTTTTGTTTTTTTGTTTTTTTTTTTTTGTTGAGACGGAGTCTCGCTGTGTCGCCCAGGCTGGAGTGCAGTGGCCGGATCTCAGCTCACTGCAAGCTCCGCCTCCCGGGTTTTACGCCATTCTCTCGCCTCAGCCTCCCGAGTAGCTGGGACTACAGGTGCCCGCCATCTCGCCCGGCTAATTTTTTTTTGTATTTTTTTAGTAGAGACGGGGTTTCACCGTGTTAGCCAGGATGGTCTCGATCTCCTGACCTCGTGATCCGCCCGTCTCGGCCTCCCAAAGTGCTGGGATTACAGGCTTGAGCCACCGCGCCCGGCCTGAGTTATCGTTTTACAGGGAGTTGAAATTGTGAAAATACTTGTGAAATGAAAATTACAGAAATCTATTAATAATGATTGTTAGGTTTTGAAGGGAAGGCGAGGGTTAAAGAAAGGCAGAGAGTTGGCAGCTCTACAGGAATTCAGGTTTTATGTCCAGCACAAGACCTGCAATGGAGAGAACTAGCTTACTGCCAGAACCCACCACCGCTTACAGGCTGGGGCAATTATAGGTCTGGGGGTGGAGTGCGGTGGGGTGGGGTGGGGGCGGTGGGAGGGTATGGCTTGCTGCCCAGGAGGATGGTGGGGTTTTTGTTTGTTTTTTGAGGAGTCTCGCTCTTTTCACCCAGGCTTGAGTGCAATGGCATGATCTCGGCCCACTGCGATCTCCGCCTCCCGGAGTTCAAGCGATTCTTCTGCTTTAGCCTCCTGAGTAGCTGGCTTTAGAGGTGCGTGCTACCACGCCGAGCTAATTTTTTTGTATTTTTAGTAGAGATAGGGTTTCACCATGTTAGTCAGGCCATCCGCCCGCCGCGGCCTCCAAAATTGCTGGGATTACAGGCATGAGCCACTGCGCCCGGCTGAAGGATGTTCATAAAATGTTCCTGAGGCAGTTTGGCCTTTTTTCCGGCAGGGTGTGATAGTGACCTCCCTTGGACCTTTTTCCAGCAGGATGTGATAAGAAAGTCAGGCAGTTGGTCAGAATGTTTCTCAAGGCCCTCACTCCGTGGAATGCTTCACTCCGACCAAGGTCTGTGAAACGGCAGAGGACTTACAGGATGGTGCAGTTTGGACTGACAATGATTAGATTGCTATTCAAAAAAAGTGACAGAAATAGTCCTACAGAAATCTGTGACATGTGAAGGGGGAAAATGCAAGCTTACAGTGAAGTTTGAGCAAAAGTCTGAGAAGTCAAAGAATGAAGTTGAGACTGCCTGTGCTGGAACCTTGGACACATTATGCTTCTGTCTCCTATCCATAATTCTTTTTTCATACTTGAAAACATTGCTTATTAACTGTTTGGAGGGATAAGTAAAGATAATAAATGGAAAGACTTGTCAAAAAATAAAAATGAAGGCCAGGTGCGGTGGCTCACGCCTGTAATCCCAGCACTTTGGGAGGCCGAGGTGGGCAGATCACGAGGTTAGGAGTTCAAGACCAGCCTGGCCAACATAGTGAGACGCTGTCTCTGCTAAAAATACAAAAATTAGCCAGGCATAGTGGTGGGTGACTGTAATCCCAGCTACTCGGGAGGCTGAGGCAGGAGAATTGCTTGAACCCAGGAGGCGGAAGTTGCAATGAGCAGAGAGTGCCACTGCACTCCAGCCTGGGTGACAGTGCAAGACTCCATCTCAAAAAATAAAAATAAAAATGAATAGGGAAGCTGTGTGATGATGTGTATTTACTGCTCTACAAAATGTTCAATTAGCATGTATGAACTGGGTTTCAGGTCAATGGTAGGTACATGGGACACACTGGGAATAGGGCTGCCAGCTGCTGTGTGTATACAGGACTGTTATGTGTCTTCTTAGATTCTGTATTTGTCTTTTTGGTATTCACAAATCACAGGTACAAACTGACAGCCAAAGTTGTTAACTTCTCTGTCTGCAAGCCACTTACTCAGATGTGTGAAACTCATATAAAAAAAACCCCAGTCAGGCTGGGCACAGTGACTCATGCCTGTAATCCCAGCACACTTCAAAACAAAACAAAACAAAACAACCCTGCCTTTAAAAAAGAAACCCTGCCTTAAAAAAGAAGATATTCATTGTGTGTTATTAGGGAATTGCAAATTAAAGCAACAGTGGCATACCACTACACATCTATTTGAATGGCATTTTAAAATCCAAAATACTGAAAATGCCAAATGCTGACTAGGATGAGATGCAAGAGGAATGTTCATTCATTGTTAATTGGATGCAAAAATGGTACAGCCACAGCCCGTCACAGTGGCTCACCCCTGTTATCCCAGCACTTTGGGAGGCCAAGGAGGGTGATCACTTGAGGTCAGGAGTTCGAGACCAGCCTGGCCAACGTGGCAAAAACCTGTGTCTACTAAAACAGGTGGAGGTTGCAGTGAGTCGAGATCATGCCACTGCACTCCAGGCTGGGCGACAGAGCAAGACTCTGTCTCAAAAAAAAAATAATAAAATAAAAATGGTACAGCCACTTTGGAGGATAGCCTGGCAGTTTCTTACAAGACTAAACATACTATATGACAGAGAAAACTGCACTCCTTGGCATGTATCCAAATGAGTTGAAAACATGTCTACAGAAAAACTATACAAATATGTAGTAGGTTTATTCATAACTGCCAAAACTTGAAAGCAACTGTCCTTCAATAAGTAAATGGATAAAGAAACTGAGGTATATTTATAGAACGGAATATCATTCAGCCATAACTTGCACACGAATTTTCAGAGGTTTATTTGTAGTAGCCAAAATCTGAAAGTTACCCAAACATCCATAACAATTAAGTTGACAAAAAAGAAAACTTGTGGTATACAATGAAATACTACTCAGCAATACAAATGAGTAAACAATTGATTCATGCAACAGGATAATGGATTAACCTTAAAATAGTTATGTTTACTGAAAAAGTCAGAGCCCCACCCCCTAAAAAGTACACACCATATGGTTTCATTTATAAAATTATAGAAAATGCTTGCTGTTGCTTGTGAATTGTGGAAAACAAGATGAGGAAAGACTGAGGATTATAAAGGGACAATCTTTTGTTGTGTTGGATATCTTGACTGTGGTGGTTTCATAGGTGTATACACATGCTGACACATAGCACATTTTACACTTTACATATATGCAGTTTATTGCATGTTAATCATACCTCCATAAAGCTGTTAAATAAATGTTCCTCATTAAAATCTATATATACTGTTCCACTAGGAAAATTAGATGTCAACTATTTTGGCTCTACCATACTCCTCTCCCTACAATTTAGGAGTGTGAGCCCTGCCTCAATGTTGCTAAAAATTGGTGAGCAATGAAGTCCGTATCCACCTCAGTCACTAGGGATGCTGGCTGGGTCAGAGAAGACCCATCCCTGGATCTCTCTTCTGTCACTGCTGAGGTTCCTGTCTGTGCAGTGATGGCTGTAAGGTCAACTGCCCAGGGAGACACAGGAGTCCACATTTAGATTATTTCCTCTGACAGTGGCCTTGGCCACAGGAGATACAAACGTCTGAAGGTACTGAGAATTTCTATGCACCCCCATCCCACACCATCATAACTGCACCAATATTTGTGGATGCCCCTCTAGAATGTTTGTCTCCTTTGGTTTGCCACAGTCATCCCCACTCCATTATCTCAGTGTTTATGTGCCAATCATGATTTTCACATTGCCCTAGAGGTCTTACAGTCAGTGCCACTTGCCTGTGGGATTCTGGATATCAGGGACTTGATCCTGTACAGGTACAGAAGACAGCAATCCCTCAACAGTGCTGGGGAGTACGTGACAGTTTAGGGACCCAACTTATGGTGCTTCCAGAAGCACAGGAGATTTTCACACCAACTGTGCCCTCATTGGGCTCACAGGAAATCCTGGCAGCCAGGCCACAAAGTTAGGCACAAAATTTTTTTTAGTCTTTCCAGCAGGCCTAGGACAATGGTGTAAATTAGGTCAAACTAGACTGAGAGCTGTCTTCTGCCATCCTTTGGTCCCCTCTGAGGCACATAAAGGTGGTGCCCACAAAAGGTGTTACTCCCTTCATGACAGAACCCAATTCTTTTCTCAATCTACTCTACACAGTAACAAAATCCCCAAGAGTAAAGGCTGCCACAACAGGCCTTTATCATTGTCTAAACCAGAGCAGCATGGGACAAGCAGTTCCAAATTTGGGCGATTTGGCAATAAGACAAGTAAGTCACAGCTATCACGTTTCCTGACAAAATCTTGTCAGGAAATCCCAGCAGACCCTAGCTCAGGTCCTTTTAGCCAGAGCTAGATCATGTTTGCTCAGAACTTAATCATGAGGGAAAAGATGAGGACCCTCAATGGTGGGGGGTTAGGTGGGGGGGGGGGCGGTCCTTGAAAATACTCATGATTATCTGCAGGGAACAGGAAAGAAAGCACGGAAGTCTGCCTTCCCTGAGCAAAATGGAGTGATTGATACACACAGCTGGTAGCAATAAGATGGCTTCCGCCACAGGCACTGGCAGTGATATAATTCCATCGAGAACCCTAGACAGTTACAAAGTGCAACACGCCTCATGAAAGCTTCCCACGTATGTGGTGCTTATCAGGCATCTCCCCAGGGTGGAATGAATATACGATGCTCATCCGCTAGCCGATGGTTCTCTCACAAAGGGTACTCACAGAACATTGCTCTGGTGTGAATCCTATGAGGATGACCAAGAAGATGACATATTTTCTGCATTCATAAGGCCTTTCTCTTTGTGTGAATTTTCTGGTGTTAAACAAGTTTAAGAGATGCAGCTAAAGGGTCACCAAAACTGTTGCACTCATGAGGTCTTTCTCCAGTGTGAGCTTTCTGGTGACGAACAAGATGGGAGCTTCTGCTGTAGGCTTTCCCACATTCACTGCATACATAAGGCTTTTCTCCAGTGTGAACCCTCTGGTGTAGAATGAGGCCAGAGTTACGGCTAAAGAATTTCCCACATTCACTGCACTCATAAGGTCTTGCTCCAGTGTGAACTTTCTTGTGTTGAACAAGGTGGGAGCTGCTAATGTAAGCCTTCCCACATTCGCTGCACACATAAGGCCTTGCTCCTGTGTGAACCCTCTGGTGCAGAATAAGGCTGGAGTTGTGGCTAAAGCATTTCCCACATTCATTGCACTCATAAGGCTTTGCTCCAGTGTGAATTCTCTGGTGTACAATAAGGTTGGAGCTATGGCTGAAGAATTTGCCACATTCACCACACTCATAAGGCCTTTCTCCAGTGTGGATTTTTTGGTGTTGCACAAGTGTGTCTTTACGGCTGAAGGCCTTCCCACATTCACTGCACTCATAAGGCCTTGCTCCAGTGTGAATTATCTGGTGCTGAACAAGTGTGTCTTTGCAGCCAAAGGCCTTCCCACATTTGCTGCACACATAGGCCCTTGCTCCTGTGTGGACTCTCCGATGTTTAATGAGGCTAGAGTTATGGCTAAAGAATTTTCCGCATTCTATGCATTCATAAGGCCTTGCCCCAGTATGAATTCTCCAGTGTTCAATAAGGTGGGAGCTTTGGCTAAAGAATTTTCCACATTCACTGCACTCGTAAGGCCTTTCTCCAGTATGAAATCTCTGGTGCTGAACAAGTGTATCTTTACGGCTAAAGGCTTTCCCACATTCATTGCACTTATAGGGCCTTTCTCCTGTGTGGATTCTCTGGTGCTGAACAAGGTGGGAGCTTCTGCTGTAGGCTTTTCCACATTCACTGCAATCATAAGATCTTTCTCCAGTGTGAACTCTCTGGTGCTGAACAAGTGTGTCCTTGCGGCTGAAGGCCTTCCCACATTCGCTGCATGTATAATGTCTTTTCCCAGTGTGGAATTTCTGGTGCATTTTTAGGTGGTGCAAGTGAATGAAGGCTTTTCCACACTCCTTACACACATGAGATGTTTCTCCACTGTGGATTTTTTTGTGATTAGTAAGAGCTGATTTCTCCTTGAACACATTTCCACATGGTAGGCATCTAAAGGGTCTCACCTCAGGATGAGTTATCTGGCTGTCAAGAAGAGTGAAGGTGTCCAGGAAGGCTTTTCCTTCTTCACCACAACTGAGGAGCATCTGTCCATCATAGTCTCCTTGGTGTTGCCCGAGACTGGAGCTGTGTGGGAAAGACTCCATGCATTCAGTCCTTCCCCATGGACTCACCCTATTGTAAGTGGTCTGGTGCTGGAAGAGGCCAGAGCTGTCTGGTAAGTCCATCCCTTCTTCCCTGCAGCTAAAGGATCTCCCTAACATGCAAACTGTACAGCTCTTCACAAATGAGGCCCCTCCATCATCCCCTCTGAAGCAATTCTCTCTATTATGTTGCTTCTGGTGCTGGTAAAAGTCTGCACTGGATGAGAATCTTCTCCTACACGGCCCACGTGTGCACAGTTTCTGTGTAGGGTGTGATCCCTGGTGTTCAGCCAGGTGCAAAATGTCTTTCAAGAGTGGGTCGCACATCTCACATGGGTGTGCTTTCTGGAAGAGACCTGGCTCAGCAGTCCTGACCTGTGACACTCCTTCTACAGAAACACTCTGCTCAGAAGGTGCCTCCTCATTTTCTGCTTCACACGAAAAACCTGAAAGCAAAACGATGCTGGTGAAGTGCATGTTGACTGTGGTGGGAGGCAGCAGCCCTATCACAAATGTGTGTCTACCACCAATGCGAGTCCACTGGCTTGTTGGCAGGACAAGAGAGCCAGGAGCAGTGTAAAGAAGGGGTTGGTTGTCAGTACAGGGCCTATACAGGTCACAGAATGGAGGAACCCTAACTACGGGGTAAAGACCTAAACACAATGGCATACAGGATAGGGAGGAGAGGTTAAGCCTCTAGCTGATTTCTCTGCAAGAGGGTTTCAGCAGGGCCTTGGCTGCTGGTGTCAGGTGAGCTCTGTGCAAATGGGTGTGTCCATGCCCAGGAAAATCTGACTCTGAGTAAGTAGCTAGTTCTCAAGGACTATTTAATGAGCAAAACTCATAACACATTCAAGTAAGCTGGTGTTGAAGAGAGGAAGTGAGACATGGAGGCCAGAAACGTGGGAAAACACCCGAAGGATGGACGACAGGTGACAAGTGACAAATGGGAGAGTGCCAGGAACGAGGAAAGAAAAGTAGATGTGAAGAATCACTATGGGCCTTGGCGACAAAACATTGACAAACACAAAATAAGCTGAAGGTTCGATGTGAACCCAACCGTAACAGACACCCTCTTCCAGCTCCCATTCAGCACGGCCAGGCCCTCTGCAGGTCTCCTTTACTGTGGCTGCAGTGATGTCTGCCCTGTCAGGCACCCAAGGTTTTCTGCCCCTCTCCAACTGGGCAACTGCGTGGGACTGGGAAAATGAAAGCTCTAAAGCCAACAGAGTGCAGGTGAGTGGCGCAGCTAGGCCCACTCCACAGAGAAAACAGACTGTTTAGAAAAAATACTCTCCAAGGAGGAGGTACCAGGACAGCCCTGTAATCACCACAAGAAGTGATTGCGTCAGCTCCTGTAATTCCTGGCACCGTCAGGCCCCAGGAAATGTCATCCAGAGGATGAGGGGAGAACCTAGGACAAAGAGGTGCAAGACCTTATCTCTGCAAAAAGTACAAATAGCTGGGAGTGGTGGCATGCACCTATAGTACCAGCTACTCAGGAGGCTGAGGTGGGGGGATCACTTGAGCCCAAGAGTTTAAGGCTGCAATGAACCACGATCACAATCCTGCACTGTAGCCTGGGTGACAGAGTGAGACTCTGTCTAAAAAACAAACAAACAAACAAAAACCCTCAAAATAACAACAAAAAATGCTCTGACCAGATTCCCAGTGCACTGAAACTGGAGAGATAATTAATTTTTATTGTTTGAAGTTACTAAGCTTTGGGATAATTTGCCACGTAGCATTAGACAACTAAAACACAGACTTACCTAGTGTGGCCACAAGTGCAAAGTTCTCCAGCATCACATCACGGTACAGGAATCTCTGAGCCTCCTCAAGGAGTTCCCACTCCTCCCGAGAGAAGTACACGAACACATCCTCGAAGGTCACACAACTCTGCCATGATGAGTACAGTTGAGTCCACATGCAGCATCTCTCCCCAGAACTCCCTCCTCCCTAGTCTATGCACTCACACACCCACCCTTTAGTCCCTCGCCTCCCCAGCCTCCCAACTAAGAGGAGATACAGACCTTGGCACCACTATGTCGGCTCTCTCCTCATGTCCCTCTCCCCACGGTGTCCAGCCCAGAGCAGAACCAGGCAAGTGTGCAGACAGATGCTGTCTCAACCCTGGGTCTGCCGTGAAGGGTCCCAAACACGCTCCTACCAACCAGTTCTCCTGGTGCTGTCCAGACAATGCCTCTAAACACAACCAAACTTCAGCTCCATCTTCTCCCACAAGCTGCCTATACTAGATTCTTAAGGCCATCAGTTCACACTCCTCCCAAAGCGCACATTACTCTTTGGACTACACCTTCCTCACATCTGAGATCCCGACCACCACTGGTCCATGCCATAGGCACCTCCATTACATCTCTCCTCCCCCATCCCACTCTGCATGCGGTGTCAAGGAAGTGCTGGTGTCTTCACACTATCTACCACTGCCACCCAGGTGCCTAAGCAACAGACCCAGTTTTCTCTCAGTCTCCAGTTTCAACTTTCTTACTCAATAACAACATTACCACCATGACCTGAAGATACCCCATCCCACTCCACACACTGGCCACCATTTTTTTCAACTTCTTCAACAGAACCCTTCCCCAGAACTAAAATCCTGTGTGTCTTCTTGAGGCCTCAACTAAGATATTGACTGAGATCTCTTTTTTTTTCTTTTTTTTTTTTTGAGATGGAGTCTCACTGCTCTGTCACCCAGGCTGGAGTGCAGTAGCGCGATCTAGGCTCACTGCAAGCTCCGCCTCCCAGGTTTACTTATGCCATTCTCCTGTCTCAGCCTCCTGAGTAGCTGGGACTACAGGCGCCCGCCACCATGCCCAGCTAATTTCTTTTCTTTTCTTTTTTTTTTTTTTTTTAGTAGAGACGGGGTTTCACCGTGTTAGCCAGGATGATCTCGATCTCCTGACCTCGTGATCCGCCCGCCTCGGCCTCCCAAAGTGCTGGGATTACAGACGTGAGCCACCATGCCCGGCTGACAAGAGACCTCTTAACCTAAACATGACCGAAACCTAATTGCTGATATAACCACTAAAAATCATACCTGCTGCCAACTTCTCCATCTCAGTTGATGGCATTTCCATAATTTTACCAGCTACAGCAAAAACCAACCAACCTTAGGGTCATCCACAACTCTCTTCTCTCATTCACCCTTCACATCAAAAAATCCAATCACCCTACTTAACAAACAGAAAATTTACCAACTTCTCTCACTTCCACAGCCACCCCTCTAGACCAGATACTATCAACACTACTGCAGTAGCTCCTCCCTCGTGCTCACAGTCTGTTCTCAACCTGAAAGCCAGAGAGAGCTTGTTAAAATCCAAGTCAGATCATCTCCCTCCTCTGCTCCAAATCTCCCACGACTTTTACCACACTCAGGACAGGGGTCCAGCTCCTCAGCCAGCCATTCCTGCCTCACTCCTTCCTCTGATATCTGTTTCCAACAAAGGTAATTAAGACCTGAGGTTCCCTGAGCACTCCCAACTCAATCCTACAAGCATTTGAGCGTACCTGTTCCTGGGTCTGATATACTTTTCCAGTACTCATCCCATTGGTCGCCAGGTGGTGACTTCTCCACATAACTCCATACAACTCATGGCCCAGATTCAGGACACTAAACTAGAAATGACCTCCATTCACCGCCCCCAGTCTCAAGTGAAGAGAGACATGTGAAGAATCCCAGGATATCATTACTATGTCTCATAAGAGAATCTGGTCAGCTTTACTTATAAACTACATATAAAACCCATACCTTCTCTAATCTCTGCTGCCACCACTCTGGCCCACACCATCAAAGCTCACCTGGACTATTTCAGTAGACTCCATCTTGATCTTCCCATCTATCCTATACCCCCGAGTCTACCCACCCTGCAGCCAGAGGGAGCCTTTTAAGAACTGCGTCAGAGGACCTCCCTTCTCTGTACCAAACCTTGCATGACTCTCAGCACCCTTAGAAGAGAGGACCAGCTCCTCGGGCTGCCATTCCAGGCCCACCTCTGACCCCCAGTCCCTGTTCTCACCAGGCACAGACGGTTCCCGGAACTCTCCAAACTCATTCTCATCTTCATGCATGCATTTGTACGCACTGCCCCGCGCCTTCGAGTCCGTTCCACACCTTATGCCATAGATAAGGGGGGCGGAACCCCTCCACATAATGCGACAGTGACCACCCTCCCGGGTGGTCAAGACAAGTGCGCGATGACAGCGAACATCGCAGGACACACAACCAGGCTGGTGTGCACTTGAGGGACTCCCCCACTCACCTGAGCCCGGTCCATCAGCACCGCCGCTGCCATGAGAAGCAGGCGAACGTGAGAAGTGGGTGAACGGGCTGTGCCCTGTGGGCTCAGCCGAAACCCCACGCCTCCACCGCGCTGGACGCCCTCGGGCTGAGTGTAGCACTGCGAGTCTCAGTCTATCCGGTGTAAAAACGCTCACAAGACTAAGGCGGCTGCCTCCGGCGGAGACAAGGGCAAGAGGGCGTGTGTACAGGAGGCCTCGGTAAGAGCCCAGCCCCGGCAGACACCTCCGCGAGAGGCCGCCCTTCCCACGACAGGGGTCATGGATTGTAACAAAAGTGCGGAGGAAGGTCCTGCAGCCTCCACTGTCTTTCCTTGCTAGGTTCCGCGAGACCCGAGTAGAAAGCCGACCCCATCTAGGACTCAGCCTTCACAACCAGAATGCACAGACCGGGCAAAGGAAAAATACGTCACGACGGCGACGCCAGAAGTCTCGCCCCGCCTCCCCGAGCAGCAGGAAACACCCAGTTTCTGGGCTGTCATTGGCTGCACTCCGGCTACCAATACGCTGGGCACAGATTTCTGGGTAATGTAGTTTGTACTCTGCATCCAACCAGGCAACGAGCGACTTTCGGGTTCTCCCGGATGTCCGCCAAGAGGCGTCGCGCTGGGAGGGAAGAAAGAGTGAAAACTGTGTTTCGGAGGCCAAAGCTGCTTTTAAAGGGTATGCACCCTGATTTCCATGGCCACCTGGGACAAGGCCACGGCACTGAAATCGCCAGCAAGGGACCCATTCTTTAATCCTTCTGCTTCTGAGGCCCTGGGAGACCTGCTTCACCTCTCTCAGATTTGGAGATTGAAACGTATTAATAAATTGAACAATGTCTGTATTTCGTTTGTGGGCCTTTTTGTAAAACATTGAATGTCCTTCTAGTTTTTTTTAACATATAAAGAAAAGAGATGTAATTTGCTACCTTTCTGCTGGCTGCACAGGAAGCATGGTGCTGGTATCTGCTTCTGGTGAGGCCACAGGAAATTTTTATTCATGGTGAAAAGCGGAGGAGCTTGCAGGTAACATGGCCTCTTCTAATTCATTTATTCCCAATTTGATACGTGGTTTTACAGCATCAGCTTCACTATTAACTTATAAAAACTGTAAATTCTTGGACCCAATCTACACCTTCTGATAAACTCTGGGGATGGGACCCTAGCTCAAGTTCAAGAACTGGAGGTCTTTAAAAGTCATTAGCCAAACAAACAAACAAACAAAAATCAGTAAGATGAAAAATACTACAGCCAACCTCATTGGAAACATGGGAAGTGAGGTAAAAAGTACTTAACGCTGGGCCTGGCACATCGTGCTAAATACATACAAGCTCAACACAAGGTTCTCACACACACTGTTTTAGAAAGATAAATCAAAGATCCACCTTTTCAGGATCAGTGGTGATTTTGAAAAAAACGAAACAAAACCAAAGTACAACCAGGCGCGGTGGCTCACGCCTGTAATCCCAGCACTTTGGGAGTCCGAGGTGGGCGGATCACGAGGTCAACAGATGGAGACGACCTGGCTAACACGGTGAAACCCCGTCTCTACTAAAAATACAAAAAAAATTAGCCAGGTGTAGTGGCGGGCACCTGCAGTCCCAGTTACTCGGGAGGCTGAGGCAGGAGAATGGTGTGAACCCGGGAGACAGAGCTTGCAGTGAGGTGAGATCGAGCCACTGCACTCCAGCCTGGGCGACAGAGCAAGACTCCGTCTCAAAAACAAAAACAAAACAAAAAAAGTATAATCATTCCTTCACTCATCAAGTAGCATCATAGATAATAGTTATAATTTTTTTTTTTTTTTTTGAGACAGAGTTTCGCTCTTGTTGCCCAGGCTGAAGTGCAATGGCGTGATCTCGGCTCACTGCAACCTCGGCCTCCCAGGTTCAAGTGATTCTCCTGCCTCGGCCTCCTGAGTAGCTGGGATTACAAGCGTACACCACAGCGCCCGGCTAATTTTTTATTTTTAGTAGAGATGGGGTTTCTCCATGTTGGTCAGACAGGACTCGAACTCCTGACCTCAGGTGATCCACCAGCCTTGGCCTCCAAAAGTGCTGGGATTACAGTGTGAGCCATGGCGCCCGGCTCAGTAATGGTTATAATTTTTGCACAAAAACACAGCTATATATCACTAGACTCATTTAATTGAAAAAAATCACATGCAAGAGGGTTTCATAAACTACAGGTAGGTGTATGGTCCAGAAGACACATTCTTACAGGCCATATGATTCAAAACACAGAACTATTAAGACTAATTGCTCTTCATAGTTTTTAACTCCACTGTCCACTTAGGTGTCACGGTAGTTAAAATTTTATAACCTGGTTTATTTTATGAGATGACACAGAAATAATTCATATTTTATTTAAAGAAAAATATATACACACATAATTTATATATACACATACATACACATACATAATTTATATACACACATACATAATTATATATGTATAATATAAATTATCTGTCTCCACTCAAAGCCAATATAAATTTAGGTGTCAGGGACACAATGGAATAACATACTGAAGCAGTTACGGATATAACTGCCAACAGATTTCTATGTACAACAAATGCACTAAGAAAAACTGAAATAAGACTATTTAAAGCCCAAAATGAGAAATTTAATGGATAAAAATAACTGGCATAAAATAAAACTTTTAAGATCTTTGTTGGCCGGGTGCGGTGGCTCAAGCCTGTAATCCCAGCACTTTGGGAGGCCGAGACGGGCGGATCACGAGGTCAGGAGATCGAGACCATCCTGGCGAACACAGTGAAACCCCGTCTCTACTAAAAAATACAAAAAACTAGCCGGGCGAGGTGGCGGGCGCCTGTAGTCCCAGCTACTCGGGAGGCTGAGGCAGGAGAATGGCGTGAACCCGGGAGGCGGAGCTTGCAGTGAGCTGAGATCTGGCCACTGCACTCCAGCCTGCGCGACAGAGCGAGACTCCGTCTCAAAAAAAAAAAAAAAAGATCTTTGTTAAGGTTGAAGGAAAGTGATCCCAGGTGAATGGTCTGTGATGACAGAAGAAATGAGGATCTGAGAGGGGTGCATCTATGGATTAATGAGACCACTCATCATCTTTTTTTTTTTTTTTTTTTTTTTTGAGACGGAGTCTCCCTCTTTCGCCCAGGCTGGAGCACGGTGGCCGGATCTCAGCTCACTGCAAGCTCCGCCTCCCGGGTTCCCGCCTTTCTCCCGCCTCCGCCTCCCGAGTAGCTGGGACTACAGGCGCCCCCACCACGCCCGGCTAATTTTTTGTATTTTTTTAGTAGAGACGGGTTTCACCGTGTTGGCTAGGATGGTCTCGATCTCCTGACCTCGTGATCTGCCCGTCTCGGCCTCCCAAAGTGCTGGGATTACAGGCTTGAGCCACCGCGCCCGGCCAGAGACCACTCATGATCTTTATAAAATATTAATACTGCCAGGCATGGTGGCTCACGCCTGTAATCCCAGCACTTTGGGAGGCCGAGGTGGGTGGATCACAAGCTCAGGAGTTCGAGACCAGACTGCCTAACATGGTGAAACCCTGTCTCTACTAAAAGTACAAAAATTAGCCAGGCGTGGTGGTGTGTGCCAGCAATCCCAGCTACTCAGGAGGCTGAGGGAGGAGAATCACTTGAACCTGGGAAGCAGAGGTTGCAGTGAGCTGAGATTGCTCCACTGCACTCCAACCTGGGCAACAGAGTGAGACTCCATCTCAAAATAAATAAATAAATAAAAATAAATAAATAAATAAATAATAAAATAAAAGATTAATACTTACTTCTTGGAAACAGAATGGTGGAATTACCATGCATATCCTCAATAGTATATAAATTGATATGGGCAAATTAACCAATGTACAAATTTCTTATATTTCTTGAGGAGAGCAAAGACATTAACTCTATAATGTATTAAATAACTGTTTTAAAGCTTAAACATTAACTGAATCAGAGTATATATCTTACAAATTTGAAGAAAAATGGAAATGTAAAGAAATAAAACATTAAAAAAATAAAGTACACACAATGAGTAAGGCAAAGAAACACACACACACAACCAGAGGATGTATATAAACCCAAATATATCAGCTATCTCATGAAATGAGTATGGAATAAATTCTCAAATTAGCAGTTAGTAAGTTTTGATGTGCTAAAACTTTCCAAAAGGCCAGGCACAGTGGCTCATGCCTATAATTTCTGCACTGTGGGAGGCTGAAGCAAGAGAATTACTTGAGGTCAGGAATTCTATTAATAGATCAGCCTGAGCCACGTAGCCAGGCCCCATCTCTACCAAAAAAAAAAAAAAAAAAAAAAAAGTAATAGCAGGGTGTGGTGGCACAAGCCTGTAATCCTAGCTACCTAGGAGCTGAGCCAGGATGATGACTTGAGCCAAGGCTGCAGAGAGTTTTGATAGTGTCACGGTACTCCAGCCTGGGTGACACAGTAAGACTGTCTCTCACTAAAAAAACAAAACAAAACAAAAAATCCAACAGTAGTATGGATACAAGAAACACTTCTAGAGTATAATATTAGAAAACCATATGAAACAGCTTTGGGAAAAATATATTTCATACAACAAAGAATTAACACATGAAAATAAAAATTTATATCAGAAAGTATCAGTATTAAAGAAACAATCGCTGGCCAAGCACGGTGGCTCATGCCTGTAATCCCAGCACTTTGGCAGGCCAAGGCAGGCGAATCAGGAGTTCGAGACCAGCCTGGCCAACATGGTGAAACCCTGTCTCCACTAAAAATACAAAATTAGCCAGGCGTGGTGGCAGGCACCTGTAGTCCCAGCTACTCAGGAGGCTGAGACAAGAGAATAGCTTGAAACCAGCAGGCGGAGGTTGCAGTGAGCTGAGAGGTCATGCCATTGCACTCCAGACAGGGTGACAAGAGCTAAACTCCATCTCAACAAAGAAAAAAAAAAAAAAAAAAAAAAAAGAAAGAAAACAAAGAAAAAAGAAAGAAACGATCACCAAGAAATTATATTTTGAGAGGGAGGGATTGCATTGGGGTGTTATACATGATATAAACGTTATGCACATGTACCCTAGAACTTAAAGTATAATAAAAAAAATAAAAATAAAAAATAAAAATAACAAAAAAGAAATTATATTTTGAACTGTATGTAATGTATAATGCTGATTTGTATTACCTAAAGCAACAATTTTTAAAAGGATAAAGACATAAATCTATGAATATGTTGAGCATTTTTATGTCTGTTATCTCAGCAATTAGTAGAAACAACCAATATAAAATTGTTAAAGTTCCAGTGAATTCTCAGGCTAAGATTGATAATTCTGGCCTAATAAATACAAATATAGGATGCTTATATTTAGTACAACTGAATATTTACAGAACTATCAATATAGATAACTAAAAAGTATCTTCAATTCACATGGAGTGAAATAAGACATAGGATGCTATCAAGATATGAATCAATAAGAGAGATACATGGAAAATATAAAAAGAAGCATTTGGAAATTAAGTTACAAGATATTGAATAACTCATGCATCACAAAAGACAGTTTCAAATAATGGTACTACAATATATCCTTTTTTTTAATTTTGGAGATGGAGTCTTGCTCTGTCGCCCAGGCTGGAGTGCACTGGCGTGACCTCGGCTCACTGCAAGCTCCGCCTCCTCGGTTCACACCATTCTCCTGCCTCAGCCTCCCAAGTAGCTGGGACTACAGGCGCCCGCCACTATGCCCGGCTAATTTTTTGTATTTTCAGTAGAGGCGGGCTTTCACTGTGTTAGCCAGGCTTGTTTCGAACTCCTGACCTCAGGTGATCCACCTGCCCCGGCCTCCCAAAGTGCTGGGATTACAGGCGTGAGCCACTGTACCTACAATATATTCTTTAGAGATTTTTTAATACAATTTTATAAGGACAGTAATAACTTTAAATACAGATCCTATAAGTAAATAAAGAATGATCATTAAAAATGATAAATGTACCTCAAAAACACTGAAAATAATCCACAGCAAAGAAAAGCACACTAAGAGAATGATTCCATTCATATGAATTTCAAAATCAAACAAAAAAAGTATTAGTGATACTCACGTAAGGTGTCAAACGATGAATGAAAAAAGAAAATGAGCAAAGTAAAATTCTAGGTAAGTTTCCTCTAAAGTATAAGATGGAATTTGTAATCTGAGTCGCGTTTTAAAATTTTGATATTACCAATTCTACTTTTTATTATCTGGGGTGTGTGTATTGGTATTTACTATATCTTTTCATCTATTTTTCATATGTGTAATTTAAACAAGATAAAATGGACAAACTGTCAGTGTTCAGCATTTGATGAATATTTGCATATCAACATCCACATAAACCCCACTTATACAAAGATGCAGAAAATTCTCAACAGCCCTGAAAAGAGGTAACCATTATTCTGTCCTTTATCACCATGCATAAGATTTGCCTGGTTTTTTTTTTATTTTTGGACTTATCTACAGAACTCTACAGTATGTATCTGACATATTATCATCAATGTCTTTTTCTATGAGATTCACTGGTGCTGTTGCATGAACTAGTAGTTGTGGGGTTTTTTGTCTTATTTTTATTTCTGTGTATGTGAAGCAGTAGTTTTCATTGCTGTGTTTTCTTCCATTTTATGACTACAGTTGACCCTTACATGATACAAGTTTGAACTGTGTGGGTTCACTCATACATAATTTTTTTCAACAGATAGGTAGGAAAAATTTTGGAGATATGAAAAATTGGAAAAAATTCACAGATGAACTGTGTAACCTAGAAATATGGAAAACATTAAGAAAAGCCAGATGTCACGAATGCATAAAATATATGTAGATACTAGTCTATTTTATCACTTGCTATCACAAAGTATATACAAATCTATTTTTTTCTTTCTCATGTTTATTTTAGGTTCTGCAGGTACATGTGCAGGTTTGTTTCATAGGTTAATTGCAAGTCACAGGGGTTTGGTGTACAGACCATTTCGTCACCAAGGTAACGAACATACCAGTAAGTAGTTTTTCAATACTCACCCTCCTCCCACCCTCCACCTTGAAGTAGGCCTCAGTGACTACTATTTCCTTCTTAGTGTCCATGTGTACTTAATATTTAATCCATGTGTATTCTCACTTATAAGTGAGAACATGCAGTATTTGTCTTTCTGTTCCTGCATTAATTCATTTCGGGTAATGGCCTCCAGCTGCATCCATCTTGCTGCAATATTCCATAGTGTATATGTACTTCATTTTCTTTATCCATTCCACTGTTGATGGGTATCTAGGTTGATCCATGTCTTTGCTATTGTGAATAATGCTGCAATAAATGTACAGGTGCATGTGTCTTTTTGGTAGAAAGATTTATATATTTTTGGGTATATACCTAGTAATGGGATTGCTGAATCAAGTGGAAGTTCTGTTTTTTGTTTTGTTGCTGTTGTTGTTGTTTTTGCAATGTGGCGATCTCAGCTCACTGCAACCTCTGCCTCCCAGGTTCAAGTAATTCTCCTGCTTCAGCCTCCCAAGTAGCTGGGATTACAGGTGGGCGCCACCATGCCCGGCTACTTTTTTGTATTTTTAGTAGACACGGGGTTTACCATGTTAGCCAGGCTGGTCTCGAACTTCTGACCTCAGGTGATCAGCCTGCCTTGGCCTCCCAAAATGCTGGGATTACAGGCGGGAGCCATCGCACCCAGCCAGAAGGTCTTAAGTTCTTTGAGAAACCTCCAAACTGCTTTCCACAATGGCTGAACTAATTTACTTTCCCAGCAGCAGTGTATAAGCATTCCCTTTTCTCAACAATCTCTCCAACATCTATTATTTTCTGACTTTCTTTCTTTTTTTTTTTTTTTGAGATGGGGTTTCGCTCTTGTTGCCCAGGCTGGAGTACAATGGCACAATCTCAGGTCACTGCAACCTCTGCCTCCTGGGTTCAAGTGATTCTCATGCCTCAGCCTCCCAAGTAGCTAGGATTACAGGCATGCACCACCCTGCCTGGCTAATTTTGTAGTTTAGTAGAAACAGGATTTCTCCGTATTAGTCAGGCTGATCTCGAATTCCTGACCTCAGGTGATCCACCCACCTTGACCTCCCAAAGTGCTGGGATTACAGGCTTGAGCTACCATGCCTGGCCTATTTTGTGACTTTCTAACAGCCATGTTGACTGGTGTGAGATAGCATTTCATTGTGGTTTTGATTTGCATTTCTCTAACGATTAGTGATGTTAACCACTTTTTTTTCATATGCCTGTTGGCTGCATGTTTGTCTTCTTTTGAAAAGTGTTTGTTCATGTCCTTTGTCCATTTTTAATGGGGTTGTTTTTGGCTTGTTAATTTGTTTAACTCCCTTACAGATTCTGAGACCACTGTCAGAGGCGCAGTTTGCAATTTTTTTCTTCCCTTGAGTAGGTTGTCTGTTTACTTGTTGATGGTTTATTTTGCTGTGTAGAAGCTCCTTAGTTTAGTCAGGTCTCATTTGTCTATTTTGCTTTTGTTGCAATTGCTCTTGGCATCTCCATCATGAAATCATTACCAGGGCCTATATTTGGAATGTATTTTCCTAGGTTTTATGCTAGGTTTTTTTTTTTTTTAATAGTTTTAGGTTTTACATTTAAGTCTTTATTCCATCTTGAGTTGAATTTTGTACATTGTGGAAGGAAAGGATCCAGTTGCAATCTTCTGCGTATGGCTAGCCAGTTATCCCAGCAGCACTTATTAAATAGAGAGTCCTTTCTCCATGGTTTGTTTTTGCTGACTTTGTTGAAAATCAGATGATTGTAGGCAGCTTTATTTCTGGGTTCTCTAGTTTGTTCCGTTGGTCTATGTGTCTGGTTTTTGTTTGTTTGTTTGTTTGTTTCCGGTACCATGCCGTTTTGGTGACTCTCACTGTCTGGTACAGTTTGAAGCTGGGTAAAACGTGATGCCTTCAACTTTCTTCTTTTTGCTTAGGATTCTTTAGAGCCTGTTTGGGCTCTTTTTTGGTTTCATGTGAATTTTAGAATAGTTTTTTCTAATTCTGTGAAAAATGTTGCTGCAATTCATCAAACAATCAGGTCTCAAAAAACAACTATTAGAGGAAGGAGGCAGAATCTGAGCGCAGCTGCTCACCCAGCCAAGACAGACCAGCCCCCTGAAATCTGTTGAATATTTTACAAGACTCCTGACTCCCAAATCCTTCATTGCAAAGTTTTAGGGCAGTAAATATTGGGGCTGCTTAGGGGAAGGAGAAGGTGATGCACAGTGCCCAGCCATGGTACTCATATCCCATACTCTAGGAAACCAGGGAAAGGAGTCATGCCACGACACAACGTTGGACAGAGACAGCTGGTCCATGAGGAAAAAGTGAAGAACAAAACCCAGCCCAGGAAATTAGGAATTAAACCCAAGCCCCGATATCTATACCCTTATTAAGTCCTATCGGTTGAGTTTTGACTAGACCCTGCAACTCTTTTAGAATGCACAGAATATAGCAAAAGTGACAGGAAGTCATTTATGAGAATAAATTACAAAAATACCAGCTTCCTCGTGGATGCTGTCTCTTGTTCATTCTTGTGAAAACCAAATGTCTGATGGTGACCTGCCTATGGTAGAGACAACAAGACAAGAATCTCAGGGAGGCTTCTTGCCAATTGCCAGCAGGGAACTGACTAATTCAGTCCAACAGCTTCCTCCTCATGTGTGTAAGCTTGTCCACTTATCCTTCAGATGAGATAGCAGCCCTGTAGGATAATTAGGCCATATAGTCATGAAAAGAACTTGAGCTAGAAGTACCCCAGTAAGTTGTACCTAATTCTTTTTTTTTTTTTTTGAGATGGAGTCTCGCTCTGCCGCCTGGGCTGGAGTGCAGTGGCCGGATCTCAGCTCACTTCAGCTCACTGCAAGCTCCGCCTCCCGGGTTCACACCATTCTCCTGCCTCAGCCTCCTGAGTAGCTGGGACTACAGGTGCCCGCCACCACACCTGGCTAGTTTTTTGTATTTTTTTTAGTAGAGATGGGGTTTTACCGTGTTAGCCAGGATGGTCTCGATCTCCTGACCTCGTGATCCACCCGTCTCGGCCTCCCAAAGTGCTGGGATTACAGGCTTGAGCCACCGCGCCCGGCCAATTGTACCTAATTCTTAACTCACAGAAACTGAGAGAATAAATGTCTGTTTTGTCAATCCACTAAACTTTGGGGTAATTTTCCATGTTGCAACAGATAACTAAAGCAGGGTTTTCCCAGTGTGGTTACGAGTGCAAAGTGCTTCACATCACTGGGCCAGAGTCTTTGAGCCTCGTCAAAGAGTTCCCACCCCTCCCAGAAGTACATGAACACATCCTCAAAGGTCACACGACCTTTTCATGATGGAGACAGCTGGGCTCACAAGCAGCATCTCTCCATAGAGCACCAACAGTCTATCCACTCACACACATATACCCTGGTCCCTCTCCTCCCCAGCCTCCCAACTCAGAGAAAATACAAGGCCTTGACACCACAAGTGTGTGCTCCTTCCTCATGTCCCTGTGATCACTATAACTAATCAAGAGCAGAACCGGACAGGCAGGCAGTCATCTAAGCTATGGATCTGGCATGCAGAGTCCAAATGGTCTCCTGTCCACCAGTTCTGGTTTCGTCCAGACTACGCTTCCAAGCACAATCATTCACCTCAACCTTTTTCCATAAGCCCCCAGTACTACAGCCTTAAGGCTGTCAGTTCATACTCCTACGTGGTCTCTGTCTCCCCCATCAACTTTTAGTCTCAACTCTGCATCCAGAAGGAACCTATTGTATGTAATCTATGAAATTTGTGTCCGTGTGTGTGTGTGTGTGTGTGTGTGTGTGTGATGGAGTCTTGCTCTGTCACCTAGGCTGGAGTACAGTGGCATGATCCCAGCTCACTGCAACCTCCACCTACCGGGTCAAAGTGATTCTCCTCCCTCAGGGACTACAGGCACTGGCCACCACACATGGCTAATGTTTGTTTGGTTTTCTTTTTGAAGTAGAGACGCTGTTTCACCATGTTGGCCAGGCTGGTCTCAAACTCCTGATCTCAGATGATCCGCCCGCCTTGGCCTCCCAAAGTGTTGGGATTATAGGCGTGAGCCACCACACGTGGCCAATCTGACAAATTGTTACAGGACTTTTCCCTAGTTCAGCTAAAGATGGGGTCCTTGTCTGTCCCACCATCAAAAAAATTTAGGCTCCCAGACAGTTTGAAGGATGAGTAAAGCAGGGTTTTATCGGGTGAAAAGGAAGAAAAGGGGGAAACGGGGACTCTCCACAGGGCCAGAGTCCCTTGCTAAAGTGCTTCCCCCCACACTCCCACACCTCTCCCCCGA
Source organism: Trachypithecus francoisi (assembly GCF_009764315.1). Taxonomy (NCBI): domain Eukaryota; kingdom Metazoa; phylum Chordata; class Mammalia; order Primates; family Cercopithecidae; genus Trachypithecus; species Trachypithecus francoisi. The sequence continues at coordinate 12,649,714 of NW_022681457.1, read as the reverse complement.
CCCCCATGCTCCACCCGCACACCCCGTTTGAATCCCCGGTTCCACACAGGAAGAGGAGGGGCCAGGCTTCTCCCTGCTGCAAATGGCGAACTTCCCGAGGCTCCACCCCAGTGGGCAGGCTGGTTGGAGGTTTTTGGGGGACTCCTTCCCACCTGGCTGTTTCAAAATCACCTCAATGCCCTGATGCAAATTTTCAGAAGAAAGGCCTAGCTCCTTAGGTTGCCATTTCAGGCCTGACTTCTGCCCCACTGTTTTCTGTTCCCACAAGTATCATGGAAATCTTGATCATTCTCAACTCAGTCTCATCTCCAAGTATTCGCACACTCCTGTTCCCCTGACTAGGACACCCTTCCCTGCAGGTTAACCCATTTGTTGCCAATAATGAGAACTTATCTTTTCGCGTGGGCTCAGGATCCTGGGCCAAAAATGAGTCCATATAAAGACACTGATACAAAGAACAGGGAGAAAGAGCAGTAAAGTCTTAGGACACCACTGCCTGCCACGAAGAGGATAGAGACCAAGAAAATCTGAGAAGGTGAGGCCCCTGGTTCCCCTCCATTCACCTGCACTGACTTCATCAGTACCAACCCGGCCACCCAACATGAAGATGCAAGCATGAAAGGCAGGCAACAAGGAGAGCCCCGGGGACCCAGTCTAGCCCTACCTTGGGTGGGGTCACTTCAGGGTGCTTGTTGCCTTCTGAGCATCACTACAAAGTAGTGCAAAATGCTTACAAGGGGCTGGGAGCAGTGGCTCATGCCTATAATCCCAGCACTTTGGGAGGTGGAGGTGGGTGGATCATCAGGTCAGGAGATTGAGACCATCCTGGCCAACATGGTGAAACCCTGTCTCTACTAAAATACAAAAAATTAGCCGGGCATGGTGGTGCGTACCTGTAGTTGCACCTACTCGGTAGGCTGAGGCAGGGGAATCGCTTGAACCCTGGAGGTGGAGATTGCAGTGATCCGAGATCAGCCACTGCACTCCAGCCCCTGAGACACGGTGAGGCTCCGTATCCCAAAAAAAAAAAAAAAAAAAAAAAAGCGTACAACGCTCAGGCCACTGCTTGGGGGGCTATGGCAACGTAGTGTGGGTGCGGGACCATGCAGGACCGGAGCACGCATGTTCCTGGAGGGCGCACAGCAAACCTGAGGTGCCAGGCCACCTGAGCCAGTCTGGAACGCTGAGTCTCAGGGAGACAGAGACGGAGCTGGGGCTCTCGATCTTTCTCCAGCGTCCCAGAGAGGGCATCTTGCAGTAGCTGTACAGACCACGTGGCCGGAGCGGAAAATACAACCATAGAAAGTTCTTTCCAAGGGAAACCGGAAGTCCCTCCCTGACACCACAGGAAAGGACCCTCTCCTGAGTTATCATTGGCTCAGACTTTCGTGAGAAAGTGCAAGCAATGGAATTCTGGGTAAAGTCCCATATATTCCCATGTGCTTGTGCCTGTTCGGTTCTCTGTGGGTAAAGTGGCACCACTAGGAAATAGTGTAGAAGTAAAGTTCCAGGGTTCCAACCACAGGGGTCCTTACCTCAGAGTACTCACATTTCTGTGGATATTGGAGGCAGGGAAGACTCGTTCCTGATTTTCCTGTGTGGCCCTGGACTCACCCCTTCACCTCTCCCAGAGCTGGGGTCCAAGATTTAAAATGAAAAATAAATTCAGTCTTTTGCTCCAGGAGCTGCCAGGCAGTAACATTAATAAAAGGGCCTTTAATTCAGTGGTTACAAAGTTGTGGTCCCTAGACCAGTAGCATCTTCATAACCTGAGAACTTGATAGAGATGCAGGCTCTATGGCCTGACACAGGCCTACTGAATCAGGAACTCTAGGGATGGGATTTAGCGTCTGTGACAATACCATGACTAGAATGGGAAATACTACTTTGCTCCTCATAGGAATGTACATAAAAACTGTTATCACATTGTATTCATTTTTTTTTTTTTTTTTTTTTGAGACGGAGTCTCGCTCTGTCGCCCGGTCTGGAGTGCAGTGGCAGGATCTCAGCTCACTGCAAGCTCCGCCTCCCAGGTTTATGCCATTCTCCTGCCTCAGCCTCCCGAGTAGCTGGGACCACAGGCGCCCACCACCTCGCCCAGCTAGTTTTTTGTATTTTTAGTAGAGACGGGGTTTCACTGTGTTAGCCAGGATGGTCTCGATCTCCTGACCTCGTGATCCGCCCGTCTCGGCCTCCCAAAGTGCTGGGATTACAGGCTTGAGCCACCGCGCCCGGCCTGTATTCAATTTTAAAAAGAACTATTGTTATTATTGTCATTAGCATTAACATCAAAATGCTTTCACATATACTCTGTGGGAGGCTAAGCCTCAGCAGGATCCTTGGCATTTATCAAAACATAAAATACAATGACACCCTAACTCAGCAGCTAGCCTCGTAGGTATGATTAAAGGTTTTACATGAAAGCACACATTTGGGTTATTTCTTAAACAGTTCAGAAAAAGTGTTCCTAAAACCATAGGTAGGCATGCTACTTGAGACTCATTATTACAGGCCACAAGATTCAAATTTTGGGACTGTAGTCCCAGTTACTCGGGAGGCTGAGGAGAATGGCTTGAGTCTAGGAGTTCAAAGCTGCTACGAGCTATGATCCCGCCACTGTACTCTAGCCTGAGCAACAGAGCAAGACCCTGTCTGTAATACTAAAATTTTACAAAGAATATTCAAATTTTGGAAATAGCAGGACTAATTGCCCTCAGACCTAAGTGGAGGGTAGAATTCATCCAGTTTCAAGTTTGTGACTTTAGAGGATACTTCCTGATTCATCTTTAATTCACAGTAGCCAAAACCTGCCTCTCTACCTCTTGTTCTTCCTTCTGGCACTCAAGGCAAGTAGATTCAATCACAAACTTGATTATGAGAGGGTCGTGCCTGAAACTAAGAGACATAGGTAATGTCCTGTCCTCATCAAAACATCACCGGCTGGGTGTGGTGGCTCATGGCTTTAATCCCAGCACTTTGGGAGGCCGAGGCAGGCAGATCACCTGAGGTTGGGAGTTTGAGACCAGCGTGACCAACATGTAGACATGGAGAAACCCCGTGTCTACTAAAAGTACAAAATTAGCTGGGTGTGGTGGCATACGCCTATAATCCCAGCTACTCTGAAGGCTGAGGCAGGAGAATTGCTTGGACCCGGGAGGCTGAGGTTGTGGTGAGTGGAGATCACACCATTGCACTCCAGCCTGGGCAACAAGCGTGAAACTCTTGTTGTCTCCAAAAAAGCAAAAAAACAAAAAAACAACAAACAACAAAAAAAATCACCATCACCCCCGGGCACAGTGGCTCATGCCTGTAATCCCAGCACTTTGAGAGGCTGAGGTGGGTGGATCACCTGAGGTCAGGAGTTCAAGAGCAGCCTGGCCAACATGGTGAAGCCCCGTCCCTACTAAAAATACAAAAATTAGCCAGGAGTGGTAGTGGGCCCCTGTAATCCCAGCTACTTGGGAGGCTGAGGCAGGAGAATTGCTTGAACCCAGGAGGCGGAGGTTTCAGTGAGCTGAGATCGTGCCATTGCATTCCAGTCTGGGCGATAAGAGCAAAACTCTGTATCAAAAACAAAAACAAAAACAAAACACCACCATCAACCCATCACCTGAACCTGCAGCTCCCATGGGACCACTAAATTTTGGGAAGGTATGAAAAAGGGAACCACTGAAGATATCTCTAGAATGCTGCATGAATGAAAACACAATTAAGACACAATTTCTTTTTTTTTTTTTTTTTTGAGACAGAGTCTCGCTCTGTGGCCCAGGCTGGAGTGCAGTGGCCGGATCTCAGTTCACTGCAAGCTCCGCCTCCTGGGTTTACGCCATTCTCCTGCCTCAGCCTCCCGAGTAGCTGGGACTACAGGCACCCACCACCTCGCCTGGCTAGTTTTTTGTATTTTTTAGTAGAGACGGGGTTTCACCATGTTAGCCAGGATGGTCTCGATCTCCTGACCTCGTGATCCTCCTGTCTCGGCCTCCCAAAGTGCTGGGATTACAGGCTTGAGCCACCGCGCCCGGCCAAGACACAATTTCATAATCACTTCTGCCCATATTCCATTGTCCACAGCTCACTCACATGGCCCCAAATTAAGTGTAAGGAAAGCTGGAACATGCTTTCCCCCAGGTGTTCAGAAACAAACAAACAAATGAAAATGTGATTAGTTAGCATCTAGCCAATTCATGGCACGATCCATCCATTTGTTCACCAGATACAGATTTTATTATTTCTACTATGCATTCTACCCTGTCACTCCATTATTCCAACAACTCAGTATCCTCCAATCACTGACCCCATATCACTGTTACAATCTCTAGGGTGTATTTTCCTTTGCATCAGATTCAAATTTTGTTTCTGTAGCACAGGAAAACTATAGTCACAATATAAATTGTCTCCACTCACATCCAGTATATAGTGACTCATGGATGTAGTGGAAGGATACAGTGAAGTTACTGAAGAAATAAGTGCAAACTTAGATTTCTATCCACAGCAATAGTGTTTTTCAAGAAAGAGTATAAAATAAGACCATATGAAGTAAAAAATGAAAATTTTAGGTAAAAAGGTAACCTGAAAGGTTAAATTTAAGGCAAAAGAAAAGTGATTCCGGCCGGGCGTGGTGGCTCAAGCCTGTAATCCCAGCACTTTGGGAGGCCGAGACGGGCGGATCACGAGGTCAGGAGATCGAGACCATCCCGGCTAACACGGTGAAACCCCGTCTCTACTAAAAATACAAAAACTAGCCGGGCGAGGTGGCCGGCGCCTGTAGTCCCAGCTACTCGGGAGGCTGAGGCAGGAGAATGGCGTAAACCCGGGAGGCGGAGCTTGCAGTGAGCTGAGATCTGGCCACTGCACTCCAGTCCGGGCGACAGAGCGAGACTCTGCCTCAAAAAAAAAAAAAAAAAAAAAAAGAAAAGTGATTCTAGGACAAAGATCTGCATGATATAAGGAATGCATCTGTGGATCAATACAATTATTCATTATCTGTATAAAACATGAACAATATCCCCTTGTTGAGTAGAACAACAGAATTACTATGCCTCAATACCACTACATGATAACCTGCCTTATATTATCCAAGAGGAGGGTAAAGGTATTAATAACTCTATACCCTGATGTGTTAAATACATGTGCAATCATTTTCAGCTTAAAGACTAACAAAATGAGTGTATACATTCCAAATTAAAAGGAAAATTAATATTAATAATCTATATGTTTTTAAAAGAAAGCACAAGAAACAAAACTGAAGAAAAGATAAGCATAAAATAAGAAGATGCATTTAAGCCCAAATACATTAGCTATCACATGAAAAGAACATGGAATAAATTATTGAATAAGTAGGCAGTAATTTTTGATGAGTTAAAAATATACAGTAATAATTAGTTCATAGCTTACATATCTAAGGTATAATGTCATATAAATATATTAAGTCGAAGTCTAGAAAATACATACCTGTAATTATTAAACACAAATACACAAAAAATGCAGATTTGTATCTGACACATAGAAATAAGGGAGAAAACATCAGCAGGAAAACATACTTTACAGTTTTAAACATGAATTCAAATTACATAAAACAATTTTAGTATAATGAGAATAAAGGGTTAAATCTCTAAACAAACCAGTCTGCTTTAAGATTCATTATCTCAGTAATAATATCAAAAAAGGCAGCCATAACATTGGTACAGTTCTGGGGCCGGGCGCGGTGGCTCAAGCCTGTAATCCCAGCACTTTGGGAGGCCGAGACGGGCGGATCACGAGGTCAGGAGATCGAGACCATCCCGGCTAACACGGTGAAACCCCGTCTCTACTAAAAATACAAAAAAATTAGCTGGGCGTGGTGGCGGGCGCCTGTAGTCCCAGCTACTCGGGAGGCTGAGACAGGAGAATGGCGTGAACCCGGGAGGCGGAGCTTGCAGTGAGCTGAGATCGGGCCACTGCACTCCAGCCCGGGCGACAGAGAAAGACTCCGTCTCAAAAAAAATAAATAAAAATAAAAACAAAAAATAAAAAATAAATAAAAAAATAAAAAAGGCAAAAAATTAATAGAATATTTAAACTTAGAGATAATTCAAGACTACACCTTAGATATTCCCCTAGACCTGTCCAAAAAAAAAAAAAAAAAAAAAAGGAATGATATATAAGAAAACATGCAAGAAAATAATACAAAATTTGAACTTCCTTTATAGTAAGTGAAAACATAGGGATGGGGGTATAGATTTAGGAAAGACAACCATACATCTGACGTATCATTTTATATACTGCAAATATTAATTTTGCAAAGAGAAAGATGTACAGAGCCATGTGGGGGTTTGCACGGAACTCATGGGGAGACACTGGCTGCCACAATTTAGGAAGACTAACAGAAAACCTCAGCTGACATTCCTTTAATCGGTGTGGATAAATGGTTTCCCCTCAAAACTGGCAATGACAAGGCTAGAAAATACTGGGCATCTGAGAAACTGGATCCTCCAGAGATTTTAGTTCACTGAGGGATGGGAAGAGGTCTGAGAGGTCTGTAGGGTGAAGGTTTTTCCCAGAACTTCCAAACAGCCTGGGTCACCTCAGAAAATGTTGGGCTAATGTTCAATCTAGGTTTAGAGCTTTGCATGGTGAGTGCCACAGAATGGGGCAAAAAGAGGGAGAAGATATTTCAGAAAATGAGTATGAAGTGACAATCTACAGCAGTGAGAGGGGAAAGTGTGAAAATTGGGTGTTCATTAATAGAAATAATTTCTTACTTTTGATATTCTATGGCAGTAAACTGTGAGATGATTACTGGAGTACAGGGAGTTTATCGAGATATGAACTCAGGATGTACAGGAATGAAAATGAGGCAGTGAGATGGAACAGCGGGCACAATAAAACTTTATGAGTGGCCAGGCACGGTGGCTCACACCTGTAATCACAGGTTGCAGTGAGCTGAGATCGTGCCATTGCACTACAGCCTGGTGACAGAGCGAGACTCTGTCTCAAAAAACAAAAACAAAAACAAACAAACAAAAAAAACAAAAAACCCTCCATCCCTAACACCTTGGTGACTATGTTTATATCCCTAGAGTGCAAGGATTGGGATGGCTGAGGACTGAGCCTGGTTAACCTTAACTACTAGGTTCCCCTCCCCTCTTCTACAGTGGGTTTCTTTTTATAGGCTCTGACATGGGACATAAATATCCATTCACTTTGCCCGCTCCAGTAATTTCGTGCCCTTGTTCTATATATACTTGTCACTGATCTGCGATGCTTCCGAACGAGGAGACAAGCCATTTCCCACAAAAGCACACATATATCTTTACTTCAGGGCACTTCTCCCAACACAAAGGTAATGCCCACTTGTACTGGTCCAACTTCAGGCCACGGAGAGGATTTCTCTACATCCCTGGCCACATCACAACCACTCAAGGCAGGTTGTGATGTATCAGTCTGTTTGCAGCTTCCTCCAAACATCAGGATGATCCGTCTATAAATAAGGCTGAGGTTTTTTTTCCCTATTTTTCAGCCAACCAAAAGTGTAAGAGTCGGATTCCATTTTTTTTTTTTTTTTTTAAGACAGAGTCTCACTCTGTCGCCCACGCTGGAGTGCAGTGGCACATTCTCGACTCACTGCAGCCTCTGCCTCTGGGTTCAAGCGATTCTTGTGCCTCAGCCTCCTGAGTAGCTGGGACTACAGGCACGCACCACCATGACCAGCTAAGTTTTTGTAGTTTAGTAGAGACAGAGTTTTGCTATGTTGGCCAAGCTTCTTTTTTTTTTTGAGATGGAGTCTTGCTCTGTCACCCAGGCTGGAGTGCAGTGGCGTGATCTCAACTCACTGCAAGCTCCACCTCCCGGGTTCACGTCATTCTCCTGCCTCAGCCTCCTGAGTAGCTGGGACTACAGGTGCCTGCCACCATGCCCGGCTAATTTTTTATTTTTTTTTTGTATTTTTAGTAGAGACGAGTTTTCACCATGTTAGCCAGGATGGTCTCGATCTCCTGACCCCGTGATCTGCTCGCCTCGGCCTCTCAAAGTGCTGGGATTACAGACGTGAGCCACCGCGCCCAGCAGGCCAAGCTTGTCTTGAACTCCTGGCCTGAAGCAATCCTTCCTCCTTGGTGTCCCAAAGTGCTGGGATTACAGGTGTGAGCCACCATGCCTGGCCTCTGACTCCATTTTTATAGGTGACATTTGACTGTTGCCAGTTTAAAAGCTCCACCTCCCCTTTGGCCCACTTTTAAGCAACCTGATTAAAAAAGCGTACATGCTCCTTCCCTTTGCATAGCAGCAGAGTCAAACTCTCACCCCCACCTAGTAGCAAGGCAGAAGGAGGCAGTGCAAGGCAATGCCGGTTGGCATTATACTTTCACTTCCAGGATACGTCATCTCAAGGCAAGTAGTGAGAGTTGTTAGCACTCCACTCCCTGCAGCCCTCTCCAAAGACAGATCAAGAGCACAAAACTTAAAAGAAGAGAGCTTCAAGGACATTTGGAACAGTTAAAATAGAGACCTAACATTTGGAACAATTAAAATAAAGACCTCACTCAGTTTTTCTGAGTTGCAAAAAGGGGGAAGGGAGTGGGAATAAAAATATTTGAAGAAATAAAGGCCAAACATTTCCCAAATTTGGCAGAAGGCATACACCTAAAGACTTGAAAACCTGAACAATCACCAAACAGGATAAACACAAAAAAATTCCACACCAGGGCACATCATAATTGCATTTCTGAAGACTAAAGACAAACATTTTAAAAGCAGCTAGAGAGAAATGACACATTAGTAAAGGAGAAAAACAGTTCAAACGGAAGCAGATTTCTCATTTAAAACCAGAGGCCACAAGGAATTGCTGCAATGTTTTTCAAGTTTTCCAAAAGAAAAGACTTGTCAACCATGAATCCTATACCACACAAAAAATTTCCTTCAAGAATCAATAAATAAAGATATTCTCAGATAAAAGAAAAAGAGAATATTTGTCACAGGTAGACTTATTCTGAAAGAATGGCTACAGGAAGTTCTCTACACGCAAAGAAAATGGTAGAAGGAGGCTTCAAGATGGAAGAACAATGGAAAGGGTAAGAAATACAGGCCAAGAGACTATTCTTGTCCTTTCAACAAAGTTTGACATTATGACATAGGACTAGAGATTTCAAATGAATAGGTTTGACAACAGAAGCAGAAATTATAACATCATTCAATATGGTGCTCAGTACGTGGAGGATAAACGCTTAAGACAATTGTATTAAAATAATAATGGGGCCGGGCGCAGTGGCTCACGCCTGTAATCCCAGCACTTTGGGAGGCCGAGGTGGGCAGATCATGAGGTCAGGCGATCAAGACCATCCTGGCCAACGTGGTGAAACCCCATCTCTACTAAAAATACAAAAATTAGCTGGGCATGGTGGCAAGCACCTGTAGTCCCAGTTACTGGGAGGTTGAGGCAGGAGAATCTCTTGAATCTGGGAGGTGGAAGTTGCAGTGAGCTGAGATTGCACCACTGCGCTCCAGCCGGTGACAGAACGAGACTCCATCTCAAAAAAAAAAAAAAAAAAAAAAGAATAATGAGTATAAAGACATCTAATAAAAGTAACATTTCTACAAATCACTCAAATTGCTATAATGTTGACAACCAGCAGATTGTGACTAAGTTACATACATACATTTTAATAAAGTAACCACTAAAATAATTATACCAAGAAATACACTTAAAAAAAAAACCCACTATATTAAAGATGAACTTGCTGTTAAATTAGGAATTTAAAAAACACTACAGACAAGTAAAAACTGAATTCTTAAAATTGTACAGGGTATCCAAAAAAGGGCAAGAAAATAAAATATGCCCAAAACCAAACCAAACCAAAACAGAAAAAAAAAAAAAAAAGGAAAAAGAGGCCAGGCGTGGTGGCTCACGCCTGTAAACCCAGCACTTTGGGAGGCTGAGGTGGGCAGATCACCTGAGGTCAAGAGTTCGAGAACTGCCTAGCGAACATGGCGAAACCCATCTCTACTAAAAAATACAAAAATTAGCCAGGCATGGTGGCACATGCCTGTAATCCCAGCTACTCAGGAGGCTGAGGCAGGAGAATTGCTTGAACCCAGGAAGTGGAGGTTGTAGCGAGCCAAGATCACACCACTGTACTGGAGCCTGGGCAACAGAGCAAGACTCTGTCTCAAGAAAAAAAAAAAAGAAAAAGAAAAAGAAAAACAAAGGAAAAAAATGATAGATTTAGCGCAACATATCAAGAGCCACTTTAAAGATAAATGGTTTAATATACCAACTAAGAGAGATTTTCAAAGTGAAAAAGAGCAAGACCCAACTATATATTGTCTACATAAAATTTACTGCAAATATAATGATGTAGGCATGTTGAAAATAAAAGAAATGGACAAAGATAAGCCATGCAAACATTAATTTTTTTTTTTTGAGACGGGGTCTTGCTCTGTCGCCCAGGCTGGAGTGCAGTGGCACCATCTTGGCTCACTGCAAGCTCCACCTCCCGAGTTCATGCCATTCTCCTGCCTCAGCCTCCTGAGTAGCTGGGACTACAGGCGCCCACCACCATGCCCAATTTTTTGTATTTTTAGTAGAGACGGGGTTTCACTATGTTAGCCAGGATGGTCTCGACCTCCTGATCTAGTGATCCGCCCGCCTCGGCCTCCCAAAGTGCTGGGATTACAGACGTGAGCCACCGCGCTGTGCCTCAAACGTTTACTTTTAACAATGCAGCAGTTATGTCTTGTATTAGTAAAAGAGAAAATAAACTTCAGAGCTCAGAAAATCAAAATGGTCAAAGAGGAAAGTTTCTTTTTTTTTTTTTTTTTTTTTTTTTTTATTTTTATTTTTTGAGACGGAGTCTCGCTCTGCCGCCCAGGCTGGAGTGCAGTGGCCGGATCTCAGCTCACTGCAAGCTCCGCCTCCTGGGTTTAAGCCATTCTCCTGCCTCAGCCTCCCGAGTAGCTGGGACTACAGGCGCCCGCCACGTCGCCCGGCTAGTTTTTTGTATTTTTAGTAGAGACAGGGTTTCACGGTGTTAGCCAGGATGGTCTCGATCTCCTGACCTCGTGATCCGCCCGTCTCGGCCTCCCAAAGTGCTGGGATTACAGGCTTGAGCCACCGCGCCCGGCCAAAGAGGAAAGTTTCATAATGATAAGAGGGTCGATGCATGAAGAAGATATAATAATCATAAATGCATATGCACCAAACAAGAGAACATTCAAATATATGAAGCAAAAAGTGATAGAATTGAAAGGAGAAATTAAGAATTCCACAATTACAGTTGGAGACTTTAACATTCTTCTTTTAGCAAAATATTAGACAAAAAATAAGGAAAATATAGAAAGTCTGAATAACATCATTAATCAACAGGATCCATAAACACAGAATATTTTACCAAACAACACCAGAATATACATCCTTTTTACAAGTACCTGTGGAATACTCAACAAGCATGTTGTTTATTGGTTTCTTGTTTATGGGCCCCAAACAAACGTCAACAAATACAAATGTTTTGAAATTAAACGAGCTTGTGCTCAGGCCAAATGTGAAACTTAAAATAACAAAATGATAACAGGAATATTTTAAATACTTGGGAATGAAAGAGCACACTTTTCTTTTTTTCTTTCTTTTTCTTTTCTTTTTTTTTTTTTTGAGACGGAATCTTGCTCTGTCGCCAGGCAGACTGCACGCCAGGCTGGAGTGCAGTGGTGCGATCTCAGCTCCCGGGTTCAAGCGATTCTTCTGCCTCAGCCTTCCGAGTAGCTGGGATTACAGGAGCACACCACCACGCCCAGCTAATTTTTGTATTTTTAGTAGAGATGGGGTTTCACCATGTTGGCCAGGATGGTCTCTGTCTCTTGACCTCGTGATCTGCCTGCCTTAGCCTGCCAAAGTGCTGGGGTTACAGGCGTGAGCCACCGCGCCCGGCTGAAAGAGCACACTTCTAAATAACCCATGTGTCACAGATAATTCCTTAAATGGAATCAAGAAATAGTGAAGCTGAATGAAAATATAATTACAATATAGTAAAATGTAAGATGAAGCTCAAACAGCGCTGAGTTTAGCTTATAAAACTAAATGCTTACATTAGAATAAAGTAATGATAATCTAAGCTCCCACCTTAAGAAACTACAAACAGCAATATACAACCAAAACAAGCAGAAAAAGAAAATAATGAAGATCAGAATAGAAATCAAAGACAGAACACATAGAAAATCAATGACACAGAAAACTGGTTCTTTGAAATAGTCAATAAAATTTATAAACATCTAAAATGAACAAAGATAAAGAAAGAAGACACATAATCACTATTAGGAATAAAACAAAGGATACAACTACAGAACCTTCTGTCGTGAAGGGAATAATAAGGGAATGCTTCAAGTAAATAATTCCACAAATTTAAATTAGAAAACTGAGATGAAATGAAACAATTCCTCAAAAAGAATAATCTATCAAAACCCACCCCATATGAAATACTTGGAGTACCTATTAAGTTGAATGACTATGTAATTCAAATCTTCCACAAGAGAAACCTCCAGACTTAAATGGTTTCACCGAAAAATTCTACCAAATACTTAAAGGAAACGACACCAATTCTACCAAATGTCATGCAAATAAAAGGGGGGTGGCACTGCAGGAAAACTTCTCAATTTATTTTGGGAGGCCAGTACTAGTCCAAACACCAAAATCAGATAAAGTGAAAACAAAAAAATACAACTACTGACCAGTATTGCTCATTGTTGCGGTCCCCAACTCCCCTGCTTTCTGTGTCCTGACCTAGAAAATGCAAGGTGCCTCGACAGCTCTGTGACCCGGGACCAAGCGTGTGTCTTCCCTGCAGGCTTAAATGTAAGCTAGGGATTGGAATGCCCAGGCACTGACAAAGTTACGTTGTTGCCCGAAATACTGAGAGATCAAACACGTTGCTAAGCATGCAGAAACTGGTCCTGGATCTGAGCCAAGTTCCTTACGCCCTCATATACTCTCTATAACCCAAACTTCTCATCGCAGACACACACAAGTAGAGCTTTTTGTTTGTTTGCTGTCCAACACAAGGACACATTGCAGCCCCCCAACCCCATATGAAAGTTCCTCCGAGAAATGATTTGAACTGATTACCCTGGTGTTTTATGCTCCTTTCTTTGGAATTCCAACAGGTCCTATCTCAGGACTTTTTGAAACAGTCCCTTGCGGAAACTCCTCTGCCACTTTTGGGGAAATTCCAGCCACATGATTTGGCCAGATGGAATACTCATGATTTCAGATACAAAATTTCTCAATAAAATACTAGCAAATGGAATGTTGTAATTAAAAGAAATCATATTCCAATTAGCCAGGCGTGGTGGCACGTGACTGCAGTCCAAGCTCTTTGGGAGGCTGAAGCAGGAGAATTGCTTGAACCTGGGAAGCAGAGGTTGCAGTGAGCTGAGATCGTGCCACTGTACTCCAGCCTGGGTGACGGAGGGAGACTTCATCTCAAAAAAAAAAAAAAAAAAAAATTATATTCTATGACCTGATGGGGTTTATTCCAGGAGTGCAAGGCTGGCCTACATTCAAAAATCGGCCATGCACGGTGGCTCACACCTGTAATTCCAGTACTTTGGGAGGCTGAGGTGGGCGGATTCCTTGAGGTTGGAACATGGTGAAACCCCATCTCTACTAAAAATACAAAAATTAGCTGGGCGTGGTGGTGCACGCCTGTAGTTCCAGCTACTTGGGAGGCTGAGGCAAGAGAATTACTTGAACCTGGGAGGCGGAGGTTGCAGTGAGCTGAGATTACACCACTGCACTCCAGCCTTGGTGAAAGAGTGAGACGTGGTCTTAAAAAAACAACAAAAAATTCTAAAATCTGTTAAAGCAATCCATCCTAACAGGCTAAAGAAGAAAAATTACATGAACATATCAATTGAAGGGGGAAAAGCATTTGGCAAATTAAATGCCCATTCACAATAAAAGCCCTCAGCAACTCAGAAGTGAAACTTTCTTTTTTTTTTTTTTTTTTTTTTTTTGAGACGGAGTCTGGCTCTGCCGCCCAGGCTGGAGTGCAGTGGCCGGATCTCAGCTCACTGCAAGCTCCGCCTCCCGGGTTCACGCCATTCTCCTGCCTCAGCCTCCCGAGTAGCTGGGACTACAGGCGCCCGCCACCTCGCCCGGCTAATTTTTTTGTATTTTTTAGTAGAGACGGGGGTTTCACCGTGTTAGCCAGGATGGTCTCGATCTCCTGACCTCATGATCCGCCCGTCTCGGCCTCCCAAAGTGCTGGGATTACAGGCTTGAGCCACCGCGCCCGGCCGGAAACTTTCTAAAGAACACGTACATAAAAGTCTACAGGTATCATACTTCACCATCTACACGGAATGCTTTCTCCCAAACATCAAGAAAAAGGCAAGTACATCCTCTTTCACCACTTCTATTCAAAATCACACTGGAAGTTCCAGCTAGTGCAATAAATACAAGAAAAGGAAATAAAAGTAATATAGCTTGGGAAGGTGAAGTAAGATGTTTGGGTCAGGAGTGGTGGCTCATGCCTCTAATTCCAGCACTTTGGGAGGCTGAGGCAGGAGACTCACTTGAGCTCAGGAGTTTGAGACCAGTTTGGCAACATGGTGAAACCTCATCTCTACAAAATATACAAAAATTAGTTGGGCATAGTGGAGTGTGCCGGTAATCCCAGCTACTTGAGAGGCTGAGGGTAAAAAGTGCTTGAACCCGAGAGGCAGAGGTTGCAGTGAGCCAAGATTGCACCACTGTACTCCAGCTTAGGTGACAAAGCAAGAGTCTCAAAAAAAGAGAAATAAGAAATAAGATGTTTCTAATAACATTAATATTTATAAGAAAGAAAATCCTAAGAAAGCTATCAAAAAATGTTGCTAGAACTATTGACTTCAGTAAAGTCACAATATACATATAAAAATTATAATTTATATATTTCTCTATAATTGTAAGTACCAAGTGCAAACTGAAATTTAAAACTCAATACAGGCCGGGCGCGGTGGCTCATGCCTGTAATCCCAGCACTTTGGGAGGCTGAGACGGGCGGATCACGAGGTCAGGAGATCGAGACCATCCTGGCTAACACTTTGGTGAAACCCCGTCTCGACTAAAAATACAAAAAATTAGCCAGGTGCGGTGGCGGGCACCTGTAGTCCCAGCTACATGGGAGGCTGAGGCAGGAGAATGGCGTGAACCCGGGAGGCGGAGCTTGCAGGGAGCCGAGATTGCGCCAGTGCACTCCAGCCTGGGCGACAGACAGAGCGAGACTCCGTCTCAAAAAAATAAAAAATAAAAATAAAACTCAATACAACATATAATGGCCCCCTAAGAAACTGTCTAGATTTTTAAAATATGTCCATAATCTATAAGCTGAAAATTACAAAACACTTATGAAATAAGAAGGACCACAATAAACAGAGGGACGTACCATATACATGAACTGCAAGACTCAACAAGATGTCAATTCCCACCAAAATGATCTTTAGATTTAAGGTAATTTGTATCAAAATCCCAGCAACATATTTCGTAGAGACAAACATGCAATATATAAGCAAAGCCAAAGGAAAAAATTGGTATGAAAGCCAAATCAATTTTTATTTTTATTTTTTGAGACAAGAGTCTCGCTCTGTCACCCAGGCTGAAGCACAGTGGCACCATCTCGGCTCAATGCAACCTCCGCCTCCTGGGTTCAAACAATTCTTCTGCCTCAGCCTCCCAAGCAGCTGGGATTACAGGCACCTGCCACCTTACCTGGCTAGGTTTTGTATTTTTTTTTTAAGAGATGAGGTTTCACCATGTTGGCCAGGCTGGTCTTGAACTTATGACCTCATGTGATCTGCCCACCTCGGCCTCTGAAAGTGTTGAGATTACAGGCATGAGCCACCGCGCCCAGCCCCAAATCAATTTTTAAAAAGAACAAAGAGTGAGGAATAAGTTTACCCTATTTTAAAATTTACTAGCTAGCAACAGTAATCAAAATAGCGTGGTACTGGCATAGGTTTAGGCTCAAAGACCAGTGGCATAACATAGAGAACCCAGAAATAGACCAATAACTTTTTGCTAAGGTGTAAAAGCAATTCAATAGAGGCAGAATAGTCTTTTCAACAAATGGAGCTTAAAAAAATTCAGTTCATACTGTAATACAAAAATTAACATGGATCAGATTCAAATGCAGAAGATAAGATTTGTAAGAGGAAATACGATAGAAAATATTAAGGACCTAAAACCTGGTGAGGAGTTCTTAGACATGACATAAAAAGGACAAGGAGGGCCGGGCGCAGTGGCCCACGCCTATAATCCCAACACTTTGGAAGGCTGAGGCAGGCAGATCACAAGGTCAAGAGATGGAGACCATCCTGGCCAACATGGTGAAACCCCATCTCTACTAAAAATGCAAAAATTAGCTGGGTGTCGGGAGGCGGAGGTTGCAGTGAGCTGAGATCCGGCCACTGCACTCCAGACCGGGCGACAGAGCAAGACTCCGTCTCAAAAAAAAAAAAAAAAAAAAAAAAAAAAAAAAAAAAAAATTAGCTGGGTGTGGTGGCACGCACCCATAGTCCCAGCTACCTGGGAGGCTGAGGCAGGAGAATCACTTCAACCCGGAAGGCAAAGGCTGCAGCGAGCTGAGATCTCACCACTGCACTCCAGCCTGGGCAATAGAGCGAGACTCCATCTCAATTAAAAAAAAAAAAAGGACCAAGAGATGTCTTCAAAATAATGACATGAATTAATGCAATACAAAATGGCTTTGCCTACAACAGAAAACTATACATGTGGTCATTAAAAGGCTCTGAGGGTTGGGCACGGTGGCTCACGCCTATAATCCCAGCACTTTGGGAGGCCGAGGCAGGTGGATTACCTGTCAGGAGTTCGAGACCAGCCTGACCAAAATGGAGAAACCCCATCTCTACTAAAAATAAAAAATTAGCTGGGCGTAGTGGCACATGCCTGTAATGCCAGCTACTCGAGGAAGCTGAGGCAGGAGAATTGCTTGAACCCAGAAGGCAGAGGTTGCAGTGAGCCAAGATTGTGCCATTGCACTCCAGCCTGAGCAACAAGAGCAAAACTGTCTCAAAAAAAAAAAAAAAAAGAAGCCGGGCGCGGTGGCTCAAGCCTGTAATCCCAGCACTTTGGGAGGTCGAGACGGGCGGATCACGAGGTCAGGAGATCGAGACCATCCTGGCTAACACGGTGAAACCCCGTCTCTACTAAAAAATACAAAAAAAAAAAAAAACTAGCCGGGCGAGGTGGCGGGTGCCTGTAGTCCCAGCTACCCGGGAGGCTGAGGCAGGAGAATGGCCTAAACCTGGGAGGTGGAGCTTGCAGTGAGCTGAGATCCGGCCACTGCACTCCAGCCTGGGCGATAGAGTGAGACTCCGTCTCAAAAAAAAAAAAAAAAAAAAAAAAGGCTCTGAAGAGGGAAGTCCCACTAGGACACCCCTCTCTCTCATAGCAGAGAGCTAGTCTCCTTTTTCTTTTTTTTTTGAGACGGAGTCTCGCTCTGTCGCCCAGGCTGGAGTGCAGTGGTGCGATCTCGACTCACTGCAACCTCTGCCTCGCAGGTTCACGCCGTTCTCCTGCCTCAGCCTCCCGAGTAGCTGGGACTACAGGCGCCCGCCACCGCACCCGGCCTCCTTTCTCTTTCTTTTGCCTATTAAACCTCTGCTCCTAAACCAAGTAAGTAAATAAATAAATAAGGCTTTGAGGAGTTCAAAGTGAATACATGATTATTTTTACTACTGTACAATATATATTTTTAATATGAGGTAATACTATCACATGTGGCTCAAAATCTAGTTTTTTTTTTTTGTTTTTTAGACGGAGTCTCGCTCTGTCACTCAGGCTGGAGTGCAGTGGCCGGATCTCAGCTCACTGCAAGCTCCGCCTCCCGGGTTTAGGCCATTCTCCTGCCTCAGCCTCCCGAGTAGCTGGGACTACAGGTGCCTGCCACCATTCCCGGCTAGTTTTTTGTATTTTTTAGTAGAGACAGGGTTTCACCGTGTTAGCCAGGATGGTCTTGATCTCCTGACCTCGCGATCCGCCCGTCTCGGCCTCCCAAAGTGCTGGGATTACAGGCTTGAGCCACCGCGCCCGGCAAAATCTAGTCTTAAAAATGTTATCAAAAAGGAATTCCAAAATGCTCTAAATGTATATCATTTTAATCAAGCCTAAGTCCATGGTGACAACTGTGAAAGTCACACATCCCTACATATATGCATGCTGGCTTACGTGTTAAAATTCCAGTTAAAGAGAATTTTCACACACTGTTTAAAAATATTAAAAATGACATTCCTTCTATGTGTTTTTCTGAGCTTACTACGATCTTTTAAATGCATTCAGCTACATACTATATTTTTGGGGGGCCTTAATCTGACCTTTAGAAAAGTGAGGTGGACCTAACTCTCTCTAAGGAGAGGTAAAGAAGCTGAGAAACCACAATCATAGGAAAAAAACTAAGATGCCCAGGATTACTCTGTGTACGAACAATTACACTACCATCCCTATCCCAGGAAAACTAAAAAAAAAAAAAAAAAAAAAAAAAAAAAAAGTAAACCCACATCAAGAAAAAGTATGTGTATTGGGTACAGACATCCAGTGAAACAGTTTTTTTTAAACAAGCATCTGAAGTGGACAATGTGTCCAAACATATGTACATCCTTATCTCCTTATAAAAGTGTTTCATAACTCAAGCCTCCATTTTTTTTTTTTTTTTTTTTTTGAGACGGAGTCTCGCTCTGTCACCCAGGCTGGAGTGCTGTGGCCGGATCTCAGCTCACTGCAAGCTCCGCCTCCCGGGTTTACACCATTCTCCTGCCTCAGCCTCCCGAGTAGCTGAGACTACAGGCGCCGCCACGTCGCCCGGCTAGTTTTTTGTAGTTGTTAGTAGAGACGGGGTTTCACCATGTTAGCCAGGATGGTCTCAATCTCCTGACCTAGTGATCCGCCCGTCTCGGCCTCCCAAAGTGCTGGGATTACAGGCTTGAGCCACCGCGCCCGGCCGCCTCCATATTTTTTATAAAGATGTATGCTCCTACACCTCAAGAGTGGAGAATGTTGCAGGACTAAGCAAGCTTTCACCAAATGTTTTCAAACCATTCGTCTAACTGTTCAGACACTGGGCAGCAGTGAATGTACAAAGAGGAAAAATAAAGGGGATGAGATTTTTTGTTTCTGAAACATTTCCCTCTCCCAAATAAAATAAAAAAGGGATGACAAATTGCCATAGGCTTGTCAGACAAGTCTAAAAGAAGCTGTGTTTTATTCCTCTTCCCTATATCTCCTTCTCCTTTGTTTAAATATCCCTGAGATAATATGTCACTGTAAACGAAGAAGAAAGATGTGGCTGAAGGTTTTCCTAAGTGCATAGTAACCACTGGGTCTCTCTCATGGGTGAATTCTCAGATGGAGAATAAGACTCCAGGCTGGTTCAATTTCTAACATGATTGTTCAGGTGACAAATGATAATCTATGACACGCTTTCTCAAAGACAGGATGCTTATGAAGTTTCTCTTCAGTATGAATGGCCAGATGGTAAGATGTTCCTTTCACCACAGATTTTCTTCAGCGGTGATATTCAAAAACTCTTTTCCTAATAAAAATTTGTGAATGTTGACTGAAGTCTGTGCAGTCATAAAAGGTCTTCCCACATCTGTCACAATGGTAGGTTTTCTCCCAGTATGAATCCGTTGATGATGTGTGAGGGAGGAGCTGCGATTAAAAGCCTTTCCACACTCACTGCATTCATACGGCTTCTCTCCAGTGTGAATGATGGAGTGTCGAATAAGGTTTGCGCTCCGGCAAAAGGCCTTCCCACACTGGATGCATTCATAGGGTTTCTCTCCAGTGTGAATCTGTTGGTGCCTCGTAAGGTGTGAGCTGCGGTTGAAGGCCTTCCCACACTCCACGCACTCATAGGGTTTCTCTCCAGTGTGGATGCTGAAGTGGCGAATGAGGTCTGCCCTATCACTAAAGGCTTTTCCACATTCTTTGCATTCATAGGGTTTTTCTCCAGTGTGAGTCCTTTTATGCAAGACAAAAGTGGAGTAGTGGGTGAAGGCCTTTCCGCATTCACTGCATTCATAAGGCTTCTCCCCAGTGTGAATCCGCTGGTGCTGCTTGAGGTGTGACCTGCGGTTGAAGGCCTTCCCACACTCCATGCACTTATAGGGCTTCTCCCCGGTGTGGATGATGTGGTGCTGAATGAGGTCTGCACTCTCACAAAAGGCTTTTCCACACTCGTTGCATTCGAAGGGTTTCACTCCAGTGTGAATCTGCTGGTGCCACGTGAGGTATGACCGGCGGTTGAAGGCCTTCCCACACTCAGTGCACTCGTAGGGCTTCTCTCCCGTGTGGATGATGTAGTGTCGAATGAAACCTGGTCTATCTCGAAAGGCTTTGCCACACTCTTTGCACACAAAGGGTTTTTCTCCCGTGTGGCTCCTGTTATGCAAGACGAACGTGGAGCGGTGGGTGAAGGCCTTTCCGCATTCACTGCACTTGTAAGGCTTCTCTCCGGTGTGAATCCGCTGGTGCCGTGTGAGGTGTGACCTGCGGTTAAAAGCCTTTCCACACTCCATGCACTTATAGGGCTTCTCCCCAGTGTGGATGATGTGGTGCTGAAGAAGATGAGTGCTCTTGCTAAAGGTCTTCCCACACTCTGTGCATTCATAGGGCTTCACTCGAGAGTGAATCCGCTCATGCTGAACAAGGAGGGAATTCTTTTTAAACACTTTCCCGCATTCCTCACATTTATAGGAATTTTTCTCTTCACGAATCAAGGAATCTGTAACTGGTCCATGTGAATCACATTCATAGAGATCATCTTCTGTTGAAACTTGTTTTTGTGTAATCCTTGTACATATACCATCACCTGACCCCAAACCATCACGTTCAGAACTCATTTTCTCCAGGAGCTTCTCCCCCTGGGAGTCTATCCCTACTTTCGAGTGGACTTCTTGCATTTCAGATGGCCCATCTTGATCCTTGGCTTGCCCTAATTGGGAGTCCTTTGAGACTCCCTGTGTCAGTCGTTCCTGCAGTAAGACTTCCTCAGGCAAGGCCAGGTGAAAAAAGCTAGGCTCTGTGGTCTTGGGTTTTGTGTTGTCACCTGGAAGGAATACAATACACAAAAAGGATTAGAGATGGCATTATAGAAGAAACAAAGGCCAGGGACAGTGCTTCATGCCTGTAATCCCAGCACTTTGGGAGGCCAAGGCAGGCAGATCACCTGAGGTCAGGAGTTCGAGACCAGCCTGGCCAACATGATGAAACCTGTCTGTACCAAAAATACAAAAATTAGCTGGGCATGGTGGCACACGCCTGTAATCCCAGCTACTCAGGAGGCTAAGGCAGGAGAATCACTTGAACCTGGAAGGCAGAGGTTGCAGTGAGCCGAGACTGTGCCACTACACTTCAATTTGGGCAACAGAGCAAGACTCCATCTCAAAAAAAAGAAGAAGAAGAAACAAGATCAGCATTTCAGTGAGAACAAGAAGATGAAACAGTACCCTCAGCCTCCCAAAGTGCTGGGATTACAGGCATTAAGTCGCCATGCCCAGCCTAGAGTAGATCTTGAATGAGAAAATAATGCTGGGCACGATGGCTCATGCCTGCAATCCCAGCACTTTGGGAGGCTGAGGCGGGTGGATCACCTAAGGTCAGGAGTTTGAGAACAGCCTGACCAAAATGGAGAAACCCCATCTCTACTAAAAATACAAAATTAGCCAGGTGTGGTGGCACATGCCTGTAATCCCAGCTACTTGGGAGGCTGAGGCAGCAGAATCACTTGAACCTGGGAGATGGAGGTTGTAGCGAGCCGAGATCGCGCCATCGTACTCCTGCCAGGGCAACAGTGAGAGACTCCGTCTCGGGGGGGGGAAAAAAATGGGCCAAAAATAGAGTCTGCCTTATAGGACTATAGTGAAGATGAAGTGAAACACTACATATACTATGTTCGACAGAGAGCAAGACACTGAGTAAAAAATAAATACATGTTAGCCATACTTTTTTATTATGGGTTAGTGAAGTATATACATCTGGGACCTAACTTGGAAGTACTTAAATTTAAGATGTAAGAGGCCAGGCGGCCGGGCGCGGTGGCTCAAGCCTGTAATCCCAGCACTTTGGGAGGCCGAGACGGGCGGATCACGAGGTCAGGACATCGAGACCATCCTGGCTAACACGGTGAAACCCCGTCTCTACTACAAAAAATACAAAAAACTAGCCGGGTGAGGTGGTGGGCGCCTGTAGTCCCAGCTACTCGTGAGGCTGAGGCAGGAGAATGGCGTGAACCCGGGAGGCGGAGCTTGCAGTGAGCTGAGATCCGCCACTGCACTCCGGCCTGGGCAACAGAGCAAGACTCCGTCTCAAAAAAAAAAAAAAAAAAAAAAGAGGCCAGGCTTGGTGGCTCAGCATTTTCCAAGGCTGAGGCAGAAGGAGAGCTTGAGCCCAGGTGTTTGAGACCCACCTCAGCAACATAACAAGACCATCTCTATAAAAAATTTTAAAACCTCAGCCAGGCATGGTGCACATGCCTGTAGTCTCAGCTACCTGGGAGGCTGAGGTGGGAGAATCCCTTGAGCCCAGGAGGTTGAGGCTGCCGTGAGCTATGATCACACCACTGTACTCCAGCCTGAGTGAGAGAGTGAGATCCTGTCTGAGGCAAAAAAAACAAAAAAAAGAGGCTCCATGGATCCCAAGCACCCAGAGAGACCACAATAAGACTGCCCACAAAATTCAGAGGCAGGGTTCACTTTTCCATGTGCAAGCTGCCATGATCCCACCTTCCCAGCTGTTGGCTCCTACCTGGACAGGAGCTTTGGGAGAGGTCTTTCTTAACAATCCATAGCACCTCTCTGCGATCCAACTGGTAGATCAGCTCTGGTTTGAACAAAGGACAGCCTGTGCATGGAGAACGGAAGAGGACACAGGGAGTTAGGTTAGAAGAAAGAAACCTCTCAATCTGATCTGGGACTTCAGGATGGGGAAGACCATGAAATGAAGCTATTCTCAGCTAAGCAAAGAAAATATTAAACGTGACCATAAAACAACTACAAAAACGCCATCTGGCTGGGCACAGTGGGTCATGCCTGTAATCCCAGCACTTTGGGAGGCCAAGGCAGGTGGATCACCTGAGGTCAGGAGTTCAAGATCAGCCTGACCAACATGGTGAAACCCCATCTCTACTAAAAATACAAAAAATTAGCCAGGTGTGGTGGCGGGCGCCTGTAATCCCAGCTACTCGGGAGGCTGAACCAGGGAGGCGGAGGTTGCAGTGAGCTGAGATCATGCCGCTGCACTCCAGCCTGGGCAACAAGAGCGAAACTCCGCCTCAAAGAAAAAAACAAAAAACAAAAAAAACCAACAAAAAACCATCCTCATTGGGCCCCAAAGACTGTAAGCAGTAGTGTTGGCTGTGTGACAGTACCAGTTACTTTTAATCTCCATCCTACAAAAATCTCAACCCTGTTCAGACAAATTTTCTGAAGGGATTTTATAATTAGTCCCCATGGCAGGTAGAAAAGCCCTGGTCTCCATCATCTTGCAAATGGCAACCCTGATCATCTGTACTCTGAGGTAGGCAGGTGACCTATACCAGCCACTCCAAAGAGAGAGAAAGCCTTCATTCCAGGAAGGGCTAAATGAGGAAGGCTGCCACTCCTGCTGCCATGCAGCATCATGGGAATTCTGTGAGGGAACCTGCCTAAAAACCTTACCAAGAGGAGAGAGCAAAAAGGCTGGGCACAGGGGCTCACGTTTGTAATCTCAACACTTGGGGAGTCTGAGACCAGCCTGGGCAACATGGTGAAACCCCATCTCTACTAAAAATGCAAAAATTAGCTGCACGTGGTGTCATGCACCTGTGGTCTCAGCTACTTAGCAGACTGAGGTGGGAGGATCACTTGAGCCCAGAAGGCCGAGGTTGCAATAAGCTGAGATCGCATCACTGCACTCCAGCCTGGGTTACAGAGTGAGACCCTATCTCCAAAAAATAAAAAAGAAAGAGGGAGCAAAGAAAGACAACTGGCTTGACACCCACCAACCCAGGAGCCAGCCTTACCGCTAAGCTTATTCGGTGAGATAATACATTTCCGCCGGGCGCGGTGGCTCACGCCTGTAATCCCAGCACTTTGGGAGGCTGAGGCGGGCGGATCACAAGGTCAGGAGATCAAGACCACGGTGAAACCCCGTCTCTACTAAAAATACAAAAAATTAGCCGGGCACAGTGGCGGGCGCCTGTAGTCCCAGCTACTCAGGAGGCTGAGGCAGGAGAATGGCGTGAACCCAGGAGGTGGAGCTTGCAGTGAGCCAAGATCGCACCACTGCACTCCAGCCCAGGGGACAGAGCAAGACTCCGCCTCAAAAAAAAAAAAAAAAAAAAATATATTATATATATACATATATATTTCCTTCAGGGTTAAGACTGTATGAGCTCATCTGCACATATAGCCCAAAACTTTTCAAAATATAAGGGGGTAAAATACATAAGTACTCTATAGAGAAGTTAATGGCAAGGCAGTAGGACCCACAAAAACACAAGGTGGGATTCATCAGTCATCTCTAAGCAAATGTTCACTCATTTTTGCTATGTGTCTGGCACTGGGTTCAATGACAGTGCAGTGGAAAAGGGGAATCAGACCTTCCTTCAGCTTTGTTAGGATCATGCTCCCCACCACCTCAGGGCCTTTGCACACGCCGGCCTGCCTACTTGGAATACTACTTGCTCCTCTCTCTTGTTCCTTCTAATTAACTCACTCTTTGGGTCTCAGCTCAAATGTCACTTCTTGGAGAGACTTTCCTGCTGTGGCTCTCGAATCCAAGTCCTTAATCAATATGCCACCCCGCCACAGAACTTTACTCCTAATAGGAAGTCAATAACTGATATTTATACAATGTAACTATAACCTAGCGAATATGCCAAGCAATTTAAATGCATTGTATTTTATAAACACTGAATTAAATTTAGGCATTAGTTTAGAAAAGAAATAACATATTTGAGATACTGAATCTCCATTCAGGAGAAAGGTAAGTTCCTTCACTGATCTAAGGCTTTTTTTTTACATCGCTACTCCTATGGGCCCTGCATGAAAAATTCTATTTTAGGATTTATTTAGCACTACATTGCTACTCCTATGGGCCCTGCATGAAAAATTCTATTTTAGGATTTCTTCACAGGATGCCCATTAAGAATGTACTGCAATCAGGACCACATTATAGATGAAGAAATCGAGGCTCAGGCAGAGAAAGTGATTGCTAAAATCTGGGAAACGGCGAATGGCCAAGCTAAAATGAACACCTCAGTCGAGTCATCAGAAGCATCTGGCCAATGTAACCACAGAACTACACAAAGTTGTTCCAAAAAATGCTGAGTCCAAGTGTGATTCTGCTGATTATGAGGACAGTGATTTAGAGAGTAGTAACAATAGTGACAGCAACAAGGGTCACAATTGCTAACCTGCACCCAACCTCCTACCACACACACTGTACTGAACCATTTGCCCTCACACTAGCCCTGTGAAATAAACACTATATTGGACCCCCTTTTGTGTTTTTTTTTTTCAGATGGAGTCTCTCTCACATTGTCCCCCGGGCTGGAGTGCAGTGACGCACTTGGCTCACTGCAACCTCCGCCTCCTGGGTTCAAGGTATTCTCCTGCCTCAGTCTCCCGAGTAGCTGGGATGACAGGCACCCACCACCACACCCGGCTAATTTTTTGTATTTTTAGTAGAGACGGGGTTTCACCATGTTGCCCAGGCTTGTCTCAAACTCCTGACCTCCTGATTTGTCCGCCGTGGCCTCCCAAAGTGCTGGGATGACAGGAGTGAGCCACCGTGCTGGCCTGGCCCTTTTTATTCATGAGAAAAATTGAGGCACGGAGATTCCTTAACTTGCCCAGGAACACAAGGATCATAAGCAGTGGAGATGGGAGTGGACTCCTGGACACCAGACCCTGGTCTCCCAAGTGCTACACTCAGAGCAAATGCTGAACACCCCTGTGTGCTGCCAGAAGCCTCAGAACAAGTAGGCTGTGGAGGAGAGAGGGGAACATGAGTAGGACAACTCAATCCTAAGTGAGGACTGGACCAGAAGGGGCCTTACCCAGAGACACGAGAAGCCCACAGGTCTCCAGCATCACCTCCTGATACAAGGTTTTCTGGGCTGCATCCAACTGTCCCCACTCCTCTTGGGTGAATGTCACAGCCACATCCTCAAAGGTCACAGACACCTGGAAAATTAAACGGAGATAGTAGTATTTCCCTTGGAACTGTGGAACACAATTAGAACTTGTCACTCCAGCACTGCAAAAGATGCACAGTGATGCAAGAATTCAATCACCAAGCATCTCCAGAGGGCCATGATCTGTGCCAGGCATAAGGGGAATGTGGACACTGCCTTGGATAAATTACAGCAGTGTCGGCCGGGCGCGGTGGCTCAAGCCTGTAATCCCAGCACTTTGGGAGGCCGAGACGGGCGGATCACGAGGTCAGGAGATCGAGACCATCCTGGCTAACATGGTGAAACCCTGTCTCTACTAAAAATTACAAAAAACTAGCCGGGCGAGGTGGCGGGCGCCTGTAGTCCCAGCTACTCGGGAGGCTGAGGCAGGAGAATGGCGTAAACCCGGGAGGCGGAGCTTGCAGTGAGCTGAGATCCGGCCACTGTACTCCAGCCTGGGCGACAGAGCAAGACTCCGTCTCAAAAAAAAAAAAAAAAAAAACAAATTACGGCAGTGTCGGCCAGGCGCGGTGGCTCACGCCTATAATCCCAGCACTTTGGGAGGCCGAGGCGGGCAGATCATGAGGTCAGGAGATCGAGACCATGCTGGCTAACACGGTGAAACCCCATCTCTACTAAAAATACAAAAAAAAATTAGCCGGGCATAGTGGCGGGCGCCTGTAGTCCCAGCTACTCGGGAGGCTGAGGCAGGAGAACGGCGTGAACCCCTAAGGAGGAGCTTGCAGTGAGCCAAGATCGTGCCACCGCACTCCAGCCTGGGTGACTGAGCAAGACTCCGTCTCAAAAAAAAAAAAAAAAAAATTACAGCAGTGAAGAGAGAGAGGCTATGCAGGAAGCCACTTGACACAGAAATAAGGTTAGGACAATCCGAAGTGGACTGAGAGGCACAGACAGTCAGTGCTCTGGGACATCAGAGGAATGGGAAAGAATAATAACAAACAATAACACCAGCAATAGTAACAACAGCAGCACCTGAGTCTTACCCATCCTGCCTGTGAGCCTGCCTCATGCTAATGGCTTTACATGCCATGGTCAAGTGACTAAAAGTCCCCAGCTCAGGAGTCAGACTCCTGAGGTTTAAAAGCAAATTCCTGAAATCAACACAAGCCTGTTATGTGACCTTGGAAATCTCATTTCATTTATCCGAGCCTTGATGTCCAGGTCAGTACAACAAGGTTTTCCACTTCACCAAGAACAGTCAAAAGAGCTGAAGAAAAGCTGTAAAGGAAACATTGAGGCAAAGGGCCACAGCCCCTGAGTTCACCACCATCATCTCCACGTCACACTCAGAGACTTGAGGTCCAGGACCTCTACTAGTCTACCCAAAGTCACATGTCTTATCAGAAGAGACAGAATTTGAACCCAGGGCCCTATGGTCTATATTCTCATCATGCAACCTGACACTCCTTCATTAGCAAAGTTAATGCACAGTTAATGAGGATGGGAAACATTGAAATACATCCATTTGAGCCACCCTGAAAATATTTTCAGGTTTTTTTTTTTTTTTTTTTTTTGAGACAGGGTCTATTTTGCCCAGGCTGGGTTTGAACTCATGATCCTCCTGCCTTAGCCTCCCAAGCTGGAACTACAGACACATGCCACTGCGCTGGGATTAGCCACTTGAAAATATTTTCATGGACATGGGCAGAGCAGCATAGTCATAATCACCTAGCTCACAGAAGAGTCACCTGAAGTGGTGGCACCTGCCTCAAAGGTGGCAGGGCCTGGACCTGCATCTGCTTCCTTGGAGACTACTTCTGGGCCTCACAGATGCCCATTCTCATAGGAAGAATCCACAACAAGCTATCACTACCTTTTCCTGTTTGAGTCCTACCAGCAAGTATCCCTGAGGTCAGGGTACTTCAGGAGCAAGGAACAAGAGTCAGGTTGTAGCCATGAGAACATGGGCCCCTGACTGGCTATGATGACTGTCCTGGCTAAGGAGGAAGGCACATCTAGCAAAAGACCACAAAATCTTGTGTCCCAAGAGTATAGGAGAAAACTACTCAGGAAACCACTGCGGAAGCCACATGGGTCCCCTGCGGACTCCTTAAAACACCAATATACCATTTTTTTTTCTTTTTTAGTCCACACAGTTCCACCAGTATGAAATGCCATGACTCCCATTGCCCAAGACCACCTGCTAGAAGGAGGCCTGCTCACCTTGCAAAGTTTACTTTAGGTGTCATCCCAGGCCTCCCTAACCATTGCGGGTCAAGAAGAGGGTAAAAACACAGGCTGTGATAGTAGACACACCAGTTGTTAGTTTCTGATATTTAAGAGCTACAGTGATGTAAGGCAGGTAATTGAACCTATGTGCGCCTCAAGCTGCTCTTGTGTAAAACAGTGATGACAAAAGAACCTAATTCTAAGGAGTTCAGGATTAAATGAGCTGAGGGTTAAATAATGCCTGCCAATTAGCCTTGATGATTGGACTCTTGATGATCAGCTGTCACTCTTTGCAATTACTTCTTTTCTCTTTGTTCACATAATATCCTAGACAAACTCAAACAGCAAGCTTTTTAAATATCGTCAGATTCCCTATACAAAAATGCCAGATTCTGGGCAAGTGTGTAACGCACCACTTCAGCCGGAATTGCCAAAAAAGGCACCTCCAAATAGGTGACATTTGGACAGAGGCCAGAAGGATGTGAGAGGGAGGCCCTGCGAAGTTATAGGGGCAGTGTTCGAGGTAAAGGGAAGTGCAAAGAGAAAGGCTGGAAAATGGAAGAGGACTGCACGGTCAGGTTGGTGACTCTGAACAGCAAAGGACCAGGGAAAAATGGAGAGACAAAGTCAGGGGTGGTTGGCCAGCTGGATGGGGTAGGGGCTGGCAGGCAACAGAGGAGGTTGGATTTAGGGGAAGTGTGATTACAGCCCTAGAAGGAAGCATCATTCATCCTTCTACCAAGGACTGAGCACCTGTCGGAGGCCAACACTGTTGCAAGACTGCGGATAAAAGAAGTGACAAGCTATGGCCACTTCTCTTAAATAAACGACGGCGACAAAGAAAAATCCTGTGGCTGTCTTGGCTTCCGCCTGCCCAGGAGGCCTCCAGAAGTAGCAGAGCAGCAGCAAGGCCGAGACCTCGTCCACTCACCTGCGCCGAGGCTGCCATCCTGGGACCCTGCAGCCCTAGCGGGGCCCGGGAATGCCGCGGCTCAGTCGACCCCAACCCTTCTCTATCCTGGGTGGGGCGACCTCGGCTGACTTTCGCACTCAGAGCCTCAGTTTCCCCAGAGAAAAATGCGCACAAAGCCGGCGCAGCGTCGGGGCTGTGGAGACGGAGGGCGGCTGTGGAGGCCTAGGCCCCGGCGGGAGCCGGCGGAACACCCCGTTAGGGAACAAGTAGGGGGTCAGCCTCCCGCCAAGACGCGGAGAAGGGGCGTAACAGCCTCATTACCCTTCCTTGCTCAGGCCTCTGGACGCGCCCACCGAGCGGTCCAAGCCCCACACTGTTTCAGTGCCAATCCGGTTCACGGAGATGACGTCATGCAAGAAGCGGAAGTCCCGCCTCCGCCGCCCAGGCCCGCAGGACGCCTTCTGAGTAAGGCAGTTTTTCCCTCACATCTACCTCGTGTGGGAACTCACCAAGTACAGCGGACTCCATGTAAGTGCGCACAAAGACCCCCGCGGCGTCTTAGGGCCGCCGTTTTACTACAGGCACGAGTCGGAGGGTCGAAAGGTCCTTTCTAGCTTAGGAAAATTGAGTTCAGGAGGCGGGGATATTCGCCCCGATTCAGATCATGGGCTGGGCCCAGAATTTCTGCCTCACTTTCCCTCTTTTAGGGAGGTAGCTCATGTAATCTCAGTGCTTTGGGATGCCAACACAAAATAATTGCTTGACGTCAGGAGTTTGAGACCAGCCTGGGCAATATAGTAAGATCTTACTTATATCTATAAAAAAAAAAAAAAAGAGGAAGACATGATGGCATACACCTGTAGTCCTAGACAATGGTCAGTGGGAGGCTGAAACAAGAGGATTGCTTGAGCTCAGGAGTTTGAGGTTATAGAGAGATATGATGAGAGAAAACACCACATAAACACACTGAGATGCCATCTTATCCTGATCAGAATGGCTATTATTAAAAAGTAAAAAACCAGGCCGGGCGCGGTGGCTCAAGCCTGTAATCCCAGCACTTTGGGAGGCCGAGTCGGGCGGATCACGAGGTCAGAAGATCGAGACCATCCTGGCTAACCCGGTGAAACCCCGTCTCTACTAAAAAATACAAAAAAAAAAAAAAAAAAAAAACTAGCCGGGCGAGGTGGCGGGCGCCTGTAGTCCCAGCTACTCGGGAGGCTGAGGCAGGGGAATGGCGTAAACCCGGGAGACGGAGCTTGCAGTGAGCTGAGATCCGGCCACTGCACTCCAGCCTGGGCGACAGAGCGAGACTCCGTCTCAAAAAAAAAAAAAAAAAAAAAAGTAAAAAACCAACAGATGGTGTGGATGCAGGGAAAAGGGAATGCTTATACACTATTGGTGGGAATGTAAATTAGTACAACCTCTATGGAAAACAGTATGGAGACTTATCAAATAACTAAAAATAGAACTGTAATTTGATCTGGCAATTCCACTATTGGGTATCTACTTAAAGGAAAATAAACCATTATATCAAAAAGCATGTACTTACATGCTTAGTGTAGCACTATTCACAGTAGCAAAGTCATAGAATCAACCTAAGTGTCCATTGACAGATGATTGGATAAAGAAAATGTGATATATAGATATCTATATACACACACCATGGAATACTACTCAGTCATTTAAAAAAAATCATGGCTTTTGCAGCAACATGGCTGGAACTGGGGGCCATTCTCTTAAGTGAAATAACTCAGAAACAGAAAGTCAAATACTGCGTGTTATCACTTATAAGTGGTAGCTAAATGATGTATACATATGGAAATAGTGGAATAATAGACGAAATTTAAAAAGATGGGAGGCATTGCCGGGACCCCTCACACCATGGTGCTGCACTCACCCACACCACGGCCATGCCACCCCATTGGCACACACTTGCAGGTAGCCCCCCTGCACTGCCCCAGTGTGCACACTTGCTTGTGGCCTCCCCATCTCCCAGCCACAGTGCATTCTCTGCAGTCCCCACAGTGTTCTGCTGGAGCACTTTTGCCAGCAGACAGAGAACACCTCAGCCCCTCCAGCACAGCAGGTGCTTCACCTCAAGCAGCCAGAGAACAAAACCAAGGGCTTAGTCCCCACTCCCCAGGTTTACAGCATGCAGCTCAGGAGTGCTCAGCTGAGCCTTGGCCTGTGAAAGCACCCATAATTGAAACCATTCAACTAAACCCAACTTATACCACAGTAAAACCCCCAAGGGCATCAAATAATATAAAAGCAGAAAGCCCCATCCAAAGGACAGCAACTTCAAAGAGTCAAGGAACATCAGCTCACACAGATGGGAAAGAACCAGTGCAAGATTTCTGGCAACTCTAAAAGTCTCCAAACGACTGCACTAGCTCTCCAGTGATGGTTTGTAACCACGCTTAAATGGCTGAAATGACAGAATTCAGAGTCTGGATGGCATGGAAGGGAAAATCTAAGGAAACCAATAAAGCAATCCAAGCGTTTAAATATAATATTACCATATTAAGAAAGAACCAAACTGGGCCGGGCACAGTAGCTCATGCCTGTAATCCCAGCACTTTGGGAGGCTGAGGCGGGTGGATCACTTGAGGTCAGGAGTTCAAAACTAGCCTGACTAACATGGTGAAACCCTATCTCTACTATAAATATAGAAATTAACTGGGTGTGGTGGCAGGCACCTGTAATCCCAGCTACTCGAGAGGCTGAGGCACAAGTCCCTCGGACCCAGGAGATGGAGGTTGCCGTGAGCCAAGGTCATGCCACTGCACTCCAGCCTGTGCAACAGAGCAAAACCCTGTCTCAAAAAAAAAGAAAGAAAGAAAGAAAGAAAAAGAGTCAAACTGAACTTCTGGAAATAAGAAATTAACTACAGCAATTGCAATTTCATAATGTAATCGGAAGCACTAATAACAG
The DNA here is from genome assembly GCF_009764315.1 of Trachypithecus francoisi. NCBI lineage: Eukaryota > Metazoa > Chordata > Mammalia > Primates > Cercopithecidae > Trachypithecus > Trachypithecus francoisi. The sequence goes on along the minus strand of NW_022681457.1, from coordinate 12,617,500 downwards.
ACTAGACCAAGCTTGGAAAATAATCTCAGAGCTCAAACACTACTCCTTCGAACCTATGCAGCAGAAAAAAATAAAGAAAAAAAAATTTCAAAAGTGAATAAAACCTACAAAAGATATGGGATATATAAAAAGACCAAACATATAACACATTGGCATTCCAGAAAGAGATGGAGAGACAACAAGGAACCTGGAAAACATATTTGATGGTACTGTCCATGAACATTTCCCCAACCACACTAGAGAGGTTGACATGCAAATTCAGGACATTCAGAGAATCCCTGTGAGGTGAGATGATTTTATACAAGGTGACCATCCCCAAGACACATAGTCATCAGATTCTCTTTTTTTTTTTTTTTTTTTTTTGAGACGGAGTCTTGCTCTGCCGCCCAGGCTGGAGTGCAGTGGCCGGCTCTCAGCTCACTGCAAGCTCCGCCTCCCGGGTTCACGCCATTCTCCTGTCTCAGCCTCCCGAGTAGCTGGGACTACAGGCGCCCGCCTCGTCGCCCGGCTAGTTTTTTGTATTTTTTAGTAGAGACGGGGTTTCGCCGTATTAGCCAGGATGGTCTCGATCTCCTGACCTCGTGATCCGCCCGTCTCGGCCTCCCAAAGTGCTGGGATTACAGGCTTGAGCCACCGCGCCCGGCCTGTCATCAGATTCTCTAAGGTCAATACAAAAGAAAAATATTAAAGGCAGCTAGAGAGAAGTGACAGGTTACCTACAAAGGGAACCCCATCAGGCTAACAGTGGACCTTTCAGAAACTTTACAAGCTGGAAGAGACTGGGGGCCTATACTCAGCATTTTTAAAAGAAAGAAATTTGAACCAAGAATTTAATGCCCAAGCAAACTAAACTTCATAAGTGAAGGATAAATAAAATATTTTTCAGACAAACAAATGTTAAGGGAATTCGATACTACCAGACTTGCCTTACAAGAAGTCCTTAAAACATTGCTAAACCTGGGAGCAAAAGATGAGTATCTGCCACCACAGAAACACCTTAAGCACATATCCTGCCGATACTACAAACCAACTATACAATAAAGTCCACATAACAACCAGCTAACAACATAATGACAGGATCAAATCCTCACTTACCAATATTGACCTTGAATGTACATAGGCTAAATGCCCCGCTTAGAAGGCACGAAGTGGCAAGTTGGAAAAAGAAATAAGACCCAACTCTATACTCTCTTTACATTAGACACACCTCACATGCAATGACACCCATAGGCACAAAGTAAAAGGATGGAGAAAGATCAAGCAAACAGAAAAAAAAAAGAACAGGGGTTGCTATTTCACACAAAACTGACTTTAAACCAACAATGATCAAAAAAGGCAAAGAAGGGCATCACATAGTGATAAACAATTCAATTCAACAAGACTTAACTATCCCAAATATATATGCACCAAACACTGGAGCACCCATATTCATAAAACAAGTTCTTAGAGACCTACGACAAGACTTAGAAAACCAGATAATAATAGGTGACTTCAACACCCCACTGACAGATGCATCATCAAGGCAGAAAGCTAACAAAGATATCTGGAAGCTAAACTGGATATTTGACCAAATAGACCTTACAGAAATCTACAGAATACCCAACAACCACAGAATATACATTCTTCTCATCTGCACATGTCACATATTCTAAGATCAATCACATACTTGGCCATAAAGCAATACTCAACAATTAAAAAAAAAAAAGTTGGCCGGGCGCGGTGGCTCAAGCCTGTAATCCCAGCACTTTGGGAGGCCGAGACGGGCGGATCACAAGGTCAGGAGATCAAGACCATCCTGGCTAACCCGGTGAAACCCCGTCTCTACTAAAAAATACAAAAAACTAGCCGGGCGACGTGGCGGGCGCCTGTAGTCCCAGCTACTGGGGAGGCTGACGCAGGAGAATGGTGTGAACCCGGGAGGCGGAGCTTGCAGTGAGCTGAGATCCAGCCACTGCACTCCAGTTTGGGCGACAGAGTGAGACTCCATCTCAAAAAAAAAAAAAAAAAAAAAAGTCACGGGCGCAGTGGCTCACGCTTGTAATCCCAGCCTTTGGGAGGCTGAGGTGGGTGGATCACGAGGTCAGGAAATCGAGACCATCCTGGCTAACATGGTGAAACCCCGTCTCTACTAAAAAATACAAAATAGCCGGGCGAAGCGGCGGGCGCCTGTAGTCCCAGCTACTCGGGAGGCTGAGGCAGGAGAATGGCATAAACCCGGGAGGCGGAGCTTGCAGTGAGCTGAGATCCGGCCACTGCACTCCAGCCTGGGCGACAGAGCGAGACTCTGTCTCAAAAAAAAAAAAAACAAAACAAAAAAAAAAATACAAAAAACTAGCCGATGTGGTGGCGGGCACCTGTAGTCCCAGCTACTCAGGAGGCTGAGGCAGCAGAATGGTGTGAACCTGGGAGGCGGAGCTTGCAGTGAGTGGAGATCTGGCCACTGCACTCCAGCCTGGGCAACAGAGCAAGACTCCTTCTCAACAACAACAAAAAAGTCACACTAACCACACTCTCAGACCATAGCACAGTAAAAATAGAAATCAATACCTAGAAGAGCTCTCAAAACCATATGATTACATGGAAATTAAACAATCTTCTCCTGAATGTGTTTTGGGTAAAGAATGAAATCAAGACAAATAAAAAAATTCCTTGAAACGAATGAAAACAGAGATACAACATACCAGAATCTTTGGGACACAGCTAAAGCAGTGTTGAAAGTTTATAGTGCAAAATGCCTACACCGAGAAGTTAGATAAATCTCAAGTTAACAAAATAACATCACACCCAGCGGAACTAAAAGAAAAAAAAAAAAAAAAACAAAACACCAACCCCAAAAGAAAGGAAAGCAGCAGAAAAAAAAAAAAAAAAAACCAATATCAAAGTTGAACTGAATAAAATAGATGTGAAAATCTATACAAAGATCAGGCCGGGCGCGGTGGCTCAAGCCTGTAATCCCAGCACTTTGGGAGGCCGAGACGGGCGGATCACGAGGTCAGGAGATCGAGACCATCCTGGCTAACATGGTGAAACCCCGTCTCTACTAAAAAAATACAAAAAAAACTAGCCGGGCGAGGTGGCGGGTGCCTGTAGTCCCAGCTACTCGGGAGGCTGAGGCAGGAGAATGGCATAAACCCAGGAGGCGGAGCTTGCAGTGAGCTGAGATCTGGCCACTGCACTCCAGTCCGGGCGACAGAGCGAGACTCCGCCTCAAAAAAAAAAAAAAAAAAAAAAGAAAATCTATACAAAGATCAAAAACCGTAAGTTGGTTTTTCAGAAGAATAAACAACACTGGTAGCCCATCAGCTAGATTAATAAAGAAAAAAAGAAGATGCAAGTAAACACAATCAGAAATGTTAAAGATGACATTACCACCTACCCCACAGAAATACAAAATTCTCTCAGAGACTATTAAGAACACCTCTATGCACACAAACTAAAAATCCTAGAAGAAATGGATACATTCCTTGAAACATACAACCTCCTAAGATTGAATCAGGAAGAAACTGAAATCCTGAACAGACCAATAATGAGTTCTGAAATTGAATCAGTAATTAAAAAGCTACCAACCAGAAAAAGCCCTGTACCAGATGGATTCAGAGCCATATTCTACCAGATGTAAAAAGACCTGGTACTAATCCTACTGAAATTATTCCAAAAAATCAAGGAGGAGGGACTACTGCCTAACTTATTCTGTGAGGCCAGCATCATCCTGATACCAAAACCTGGCAGAGGCAAAATGATAAAAGAAAATGTTAGGCCAGTATCCCTGATAAACATAAATGCAAAATTCTCAACAAAATACTAGTTAACTGAATCCAGCAGCACATCAGAAAGCTAATCCACCACGATCACCACACTCAAGCAGGCTTTATATCTGGCATGCAAAGTTGGCTCAACATATGCAAATCAAGAAATGTGATTCATCACATAAACAGGACAAACAAACAAAAACCATATGGTTATCTCAATAGATGCACAGAAGGCTTTCAATAAAATTTAACAACACTTCCAATCCTCAACAAACTAGGCACTGAAGAAATGGACTTCAAAATAATAAGAGCCATCTATGGGCCAGGTGCAGTGTCTCACACCTATCATCCCAGCACTTTGGGAGGCAGAGACAAGCCTGGGCAACATAGCAAAACCCTGTTCCTACAAAATGCACAAAAACTAGCCAGGTGTGATGGCATACACCTGTAGTCTCAGCTGCTTGAGAGGCTGAGGTGGGAGGCACTTGAGCTGAGGAGGGCAGAGGTTGCAATGAGCTGTGATTGCATCACTGCACTCCAGCCTGGGCGACAGATCAAGACCCTGTCTCAAAACAACAACAACAAAAGCCATCTATAACAAACTCACAGCTAAATTCATACCAGACAGGCAAAAGCCGGAAGCATTTTCCCTGGGAACCAGAACAAGACAACGATACTCACTCCTACCACTCCTATTCAACATAGTACTGGAAGTCCCAGCCAGAGTAATCAGGCAAGAGAATGAAATAAAAGGCATCCAAATAGGAAGAGAGGAAGTCAAACTATCTCTCTTTGCAGAGGATATGATTCTATACTTAGAAAACCCTATAGTCTCTGCATAAAAGCTCCTAGAACTGGTAACTTCAGTAAAGCTTTAGTATATAAAATCAATGTACAAAAATTAGCATTTCTATGCACCAATAATGTACAGTGAATGTCCAGTCTGAGAGCCAAATCAAGAATGCAATCCCATACACAATAGTCAAGAAAAAGAATAAAATACCTAGTAATAAAGCTAAGCAGGGAGTGGAAAGATCTCAACAATAAGAATTACAAAACACTGCTGAAAGAAATCAGAGATGACCCAAACAAATGGAAAAACATTTCATGCTCATGGATAAAAAGAATCAATATTGTTAAAATAGCCATACTGCCCAAAGCAATGTACAGATTCAGTGCTATTTCATCACTCTACCAATGTCATTTTTTACGGAATCAGAAAAAAATATTGTAAAAATCACATGGAACCAAAAAACAGTCCAAATAGCCAAGGCAATCCTAAGCAAAAAGAACAAAACTGGAGGCACCACAGTACCCAACTTCAAACTATACTTAAAGGCTACAGTCACCAAAACAGCATGATACTGATACAAAAACAGACACATACACGACTGGAACAGAATAAAGAACGCAGAAATAAAGCCACACATCTCCAAACATCTGATCTTTGACAAAGTAAGCAATAACAAGCAATGGGGAAAGGACTGTTATTCAATAAATGATGCTGGGATAACTGGTTAGCCATTTGCAGAAGACTGAAACTGGACCCCTTCCTTTCATCATACACAAAAATCAGCTCAAAATGGATTACAGACTTAAATGTATGACCTAAATCTATAAAAAACCTTAGAAGAAACCTACAAAATATCATTCTGGACACAGGCCTTGGCAAAGATTTCATGACAAAGTCTCTAAAAGCAATTGAAACAAAGGAAAAACAGAGAGATGGGACCTAATTAAACTGAAGTGTACAGAGAAATAAACCATCAACAGAGTAAAGAGACAGCATACAGAATAGGAGAAAATATTCACAGCCTGTACATCTGACAAGGTCTAACATCTAGAATCTATAAGGAACTTAAGCAAAGTAATAAACAAAATAACAACCTATCTTATTTTAAAAATTGAGCCAAGGGGCCGGGCGCGGTGGCTCAAGCCTGTAATCCCAGCACTTTGGGAGGCCGAGACGGGCGGATCACGAGGTCAGGAGATCGAGACCATCCTGGCTAACACGGTGAAACCCCGCCTCTACTAAAAATACAAAAACTAGCCGGGCGAGGTGGCGGCGCCTGTAGTCCCAGCTACTCGGGAGGCTGAGGCAGGAGAATGGCGTAAACCTGGGAGATGGAGCTTGCAGTGAGCTGAGATCCGGCCACTGCACTCCAGTCCAGGCGACAGAGCGAGACTCCGCCTCAAAAAACAAAAAAAAAAAAAAAAAAAAAAAAAAAAAAAAAATTGAGTCAAGGACATAAACAGACATCCTCAAAAGAAGACATACATGTGGCCAACAGGCATATGAAAAAAGTTTCAGCATCACTCATGGTTAGAGAAATGTAAATCAAACCACAATGAGATGCCATCTCACATCAGTCAGAATGGTTGTTTTAAAGTGAAAAAGTAACAGATATTGGCAAGGTTGTGGAGAGAAGGGAATGCTTATACAATGCTGCTGGGAAAGTAAATTAGTGCAGCTACTGTGGAAGGCAGTTTGGAGGTTTTTCAAAGAACTTAAAACAGACCTTCCATTTGACCCAGCAATCCCATTACTGGGTATGTACCCAGAGGAATATAAATCGTTCCACCAAAAAGACACATGCACCTGTGTGTTCACTGCAGCACTATTCACAATAGCAAAGACGTGAATCAACCTAGATGCCCATCAACAGTGAAATGAATAAAGAAAGTGGTACATATGCAACCATAAAAAAAATCATGTCCTTTGCAGCAACATGGATGGAGCTGGAGGCTATTATCAGAAATGAATTAATGCAGGAACAGAGAACCAAATACTGCATCTTCTCACTTACAAGTGGGAGGTAAACAATGGGAACACATAAACACAAAGATGGGGAAAATAGCCACCGGGCCTACCTGAGGGGTGAGTGTGGGAGACGGGTAAGGGAAAAACAAAACCAAAAACCCTTCCTATTCGGTACTATGCTCGCTACCTGGGTGACAAAATCATTTGTACATCAAACCCCAGTGACATGCAGTTTACCCATGTAACAAGCCTGCACATGGACCCCCTGAGTTTAAAATAAAAGTTGAAAATAAACCCACAAAACAAGGGGGGAAAAGGTGAAAAATGAGAAATTGTCTATTGGGTACAGTGTACACTATTTGGGTGACAGTCACACTAAAAGCCCAGACTTCACCAGTACATAATATATCCCTATAACAAAACTGCACTTGTACCCCCTAAATCTAAAAAGAAACAGTTTACTGAAAGACAAAAAATAAACACATACCATATGATTACATTTATATAAAATTTTAGAAAATGCCAACTAATGTATAGTGTCATTAAACAAATCAATGGTCACATGGGGATAAAGGATTGGAGAATAAGAGAAGATTAGTAAGGGGCATGAGGAAACTTTTGACATGTGTATACATGTCAAAATTTATCAAATTATACAATTTCAATGTGTGTACTTTATTGTATGCCAATTATATATCATTAATGTGTTAAGAAAAAAAGTTTCCACATAAAAATCTGAATCAATCAGTCCTGTATTTATTCAACCCTCTCCCTCTTCCCATATCTTGAGTCAGCTCTCCTTCAGTGGCAGTAAAAACTAGAAAGCAATGAAGGCCATCACTTCCCACATGCTGGCTGGGTCACAAAAGATGCACCATGGACTACAAGCTCTCTTTTGTCAGTCCTGCGGTTCCTGCCTGTTCAGTGATGACTAAAATATCAACAGCCCAAGGAAGTACAGGAATTCACAAACTTTCAGATTGTTTGCTCTCACACTGGTCTCTGCCATAGGAGAAAATGAGCTCAGCAGGTCCTGAGAATTTCTGTACACCCTCATCACAGAGTCATAGTTACATTAAATTCGTGTATCCCCCTTTAGAGTACACACATACCTTCTAGTTTCCCAGTCTCCAATACTCCCTACTATCCAGTGTTTCTGTGTGTAGTGTTTCTGTATCTGTTTCCTACTTAGCCCCTGTAGGTCTTACATGCCTACCAGATTTTAGACTTCAGGGGAAATGTCCTCTGCATAGAGGTCCTAGGAGACAGCCACCCCTCAACAGAATTGATGGAATATGACACATCTTCTGGGAAAAAAGGGCTCAACTCATGCTGTTTGTAGGAGCACTGGAGGTTGTCACACCAACTACTCCCTCATAAGGGTGAGCTTAGGGCTCACAGAGATCCTGATATCAAGGTCACAAGCTCAGTCTCACAACGTCCTACAGTTTTCCCTAAGAGACATTGGGCAGCATTGCAAAACAGGCCAAACTAGACTTAGAGCTACTCTCTACCATCCTGCTGTCCACTCTGAGGCACATAAAGTTGGTGGTCCCTGCTAGCAAAGCCCTTCTTTTCTCAGTCACACACAATGAACAGAACAGATTGAAGGGTTAAACACTATGGCACTTATCTCTGCACAAATGAGAACATCATGAGGTGGGCATATCTAAGGTTAGTGGATTGGGAAGCTGGTTGGAGAAATCCATCTCAGCTACCATGTGGGGTCATCACTATTTATTAAGGATGGGGACCTCTGGAAATCCACAACAGGCCTCAGCTCTGATCTTTTAGGCAGCTGGATCATACCCACACTGAAACCACTGAGGAAAGAGATGAGGAGCCCATTTGTTTCTGATCACTCATGCAGTTGTAAGTAATCTTTACAGTGTGAATGCACATATGTCTGAGGTTCAAATCCTGGCCTAGAGCTCCCTCTCAAAGGTTACTCTGAGATTTTCTCTTAGGATCATGCCATGTTAAACAATGAGCACATTCCATCAACTCTTAAGGCCTCTCTCCAGTGTAAATTTTCTGATGCCTAATGAGGTTAGGCCTTCACTATATGCTTTCTTTTATCTTCTACGAAAGGCCTTTTTCTGTTTTTTTTTGTTTTTTTTTTTGAGACGGAGTCTCGCTCTGTCGCCCAGGCTGGAGTGCAGTGGCCCTATCTCAGCTCACTGCAAGCTCCGCCTCCCGGGTTTACGCCATTCTCTCGCCTCAGCCTCCCGAGTAGCTGGGACTACAGGCGCCCGCCATCTCGCCCGGCTAATTTTTTGTATTTTTTTAGTAGAGATGGGGTTTCACCGGGTTAGCCAGGATGGTCTCGATCTCCTGACCTCGTGATCCGCCCGTCTCGGCCTCCCAAAGTGCTGGGATTACAGGCTTGAGCCACCGCGCCCGGCCTGGCCTTTTTCTGGTTGATTTTCATTTGCCAAGCAAGGTAGGAGCTTCTGCTTTCCCACATTTCCTGAACACATAAGATCTTGTTCCACTGTGAATTCTCTGATACAAGATAGTCCATTACTCCATTGTCACATTGCTATAAAGACATACCTGAGTCTGGGTAATTTCTAAAAGGAAAGAGGTTTAATTGACTTATAGTTCTGCATAGCTGGGAGGGCCTCAGGAAACTTAAAATCATGGCAGAAGGCAAGAGAGAAGCAAAGACACGTCTTACATGGAGGCAGGTGAAAGAGTGAACAAGCGAACAGGAAAGAGCCCCTTATAAAACCATCAGACTGAGGGTTGGGTGCAGTGGCTCATGCCTGTAATGTTAGCACTTTGGGAGGCTGAGATGGGCGGATCACCTGAGGTCAGGAGTTCGAGACCAGCCTGGTCAACATGGTGAAACCCCGTCTCTACTAAAAATACAAAAATTAGCTGAGCGTGGTGGTGCACACCTGTAGTCCCAGCTACTTGGGAGGCTGAGGCAGGAAAATCACTTGAACCCAGGAGGCGGAGGTTGCAGTGAGCCAAGATTGTGCCACTACACTCCAGCCTGGCCAATAGAGCAAGACTCCATCTCAAAACAAACAACAACAAAAAAAAACCCCATCAGATCTTGTGAGAACTCACTATACAATGGCATGGGGGAACCTGCCCCCATGATCTAGTCACTACCCACCAGGTCCTGCCCTGGTCACTGGGGATTATGGAGATTATAATTCAAGATGAGATTTGGGTGGGGACACAAAGCCTAACCATCGTAGGAATTGTGGCTTTAGAATTCCTCACGTTTACCACACTGAGAAGACATTTTTCCAGTGTGGACTTTCTGGTACTCAACAAATGTGTCTTTATAAAAAGAACTTGCCACATGATCTGTACTCATAAGGTCTTCTCCACTATGAATTCTCTGGTGCTAAACAAGATGAGGTCTAATGATAGAGGCTTTCTCACATTCAGCTTTTTTTTTTTTTTTTTTTTTGAGATGGAGTCTCACTCTGTTGCCCAGGCTGGAGAGCCATGGTGTGATCTTGGCTCACTGCAACCTCTGCCTCCTGGGTTCAAGCGATTCTCCTGCCTCAGCCTCCTGAGTAGCTGGGACTACAGGTGTGTGCCACCATGCCCAGCTAATTTTTATATTTTTTTTAGTAGAGATGGGGTTTCACTATGTTGGCCAGGCTGCTCTCGAACTCCTGACCCTGTGATCCACCTGCCTCAGCCTCCCAAAGTGCTGGGATTACAGGTGTGAGCCACCATGCCTGGCCAACACACTCTTAAAGCCTTGATCCTGTGTGAACTGTTTGGTGTATATGGACATTAGAGCTGGAGCCAAATAATTTCCCATAATCACTGCACTTGTAAGGCACAGCTTTGCTGTGAATTCTCTTACTCATTTGCTCTGTTACACATTGTATAGCTGTGTAACTATACAATGTTAGCTGTTATTAAAGGTATCCCAGCACTGACTGCCCTGGTAAGGGTTTACTCCAGCATGGGTTTTCTGATGCTGAAAAATATGTATTTGTGGCAAAAGGCTTTCCCATAATTGCTGTACTTGGAATCCCTTTGTCCAGTGTGAAAAGCCTTCCCACTCTCATTGCTCCTGTGTGGCTCTTCCCCACTGAAAGGGGCCTGATGCTGCCCAAGTTGAGAGTTGACCAAGAAGTAGTTCCCACCCTCCTTGCAAGTGAAAACCTTCTGTGACATGCGGGTAGGTAAGCATCTAACCAGTTCATGGCACAATTCATCCATTTGTTCACCAGATACATAATTTATTATGTTGCTTATGCATTATACACTGTAACTCCATTATTCCAGCAACTCAAAACTTCATCCAATCACTGGGTTCATCTCACTGTTACAATCTCTAGGGTGTGTTGTCCTTTGCATCAGATTCAAATACTGTTCCTATAGCACAGGAAAACTATAAACACAATATAAATTGTCTCCATTCACATCCAGTATATAGGAGGCCAGGGACACAGTGGAATGACATGGTCAAATTGCTGAAGAAATAACTACCAACCCAGATTTCTATCCACAACAACAGTATTTTTCAGGAAAAGCACAAAATAAGATTATATCTGGTCAAAAATTGGAAATTTAGTAGAAAAGTAACTCTAAAAGTTATCCTTAAGGCCAAAGGAAAGTGATTACAGGTGAAAGGTCTGCAGTGGTAGAAGGAATAAGAATCCAAGAGATGGATGCATCTGCAGATCAATACAATTACTTATTATCTCTATGCAACACGAACAGTATCTCCTAATTGAGCAGAATAATAGAAATGCTATACTCTAATACCAACACGCAATGACATCCTTTGATGTGTTCAAGAGAAGGGTAAAGGTATTAACAATTCTATAATAGGTTACAGAAGTGTTACAATTCTTATCTTAGACTAATGAATAAAATGAGCATATACATTTCAAACTAAAAGAAAATTAAGAATATTAATAATCTATACATTTTTAAAAGCACAAAAAACAGCCCGGAAGAAAACCACAAAATAAGATGCATTTAAAACCAAATATATTAGCTATCACATGAATTGAATACAGAATGTGTGAATAGTAATTTTAATGGATTAAAATAATCCAGTAATAGTTCATAAATTACACATCTAAGATATAATGTCATAGAAATATATGAAATAGAAGAATGAAAAATGTATACTTATAATTACTAAACACAAACACACAAAAATGTATATTTGCATCTGACAAGTAGGAATAAGGAAGAAAACACCAGTAAAATACACTTTACAGTTTATACACTTTTAAAAATTTTAGTATCACTTTTTATAAAGATGAAGAGTTTCACTATGTTGCCCAGGCTGGTCTCAAATTCCTGACCTCCGGCAATCCTCCTGCATAAGACTTCCAAAATGCTGGGATTATAGGTGTGAGCCACTGCACCCGGCCTGTATACAATTTTTAACATCAATTCAAATTACATTTTAAAAAATGTAGTATAATGAGAATAAAGAAATATACAGACAAACCAGGATATTTTAATATTAGCTATCTCAGTAACGATTTCAAAAAGGCAGGTATAACATTGGTGAGGTTCTGTTAGATTCATACACCATAATGGACAAATCTGGACTGATAGATACATACAGAACAGCAGACATCAGTTGCCAAATGTTTTCTTTTAAAACACAAACTGAATGTTAAAAAAAAATGTAGTATCAGAAAAAAATCTTTAACTTTCATAGAATAAAAGAGAGAATACAATCAGTGTAGAGATCAACAAAAGATACCTTGAACTTCTGGCCTTAAGTGATCCTCTTGCCTCAGCCTCCCAAAATGTTGAGATTACAGGCTTGAGCCACCATGCCCAGCCTAGATACCTGGATACCTGTTTTTTTTTTAAATATGCTTGAAATTCAAATTATAAAATACTAAGTAACCCATGCATAGCGGAAACAAAAATTGAAGAATATTTTATTTGTAAAATAATGACAATACCAATTTGATAGGACTTTTTATAAGCAGTATAATAGGAAGTCTTCTGACAAATTAGGAAGATAGGGTCCGCCCTTAGAGTAGGGGCTTGGCCTAATTGCCTCTCTGCACCTCGGCATTGTCATCATTACATTGAAGGGGCCCCTATGGTGCCTTAAAGTGCTCAAGCTCTATTATTCACTACACAGTTTTGTTGTTTTTAAATTATCATAGGATATTCAACCTGAAGTTTTACTTTACGTGCCCACAATGTCATCTCTACATATTCTCATGAGATGCAGTTCATGAATTCTAAAGCAGTATCATTTAATGTATTATTTAAAAAAGATAATTAGAAAGGCATATTCAAACATCTGTAAGAATAACAGTATATCCAATTAATACAAAAAGGCATCTCTACAGCATTATTTCATTTATATCAATTTTTAAATCAGCCAAAAATGTAAAGCTACTATTAGTAATACACATTTAAGGTGAAAGCAAAATGAGGAAGGCAAAATTCTGGATGGTGGCATCCTCTGAAGCGGAGGATGGAAGTGGCAATCTGGCAGGCTCATGCCGGGCATGCTGATTTTGTTCTATTATATAATCAAGGGGCAGGGCTGAGTGTATTACTTTATTATATTTATCATGTTTTCCCATTTTTCATCCATGTATAAGTAAAGATTAAGTGGACATCTTAATAGCCAGAAGACTGTCTACATGCGTTTCCCATGTAATTCCTAGTAATGCAGAGAGAGAGAACATTCCCAATAGCTTCTCAGGCACAAATTTGCCCTCTCTCAGTTAATACTGCATAAATGTGACCATTATTTTGTCTTTTATCATCATGTATGATGTTTGGTTATGAACAACATAATTCTACAGTATTTCCTACTGTGTATCTGGTATATCACTACCACTCAAGGTTTCTTTGAGAGGGAGACTATATATTTGTTATTATTATTAATGAATCTATTTCCATGACCGCTGTGAAACCCAGGCGGAGTTAACAGTGATGAGCTCTGGCCAGGCACAGTGGCTCATGCTTGTAATCCAACACTTTGGAAGGCTGAGGCAGGAGGATCACTTGAGCCCAGTAATTCAAGATCAGGCTGGGGAACATAAGTCTCTTTTGTAGAGACCTCATCTCTACAAAAAATTTTAAAATTAGCCAACCATGGTGGCATGCGCCTGTGGTCTCAGCTACTAGGGGAGGTTGAGGCAGGAGGATTGCTTAGGCTGGGAAGCCAAGGCTACAGTGAGCTATGATTGCACCACTGCACTCTAGCCTGGGGGGACAGAGCAAGACCCCATCTCAAAAAAAAGAAAAAAAAGAAAAAAAAGAAAAGCCTCAAGCTTGTCAGTTCAAAAAAAAATTTTTTTTTACAGTGATGAGTTCTGGAGGTAACTACACCCACTCTGGATTTTCTGGTTACAATCACTACCTTTTCTCTCAGCCTCAGCTAGAAATCCAGACTCATGAGGCCTCAATCCCTGACCTTTCATTCCTTGCAAATGCCAAAGCCAACTACGTAGGAAACTTTTTCAGAGAAGAAAACTTTGTCTTCCCAGAAGATAAACTCTCCACTTTGCTCTATGAGGCAGAGAGCAACCTCAAACCACAAACAGGTTGGGACTTGAGCAGGCCTGAACTCAAGTATTCTTTCCTGGGAAATTCATCCATCTTGTTGGATAAAAGCAGCAGTTTTAATCAGTTTGTTTTCCTCCATTTACTTACTGTTTCACAATTTACTTAAACATCTTACAAATGACTGTCAATTGAACTATTTACAGTTGTTATTATAAAAGTGGTTTTTTTTTTTTTTTTTTTTCTAGAGACGGAGTCTTCGCTCTGTCACCCAAGCCAGAGTGCAGTGGCGCGATCTCGGCTCACTGCAAGCTCCGCCTCCCGGGTTCACGCCATTCTCCTGCCTCAGCCTTCTGAGTAGCTGGGACTATAGGCGCCCGCCACCACGCCCAGCTAATTTTTTGTATTTTTTAGTAGCGACGGGGTTTCACCATGTTAGCCAGGATGGTCTTGATCTCCTGACCTCGTGATCCACCCACCTCAGCCTCCCAAAGTGCTGGAATTACAGGCGTGAGCCACCGCGCCCAGCCCATTTTAAATCTTTGTATACATGTATTTTGGTATAAAAAAGCACTCAATCCTAGTGAGTATGCCCCAACGTGGCTTGTTTGGTTATAAAATATAAGGATGTTTAAATTTAATGTGAAACCCTTAAGTAACACCATATATAAACATTAACTCAAACAGATGTCAAAGGTTTGCAACACTGACTTACAGAAAGCCTAATTAGGTAGACAAGGATGGGAGGCCAAGGTGGGAGGATCACTTGAGTTCAGATCAAGACCAGCCTGGGCAACATAGTGACACTCCCATATCTATAAAACAACAACAAAAATAGGATACCAAAGAACACAAACCACCAAAATATTTTGGATTACATCAAACTTTAAAACTACTCTTCAGGATACACTGCTAAGATAATAAAAAGAAAACCAAATACAAATAAATGGTTTGCAAAACATGTATCAGACAAATAACTAGCATTCAGAATATTAAAAGATAAAATGAATTCTTAAAATTCAATGTTAAGAAGAAAAAACAGTTTAAAATGGAACAAAAGATTTGGACAGATAGGGTATGGTGCAGTGGCTCATGCCTGTAATCCCAGCACTTTGGGAGGCTGAGGTGGGCGGATCACCTGAGGTCAGGAGTTCAAGACCAGCCTGGCCAACATGGTGAAACCTCTACAAAAAATACAAAAAATTAGCTGGGCATGGTGGTGGGGGACTGTAATCCCAGTTACTTGGGAGGCTGAGGCAGGAGAACTGCTTGAAGCTAGGAGGCAGAGGTTGCGGTGAGCTGAAATCTCGCCATTGCACTCCAGCCTGGGCAACAAGAATGAAACTCCGTCTCAACAAAAAAAGAAGAAGAAAAAAAAGAATTGGACAGATAACTAAAGATATATGAACAATGAACATATGAAAAAATGCTCAATATCAGTAGTCATTTCAGCAATGGAATTTAAATCCACAATGAGACACCTCTACACATCTGTTAAATTGAAAAACTTGAAAGTATAACAAAACCAAGTGCTGACAAAGATGGAGGACAGGAGTTCCCACAAAATACTGGTGAGAAATAAAAATGGTACAGCCATTTTGGAAAACAACTTGGCAGTTTCCTATACAGGTAAATATACACATATCATCATATGACACAGCAATTCCACTCCTATTTACAGAATACAAATGAAAATGTTTCCAACCAAATACCTGTAGCAAGAGAGTGACTTCAGCAAGAAGGCAGATTAGCAGTCTGTAAATGCTGTTCTCCTCTCCACCCCCACACAGCCAAAATAACAAATAAGCAACTACATTTTAATGCAAATAACTAAAGAAAAGCACCAGAATATGTCAAAGGAATAACAAAAACTCTGGTGAGCACAGAAACTCAGGATAGCCATGTAGAGAATGGAAGAAAACAACTGGCCTCCACAACTCCATCCCCCAGCCAAGATCAGCTGAAAACCAGAAGGAATTTCTCTGTACGTGCAAAAAGTGAGCACCAGCATACTAGCAGCATCCAACACCACCTTGGACACCTACAGTCCTCACCACTGTCCCCTACAGCCCTCAAAGGCACTAAGCTTAGCTGAGGGACCCACCTGGAGTCCACACAGCTGTGCTCCTGAGGAAGGAGCTGACACTGTCTTGCCCCCCTGTGGCCCACAGAGCTACTGTGCTGTTATCTTGGAACTGCTGGAGTTCCGTCTGGTTCCAGGGGTGAGTGCCAATGGCACCCCTTCATCCCTTAGGATTAGCCATCACCAACCACCCCTACCTGGTGGCCCAACATCTACAAGCAGCTTTTCCACCTCCCCATGTGGGGCCATGCAGTGGCAGAGCTGCACCGCCTACCCCTCAAGTCCCTATACTAGGCTGCGTCCTGTCAACTTAGACTAGAGCTGAAGCTGTGCACTGTCTCCTGGGAAAACAATGCTTTGACAGATCTCCAACATCCACCTCTCACCATCTACTTCTCTCAGTCTACTTCTCCCAAAACTGCCCGGCTTCCAGGGACCTGAACTGAAGCTGCACCCTGCCTCCTGAGGAAAAGATGCCTTGGCATAGCTCCTCCACCTACCCCTCCCAGTTGCTGCTGCATCCTGCCCCTCTAGGCCAGAGCTGAAGCAATGCCAGGCATCCTGGGAAAACAGTGCATTGACCATCCAGAGCAGTCACACCCCTCTGTACCTGAGCTGAAGCAGTACCTTGCCTCCTAGGAAAACAGTACTTGGGCCATCGAGAGCAGTCATGCCTCCCCAGTGCCTAAGCTGAAGCAGCACCCTGCCTACCAGGTAACAGTGTCTTGGCCATCCCAAGCAGACACACAGCCCAGTACCTAATCTGAAGCAGCTTCCTGCATCCCAGGAAAATGGTGCCTGGGCCAACCTAAGGTCACACACCCCAGACCTGAGCTGAAGAGGCACATTACCCCCTGGGGATGCAGTGCCTTGCCCGAACTGAGTAGCTATGCAATACTGGGCTGAGCTGGCATGGGACCTCACATTCCAGGGAAACAAAGCAGGGCATGAAATGAGACACCCCACACTACAGGCCAAACAACTCTAGTGCTCACTTCAGAGAGCTAGTTGGATAACCAGCTGCCGGGGGCTGGACTAACACCCTGTATGAGCTGCTGAGACAGCGCTTTCCCTGGGGAGTTGAGTCATCACTGGGCTGCTCCCTATTGCCCAAGGCCCAAACAAAAACTGTGCTGTGCCAGAAACCTGAGTTGCCAATGAGCCTGAATGGCTCAGGTTACCAAACTGCAGCTGTATTCTGCTTCCTTGGGCCAATACTCCAAAGCACCACTTCTTCCCTAGAGTTGGGCCTGTGCTGTGCCCTGCCAGCCAGAAACAAAATTCAAGCTACAACCTGGCCCTTTGGGCCCAAGCTGCTAGAGCGTACATCAGAATCACAGATCCTGGCTCTATGGTAAACCTACCTCCAATTCTACCACAAGGAGCAAACCTATAGCTCAAAACCCAGGTGCCACAATAGGTTCATCAGATGCTGAGCCTAGAACCCCAGACCCACAGCTGCCCTGAACACCTGCACCTGGAACCTGGAGCCACCGTACCTGCCTATAGGCCGTATCATACTTGACAGCAAGTAGTATCTTCATGGCTAAGTAACTTCATTTGGGGGCAAATGAAAACAGGAGGACTCCAAAAAGCCCTTGCCATTAACAACCTATGCCACCACTGCTACAAACTTTTACAACCTAGGCCACTGAGGCAAAGTTACTGCCAACATTAAATACTGTTGATAAAGCTGAACAAAGACTACACCATTTCAAAACCTATCTGAAAACACAGTTACTACACCCTTCTCAACTAGCACACTAACGACCGACTGCAGGTGAAAGCCTCTATGAAAGTGACTGTAGAAAAACGGGAAGAGGCCATTGTTCCACCAGATGCACAGACATCAATGCAGGGACAGAAGAAACATGAAAAAGCAAGGAAATGTGTCACCATGAAAGGAACAGAGTAACTCTCCAGTGACAAACTAGAAGGAAATCTACCAATTACCAAAAAGGAATTAAAAATAATGATCTTTTAAAAACTCAATAAGGCCAGGTGCAGTGGCTCACACCTGTAATCCCAGCACTTTAGGAGACCAAGGTGGGTGAGTCACTTGAGGTCAGGAGTTCAAGACCAGCCTGGCCAACATGGTGAAACCCTGTCTCTACTAAAAATACAAAAATTAACTGGGCGTGTTGGTGCACACATGTAGTCCCAGCTACTCGGGAGGCTGAGGCAGGAGAATCACTTGAACCTGGAAGGCAAAGATTGTTGTGAGCCAAGATCACGCCACTGCACTCCAGTCTAGGTGACAGAGCAACATTCTGTCTCAAAAAAAGAAAAAAGAAAAAAAAACCCTCAGTAAGATACAAGATAATATAGAAAGATAATTTAGTAAAATCAGAAAAACAATTCATAACATGAATGAGAAATTTAAGAAATATTGTAAAACCACCAAACAGGAATCCTGCAGCTGAAGAATTTAATGAATAAAATATAAGGTACAATAGAGAGCATCAATAGCAGACTTACTCAAGCAAAAGATAGAGTTTGTTTGGAATTACCCAGTCAGAGAAGAATAAATAAGAATGACAATGAGTGAAGAAAGCCTACAAGACTTATTAGATAACATCAAGGGAAAAAATTTCATATTATCAGAGTTCCAGAAGGCAAAAAGATGACAAAAGGCATAGAAAATAATAGGCTGGGCACGGTGGCTCACGCCTATAATGCTAGCACTTTGGGAGGCTGAGACGGGTGGATCACCTGAGGTCAGGAGTTTCAGACCAGCCTGGGCAACATGGTGAAACCTCGTCCCTACCAGAAATACAAAAAATTAGCCAGATGTGGTGGTGGGTGCCTGTAATCCCAGCTACTCAGGAGGCTGAGGCAGGAGAATCACTTGAACCCGAGAGGAGGTGGTTGCAGCGAGCCAAGATCATACCGTTGCACTCCAGCCTGGGCAACAAGAACAAAAATTCCATCTCAAAAAAAAAAAAAAAAAAAGAAAAATACATTTAATAACATTTTTTAATAAAAGAAAATAGGCCGGGTCTGGTGGCTCATGCCTGTAATCCCAGCACTTTGGGAGGCCAAGGTGGGTGGATCATGAGGTGAGGAGTTCGAGACCAGTCTGGCCAACATGGCGAAACCCCGTCTCTACTAAAAATACAAAAAATTAGCGGGGTGTGGTGGCAGGCACCTGTAATTCCAGCTACTTGGGAGGCTGAGGCAGGAGAATCATATGAACCCAGGAGGCGGAGGGTGCAGTAAGCCAAGATTGCATCATTGCACTCCAACCTGGGCGACAGTGTGAGACTCTGTCTCAAAAAAAATTAAAGTAAAATAAAATAAAATAAAATATATTTAATGAAATTATAGCTGCTAAGGAGATCATAGCAAGACTAAAAATAAAACATTAAAAAATGAAAAAGACAATGAAATAATAGCAGCCGGGCGCGGTGGCTCAAGCCTGTAATCCCAGCACTTTGGGAGGCCAAGACGGGTGGATCATGAGGTCAGGAGATCGAGACCATCCTGGCTAACACGGTGAAACCCCGTCTCTACTAAAAAATACAAAAAAAACTAGCCGGGTGAGGTGGCGGGCGCCTGTAGTCCCAGCTACTCGGGAGGCTGAGGCAGAATGGCGTAAACCCGGGAGGCGGATCTTGCAGTGAGCTGAGATCCGGCCACTGCACTCCAGCCCGGGCGACAGAGCGAGACTCCGTCTCAAAAAAAAAAAAAAAAAAAAAAAGCTAAAAACTTCCCAAGTCTTGTGAGAGATATGGACATTCAGATCCAGGAAGCTCAAAGATCCCCAAAAAGGTCATCTCCAAGGCACATTATATTTGAACTGACAAAAGTCAAAGACAAAGAGAAAAATCTAAAAGCACCACTAGAAAAGCATCAAGTCACATATAAGGGAATCTTCATTAGACTAACAGCAGAAACCTCACAGGCCAAGAAAAAATGGGATGATATATCCAAAATTCTGAAAGAAAACAAAAAATATCAGTAAAAAATACTTCACAGAGCAAACCAATCGATCAGAAACTGGGTAGAAATAGCCAGGTACGGTGGCTCATGCCTATAATCCCAGTACTTTGGGATGCTGAGGGGGGCGAATTACTTGAGGTCAGGAGTTCAAGACCAGCCTGGCCAACATGGTGAAACCCCATCTCTACAAAAATTAACCAGGCGTGGTTACATGCGCCTATAATCCCAGCTGCTCCAGAGGCTGAGACAGGAGAATCGCTTGAACCTGGGAGGTGGAGGTTGCAGTGAGCCAAGATCATGCCACTGCACTCCAGCCTGGGCAATAGAGCAAGACTCCATTAAAAAAAAAAAAAAAAGAAGTTAGGTAGAAATACAGTGTGTCTCAGACAAGTAAAAATTAAGGGAATTTATCACCACTACACCAGCCTTTCAAGAAATGATCAAGGGAATGCAATATCTGGAAATAAGAAGACAATAATCATCATGTAACCACATAAAAGTATAAGATTCACTGGTAGAGCAGACAGGCAAAGAAAAAAGAGAAAAAAAATCAAATCTTATCACTACAGAAAACCACCAAAACACAATGATAAAAAATAAGAAATGAAGAACAAAGGATATACATAACATTCTGAAAACCACAAAATGAAAGGAGTCTTCACCTAAAAATAATAACCTTGAGGTGATTACATTCCTATCTTAAAAGATATATACTAGTTAAATGGATTTTTAAAGTGATCCAACTATATGCTACTTACAATAAACTCACTTCACCTCTAAAGACACAAATACGGCCAGACGCAGTGGCTCACACCTGTAATCCCAGCACTTTGGGAGGCTGAGGCGGGTGGATCACCTGAGGTCAGTTGGAGACCAGCCTGGCCAACATAGTAAAACCCGATCTCTACTAAAAATACAAATATTAGCCAGGCGTGGTGGCACACGCGCCTGTAGTCCCAGCTACTTGGGAGGCTGAGGCGGCAGAAATGCTTAAACCCAGGAGGCAGAGGCTGCAGTGACCCAAGATAGTGCCACTGCACTCCACCCTGGGTGACAGTGAGACTCTGTCTGAAAAAAAAAAAAAAAGACACAAAGAGACTGAAAGCAAAGGAAGAGAAGAAAATATTCCATGCAAATGGAAACCAAAAGCAAGCAGGAGTAGCTATACATTTTTTTTTTCTTTTTCTCTTTTCTTTTTTTTTTTTAACCACAATCATGACTATATAAGGAGTAGCTATACTTATGATAAGAGACTTATATCAAATACAGTAGGGATGAAATCAGGAAGAGGATACAAAAATTGTAAATATATATGCACCCAATATCAGAGCACCCAGATATGCAAGGCAAATATTATTAGATCTAAAGGGGAAGACCGACTCTAATACAATAATACTTGGGGACTTCAACACCCCACTTTCAACAATGGACAGATCATATACATAGAAAATCAACGAAGAAACACCAAGTTTAAACTGACTTTAGACCAAATGGACTTAAAAGACACTGACAGATCTTTTCATCCAACAGCTACAGAATACATATTTTTTTTCATAAGCACATGCAATATTTTCAAGGAGAGGCCACATGTTAAACCACAAAACAAATCACAAAAATTAAAAGAATTAAAATCACATCAGGTACCTTTCTGATCACAATGAAATAAACCTAGAAATCAATAACAAGAGGAACTTTTAAAACAGTAAAAATAAATGGAAATTAAATAACATGATTCTGAATGACCAATGGGTAATGAAGAAATTAAGAAAAAAAATTTAAATGTCTTTAAATGAGTGAAAATAGAAACACAACATATAAAAATGTATGGGATGCAGCAAGAGCAGTTTTAAGAGGAAAGTATATAGCAATAAACACCTACATCAAAAACAATAAAGATCTGGCTGGGCATGGTGGCTCACACCTATAATCCCAGTGCTTTGGGAAGCCAAGGCAGGAGGATGACTTGATGCTGGGAGTTCAAGACCAGCCTGGGTCATATAGCAAGACCCTATCTCTTAAAAAAAAAAAAAAAATTAAATTAGCTGGTCTTGATAGCGCAAACAGTAGTCCTAGCTATTCTGGAGGCAGAGGTGGGAGAACTGCTTGAGCCCAACAGTTCAAAACTGAGGTGTGAGGATCACTTGAGCCCAGGAGTTTGAGTTGACTGTGCCATTGCACTCCAGCCTAGGTAACAGAATAAGACCCTGTCTCTTAGAAAAAAAAAAAAAATCTAACAATGCTTCTCAAGGAACTAGAAGAGAACAAATCAAACCCAAAATTACAAGGAAAGAAATAACAAAGATCAGAACAGTAATAAATAAAACTGAGACTTAAAAAAAATTCAAAGGATCAACAAAATGAGAAGTTGGTTTTCTGAAAAGAAACCATTAGACTAACCAAGAGAAAAGACTCAAAATCAAATGCACACAAAAATGACACTGTAACTGATACCACAAAAGTACAGAGTCATTAGAGACTATTATGAACAACTACAAACCAAAAAATTGGAAAACCCACAGAAAATAAATTCCTAGACACATACAACCCATGAGGATTGAACCAAGAAGAAACAGAAAACTTGAACTGACCAATTCTGAGTAACAAGATTTAATCAGTCATATAAAGTCACCCATCAAAGGAAAGTCCATGATATGATGGCTTCACGGCTGAATTCTACCAAACATTTTAGAAGAATTAAATATGAATTCTTCTGAAACTTTCCCAGAATAATGAAGGGGAGGGAAGTATTCTAAACTCATTCCACAAGCCAGCATTACCATGACACAAGCACCAGACAAGGACACACACATGCAAAAGAAAACTACAGGCCAATATTCCTGATGAACATAAATGCAAAACTCCTCAGCAAAATACTAGCCAACCAAATCCAAAAGTACATCAAAAAGATTGTTTACCATGACCAAGTGGAATTCATTCCAGGGATGCGACAATGGTTCAGCATACACAAAACAATAAACATGATACATCAACAGAATGAAGAACAAAAAATGTGATCATCTCCATAGATGGAGAAAAACCCTCTGGTAACATTCAATACCCCTTCATGATGAAAACTCTTAACAAATTACACATGATAATAGAAAGAACGGGCCGGGTGTGGTGGCTCACACCTGTAATCCCAGCACTTTGGGAGGCCGAGGCGGGTGGCTCACGAGGTCAGGAGATCGAGACCATCCTGGCTAACATGGTGAAATCCCATCTCTACTAAAAATACAAAAAATTAGCTGGGTGTGGTGGTGGGCGCCTGTAGTCCCAGCTACTCGGAAGGCTGAGGCAGGAGAATGGTGTGAACCTGGAAGGCGGAGCTTGCAGTGAGGTGAGATCACGCCACCACTGCACTCCAGCCTGGGCAACAGAGTAAGACTCCATCTCAAAAAAAAAAAAAAAAAAGAAACAACGTACCTCAACATAATAAAGGAAATAAATAACATACCACAGCTAACATCATTCTTAAAGGGAAAGAGCTGAAAGCTTTCTCTCTATAATCTGAAACAAAACAAGTATGCCCACTTTCACACCTTTTATTTAACAAAAGTACAAAAAGTCTGAGACAGAGGAATCAGGCAAGACAAAGAAATAAAGGGCATGCAAATCAGAAAGGATGAAGTCAAATTATCCCTGTATGCACATGACAGGATCAAATATATAGAAAACCCTAAACTCCAAAAGTGGCACTAAAAAACTCTTAGGACTGATAAATTCACTGAAGTTGCAGGATATAAAATCAACATGCAAAAATCAGCAGCATTTCTACACACCAACAATGAATTAGCTGAAAAATAAATCAAGAAAGCCATCCCATTGATAATACTTCAACAAAAGTAAAATAAGAATACAAGGAAAACTATATAACACCGATGAAGTAAATCAAAGAGGACACACATAAAAATGGAAAAACATCCCATGGTCATGGATTAGAATGGTTAATATTATAAAAATGAACATACTTTCCTGTAAGAGATAGCTTATGGAAAAAAAATGAACATACTACCGCAAGTGATCTACAGATTCAATGCACTCTCTAACAAATTATCAATGACGTTTTTCACAGAAATACAAAGAGTAACCCTAAAATTCATGATATCACAAAAAATACTGAATATCCAAAGCAATCCTAAGCAAAAAGAACAAAATGGGAGTTTTGTTCACACTACCGGACCTTGAAATATACTACAAAGTGATGATAAACAATACAACATGGTACAGGTATTTTTCAAAAACCACACAGACAAATGGAACAAAACAGAGAGCCCAGGAATAAATCCCATTTACGGCCAACTGATTTCTAATAAAGGCACAAAGAACATTCACTGGGAAGAGGACAGTCTCTTCAATAAATGGTGCTGGGACACTGGATATTCATATGCAAAAGAATGAAACTAGACTCATCTCTCACCATGTACAAAAATCAACTCAAAACACCAAGTATGCTGGCTCATACCTGTAATCCTAGCTACTCAGAAGGCTGAGTTGAGGCTGACTCTAGTCCAGGAGTTCAGGACCAAGCTGGGCAATGTGAGACTATGTCTCTAAAAAATAATTTAAAAGCAAAAACAAAAATTGGGAATGTATTTTTAGGGCAATTTGAATCTATGCTCTCAGGATAATCAACTAAAAATGGTTTAAAAGCTTAAATGTAAGAGCAAAAACTATGAAACTACTAGAAGAAAACATAGGGGAAATGCTTCAGAATATTGGTCTGGGCAAAGATTTTATGATGACCTAAAAATCAAGGTAACAAAAGCACAAATAAAGGGATTACATTAAACTAAAAAACTTCTGCACAGCAAAGGAAACAGAATGAAGAGACAACTAGCAAAGTGGGATAAAATATTTGCAAACTATTCATCTGAAAGGGATTAATATCCAGAATACACCAGGAACTCAATAGCAAATAATAATAATAATAATAATAATAGAAAATCTGATTTTAAAATGGGTAAGGTGAATAGACATCCCTCAAAAGGAGACATACAAATGGCCAAGTATATGAAAAAATGCTCAACATCGCTAAACATGGAAATGCAAATCAAAACCAAAATGAGGTATGATTTCACTTCAGTTAGGATGGCTATTACCAAAGATAAAAAATAAAAAATGCTGCTGAGAACATGGAAAAAGGGGAACTCTTATATATGGCTGGCAGGAATGCTAATTAGTACAGCCATATGGAAAACAGTATGGATATTCCTCAAAAATCTAAAACTACAGCCAGGCATGGTGGTGTGTGCCTGTAGTCCCAGTTACTCAGGAGGCTGAGGTGGAGGACTGCTTGAGCCCAGGAGTCTGAGACCAGCCTGAATAACATAGCAAGACCCCATTTTAAAAAATTAAAAATAAACAAAAGTTAAAAATATAACTACCATGTGATCCACTGGTAGTGATCTATGTCACTACTGGGCATATATCCAAGAAAAAAAAATTCATATGTCAAAGAGATCTACACGTTTATTGAAGCACTATTCATAAGAGCTAAGAAATCAATCTAAGTGTCCATTATCAGATGATTGAAGAAAAAAAACATGGCATATATACACAATGGAATACTACTCAGCCATGAAAAATAAACCTGTCTTTCACAGCAACATGAATGAGCTTGAACGATATTAAGTGAAATAAGCTAGGCACAGAAAGATTAATACTCTCTGTTTCTACTCATATGGAAGCATAAAAAGTTGAGCAGAATGGTGGTAACCAGAGGCTGGGAAGGATAGCAGGGAGGCAGACAGAGATTGGTTAACAAATACAAAATTACACCAAGTGAGATTCCATTTGAATAAGTTGTAGTGTTCTGTGGCACTGCAGAATGAGTACAATTGGCAATACATTTTATATTTTCAAATAGCTAGAAAAGCAGACTGTGAATGTTGCTAAACACAAAGAAATGATAAATGCTTGAGGAGATGGATATACTAATTACCCTGATCATTACTCTTAGCACACATATATTGAAATATCACACCAAACCCCATAAACATTATGTGTCAATTAAAAACAATAAAAGAAACAAAAAGAATACCAAAAGAGAAATTCCAAAATATTCTGATTAAACATATTAATTACTATGACTGGACTAAATCCGTAGTGACAACTACCTGCATATACACATGCAGGTTCACCTGTTAAAATTCCAGTCACTTTATAGTCAGCCTACACACAATCTTCTGTAAGACTGAAAAATGAGATTCCTTCTTTGTGTTTATTTTCTGAGTTTATCATAATCCTTTAATTTAGCCACATGTCTTATTTCATTTTTGGTTCCAAAATGTCCTCTAGAAAATTGCTGAGGTGAACTCTGAACTATTTACTCTCTCTAAAGAGGAGTAAAGAAGCTGAGAAACCACAATCAGAGGGAGGAACTAGGACTCCCTGGATTATATTATGTACAAACAGCTACAATATCATCTCCATCCCGCAAAAAAATAAAGAAAAAGAAATAAACAAGTAGATCCATATCAAGAAAAAAGTATGTGTACTGGGTGGTTAAAGACACAAGAAGAAACAATTTTTTAAAAAAATCAAAGCGTTTGAAGTGTGCAGTAAAATGTGCCCATTCATATGCACATCCTTATCTCCTTAAATGTCAAAGTATTTCATAACTCAAGCCTCCATCTTTCTCATAAAGATATATGCTTCTGCTCCTCAAGAGTAGAGACAATGCTGTGGAACAAAGTAGGCTTTCACAAAATGTTTTCAAACAAACCATTTGTCTACAGCACTGGACAGCAGTGAATGTATACACAGGGAAAATAAAGGGGATGAGGCCCTTTTGTTTCTGAAACATGTTCCTCTCCCAAATAAAATAACGAGGAGATAACAAACGGCCATGGGCTTGTCAGGGAAGTCTGAAAGAAGCTGTGCTTCCATTTCTTTCTCTTCCCTATGACTCCTCCTCCTTTGCTTGAATGTCCCTGAGATAACATTTCACTGTAAACTAACAAGAAAGATGTGGCTGAAGGTTTTCCTAAGTGCACAATAACCACTGGGTCTCTCTCATGGGCGAATTATCAGATGTAGAATAAGACTCTTGGCTGTGTCAATTTCTAACATAATTGTTTAGATGACAAATGATTATCTAAAATAGGTTTTCACACAAAGATGATGCTTAGAAAGCTTCTCTTCAGTATGAATGACCAGACGGTACGATGTTTCCTCTCACCACAGATTTTCTTCAGCGGTGATATTCAAAAACTCTTTCCCTAACAGGAATTCGTGGATGTTGACTGAAGTGTGTAAAAGGTCTTCCCACATCTGTTACAATGGTAGGGTTTCTCCCAGGATGAATCCGTTGATGTCGAGTGAGGAGGAATGAGCGGCAATTGAAGGCGCTTCCATATTCGCTGCACTCTCTGGGCTACTCTCAGTCTGGATGATGGAGTGTTGAACCAGATCTGTGCTCTCGCAAGAAACGTTCCCACTCTGGATGCGTTCATGGGACTTCTCTGCAGTGTGAATCCGCTGGTGCCTTGTGAGGGGTGACCTGCGGTTGAAGGCCTTCCCGCACTCCACGCACTCATAGGGCTTCTCTCCAGTGTGGATGCTGAAGTGTCGAATGAGGTTTGTGGTCCGACAAAAGGCTTTCCCACATTGGATGCATACGTAGGGCTTCTCTCCAGTATGAATCCACTGGTGCCTTGTGAGCCCTGACATGCGGGTAAAAGCCTTTCCACACTGTAAACACTCATAGGGCTTCTCTCCAGTGTGGATGTTGAAGTGTCGAATGAGGTCTTTTCGAATGCTAAAGGCTTTCCCACATTCTTTGCACTCAAAAGGCTTTTCTCCGGTGTGGGCTCTTTCATGCAAGACATAGGTGGAGTAGTGAGTGAAGGCCTTTCCACATTGACTGCACACAAAAGGCTTCTCACCAGTGTGAATCCGCTCATGCTGCTTGAGGTGTGACCTGCAGTTGAAGGCCTTCCCACACTCAAGGCACTTAAAGGGCCTCTCCCCAGTGTGGATAAAGAAGTGTTGAATGAGGGCTGTACTCTCATAAAAGCCTTTTCCACATTCGCTGCATGCGAAGGGTTTCTTCTCATTGTGGCTCTTGTTATGCAAAACATAATTGGAGCGGTAGGTGAAGGCCTTTCCACATTCATTGCACACAAAAGGCTTCTCTCCACTGTGAACCCGCTGGTGCCGTGTCAGGTGTGACCCGCGGTTGAAGGTCCTTCCACATTCGCTGCACACAAAGGGCTTATCTCCATTGTGAGTCCGCTGGTGCCGTGTGAGGTGTGACCTGCGGTTGAAGTCTTTCCCACACTCCATGCATTTATAGGGCTTCTCCCCAGTATGGATGATGTGATGCTGAAGGAGGTGTTTGCTCTTGCCGAAGGCTTTCCCACATTCTGGGCAATCATAGGGCTTCACACGAGGGTGAATCTGCTCATGCTGAACAAGGAAGCAATTATCATTAAACATTTCCTCGAATTTATAGGAATTTTCCCCTTCGTGAATCAGGGAATCTGTAACTGGTCCATATGAGTCAAATCCATAAAGAGCATCTTCTGGTGAGACTTGGTTCTGTATCATCATTGAACATATACCATCAGCTGTCGCCAAACCTTCATTTTCAAGGCTCATTTTCCCATGGAGATTCTCACTCTGTGGGTCTGTCCCTGGTCTCAAAAAGTATTCCTGCATTTCAGATGGCCCATCCTGATCCATGGTCTGCCCAAAATAGGAGTATCCTGGGACTCCCTGTGCCAGCTGTTCCTGGAGTGAGACTTCCTCAGGCAAGGCCAGGTGAGAAGGGATAGGCTCTACGGTCTCAGGTTTTGTGCTGTCACCTGAAGGGAATACAATACACAAAAGAGCTTATTAAGATAGTATAGAAGAGGCCGGGCGCGGTGGCTCAAGCCTGTAATCCCAGCACTTTGGGAGGCCGAGGCGAGCGGATCATGAGGTCAGGAGATCAAGACCATCCTGGCTAACATGGTGAAACCCCGTCTCTACTAAAAATTACAAAAAACTAGCCGGGCGAGGTGGCGGGCGCCTGTAGTCCCAGCTCCTCGGGAGGCTGAGGCAGGAGAATGGCGTGAACCCGGGAGGCGGAGCTTGCAGTGAGCTGAGATCTGGCCACTGCACTCCAGCCAGGGCCACAGAGCGAGACTCCGTCTCAAAAAAAAAAAAGATAGTATATAGAAGAAATGAAACCACCATTTTGGTGAGAACAATAAGATGAAAATAGTGATGATTTGAAAATAGCTATGATTTGATGGGCTGGGTACAGTGTCTGATGCCTGTAATCCCAGCACTTTGGGAGGCTGAGGCAGGTGGATCACTTGAGGTCAGGAGTTCGAGACCAGCCTGGCCAACATGGTGAAACCCCATGTCTACTAAAAATACAAAAATTGGCCAGGCTTGGTGGCAGGCACCTATAATCCCAGCTACTTGGGAGGTTGAGACAGAAGGATCGCTTGAACCTGGGAGGTGGAGGCTGCAGTGAGCCAAGACTGAGCCACTACACTCCAGCCTGGGTGACAGAGGGAAACCCATCTCAAAAAAAGGCCAGGCGCGGTGGCTCACGCCTAAAATCCCAGCACTTTGGTTTGGGAGGTTGAGGCGGCTCACCCATGATCTGCCCACCTCAGCTTCCGAGGTAGCTGGACTACAGGCATATGCCACCATGCCTGGCTTTTTTGTTTGTTTGTTTTTTGTTTTTTTACATGGAATTTCACTCTGTTGCCTAGGCTGGAGCACAGTGGCATGATCTCAGCTCACTGCAACTTCTGCCTCCTGGGTCCAAGCGACTCTCCTGAATCAGCCTCCCGATTGGCTGAGATTACAGGTGTGCACCACCATGCTGGGCTCATTTTTTTGCATTTTTAGAGATGGGGTCTCACCATGTTGGCCAGATTGGTCTGGAACTCCTGACCTCAGGTAATCTGTCCACCTCGGCCTTCCAAAATGCTAGAATTACAGGCGTGAACCATCCCGCCTGGCTAAATTTTTTGTATTTTTTTTTTATAGAGATGGGGTTTCACCATGTTGCCCAAGCTGGTCTCAAACTCCTGGGCTCAAGTAATCCGCCCACCTCTGCCTCCAAAGTGCTGGGATTATAGACATGACCCACTGTGCCTGGCCAACTCTTGAAATTTTAAAAGAGAAACCCAGAGGGAGAAGCTCAAGCAGAGTACAGACTGGAATAGAGATCCCCACTCACAGTCAAGATGCGACTAGGTGGACAACATATGACGACACTGTATGGTGAGCTTGCTCAAGAACATGTCAAGGTGCTACAAGAGGCCAGGGAAGGGGCACTTAATGTAGCCTAGATGGGGCAGGGCCAGGAAGAGGCCCAGGAAGCTTCCCAGAGGATGCTTCATGAGCTTAAAGTGAGAAGGACATATTAGCCTTAGGACATAGAATATACAAAGACACAGAGTCTTCAGTGAATCTAGGGGACTGCAGTGAGACGAGGCAGCCCCATGAGAAGTTAAGGCTGGTCAGGATTCAGTGACAGGAAGGGGCAGAGAGGAAGCTGATGCTCAAGATTCTGCTTCAGGGACAGCCAGGGATGGCCACGGCTACTCCTAGGACAGAGCTCCTAGGACAAAGCGTGAACAGTATCCTGGTAGACATATAGAATCCACTGTGTCAGAGTGAAAAATAGGCGGAAAGGCTAACAAACAACTGGATCTTGAAAAAAGAAAATAATAAAACTTCTGCCAGGCGCGGTGGCTCACGCCTGTAATCCCAGCACTTTGGGAGGCCGAGGCTGGCAGATCACAAGGTCAGGAGATCGAGACCATCCTGGCTAACACGGTGAAACCCTGTCTCTACTAAAAGTACAAAAAATTAGCCGGGCGTGGTGGCGGGTGCCTGTAGTCCCAGCTACTTGGGAGGCTGAGGCAGGAGAATGGGATGAACCCAGGAGGTGGAGTTTGCAGTGAGCCAAGATCGCGCCACTGCACTTCTGCCTGGGAGACAGTGAGACTCCGTTTAAAGAAAAAGAAAAAAAAAGAAAATAATAAAACTTTATTTCAAGACAATAAAGATCTACCTGAATGAAGAAACTGATAATATAAAGTTACCAATTCTCTCAAAACTGATCCAGAAATTCAATACAAGCCTGAGAAACAATAACCTGAAAACACTAGAAAAAGACACAGTCTGAAAGGTACTGCCTGTAATCCTGGCTACTCAGGAAGCTGAGCCCAGGAGTTCAAGACCAGCCTGGGCAACATAGCCAGATCCCATCTCTTAAAAAAAAATAGTAATAATAAATAAAAAGAATGTGTGGATTAGCCTTGGAGAGTATTTAAGAGTAACAAGGATTGGCTATGAGATAACTGATGAAGCCAACATAAAAGTGAAGATCAGAGTAAGAAGAGAACCAAAGTCCAGAGAGAATAGAGAAAGAGAATCTAAGAGGGCCCAATACTCAAGCACAAACTAGGAAAACTCTGTGCTGAATTGTGAGTTCATACTAAAGGGAGGTTAAGAGTGTAGCTCTGGAGTCAAAACATCTCAGTTCAAATCTTGCCTGCACCACATCAGCTGATGTCAGAGAAATGATTTAGCTGATCCTAGTCTCCACTTCCTCATCTGAAAAACAGAAACTCTCAGATTCTGTCTCATAGGGTGTGATGAGGGTTAAATAGGAAAATTGTTGGCTGGGCACGGTGGCTCATGCCTGTAATCCTGTGACTTTTGGGAGGCTAAGGCAGAAGAATTGCTTGAGGCCCAGAGTTCAAGAGTAGCCTGGGCAATATAGCAAGACCCCGTCTCTACAAAAAAATTAATAAATTAGCCAGACATTGTAGCGTGAGCCTGTAGTTCCAGCTACTTTGCAGAATTGCTTGAGCCCAGGAGTTTAAGGCTACAGTGAGCTACAATGGTGCCACTGCACTCCAGCCTGGGCGACAGAGCAAAATCCTGTCTCTTAAAAAAGGGGAAAATTTCTATAAAGCACTTGGCACAGTGCTAGACAGTACATAAGAGATCGGTAAATTGTGGGCCATCATCAGTTATCATATGGTCACTGTTGTATTTGAAAATTAGGAATGAAAGGAGTGACCTTACAATGGTTTCTGTGCTGTGATACAGAGAAACCTACCACAGGGACTCAAACAGTAAAATGAAATGATGTTTTTTTGTTTGTTTGTTGTTTTGAGATGGGGTCTTGCTCTGTCATCCAGTCCGGAGTACAGTGGTGTGATCTTGGCTCACTGCAACCTCCACCTCCCAGGCTCAAGCGATTCTCCTACCTCATCCTCCTAAGTAGCTGGGATTATAGGCACCTGCCACCACACTCAGCTAATTTTTTTATTTTTAGTAGAGATGGGGTTTCACCATGATGGCCAGGCTGGTAACTCCTGACCTCAAGTGATCTGCCTGCCTAGACCTCCCAAAAGGAAACGATGTTATCAGGTGATGATGAAGATGTGGAGCACTGGAAGCTTTCACATGTCCATGGTCAGAAAGTGAAATGGTACATTCTGCAGAACTGCTGGGCAGTTTCTTTTAAAGCTGAACATGGCCACACAGGGTAGCTCATGCCTATAATCCCAGCACTTTGGGAGGCCAAGGAGGGGAGATCAGTGCAGGCCACGAGTTCAAGATGAGCCTGGGCAACACAATGAGACCCCATCTCTACGAAAGATAATAAAGAAAAAAAGAAAGCTGAATATACAACCTACTCCATGACCTGATGTGTACACACATTAGAGTATATTCTAACAGAATTTACTGTTAACAGAAAATTGAGAAACCAGTATTTACATCCACCAGAAAATATGAACAATAATACTCTCAGCAACATCCTTTATAATATCCAAAAACTGAAAACAACAGGAACATCCATCAGCAGGGTAATGGACAAATGAATGGCAGTTTCACATACAATGAGAAATACAACATATTGAGAATGAACCAACTCCGACTGTATATAAACACGTGAAAAGAAAACACAGACGTGATGATCAAAAGACAGATCTGTCAGAGAACACACTGTGCAGTTCAACAACAGCCAACCAATCTATGCTCCTGAAGTCTAAATACGAGTGAATAGAATTAAAGAGGCTGGCCGGGCACGGTGGCTCAAGCCTGTAATCCCAGCACTTTGGGAGGCCAAGGCGGGCGGATCACGAGGTCAGGAGATCAAGACCATCCTGGCTAACATGGTGAAACCCCATCTCTACTAAAAAATACAAAAAACTAGCTGGGCGAGGTGGCGAGCGCCTGTAGTCCCAGCTACTCGGGAGACTGAGGCAGGAGAATGGCGTGAACCCGGGAGGCGGAGCTTGCAGTGAGCTGAGATCTGGCCACTGCACTCCCGTCTGGGCCACAGAGCGAGACTCCATCTCAAAAAAAAAAAGAATTAAAGAAGCTATCGAGGGCATAAAACTCTGATGAGGAGCTGGATATCGCCTATGTATTGATGTAGGTGGCAGTTACTTTGGTTTATACATAACCAAAAATTCAGTGAGTGGACTTCTGTCTTTTTTTTTTCTTTTTTGAGACAGTATCTCCTTTTGTCGCCTAGGTTGGAGTGCAGTGTCACAATCTCGGCTCATTGCAAGCTCCGCCTCCTGAGTTTAAGCGATTCTTTTGCCTCAGCCCCCCGAGTAGCTGGGACTACAGGTGTGCACCACCATGCCTGGCTAATTGTTTCATATTTTTAGTAGAGACGGGATTTCGCCATGTTGGCCAGGCTGGTCTCAAACTCCTGACCTCAGGAGATCCGCCCGCCTCAGCCTCCCAAAGTGCTGGGATTACAAGCCACCACACCCGGCCTCAGTGAATGGACTTCTTAAGATTCTTGCACAACACAGTATATGAGTTATAGCTTATTCAAAAAGTGAAAGAGATGGACGCTTATTATGATGCCCAGGCTGGTCTCCAACTCCTAGCCTGAAGCAATCCTCCCATCTCAGCCTCCAGAGTAGCTGGGATTAGACGCATCTGGCTTCCATTTCAGGGTTATTAATTGACTTGACTGCATTATTGTTGTATCTCAGAGAATACGGAAGCCCAAGGAGAGAGACAGAGAGGGAGTGGCCAGTAAGTGGAGCAGTCAGAATACACGTAACATTTATCGATAAAGCTGTCTTACACGGTGCAGTTCAAGGTGCCTCACAGCAATTACAACAGTAACATCAAAGATCACTGATCACAAATCACCGCAATAGATGTAATATTAATAAAAAACATTTGAAATACTGCAAGAATTACCAAAATGTGACACAGACAAAAAGTGAGCACATGCTGTTGGAAAAATGGTTGGGACAGACTTGCTCAATTCAGGGTTGCCACAAACATTCAACTTCTAAAAACACAGGAACTGCTAGGTGCAGTAAAGCAAAGCGCAATGAAACAAAGGTATGCCTTTTTTGCCACATACTGTCCCGTTTTACCCACGAGAAAATTGAGGCACTTTTCTGCACTGGCATGGGTATAAAGAAATAAAAAATTCTAAAAAGAAAATTAAGGCACAGAGGATTTCAGTACTTTGCCTAGGAACACACAGCTGACAAGGAGTAGAGCTAGGATTGGACTCTGAGGCATCAGACCTTGGTCTCCCAAGTGCTGTGCTCAGAGGAAATGGAGAACACCCCTGTAAGGTGCCAGGAGTCTCAAAACAAGGAGGCTATAAAGAAGAATGGGAGATATGAGTGGAAGAACTCAATCCTAAGGGAACCGGGCAGCAGAGTGAGGGGTAGACGTGGTGATTCCATACTTCGACATTTCATGAACCACTGAAAAATAAAAAACCGGGAGGGAACTCCAAACAGCAATTTTGTCACATACAGACATTTGCACAAACATCAAAATCAACACTTCACAAAAGAAAGAACTTTTATCAAGAAAAAAATGCAACAAACAGCATCTCACAATGAAGGTATATCTGTTAAACTGAATGAATGAATTTTCTGAGGTGTTCATTGCAGTGGCCTTATTATCCTTACTCACTGAGGATGGGGATGCTGGGAAAATTAAATGAGAAGAGTATCAACAGAGAAACAACAAAAATATGTAGGAAGTAGTAGTGCCAAGGAATGTGTGAGCCTCAGAGAACAAGAACTAGATGGTCACTTCATTCCACACAATAGCTAAGCCAGAAAAAGCCACTATGAAAAGACAGTGATAGGAGCAGACCCATAAAGGGAAGCCAGCACAAGATACCCAGTGTTAGTCCCACAAGGCGCCTGGCTGCAAATCCTGCCTTTGGGTTCTATAAAACATGCCCATTTCCTGGTAACGCATCCCTCTCCTTTGGCTGTGACCAAAAGCAAACTACATTTCTCAGCCAATCCTTTCTAAGTAAGACACAAAGAGATCAGGAAGAATCAAGGGAGTCAAAATAATGCGGCCAGGCGCGGTGGCTCACGCCTGTAATCCCAGCACTTTGGGAGGCCAAGGTGGGCAGATCACCTGAGGTCGGGAGTTTGAGACCAGCCTGACCAACATGGAGAAACCCCATCTCTACTAAAAATATAAAATAAGCTGAGTGTGGGGGCACATGCCTATAATCCTAGCTACTCTGGAGGCTGAGGCAGGAGAATCACTTGAATCTGGGAGGCGGAGGTTGTGGTGAGCCAAGATCGCGCCATTGCACTCCAGCCTGGGCAACAAGAGCAAAACTGTGTCTCAAAAAAAAAAAAAAAAAAAAGAAAAAAAAAATTGAGTCAGGCTTTGGGAAACAGGAGGGCTGGCTCCCAAGACCTAGTCCACTAGCCTGGCCTGAAGCCAGAATGAAGCTGAATTAGGCTAGAATGAAGCTGCTTTCAGGTGCCCCTGATGTTGCAGAGGAGAGGACAGGCTTACCCAGTGCGACCAGAAGCCCACAGGTCTCCAGCATCACCTCCACGTACAAGGCCCTCTGGGTCACGTCCAACTGCCCCCACTCCTCCTGGGTAAATGTCACAGCCACGTCCTCGAAGGTCACAGACTCCTGAAAAGTCAAACAGAGCCAGTAATGTTTCCTTTGCAACTGTGGAAGAGGATTAGAACCTGTCACTCCAGCACTGCAAAAGATGCACAGAGAATCAAAGGCCAAATCACCAAGCACCTCCAAAGGGCCAAGATCTGTGCTAGGATCAAGGTGAATGTGGACACTGCCTTGCATGGATTACAGCAGCGAAGAGGAGACAGAAGAGGCCGAGGCAGGAGAATTGCTTGAACCTGGGAGGTGGAGGCTGCAGTGAGTTGAGATCGTGCCACTGCACTCCAGCCTGGCAACACAGCAAGACTCCATCTTTAAAAAAAAAAAAAAAAAAAAGCCTCCTATGCAGGAAACCACTAGAACTTGACACAGAAATAAGGTCAGGACAATCCGAAGTGGACTGAGAGGCACAGACAGTAAGCGCTCTGACATATCAGAAAAATGGGAAAGAATAATAATAAAAACATCAACACCGGCAACAATAACAGGAACAGTAACTGAGTCTTACCGATCCTCCCTGTGAGCCTGCCTCATGCTGACAGGTTTACATGCCATGGTAAAGTGACTGAAAGTCCCCAGCTCAGGAGCTAGACTCCTGAGGTTTAAAACCAAATTCCTGAAATCAACATGTGCCTGCTATGTGACCTTGGGGACCTCATTTCATTTCGCTGAGCCTCGATTTCCAGGTCAGTATAACCGTGTTTCCCACTTCATCAAGAATAGTCGGCCGGGCGCGGTGGCTCACGCCTGTAATCCCAGCACTTTGGGAGGCCGAGACGGGCGGATCACGAGGTCAGGAGATCGAGACCATCCTGGCTAACACGGTGAAACCCCGTCTCTACTAAAAATACAAAAAACTAGCCGGGCGAGGTGGTGGGCGCCTGTAGTCCCAGCTACTCGGGAGGCTGAGGCAGGAGAATGGCGTAAACCTGGGAGGCGGAGCTTGCAGTGAGCTGAGATCCGGCCACTGCACTCCAGCCCGGGCGACAGAGCAAGACTCCGCCTCAAAAAAAAAAAGAATAGTCAAGGCTGGGCACGGTGGTTCACGTCTGTAATCCCAGCACTTTGGGAGGCTGAGGCACGTGGATCACCTGAGGTCAGGAATTCGAGACCAGCCTGACCAACATGGTGAGACCCCGTCTCTATTAAGAATACAAAAAGTAGCCAGGTGTGGTGGCACAAACCTGCAATCCCAGCTACTAGGGAGGCTGAGGCAGAATAGCAGCTTGAACCTGGGAGGCAGAGGTTGCAGTGAGCCAAGATTATGCCACTGCACTCCAGCCTGGACAACGGAGCGAGACTCTGTCCCCCCACCAAAAAAAAAAAAAAAAGAATAAAAGAACTAAAGAAAAACTGTTTGTAGGTTGGGCATGGTGACTCACACCTGTAATCCCAGCAGTTTGGGAGGCCGAGGTGGGCAGACCATGAGGTCAGGAAATCGAGACCATCCTGGCCGGCAAGGTGAAACCCCATCTCTACTAAAAATACAAAAATTAGCTGGGCGTGGTGGTGTGTGCCTGTAGTCCTAGCTATTTGGCAGGCTGAGGCAGGACAATCACTTGAACGCGGAAGGCGGAGGTTGCAGTGAGCCAAGATCGCACCACTGAACTCTGGCCTGGCAACAGAGCTAGACTCTGTCTCAAAAAAAAAAAAAAAAGGAAAGAAAATGAAACAAAGAAAAACTGTTTGTAAAAAAAAAACAACAACAACAACAAAAAAAAACACTGAGGCAAAGGCTACACACAGCATCTGAATTTACCATCATCATCTCTATGTCACACTCAGAGACCTGAGGCCCAGATCTCAGGTCCCAGAAGCTCTACCAGTCTACCCAAAGTCACATGTCTTCATGTCTTTTTTTTTTTTTTTTTTTTAGATGGTCTCTCTCTGTCACCCAGGCTGGAGTGCAGTGGCACAATGTCGGCTCACTGACCTCCTGTGGTCTAGTGATCCTCCCACCTCAGCCTCCTGCGTAGCTGGGACTACAGGCACAAGATGCCACACCAGTCTAATTTTTTGTATTTTTTGTAGAGATAGGATTTCCCCATGTTGCCCAGGCTGGTCTTGAACTCCTGGGCTCAAGCAATCCACCCACCTCGGCCTCCCAAAGTGCAGGGATTACAGGCGTGAGCCACTCACTATGCCAAGCCCAGAGTCACAGGTCTTATCAACAGAGGCAGGATTTAAGCCCAGGGCCCTCTGGTCTAATTATGTAACCTGACATTTCTCTATTAGCAAAGTTAATGCAGTTAATGAGGATGAAGCATTTCAAATCCATATATCCATTTCAGCCACTCCCATGGACAAGCGCAGAGAAGTGTAGTCATCATCATCCACCTCACCAAAGAATCACCTGAGGTGGTGGCACCTGATCAGGTGTTAGGGCCTGGACCTGCTTCCAGGGAGAATTCACAATGAGCCATCACTTCCTTTTCTACCTGAGTCCTACTAGCAGGTATCCCTGAAGCCAGAATATTCCAGCAGCAAGCAAACAAGAGTCATAGAGGGCACAGCAGGTTGTAGCCATGAGAATATGGGACCATCTGGAGATTATATCTATCCTGGCTGAGTAGGAGAGTACATTCAGCAACATAACCATACAAACGTGCCCTCTCAGAATATGTCAGCAGGTAAGGGAGTAAGGGGAACCACATATAAAACCACCGTGGAAGCCACACAGGTCCCCTGGGAACTCCTTAAACAACCGATATACCATTTTTTAAGTCTACACAGTTCCGCCAGTATGAAAGGCCATGCCTCCTCATGCCCAAGACCACGGCTAGAAGGAGGCCTCATCTTGCAAAGTTTACTTTAGGTGTCAGCCCCAGGCCTCCCAAACCATTGCAGGTAAAGAAGAGGGTAAAAACACAGACTATGATGGTAAACATACCAGTTGTTAGTTTCTGATACTTAAGAGCTACAGTGATGCAAGGCAAGTAATTGAACGTCTGTGACCCTCAAATTGCTCTTGTGTAAAACAATCATGACAATATAACCTAATTCTAAAGAGCTCAGGATTAAGCCGGGTGCGGCGGCTCACACCTGTAATCCCAGCACTTTGGGAGACCAAGGCGGGTGGATCACCTGAGGTCAGGAGTCTAAGACCAGCGTGGCCAACATGGTAAAACCCCGTCTCTACTAAAAATACAAAAATTAGCCAGGCGTGGTGGCGTGCACCTGTACTCCCAGCTACTCAGGAGGCTGAGGCAGGAGAATCGCTTGAAGCCAGAAGGCGGAGTTTGCAGTGAGCCAAGGTCACGCCACTGCACTCCAGCCTGGACGACAGAGCAAGGCTCCGTCTCAAAAAAAAAAAAAAAAAAAAAAATCAGGATTAAACGAGCTGAGGGTTAAATATTACCCACCGATCAGCCCACAGCAAGGACTCAACGACGGTCAGTTAATATCATTCTTCCTAATTATTTTTCTTTGTTCTCATTACGTCCTTGACAAACTCAAATCCACAAGCTTCTTTAATACCATCAGATTCTC
Source organism: Trachypithecus francoisi (assembly GCF_009764315.1). Classification (NCBI taxonomy): domain Eukaryota; kingdom Metazoa; phylum Chordata; class Mammalia; order Primates; family Cercopithecidae; genus Trachypithecus; species Trachypithecus francoisi. The sequence goes on along the minus strand of NW_022681457.1, from coordinate 12,578,084 downwards.
TATACAAAAATACCAGACTCTGGGCAAGGGTGTAAGGTGCCACTTTAGCCGGAATTGCCAAAAAAGGCACCTCCAAATACGTGACATCTGGACAGAGGCCAGAAGGATGTGAGACGGAGGCCCCCCACTACACGGGCAGTGTTCGAGGTAAAGGGGGGTCAAGGAGAAAGGCTGGAAAATGGAAGAGGACTCTGTACGGTCAGGTTGGTGGCTCTGAAGAGCAAAGGACCAGGGAAAAACGCAAAGACACAAGGTCAGGGGTGGCTGGCCAGGGGGATGGGGTAGGGGCTGGCAGGCAACAGAGAAGGCTGGATTTAGGGGAAGTGTGATGAGAGCCCTAGAAGGAAGCATCATTCATCCTTCAACCACGGACTGAACACCTATCAGGGGCCAACACTGTTGCAGGACTGCGGATAAAGGAAACGACAAGCCACGGCCATTTCTCTTAAGCGATGGCGACAAAGAAAAATCCTGTGGCTGTCTTGGCTTCCAGCCTGCCCACGAGGCCTCCAGAAATAGCAGAGCAGCAGCAAGGCCGAAACCTCGTCCACTCACCTGCGCCGGAGCCATCCACGCCGCCGCCATCCCGGGAATGCCGCGGATCAGCCGACCACAGCCCTTCTCTGTCCTGGGCGGGGCGACCGCGGCTGACTTTCGCACTCTGAGCCTCAGTTTTCCCCCCAAAAAAATGCGCACAAGGCCCAGGGCGCAGCGTCGGGGCTGAGGAGACGGAGGGCGGCTGCGGAGGCCTAGGCCTCGGTGAGCGCCAGCGGGACGCCTCGTTAGGGGAGAAGCGGGGCGTCAGGCTCCCGCCAAGACGCGGAGAAGGGGCGTAACCGCTTCACTACCCTTCCCTGCTCAGGCCGCAGAACGCGCCCACCCAGCGCTCTAGGCCCCACACTGCTTCAGGGCCAAGCCGGCCCACGGAGATGACGTCACACGAAGAAGCGGAAGTCCCGCCTCCGCCGCCCTGGCCCGGAGAAAACGCTCCTGTCCTGGGCCGTCAATGGCCCAGAGTCCGCGGCCAACACAAGGGACGGTGCCTTCTGGGTAATGCAGTTTTTCCCTTACATCTACCGGGTGTGGGAACTCACCCAGCTCATCCGACTCCACGTAAGTGCGCACCAGAACCCCCGCGTCGTCTTAGGGCTGCCGCTTTAGTATAGGCACAAGTCGGAGGGTCGAAAGGTCCCTTCAAGCTCAGGAAAATCGAGGTCAGGAGGCGGGGATAGTCGCCCCGATTCAGACCCCGAACAAAGGTGCTTACCCTGCTGTGGGCTGGGCCCGCGACTTCTCGCTCGCTTTGCCTCTTTTCTGGATCTTTTCATAGAAGAAAAGGATAAATGAGCAGTTAAAATAGCCACCCAAAGGAGGACGCCTGACAGTGTGCCCAGCCTGCTGGGAAAGGACAGACCGCCCTCTATTGGGCCTCCTTTGGCCGGGCCCAGCCTTCAAAGGATGCAGGGACTTCCGGGTGATGTAATAGGCTTAGCGTTCGCCACGTGTGGACTTCCCATACCCTGAGGTGGGGAGGCTGCTAGTGGAGCAGGCTTGCAGGGAAGCCCAGTACTCCCATTTCAAGCATGATCAGTTTGAAACGTCAGTAAGACCTCAAAGCGTAGTGCCATCTACTCAACCTGTGATTCAACATTGGCAGAGGGTTCGAGAGTGGATATATAAATTTGAGAGTTGTTACCGTAAACTGTTACTTCAAGTCATGATATTAGGTGAGGCTATGAAAAGAATGGATAAGTGACGGGAAAGAAGGGAACCCTGGCCCAACCCAGCATTAACTGGTTGCAGACAGGAGACCAATAAAGTCATGTTAGGATTTTAACAATCCTATGTTATGCAAAAGATATCTATGTTATGCGAAGTCTTCGTAGTCCCCATCAGTAACTTTTTTTTTCTTTTCATGATTATGAAAGAGAATAAAGTCCAGCTTTCAATGGTTTGACGATATATATGGTTATGAAAATAGAAACAAGGTGTGCAGAAAGTACTCCCCAAGAGATTTAATTTCCAGATTGAAAATAACGAATGGAGATGGGGTCAATTTCCTACACGATGCTGTCTATAAAACACTTCTGGAGAAATATTTTTGGCTAAATTAGTGTTCTAGCAACACTGTTATTCATCACTGGCAATAGTAATTTTTGAAAATTGATAAAGACATCATTCTCTTTTTCACATACTTATGACTCTTATAATTAAATTTTTTTTTGAGATGGAGTTTCACTCTTGTTGCCCAGGCTGGAGTGCAATGGCGCGATCCCGGCTCACTGCAACCTCTGCCTCCTGGGTTCAAGCGATTCTTCTGCCTCAGCCTCCCGAGTAGCTGGGATTACAGGCATGAGACCCCACGCGTGGCTATTTTTAGTAGAGACGGGGTTTTTCCATGTTGGTCAGGCTGGTCTCGAACTCCCGACCTCAGGTGATCCGCCCGCCTCAGCCTCCCGAAGTGTTGGGATTACAGATGTGAGCCAACACGCCCGGCCAGACTCTTATAATTAAATTTAAATTTTTTTTCAGAGGCGTATGAACCAGAGCAACTCCATCTTAAATAGGAGCTGGGTAAAATGAAGCTAAAACCTACGAGGCTGCATTCCCAGACAGTTAAGGCATTCTGAGTCACAGGATGAGATAGGAGGTCAGCACCAAATACAGGTCATAAAGACCTTGCTGATAAAATAGGTTGCAGTAAAGGAGCTGGCCGAAACCACCAAAACCAACATGGTGACGAGAGTGACCTCTGGTCGTCCTCACTACTACACTCCCTCCAGTGCCATGACAGTTTAAAAATGCCATGGCAATGTAAGGAAGTTACCCTATGTGGTCTGAAAAGGGGAGGCATGAACAATCCACCCATTGTTTAGCATGTCATCAAGAAATAACCATAAACATGGGCAACCAGCAGCCCTCGGGGCTCCTCTGTCTATGGAGTAGCTATTCTTTATTCCTTTACTTTCTTAATAAACTTGCTTTCACTTTACTCTATGGACTTGCCTTAAATTATTTCTTGCGCGAGATCCAAGAACCCTCTCTTGGGGTATGGATTGGGACCCCTTTCCTATAACATATGCCTGGCCACCACAGAAGAGACTATACTGCAGAAACCCCTGACCCAAAGGCTAACTTTGGCTATGGGGTGAGATCCAGTGACACCTTTCTTGCAAACCACAAAAGGAACAATACTGAGGAGATCCCCCTGATCCAAAGGAAATAGACTGCAGCACTGATTGGAGGACTTTGGGTAAGTGGTGGGGTATCCAAGTTAAGAATGGGATTGGGATAGACACTCAAGTTAGGGGAGTTAGAGTCTCTCCTAAGACAGAGTGGGTTAGAGGCCCCTCTTAATAAAAGGCAAGGACACTAGACCGACCTTGGGTTAGAGGCCCAACTCAGGAGGATTAGAGTCCCTTCTAAGATGTAGGGGATTAGAGACCCCTCTCAGTAAAGTCCCTGTTGGCTAAGAACAGGTTTGGCACCGTGGGATGTTAACTCCTATTCTCTTTGGATTAATTGCCTTGCATTCTTTGTTGATGACTGTGGGCAACAGGGTTAGGCATGTACAGGATCATGGGACACTGGGAGCTTTTTCCTCCCGCAAAAGGGGAAACTTGAGAGCTGAGGGGACTACTGGAAAAAAATACCTTCACGACAGCAGCTGCAGCCGCCTGAACTTTTCAGTGTCACTACAATGGGTGGGTCTTTCTCTGGCCTCCCTGATCATTTCGCCTTGCTTGGGAAAGTATTGCCTGTGGAAAGTATTTCCTGGGAAAATATTACCTGGGAAAGTATTTCCCTTTCTTATCTTTTCTGTTACTCTGTTACTCAGGGCGACCGTCTTCCCCAGAGACACATATTGAAACTCCAAGTCAGAGGTTGGATTAAAGATGATGGGGCCCATCTGGGGGCAAATTTAAGCCTTGCCAGTTTAATATCGGGTGCTAAGCAGAGTGGCTAATGTGTATGTTTTATCGCATGTATTTTGTTCTGGTCAGAATGAAAAAATGTAATTTTCCTTTATAATGCGACTTGGCCCCCAGGGCAATGGTGCCACAAGCCAGATCACTGGGACCACTCAGAGAAAGGGAACACAGAAGCCTCGCATGCCAGCAAGAGGGTAAGAATTTGTTACCAGTCAGATTTCTGACTTCTCTCTCTATGCAAATGGTTGAATGAATGGTAAAATAATAATAATAATAACAACAAATCAATAAATCAGTGTTTATCTCCTCTGTAAAGTTTTGATTAATGTGAAAAAGAATTGTAAGGCTAGTCTTAAGCTGGTGTATTTTGTGCTTTGAATTCGTTTTTCTGTAGGATAAAACATGGGCTTAGAACACCTGTAAGCCCGCTTTTCTTTTTTTTTTTGAGACAGAGTCTCGCTCTGTCGCCCAGGCTGAAGTGCAGTGGCCGGATCTCAGCTCACTGCAAGCTCCACTTCCCGGGTTTACGCCATTCTCCTGCCTCAGCCTCCTGAGTAGCTGGGACTACAGGCGCCTGCCACCTCGCCTGTCTAGTTTTTTGTATATTTTAGTAGAGACGGGGTTTCACCGTGTTCGCCAGGATGGTCTCGATCTCCTGACCTCATGATCCGCCCGTCTCGGCCTCCCAAAGTGCTGGGATTACAGGCTTGAGCCACCGCGCCCGGCCGTAAGCCTGCTTTTCAAGACAACCCAGCAAGCTGGTCAGGTCCCTGAAACAAACAAACTGGATGAAGTCTCCCCCTTGTTTTATGTCCTCGGGAGCTTGACTTTTTAACCATGTAGTGGTACCTTCTCTTGGTCTCTGCCTTCTAGGGAACAGGAATTTTAGGGTTCATGTCATAGTCAGCTCTAAAAATCATATTAAGTAGTTAAAAGCCCTTGCAAGCTCAAAATTAACTACTCTAGGCTTCTGTGAAAGGACGTGGGCATCGTCCCGTGCTGTCGCTCAGTAACTAAGGTTTTTGCACTTTCACAGTGGCAGTCTGGGTTTGATACCCCACCTAGGAAGTAAGTCATTTCTGGTTTAATATCTGCGGGACCTTGTCTGTTCTCCTCCACAGACTGTTTTAAATTGTCCTTTTTCTATGCGCCTAGGAGATAACCTTTGGTAAAGTTCAGAAGCTAGAAATATTGGCTTCTTGGCATGGCTAAAGTTGGGTAATAAGAGATTTGAAAGGATTTCTTTTTTAAAGAGCTCTATGGTTAAAAGTTAGCTTAATTAGGCCGGGCGTGGTGGCTCAAGCCTGTAATCCCAGCACTTTGGGAGGCCGAGACGGGCGGATCACGAGGTCAGGAGATCGAGACCATCCTGGCTAACACGGTGAAACCCCGTCTCTACTAAAAAATACAAAAAACTAGCCAGGCGACGTGGTGGGCGCCTGTAGTCCCAGCTGCTTGGGAGGCTGAGGCAGGAGAATGGCGTAAACCCAGGAGGCGGAGCTTGCAGTGAGCTGAGACCTGGCCACTGCACTCCAGCCTGGGCGGCAGAGCGAGACTCCGTCTCAAAAAAAAAAAAAAAAAAGAAAATGATTATAAGAAGGCATGGGAATGTGGACATTTTTTCTGCCTAAAGTGTTGGACAATTGTTTTAAGTAAGAAAAAAAAATCTAAATATTTAAACAAGTTCTGGAAGGTTTATAAAAATTAATTGTAAGAGATTCTGTGTGTGAACATATTGGCTAAAGTTAAAGGGGATATTACTCAGTTTTTCCATAAATTAAACATTCATCTCAAAAAAAAAAAAGAATCTTACCTTATGGTTAAACATTAAAATTGGGTAAATATGTCTATAAAGATTCTTTTTTTTTTTTTTTTTTGTGAGACAGAGTCTCGCTGTGTCACCCAGGCTGGAGTGCAGTGGCACTATCTTGGCTCACTGCAATCTCCACCTCCTGGGCTCAAGCGATTCTCCTGCCTCAGCCTCCTGGAGTAGCTGGGACTACAGGCACCTGGCTAATTTTTGTATTTTTTTTTTTTTTTCTTTTTGAGACAGAGTATCGCTCTGTTGCCCAGGCTGGAGTGCAGTGGCCCAATCTCCACTCACTGCAAGCTCCACCTCCTCCCGGGTTCACACCATTCCCCTGCCTCAGCCTCTTGAGAAGCTGGGACTACAGGTGCCTGCCGCCATGCCCCACTAATTTTTTTGTATTTTTAGTAGAGACGGGGTTTCACCATGTTAGCCAGGATGGTCTCCATCTCCTGACCTTGTGATCCACCCGCCTCGGCCTCCCAAAGTGCTGGGATTACAGGCGTGAGCCACTGCGCCTGGCCTGATTTTTGTATTTTTAGTAGAGACGGAGTTTTACCATGTTGGTCAGGCTGGTCCGAACTCCTGACCTCATGATCTGTTCACCTCGGCCTCCTAAAGTGCTGGGATTACAGGTGTGAGCCACCACGTCCGGCCATCTATAAGGTTTTATTAAAAATTGGATTTCACATTGATAGTACATTAATGTAAAGGTGAAATTTGGCTTATTTGGTATAAAGATCATACAGGAAGCATTATCAAGTGTGAAATGGTGTTTTGCTTTCTTTGGACTATATATGCATAAATGTGTTATTGCTATATGTTCCAAAATTATGGGAAACTCCTATAATTCTAATTATAGAATTAGAATTATAATATACACTTATATAATATAATGACATATAAGTCATTACAATGACTTAGTGTATATTATTAATAATTATAATTGTTATGTAAAATTTTGTGTGCCACAGAACCAAATTTCCTTATCAATTGTGGCCTTAATAGTGGCTGTCCTTGCCGGGCACGGTGGCTCAAGCCTGTAATCCCAGCACTTTGGGAGGCCGAGACGGGCGGATCACGAGGTCAGGAGATCGAGACCATCCTGGCTAAGACGGTGAAACCCCGTCTCTACTAAAAATACAAAAACTAGCCGGGCGAGGTGGCGGGCGCCTGTAGTCCCAGCTACTCGGGAGGCTGAGGCAGGAGAATGGCGTAAACCCGGGAGGCGGAGCTTGCAGTGAGCTGAGATCTGGCCACTGCACTCCAGTCCGGGCCACAGAGCGAGACTCCGCCTCAAAAAAAAAAAAAAAAAAAAAAAAAAAAAAAAAAAAAAAAAAAAATAGTGGCTGTCCTGAAATTTTTTATCATCCACAGACAATTGTCTTGTTTTAATCATCTTTAGAAGATGGTTTATAATCAACTATAGAACTGCAGGCTGGGCGGGTGCAGTGACTCAAATCTGTAATCCCAGCACTTTGGGAGTCCGAGGAGGGTGGATCACGAGGTCAGGAGTTTGAGACCAGCCTGGCCAATATGGTGAAACCCTGTGTCTACTAAAAATATAAAAAGTTAGCTGAGTGTGGTGGCGCAGGCCTGTAGTCCCAGCTCCTTGGGAGGCTGAGGAAGGAGAATCGCTTGAACCCAGGAGGTGAAGGTTGCAGTGAGCTGGGATTGCGCTACTGGACTCCCGCTCGGGTGACACTGCGAGACTCTGTTTCAAAATAAAAAGAAAAGGGGGGAGCCTGGGCATGGTGGCTCACTCCTGTAATCCCAGTACTTTGGGAGGCCGAGGCAGGCAGATCATAAGGTCAGGAGTTTGAGACCAGCCTGAATATGGTGAAACCCCATCTCTACTAAAAATGTAAAAAGTTAGCCAGGTGTGGTGGCACAGGCCTGTAGTCCTAGCTACTCGGGAGGCTGAAGCAGGAGAATGGTGTGAACCTGGGAGGCGGAGCTTGCAGTGAGCTGAGATCAGGCCACTGTACTCCAGCCTGGGTGACAGAGTGAGACTCCAAAAAAAAAAAAGGCAGGTTTTCTGATAATTTTGGAGATAATGACATTAGAATAGAGGAAAAAACTTTTAGAACTCTCATAGAGAACTGAAATGTTCGTAAGTATCAAACAGAAGTTAACTACATGGACTAAACTGAAGAAGTCTAATGTTTTTAACTTTGTTTAAAACATTGCTCGTCCTTTGTTTTGTTTTTCAGAGTCAAGGAAACTTTTCATTTGAGCTATTTACAGCTTTTACCAGTTGAATATACTCCTGTGACAAAATTTGCAACGTATTTGTTTCTCTCTACCTGATTTCTCCAGAATTTGGAAACTAGTTGTGAGTATTCTTAACTTATGACATATAGTTATTTGCATAAGTGCAATAAGAATCTGTTTTCCAGCCGGGCGCGGTGGCTCAAGCCTGTAATCCCAGCACTTTGGGAGGCCGAGACGGGTGGATCACAAGGTCAAGAGATCGAGACCATCCTGGCTAACATGGTGAAACCCCGTCTGTACTAAAAAATACAAAAAAACTAGCCGGGCGAGGTGGCGGGCGCCTGTAGTCCCAGCTACTCAGGAGGCTGAGGCAGGAGAATGGCATGAACCTGAAAGGCGGAGCTTGCAGTGAGCTGAGATCCGGCCACTGCACTCCAGTTTGGGCAACAGAGCAAGACTCCGTCTCAAAAAAAAAAAAAAAGAATCTGTTTTCCTTTGTAACACATAATTGGAGAAATTGGTTATTTTACCAAGGCTTTGACTAGCATGATGTGCTTTCCTTTAAGGAATCAAAGTTGGCCGGGCGCGGTGGCTCAAGCCTGTAATCCCAGCACTTTGGGAGGCCGAGACGGGCGGATCACGAGGTCAGGAGATCGAGACCATCCTGGCTAACATGGTGAAACCCCGTCTCTACTAAAAATACAAAAACTAGCCGGGCGAGGTGGCAGGCGCCTGTAGTCCCAGCTACTTGGGAGGCTGAGGCAGGAGAATGGCGTAAACCCGGGAGGTGGAGCTTGCAGTGAGCTGAGATCCGGCCACTGCACTCCAGTCGGGAGACAAAGCGAGACTCCGCCTCAAAAAAAAAAAAAAAAAAAAAAAAGGAATCAAAGTTGACTTGTAGAGCCAGTAAAAGCCCTTTGGGGAACTGGCCTCACACCTTGCCTACACAGTCCCTGTACAGGGTTTCTGACCTGTGGTTAAGAATGTCACTTTCTCACAGGTCCAGGAGCTCCACGTTATCTTGGGACCTCAAAAGGAGAGGAATTTACCCAACTTACAGGTATTTGAAGGTACAAACCCATGGCAGGGCTCAGCTTTAAAAACGTCTTATCAGAGATTCTCTATGAAACAAAGTTCCATCAAAGCCAATTAAAAAGCCTATGTGGGCCGGACGCGGTGGCTCATGCCTGTAATCCTAGCACTTTGGGAGGCTGAGGCGACCGGATCACAAGGTCAGGAGATCAAGACCATCCTGGCTAACATGATGAAACCTTGTCTCTACTAAAAATACAAAAAATTACACAGGCGTGGTGGTGGGCACTGTAGTCCCAGCTCCTCGGGAGGCTGAGGCAGGAGAATGGCGTGAACCCGAGAGGCAGAGCTTGCAGTGAGCCGAGATTGTGCCACTGCACTCCAGCCTGGGTGACAGAGCAAGACTCCATCTCAAAAATAAAAAATGAAAAAAGCCTATGTGAAAAATAATTATTCTTGCTGCACTTTATATAAATAATCAGGCCAAGCGTAATAAAGCAAAACAGGCTTACCCTAATTTGTCTTTAGTAAAAATGGGAAACTGGAGAGAGAAATATTGTATTTCAAGAACTATGGTATACTAGTTATTAAATTCTAGTCTCATTAGTTCTTTTTAAGTTTGTTTCTGTAATTTAAGCTAACCCTGCTTATTCCTGTGAACCAACATCTCTGCTTGCTGCTCAGAAGAAACAAGAGGGATGGGTAATGTAAAAATCTGGATCAATAGTCTAATTCTGGGCACATTATAATCAGCTAACAACCCCATGTCAGCTTAGTTCCAACAGTTGCTCAGTTCATGAAAAGCCTTCTAATTTAGTTTACTTGTAATAACTTTACTTATTTTGCTTTACTCTTGTGGAATATATTGCTGTTTTCTCTTTGTGTAGGAATACAGGACAAGCTTACTGAATGTTTTCTTTCTATTCTTTTTTCTTTGACGGAGTCTCACTCTGTTGCCCAGGCTGGAGTGCAGTGGTGCGATCTCAGCTCACTCTGCCTCTCGGGTTCAAGCGATTCTCCTGCCTCAGCCTCCTGACTAGCTGGGATTATAGGCATGAGCCACCACGCCCCACTAATTTTTTGTATTTTTAGTAGAAACGGGGTTTCATCATGTTAGCCAGGATGGTCTTGATCTCCTGACCTTGTGATCCACCTGCCTCCGCGTCCGAAAGTGCTGGGATTACAGGCGTGAGCCACCGTGCCCGGCTGGAAACTCCTGTTTTTAAAACTATCAGATCTGGTAAGACTCCATCATTATCACAGCAGCGCAGGAAAGACCCGGCCCCATAGTTCAGTCACCCCCCACCGATCCCTCCCATGACACATGAGAATTGTGAGAGTTACAATTCAAGATGAGATTTGGGTGGGCATACAGCCAAACCATATCATATGGGGTCTCACTATGTTACCCAGGCCGTCCGTGAACTCCTAGCCTCAAGTGATCCTTCAGCCTCAGCCTCCCAAGTAGCTGGGACTACAGGTGCACACCACCATGCCTAACTTGGAAATCAAATTTCAACATGAGTTTTGGTGGAGATGAACTATTTCCAGATCTTAGCATCTCCCTTACCTTATGTGTATAAGATGGGATTCACAAAACACACATAGAAGGACTTATATTTATTTGATTTTTAATATATGTACTGCTAAGGTGAGCACTTTCTTGAGTTTTCAAAAATTAAAACCAGTAATTAATAAGGCTTGCCCATAAATAAGGAGAAGAAACCAATCTTAAAAAAGAATTGCAAATAGTATACATAGATACCACCATCCCCTTTCAGACAGTAGAGCTTTGTGGTCTTCCCCTTGAGTTGGCTGGACTTAGTGACTAATTGTGGAAAGTGAAAACAGTAACTTGACAGGAGAAACCTGGCAGACAACCACCTAACCAAGTGATCAAGGTTAGCATCACTTAAGTCAAATTTTTTTTGTGTGTGAGATGGAGTCTTGCTCTGTCGCCCAGGCTGGAGTGCAGTGGCACGATCTCAGCTCACTGCAACCTCCGCCTCCCAGGTTCAAGCCATTCTCCTGCCCCAGCCTCCCGAGTAGCTGGGACTACAGGTGTCCACCACCACGCCCGGCTAATTTTTGTATTTTTAGTAGAGACAGGGTTTCACTGTGTTAGCCAGGATGGTCTCGATCTCCTGACCTCGTGACCCACCTGCCTCAGCCTCCCAAAGTGCTGGGATTATAGGCGTGAGCCACCGTGCCTGGCCCATTTTAGTCATCTTGACATCAAGTAACACCTACTATGATGATACAAGGAGGACACCTTGCCAGTCTGATGTTCGTCCCCTTAACCCACAATTCTAGACTAATAATGAAAAAATATCAGACAAATGCAAATTAAGGGACATTACATGATGAGTACTCCAGAAGTATGTAGATCATGAAAAACAAGAAAAGACAGAGCAACTGTCCCAGATGAAAGAAAACTAAAGCAATAAGATGATTAAGTGAAATGTGGTGTCCTGGACTGGATCCTGCAACTGCAGGTCATTAGTGGAAAAACACTGGTGAAATCCAAATGCAGTGTGTAGTTCAGTTAGTAGTAGTAGTATACCGATGTTAATTCTTAGCTTTGACAAATACGTCATAGACTTGTGATGTATTAACATGAGGTGGAGCTGCATGAAGTTATATAGGAACTCTATAATATCTTTGCTTCTTTACAGCTAAAATTGTCAGAAAATAAAAAGTTTAAAACAAAAAAAGCAAGGAGAGACTTCTGGCATGACAGCATAAGGAGCTCTGTGGGCCCACTTCCCAAGAAAATTATTAAAAACAAAAATGAAAAAAAAAAAAGTCACGTCTCTGGAGATAGTCCTAAGGAGATACATCAAATGAAAAAATATTTATTCAAGAGAATCTGTCCTTCTGTAAGAACTGTGAGAGTCTGTAGTATTTGAACCAAGACCATCTCTTTCCTTCAACCTTCCCAATTCAGTGATACGGAAACTATACTCCACAGTGTTGCAGACAAGAACACAGGGCTCTCCCTCCCAGCTTCCAGACAGAGGGCTGTCTTCTCAGCAGGGTAGGATGTCAGCACTTCTTATCTTGCCACCAGAAACTTGCTGAGGCTAAATCCGTAGTGAGTGTAGCCCCAGAGGCAGGAGCTCCCTTCCTCCACCCATCCAGTGCTGGCGAGATGAAGGGTCTTCCTTGGGCACCTTGATGCTGAGTACTGGGGATTCATCACACTTGCCCCACTGAAAGTTGAAGGGGTGACCTGCCCCTCCACACCTGTGGGTGTTTCTCGTTAGGTGGAACGAGAGACTTGAGAAAAGAAATAAGACACGGAGACAAAGTATAGAGAAAGAAAAGCGGGGCCCAGGGGACCGGCGCTCAGCATACAGAGGACCCACACCGGCCCCGGTCTCTGAGTTCCCTTAGTATTTATTGATAATTATCTTTACCATCTTAAAGATAAGGGAGTGGCTGGACAATAGGATCATTGTAGGGAGGAAATCAGCAGTAAGACATATGAACAAAAATCCCTGTGACATGAATAAGTTTAAAGGAAAATGCTGTGCCTTGATATACATATGCAAACTCTCCATAAACCTTTTAGCAGCATTGCTCCAGCAAGTCCCACCTTATTCCTAAAGGCGGTTTTTTCCTTGCTCAGTAAACAAAGCATACAATCGGGTTTTACACCGAGATGTTCCATTGCCCAGGGACGGGCAGGAGACAAATGCTTTTCTCTTACTTGAGATTAAGAGAATGGTGATGACCTTTCACCAGCAAGCAGTCTTTAGGCACTTGTTTAACAAAGCACATCCTGCACAGCCCAAAATCCTTTAAACTTTAAGTCACCACAGCACATGTCTCTTGCAAGGACAAGGTTGGGGGTAGGGTCACAGATTAACAGCATCTCAAATACAGAACAAAATGGAGTCTCTTATGTCTACTTCCTTCTGTATAGACACAGTAACAGGCTGATCTCTCTTTCTTTTCCCCACAAAAGTCTGTAGTTGTGTACCATGACAGGTACATCTTTTCAGGTACACAGGGCAGCTGAAAAGACATGAGGCCACTGGCCACCCACTAACACTGAGCACTCAGCCCTCAAAGCAGGGATGTCAGAAGTGGACCATTGTTCTCACTCCCAGCTTTAGAGCCCAGATCCAGAGATACTGCCTGAGGGGACAAGCAGAGAACCTGGAAAGAAACATGTGGGGGTAGGCCAACCTGAGGTAGAACAAATATCAAACAGTTTGGGAACCCAAAAAGCCTGATTTTTTGTTTGTTTGTTTTTGAGATGGAGTTTTGCTCTGTCACCCAGGCTGGAGTGCAGTGGCACGACGTCGGCTCACTGCAACCTCCGCCTCCTAGGTTCAAGCTATTCTCTTGCCTCATCCCAAGTAGCTGGGGTTACATTTTTGTAGTTTTTAGTAGAGACAGGGTTTCACCATATTGACCAGGCTGGTCTCGAACTCCTGACCTCAAATGATCCGCCTGCGTTGGCCTCCCAAAGTGCTGGGACTACAGACTACAGCCTGACCAACATGGAGAAACCCTGTCTCGATTAAAATACAAAATTAGTCAGGTATGGTGGTGCATGCCTGTAGTCCCAGCTACTCGGGAGGCTGAGGCAGGAGAATCACTTGAACTTGGGAGGCAGAGGTTGCAGTAAGCTGAGATTGCGCCACTGCTCCCCAGCCTGGGTAGCAGAGTGAGACTCCGTCTCAAAAGAAAAAAGAAAAGTTATGTTTTAGCATGGACTTAGAGGAATTAAGGACTCGTCAAGTGGCGATCTGAGGAAACAGTGTTATCACTCAGAGAAAACACATAGGACAATGGAACTGACAGCGCATCCTGGGTGTTGGAAGAACACCAAGAAGCCTAGTGCGGCTGGAACTGAATATGCATGGAAGTTGGAGAGATAGATGGAAACAAATTGTGTAGTCTTTTATGCCAGTGTAGAGAGGTTGTCATATGTTCCTATGTGTTCAAAAATGTACCTGGGGTTTTTTTGCAGTATGGTCTGGTAAGAAACTCAGACATGCAAATGATTGCCGGGAAGGAAAAACTTTAGAGTTTTAGAAACAGTAGGCAAAACACATCCTGCAGGGGTATGTGAGAAGCACCAGGGTGGTATAGGAAGCAGAAGCAGAGGAGAAAGCAGAGCCCAGATCCTTAATCAGAAGAGGATTTGCTAGTTTGAATAAAGTTAGTAGACTTTGGGGTCTAGGGGCTGTCCCTGTCTGCCTAGTACCTGGCCCTGGAGTCATTCGGGCAAAAGAAAAAAAAAATTGTCTCCTGTAGTGTAAGAGCCACACAGAGGAGATGATTCTCATTAGAGGACTCTGGATTTGTTAGTATGCAAATAAAAGGCATGGTTGAGAGTGAGTCATTTGCAATCTCTAAGAATCAGTTAACTCTAAATGACAAGGTCCCAAATTCCATAGCATCAAGAATGCAGAAAATAAGAAAATACAGCTAATGCACTGTGAAATGGGTAGCCATCATGGGGTTTTGAACAGAGCTGTGATGTTATCTGATTTATGTTTTTTGTTTGTTGAGATGGAGTCTTGCCCTGTCGCCAGGCTGGAGTGTGATGGCACGATCTTGGCTCACTGCAACCTCCTCCTGGGTTCAAGTGATTCTCCCGCCTCAGCCTCCTGAGTAGCTGGGATTACATGCACGTGCCACCATGCCCGTCTAGTTTTTTGTATTTTTAGTAGAGACAGGGTTTCACTGTGTTAATCAGGATGGTCTCGATCTCCTGACCTCGAGATCCACCCACCTCAACCTCCCAGAGTGCTGGGATTACAGGTGTGAGCCACCGCGTCTGGACTGATTTATGTTTTAAAAGGATCACTCTGGGTACTCTATGGAAATTGGAATATGGGAGGGGCAAGAGGGAGAAGTCCTGTTAGGGAGCTCTGGCTCTTTTCAGATGTGCAAGGTGGAGGATAACTTAAGCCAATGTAGTGAGAGGGGAGGTGGTTTACCACAAGGTACAGATAACAGTAGATCAAGGAGAACAATGAGTAATTGAATTGATACAAATATATGGAAAAGTATGAATGGCTTTATGGGATGGATTGTTGTTTCTAAATCTATCCATTCCCCGACACGAGCTGCTCCAATGGCTCGTCATGTTCACGATGATACTGCTGATGTATCTTATATAAATGTTATACTAAATGTAGATGCTCAGTAAATATGATTGTTTTGCTGTAAGAGACTCTGGGCTAGGGTGAGGGCTTGGGTTCTACACAAAAGTATGAACTCATCAGGCTTCAGTTGCTCAGATGCTATACATGCTAAAGAAAGGAATGGCCCTTGGCCACCTCCAGGAAGACAGTTCTCTTGAGTTTCTGGAATATTTTGCCTGGTAAGAGTAATTTTTAAGCCTGAGTCCATAGACCCTGATGTATGGATTTGATGAGATAATTTATTCTAAGAATATTGTCACTGAAAAGGGGTCCCAATCCAGACCTCAAGAGGGTTCTTGGATCTTGCATAGGAAAGAATTCAGGATGAGTCCATAAAGTGAAAGCAAGTTTATTAAGAAAGTAAAGGGGCCAGGCATGGTGGCTCACGCCTGTAATCCCAGCACTTTGAGAGCCCAAGAAGGGTGGATCATCTGAGGTCAGGAGTTTGAGACCAGCCAGGCCATCATGGCAAAACCCCATTTCTGCTAAAAATACAAAAATTGGCCAGGCGTGGTGGCACATGCCTGTAATCCCAGCTACTCGAGAGGCTGAGGCAGGAGAATCGCTTGAACCCAGGAGGCGGAGGTTGCAGTGAGCCAAGATCACACCACTGCACTCCAGCCTGGGCAACAGAGCAAGACTCCATCTCAAAAAAACAAAAAAAAGGAATACAGAATGGCTACTCCATAGGCAGAGCAGTAGTTCGGGCTGCTGGACTAAGGCTACTAATAGTTATCTATTGATTATATGCTAAACGAGGGTTAGATTATTCATGAGTTTTCCAGGAAAGGAGTGAGCAATTCTCAGAACTGAGGGTTCCTCCCCTTTTTTAGACCATATAGGGTAACTTCCTGACATTGCCATGGCATTTGTGAACTGTCATGGTGCTGCTGAGAGTGACTTTTCGCATGCTAATGCATTATAATTGGGATATAATGGGCAGTGAGGACAACCTTAGTTTTGCCCGTCTTGGTTTTGGTGGGTTTTGGCCAGCTTTACCCCAGAAAGCTGTTTTATCAGCAGGGTCTTTATGACCAGTATTTCGTGCTGACCTCCTAGCTCATCCTGTGACTTAGAATGCCTGACTTCCTGGGAATGCAGCACAGGTCTCAGCCTCATTTTACCCAGCCCCTATTCAAGATGGAGTTGCTGTGGTTCAAACGCTTCTGACAATATTCCTCGTGGTGAATGCTGGATGTTGCATGCTGGAGGCCCTGGGCCACACTGCATGTTTGCTTTTTGCAAGGGCTGTATGGCTTGCAAGCACCCTGCATTCCTATGTAAATGACCCTCCAGAAAAACCCCAGAAATGAATGCTTGAGCGAACTTCCCTGGCTTGTATTGTAATACCGTCAATATGTTGTCACACCTCTTTGCTGGGGGAATTAAGTGTGTCCCTCTGTGACTGTAATGGGAGATGGCACTCAGAGTTTTGTGCCTGGTTTATTTCCCATGGACTTCACTCTATGTGATTTTTCCCTTTGGTGATCTTGGTCTATATCCTTTTGTTGTAATAAACTATAACCATAACAGCTTTTCTGAGCCTTGTGTGTACTTCTAACAAATCATGAAGCCTGAGGTTGTATGAGGGAGTAAACCCTGCATAACAGGTAACCTAAAATATCAAAATGATTAAGACCATTCATCCACTTATCCATTTAGCAAATATCTGAATATCTACTACTGACTAGGAACTATGTGCATGGAACAATTAGGATAAAATCCATATTAACATCTCTGCTCTTTTGAAGCTGGAAATCTAGTTGGTGAGACAGTCAGGAGTCAGTCATCAAACCGAAATATATATGCCCATGTATGCACACACACACAGACACACACAGATATTTATGAAAGAATGCTTATGACGTAGCTGGGATGAAGGACAAATATGCACTACTGGACAAAGTGTGTGGTAGGGGCAGGTGGGAAAAAGGAAACACAAAGTGAAAGCAGAAAGGGCATAAATTATGCAAGATGAAAGGTAATAAATTAGGCATGTCCCAGACCAGATAAAGCCCAAAGGATTGACCATGTAATGATTTGGGAGTTGTTTTTAGAGATGAGGTCTCACTTTGTTGCCCAGGCTGGTCTCAAATACCTGGGTTTTTGCTCAAGCAATCCTCCTACCTTGGCCTCCCAAAGTGCTGAGATTACAGTTGTGAACTACAACACCTGGCCATGATTTGATTTTTATCCCAAGAGTTAAAGGAAGCCATAAAAAGTTTTAAGGAAACATCGTGGGGGCACAGGGAGGGGAAGCAGAGCACTATTAAATCTGAGATGGTTCTCTGGTTTCAGCTTAGAGAATGAAGAGAAAATGTGGGTAAAAGGAGACTCAGTAATTGAGATGACAGATGATGATTGGATGGACTAGGAAGAGGTGGTAGAGTGGAGAGAAGTGGACATACTTGAGAGACATGTAAGAGTTAAAAATGACGGGGCTGGGCACGGTGGCTCACGCCTGTAATCCCAGCACTTTGGGAGGCCAAGGCAGGTAGATCACGAGGTCAGTAGATGGAGACCATCCTGGCCAACATGGTGAAACCCTGTCTCTACTAAAAATACAAAAATTAGCTGGGTGTGGTGGCACGCACCTATAATCCCAGCTACTTGGGAGGCTGAGGTAGGAGAATTGCTTGAACCCGGGAGGCAGAGGTTGCAGTGAGCCAAGATCGCACCACTGCTCCAGCCTGGGGACGGAACGAGACTCTGTCTTTAAAAAAAAAAAAAAAAAAAAAGATAACTTTCTGATTGTACATGAGGGAAGGAGAGATTGAGGTAACTATGCTGAGTTGGAAATTTCTAGCCTAGATAACTTAACAGTGCCATGTAGTAAAGAGGGAAGACTGAAGTAGATCAAAGTCAGGGAGAAGCATTTTATTGATCTTATTTACATCAGGTAAAGAATGAGGTATCTTTGAAACATCTATGTGAGGATAGCAAGAAGATAACTGGTAATTCAGGTTTAGAGCTGTAAGGATTGCTCAAGACTAGGGTATTCTATTTTCAATGCCATCGAAGGAAGATAGCTGAAGCCAAGGGCACAGATGCGGCCTGGGGAGAGGCCATATGAGGCAAAAGAGCCTTGGACAAAACCTTTACGTATTTCAACACCGAGTGGGCAGCTAGATACGGATGACTGCACAAAGAAGGGAGAGAGGGAGGGATTGAACGAGGAAAAAGATGTTACAGAGCCAAGGAAAGAGAACATAGTTCAGGAATTGAGTGTGAGACACAATCAAATTCTACTGATGGCCCAAGAAAGACAAGGACTTGTGATTTATAAGCATGAAGTCACTTCTGACCTTAGTCACAGTGTCAGAGAAGGTGGCATTATAGCAAGGACTTCCACAAAGAGTAGAGGTTTGGGAAGCGGAGAGAAAAAAAGCAAGAAAGAGGTAATGGAGAAGTGAAAATATTACACAAAAAGGAAAACATCTCTAAGAGGCTCCTCTGTTAAAGGAGGAGAGGGATGAAAGGACAAATAATCAAGTTGGAGAAACCCACACACACAAAGACCAAAGTGGTGGTGACTACACTCAAGCAGAAGTCAGTTGTGCAAAGATAACTTAGAAAGGGTGAAAGTGACAAAAGAATATGCAGATTAAAAACAGGCTTGTAGGTGGTCATGATGACATCAAAGGCAAATGTTAGGAGGAAACTCAGGATTGCAAAGGAGGTGACCACTGCTTACGTGTGATTCCAGGGATCAACGAGACAGACAGAGAAGGGAACACTTCAAACACGTGTCATTTTACCCAAGAGCAGGGATATGGAATGGCACTGGGAAAGGCAAACAGGTATGTTGAGAGGCTGTACAACTGCAATGCCGTAGGTCATATGAAAAGACAGTTAATGCAGATGCCTGAGAATATCAAGAAAACAAATTATACAGGTAGGACTGGGAAATAATATACAGAAAGACATTTCTTCCTTCAAACCTCAAACAGCTTGGAGAAATGACAGATCTAAAGTCTTGACTACTCAGATCACTGGGATCCCACCAACACATTGGTCCCTTGGATGTCTGGTTCCTAGTAATGCACCTAAACAGTCCTTCCTTGGCATCGATCCATCCTCCAATCCATGGTTCTATACCGTGTTGCCTGATGTACATACCCAGTACTCTAGAAATTACATGGAAATTACATGATGAGGCCAACACATCAGGAGATACTGCCACTGAAGAGATACTTAGCTACACACACTTCCCAAGAAAGGGGCACACACCAGGCAGTGTAGGACCACATGTGGATGCACGAGGATCGGAAAAACAGCAGGAGTTGGTGGAAAGCATGGGCAGGAAACTTCACTGTGCTTTTGCAGGTAAGAATGGTCAAGACAAGGTAAGCAAGCTAACCAGGGTTAGGCTTGACTTTCTTATTTATTTTTTTTTTTTGAGACAGGCTCTCACTCTGTCACCTAGGCTGGAGTACAGTGGTGCCATCATAGCTCACTGCAACCTCAACCTCCTGGGCTCATTTAATACTCCCACCTCAGCCTCCCAAGTAGCTGGGTACAGGCATACAACCACCATGCTAGCTAATTATTGTATTTTTTTTTTTGTAGAGATGGAGTCTCACTATGTTGCCCAGGCTGGTCCGAACCCCTGGACTCAAGTGATCCTCCCACTTCGGCTTCCCAAAGTGCTGAGATTACAGGCCTGAATTTCATTAGGGACTGTCCCTACTTGCTTACTATCTGACCCTGGAGTGGTTATGGCAGGAAGATAGTGGCTCCACGTGTGAGACCTTGATAAAGGGGGGGGGTAAAAGGGAATGGGCACTGAATTGTTGGGTTGCCTATCAAAGGCACATACCCAGGGGACTCCTTTGCTACCACTTAAAATTAGCTAGTCCTGGGATGGGCAGTCTCTCAGGATCAGCAAGGCCCCATTTGCCAAACAGCAGAATAGCCAGTACAGTGGCTCATGCCTGTAATCCCAGCGCTCTGGGAGTCTGAGGTGGGAGGATTACTTGAGCCCAGGAGTTTGAGGCTGCAGTGAGTTATGATCACACCACTGCCCTCCAGCCTGGGCGACAGTGAGACCCTATCTCTAAACAAAGCCAGCAAAATAAAAACACATGTGAATACATGGATCTCCAATTAAAGTGAGGCAGAGTGGCTATGAATGTCCTTTCCAGCAGGTAAGAACAAGGACAGAAAGTGTAAGTAGATAGTCTGTCTCCCAGGTCCATGCTCTTGACACTGCTCCAAAAGAGGCAAAAGAAACTGTCCATTTACGATTTAGCTGAGACCATCCAATTGTGAGATACGAAACACAAACAGATTTTGCTAGGAGCAAAAATAATCCATCTCTTAGCAATCATTTAAAATCTTCAATCCTCAAAATTGAAATACATCACTGAGCATTGTGGAGCCTCCCCAGCTTTCCACAATGGAAAGGAAAGGCTGTCTGTCGGCCGGAGTCCGAGTACAAAGAGGAGTTACAGAGACCAGATTTCTCAAGGTCTCTAGCATCATGTCTCTGTAAGGGCCCTCTCAGCTGGAGCCAACTGCTCCCACTTCCTCCAAGTGAAACTCACAGACAGATCCATCAAATTGATTAAGCCTGCAACAACATATTCTTTAATCTCAAATTATCCACATTTAATGATACAGAAATTATGACGAACTCCATATTCTTCAACTATCTCTGTTGTAGGCAGAAGCTACAACTTTCAATAGCAAGAACAAAGAGTGGATGAGAAACTGACATACGTGCTAGGGAAAGAACACAGCATTTACCTACTCATCACGTTTGCCAAAGTAAAGGCCAAGAAAGAGTGTATCTGCAAGTCAAACCACTTGAAGCCTATCTAGGAAAGATATTAGGCAGAGGCAAGATCCTTTCTCACAAGACTTCCTCTGTTTCCTGTCATCACTGAATTAAATCCTGGCCAGTTTGTTAAGTATTTTCACTGTGACTCTGATTTTTTTTTTCTTGGTTACAATGGTTTACAGGTATATAAGCCTTCATCTCAAAGCTATGGCTTATTTTTGTTATAGAAAATTTTATTTGCTTAATGTTACAGAAACTTAAGCTAACTCAGCATTTTTCCATTTAAGTTACTGCGAAAAAGACAACACAGCAGGCCAGAGACTGCTATTCTTTGATCTTGCAAGGTTCATCCTTGGCTGGAGTCTGGTCTTTAGGTTTCGGGAGGTTTCCCATTGTTCCCAGTAATGAGAAGTAGCTCCATGTGCCTAAATTGTCTGTGCACGTGGCTTATGCTGAACACCTCCTATTCTTCTGGAGGTCTAGAACTGTGGTATGTGCTAGAAAGGGAGTCCAATATAAACTCTGAGCAATGGATGCCCAAGACGACTTCCTGGAATACATCTCACACGCGTTGTTGTGAAGTCCCAGATGGAGCTTCAATGAAGCACATCCTGTGTGATTTCATTAAGATTCTCGAAGATTGTGCCTGGTTTCCTCTGGACTTGGGTCTGAGCCTTTTCCTTTTACTGAGTTTGCTCTGGATTCTTTCGGTGTGGTAAATTATAGCCATTGAGTATGACAAAATGCTGAGTCCTGTGAGTCTTCCTAGCAAATCATCAAATCTGGAAGGGGTCTTAAGGACTCCAGCAGTCATTCATTATGATTTCTAAAATTGTGTACATAGGTCCATAAAAGTCCATGTAGATTCTCTGAGGTCAAGGTATGCCATATATGGTGCCACCTATACGCACAGCTTTGTGGTAAATGCGCTGAGGGAACTGAAAATTGTAATTAAAAAAATACCCTGCTGTGTATGGCCATTTACCAAAACACACACATATATAAAGGGTCTACTAAGGAACAAAAAGGAATGGGGCAGTGGTTGGACGGGGGGATGATAAAGGAAAAAGAAATGGCCACAATGTGTCTGGTTTGAGTAACGACAGAAATCAGGGGGATTCACTGATGTTCTTCAGGCATCTCAAACACACTTAAAACCATATGCATGCCTTAGCCCTTCTCTACTCCTTCTCCCCACCCTTCCCACATTTCCTCAAACCCAGACATTCTCCGTCTTTTCTATAGTCACAATAGCTTATGCAGGTATTAAAGAGTGAGTCTGGTTTATCTCATTTGCTCAAAGGAATGGCCAAGATGTACTGTCAAATAAGAATAGTAGATTATAAATAAATGAGCACAGTTTGACCCATTTTAGTAAAAATAAGTGACCAGGAAACAAAAACTTACCATATGAGAAGTAATGAAGTGGCTGAGGACATGGATTCTAAAGCCAGTGTAATGGCTTCCAATCCCCAAACCCAAATTTCATAATTGTGAAACCTTTGACAAATTCCTTAGTCTTTCTGTATCTCAGTTTTCTAATCTGTTAAAGGGCAGAAATAACTTTATGGAGCTGTAATAAACGTTAAAAGAGCTGATGCATGTAAAACATTCAAAACAATGTCTGATACACAGTAATACTTTGTTTCTGTTCTCTTATGATGATTATGAGTGCATCCCCATGACCAAGGTCATGGCCACATGATACATGCATATAGGCTCAGTGAGTACAAATACAGAAAAGGTGTGGAAGGATGACCAGTGGGGAATGACATGAGAAACATCCAACTTGGAGACACGGATTTAGGGAAACTCTGTAGATCACTGAGAGTTAAAGAGTCTTCAGCGTGAATTAACTCACTCATGGGGTGAAGGACAAGTTAGAAAACAGCAATGATCACGACAGATGCTGGGAAATAAAGCTGTTTTATAGACGGAAGAAAGACACAGACTCTACAAAGGAAAAAAGCCAGGAATTCACAGAGGCCAGGAAAGGTCCTTCAAGTCAGAGATTTAGCAGTATGGAGGTCCAAAAGGAGAGTGAGGGGGTGAAAAGGGACCTTTCTGAGACATGCTTAAGTCAGGCAACGGTGGTGGAAGCCATTTAGTAGTGTATGGGGAGTAAAAGGAAATATAAAGGGGTGGGGACAATGCACAGAACAGTTACTCAGGGCGTATGTGTGGAAGAAAGAAGGAATAACCAGAACTTGATAGGCAAGGAAGGGTGAAATAGGTTGGAAATGAGGCTTGAGATCTGAATAAAGCTATAGATTATGGGAAAGAAGTTGGTTAATGAGAAGTTAAAGACTAAACAAGAGTATGAAAGACAGAGGACACAGATAAATTTGGCTCGGGAAGGTGCGTGGGTCTAATAAAAAAGTCTAAGAGTGATTTTAGAAGAGAAATGACCCCTTCTCCATTGAGGATATAACAAGACTTACAGAGCTGGAGGATGTTACATACAACCTTCCCCTGGAGTATGTAACTCTGAATGATATGCAGATCACCCTCAGTTATAAGATCTGTTGACAGAAATATTTAAGGAGCCCAATATAAAAGACTATAGGACTTCTACTCCTCCAAATAATTCAGGATTTCTATTCAAATATTGAGACAAACCACCAGAAAACCATAACTTTGGAATTTAGTTTTGTCTGTTTTCTGTGCCCTTTAGTATTATAAACTAAGCAAAGAAATCAAAGATGTACAGAAGAACCAAATGGAAATTAAACAACTGAAAAATACAAAAACCAGAATGAAAATTCACTGGACAAGCTCAACAGTAGACTGCATATGACAGAAAAAAAAAAAGAATCAGTGAGGTGGAAAAAAAAGTCAACAGAAATTAACCAATATGAAACAAAGGGAAAAACAGACCAGAAAAAGGGGGTAAACATGAAAGCACAAGAGACCTCTAAGACAGTAACAAAAGATCTACCATTCGTATCACTGGAGTTCCAGAGAGGAGAAAGAGTAGGGATGAAAAACTATTTCAAGAAATAATGGTCAAAAATTCCCAAATTTGGCAAAGGGCATAAACCTACAGATCAAAAAGCTGAAAAAAACCAAACAGGATACACCAAAAAAAGTCATGTCACACATCTCATAACCAAACTTCTGAACGCTACAAAAAACAAACAAACAAAAAAACACTTTGAACGCAGGTTGATAAAAATGACACATTACGAACTAGGGAACAGCGGTTCAAATGGTAACAGATTTCTCATCTGAAACCATAGCGGACAGAAGGAACAAACACGTTTCTTAAGTACTAAAAGAACTGCAGACCCTAAATCCTGTATCGCACAAAAATGTCCCTCAGGAATGAAGGGAACAAAGACACTTTTAGAGACACCAGCAGACCGACCCTAGAAAAAAGGCTACAAGAAGTTCACCAAACAGAAAGAAAATGTTAATAGAAGGTGGCTTAGAATTTCAAGAAAGAATAGTGGAATGGGTAAAGAGATCAACAAGCAATATTTGCTGTGACTTTTGTAAAATATATTTGACAGTGGAAGCAAAAATTACGTTTTCCAACATGGTGCTCAATTTTGAAGAGGAATTACTTTAGACAATTATATTAACAGGCAAGGTAAAGGGACCAATGGAAGTAAGGTTTCTATACATCAAAGTGCTAAATTTTTCATACCATTAACTGTAATTATGTTACATATGTACATTATACTACTTAAAGCAACCACTAAAAAAATACAAATAAATATATTTTAAAAACACTACAAATATATCAAATGGAATTCTAAAAAATGTTCAAGACCAAAACACAAACAAACAAACCCAAAAAACTCAAGAAAGAAGCAATAGGAAACACAAAAAACCAAAAAACTAATCATAAAATAGCAGACATAACACTAACATAATTATTGTAAACTTTAAATGGTCTAAATACACCAATAAAAGACAGAAATATGCAAGCTGGGACCAGGCACAGTGTCTCATACCTTTAATCCCAGCACTTTGGGAGGCTGAGGTGGGCAGATCACCTGAGGTCAGGAGTTTGAGACCAGCCTGGCCAACATGATGAAATCCCGTCTCTACTAAAAATACAAAAATTAGCTAGGTGTCGTGGCAGGAACCTGTAATCCAAGCTACTTGGGAGGCAGAGGTTGCAGATTGTGCCACTGCACTCCAGCCAGGCTGACAGAGCAAGACTCCATCTTTAAAAAAAAAAAAAAAAAAAAAAAAAAAAAAGAAGCTGATGCGGTGGCTCATACCAGTAATCCTAGCACTTTGGGAGGCTGAGGCGGGTGGATCACCCGAGGTCAGGAGTTCGAGACCAGCCTGGCCAACATGGTGAAACCTCATGTCTATTAAAATACAAAAAATTAGTCAGACGTGGTAGCAGAGGCCTGTAATCCCAGCTACTCAAGAGCCTGAGGCAGGAGAATCACTTGAACCTGGGAGGCGGAGGTTGCAGTGAGCCGAGATCACACCACTCCACTCCACCCTGGACAACAAGAACAAAACTCCATCTCAAAAAAAACAAAAAAGGCCAGGTGCAGTGGCTCAAGCCTGTAATCCCAGCACTTTGGGAGGCCAAGGTGGGCAGATCACAAGGTCAGGAGATCGAGACCATCCTGGCTAACATGGTGAAACCCCGTCTCTACTAAAAATACAAAAAAATTAGCCAGGTGTGGTGGTGGGCACCTGTAGTCCCAGCTACTTGGGAGGTTGAAGAAAGAGAATGCCGTGAACCCGGGAGGCGGAGCCTGCAGTGAGCCAAGATTGCGCCACTGCACTCCAGCCTGGGCGACAGAGTGAGACTCCGTCTCAAAAAAAAAGATATGCAAACTGGATATAAAATCACAACCCAAATATATGCTGTTCACAAGAAACTTACTCCAAATATAGTGATACAGATAAGGTTTTAAAAAATGATGAAAATGTATAAATCATGCAAACATTAACCCAAAATGTAAGAATGACCACATGAATATCAGATAAAAATTGATGAGTATTAACAGGAGCAAAAAAAGACATTACTTAGTTATAAAAGGGTCAATACACCAAGACTACTAAGCAAACCTATATGTGTATATATCAAACAACAGAGCTCTAAATTACGTGGAGCAAAAACTGATAGAACTTAAAGGAGGAATAGATAATTCCACAATTATAGTTCAGGACTTCAACATCCCTCTCTTGGCAATTGATAGAAATACTAGAGAGAAAATCAGCAAGGATATAGGAGACCTAAATAACACCACCAACTAACAGGATCATACAAACATGTATAGAAACTCCACCCAATGACCGAGAACACACATTCTTTTCAAGCAGCTATATAAAACAAGATAGCCTATATCCTGGATCATAAGGAAAAAAAGTCAACAAATTTAAACAGTAACATCAAATGCAAAACAAATTAGAAATCAATAACAAATAGCAGGGAATACTCCAAATACTATTAAACATTATACTTCTAAATAATTCATGGATTAGAGAAAATGTTTCAAAAGGAATCAGGAAATCTTAGAACTGAGTGAGATAATCAAAAACATATTAAAACTTGTGGGATGAAACTAACAGTACTGTAAGAAAAATGTACAGAACTTAAAGGTTACATGAAAAAAGAAAAAAGCCTCAAATCAATAAGCTAAACATCCACCTCAGGAAACCACTGAGTCAAATACAACCAAAGCAACTAGAAGGAAGGATACAATACAGATCAGAGCAGATATCAGTGAAATTAAGAACAGAGAGTGGAGAAAAATCAGTGATATAAAGTGCTATTTCTTTGAAATGATCAATGAAATTGACATACGTCTACAAAGACTGACAATAAGTGATACATTTCCAATATCAAGAATACAACAAAGAACGTAAGTACAGATCCTGCTGCCATCAAGAGGATAAAAGGAAATATTTCAAAGAATGCTACAAATTAGAATATTCACATAAAATGAACACTTCCTTAAGAAAATCTATAAAAATTCATTCAATATGAAATACTCTGAATAGTTCTATACCTATTAAATAAAATAAATACATAATTACAAAGCATCCAAAAGGAAAATCTCCAGGTCCCACTTGTTTGCTGGAGAATGCTACCAAACATTAAGGGAACAAATAACACCGATTCAACATATGATCTTCCAAAAAAAACGGAAGATAATTCCCTCCAACTCATGTTAGGAGGCTAGTTATCATCTAGACATCAAAACCAAACAGTAACAGTTGAAGAAAAAAAAACTACAGATTATCACTCATGAAATTAGAGGGAAGCTTCCTCAACAAAATACTAGCAAATGAAATACTGTAGCATAGTATATAAACAAAATTATATACTCCATGAGCAAGTAGGGCTTATCACAAGGATGTGAGGCTGGTTCAATACTCGAAACTCAGTCAAGGTAACACATCAACTGACCACAGAAGTAACATGACATAATTAGATCAATCAGTGGAGAAAAAGCAAGTGACAAAATTCAACACTTATTAATAATAACCAAAAAATCCCAGCAAATTAGGAATAGAGAGAAACTTTCTAAACTCGATAGAGAAACTCTTTGGAAGAAACTTTCAACATCATATTAATGAGAAACTGAACATTTCCCCCCAATATCATGAACAAGGCATGGATAACTTGTCACTATTTGTATTCAACATCACACTGGAAATCCTACCTAGTGCAGTAACATGAGAAAAGCAAATAAAAGGTGTACAGATGGGAAGCAAGAAATAAAACTGTCCCAAATTGCAAATGATATTTCTATGTTTAAAATCTTAAGGATTATCCCAAAGGAAATGGCAAGAAATGATGAGTTTAGAAAGGTTGCAAGACAGCAAGATGGAAAAAATAATGTTTCTGTATACTAGCCAACATCATGTGAAAATTGAAATTTTAATCAATGCCATTTACAATCACGCAAAAAACTATGAAGCTATAAATCTTATTTTAAATGTGCAGGAGTTATACTGTGTAAACTATAAAACAGTAATGAAATATATCGAAGAAAATTTAAATAAATGAAAAGATATGCCATGTTCATGAATTGGAAGGCTAAGATGCCAATACTCAACATACTGATCTACAGATTTAACTCAATTATATCAAAATCCAAGCAAGAATATTTGAAAAACAGAAAAATCAATCCTAAAGTGTATATGGAAAGTCAAAGAAACTAGGAATGCTAAATGAATTTTAAATAAAAATAAGACAAAAGAAATCACATTACCTAATTTTGAGATTTACCATACAGCTATAGCAATCAAGTAAACCGACAGATGGGAATCAAGAAAAATTCTCAGTGTTAGTGTTCAAAACCCATTAAAAAAGGATTTTTTTAAAAATCAAAGACTTAAACAGTCTTAAGTGTTGGAATAAAATGTGCGCATTCATGTTTCCTTTAATCCTTAAATATGAAAGTATTTCATAACGCAAGCCTTCATATTTCTCATAAAAACAATGCTTCTTAAGAAGAGACAATGTTGAAGAACAAAGACATTCAGTAAGTTTCCAGACCTTCCCTTACTAACTTTCCTGACGTGGGACAGAAACGTACATATAAGACAACAGTATAAAAGAAGCAGTGTCTGCATTTCATTTTTTCTATGTCACCTCTTTTTATAAAAATTCCTGAGATAACACTGCACTGTAAACGAATGACAAAGATGGAGCTAAAGGTTTTCCTAAGTGCATAACAACCATTGGGTGTTTTTCCAGGATGAATTCAGATGGAGAATAAGGCTCTAAGCTGTGTGATTTTCTAATATGACTCCTTAGGTGACAAGTGACATTTGGCAACAGGTTTTCTCACAGTGAAGACACTTGTGGGGTTTCTCTTTGGTATGTATGATCAGATGCCATGTAAGATGCTTTCTCTTGCAAAAGATTTTCCTCAGTGGTGACATTCAAAAAGTTTTTCCCCAACAAAAGTTCTTGGATGTTGACTGAGGTCTGCCCACTTGGAAAAGGTCTTCCCACATCGGTTACACTGATAGGATTTCTCCCAGTATGCATCCTTTGATGCTGAGTGAGGGATGAGCTGCGACTGAAGGCCTTTCCACATTCACTGCACTCATACGGCTTCTCTCCAGTGTGGATGATAGAGTGTCGAATGAGGTTTGTGCTCCAGCAAAATGTTTTCCCACACTCAATGCATTCATAGGGCTTCTCTCCACTATGAATCCGCTGGTGCCTCGTGAGGCCTGACCTGCGGTTGAAGGCCTTTCCACACTCCATGCACTCATAGGGCTTCTCTCCAGTGTGGATGCTGAAGTGGCGAATAAGGTCTGCCCTATTGCTAAAGGCTTTCCCACATTCTTTGCACTCGAAAGGCTTTTCTCCAGTGTGGGCCCTTTTATGCAAGATAAAAGTAGAGCAGTGGGTGAAGGCCTTTCCACATTCATTACACACATAAGGCTTCTCCCCAGTGTGAATCCGCTGGTGCCTTTTGAGGTATGATCGGTGGTTGAAAGCCTTCCCACACTCGAGGCACTCAAAGGGTTTCTCCCCAGTGTGGATGACATAGTGGTGAATCAGGGCTGCGCTCTCACAGAAGGCCTTCCCACATTCACTGCACTCATAGGGCTTCTCCCCGGTGTGAGTCTGCTGGTGCCACATGAGGTATGACCTGTGCTTGAAGACCTTGCCACATTCGAAGCACTCGTAGGGATTCTCACCACTGTGGATGATGTAGTGTCGAATGAAACCTGGTCTATCTCGAAAGGCTTTGCCACACTCTTTGCACACAAAGGGTTTTTCTCCAGTGTGGCTCCTGTTATGCAAGACGAACGTGGAGCGGTGGGTGAAGGCCTTTCCGCATTCACTGCACTTGTAAGGCTTCTCTCCACTGTGAATCCGCTGGTGCTGGGTAAGGTGTGACTTCCGATTAAAAGCCTTTCCACACTCCATGCACTTATAGGGCTTCTCCCCAGTGTGGACCATGTGGTGCTGCAGGAGGTATGTACTCTTGCTAAAGGTTTTTCCACACTCTGTGCATTCATAGGGCTTCACTCCAGAGTGAATCCTCTCATGCCGAGCAAGCAGACGTTTCTTGTTAAACACTTTTTCACATTCACTGCACTTAAAGGTATTTTCCTCTTCCTGAATCACTGGATTTTCACCTGATCCATGAGAGTCACAGTCACGGACATCATCTCCTAAGGAGACCTGATCCTGTATAACCCTTGAACACACACCATCAGCTGTCCCTAAACCATCATGTTTGGGGCTCACTTTTCCAGGAAGCGTCTCCTTTTGGGAATCTAACCCTGGTCTCAAGTGTTCTCCCTGCATTTCTGAAAACCCATCCTGATCCTTGGGTTGTCCCAACTGGGAGTCCCCTGCAGCTCCTTGTGTTAGTTGTCCCCAGAATGAGATTTCTTCAGACAAGGCTAGCTCACAGGTGGTAGGTTCTGGGTTCTCGGGTTTTCCTTTGTCACCTGAAAGAAATCCAATACACAAAAAGGCCTGTTACTAATGTAAAAAGAGAAGAAACAAAATCACCACTTCAGTGAAAAAAATGAAGTTGTAAATGGTGTCTTTATGTCTGTTATATTTTGCCATCTTGAACCCCAGGTCTGTAATTTCTTTCTTTCTTTTCCTTGGATTCCTGACTCCTTGAAAGGGAGACCAGGCAGAGAGACCGGGTGAGGGGACAGGGCCTAGGGTGGAGATACCGCCTCAATTCCAAACTGAGTATTTATATAAAGGTAACTCATTATGGGTTCCTAAATAGTTTATCCTAAATAGATGACTCTGGCTGAGGTCTGGTGGCACCAGAAAGGCCAATCAGTGAGTAGAAGGTTAGGTCTCTGAGCCACAAGATATCAGCTGAACTCTGGAAAAGGGGCGAAGGCTGGAAACTCCACATGGCACTATGGGCAATGTCTCGATCAATGGTGCTTGTGTAATAAAGCTCAATAAACTCTAAAAACCAGAGCTCCACTGAGTTTCCTGGGTTTGCAATGCTCTGTACACACATTTTACACATCAATGCTGGGTGTGTAACAAGTCACCAAGGAAGCTTTGTGTTTGGAACACCCTCAGCCCCATATCCTGTGTCCCCTTCTAATTTGTATGCTTTGTCTGTAATACACAAAACTGTGAGTATAATAGGTTTTAGAAAGTCTTGTGAATCTTTTTAGCAAGTTATGAAACCTGAGGGTGGTTTCAGGAAGTCCCCGAATTTGCAGTTGGAATTAGAGGATTTGGGCAGACTTGACAAAGTCCTGGAGGACTGTGTCCTTAATCTTGAGTTTGGCTAATCCTGGGTAGAAAAAGATCAAGGCAGTTTTCCAGTAGAAGATACCCAGTGAAGTAAGTCCTACTGGTCACGAGAGAAAGTGGAAAAGACACTATAGCCTTAGGAGACAGAATATGCAAATGAGCTATAGCACATGAGAGGGTTGTGGTGATGAGAATCTAGGGAAAGAAGAGGCACAGGGGAACTGATTCCCAACATCCTGACCTAGGTGACAGCTGTGAAGAGCAGTGCCACTCTCAGGACAGGGCTCATAAGGCAGAGGTACCCCTCTGGCACAGACACAATGCCAACTGGAAATAAAGAAGAACAGAGAGCTCAGAAATCCCCTTGCACACAGATGGGGCTTTGGTAGATGGCAAGGAGGCACAGCACCTCAGTGGTGAGAGACTACTAAGGAAATAGAGCTAGAAAAATTCGGTACCCACATGGGGAATGGAAATATTGTATTCCATCACATTCTATACTCAAAACCAACTTCAGATTGATAAAGACTTAAATGCTAAATGGCAAGTTTTACCACTGACAATAAAATAAACAAGAATACCTCTTCAATATTAGGGTAAAGCAACATTTTTTTCCACAAGGCACAAAATCATTAATCACATTAAAAAAAAACATAAATCAGACTACACTATGTAAGGAACTCACTGAACAAAAGATACTTTAAAGAGAGTAGAAGGACAAAATTAAAAACTAGAAGAATATACCTGCAGCAAATGTAACTGATAAAAGACAGGTCTCTAGAATGTACAAAAATCAAATAAAAAAGAGAAAGCCAAAGAAGTTAATTGAAAAATAGGCATTTATCACCAAATAACATCTCACAAAAGAAAATACAGATTGGCTCAGAATCATGAAAAACACTAAACAACCTTACCAATGAGGAAAATGCAAATCAAGAGCACAAAAGATAATATTTTGTGTCCATTTGATTGGAAAAAATTGAGGGGCCTTATAGTTTCAAGTACTATAGGATATGGATCAATGGAAACTTCCAAAAATTCCTGAGAGGAATTTTTTGATATAGGCCCTTTAGAAAACAGTGAGAATGATCTTGCAAACTAGAACATTTACATAGTCTATAATCCAATTATTGCACTCCAGAAACATCAAAAATGTGCCCCTACACGTGAAAGATGAACATATATAAATGTCCACAGCATCAATAAATGTCCACAGCATCACTGATATAAAAAGTGTAAACAATTAAGTGCTCAGTGAACGAATATATGAATATACTGTAAACCATGAACACTGAATTGTTGAATTTTCTTCAAGGGTAAGGAAGTCGAGCATTTTTATGTTGACTACAGAAAGGATGAAGTTACAAAACAAGCAGAATATAAGTGAAGAAAAAATGTCCATGAAAAGGTGTGATATAAACTCTTGAAAAAACTGACCATGGCCAAGGGCAAGACCTCTTCCATCAGGGGAAAAGAGAAGCTACCGATATGAGAGGTTGAGAGGAACATGTAAGGATTGCTGATTAAACAATATAAGTAGATGATACGGTCAACATGAAAACCTGCTGATACATCAGCAGTCACATGCTGAGTGGCTGGGGAAATATTAACTGTCTGGAACAAGGTCTGAATGCTGGAGTACCCCATGCAGGACAAAGAGCTGACCAGAGGCACAAAGCAGATACAGAGATTAAGTTTTGGGAGTCTATTAACATCCCCTAGAAAAAAGATGACAAGAGCTTAGAGTAAGAGCATAAGGAGGCCGGGCGCGGTGGCTCACGCCCATAATCCCAGCACTTTGGGAGGCCGAGGTGGGCAGATCACCTGAGGTCAGGAATTTGAGACCAACCTGACCAACATGGAGAAACCCCGTCTCTACTAAAAATACAAAATTAGCCAGGTGTGGTGGTGCATGCCTGTAATCCCAGCTACTCGGGAGGCTGAGGCAGGAGAATTGCTTAAACCCGGGAGGCGGAGGTTGCGTTGAGTCAAGATCACGCCATTGCACTCCAGCCTGGGCAACAAGAGCGAAACTCCATCTCAAAAAAAAAAAAAAAAGGGCCGGGCGCGGTGGCTCAACCCTGTAATCCCAGCACTTTGGGAGGCCGAGACGGGCGGATCACGAGGTCAGGAGATCGAGACCATCCTGGCTAACACGGTGAAACCCCATCTCTACTAAAAAATACAAAAAACTAGCCGGGCAAGGTGGCGGGCGCCTGTAGTCCCAGCTACTTGGGAGGCTGAGGCAGGAGAATGGCATAAACCCAGGAGGGGGAGCTTGCAGTGAGCTGAGATCGCGCCACTGCCCTCCAGCCTGAGCAACAGAGCGAGACTCCGTCTCAAAAAAAAAAACAGAAGGATAGGTCTCATGGAGGTGATAGAGGGATGAATTCAGGAGACATGCATGATGTGAAATCGAAAGGCTCTGGAGATTGGCTGGATGCAGGGACTCATGGAGGTGGAGGGGTTGACCCATCTGAGGTTGCATCCAGTCACCTAATCTGCCTGGATGGCAGAACCATTCACTGAAACTTGGGAGGTGGCAGGAGAAAGCAAGATAACGGGTTCCTTGTTAGGCACATTGAGTTTTGTGCTTTCGTGATTTTCAAATGGAGTTGTGGCACTGAGGAAGGGACGATCTGGAACAGACTCTGAAGGGCTGAATAGGAACTGCACAGACACTCAGGGTTGGATGAGCAGCTCGAGGAACCCATGCGGGCAGACGCCAAGGCTCTGCAGTGGCACCAATCCACACACCTGACAGATGGCCTCAGTGTCCTCAGCAGCCTGAGTGTGGGACAGAGGTCAAATGTCACCCTGAGGTTTTTGGAAAACAGGAGATATACGAAGACATGGAGGAAGTACTGCTTCTTAGTGTCTGTCTGACACTAAGGGAATGGGTGGAAGGAGAAGGTGGGACAGGCCGATAGGCAGAATGTAACTGGAAAGAGAACTTGGGAGAGTAAGACAGGCCCTGTTCCCCAGAGTTCAGAAGGAAATATAACGTATCATCACTCATTAAGGTTTATATGACATAAGTAACACTCATAGCTTATTCTGATGAGTCACTTACGTAA
Organism: Trachypithecus francoisi; assembly: GCF_009764315.1. NCBI lineage: Eukaryota > Metazoa > Chordata > Mammalia > Primates > Cercopithecidae > Trachypithecus > Trachypithecus francoisi. Next base: position 12,543,881 of record NW_022681457.1, on the reverse strand, counting down.
TATGGCTCAGAAACTATGCAGTTTTATGCATTAATGTATCACATGATTACATCTTCAAACTGCCCAATGGCATAAAAATGTTTTTTTTTTTTTTTTTTATAAAAATAATTTCTGGGCTGGGCGTGGTGGCTCATGCCTGTAATCCCAGCACTTTGGGAGGCCGAGACGGGCAGATCACAAGGTCAGGAGATCAAGACCATCCTGGCTAACACGGTGAAACCCCGTCTTTACTAAAAATCAAAAAAAATTAGCCAGGCGCGGTGGTGGGCGCCTGAGGCAAGAAAATGGTGTGAACCCGGGAGGTGGAGCTTGTAGTGAGCCGAGATTGTGCCACTGCACTCCAGCCTGGGCGACAGAGCGAGACTCTGTCTCAAAAAAAAAAAAAAAAAAAATTTCTAATAGCATTTTTCAGGAACAGACTGAGTATAGTGGACTGAGTAGGTGCTCACCAGACCATCTGCTCTTCTCCTTGGACAGGCAGCTCAGCCACAATTCCTAGACTCATGGACCCAAGTACAGCCAAACGCCCAGTTCCCATGGGTGAAATGTGAGGGGAGGTGGTATTTCTGGAAGTGGGTATGACTTCCCTTATTCCCTTAATTCTCTACCAGCAAGAGGATGTCAGGACAACCTTAAAGCAACAGGTTGATGACAGAAGGACTCTAGGTCCTGAATAACTGTGTGGTACACAGTTCCCTCCCGACCCACACAGACCTTGGTATGAGTGAAAAAAGAGTTTTCATATGTGAATCATTTAAATTTTGGAGTTTGTTGGATACAGCACCTGGTGTTAACTTAGCCAAACTCATATACAAACTTCACTAGGGTCACAGAGTAGCTGACTGGCAAACCAGGTTTCAGGCACACAAGGTTGGAGCCCCAGGACCAATCTCAGTTCATACACCTCACCCCTCCCCAGGAGTGATGACAAGTATGACAGAGCTAGGAGGACGGAGAAACCACTAAGGGCTCCAAGGCTCCCAAACACTTCGAGAAGCCACAGTGAGAAGCTTCTCAAGAGATCCCAGGGCCAGTGGTCTCCATCCAGTCTCAAGCCAGCAGGGACACCGACCTCCCCAGATCTTGGCTCCTACCTGGACAGGCGTCTTGGAAGAGGTCTTCCTTCCTGGTCCATGGCTCCTGCCCATGCTCTAGGTGGTAGATCAGCTCAGGTCTGGGAACAGGACACCCTGTTTATGGAGAAAGAAAGTGGACACACAGATGTTGGTGAAAAGAAATAAAGATCTTCAATCCAGTCTGGGACTTCAGGATGGGGACCAGACCTTGGAATGAAGCTACACCTATCCACGGGAATGAAAAGTTAGCATGTGATCTGGAAACCAAGCACAGGCCATGTCATGCTGCCACAGAATCACTACTCCTAATAGTAAGTCAAAAACTAGTATTTGTAGGCTATAACCATGTCCAGGGGACTATGCCAAGCATTTAAATGCATTATGTCATTTCAAAAGTGAACAATATTTATGGAATATCTTAGAGAAAAAGTGATACACTTTAAATATTAAATATTGATTCTTTTCATTCAAAACAAGGTATGTATCTTCATTGATCTAGTCTTTTTTTTTTTTTTTAAACATCCTAAGCGATGTTTTATAATGCCCTTCCTCTAAACCAAAGACTAAATGTGTCTGTTGCCCAGGCTGGAGAGCAGTGGCATGATCTCGGCTCACTCAGCCTCCCGAGTAGCTGGGACTAGACGCGCGTGCCACCACGCCTGGTTAATTTTTTTGTATTTTAAGTAGAAACGAGGTTTCACTATGTTGGCCAGACTAGTCCTGAATTCCTGACTTCAGGTGATCCACCTGCCTCGGCCTCCCAGAGTGCTAGGATTACAGGTGTGAGCCACCATGCCTAGCCATTAAATGAGGATTCCAGTTGAGGATTTCCTCACGGTATACCCAGGAAGTCCATTATCATAATCAACACCATTTTGTTGACAAAGAAACCCAGGCTCGGGGAGGTAAAGTGACTTGCTGAAGAGCACAGAACTGGTGAATGGCTGAGTCAATAAGGACACCCAGGTCCTGCCATCTCTGTCTGTGTGTTTAACCACAAAGCTCCACAACGCTGCCCAGAAAGTGCCAGGTCAAGGCATGCCCCGACAATAATCATGATGAGGATGATGGTAACAGTATTGGTGGCAACAGAGATTGTAATGGCTCCCAAGACACAGTCTGATCTCCCAGGTGCTGTTCTGAGCCCTTTTCATAAAATAACCCTTGACCCTGGCAACAGCCCTGGGATGCAAATAGGGTAAGTCCTCATTTGAACAATGAGAACACTGACGCACAGGCAAGTTCAGTAACGTGCCCAAGGCCGTGGAGTTTTTAAAGAGCAGAGCTGGGGCTGGACACCAGGGTTCTGGCTCCAAACCCTGCTCTCCCAAGCAATACACTACAGAGGAAACCAAGAGCACCAGAGTGGGTGGCAGAGGGTGGTGACGAGGCCGAGATGTGAGCTGGAGGACTCACCCTCAGGGACCAGTGGCCAGGGTGGGGGCGGGTCAGTGACTCCAGACCCCAGCATTTCATGAACCATTCAAATATTTAAAAACTGAACGTCCTATTGGGATATGGTTACATAAGGATATTGACAGAAACTTCACATAGCAGCACAGTGGCTCACATCTGTAGTCCCAGCTACTGGAGAGGGTGAGGTGTTAGGATCACAGTGAGCTATGATCTTGCACCACTGCACTCCAGCCTGGGCGACAAGAGTGAAACCCCATCTCAAAAAAAAAAAAAAGTTCACAAAAGAAGAATTTTTACTACAAAAAAACTCAGTGATGGTTTCATAAAATGAAGGTGTTTCATCTGTGCTGAGTAAGTTAAACTGGATGAGGGACTCATAGGAGTGGCTAAGTTTTCCTTATTTGCTGAGGACAAGGATCCTGTGAGAAGAAATGGAGCATGAACACTGCCTGGAACAGGCCTGAGACACCCAGTCAGTCCTCTGGGGATCTGGACTGTTAATTGCTTTTCTTTTCTTTTTCTTTCTTTTTTTTTTCGAGATGGAGCCTCACTCTGTCAGCAGGCTGGAGTGCAGTGGCGCGATCCCAGCTCACTGCAACCTCCGACTCCCTGGTTCAAGTGATTCTCCTGCCTCCACCTCCTGAGTAGCTGGGACTACAGGCATGCGCCACCATGCCTAGCTAATTTTTGTATTTTTAGTAGAGATGGGGTTTCACCATGTTGGCCAGGCTGATCTCTATCTCCTGACCTCGTGATCTGCCTGCCGTGCCCTCCCACAGTGCTGAGATTGCAGGCATGAGCCACCGTGCCTGGCCTGCTTTTCCTAAAAGTGATCCACTTGTTATTTTTCTAGATTTCTTCAAAAATGGAATCCTTATCACTCTGGTAAATGGAAAATCCAGAGTCACTTGTCTTGATGGCAGGTAACCATGAAAAAGCAGCAATAAATCAAAACAACGTATACAAAAATTAGCTGGGTGTAGCGGCACCTGCCTGTAATCCTAGCTACTCAGGAGGCTGAGGCATGAGAAATGCTTGAATCCAGGAGGCAGAGGTTGCAGTGAGCCAAGATCACACCACTGCACTCCAGTCTAGGCAACAGCGAGACTCTGTCTCAAGACAAACAGTGCTGTTTGGTCCCTGTGAGCTCATGCTGCTTGTTCAGGGCTGTGAGCCTAAGGCTGCTCCCTCTGTAGAAAAGGGGAAGTTACCAACAGTTTGCAGGATGTTAAGACTCAGCACTAAACCAGACTTTTCCTCAAATGCTAAGAAGGCAAGACAAGATGTAATAAAAGAACAACTTCCTTGGGTGTCTCTCAGCACCAGCTGATATAGTGTCTGTCCAAGCACTCTCTGAAAAAGACCTTCTCGACCTTAGCACAACTGACATTTAGGTTCAGATAATTCTTTGTGAGATCAGGGCACGAAGAGGAGAAAGGATCTGTCCTGTGCATTACAAGGATGTTTAGTGGCATTCCAAGTCTCCACCCACTAGATGTCAATGTCATCATCTTAGCTTTAACAACCAAAATGTCTCCACACATTGCCCAGTGTCCACTGAAGCTCAACATCGTCCCTGCTTGAGAACCACTAGCTTAGAAAGACATGAACAAGGTAAAGGGAGGAGGCTGTGGTGAGAAAGGGGCCTCCTCAAGATTTAGTGGTCAGGGAAGGGCTGGGTGAGGAGGCAATGGCGGTGCTGAGAAGCGGCGGCCATGAGAAATGCTGAATTACCCTGAGAACACTCATCAAACAGAACAGCAAATGCAATCGCCTGAGGGGGGTGGGCACTTGGGGAAATAGCAAGAAGCCCAGCAAGGCTGCAGCAGAGTGACTTTAGAATCAGAGGACATGAAGGTGATTAAAGTGTTGTTTAGAATAACACCTGGTGGTACGGAAGGTCAAAGTCTCCTGGGGGCCTGCCTGACTCAGCCCTTCTTGGAGAACACCCCGCCACCCTTGACACCACAGACTGCGCCGTGGAGCAGGTACACAAGCAACCAGGCCCACCCAGGCAGATCCTGCTCTGGAACTCAAAAAAATCAACTGCAGACGGAGGCCAGTCCATGCTGGGCAGCGGGTGAGAGACAGAGGCAAGTATGAGCTGGAGGTGGAGCAGCATTTGCTGCCTCAAGCACGCCCCACAGAGGCCAGAGAAACAGACAAGAAATCTGGAGGGGAAGGAGGGATCACAAAGAGTAAAACCTGGGGTGATTATTCTTCCCTTGAACTCGCTGAGGCAGAAAAAACCATACAGAGTAGACAGTGACATGAGCAGACCCAGAGAGAGAAACTAGGACACCATCATGGTGGTTCTCAGTTCCTACTTCAACCCTTCATAACATACAGCTGGAAATCCTACCTTTGGGGTCTGCAAAACACCCCATTTCCTTCCACCACCTTCTTCTCCTTTGGCTGGGAGCCAGAGAGTACACTATTTCTTGTCCAAAGTGATACAGGGAGACTGTTCAGGAAAAGGTGAGTGTAGAAAATGACTGAAGTTGTGGGAAGAAGGCAAGGCAGGTTCGAGAAGCCTTCTTAACCCATCAGGCCTGGAGTCAGGGGATGGAACGAAGGAGGTGGCAGGTCCCCTGCATGGTGGAGGGGGAAGGCCTTACCCAGAGATACCAGGAGCCCACAGTTTTCCAGCATCACCTCCTGGTACAGGGTCCGCTGAGCTAGGTCCAGCTGCCCCCACTCCTCCTGGGTGAAAGTCACAGCCACATCATCAAAGGTCACAGACACCTGAAATGTCAAATAGAGGTAGCAGAGTTTGCCGTGGGACTGTTGTATGTGGTTTGCTGGAAAAGGTGCAGCAAGATCAAGGCCCAAGTCACTGAGCGACCTCCTGAGGGCCTAACTTTGTACCAGGCTGAAGGACGAAGGCAGACATTGCTTTGGACAGATTACTGTAATGTAAAAAAGAAAAGCGTCCTATACAGGAGCCATCAGAGAATGACAGAAGACAATGGCAACAACTTGGAGACAATTAGAGTTCGAGGCCATCAAAGAAATGAGGAAATAATGACAATAATAATAGCAATAATGTTGACAACCACAGTGCCTGAGCCTCACTGGTCCAGCTCATGCTGAAGGCTTCATGTTCTGTTTTAAAGCTACTACAACTCCCCAACTCTGAAGTCAGACTTCTCACGTTCGAATCCAAACTCCTGAAACTGACACTTGCCAGTTTTGTGACCTTAGGGACCTCATTTATCTCTGCCTCAATTTTCAGATTAATACAGAGTTCCCATTTTCCTAATAACAGACATAAGTTATTCAGAGCTTGATGGACCTTGGGATTTTATTAATCCTCCCACAGCCCCTGAAGTATTACTAAACACCACCGCCAATCACCTCCATGTCACAGTCACTGACTTGAGGCTAAGGGAGCTCTGCGGATTCTCCTAGTCTTTTGTGTTTTCTGTTTTTCGTTCGTTTGTTTGCTTTTTTCAGAGACAGGGTCTCACTCTATTACCCAGACAGGAGTGCAATGGCATGCTCAGAGCTCACTGTAACCTCGAACTCGCGGGCTCAAGCAATCCTTCTGCCTCAGCTGCCCAAGTAGCTGGGACTACAGGCATGCACCACTGCACCCAACTATTTCCTTTTGGTAGAGGTGGGATCTTGCTATGTTGACCAGGCTGGTCTCGAACTCCTAGCCTCAAGTGATCCTCTCACCTCAGCCTCCCACAGCATTGGGGCTACAGGTGTGAGCACCAAGCCCAGCCAGAGTTTCACATGTTATAAGCAGAGACAGAATTTTAACCCAGGTCCCTCTGCTTCAGGGTTTAATACTGTGACCCCAACAACCCTCCATCACCAATGTGAATCTACAATATAGTTGTGAAGCATTTCTACATATTTTTGCTATTTAATCTATTTTAGTAGCTCCTGAAAATATCCCCAAGACGTGGGCAAAACCCTCATCACCAAATTCACGAGTGCCAAATGCCGGAGGAGTGGCAGTGCCTGGACCAGCTCATCCTCTCCCCTGGACCCCAGAGAGACTGCATAATGAACCATCAGCCTTTTCCTTCCCTGAGTCCTGCCAGCAGGTATCCCTAAGGCCAGTGTACTTCAGGACCAGGAAACTCAAGTGGCTGAGGATAACACAGGCTGTGGTCATGAGAATCCCGGCTTATGACTGGCCAAAATGCCTTATGGGCTGAAGGCAGGATGAACATCCAAAAAAGACCACAGGATCTTGCCCTTCCAGGCCATGTCTCAGCAGGTGGGGATGGGGTAACCATGGTAACCTCACAAGTCCTCTTGGACCTCCTTAAACAACCAACACACTTTGCCCTTGTCTACACAGTCCTCTCTAATGGAATATCTGCCTTTCGCTTCCGATGGCCACTGTGACTTGCTGGAGAAAGAGTGCAAAGTTCACCTCCAGGGCTTCTCAGCCAACTGACTGTAAAAACAAAGGCTCTGGTGGTCCACACACTAAATATGAATTTCTGTTATTTAAGTGCTGTCAGCAGGTTACTAAACAGGTTGGAGTCTTGACCTCCTCTTGTGTATGGCAGTGTTTATAATAGAATGTCACTTTGAGATCAGGATTAAATGAGATGATAAATAATGTTCATTTCTCAGTTCACATCAAGGACTCAATGAAGGCCAACCATTATAGTTCTTGTGTTAATATTGATGCTCTTTGTCCCCACAAAATCCTTACGACCTCAACTCAGTAGCTGTCTAAAATTTTGCCAGATTCTTCATACAAAAATGCTAGACCAAGGGCAGGTGAGAGGGGGACTACTTTAGTCTGAACTGCCACGAAAGGCCACTTCAAAGAAGTGACATTTGAGCAGAGCCAACAAGATATGAAAGGGTCTTGCAGAGATCGGAGGATAGCGTCTGAGGCTGAATGAACTGTAAAGGTGAAGGCTGAGGGATGAGAAAGAACTCTGAGTGATCATATTGGTGTGTCTGAAGGGCTGAGCCAGGGAGGAAAGGAAAGAAAGAAGGACAGAGGTGGTCAGCCATAGTGGACCGGGTAGGGATATGCAGGCCATGGCTGAGTTCGGCTTATGTGTGTGACGGAAGTCCCTGGAGCGCAACTTAATTTATCCTTCCACCAATTATTGAACACCTATCAGAGGCCTGACACTTTTGGCGGTGGAAAGCTGCAGAAGGGCTAAAAGTGGGGCATCGTATGTGATTGGTTAGGCTGAGCACGTATGGCTTTCTCTGCTTGGTCCTCTATTGGAAGCGGAGGCAAAAATTAGAAGAACAGTCAGTTACTAATCAAGTCCTATTTGGGGCCTACTGTTCCAGGAGTTACCGTTTAGCTTTCTGAAATGTCACCAGAGAGTAATCTAGCTCCTTGCAAGACTAAGTTAAGGCAGACTGGTTTCCAGCGTTGTTTAATGTAGAACAGGACGTTGGTTTCCTGGGCAGGTGGCTACAAAAAATTGTACGTCACAGTCCTATAATCTATGTATAGTCTGACTACTGTTCACTTGAATATTCAGTCTCTCAGGTACTACCACTACAGAAGATAAAGTGACGAGCCTGCTCCACGTTTCGTAAACAAACAACACTACAAAGAGGAATCCTGTGGCTGTCTTGGCTTCCGGCCTGCCCAGGAGGCTTCCCCGAACTAGCAGAAAAGCAGCAAGGCCGAAACCTCGTCCACTCACCTGCGCCGGGTCCGTCAAAGCCGTCGCCATACTGGGACCCTGAGGCCCGAGCGCGGCGGGGGCTGCGGCGAGCAGGGCGGGTCTCGCGGGCTCAGCCGAGCCCCACCCCTTCCCTGCGCCGGGCGCGGTGACCTTGGCTGACAGTCGAACTCTCCCGTTACGGGGAGGCTCACGGTTCGCTCCGAGACGCGGAGGTCGCTGTCGGCCTCCTACCTGCTCATTTCCCCAGAGCCGCCAGGGAGGCGGCCACGGAACACAGGCCCCTCCCTACAGCCGGCGTGGACGGAACCGTCGCGCCCAAATTACGTCTCCATCCAAATGCCGGAAGTCCCGCCCCAAGCTTCGCGTCCCACAGGAAACGCCCCTGGACTATCATTGGCCCCAGGGCCCGCCGTCGCACCTGGCAATGCCTTTTAGTTAATGTGTGTTAAATATTCCAGTTAATGTTCTCAACAAACCACCTGCAAAGGGGGCCGATCCTGAGCCGGCAGACCTCAGTGTAAAAACCGCAGCGGGCCTACAGCCCGGCTCAGGCCTGCCTGTGTCCTGGGGGCACAACTCGGAGGCCAGGGGCCAAGCGTGAGACCGTCCATTCTTCGCCGGAGGAAATCGAGCCCCAGGAGGCAGGGACATTTGTCAGGGTCTGGGCCAGTGCAGAGACCCTGGACCAGGCCCCGGACCCTGACTTCCACCTTGCGTTATCTCCCCTCCGGATCCTCTTACACAGATCAGTGGGCAGTCAGAGTAACCAAAGGGGGACGTCAGGCGGCGCGATGCGGCCGGCCTGGAATCCCAGCGCCTTGGGAGGCCAAGGGGGGCGGATCGCTTGAGCCCAGGAGCTCAAGACCAGCTTGAGCAACGTAGGGAGACTACTAAAAAAAAAATCTTTTTTTTTTTTTTAATAAGCTGCGTGTGCTGGCGCACACCTTTGGTCCCAGGAGGCTGAGGCAGGGGGATCGCTTGAGGATAGGAGTTTGAGACCTGTCTCGGCGACAAAGCGAGACCTCATTGGTACAAAAAAAAAAAAAAAGTAGGCCGGGCGCAGTGGCTCACGCCTGTAATCCCAGCACTTTGGGAGGCCGAGGAGGGTGGATCACGAGGTCAGGAGATCGAGACCATCCGGGGTAACACGGTGAAACCCCGTCTCTACTAAAAATGCAAAAAACTAGCCGGGCGTGGTGGCGGGCGCCTGTAGTCCCAGCTACTTGGGAGGCTGAGGCAGGAGAATGGTGTGAACCCGGGAGGTGGAGCTTGCAGTGAGCTGAGATCGCGCCACTGCACTCCAGCCTGGGCGACAGAGTGAGACTCCATCTCAAAAATATATATATATTTATATATATATATGTATATTTTTTTGAGTCAAGGTCTCGCTCTGTTGCTCAGGCCATAGTGCAATCGTGTGATCACAGCTCACTGCAGCCTCAAACTCCAGGGTTCAAGTGATCCTCCCACCTCAGCCACCCGAGTAGCTGGGACTACAGGCACACACCACCATGCCCAGCAAATTTGGGGTTTTTTGTTTTGTTTTGTAGTTTTTGTAGTCAGAGTTTCACCATGCTGCCCAGGCTGGTCTTGAACTCCTGGGCTCAAGTGATCCACTCACCTTGGCCTCCCAAAGTGCTGGGTTTACAGGCGTGAGCTACCGCATCCAGTCTGCTCAAAAAAATTTTTTTAATTAGCTGAGCATCGTGGCGCACCCCTGTAATTCCAGTTACTCAGAAGGCTGAGGTGGGAGGATGTCTTGAGCCCAGGAGGTCACGGCTGCAGTGACCTGTAATCACACCACTGCACTCCAGTCTGGGCAATAGAGCAAGACCCTATCCGGCTGGGACACGTTGCAAATGCACTGTCTGTCTTGGAGCTTCTTTGGCCAAGCTCCGTCTTCACATGGTCCAATCACTTTTGCTTTCGGTATTGGCCCAGAGCCCTGGTAGAGTGGATTTGCCATTCCTTGATGTGGGGAGTCTTGGAGTGGGGGAGCTCATGACTCCAACTTTGAGCATGATCAGTCTGAAATGTCTGTACAACCACAGAGTGTCTGCGCCACCGCAGTTCAATCTCTGACTGAATATTGGGAGAGAAGTCGTGCCTGGACATAAACATTTGGAAGTTTTTGGCAAACACTGTTATTTCAAGTTATGATACTGGACAAGACCACAAAAAAAAAAAAAAATGAGCATAGATGGAGAAAGGAATGGAAAGAGGTGAACATTGTTAAACAAAAATTACAGGAGGCCATTGTTTTGGAGCTCCTACAGTAGGCCCCACCGACAAAACCAAAATGGAATCTCTCATGCTAAATGTCATCTAATCAAACTGAAGCTTTAAGGAAGCAGACAGATCCCAGTTTTTCCTAAAAGCAGATTTCAGTCTACCTGAATTAGTGAAATTAGGAAGTCCCCTCTGCTTTAACCCTTAGAAAAAAAGTAACCTGTTAACCAATCAACTTTTGTTTTCTATTGTTCTATTTTATTGTTCCCACCTTACAAAACCCAGTGTTCTGCCATTGTCCAGTGGGAACCCTAATTTCTATTGTGTAGAACAGAGATTGCCCCAATTCATGAATCACAGACAAAAGCCAATTAGATCTAAATTAGTTGTAATTTTGGCCTTTTGACAACCCTGAACTAACTGGTTGCAAACAAGAAAGCAACAAAGTCATGTTAGGAGTTACAACAATCTTTTAAGAATTATATTATACAGGCTGAAATTCCAGCACTTTAGGAGGCTGAGGCAGGCAGATCACCTGAGGTCAGGTGTTTTAGACCAGCCTGGCCAACGTGGTGAAACCCTGTCTCTACTAAAAACACAAAAATTAGCTGGGCGTCGTGGCGAGTGCCTGTAATCCTAGCTACTTGGGAGGCTGAGGCAGGAGAATCACTTGACCCGGAAGGCAGAGACTGCAGTGAGCCGAGATCATGCCACTGCACTCCAGCCTGGGTGAGAGAGCAAGACTCCGCCTCAAAAAAAGAAAAAAAAAAAAGAATTATATTATACAAAACTTTAGTACTCTCCATTAGTGACTGCTTTTATTTTTCTTCTCATGACTATGAAGGTTAGAGAATAAAATCCAGCTTTCAATGATTTGACAAATACATTATGGTTATGAAAATGGGAACAGGGTGTACAGAAAATGCCCTCCAGAGATTTAAAAGTGGAGAAAGTATCATGACAGGATGTTAACTGCGTGGAAATGGAGATGGAATCAATTTCCTAGAAGGTATTATTTATAAATTGTGATTACTGAGTGATGTGGCTTAATTAGCATGCAAGCTGTTAACACTGTTATCCATCACTGACAATACTATTTTGCCCAATTTAGAAGAGTCATAATTCTCCTTTTCACATATGTACGACCCTTAGGGTTAGTTTTGGCTTTGGATGCAGAACAGATATTAAAGTTAATATGTTTATATTCCGTCATGGAATGTCTGGGATCAGTGCAGGTGAGGAAAGCTATGTAGATATTGGTGACAATTTTTTTTTTTTTTTTGAGATAGAGTCTCACTCTGTTGCCCAGACTGGAGTCCAGTGGCACGTAGCTGGGACTACAGGCACGAGCCACCATGGCCAGCTAATTTTTGCATTTTTTAGTCAAGACGGGTTTTTACCATGTTGGTCAGGCGGGTCTCGAACTCCTGACCTCAAATGTTGATGTACCTGCCTCAGCCTCCCAAATTGCTGGGATTACAGGTGTGAGCCACCACACCGGGCCTGGAGACACTTTTAAGTCCCTCATGGAAGGCATGTCAGTGTCTTCATTATTATTATTATTATTTTTTGAGACGGAGTCTCGCTCTGTCACCCGGGCTGGAGTGCAGTGGCCGGATCTCAGCTCACTGCAAGCTCCGCCTCCCGGGTTTATGCCATTCTCCTGCCTCAGCCTACCGACTAGCTGGGACTACAGGCACCAGCCACCTCGCCCGGCTAGTTTTTTGTATTTTTAGTAGAGACGGGGTTTCACCGTGTTAGCCAGGATGGTCTCGAACTCCTGACCTCGTGATCCGCCCGTCTCGGCCTCCCAAAGTGCTGGGATGACAGGCTTGAGCCACTGCGCCCGGCCTCTTTTCTTTTTTTTTTGAGATGGTGTCTCACTCTGTCTCCCATGCTGGAGTCCAATGGCACGATCTTGGCTCACTGTAGCCTCTACCTCCCGGGTTCAAGCGATTCTCATGTCTCAGCCTCACGAGTAACTGGGATTATAGGTGCCCGCCACAACGCCCAGCTAATTTTTGTATTTTTAGTAGAGACAGGGTTTTACCATGTTGGCCAGGTTGGCCTCAAACTTCTGACTTCAAGTGTTCCACCTGCCTCGGCCTTCCAAACTGCTGGAATTACAGGCATGAGCCACCATGCCCGACCTGAAAATAGGCAAGAGTTTTCAAGGAGAATGAAGTCACCATCTCCAGAGGTGGAGGGTGGGAGTAGCAGGGAGAACCACCTCGGGCAGCTCTCATGGGAAAGAGTTCTCACAAGAAATATTCTACCCAGTCTCATACTAATTCACACAACTATGAAGAGCTGGTACGAAATGATTCAGCTTTTATTAATTAGCATCTTACATCTTAAAAGAGAAAAAAAATAAAGACAAATGAGGTGGCAGAGCCAGTAGAGCTCCCTGAACACACACAAAGGAACAGAGGCAGACAGGGCTCAGGAAGCTACCTGAGCACAGGGAGGCAGCACCCTTCGGGAGTGGGCCTGAACCCAGGGGTGCTTCAGGATCTCGGCCAGGGGCAGTCGCTCCCAGGGCTGGTATCTGAGAAGCTTGGAAATCAAGTCCCGGGCCCCCAAAGGCATTGATAGTGGAAACCTCACATCTACCTGATGAGGCCAGGAGAGAAGGAAGAGAAGTCTGGTTAATTTCTTTGGTCAATGTTCTCCCTCTTCTTTGAGCCTTGTTAGGGCGCTGTTCTGGACCACAGCAGACAACCCTGTGTGTGTGCCCCAGTTCCCACAGCCCAGCAGCCATCACTGACCAGCTCCCCCATGAATGTCCAAAGGTGACTGTCCCACCTTGAGGATGCGTCTGTAAGTCTCACTGTGGGAGGCGCTCTCGAAGGGTGGATATCCCACCAGCAGCTCATAGCAGAGCACTCCAATGCACCACAAATCCACCTTTTCATCATATGTTCTCCCCTCAATCATTTCTGGGGGCAAGTAGTCCAGTGTCCCACACATTGTCTTTCTCCTAGAGGAAGGCAGAAAAGGGAATAAGTACTAAGCAGAGGCCCAGGATGAGGGAAATTCTCCTTCCCCAGCTTTCATTGAGATGTGGAGGCCCTAGGACATCCTGGAAAGTCTCTCCCAAGCACAGGAGTTTGGAGAGACAACTTTTTAATATGGATCAAAGTTTAGAGAAGGTAAGTACTGGGACAGACTATTTATAAATTTATATTTTGGAAGTAGAGTGATTTAGCTCATGCTCCAGAATGTTTTCACAGAATAGTCTCAGCATTAAGAAAGATCTAGAACAAACAGATGGTGTATCAATGAGAACCAAGTAAATAAATTATGGTACCAAAAAAATTATGGTAAGAAAATTTCTGTATGAAAATTATTCATACAGAAAAACACACTGCTGGAATTGTGGAGCAACGACTTTCCTTTTTTTTTTTTTTTTGAGATGGAGTCTCCCTCTGTCGCCCAGACTGGAGTGCAGTGGTGCAATCTCGGCTCACTGCAAGCTCCGCCTCCCAGGTTCACGCCATTCTCCTGCCTCAGCCTCCCGAGTAGCACAGGCGCCCGCCACCACGCCCGGCCAATTTTTTGTATTTTTAGTAGAGATGGGGTTTCACTGTGTTAGCCAGGATGGTCTCGATCTCCTAACCTCGTGATCCGCCCGCCTCGGCCTCCCAAAGTGCTGGGATTATACGTGTGAGCCACTGCGCCCGGCCAGCAATGACTTTCTTTACATGCAAACTTACTGGTATAGTTATATATTAACAAAGAACAGAAAATAAAAGGTTTGAAGGGATCACATTATTTAAATTTACAAATACATATTAAGTATATGTGTTTGAAAAAGGCAGCATAGGCCAGGCGTGGTGGCTCATGCCTATAATCCCAGCACTTTGAAAGGCCGAGGTGGGCGGATCACCTGAGGTCAGGAGTTCGAGACTAGCCTGGCCAACATACCAAAACCCCGTCTCTACTAAAAGTACCAAAATTACCTGGGTGTGCTGGCACATGCCTGTTATCCCAGCTACTTGGGAGACTGAGGCAGGAGAACCGCTTTAACCTGGGAGGCCAAGATTGTGCCCCTGCACTCTAGCCTGGGTGAAAGAGTGAGACTCCGTCTCAAAAAAAAAAGAAAAAAAAAGAAAAAGAAAAAGGCAGTCTTCCAATACAAACCCCAAGTTCGTATCTAGGTTTTACACATGGACACATGAAATACATTAAATTGGGTCATTCCTAACTGGTACTTAGAACTCACCCTACCACCACCACCTGACCTACCTCAGGGAGGGGGTGTGCACAGACCAGCCAAAATCTGCAATCTTCACCTCACCCCTGAGCCCCAGCAGCAGGTTCTCTGGCTTTATGTCTCTGTGAATCACTTTCTTCTCATGGCAGTACGTCAGGGCGTCTGCCAACTCCTCTATTATCTGTGGGTGCGAAGAAAAGTCACCCTGAAAGTGAAGCCTGGCACAGTTTCCATCTGAGGTGGAACGCTCATCATGAATTGAATGATTGCAGTGGGATCTTTTTGGTCCAGCAACTAATTGCACCAGTTACTGGTGTGTGGGGTGTGGATTTCCTCTCCTTTTTATGTGGTCTTATAGGACGGATGGTAAAATGGACACAGATCCTCCCTGTTGTCCTAGCACAGCAAGTAGCCAGATACAGAACCTACACTGAGCCACTCAGATGATCTCTTACAGGACTTGAGGCCCGAGGAAATGAAACAGAAACAGGAGGAAAGATGGAAGACCACTCATCCTGGCAGACCAAGCGGACTGGACCATTGCTGCTGGGAAAATCATTGCCATGATTCCCTTTCCGGCACCCTCTAGAAATCTCTTTGTACCTATCTCTAAGCCAGTTCTAGCTGTTTATTCAGTGAACTCCTTCACAGGGTTTCAATATGTTTCTTTACATAAGGCAGTGGAGTTAGATTCTGTTGCTTACAACCAAGGAATCCAAACCTATACACAGTACTTATTAATATTCTGGAGATACAATGAGGTTAATTATGGTATCCAAGGATGAAAGTAAACTTTTCTTTTCTTTTCTTTTTTTTTTTTTTGAGGCGGAGTCTCGCTCTGTCGCCCGGACTGGAGTGCAGTGGCCAGATCTCAGCTCACTGCAAGCTCCGCCTCCCGGGTTTACGCCATTCTCCTGCCTCAGCCTCCTGAGTAGCTGGGACTACAGGCGCCGCCACCTCGCCCGGCTAGTTTTTATATTTTTAGTAGAGATGGGGTTTCACCGTGTTAGCCAGGATGGTCTCGATCTCCTGACCTCGTGATCCGCCCATCTCGGCCTCCCAAAGTGCTGGGATTACAGGCTTGAGCCACCGCGCCCGGCCAGAAAGTAAACTTTTCAAGAGGCAATCTGGACCCTCCTGACAACCACAAACAGAGCTCCCACCAGCCCACAATAAACTCATAGACCCCAGAGCCTCCAGTCCCCCACCTCACCGTGGCTGTGCGCTGTTCATCTAATTTCTGGCTTTTTTGCAGCTCCTTGTAGAGCTCCCCCCTCGGAGCATATTCCAGAATCAGGTACACCCGGCGTGCATCATGGAAATAGTTATACAGGCGCAGGATATTGGGGTGTCTGAAGGATTAATGTTGGAAGAGTCAGATTTCTCCCTGAGGCCTATCATATGATGCCACTGTCACTGCCTGGTCACACAACTGGCAAATTATGCTGGGACCAGAATAACAACAGCCCTATCTGGGAGCGAGTGAGGGGAAAACAGAGGAACCAGGATTCGACTGTCTGACCCAGGGTAGGAGGTAGTGTAAATGGAATGAGCTGCAGAGAAAAGTCTTCAAGGTATAAGTGAAGGGTTTACTTGGGGTTAGTATTTGGGGAAAATGCTGGGCTCTGACGTCAAAGATGAAAGAGCAAGCAGAGACTGTCCTTACTGTAGATGCGCCTGGATCTCAATTTCCCGGCGCAGCTGGTGCTCCAGCCCTTCCTTCTCTATCTGCGACTTGAAGAGAACCTTCAGGGCCACAATGAAATGGCTTTCCTTGAGCCGAGCCAGGTACACATTCCCAAATTTCCCCTTGCCCAGGGGACGCCCGATTTCAAAGTCATCGACTGTGAGGCGCCGCCTGACAGGAGAGGAAGAAAAGAACCTCAGCTTGGGATAGGGTAGGTGGAGGGACAGTCAGGGACCCCAATGCTTTCCTTCCTCTTTCACTGTATCCTTCCTCTGCCGCTTTCCCTTCTCACAAGGGCCTAGTCCTGTGTTCCTCAGGTCAGTAGTTCTCGGTCCCAGGAGCCAGTACCCCACACACCCAGCCTGTCCTTCATCCCCACGTCCCACCTCCCTTCCTTTTCCAGATACCAAACCCAAGGGGCTCACACGGCTGGGCTGCTGGGCCGCTGGGCTGTTTGGTTTGCTGCAGTCACTGAAAGAGAGGAAAGGAGACGGGACGGAAGGAGAACGGGGAGACAAAGAGAGGGCAGGGGAACAGTAAAGGAGGGAGAAAGGGGAGAACAGTAGAGGAGGGAAGAGGGAGCGAGAGGTGAGGGGAAGAAGGGAAGGAGAAAAAGAGAGGGAAGGGGAAGGCAGGGGGAGAGAAGGCGGGCAGAGGCGGAGGGAGAGGTAAGGGGAAGAAGAAAGAGTAAGGTAAGGGAGGGAGGGGAGGGGGAGGTGAAGAGGCAGAGAGAAAGGAAGGGGAGGGGAGAGTAGGGGAGGGAGAGGCGAGAGAAAGAATGGGAGGGGAGGGAGGGAGTGGGTAGGAAAGGAAACGATTGGGGAAGGGAGATGTCAACAGATGTGTCTTCTGCGCACCCGACCCCTGGCCCAGTCCCCAGCCTTCCCCGCGTCCTTTCTCTGGCGCTGGCTCTCACCCGCTTCGCCTGCAGGCTGAGCTCTGCCCGGCTGCACCGCAGCTCTGGGGGAGCTCATGGGGAGAAGAGGTGACGGCGCGGACGCCTTCCTGAGCCCTCTGGATGGCTGTTCCCTTTCACAGGGTCCTGAAAGGGGTTGGGGGGTCACTTTCTGGCCGAGGCGCTTCCAATCCTGCTCGTCCTGCAGCCTCACCGAAGTCCCCGACACATACAGGCTCCGGTATCCGCGGCCTCGTGAGCAGCCGTGGCTGCGCGGCCTTCTTTTATACCCGGCGCTGCCCGCTCAGAGCGGTACTTCCTGGCTGACTCCCATTGGCTGAAATTCCTGACGCCATCGGAAGTGCGCCCAATAGAAAACACAGAAATGGGAGTCTCCGCCCAGGGTCCCCGGGTCGGGGCGGAACTGGAGCGCTGCGGCCGGGGCTGGGCCCTGAAAGCGAGGCCCAGGAGTGAGGCCCGAGAAGGAAGGAGGCAGAGGGTGCGGAGAGGCGGTGATGGGAGCGGGCCAGAGAGAATGAACAATGCATACACCCACGGGGTGCGCATGCATCACCTAGGAAAGAGCCGCGATGCACGTGGGAATGAACAGACGCCCACTCCTGACATGCTGGAGCCTTGTGCAGCCCGCGACCCTAAACCACCTCGCGCCTCGTGCAGCCCGCGACCCCAAAACCACCTTGCTTCAAGGTCACATCCGATTCAGGCCACTCTCCAGGGTCACCGCGATGGGGCTCCCTGAAGCCTGTGGCTATGCCTGCTCACAGCCAGGACGCCACGAGCCCAGCTCACTTACCCCTCTCCTCCCACTCGCCAGGTGTTTGTTGGACCCTGTAATCAGTTTGTGGTTTTGGCCTTAGATCGTAAAATCAGCCCCCACGTATTTATTTGTTTAGCAAACACGTAAGTTTCAAAAACATTTAAAATTGAATTCTTTTAGACAGGGAACGTATCTTGCAGAAATATAATTGAAGGCCTGGCGTGGTGACTCACGCCTGTAATCCCAGCACTTTGGGAGGCGGAGGCGGGCGGATCACTTGAGATCACCAGTTCGAGACCAGCCTGGCCAACAGGGCGAAACCCCGTCTCTACTACAAAAATTAGGTGTGGTGGCGCATGCGTGTAATCCCACCTACTCGAGGCTGAAGCAGGAGAATCGCTTGAACCGGGGAAGCAGAGGTTGCAGTGAGCCAAGATCAGCAAGGTCCCATTTGTCAAAACATCAGAATAAAAACACATGCTGAGCCAGGCGAAATAGCTCATGCCTGTAATCCCAGCACTTTGGGAGGCTGAGGCAGGAGGACCACTTGAGCTCAGGAGTTTGAAACCAGACTGGGTAACACAGATCTCATCTCTAGATTAAAAAAAAAAAAAAAAAAATTCAGCCGGGCATGGTGGCAAGCACCTGTAATCCCAGCTACTCAGGAGGTTGAGGCGGGAGGATCACCTGAGCCCGGGAGATTGAGGCTGCAGTGAGCTACGAATGCACCGCTGCCCTCCAGCCTGGGAGACAGAAGTTAATTAAAATCACCTGGCCAGTCAACACAAGGCCCATGGCTCATAACACTTCCCGAGGAGGGTATTTCTTCTCCTTGGAGCAGTTCAGTTGAGACCACACAATTTTAAGATGTGTAACATGCCTGTGGCAAAGATTAAAAATATATATATATATTTTTTTGAGACGGAGTCTCGCTCTGTCGCCCAGGCTGGAGTGCAGTGGCCGGATCTCAGCTCACTGCAAGCTCCGCCTCCCGGGTTCACGCCATTCTCCTGCCTCAGCCTCCCGAGTAGCTGGGACTACAGGCGCCACCACCTCGCCCGGCTAGTTTTTTGTATTTTTAGTAGAGACGGGGTTTCACCGTGTTAGCCAGGATGGTCTCGATCTCCTGACCTCGTGATCCGCCCGCCTCGGCCTCCCAAAGTGCTGGGATTACAGGCTTGAGCCACCGCGCCCGGCCGAGGGTTAATCTTGGCCGAGGGTTAATCTTGGCCGAGGGTTAATTTTGGCCGAGGGTTAATCTTGGCCGGGCGCGGTGGCTCAAGCCTGTAATCCCAGCACTTTGGGAGGCCGAGGAGGGCGGATCACGAGGTCAGGAGATCGAGACCATCCTGGCTAACACGGTGAAACCCCGTCTCTACTAAAAATACAAAAAACTAGCCGGGCGAGGTGGTGGCGCCTGTAGTCCCAGCTACTCGGGAGGATGAGGCAGGAGAATGGCGTGAACCCGGGAGGCGGAGCTTGCAGTGAGCTGAGATCCGGCCACTGGACTCCAGCCTGGGCGACAGAGCGAGACTCCGTCTCAAAAAAAAAAAAAAAAAATCTTTAACCCTCAAAACCCAAGGACACCACTGAGCATTCCAGAGGCACTCCAGCTTCCCACAATTGAGACAGGAAAGGCCATGCTGCACTATGATAAAAAGGGGTGCTATGCAATTCCCACAAGCCAGATTCCCATGGGTCTCCAGCATCCCGTCTCTGTAAGGGACCTCTCGGCCGGAGTCAGCTGTTCAGCGCCTCCAAAGTAAAACTCAGACACCCATGATTCCAATAACATACTCTTTAATCGCAAGTTATCTGCATTTAATAATGCAGAAATTATTATAAACCCATATTATTTAAATCTCTCCCCATTGAAGCCATGAACTAGTTTCAAAAGCAGCAACAAAAGGATGATGAATTGTTTACACATATACTATAGAAATACACATTGATCTGGCAATAACATCTTTACAAAGGTGAACAAAGGGAGTACCTGCAAGTTGCACCACTTGTAGCCATATTATATATATATATATATATATATATATATTTTCATACACGTGTGTATATATATATATATTCATACACGTGTGTGTGTATATATATATATCTTGAAGTGGTCCACACACACACACATATATATAGAGAGAGAGAGAGAGAGCGAGCGAGCGAGCAGACCAGGTCTTTTTTTAAAAGACTTTCTCCGTACCTTTTCATCACTAAATTAAATCTCTAGACTAAGTTGTTCATAAGTTCCACTGTAACTTAAGATTTTTTTTTTTTTTTTTTTTTTTGAGACGGAGTCTCGCTCTGTCGCCCAGGCTGGAGTGCAGTGGCCGGATCTCAGCTCACTGCAAGCTCCGCCTCCCGGGTTTACGCCATTCTCTCGCCTCAGCCTCCCGAGTAGCTGGGACTACAGGCGCCCGCCATCTCGCCCGGCTAATTTTTTGTATATTTTTTTTAGTAGAGACGGGGTTTCACCGTGTTAGCCAGGATGGTCTCGATCTCCTGACCTCGTGATCCGCCCGTCTCGGCCTCCCAAAGTGCTGGGATTACAGGCTTGAGCCACCGCGCCCGGCCCTACTTAAGATTTTCTTTTTCCTCTTAACAAAAAACTGAGGAAAGGAGAATTTTTTTTTTTTTTTTTTTGAGACAGAGTCTCACTGTCACCCAGGCTGGAGTGCAGTGGCATGATCTTGGCTCACTGCAAGCTCTGCCTCCCAGGTTCAAGTGATTTTCCTGCCTCAGCCTCCCAAGTAGCTGGGACTACAGGCATGCACCACCATGCCCGGCTAATTTTTCACTTTTGTAGAGACGGGATTTTGCCATGTTGGCTAGTTTGGTCTCAAACTCCTGACCTTAAGTGATCCACCTGCCTCGGCCTCCCAAAAGTGCTGGGATTACAGGCGTAAGCCACCGCACCCGGCCTGAATTTATTATAATCATTATGTAAGCCTTCACCATAAAGTCATGACCATTATTTTTTTGCTGAAAAATTTATTTGCTTAATGTTACACAAATTTGACTTATATAGCATTTTAGTACCACTTAAGTCACTGTCTAAAACAGCAGGTTGGAGACTGCTATCCTTTTTGAGTTTGCAAGCTTCACCCTTGCTGGAGTGTGGACCTTAGATTTTGGGAGGTTTACTACTGCTCCACCCACCCAAAACAGGAGTAGCACAGTGTCCTGTTTTTCGGTGCTTTTTCTCCTGGTCCCCAGCTGAAAAGGTTATCCCCTTTCCAGCTGAAAAGCTGAACCCCTGCTAACATTCAGGAAGTCCAGAATTGTGGGATGTGCCAGAAAACATGCCCGATAAAAACCCTGGCACTGAGTCTCTAATAAACTTCCCAGTGGACACATAGCATGTGTTGTCGTAAGTACCAGATGGAACTTAAATATGGCACTTCCTGTGACTTCACTGAAACAAGATTCAAGAGATTGTGCCTGGTTTTCTCTGAATTTCAGTCTTCCCTTTACTATTCGCTTTGTATTCTTTTGCTGTAGTAAATCATAGCTGTTGAGTATGACAGAATGCTGAGACCTGAGTCTTCTCAGCAAATCATCAAACCTGGGGGGTGTTCTTGAGGATCCTCATTCATAGTGATTTCTAAAATCATGTACATCTGTCCAAAAAAGACCAGGTAGGCTGGGCGCGGTGGTTCACGCCTGTAATCCCAGCACTTTGGGAGGCTGAGGCAGGATTAATCACTTGAACCTGGGAGGCGGAGGGTGCTGTGAGTCGAGATCGCGCCACTGCACTCCAGCCTGGGTAACAGAGCAAGACTCTATCTCCAAAAAAAAAGAAAAAAACCCAAGTAGATTATCTTTGAGGTCAGGTATGTCATATATGGTGCCACCTATATGCACAGCTTTGTGGCAAACATTCTGTGAGGAACCAAAAACTGCAATAAAGGCTGGTGCAGTGGCTCATGCCTGTAATGCCAACACTTTGGGAGGCCGAGGCGGGTGGATCACCTGAGGTCAGGAGTGCAAGACCAGCCCTGGCCAACGTGGTGAAACCCCGTGTCTACAAAAAATACAAAAATGAGCCGGGCATGGTGGCCCAGGCCTGTAATCCCAGCTACTTGGGAGGCTGAGGCAGGAGAACTGCTTGAACCTTGGGGGAGGGAGGTTGCAGTGAACTGAGACTGCACCACTGCACTTCAGTCTGGGTGGCAGAGTGTAAGATTCCGTCTCAAGCAACAACAACAAAATTGCAACAAAAATACTTTGCTGTGTGTGGCCATTCAGCAAAACACACACGTATGGAGAGTCTACTCAAAAAAGGTGGAATGACAGAATGGGCCAGTGGCTGGATGTGGGGACGAGGTAAGAGAAAAAGAGGTGGTTGCAATGTGGCTTGGGCAACAAGGTTCAAGTCTGGGAAATTCACCCTGATCTTCTTCAGGCACTTCAAACACTCCTAAAGCCAGATGCACGTCTTATCGCTTCTCTACTCCTCTTTCCCACTCCCCTTTCCTCAAACCCAGACGCTGTATTTTCTACACAGTTACAACAGAGATTGCAATCATTAAAGAGTGGCTTCGGTTTACCTTCCTCAAGCTGAAGAAACAGCCAAGATGTCAAATGAGAGCAACAGATTATAGCACTGTTGGATCAACTTCAGCAAAAATGGTGACCAGAAAACAAACCCCCCATATGAGAAGCAAGACAGTTGTTAAAGACATGAATTCTGAAGCCAATCTATGTGGCCTCCCATTCCTAAATCCAAACATAACTGTGTAACCTGGGCTCACTCTTAACCCAAGCCTATCTATATTCTGCTCTGCAAAACGGAGGAAATAGCATTACCTACCACACACAGATGCTGTAAATGTTGAAAGAGCTGATGCACATAAAACATTCACAACAATGTCTGACACACAGCCACACTATGTTCGCTTGCTCTCATGAGAATTATGGGTTCATCCCCACAGCCAGGGCCATGGCCACACGGACATGCATTCAGGCTCAGTGTTTACAAATGCAGAGAAAGTGCAGAAGACGCCCAGTGGGCCACAGACATGGGAAACATCCAGTCTGGAGACACAGATTTGGGAAATTCTGTAGATCATCGAAAGTAAATGTCTTCAGCGGGAACCATCTCATTCACAGAAATCACAGCAAGTGAAAAAGCAACGACCAATGATGGATTCTGGGAAACAAAAATGTTTAAGAGTTGGAAGGAAGACACAGACCCTCTGGAGGAGAAAGCAGCTTTCAGAAGCCAGGAAAGAAGCTTCAGGTCAGAGTGGTGGTCAGCAGTATAAAGTTCTAACAAGGAAGTAAGAGGACAAATGATGGAAGCCCTCCTGTAGCTGTCTGTGGAGTGAGAAACGAGAAGGGGTGGGGACAGGTAGTGTGCAGAACAACTACACAGACCACGTCTGTGGGAGACAGAAGAAATGGGCAGAGACTGATGGGCAAGTGGGGTGGAACCCATTTGGGGATGAGGATAGAGACCTGAACATAGATACAGATTATGGGGGGGAAATCGGGTTATCAGAGACCAGTTAAAGACTAGGGGAGGAAGTATGACAGAGAGCCTAGAAAGACGGGGCAGGAGGTGGGAAAATGTGTCCAATAACAAAAGGCAAGAGTGATCCTGGAAGAGAGGTGACTCCTTCCTGAGGATACAACAAGGCTTAGAGAGCTGGGGAACTTTACAAACGCTCCATGGAGAACATGACTCTGAACAATCTGCAGATCACTCTCAGTTGTAAGATCTGTTCATAGAAATATTGGTGTAGCACAACTCAGAAGACTGTGGACTTCCTATTCCCCCAGATAGTTTTAACATTTCTATTCAAATGTCAAGACAACCAACCAGAGAACCATGCCTTTGGAATACAGTTGTCTATTCTCTGAGAGTCTTTGGCATTAAAAAATAAGCAAAGAAACAGAAGGTGCACACACGAACCAAATGGAAATCAAACAACTGGAAAATACAAAACCAAAATGAAAACTCACTGCACAAACTCAACAGATTAGGTATGACAAAGGAAACAACCAGTGAGGACCATGGAAGGTCAATAGAAATTCATCAATGTTAACAACAGAGAAAAGAGACTGGAAAAAGAAAAAAGATGCGAGCCTGAAGGACCCATGGGAGTGTAAAAAAAGATCTGCCATTCATGTTACTGAAGTCCCTATAGAGACAAGACTGGGGGTGAAAAAATATTTGGAGAAATAATAGTTGAAAGTTCCCCAAATTTGGCAAAAGGCATAATCCTGTAAATCAAAAAGCTAGGCAAGCACCAGGGAGCACCAAATAGGATACACTCAAAAAATTCCATGCCATGCACATCACAGTCGAACTTACGAACACTACAGACAATGAAAAACACTTTGAATGAAGCTCGAGAGAACTGATGCATTACAAAATAAGGAATGAGTATTTGAATGGTAGTTGATTTCTTTTATTAAACCATAATGGATAGAACAGAGAGACACATTTCTCAAGTCTAAAAGAAAACAACTGCCAACTCTGAATCTTATATTCCACAAAAATACTCTTTGGGAATGAAGGAAATATAAAGACATCTTTAGGCCGGGCGCGGTGGCTCAAGCCTGTAATCCCAGCACTTTGGGAGGCCGAGACGGGCGGATCACGAGGTCAGGAGATTGAGACCATCCTGGCTAACACGATGAAATCCCGTCTCTACTAAAAAATACAAAAAACTAGCTGGGCGAGGTGGCGAGTGCCTGTAGTACCAGCTACTCGGGAGGCTGAGGCAGGAGAATGGCATAAACCCGGGAGGCGGAGCTTGCAGTGAGCTGAGATCTGGCCACTGCACTCTAGCCTGAGCAACAGAGCGAGACTCTGTCTCAAAAAAAAAACAACAAAAAAAGACATCTTTAGAGGAAGGAAAACAAAGAGCATTTGTTACCCTAGAAGAAAGATTAGTAAGGTCAGTAGTGTGTAACAGAAATGAAATGATAATAGAAGAAGGCTTGGGATTTCAAGAAGAAGGAATGAACAATGGAATGGGTAAAGATGTCAAGAGACAGGCCGAGGCAGGTTGATCACGAGGTCAGGAGTTCAAGACCAGCCTGAACATGGTGAAACCCTGCCCCTACTAAAAATACAAAATTAGCCAGGCGTGGTGGCGCATGCCTGTAATCCCAGCTACTCAGGAGACTGAGGGAGGAGAATCGCCTGAACCCAGGAGGCGGAGGTTGCAATGAGCAGAGATCGTGCCACTGCACTCCAGCCTGGGCAACAGAGGGAAACTCTTGTCTCTTTATTTAAAAAAAGAAAAAGAAAAAGAAAAAAAAAAAAAAGACGTCAAGAGACAATGCTTCTCACGATCTTTTGTAAAATATGTGTGAGAGATAAAGCAAAAATTACATCTTGCGGCTGGGCGTGGTGGCTTATACCTATAATCTCAGCACTTGGCATTAATCTCACTCGGCATTAATTACACCTGTAATCTCAGTACTCGGGAGGCCGAGGCAGGTGGATCACAAGGTCAGGAGTTCAAGACCAACCTGGCCAAGATGGAGAAACCCCATCTCTACCAAAAATACAAAAATTATCCGGGCGTGGTGGCAGGCCCCTGTAATCCCAGCTACTAGGGAAGCTGAGGCAGAGAACTGCTTGAACCCTGGAGGCGGAGGTTGCAGTGAGCTGAGATCATGTCAAAGCACTCCAGCCTGGGTGACAGAGCGAGACTTGGTCTCAAAAAAAAAAAAAAAAAAATACGTCTTGCAACATAGTGCTCAATTTTTGAAGAGGAATTACTATTACTTAAGATAGTTACATTAACAGGTAAGCTAAAGGAACTTAATGGAAGTAAAGTGCTAAACTGCTGATACATCAGCAATTACAATATTAAAATTGCATCAGCAATAAAATTGTCAGTTAAACTGCTGATAACTTACTAAACTGTTTTAAGTTATATACTTACACTGTAATAGAACAATCACTAAAAAATGCAGATATATACAGACAGTCCCTGACTTAAGATGGTTCGACTTACTACTTAGCTTTACAATGGTGCGAATGCGACATGCATTCAGCAGAAACCACTTTTTTATTCAAAAGCACTTTGGGAGGCCGAGGCGGGCGGATCACGAGGTCAGGAGATCAAGAACACCCTGGCTAACAGTGAAACCCCGTCTCTACTAAAAATACAAAAAATTAGCCGGGCGTGGTGGCGGAAGCCTGTAGTCCCAGCTACTCCAGAGGCTGAGGCAGGAGAATGGCGTGAACCCGGGAGGCGGAGCTTGCAGTGAGCCGAGATGGCGCCACTGCAGTCCAGCCTGGGCAACAGAGCGAGACTCCATCTCAAAAAAAAAAAAAATTCTTTGTAGTAACTTTATTATAAAGTAGGCCTTGTGTTAGATGATTTTACCCAACTGCAGGCTAATGTAAATTTTCTGAGCATGCTGAAGGCAAGATTGGCTATGATGTTCGGTAGGGTAGGTGTATTAAATGCATATTTGACGTATTATTTTCAACTTGCAATGGGTTTATTGTGACATAACCCAATCATAAGTCAAGGAGCATCTATACTAAAAAATACTACTACATATATATCAAATCAAATTCCAAAAAAAAAAGTTGAAGTAATCTACAGGAAGACTAGTAAACAACCCCAAATAGCAAAGAGAGGAACAATAAAAAAGGAACACAAAAATCATTTAAGGGCACACTTAGGCCCTAAAATATCAATAATTATTTTAATTTAAATGATTTCAATATACAAATAAGGACAGAAATATGCAAAATGAATTTAAAAAAGCATGGCCTGAATATACGCTGTTCAAAGAAACTGACTTCATAAGTAATGATACAGGTAAGCTTTAAAATTGAAGAACTATTAACCATGCAAACATTAATCAAAATATGCAGGAGTCACTATAAGAATATTAGATAAAGTATTGACAAGACTATTAAAAGACAGAAAAAGGACATCACATAATGATAAAAGAGTCAATTCACTATGAAGACTTGGCAAACCTACATGTATATATACCAAACAACACAGTTTTGAACTTTGCAAAACAAAAAGTGATAGAACTTAAAAGAGCTACATACTTCCACAATTATGTTCAGGACTTTTTGTTGTTGTTGAGACGGAGTCTCGCTCTGTTGCCCAGGCTGGAGTGCAGTGGCGAGATCTCAGTTCACTACAACTTCTGCCTCCCAAGTGATCCTCCTGCCTCAGTCCCCCAGTAGCTGGGATTACATGCACACACCACTATGCCTGGCTAATTTTTGCATCTTTAGTAGAGATGGGGTTCTGCTATGTTGGCCAGGCTGGTTTCGAACTCCTGACCTCAAGTGATCCGCACGCCTTGGTCTCCCGAAGTGCTGGGATTACAGGCGTGAGCCACTGCTCCTGGCCTATGTCCAGGACTTCAACACCCCTCTCAGTAAGTGACAGAAATGCCAGACAGAAAATCAGCAAGGAAATAGCTGACCTGAATAACAATGAGCAGGATCACAGAGACATTTTAGACACTCCACCCAGTAACAGTAGAACACCCATTCTTTTCAAGCAGCTATACGGAACAAGATAGACCCTAAACTGGGTCGTAAAAAAAAAAAAAAAGTTAACACATTTAAAGAGTCAGATCAAACAAGGAACAAATTAGAATTCAGTAACAAATATGCCAAACACCAGAAAATTAAACATACTATTAAATAATTCATGGCTAAGAGAGAATGTCTCAAAAAATAAAAACTATTAGAATCGAGTAAAATGTAATGAAAACATTAAAACTTGTGGGATTAAACTGTGATATGAGGCAAATTTATAGAATGTAATGTTTACATTAAAAAAAGCATAAAAATCTCAAATCAATAATCTAAAAACCTACTTTGAAAAGTTACAAAGAGCCAAAGCAAGTGGAAGAATACAGATCACAGCAGAAATCAAAGAAATCAAGAATAGAAAGAGAAAAATCATTAATATAAAGTGCTAGTTCTTTGAAGTGAGAGATGAAGCAAAAATTACATCTTTCAGCACGGTGCACAATAAAACTGATAAATGTCTAAGAAGACTCGATCATAAAATGAGTATGTACATTTTAAATATTAAAAATAAAATGATATAAGTGCAGATCCTGCTATCAAAAAAGAATAAGGGAATGCTACAAATATAGATGAAATATTCCTTCAACAGGACAGACTATCAAAATTTATTACACAAGAAATAGATACTTTGAATAGTTCTACCTATCCAATAAAATAAATATGTAATGTAAAAGTCTCCAGAAGAAAAATCTCCGGCCCAATGGTTGACTAGAGGTCATCAAACGTGACAAGAACAAATAACACCAATTATACACAGTCTTCCAAAAATTAGAAGAGAACTTTTTCCAATTAATGTTGAAATGTCAAGATCACTTAGACATCAAAACCACACATAAGACATTTAGAAGAAGAATTACACAGAATTACACATCATTAGCCAATAAATTAGAGGAATATTTCCTCAACAAAATACAAAGGGAATGAGGTCAAATGATATTATACGCTACAAACAAGTGTGGTTTATTCTAAGGATGCAAGCCTGGCTCAATATTCAAAACTTGATCAAAGCAATACATTCTATCAAAAGGATGTAGAAGCAAAA
The DNA here is from genome assembly GCF_009764315.1 of Trachypithecus francoisi. Taxonomy (NCBI): domain Eukaryota; kingdom Metazoa; phylum Chordata; class Mammalia; order Primates; family Cercopithecidae; genus Trachypithecus; species Trachypithecus francoisi. The sequence goes on along the minus strand of NW_022681457.1, from coordinate 12,515,365 downwards.
TAGCATGATGACAACTGGTAGAGAAAAAGCACTAGACAAAATTGAACACTCATTCATAGCAACACAGAATCTCAGAGGACTGGGAACAGAGGACATTTTTTATGCTTATAGAGAACATGTGTTTTATAAAACTTACATTATACTTTATAATGAAAACTGAACATGCTGTGCCCTCTGGCTCATGCCTGTAATCCCAGCACTTTGGGAGACCCAGGCAAGCAGATTGCTTGAGCCCAGGAGTTCGAGACCAATCTGGGCACCACGATGAAACCCGGTCTCTACAAAAAAACACAAAAATTAGCTGGGCGTGGTGGTGCGTGCTTGTAGTACCAGCTACTATGGGGTGGTGGTGGCTGAGGTGGTGGGATCACTTGAGCTGGGGAACTTAAGGCTATGGTGAGACAAGATTGTGCCACTGCATTCCACCCTGGGTGACAGAGCGAGACCCTGTCTCAAACAAAAAACAAAAAAAAAAACACTGAACATTTTCCCCCTATTATCAGCAAATAGGAAAGGATGGCCTTTCTCACTATTCCTATTCAACGTTATAATGAAAGTCCCAGCTTGTGCAATGCAATAAGACAAAAAGGAAATAAAAGGTATACAGATAAGACGAAAGATAAAAAATGGTCTGTATTTGCAGATGACATGTCTATATAGAAAAGCCCAACAACTCTGTCAGAAGAATTAGCTAAAAATAATAAGTGAACTCAGCAAGGTTGCAGGGTAGCAAAACAATGTCCAAAAAATTGTATTTCTGTATACTACCAAAAATTGTGTGCAATTCAAAGTTCAAACATCAATGCCATTTACAATCACTCAAATTACACACACACACACACAAAAGCACACTAGGATGCAAATTCTAACAAAAATGCATAGGGATCTATATGCTGAAAATTTTAACATTAATGAAATACTTTGAGGAATGCTTAGCTATTATAAATTAAGAGACCTACTCCTGAACTCATGAACTACAAAACCCAACATAGTAAAGATACCAATTCTTAACAGATTAATCCACAGATTTAACTCAATTTCTGTAAAAATCTAAGACTGTTTTGTAAATACGTACAAACTAATCCTAAAAATTATATGGAATGTCAAAGGAACTAGAAATGCTGTCAATTTTAAAGAGCAAAGAAGAATCACTTTACTCAATTTAAAAATTTACCATTGACATTTTGAGCTAATTTTTTAAAATTTAAAAAAATAAAAATTTACCATACGGCTACAGTGATGAAATAAACCAAAAGATGGGCATCAAGAAAAAAGCCTGAGTGTTAATATGTGTATCCTTACTGACGTAAATGTGAGTATTTCATGGCTCAAGCCTCCTAAGTTGTCATAAAATTACGCTTCTCAAGAGTAAGTACTATTGTGGAACACAGAAGATGTGCGATTAAAGTTTGCAGACTTTCCCTAAACTAACAATTCTGACACTGGATAGCAATAAATGTACACACAAGCACAAAAAGGGTCAAGGCCCTTTACCTTGAAACATTTCCCTTCCCCAAACACATTAAGAAATCTATGACAAAGCACCATAGGCTTGGCCGAGAAGTCTGAAAAGATCTGTGCTTGCATTTCATTTTTTTCTATGTCTCCTCCTCCTTTTAAAAATAATTCCTGAGATAACATTGCACTGTAAACTAAGGAGAAAGATGCAGCTGAAGGTTTTCCTATGTGCACAATAACGACTGGGTCTCTCTCCTGGATAAATTATCAGATGGAGAATAAGGCTCTAGACTGAATGAATTTCTAATATGACTCTTCAGATGACAAGTAATATTCAGCAACAGGTTTTTCTCACAGTGAAGACACCTGAGGGGTTTCTCTTTGGTATGGTTGATCAGACGCAGAGGAAGATGTTTCCTCTGGCAAAACATTTGCCTCAGTGGTTACATTCAAAAAGTCCTTTCCTAAAAGAAGTTCTCGAAGGGTAACTGAGGTTTGTCCACCTGTAAAAGGTCTTCCCACATCTGTTACACTGATGGGATTTTTCCCAGCATGCATCCTTTGATGCTGAGTGAGGGATGAGCTGCGACTGAAGGCCTTTCCACATTCACTGCATTTATACGGCTTCTCTCCAGTGTGGATGATGGCATGTCGAATGAGGTTTGTGCTCCAGCAAAACGATTTCCCACACTCAACACATTCATAGGGCTTCTCTCCACTATGAATCCGCTTGTGCCTCGTGAGGCCTGACATGCGCGTGAAGGCCTTTCCACACTCCACGCACTCATAGGGCTTCTCTCCAGTGTGGATGCTGAAGTGGCGAATGAGGTCTTTCCGATTGCTAAAGGCTTTCCCACATTCTTTGCACTCGAAAGGCTTTTCTCCAGTGTGGGCCCTTTTATGCAAGATAAAAGTAGAGCAGTGGGTGAAGGCCTTTCCACATTCACTGCACACGAAGGGCTTCTCCCCAGTGTGAATCCGCTGGTGCCTCTTGAGGTATGATCGGTGGTTGAAAGCCTTCCCACACTCGAGGCACTCAAAGGGTTTCTCCCCAGTGTGGATGACATAGTGGTGAATCAGGGCTGCGCTCTCCAAGAAGACCTTCCCACATTCACTGCACTCATAGGGCTTCTCCCCAGTGTGAGTCTGCTGGTGCCACATGAGGTATGACCTGTGTTTGAAGACCTTGCCACACTCCAGGCACTCGTAGGGATTCTCACCACTGTGAACAACATAGTGCCGGAGAAAACCTGGCCTGTGTCGAAAGACTTGCCCACATTCTGTGCACACAAAGGATTTTTCTCCCGTGTGTCTCCTGTTATGCAAGACAAAATTGGAGCGGTGGGTGAAGGCCTTTCCACATTCATTGCACTTGTAAGGCTTCTCTCCACTGTGAATCCGCTGGTGCTGGGTAAGGTATGACTTGCGGTTGAAGGCCTTTCCGCACTCCATGCACTCATAGGGCCTCTCCCCAGTGTGGATCATGTGATGTTGCAGGAGATGTGTGCTCTTAATAAAGGTTTTCCCACATTCTGTGCATTCATAGGGCTTCACTCCAGAGTGAATTTTCTCATGTCCAGCAAGGAGATGTTTCTTGTTAAATACTTTTCCACACTCACTGCATTTAAAGGTATTTTCCTCTTCCTGCATCATGGGATCTTTACCGGACTCACATGAGTTATGGCTGTGAACTGTATCTCCTGGAGAGACTTGCTCCTGTCCATTCCTCGAACACACACTGTCAGCTGTCCCTAAACCATCATATTCAGTGCTCATTTTCCGAGGAGGCTCCTCCTGGGGATCTACTCCTGGTCTGAAGTGTCCTTCCTGCATTTCTGATAGCCCATCCTGATCCTCGGCTTGCCCCAACTGGGAGTCCACTGAGTTTCCTTCTGTCAGTTGTCCCTGAAGTGAGATTCCCTCTGACAAGGCTGGCTTACAAGTGGTAGGTTCTGTGGTCTTAGGTTTTCCTTTGTCGCCTGAAAGAAATCCAGCACACAAAAGGGCCTGTTAGTAAAGAACAACATGGAAAAAAGAGTATTACCATTTCTGTGAAAAACCGTAGATAAAAACATTGCCTCTGTGTCTGCTATTTTCTGTATCTCAAATTCTATGGTTTGCAATTTCCTTCTATCCTGGTCCGTGGACTCAGGATATTCTGAAAGGGAGACCTAGGGGCAGAGGCAGAGTCAGGAGACAATGCGTCTGTCCGTGGAGTCACCTTCACAATTACAGATTGGACCTGGGTAGACAGAGTAACGATGACACTGTGCGTGGTAAGCTTCCTCTGGGCAACTAAGCGAGGACATGCTGTCTTGCTACAAGAACACGAGGAAGGAGCATCTAATGAGCCTACATGGAAGACAGGAAGCGAGTAACAAAAAAATTAATCCCCAAAGAGAAGTACGTTTTTTGTGTGAAGTCGTGGAAAGTAACCTGTAAACACTGAGTATTTCCAAAATGTTTTTCCTCATGGTGGGACCCAACGGCCCCATCTGGCAGTTTATGCAAACAGGTAACTCATTATGGACCCCTCCACAGTTTATCCTGATCGGGTTAAGGTCTGGACACACCAGAAAGCTAAGCCACGTGATTAGAAGGTTAGGGCTTAAGTCACAATGTAAACGCTGAATCTCTGGAAAGGACAGCATGCTGGAGACCGAGCCACACAGGTGATGAGACAATCAACTATGGTTATGTAATGAGGCTTCAATACAATTGTGGACAATGAAGAGCCGGTGAGTTTCCTGGGTTGGCAACACTCTAAGCTCATATTGCCATATGCCAGACTGGGGCACAGTGAGTTCCTGAAGACACTAAGGCTTTGTTCTGGGAACCTTTCCAACCCAATATTCTGTGTCACTTCTAATTTGTTCCCTTTGCTGTAATAAACATGACTGTAACTAAAATAGGTTTTAGGGAGTTTTGTGAGTCTTCTTAGCTAATTAGTGAACCTGACAATGGCTTTGGGACCCAAATTGTAGTCGGTGTCAGTAGAGTTGGACAGACCTGGTAGTCTTAGAGGACTATGTCCTAAACCTTGAGCTTGGCTAATCCTGGGTAGGAAGAAATCAGTTATCCAGTAAGAGGTGCTCAACAAAGTGAGTCCTATGCTTGTGAAGAAGAGTTGCCATAAAGAGAAAGCAGGAAGGACACTGTAGTCTTAGGAGACAGAGTACAAAGAAACTGCAGGATGGTGTTGATGACAATCCAGGGACAGAGGGGAGATTGATTCCCATCAATCTGGGTGACAGTGAAGGTCGTATGACTGATGTTACTATCACTCCAAGGCTCATAAGGAAAGAGTTAAGAGGACTTGGCTTGACATAGAGTCTCGTGTGCCTGAGGAACAGCCTGGAGAAAAGATGAGCACCACACACACAAACAATGGCCAGGCTGCTGTGTATGGTGCTCATCTGTTCTTTCTTTTTTTCTTTTTTTTTTTTTTGAGACAGAGTCTCGCTCTGCCACCCAGGCTGGAGTGCTGTGGCCAGATTTCAGCTCACTGCAAGCTCCGCCTCCCGGGTTTACGCCATTCTCCTGCCTCAGCCTCCCAAGTTACTGGGACTACAGGCGCCACCACCTCGCCCGGCTAATTTTTTGTACTTTTTGTTTTAGTAGAGACGGGGTTTCACCATGTTAGCCAGGATGGTCTCGATCTCCTGACCTCGTGATCCGCCCGCCTCAGCCTTCCAGAGTGCTGGGATTACAGGCGTGAGCCACCGCACCCGGCCTGTGCTCATCTTTTCACCTCAGCCCCCCAAAGCCTGTAATCCCAGTGCTTTGGGAGGCCGAGGTGAGTAGATGACTTGAGCCCAGAAGTTCAACACCACTCTGAGAAACACAGCAAGCTCCCATCTCTAAAAAAATTGTTTAAAAACAAAACCAAAAACACAGTAGCCAGGCATGGTAGTGTAAGCCTGTGTAGTCCCAGCTGCTCTGGAGGCTGAGGGGGGAGGACTGCTTGAGCCCCAGAATTCAAGACTGCAGCAAACTATGACTGTGCCACTGTATGACAGCTTGGGCAACAGAGCAACACCTTGTCTCTTAAAAACAAACAAAAAGGCCGGGCGCGGTGGCTCAAGCCTGTAATCCCAGCACTTTGGGAGGCCGAGATGGGCGGATCACAAGGTCAGGAGATCGAGACCATCCTGGCTAATACGGTGAAACCCTGTCTCTACTTAAAAATACAAAAAACTAGCCGGGCGACGAGGCGGGCGCCTGTAGTCCCAGCTACTCGGGAGGCTGAGGCAGGAGAATGGCGTGAACCCGGGAGGTGGAGCTTGCAGTGAGCTGAGATCCGGCCACTGCACTCCAGCCTGGGTGGAAGAGCGAGACTCCGTCTCAAAAAAAAAAAAAAAAAAAAAAAACTCCAAATACACATGATCAAGATGAAGAAAATTATATAATCTTATTTGAAGACAATAAAGACAATCTATATCAACGAAGAATTTAATAACATGAACTGACAATTTGACCCAAATTATATAAATTCAATATAAATCCCTGTAAAATACCAACTATACTTAATTACAGAACTTGATGGTCTGTTAAGCAAACGAAGCTAGAAAAATTGGGTAGCCACATGGAGAACGAAAATAACTGCATTGCTATCACACTATATATTCCAAATCAACCTCACTGAAAAAATGTCAAATGCCAAGTTTTAAAACTTTTAGAATAAAATATATTTTTAATATGGAGGTAAACCAACATTTTTTATACAAGACAAAAAATCATTAATTATATAAGAAAAGTCGCAAGTTAGACTACAGTAAATTAAGACCTTTTGGTGAAAGATACTTTAAAGAGAGTAAGAGGACAAAAGTAAAACCTAGAATATATTTTTCAGCATATATAAGTGATAAAAGGTAAGCATAAGAAATGTACGAAGAACCCCTACCAAGAAAACAGAGAAAGGAAAACAGGTTAATGGAAATAGGCATTTATCATAAAATAAAATATGATTTGTATTTTCATAGAAGAAAATATAAATCAACCAAAAATCATGGTAAGTTGCTAAAACATTACAGCAGCGAAAGAAAACGAAATCAAGAGCACATGAGACTACTCTGTGTCCATTTGAGGAGCAAACATTGAGAAGCCTTATAATGGGAAGGATATGGATCAGTGGAACCTCTCACTTTTCTGGTTAAGTGCAAACTGGCATAGGCGCTTTAGAAAACAAAAGGAATGATCTTGCAAACTTGAGCATTTGCATAGCCTACAAACCAATAATTTCACTCCAAGAATTATCAAAAAATGCTCCTCCACAAGTGGAAAATGAATTATATATATGAATGTCCACAGTATCACTGTTTTTGTGAACGAAATGCAGACAATCATTATTATTTTTTGCCTCTGCTTCATGGTCTCTCATGAATTATTTTTATTTATTTTTTTTGACACAGGAGCTCACTGTCACCCAGGCTGGAGTGCAGTGGCCTGAATAAGATCACTTCAGCCTCCACCTCCTGGGCTCAAGAGATCCTCCCACCTCAGCCTCCTGAATAGCTGGGACCACAGGCCTGAGCCACCATGCCCAACTAATTTTTTTAATTTTGCAGAGACGGGGTCTCGCCACATTTCCCAGGCTGGTGTCAAACTCCTGAGCTCAAGTAATCCTCCCACCTCAGCCTCCCAAAAGTGCTGGGATTATAGGCGTGAGCCACTATGCCGGCCAAATCTAGACGATTAAATGCTCACATAGTAAACAAATGTATCAATTAATATACAAATGTATCATAAGCCACAAGCATTTATTTTCTTCAAATGTAAGAAACTTGAGGCCAGGCACAGTGGCTCATGCCTGTAATCTCAGTATTTTGGGAGGTCAAGGCAGGTGGATCACCTGAGGTCAGGAGTTCGAGACCAGACTGGCCAACATGTTGAAACCCCATTTCTATTAAAAATACAAAAAATTAGCTGAGCGTGGTGGCACGCACCTAGAATCCCAGCTACTCGGGAGGCTGAGGCAGGAGAATCGCTTGAACCCGTGAGGCAGAGGTTGCAGTAAGCCAAGATTGCGTCACTGTACTCCACCCTTGGCAACAACAGCGAAACTCCATCTCAAAAAACAAAACAAAATGAACAAACAAAAAAACACAAAAATTAGCTGGGTGTAATGGCGTGTACCTGTAATCCCAGCTACTTGGGAGGCTGAGGCACAGAGACTGCGGTGAGCCAAGACAGCACCACTGCACTCCAGCCTGGGCTATACAGTGAGACTCTATCTAAACAAAAAGAAAAGAAAAAAGAAAAAACAAGCATATTTTTATGTTGAGTAGAGAAAGGATGAAATCACAAAACAAGCAGAATATAAATGAAGAAAGGATGTCCGTGAAAGGAAGCGTCATCTAGACCCTGGTATAGGAACTGCCATGACTGGGGCAAGACCTCTTTCAGTAAGGAAAAGAGAAGTTGAGATAAACATTTAAGGGCTGCTGATCAGGCAATACAGGACGGTGGACTTTCTTTTCAACATGAAAGCCTGCTGACACATCCGCACTAACACGCTGAGACATCTGTGCCTGGAGATGAAAACTGTCTGGTGGGCTGGATGCAGGGACTCATGGAGGTGGAGGGATTGACCAGTTTGAAGTTGGGGCCAGTCCCCTAATCTGCCTGGATGGCAGAGCCATTCACTGAAACTTGGGAGGTGGCAGGAGCGAGCAAGATCACGGGTTCCTTGTTAGGCATGTTGAGTTTTGCGCTTTCGGGATTTTCAAGTGGAGTTGTGGTACTGAAGAGGGGACGATCTGGAACAGACTCTGAAGGGCTGAACAGGGACTGCACAAACACTCAGGGTTGGATGAGCAGCTCGAGGAACCCATGCAGGCAGAGGCCAAGGCTCTGCAGTGGCACCAATCCACACACCTGACAGATGGCCTCAGTGTCCTCAGCAGCCTGAGTGTGGGACAAAGAAGGTCAAATGTCACCCTGAGGTTTTTGGAAAACAGGAGATATAGGAAGACATGGGCAAAGTACTGCTTCTTAGTGTCTGTCTGACACTAAGGGAATGGGTGAAAGGAGAAGGTGGGAGAGGCTGAGAGGCAGAATATAACTGGAAAGAGAAACTGGGAGAGTAAGACAGGCCCTGTTCCCCAGAGTTCAGAAGGAAATGTAACACAGCATCACTCTTTAAGGTTAATAATGACATTTTGATGAGTCACTTACTATGGCTCAGAAACTGTTCGGTTTTATGCATTATTATATCACATGATAACATCTTCAAACTACTCAATGACATAAAAATGATTTCTAGTGACACTTTTCAGGAACAGACTCAATGTAGTGGACTGAGAGTAGGTGTTCACCAAACCTTCTGCTCTTCTCCGTTGGCAAGTGGCTCAGCCACATTTCCCAGACCCATGGACCCAAGACAAATGCCTAGTTCCTGTGCGTAGAATGTGACGGGAGCTGGTATTTCTGGAAGTGGGTGTAACTTCCCTTATTCCCTCAATTCTCTGCCAGCTCGAGGATGTTAGGATAATCTTAATGCAACAGGCTGATGACAGAAGGAACCTGGGTCCTGAATAACTGTGTGGTACAGAGCTCCCCACTGACCTACACAGACCCAGGTATGAGTAAGAGTTATCATATGTGAACCACTGCAATGTTAGAGTCTGTCTGATACAGCAGCTACTATTAACTTAGCTGAAGTTATATATAAAGACAGGAGATCTTGACCACATAGCAGGTGACTGGTAAGCCACAACTCAGGCCCACACAGTTGGAACCCCTGGACACATCTTAGTTCATAAATCTCACTCCTTCCCAGGAATGGTGACACTGTGACGGGGCTGGGAGGACAGAGAAACCACAGGTCAAAGGGCTCCATGGCTCTTAAATGGAACACTCTACTGCGATACAGTTATATGGAGTTATATATAGAGAGGCCACAATGAGAAGCTCCCAAGGGATTCCAGGGCTGGTGGTCTCCATCCAGTCTCAAGCCAGCAGGGACTCCGACCTCCCCAGATCTTGGCTCCTACCTGGACAGGTGTCTTGGGAGGGGTCTTCCTTCCTGGTCCATGGCTCCTGCCCATGCTGTAGGTGGTAGATCAGCTCAGGTCTGGGAATAGGACACCCTGTTTATGGAGAAAGAAAGTGGACACATGGATGTTGGTGAAAAGAAATAAAGACCTTCAGTCTAGTCTGGGACTTCAGGATGCGGACCAGACCTTGGAATGAAGCCGCTCCTGTGCACGGGAATGAAAAGCTGGCATGTGACCTGGAAGCCAAGGGCAGCTCCTGTCATGCTGCCACAGAATCTCTACTCCTAACAGTAAGTCAAAAACTAGTACTTATAGGATATAAACACATCCAGGGGACTATGCCAAGCATTTAAATGCATTATGTCATTTCAAAAGTGAACAATATTTAGGGAATACCCTAGAGAAAAACTGATGTATTTAAATATTAAATACTGACTCCTTTCATTCGAAACAAAGTATGTGATTTCACTGATCTAAGTCTTTTTTTTTGCATCCTAAGAAATGTTTTATAACGCTCTTCCTCTAGACCCAAGACAAAATGAGGTTTCTAGCTGAGGATTCTCTCACAGCATCCCCAGGAAGTCCACGTCGTGATCAACACCATTTTATTGAGAAAGAAACCCAGGCTCACAACGCTGCCCAGAACGTCCCGGGGCCAGGCATGCCAACGACAGTGATCGTGATGAGGATGACAGTCACAGTACTGATGACAACAGGATCGCAATGGCTCCCTGCACACAGCCTGGTCTCCCAGGTGTTGTTTCGAGCCCTTTTCACGTAATAACTGTATTAGTCTGTTCTCACGCTGCTAATAAAGACATATCCGAGACTGGGTAATTTATAAAGAAAAAGAAGTTAAGGAACTCAGTTTCACAAGGCTAAGGAGGCCTCACAATCACGACACAAGACGGAGAAAGGCACGTCTTACATGGCAGCAGGCAGGAGGGGCATGTGTAGGGGAACTCCCTTTACAAAACCATCAGATCTCACGAGACTTATCTGCTATCACGACAACAGCAGGAAAAACCCGCCCCCATGATTCAATTACCCCCATGACACGTGGGGATTATTACAATTCCAGGTGAGATATGGGTGGGGACACAGAGCCAAACCCTATCAATAACTCTTTACCCCGGTAACAACCCTGGGATGCAGATGTGGTAAGTCCTCATCTCACCAATGAGAACACTGAGGCACAGACAAGGTCAGTCATTTCACTAGGCCACATAGTTTCTAAAGAGCAGAGCTGGGGCTGGACACCAGGGTCCTGGCTCCCCTTCCAAACACTACATTAAGGAAGAAACTACTAGCACCCAGAGTGGGTGGTGGGTGGTGACGACGACGCAGAGATGTGAGCTGGAGGAGTCGTCCTCAGGGACCAGCAGGCAGGGGGAGGGGCAGGTTCAGTGATTCCAGACCTATGAAGCTGTCCTTTGAGGGTTGTGTTTTTTTTCCGTTTATTTTTTTTATTTTTTATTTTTTTTAAGTAGAAGTCCTCTTTTTATGAAACGTTGGTGAGAGTAGATACTATTTGATGTTTTGGTAAATGTCCTTATATAACTCTGTCACAGCAGGACGTTCACATTTTTAGTGGTTCATGAAATACATTTGACTATATGTGGAGAAACAAGGAACATAATGAAGCTGGTTGGTTGCTCCTAAGTTACTGGACAAAGTGATGAAAGAAAATTATAAACTCAGGGATTCTAACTCCCGGCTTCAGCAGCAGATACTAAGCCTCAAATCTGCTAAGATTGCCCAGAGTCTTATCCCCTGTAGAGAAAGAGCTGAAATTGTGGGAAAGCAGACATAAGCTCGTCATGTGAGTGGCTGACCTGCAACAAAAGGTGCATGCTCAGCCTCACCAGGTGTCCACTGTTAAAGAGAGGGCACTGATAGGAAAAGAATGGGACCCTGAAACTCGGAATAGGGATGTGTGGGAGGACCTTGATGAAGCTGGGGACGCTGAGCTTGAAAACTCTTTTTGAAACTTTTTTGCCAGAAGAAACAGCTTCCCCAACCCCTGTAGTGGCAACATCCCCTCCCTGACCCATGCTGCCATCAGCCTTTCCACCTTTGTCTGAGGAGATCAACCCCGTGCTGCCTGAAGCAACAGTGATGGCCTCCCCTGAGGCAGCTGCCAGGCAAGATAACGTGGATTCTCCTCTGGCACCCCCAACATCTTTCTTTGCTTCTAGACCTACAACTAAAGTCCTGGTGGGCCCACAGAGGTGAGGGTCAGAGTGTGACCCATGGGGAGGTGAGCTGCACTCGAAAGGAATTGAGTTTTCTAATTTATAGAAGCAAAAATCTGGAGAACAGGCATGGGAATGGATATTAAGGGTGTGGGATAATGGAAGGAACATACGGATGGATCACGGTGAATTTATTGATTTGGGCCCACTAAGTAGGGATCCTGCATTTAATGTTGCAGCCTGGAGAGCTAAAAAAAGTTCTAATAGCTTATTTGCTTGGCTAGCTGAAATATGGATTAAAAGATGGCCCACAGGCCGGGCGCGGTGGCTCAAGCCTGTAATCCCAACACTTTGGGAGGCCGAGACGGGCAGATCACGAGGTCAGGAGATCGAGACCATCCTGGCTAACACGGTGAAACCCCGTCTCTACTAAAAAATACAAAAAAACTAGCCAGGTGAGGTGGCGGGCGCCTGTAGTCCCAGCTACTCGGGAGGCTGAGGCAGGAGAATGGCGTAAACCCGGGAGACGGAGCTTGCAGTGAGCTGAGATCCGGCCACTGCACTCCAGCCTCGGTGACAGAGTGAGACTCCGCCTCAAAAAAAAGAAAAAAAAAAAAGATGGCCCATCATGAGCGAGCTGGGAATGCTTGATCTCCCTTGGTCTAATGTAGAGGAAGGAATCCAACTGCTCAGGGAGACTGGGATGGTGGAGTGGATTAGTCACTTTAGACCTACTCATCCCAGCTGGGAGGGTCCAGAGGACATACCCTTGGCCATTGCCTTGGGAAACAGATTTGCGAGGGCAGCACTTGCATCTTTGAAGAGCCCTGTAATTGCCAGATCTAGCAGTGGGAACTGCAGTCACTCACCTACACAAATTTAGATACATTGGGAATAACTGGATCCCGAGGTGGCAGGGGCCAAGGGGTGGCACTCAACCATCAAAGGCAAGGTAGGCATAGCTATCATAATGGACAGCAGAGACAAAGCAGCAATCAGAATAGTCTGACTTATGTAGATCTCTGCCACTGGCTAATGAATCACGGTATTCTTAGAAGTGAAACTGATAGGAAGCCTACTGCAATTCTACTTAATTTATATAAGCAGAAAACTTCCAGGTCGAATGGACAAAAGACTAATTTGAATTACAAAAGCAGAGAATCATGGCCCCTCCTCAGTCAATTTCCAGACTCGAGCCAGTTTACAGACCCAGAACCCCTTGAATGAAGGGGGGATCAGGTCCTTTGAGGAAGGACCCTACTACACTACTAACAATTTATGCAGTTAATTTTTCTCCCATCCTTCCCTAAGGAGACCTCTGTTTTTTTTTTTTTTGAGACAGAGTCTCGCTCTGTTGCCCAGGCTGGAGTGCAGTGCCGCGATCTCAGCTCACTGCAAGCTCCGCCTCCCGGGTTCACACCATTCTCCTGCCTCAACCTTCTGAGTAGCTGGCACTACAGGCGCCCGCCCCCACGCCCAGCTCATTTTTTTGGTATGTTTTTAGTAGAGACGGGTTTCACCATGTTAGCCAGGATGGACTCCATCTTCTGATCTCGTGATCCGCCTGCCTCGGCCTCCCAAAGTGCTGGAATTACAGGCATGAGCCACTGCGCCTGCCAGAGACCTCTGGCTTTTTACCAGGGTAACTGTGCACTGGGGAAAGGAGAATGATCAGACATTTTGGGGGCTAGTGGACACTGGCTCTGAGCTGACGCTGATTCCAGGGACCCAATACGTCACTGTGGTCCTCCAGTTAAAGTAGGGGCTTTTGGAGGTGACGAGTTTTAGCTCAGGCCCGACTTACAGTGGGTCCAGTGGGTCCCCAGACTCAACCTGTGGTCATTTTCCCACTGCCAGAAGGACTAATAGGCACAGACCTGCTTAGGAGCTCCCTGACTGGTAGGGTGAAGGCTACTATGGTGGGAAAGGCCAAGTGGAAGCCATTAGAGCCGCCTCTACCTAGAAAAATAGTAAATCAAAAACAATGTTACATCCTTGGAGGGACTGTGGAGATTAGTGCCACCATCAAGGACTCAAAAGACGCAGGGGTGGTGATTCCCACCACATCCCCATTCAACTCTCCCATTTGGCCTGAGCAGAAGACAGATGGATCTTAGAGAATGACCATGAATTACAGAAAGCTTACCCAAGTGGTGGCTCCAATTGCAGCTGCTGCACCAGATGTGGCTTCATTGCTTGAGTAAATTAACCATCTCCTGGTACCTGTGTGCAGCCACTGACTTGGCAAATGCCTTTTTCTCCATTCCTGTCCATAAGGCCCAACAGAGGCAATTTGCCTTCAGCTGGCAAGGCCAGCAATACACCTTCACGGTCCTACCCCAGGGGCCTATCAACTCTCTGGCTTTGTGTCCTAATCTTATTCAGAGACCTTGATCGTTTTTTGCTTCCACAAGATATCATACTGGTCCATTACATTGATGACATTATGTTGACTGGATCCAGCGAGCAAGAAATAGCAAACACACTGGACTTACTGGTGAGACATTTGCATGCCAGAGGATGGGAAATAAATCTGGTTAAAATTCAGGGACCTTCTACCTCAGTAAAATTTCTAGGGGTCCAGTGGTGTGTGGCCTGTCGAGATATGCCTTCTAAGGTGAAGAATAATTTACTGCATTTGGTCCCTCCTATACCCAAGAAAGAGGCACAATGCCTAGTGGGCCTATTTGGTTTTTGGAGGCAACGCATTCCTCATTTGGGTATGCCACTCCGGCCCATTTATCGAGTGACCCGAAAGGCTGCCAGTTTTGAGTGGGATCCAAACAGTACAACACTCTGTGACGGGTCCAGGCTGCTGTGCAAGCTGCTCTGCCACTTGGGCCATATGACCCAGCAGATCCAAAGGTGCTTGAGATGTCAGTGGCAGATAAGGATGCTGTTTGGAGCCTTTGGCAGGCCCCATGGGCGAATCACAGTGGAGGCCTCTGGGATTTTGGAGCAAAGCCCTGCCATCTTCTGCAGATAACTACTCTCCTTCTGAGAGACAGCTCTTGGCCTGTTACACTATGGGTCATCAAGTCCATGCAACCTGAACTGCCTACCATGAACTGGGTGCTTTCTGACACAGCTAGCCATAAAGTGGTCATGCACAGCAGCCTTCCATCATCAGATGTAAGTGGTATATATGTGATTGGGCTCAAGTGGATCCTGAAGGCACAAGTAAGTTACATGAGGAAGTGGCTCAAATGCCCACGGACTCCACTCTTGCCACCCTACCTTCTCTCCCCCAGCCTGCACCGATGGCCTCACGGGGAGTTCCCTATCATCAGCTGACAGAGGAAGAGAAGACCTGGGCCTGGTTCACAGATGGTTCTATATGATACACAGGAACCACCCGAAAGTGGACAGCTGCAGCACTACAGCCGCTTTCTAGGACATCCCTGAAGGATAGTGGCGGAGGGAAATTTTCCCCGTGGGCAGAACTTTGAGCAGTGCACCTGGTTGTACACTTTCCATGGAAGGAGAAATGAGAAGATGTGTGATCATATACTGATGCACCAGCTGTAGCCAATGGTTTGGCTGGACGGTCAAGGGCTTGGAAGAAGCATGATTGGAAAGTTAGTGACAAAGAAATCTGGGGAAGAGGGATGTGGATAGACCTGAGTAGTCAAAAACTGTGAAGATATTTGTATCCCATGTGAGTGTTCACCAACGGATGACCTCAGCAGAGGCGGGTTTTAAAAATCAATTGTATAGAATGACCCATTCTGAGGACACCACTCAGCCTCTTGCCCCAGCCACCCCTGGTCATCGCCCAACGGGCCCATGAACAAAACGCTCATAGTGGCAGGGATGGGGGTTACACATGGGCTCAGCAACATGGACTTCGCTCACCAAGGCTGACCTGGCTACGGCCACTGCTGAGGGCCCATTTGCCAGCAGCACAGACCAACACTGAGCCCTCAATATGGCACCAACCCCTCAGGGTGATCAGCCAGCTATCTGGTGGCAGGTTGATTATACTGGACCTCTTCCGTCATGGAAAGGGCAGAGGTTTGTCCTCACTGGAACAGACACTCTGGATATAGGTTTGCCTATCCTGCACGCAATGCTTCTGCCAAAACTACCATTCATGGACTCATGGAATGCCTTATCCACCGTAACGGTATTCCAAACAGCATTGCCTCTGACCAAGGCACTCACTTTACGGCTACAGAAGTGTGGCAATAGGCTCATGCTCACAGAATTCACTGGTCTTACCATGTTCCCCATAGTACTGAAGCAACTGGATTGACAGAAGGGTGGAATGACCTTTTGAAGTCACAAAAGGTCACAATTACGAAGTCACAATCACGCCAACTAGTGACAATACTTTGCAGTAGGCCATGTATGCTCTGAATCAGCATCCAATATATGGTACTGTTTCTCCCACGGCCAGGATTCACGGGTCCAGGAATCAAGGGGTGGAAGTGCAAATGGCACCACTTATCATCAACCCTAGCGATCAACTAGCAAACTTTTGCTTCCTCTTCCTACGGCATTACATTCTGCTGGCCTAGAAGTCTTAGTTCCAGAGGGAGGAATGCTGCCACCAGGAGACACGACGATGCCATCAAACTGGAAGTTCAGATTGCCACCTGGACACTTTGGGCTCCTCCTACCTTTAAGTCAATAGGCTAAGAAGGGAGTTATGGTGTTGGCTGGGATGACCGACCCAGACTATCACGATGAAATCAGTCTACTCCACAATGGAGGTAAGGAAGAGTATGCATGGAATACAGGAGATCCATTAGGGTATCTCTTAGTATTACCACGCCCTGTGATTAAGGTCAATGGGAAGCTACCACAGCCCAATCCAGGCAGGACTACAAATGGCCCAGACCCTTCAGGAATGGAGGTTTGGGTCACTCCATCAGGAAAAAAACCATGACCTGCTGAGGTGCTTGCTGAAGGCAAAGTGAATACAGAATGTGTAGGAGAAGAAGGCAGCCATCAATACCAACTACGACCAAGTGACCAGTTACCGAAATTAGGACTATAATTGTCGTGTTTCCTCCTTCTTTTATTAAAAACATGTTTGTGATGTATACACTTGTACTAATAAAACATCTGCATTTTATTTCCTTTATCATGTGACATAAGATTTATTGACTTCATATCAGCATTTAAGTATTCTTACCTTTATGTAATAGCACTTGGGCTGGGGATTAGTGTGTTTCGGTTGCATGAAGGATAGTTGTATTATGTTAGGCATAATTATTTTTGTCTTTATTTGAAGATTATGTATGATCTCTGGAGATGTGTATGGGTTCAAGTTGACAAGGGATGGACTTGTGATGGTTAACACTGTGTCAACTTGATTAGATTGAAGGATGCAACATATTGATCCTGGGTGTGTCTGTGAGGGTGTCGCCAAGAGATTAACATTTGAGTCAGTGGGCTGGGAAAGGCAGACCCACCCTTAATCTGGGTGGGCACCATCTAATCAGCTACCAGCGAGGCCAGGATATGAAGCAGGCAGAAATCCGTGAAAAGACTAGATTGGCCTAGCCTACTAGCCTACATCTTTCTCCCATGCTGGATGCTTCCTGCCCTCAAACATCGGACACCAAGTTCTTCAGCTCTGGGACTTGAACTGGCTTCCTTGCTCTTCAGCTTGCAGATGGCCTACTGTGGGACCTTGTGATCGTTAGTTAATACTACTTAATGAACTGTCCTTTTTATACATATTTATTCTATTAGTTCTGTCCCTCTAGAGAACCCTAATACAGGTGGCCACTCTTGTCTTGAACTCGCTAAGGCAGAAAAAGCCATAGAGAATAGACATGACATGAGCAGACCAGAGAGAGAAGCCAGGACACCATCATGGTGGTTCTCAGTTCCTACACCAGCCCCTCATGAGGCACAGCTGGAAATCCTACTTGAGTTTGCAAAACACCCCATTTTCTTTTACCACCTTCTCCTTTGGCTGGGAGCCAAAGAGTACTCTGTCTTTAGCCCAAAGAGATACAGGGAGACCAGATAGGAAGAGGTGAGAGTAGAAAATGACTAAAGCTGTGAGAAAGAGGCAAGGTAGGTTCTAGAGGCCTCCTTGTGCAGCCAGGCCTAGAGTCAGAAGGTGGAATGAAGAAGTGGCAGGTCACCTGCATGGTGAAGCGGGGAAGGAAGGCCTTACCCAGAGACACCAGGAGCCCACAGTTTTCCAGCATCACCTCCTGGTACAGGGTCCGCTGAGCTAGGTCCAGCTGCCCCCACTCCTCCTGGGTGAAAGTCACAGCCACATCATCAAAGGTCACAGACACCTGGAAAGTCAAACAGAATTAGCAGTATTGGCCTTTCAGCTGCTGAATGTGATCACAGATTGTGCTCCACTGGAAAAGTTGTACAGTGATGGAGGCCTGAATCACAGAGCACCTCCTGAGGGCCTAGCTCTGTGCTGGGCTCGAGAGGAAAGGGAGATGCTTTGAACATAATAAGGAGAGAAGCCTCCTATTTAAGAGCCATTAGAGAATGACACAGGACAACGGAAACAACTTGTGGACTGTGAAATACAGAAACTAAAGGCTCTAAAACAACAAGGAAATGGGGAAATGGTAATAATAGCAACAAAGGTTACAACAGCAGGACCTGAGTCTCACTGGTCCAGCCGGTGCCTGCCCCATGTTGAAGGCTTCACATCCTGTGTTACAGTGACTAGAAGTCCCTAGCTCCAAACACTTGAAACCGACACTTGACAGCTGTTACCTCAAAGACATAATTTCATTTCTCTGAGCCTTGCTTTCTATATCAATACAATAATACTTCCTTCCCACCAGTAACAGTTGTTAAAGAGAAAGTATTCAATGCTCAGTGTGCTCTGGGATTTTTATTAATCCTTCCACAGCCTCTGCAATCAACACCATCATCACCTTCACAGTCACTCGATGCTAAGGAAGTTCTATCAATTCACCCGGTCACGTATCTCACCACCACAGATAGGATCTAAACATGGGGTTACTATGACTCACAGTCTAAAAGTGTAACTCCAACACTCCCCCAACATCAAAGCAAGTCTAATGTGAAGTTACAAGCATTTCCACTCATTTCTGACATTAAGTCCATTTCAATTAGCCCTGAAAACGTATCTGTGGGCCGGCCATGGTGGCTCATGCCTATAATCCCAGCACTTTGGTCGAGGTGGACGGATCACTTGAGGTCAGTTGAACATCAGCCTGGCCGATATGGTGAAACCCCGTCTCTACTAAAAATACAAAAATCAGCCAGGTGCCGTGCTGCATGCCTGTAATCCCAACTACTTGGGAGACTGGGGCAGGAAAACTGCTTGAACCCAGGAGGCGGAGACCGCAGTGAGCTGAGATTGCGCCACTGCACTCCAGCCTGGGAGACAGAGCGAGACCCTGTCTCAAAACAAAACAAAAAAAGTATCTGTGAATACGGACACAAAAAGCTCAGCATTCCTCGTTGACCCCACAGAGCGGCACTGGAGGGGCTGCATCTACCTGGGGAATGACAGGCCCCAGAACAGCTTCCCAGGCCCTCTGGGATCTCCCTGGGTCTCCCAGAGCCCCCAAGGAAATTCCACAATGAACCAACCATCAGCCTCTTTCCTTGCTGGGTTCCGACAGAACTTGTCTCGGACGCCAAGATACTTTGGGGCCACGGAACATGAGCGGCCAAGGATAATGCAGGCTGTAGCGATGACAGTAACGGCATCTGATTGGCCACAATGTCTGTACTAGCTGCAGATGGGTAGAAAGTCCAGGAAAAGACCACACACGCTTACCGTCCATGTCTCAGCAGCCGCAGGAAACCATGGCAACCTCACACACCCTCCTGAGCCTCCTTAAACATACACCTTGTCTCTGACCACGCATTTGTCGGCCTGCTACTGCCCTACCCTGCCCTCCCCTTCCCCTCTCAGGCCCCCAGTTCCATGCTGGAATGAGACCTGGTCCACCAGAGAGGATGCTTGCAGGCCACGGATGATGGGAGTCCCCAGAGCAAGCGTCATTCACTCAACCACCTATGGAGCTCTTTCCAGTAGGCCCAACACCCTTTACGGCCAGGTGTAAGTAAGTGGCAACCAGCTCCACACATCAAAGCGAACGACGACTGCGAAGACAAATACAGGGGATATCTGGGCTCCCACCCACTTCGGGAACCGCCTCCGCCCTGGCAAGGAGGCGGCAACTGCGAAGCCACCGTCCACTCACCTGGGCCCGGTCCGTCAGCACCGCTGCCGCCATCACGTCACCCCCTGGGCCGCAGAGCTGGGACAAAGGACCCCCGGGCGGCTTGACGGACCCCGCCTGTGCCCGGCCCTGGCCGGTTGCCCGGGGCTTCCAGGCGCGTTCGGGGCCGCCGCCTCCTCGGTGGCAACCGCGTTCCAGACCCAGGGCGCCGCCCCTGGCGACCGCGGGGCTGAAGGGCGGGGGAGGAGAGACCGCGGCTTCACGACGACACAGGAACAAGCCCCTGGAGGCGGTCAGGCTCAGTCAGGCTCGTATAAAGGTGCGGCGGGGATTCCTATCCTCCTCCCCTGCTCGGTCCTGACTAGCGACCCGCAATGCGGTCCCGGCTGAGGCCCCTCAGTGGCTGCACACTGCTCGGGACAGAAGGGCAGAGAAAAATGGCGTCCCCGGCGAACAACCCGGAAGTCCCGCCCCCGCCGGCGTGGGCCGTCGGAGTCGTCCCCGTCCTAGGCCGTCATTGGCCCAGCTCCCGCCGCACGCATAACGCAAGGCCTTCTAGGTAGTGTAGTTTTCCTGATGTGTTCGCCAATGGGAGGACCGCTTCCAGGCTCAAGTTTTCCTTCCAGGGAAAGGCACTCCAGGACCCGAGGAGATGCTCCAGACCCGCCTCTTTACGGTGGGCACAACTCGAGGGGAAGTTGATGGAGGGAGGGAACCGAGGGGCAAGGGTTACACTCCATTCTTCTCTCGGGAAAATCGGAGCTCGGGAGACAGGGACTTCAGTTCAGGGCACAGGCAAAGGCGCAGAACTGGGTCCTCAGCTCGCTTGGCGACTGACCCCCTTTCAGATCCCTCCTCCCCGAATCATCATTTTGGAAAACACAAAAAAGTAGCCTAATGACTGAGTGGAAGCCCTGCCATGACACATTGTGTGCGCAAACTGCCCTCTTTTGGGCTTTCTTTGGACGAGTGCAGCCTCCACGTGATGCAGGAAGTCATGTATTTGGCCCAGACCACACAAAACGTGGATTTGCCCACTTCTGAGGTGGGGAGGCTGCAAGTGGAGGAGGCTCGGAGGCTCAGGATGGTTAGTTTGAAATGTCTGCAGAACCACAAAGTATCTCTGTCACAGGCAGTTCAACTTGTGACTGAATGTTGGAAGGTTTGAGCACGGATATATGAATTTAGGAGTTATCTTACACTGTTATTTCAAGTCATGATACTGAGTGAGACCATCAAAGCAATGCATGTAGATGGAGAAGAGAACACACAGAGCATGAGCTGGGGACCAACTCTACATCATTAAATGGTTGATGACAGTATTACCAGAAAGGCCAGGCCTTGCATCTGGATCCTGCTGTTTGCTGCACAGAAGGCCAATCAGCAAGACAACGAGTATTGTCAGGGATGAAGACTTTATTCGGTGCTGCAGCTGAGGAAAATGGGAGATCAATCTCAAATCCCTTTCCTCAACTGACTAAAACTAGGGGTTTATACATCAGGGAAGAAGTGTAACTATGTGTGAGAAAACAGGAATTAGGAAGGGGTAAGGAGGCCGGGCGCGGTGGCTCAAGCCTGTAATCCCAGCACTTTGGGAGGCCGAGACGGGCGGATCACAAGGTCAGGAGATCGAGACCATCCTGGCGAACACAGTGAAACCCCGTCTCTACTAAAAATACAAAAAACTAGCCGGGCGAGGTGGCGGGCGCCTGCAGTCCCAGCTACTTGGGAGGCTGAGGCAGGAGAATGGCAGGAACCCGGGGGGCGGAGCTTGCAGTGAGCTGAGATCCGGCCACTGCGCTCCAGCCTGGGCGACAGAGCAAGACTCCGCCTCAAAAAAAAAAAAAAAAAAAAAAAAAAGGAAGGGGTAAGGAAGAGGAATGGGTCAACAGGCAGCAGATGGTCAGTTAGGCAATCATGATGGGTAAGGGGTATAGCATCTCGTTTTCCAGATGTGGTAATCCAGTAAGTTTCAGTTTCTTTATACTATTTGGGAAGGCTGATGCTTGGTTTCCTGAGAAAGGAAATCAGATAAGACAAAAGTGTCTCGAGTTTTAGGAATGGGAGGCTCAATGTCTATAATGTATTTATTCAAAAGAAACCATAAATATCAATTCTATGGGACACTGGAGCTGGTTTCTATTTATCAATTCCTTGATCATGGGGAATCTGGACATGATCTTTCTGGCTGCTTTATGCTGAGGAGGGGTATTGTGGGTGGCTGCATACCATAGATGACCACATGGCCACTCAGATGAACTCGAAGGTTAATCTAACACTATAGGCTGGGCGCAGTGGCTCAAGCCTGTAATCCAGCACTTTGGGAGGCCGAGACGGGCGGATCACAAGGTCAGGAGATCGAGACCATCCTGGCGAACACAGTGAAACCCCGTCTCTACTAAAAAATACAAAAAACTAGCCGGGCGAGGTGGCGGGCGCCTGCAGTCCCAGCTACTTGGGAGGCTGAGGCAGGAGAATGGCAGGAACCGGGGGGCGGAGCTTGCAGTGAGCTGAGATCCGGCCACTGCGCTCCAGCCTGGGCGACAGAGCAAGACTCCGCCTCAAAAAAAAAAAAAAAAAAAAAAAAAGGAAGGGGTAAGGAAGAGGAATGGGTCAACAGGCAGCAGATGGTCAGTTAGGCAATCATGATGGGTAAGGGGTATAGCATCTCGTTTTCCAGATGTGGTAATCCAGTAAGTTTCAGTTTCTTTATACTATTTGGGAAGGCTGATGCTTGGTTTCCTGAGAAAGGAAATCAGATAAGACAAAAGTGTCTCGAGTTTTAGGAATGGGAGGCTCAATGTCTATAATGTATTTATTCAAAAGAAACCATAAATATCAATTCTATGGGACACTGGAGCTGGTTTCTATTTATCAATTCCTTGATCATGGGGAATCTGGACATGATCTTTCTGGCTGCTTTATGCTGAGGAGGGGTATTGTGGGTGGCTGCATACCATAGATGACCACATGGCCACTCAGATGAACTCGAAGGTTAATCTAACACTATAGGCTGGGCGCAGTGGCTCAAGCCTGTAATCCCAGCACTTTGGGAGGCCGTGATGGGCGGATCACGAGGTCAGGAGATCAAGACCATCCTGACTAACACGGTGAAACCCCATCTCTACTAAAAAATACAAAAACCTAGCTGGGCGAGGTGGCGGGCACCTGTAGTCCCAGCTACTCGGGAGGCTGAGGCAGGAGAATGGCGTAAAGATCCGGCCACTGCACTCCAGCCTGGGCGACAGAGCAAGACTCCGTCTCAAAAAAAAAAAAAAAAAAAAAATCTAACACTATAGTTTTCTTTTCTTTTTTTTTGAGATGGAGTTTTGTTCTTTCACCCAGGCTGGAGTTCTGTGGCACGATCTCTGCTCACTGCAACCTCTGCCTCCCAGGTTCAAGTGATCCTCCTGCCTCAGCTTCCCGAGTAGCTGGGATTATAGGTGCCCACCATCACACCTGGCTAATTTTTGTATTTTTAGTAAAGATGGGGTTTCACCATGTTGGCCAGGCTGGCCTCGAACTCCTGACCTCATGATCCACCCACCTCGGCCTCCCAAAGTGCTGGGATTACAGGCGTGAGCCACTGTGCCCAGCAGCACTATAGTTTTCTTTGGAAACACAGTTTTTCTCTCTGTAGTCCCTGACTTCCATCAAAGGCAAATCATAGCAGGAACAACCTACCTGCAAAACAAGCTTCAGTCCCACCATACTTATCCAAACAAAGTACAGCAAGAATCACTGTTCATACAGTTCCTCCTAAATTGGCTTTGCTGGAACCCTTCACAAGGAATCTCTCAGACTCGACATCCAAAGGCCTCTCAAGCCCAGCCAAAGATCTGTCTGCACCTGCAAATACCTGCATGAATTGGGTGAAACCCCCTTTTCTTGAGGCCCCCAAACATCTTGAGGTTCCTGGGCCTATCAGAAAATGACACTGTATTTACTACAGGCCAGGAACCCTGCAAGGGAACTGTGTACACAAGATATGAGGTCAGTCCTTCCAAGAGCTCCCATCAGCTCCATAAAGTCAGTCTTTTTTTTTTTTTTTTTCAAGACAGAGTCACGCTCTGTCACCCAGGCTGGAGTGCAGTGGCGCTATCTCAGTTCACTGCAAGCTCTGCCTCCTGGGTTCACGCCATTCTCCTGCCTCAGCCTCCCAAGTAGCTGGGACTACAGGCGCCCACCACCATGCCCAGCTAATTTTTGTATTTTTAGTAGAGACGGGGTTTCACCATGTTAGCCAGGATGGTCTCAATCTTTTGACCTTGTGATCCACCCACCTCAGCCTCCCAAAGTGCTGACATTACAGGCATGAGCCACCACGCCTGGCCCATAAAATCAGGCTTAATTCCTCAAAGCAGTCTCTCACCGTCAAAAATATGCCATTCCTGTCAAAGCCTTGGGAAAATACCCAGTGCCTACAATTGTGTTATAAAATAACATGGATTTTAAAAAATAGAGATAGGGTCTTGCTCTTTTACCCAGACTGGAGTGTAGTGGCATGATCCTAGCTCACTACAGCCTCAAACTCCTGGGCTCAAGCAATCCTCCTGCCTCAGCCTCCCAAGTAGCTAGAAAACAGATTCTTGAGAAAGATTTACAAAAATTTCTCCTGACTCAAAAACAAAACAAAAAGAATCAGCAACATTTGAAACACACACAAAAAGTAATAAAATAAATTCAGTCCTTGAAATAAATATCTGTGTTTGTATGTGTGTGTGTGTGTGTGTGTGTGTGTGTGCCATTTCTCCCTAATTCCATTTCTCAACTGCATGCATCCTTCACTCATGAAAGATACTTTTTACCCTCTTGGCTCCACAGTTAATGGAGAAACAAAAATCAAGAGTGACTTCTAAGATTGCTTAATATACTATATAATACAATATTTTTATTTATAATGAAATAACTTAGTACAGTCCATGAAACTCCTGCTCTGCTTCATACTGCATAAACAAATGTATACATAATTATATATTTTACGAATCTATCAGCCTTCTAATTAGAGTCCTGGAAGTTTTCTATCTAGGCCAGTAGGACAATTTCCAAAGTTACCAGAAACTTGAATTCAAGAGTTCTTTTTATTAACTCTCCCAAAGAAGCCCTGGACTGCAGCTGACTGTGAGCCACCTTTGGAGAAGACTCAAGACCAAACAATAATCACAGATGACAAAAGTCTTAGGACAACCACAGTTAAAAAAACAATGAACAAGGACATTTGGTTATTTCTGTGACAAACGACTACGACACATGTACTTTTCTCAAATTTTAAGAGTGGGAGGGTCAATTTCTATGTTTATTCAAAAGAAACCACAAATGTCAGTTCTATGGGACAAATGGGCTGGTTTTAACAAGAAACTGACAAGCTCACCTTAGGAGTTCTAACTGTCCTCCCACAAAGGTATATTAAGCAATCTTAGAAGTCACTATTGGTGATTTTTATTTTCCATTAACTGTGGAGTCAAGAGGATAAAAAGTATCTTTCATGAGTTAAAGATTTATGCAGTTGAGAAATGGTATTAGGGAGAAATGGAACACACACACACACACGTTTTATTGCAAGAAATGGGGGTTGTGTGTGGTAGCTCATGCCTGTAATCCCAGCATTTTGGGAAGCTGAGGAAGGAGGATTGCTTGAGCGTAGGAGATCGGTCAGAGTGGTGGGAGAAGCTATAAGAAAAGGATGCAAACCTTCTGAAAGGTCAGATGTCTCTGCATAGCTTTGGGGGAGAATAAGCTGAAGGCAGCTGTTCTCTTACCCTGAGGCAGAGGGCAAGGAGTAGGTACAAGGAAGTGTAGGGGAATTTAACATAAACAGGCTTGTTTGCTTATGTTAACTAGAAACCAACCTTTGATCACCCATGAGCGAGACTGCTCCCATAAAGGGGGAACAATAATGTTAATTACCCACAGATTGTGTTGGCTCCAGGCTTTTGGCATTATGTCTGTACTGAATAAAAGCAAGCAGCCCCAGCTTACTGAGACTGCTCACTCTTCAGCAGTCCCCTAGCTGTTCTTACACTACATACCTGTGTCTGAGTACTCGTTTCATCCATTGCTCAGCCAGGGTCTACAGGACGGACCCAGCTCTTGAGGCCAGGAGTTAAGAGACTAGCCTGTGCAACATAGACCATTCCTCTACAGTAATTTTTTTTTTTTTTTTGAGACAGAGTCTCGCACTGTCACCCAGGCTGGTGTGCAGTGGTGCAATCTTGGCTCACTGCAACCTCTACCTCCTGGGTTCAAGCGATTCTCCTGCAATCCTCGTGTGATGGCCCTGTCCCTGTTGCTGGGCTTGAGTGTGGGAGGCAGAGGCTGCAGTGAGCCACGATAGTGTCACTGCACTCCAGTTTGGGCAACAACAAAAAAAAAAAAGAAAAGAAAAAGAAGGTTTTAAAGATACCATTAAGTAGCCTATAGCTCTAAACTCTGATCTGCTTCTTACCTAATCCTTTTCTTTTTTGGGGGGGGTGCTGTTAGACACTCTTGCACTGCCCATAAACTCATTCAGCAACTTATTTCTAGGGATCTTATTATGCTTCCTAAAAAGCCCCAACATTTTCCAAGCTTCCTGGATTCTCCCAGCCCTTAAAAAGAGGACAGCTGGCTGGGCGCAGTGGCTCATGTAGGTAATCCCAGCACTTTGGGAGGCCAAGGCAGGTGGGTCACCTGAGGTCAGGAGCTTGAGACAGCCTGGCCAACACGGCGAAACCCTGTCTCTACTAAAAAGACAAAAATTAGCCAGCATAGTGGTGGACGCCTGTAATTCCAGCTACTTGGGAGGCTGAGGCAGGAGAATTGCTTAAACCCGGGAGGCAGAGGTTGCAGTGAGCTGAGATTGCACCATTGCACTCCAGCCTGGGCAACAAGAGCGAAACTCTGTTTCAAAAAAGAAAGAAAAAAAAAGGAAGGCTATACAGTTGAGAGAGAGATAGCTGGCCAATTCAGATTCAGAGTAGTGTGTCTGACAGGCTGGCTTTCATATGCAGATTTGATATCAGCAGCATAATCAGCAAATGCCACCTGAAGCTCTGGTGGGTGCTTATCCATTGCCATGAGTGTCAGGATCTCTTCTCTCAGGTTGTTGCAGGAAGTGTGACCATATTCTTTATTATCTTTCCAAATTTGAGGAATCACTTCCAGCCGATTAATCACATCCCATGCTCGGAGATCTATCAGTGTTTGGGAGTGGGGGAAGAAGGCTGAAGGTATCAGGTATGCCACTTCAAGGTGACATCAATTTATTCCATCAGACAAATCAAATTGAAGAATGTGGAATAATAGAAATTACGCCGATGACCAGGTCCAATGAATTTTCGGTTGTCTCCAGTATTTAAAAGGCCATGTAGCTGGGTACAGTGGCTTACACCTGTAATCCCAGCACTTTGGGAGGCCGAAACGGGCGGATCATGAGGTCAGGAGATCGAGACCATCCTGGCTATCACTGTGAAACCCTGTCTCTACTAAAAATACAAAAAAATTAGCCGGGCGTGGTGGTGCGTGCCTGTAGTCCCAGCTACTTGGGAGGCTGAGGCAGGGGAATCGTGTGAACCTGGGAGGCAGACCTTGCAGTGAGCCGAGATCACGGCACTGCACTCCAGTGTGGGCGACAGAGCGAGACTCCATCTCAAAAAAAAAAAAAAAAAAAGCAGGCAAGTTCTAGATCTTTGAGAGATGATGAGGATACTCTCATGGCTTACTGAAAAAACATCATCATCCAGGTCCTTTGGAGAAAATCTATTTCCTATTAATTCATTCATTATATCATAGACGGTGAAGGATGATCCATTTGAAGGGCTTCCAGGCTTATAAAACAGCTGAATAAAATGAGTGGTTTTTTTCAAATGAGTGGTTTTTTTCATCCATCCCAGTTCTCCAGGAGACACCAGCAGGTGTCCAATAATTCAAATCTGATGCTATCAGCTTGGAGCCTCAGATCCCACAGGTTGAGGACTAAGTCCCATAAAATTGCCCTTCACTTCAGATGCCAATCACAATCACCAGGTTGTGGCCTGTGCTTTTAACCAACTACATGAGAATTGGTGTTCCCACAACCACCTAGAACTCATTTCTAGAATGGCTCATAGAACTCAGGGAAAACTTTCCTTATGTTTACTGTTTTATAATAAAAGATATCACAAAGGATACAAACAGCCAGATAAAAAAGATACATGGGGCAAGATATATGAGAAGAGGTGTGGAGCTTCCATGCCCTCTCCAGGCACACCTAATGTGTTCAGCAATCTGGAAAGCTAAAATCTTGTTGTCCAAGAGTTTTTATAGAGCTTCATGTCAAGCCACCCCATCCCTTCCCCTTCACAGAGGTTGGTGAGTGGGGTGAAAGTTTCAACTCTCTAATCTTTCTGGTGACCAGCTTCATCTTGAGTCTGTCTAGGGGCTCCACCCTAAGCCATCTCATTGGTATAAACTGAGATGTGATCAAAAAGTCATTAAAAATAACAAAAGACATTTCAACACACAGGAAATTCCAAGGGCTTTAGGAGCTCTGTGATAGAAATCAGAAAGTCAAGCCTACTCGAGTTTGGAGAGGCTAACACTGGATAGCGTGAGCACCAATACAATGAGAGAAATAGATGATGGCCGGGCGTGGTGGCTCAAGCCTGTAATCCCAGCACTTTGGGAGGCTGAGACGGGCGGATCACGAGGTCAGGAGATCGAGACCATCCTGGCTAACACGGTGAAACCCCGTCTCTACTAAAAAATACAAAAAACTAGCCGGGCGACGTGGCAGGCGCCTGTAGTCCCAGCTGCTTGAGAGGCTGAGGCAGGAGAATGGCGTAAACCCGGGAGGCGGAGCTTGCAGTGAGCTGAGACCCGGCCACTGCACTCCAGCCTGGGCGGCAGAGCGAGACTCCGTCTCAAAAAAAAAAAAAAAGAAATAGATGATAACGCAGCCGATAAAAATCCTCCAGTCCATGTGGCTTCTAAAATAATTAACTTAAAAAGGATGGGCTGGGCTGGGCGCAGTGGCTCACACCTATAATCTCAACACTTTGGGAGGCTGAGGCGGGTGGATCATCTGAGGTCAGGAGTTTGAGACCAGCCTGGCCAACATAGTGAAACCCCATCTCTACTAAAACAACAACAACAACACAAAAACTAAAAAACAAAATTAGCTGGGTGTGGTGGCACACACCCATAGTCCAGCTACCTGGGAGGCTGAGGCAGGAGAATCACTTGAACCTGGGAGGTGGAGGTTACAGTGAGCCGAGATCGTGCCACTGCACTCCAGCCTGGAAGACAAGGGTGAGACTCTTTCTCAAAAAAAAAAAAAAAAAAAAAAAAAAAAAAAAAACCAGAAACAAAGAAAAAGAAAAAAAAAAAAAAGAAAAAGGATGGATGGGTAAAGTTCTTTTTTTTTTTTTTTTTTTTTGAGACGGAGTCTCACTCTGTAGCCCGGGCTGGAGTGCAGTGGTCGGATCTCAGCTCACTGCAAGCTCCGCCTCCCGGGTTCACGCCATTCTCCTGCCTCAGCCTCCCGAGTAGATGGGACTACAGGCGCCGCCACCTCGCCCAGCTATTTTTTTGTATTTTTAGTAGAGACGAGGTTTCACCGTGTTAGCCAGGAGGGTCTCGATCTCCTGACCTCGTGATCCGCCTGTCTTGGCCTCCCAAAGTTCTGGGATTACAGGCTTGAGCCACCGCGCCCGGCCACATTTTATACTTGTAAGCTGACATTCCTGTAAATAACTTTACCCGGCCGGGTGTGGTGGCTCAAGCCTGTAATCCCAGCACTTTGGGAGGCCCAGACGGGCGGATCACAAGGTCAGGAGATCGAGACCATCCTGGCTAACACGGTGAAACCCCGTCTCTACTAAAAAATACAAAAAACTAGCCGGCGAGGTGGCGGGTGCCTGTAGTCCCAGCTACTCGGGAGGCTGAGGCAGGAGAATGGCGTAAACCGGGAGGCGGAGCTTGCAGTGAGCTGAGATCCAGCCACTGCACTCCAGCCCGGGCGACAGAGTGAGACTCCGTCTCAAAAAAAAAAAAAAGAAAAAAAAAAAAAACCAAGTATAAAATGTAAAGAAGTAATAGAAATAGAATCCCCACAAGCAGTGATCACAGATTCAAGGAATAATTGTCAATGGAGGCTAAAACTAGAGGGTGAAGTGGGGGGACTTAATATTATTCAGACATTGCAAGGAATTGCCCCACAAAGTACTTATTAATTACAAAGAAGAAAGAGTGGAGAGATCTAGTAGACAACATCTTAACCAAGTAGTCAAAGTTCAAATCCCCCAAATGGACAAAGTGTATACTTATGGGCCACCTCACAGGACATAACATCATTGACAATTCTGGGGCAAAACAATTGCGTTCATTGAATTATTGTTGGAACTTTGGAAAAGGTATACATTTTTCACAATAAATAACTTGTCCTCCAAATCTCCAATGTACTGAATACCTGATATTGGGCAAATTACATGTCTTCCTGGGCCTCAGTGTCCTCACATTAAAAACATGGAGATAATATTATTACTTATCCGCTCAATTGTAAGGTTTACAAAAAGAAAATACATAGTTAATAACTTAACTCAGGGCTCAGTAAATGTTTGCTATTTGGAATAAACTGATAGGAGGCTACATGCAATCTCTACTTACCTGTTTAGCATGAAGATACTAAAAAAAAAAAATTGTTTTAATGTTAATACTGGTCAGCTGTGCCTGAACTTTTTTTTTTTTTTTTTTGAGATGGAGTCTTGCTCTGTGGCCCAGGCTGGAGTGGCAGTGGCGCGATCTTGGCTCACTGCAACCTCCACCTCCCGGGTTAAAGCAATTCTCCTGCCGCAGCCTCCTGAGTATCTGGGACTACAGGCGCCCGCCACCAAGCCCGGCTAATTTTTGTATTTTTAGTAGAGACGGGGTTTCACCATGTTGGCCAGGCTGGTCTCGAACTTCTGACCTCAGGTGATCTGCTCAGCTCGGCCTCTGAAAGTGCTGGGATCACAGGCGTGAGCCACCGCGCACGGCTTGTGCCTGAATTTCAAAGAGAAGAGGATAAAATGAGGCATGCTCCTTCTCCTTCCTATCATGGCCGAACTAGTGTTTCAGGTTAACTTTGCCACGCTCTTAGCTGAGAGGAGGGGTCCGTTCAGTTGGCTGGGAGCTTAGAATGCGATTTTTGGTTTACAGCTCTGTGATTCACTCGGGAGAGATGCGGAGTTAGGACAACAGGAGAGAAGCGAACCCGGACAGCAACGCCTCCCTGACATCCACCGCTCTGGCAGGGCGACCATGCGGCCGGGGCCCGCCCGACCGCAGGTCTTGGGCCGCGCAGCGCTAACAGCCGCGGGAGGGGGACCCAAACGTCAGTGGTCCCCAGAATCAGGACCCTACCTTGCTCCAGCATCTCGCCAGCCCTCCCTGCAGTCACTGAGCGCCGCGGAGAGGACCAGCCAGGCGCGCCCCGCCCCCTCGCGCCCCGCCCCCTCGCGCCCCGCCCCCTCGCGCCCCGCCCCCTCGCGCCCCGCCCCCTCGCGCCCCGCCCCCTCGCGCCCCGCCCCGCCCGGGGACGCATTTCCCTTGCCTGCACCCAAGCCGGTAAAAG
The DNA here is from genome assembly GCF_009764315.1 of Trachypithecus francoisi. Lineage (NCBI taxonomy): Eukaryota > Metazoa > Chordata > Mammalia > Primates > Cercopithecidae > Trachypithecus > Trachypithecus francoisi. The sequence continues at coordinate 12,483,993 of NW_022681457.1, read as the reverse complement.
GGCAGAGGTGGCAGCTCAAGGCACCTGCGCCCAGCAGGTTGCAGGCCCCACTCTCCCAGGGAGACAAACATACTTGCGGAACCGCACAGAGAGGTGAGGCTAAAAAGAGGTACCGGTGATGATACCCGGGCTTTTAAGGGCACGGAGTTGAGAACTGGAGTGAAACATACAAATAAAAGGAAATAAAAGCTCATCAAGGTTTCTTTGTGTTGCTGATGGTGTAGCGCAGGTCAGATACTCGCCCTGCAGAAAGGTCAGGTCAGGCATTTGGGTTGCAGGATGACTTCTGATTATTCCCCAGAGGTACCGCCTGTGCACTGTTGGCCTCCCTTCTCCACGACTTCACCTGCATTTTGATGTACAATTTTAAAGCTTCCCGATGTGGTATTGGAAATGGAATCTTGTGTCTTTTGGGAAACATTTACTAAAAGGCATCACATCTTGTTCTCCGTTTTCAGGAAGTTCACTCCTTCCTGTCAGTACTTTCACTAGACAATTAAAATAAACATAGATCCAATTTAGAAGAATGCTATAAAGATACAAAAACAGATAAAAACAAAATGTTATTTTAAAATACTGAATTAAGAAAACACCTGCAGTATCTAGGACAAATGCAGCATAATATTTAAGTCTCGAAGAAATATTCTACCTAAGAAAGAAGCAAAGAATCTGAAAGCTAAGAAAAGAAAAATAAAATATGGCAAATACAGTTGATGAAAGGTGTTCAAACACGCTAGTACTCAAATTAAAAATAAAACAATGAGATATTATTTCCAGCTCTAAGATCTATAATGATTGAAAATTTGATGGCTGGGCATGGTGGCTCATGCATTTACTCTCAAAGCACTTTTGGAGCCCTAGCGGGTAGGATCCCTTGAGCCCAGGAGTTGGAGGCTGCAGTGAGCCATGGTTGCACCACTGCATTCCAGCCTGGGTGACAGAGTAAGACCCTCTCAAAACAAATAAATAAATAAACAAATACAATTTAAAAAAGAAAGAAAAGCATTTTAAATAACGAAACTGAAGCAGGTCAGGGTCACTGGTGTCATTGTTTAAGGTGTTATCTAAGCTCGTGGTCTCATGACCAAGAAAATTAAGCAGTGTGGACACAAACGGTGAGGTTGGAGCAAAAATAGAAGCAGAGAGTAAAATGGCGATTGCCAGGGGCTTGGGTGAAGGGGAAATGGGGAAATGTCGGTCAAGAGGTACAGAGTTTCAGTTTTGCACGATAAATTTTTGGGGATTTAATGTACATAGTGACATTATTTGACATATGTACATAGTGACATGTGACATAGTTAACAAACTAGAAAAAAATTTTAAATGGGATGTTCAGAAACGAAAAAACAATACTACTTGACATTTGCTAAGAGGATAGAATTTTTTTTTTTTTTTGAAATGGAGTCTCGCTCTGTTGCTCAGGCTGGAGTGCAGTGGCATGATCTTGGCTCACTGCAAACTCCGACTCCCGGGTTCACACCATTCTCCTGCCTCAGCCTCCCAAGCAGCTAGGATTACAGGCACCCACCCACCACCACACCTGGCTAATTTTTTTGTATTTTTAGTAGAGATGGGATTTCACTGTGTTAGCCAGGGTGGTCTTGATCTCCTGACCTCGTGATCCACCCGCCTTGGCCTCCTAAAGTGCTGAGATTACAGGCGTGAGCCACTGTGTCCGGCTGCTAAGAGGACAGATTTTTATTTTTTGCTACAAGGTTAGATCTTAAGTGTTCTTCTGCATGGGGGAGAGAAGGATTTTTTTTTTTTTTTTTTTTTTGAGACGGAGTCTCGCTCTGTCGCCCAGGCTGGAGTGCAGTGGCGCGATCTCGGCTCACTGCAAGCTCCGCCTCCCGTGTTCCCGCCATTCTCCTGCCTCAGCCTCCGAGTAGCTGGGACTACAAGCGCCCGCCATCTCGTCCGGCTAGTTTTTTGTATTTTTTAGTAGAGACGGGGTTTCACCGTGTAGACCAGGATGGTCTCGATCTCCTGATCTCGTGATCCACCCGTCTCGGCCTCCCAAAGTGCTGGGATTACAGGCTTGAGCCACCGCGCCCGGCCATGAGAAGGATATTTTTTTAAAAAGTGTTCTGACCACGCACACACACACACACAAAGGGTATAATTTGAGGTGGTTAATACATCAATCAGCTTGATTTGATTATAGTAACCATATCATATTATATATGTATATCAAAATTAAAATTGTATATTTAAAATATATATCTTTTTTGTCAACTGTACCTCAATAAAGCTAAAAAGTAAATACAAGGCTCAGGACGGTGGCTCACACCTGTAATCCTAGCACTTTGGGAGGCTGAGGCAGGTGGATCACCTGAGGTCAGTAGTTCAAGACCAGCCTGGCCAATATGGTGAAATCCCATCTCTATTAAAAATACAAAAAACTAGCCAGACGTGGTGGCAGATGCCTGTAATCCCAGCTACTTGGGAGCCTGAGGCAGGAGAATCACTTGATTCCGGGAGGCGGAGGTTGTAGTGAGTTGAGATCGTACCACTGTACTCCAGTCTGGGCAACAAGAGTGAAACACTGTCTCCAAAAAAAAAAAAGTAAATCCAATATTTAATTGGAGTAAACATAATATAATGTAACATATATGCACACACACAAAGGGTGTGATTTGAGGTGGTAAATACATCAATCAGCTTGATGTGATTATGGTAATTATATCATATGTATATTTCAAAATTCAAATTGTATATTTAAAATATATATCATTTATATCATTTTTGTCAACTGTACCTCAATAAAGCTAAAAAGTAAATACAATATTTAATTGGAGGAAATACAGTATAATGTAATACATATGTACACATACACAAAGGGTGTGATTTGAGGTGGTAAATACATCAATCAGCTTGATATGATTATGGTAATTATATTATATGTGTATATCAAAATGTAAATTGTATATTTAAATATATGTCATTTTTGTCAACTCTACCTCAATAAAGCTAAAAAGTAAAGACAGTATTTAACTGGAATAAATATAATATAATGTAATATACATGTTATATAGCGTATCAATATTATATTTATTATTATATATGAATATGATGTATTTAATGATAATACATTATAATTTATTATAATAAATTTTCAATATTGTGTCAATTAATTTAAAACACGTTTATAATTATAATATCGAATGTTCAAGTAGATAAACATATAATTTGTATCAAAATATAAACATCAATATAAACAAACAGCAGAACATTGTGCTCTAGATTTCCAGACAAATTTGGTGAAAAAACATTGTGATGAAATATCATATATAGAAAAGAAAAATAATTTATCATTGTTTTAATTAAATAAAGTGTAAAATTTTCCTGTTAAATGTTATTTCGTGTTATTTTCCTGGTTCAAAATTGTTTCTCAAAAATGGCCTGATATCTGGCCAAATTTTATTTGTGGATAGTCAAATATATCAATAAATGAAATTCATATCACTTCTTTATGTGTTTTGAATAACATTTTTAAAATTACACAAATATATACATGTAATAAAACTTTCCCTTTTATCCTGCAGTATTGTAGATTACAGCTATAAAAGGTGGCAACCACCAGCCAGCTTCCCTCAAGACTGATCAATAATGAGATACCATCTCACACCAGTTAGAATGGCAATCATTAAGAAGTCAGGAAACAATAGATGTTGGAGAGGATGTGGAGAAATAGGAACACTTTTACACTGTTGGTGGGATTGTAAACTAGTTCAACCATTATGGAAAACAGTATGGCGATTCCTCAAGGATCTAGAACTAGATGTACCATATGACCCAGCTATCCCACTACTGGGTATATACCCAAAGGATTATAAATTACTCTACTACAAAGACACATGCACACGTATGTTTATTGCGGCACTATTCACAATAGCAAAGACTTGGAATCACCCAAATGTCCATCTGTGACAGACTGGATTAAGAAAATGTGGCACATATACACCATGGAATACTATGCAGCCATCAAAAAGGATGAGTTTGCGTCCTTTGTAGGGACATGGATGCAGCTGGAAACCATCATTCTTAGCAAACTATCACAAGAGAGAAAACCAAACACCGCATGTTCTCACTCATAGGTGGGAACTGAACAATGAGATCACTTGGACTCGGGAAGGGGAACATCACACACTGGGGCCTATCATGGGGAGGGGGAGGAGGGAGGGATTGCATTGGGGAGTTATACATGATATAAACGTTATGCACATGTACCCTAGAACTTAAAGTATAATAAAAAATAAAAATAAAAAAAAAAAAAAAAAAAAAAAAAGACTGATCAATGACTGATCAATGACTGGTCAATGGTGAGGCATTTTTTTCAACGCACAGGTACCCTCACTTGCATAAGTTGCAGGGTCGTGCCTGTGCAGGGTAGGATCTTCTCTCTATTTACAATTTTTATGCTTCATTAAGATGGACTTTTTACATTACTTAAAATATATATTGCATTCAACTATTATTTATCTTGATCATAGAAGTTTTAGCACCCCCTTAAATTTTGTTCCTGTCTCACTAGCCTCACTCTTATTTGGTACTAATTAGAAATAACACTTTTAATTTAATAAGGAGAGGCCACTATGTCAAAAAATAGGTGGACAGCATAAAAACCCCATTTACAAAAGAATAAATGTATATCATAAGCATTGAAAAAATACGTATAAACAGAATAGTACTCAAAAATATTCTTTTTTAAAGAAATTGGGAACCATTGCAAGCTTGTCTCCCTGTTCAGATTCCAGTGATTTGGGAGGAATTTTTTTCCCACAAGGGAGTTAGGGGAGCCAAGGAGCATGACTCTGTGTATGTGAGTTGGCATGGGGCAAAATGTTCTTGTGATGGCTTAAGTGTAGGGGTTGATAATAATTTATACATTAGTGTAAATTATTAAATATCCGTTGACGAAAAGGAGTTCTATCTAGTCCTTTTTAGATTGAGGATACATGTTTCTAAGGAGTTTCTAGGGAGTAATAAAATTACTAAGGGTGGAACTAGAGATTTATGTAAATAGTTTAAAAAAGTGGGCGGGACCACCTGGCTAAGTGTATAAAACCCAGCCACTGTGACTTGTTTCTCAGACGGTGGCTCAGCCTTCAGGACTCTCTTCCAGCATGGCCGAAGACACCTCTTCACACAGTAAGTTCCCTTGTGCTTGACCGAGCGTTTGTTGGCTTGGGGGAAAAGTAGGGCTAAAAACCTAGTGGTGTTGTCAGAAGTTGTGAGAGTTCCATTTGTAAACTTTAAAATAACTGTACCTGGATAAGGGAAAACCAGTTTCTCAGATGTGATATTATGAAAACAGGCTGTTTTCAGTGCATTTGAGCATTGGGAATTTCAGAAAGGTACAGATATTCAAGAACTAAATAAGACATATTTGAGCTTCAGGTAGGAAGAGAGGAGGAAGCAGCAGAAAAGAAAAAAAAGAAGAGGGAGACAGATACTAAAAGAAAGCAACTATGGGCCACGTCACAAAGTTTAGAGCTCAAAATGTCCTTGAAATCAAGGATTCCAAATCTGGAAAGCATTTTCCAGATTTCTCTCTACAGAACGTTTGAACTTTTCTCCTGAACTTTGGACTTTATCTAATCGCCTACTTGTCTCTAACAGGAGTCTCAGACTCAACGTGTTCCAAACTGAGCTCCCGAGGTTCACATCTCAACTATTCCTCCCACTGTTTTCTCCAGCTCCGGAGGTGACAGATCATGCCTCATATCTAGAAAACACCCCTGACTCCATTTTTTTCCCTCATAACATAATCTAGTCAGGCTGGACATTCTGATGGCTTAACGTTCAAATATCTAAGGAATCTGACCATTTCTTGATCCATCTCCTTAGATGATTGGTCCATTGCATTAGATTATTGCAGCCTTCTCCTAACTGATCTCTCTGCTTCCATCAACCTATTCTCAGTGCTGTACCTCATGTGATGTTAAACTGTTAATTAAATTATGGTAGCCAGGTGCAGTGGCTCATGCCTGTACTCACAACACTTTGGAAGGCTGAGGTGGGCGGATCACAAGGTCAGGAGTTCGAGACCAGTCTGGCCAACATGGTGAAACCCTGTCTCTACTAAAAAATTAGTAGAGACAAAAATTAGCCGGGCATGGTGGCATGTGCCTGTAACCCCAGCTACTTGGGAGGCTGAGGCAGGAGAATCACTTGAACCCAGGAGGTGGAGGTTGCAGTGAGCCAAGACTGCACCGTTGCACTCCAGCCTTGGCAACAAGAGTGAAACTCTGTCTCAAAAACAAAAAAACAAAAAAACAAAAAACAAAACGATGGATCAGTTGTGTGAAACTGAAGACAAGGACAAGCATTCAAACATCAAACAAAAAAGCTGTTGGGCTTTTAACTGAACCTCTGGCATCTCTAATAACTTTTCCTCTCATCTCAATTCACTAAGTCTAATTTTGTTACAAAATGGTATGTTCCAAAATGCTTTCCAGATTTGGTTATTTCAAGGAGGTGTCCTATCCAGAAAATTATGCGATGTTTTTTTTTTTTTTTCCTATTGGAAAATTCTACTGAAAGTATGAAATTATTTTTCCAGTTAGTTTTGTCCTCTCTGTGGTGTTTTTAAAAACATCTTGGAAACTGATACTGTTTGCCTGCTATTGCTATTGCAATGGAGCAATGGAGCAAAGTAAAAAAATATGCTCCGGCCAGGCGTGGTGGCTCATATCTGTAATCTTAGCACTTTGGGAGGCCAAGGCTGGGGGATTGCTTGAGCCCAGGAATTTGAGATCTGCCTGGACAATGTGGTGAAACTTTATCAAAAAGTAGAAAAATTAGCTGGGTGTGGATGTGTGCACCTGTAGTCCCAGCTACTCCGGAGGCTGAGGTAGGAGGATCACCTGAACCTGTGGAGGTGAAAGCTGCAGTAAGCCATGATTGTGCCACTGCACTCCAGCCTGGGCAACAGAGTAAGATCCGGCCTGAAAAAATAAAAATAAAAAAAATAAAATATATGCACCAAGGAATTTTGACCTGAAAAACTGAAAGGGGTTGAAATGGCCCATTGTATCACAAACTCTTTGTTTCTATGGCTTCATCACTATGCCATATCACCTGCATTATTGACTTATATTGTTTCTAATCCATATGAACAGAACACATTGTTTTTCTTAAAAAAATTATTGGTATTTTCATGACATACACATTGTTTTTTTGTTTTGTTTTGTTTTGTATTTTTTTTGTTTTTGTTTTTGTTTTTTTGAGATGGAGTCTCGCTCTGTCACCCAGGCTGGAGTGCAATGGCATGATCTCAGCTCACTGCAACCTCCGCCTCCCGGGTTCAAGCAATTCTCCTGCCTCCACCTCCTGAGTAGCTGGGATTACAGGCACATGCCATCACGACTGACTAATTATTTGTATTTTTAGTGTAGATGGGGTTTCACCATGTTGGCCAGGCCGGTCTCGAACTCCTGACCTCATGATCCACCCACCTTGACCTCCCAAAGTGCTGGGATTTACAGGTGCGAACCACCGCGCCCAGCTCACAGTGGTTTTTAATGGTTTTACAAAACAGAGGATCCCTGAATTCTTAGGACGGCATTCAGATGAGCTCAAGAAGTTGAAAAATCGCCATTGTGTGTTCAAGAGCTCCACCATTGTACCAGGGCAGTTCTCCCCGAGGGGGTTCCCGTGGATTCGGGAAGAGGAAGTGAGAGACTAGCTTGAACCTGAAGTTTGAATATGTAAGTTAACCTATTACATGCTGCTGCTTTTGTAATCTTCCTACAGAGACGGTAACAACAAATCACAGGCGCAGTCGCACCAAATTCACAGAAGATCAATTGAAAATCCTCATCAATACCTTCAATCAAAAGCCTTACCCAGGTTACGCTACCAAACAAAAACTTGCTTTAGAAATCAATACAGAAGAGTCCAGAATCCAGGTAAGTTTAAGTTCGGTATCTCCAGGACTAGAAGTAGAAAGGCAGGAGGGAGAACCATTAACAGAGCCCGTACGATGTACCCATGTGCTGAGGGTTTGGTGGGGAGTATCTCAACGGACCCTCAATAAACCTACAAGGGTGTTGGTTGACCAGCTAATTTTTTTTGTATTTTTAGTAGAAACGGAGTTTCACTGTGTTGGCTGGGCTGGTGTTGAACTCCTGACCTCATGATCTGCTTGCCTCAGCCTCCCAAAGTGCTGGGATTACAGGCATGAGCCACCGCGCCCAGCAGGTTAATTTTTTTTTTTTTTTTTTTTTTTTACTTTTTTGTTTTTAATGGAGATGATGTTGTCACACTATGTTGCCCTGGATGTGAATGCCAAGTCTTGACTTAAAACTAGGTAGATGGGCCAGGCGTGGTAGGTCATGCTTATAATCCCAGCATTTCGGGAAGCCAAGACAGGTGGATCACCTGAGGTCAGGAGTTCGAGACCAGCCTGACCAACATGGAGAAATCCCATCTCTACTAAAAATACAAAAATTAGCCAGGCATGATGGCACACGCCTATAATCCCAGATCCTTGGGAGGCTGAGGCAGGAGAATACTTGAACTCTGGAGGTGGAGGTTGCAGTGAGCCAAGATCATGCCACTGCACTCCAGCCTGGGCCACAGAGTGAGACTCCATCTCAAAAAAAAAAAAAAAGAAGACTTGGCAGAATGTGACAGAAGTGAGTAATAATCCTGGGCTTAGGCCCAAAAAGAACTGCTCACTTTGGGAACAGGCAGTGATGTAGCTTAAATGACATTAACATGTAATTCTCTCCTTTTCTTTTCCTCACTTAGATTTGGTTTCAGAATCGAAGAGCTAGGCAGAGATTCCAGAAAAGACCAGAAGCTGACACTTTAGAGTCAAGCCAGAGCCATGGGCAAGATCAACCTGGTGTGGAGTTTCAAAGTAAATAAGCATCTCAGTTCTGTTCCCCAGCAGAGCTTCTCTACGGTGAAGCCAACTGCTACTTTGAAAAAAGAATGTCTCTTCCCTGATGACCTCCTATTCAGGGTCTTATGGTGGCAAAGGGTTCATCGTACCCTAGAAGTTCTCCCCTGCCCTCTTCCCAGGCCTTCTGAGTGTTTCTCTTGCCTATTTTCTTTCTATTTATTTATTATTTATTTTATTATTCTTATTTTTTGAGACGGAGTCTCACTCTGTCACCCAGGCTGGAGTGCAGTGACTTGATCTTGGCTCCCTGCAACCTCTGCCTCCCAGGTTCAAGCAATTCTCCCACCTCTGCCTCCCAAGTAGCTGGGATTTACAGGCAGGCGCCACCACACCCAGCTAATTTTTATATTTTTAGTAGAGATGAGGTTTTGCCATATTGGTCAGGCTGGTCTTGAACTCCTAACCTCCTGATCTGCCCCCCTCAGCCTCTCAAAGTGCTGGGATTACAGGCGTGAGCCACTGCACCCGGCCTCTTGCCTACTTTCTACTAAGTCCAGATATATCATCCCGTGTCTCCTCTAGAACCTTCCACCTAGAAGGAACCTGGGACAAGATCCTCTCAGGAGGAGTCAGTGGGGTAGAAATTGGATGGAGAGTGACAAGTTTGGGTTGTGTGTTTGAATATGTGAACGGACTCTTGAAATATTCCTTGACCGCCTCCCTCAATCTTTCCATGCCTTTCATAGGTAGAGAAGCCAGACGGTGTCGTACCACCTACAGCACGTCTCAATTACACACTCTCATCAAGGCATTTGTGAAAAACCCATACCCTGGGATTGATTCCAGAGAAGAACTTGCTAAAGAAATCGGTGTTCCAGAGTCCAGAGTCCAAGTGAGTGATAAGTGTGGCTGTCCCATCTCCTAGGGATATACAGGAAGGGAAGCCACATGGGCCTCAGGCAGTTCCTCATCATGCTGGGCACAGTTCAGGGTCTTTCACAGCTGTTCCCTGTCTGCTGGCTTCTACCCCCAGGTGCCCACAGGACTCAATCTCACATCCCCTTCTGGTATTTTCTGTCTGTCCTGAGCAATGTTGCATTCCTTGGCTCCCGAACAGTGCGTGGCACGTGACACCCAGTGAGAATTTGTTGAGTTAGTGAATATTAGTTAACATGGCATATAAGCCAGGCATTTGGCTAAAGCCTTTTTTTTTTTTCCACGAGATGGGTACTCACCCTGTTACCCAGGCTGGAGTGCAGTGGCGACATCTTGCCTCACTGCTGCCTAGACCTCCTAGGTTCAAGCCTGGCTAATATTTTTTGTATTTTTAGTAGAGACAGGGTTTCGCCAAGTTGCCCAGGCTGATCTTGAACTCCTGGCCTCAGGCGATCCACCCTCCTTGGCTTCCCAAACTGCTGGGATTACAGGGTTGAGCCGCCGTGCCCAGCCTATTTGACTAAAGTCTTTATGTCTACCGTATCCTTCAGATCTTCTAATTATGCCCTAAGGTTAAAATTATGAGGTCCAGGCTGGGTGCGGTGGCTCACGTCTGTAATCCCAGCACTTTGGGAGGCTGAGATGGGCAGATCACCTGAGGTCAGGAGTTCAAGACCAGCCTGGCCAACATGGTGAAACCCTGTCTCTACAAAAATACAAAAATTAGCCGGGCGTGGTGATGCATGCCTGTAATCCTAGCTACTTGGCAGGCTGAGGGAGGAGAATCGCTTGAACCCGGGAGGTGGAGGTTGCAGTGAGTAGAGATTGCACCACTGCACTCCAACCTGGGCAACAGAGCAAGACTCCATCTTGGAAAAAAAAAAATTTTAAATGTCCACTTTAGACATTTAACATTTAGCTCAGAGAAATGTACCAGTCTGTCCGAGGATTCATTCCTGACACATCTTAAAACGGAATAAAATTGTCAGACTGCTGTGTAGGGTGTGTGTGCGTTTAAACCAGTGCTGCCTCCTGTAAGCAGGACATGAATGCACATTAGTGGTTCTGATGGTTCTTTCCTTTTACCTCCCTCATTTTATTTTCATTTTTCGTTCTCTCATTTCATTTTGCATTATTTGGAGCATCTACTATGTGCTAGGTACTGTGCTAGGTAGTGATTGCTATGGTTTGAATGTTTGTCGCCTCCAAAACCAATGTTGAAACTTAACTGCCATTGTAACACTATTAAGAGTTGTGGCTGGGCGCAGTGGCTCACATCTGTAATCCCAGCACTTTGGGAGGCTGAGGCGGGTGGATCACCTGAGGTCAGGAGTTCGAGACCAGCCTGACCAACATGGAGAAACCCGGTCTCTACTAAAAATACAAAAATTTAGCTGGGCGTGGTGCCGCATGCCTGTAATCCCAGCTACTTGGGAGGCTGAGGCAGGAGAATTGCTTGAACTTGGGAGGTGGAGATTGTGGTGAGCCGAGATCACGCCACTGCACTCCAGCCTGGGTGACCAAGAGAGACTCAAAAAAAGAAAAAAAAAAAGTGTGGGTGTATATATATATGTACACACATATATAATATATACGTACATATATATATATATATCTTGGGTTGGGCACAGTCAAGTGTGCCTCTAGTCCCAGCTACTTGGGAGGATTGCTTGAGCCTAGAAGTTCAAGATCAGCCTGGACCACGTGGTGAAACCTCGTCTCTACAGAAAGTTTAAAAATTAGCCTAGTGTGATGACACACACTTGTAGCACTAGCTACTCTGAGAGAGACCGCTGTCTCTAAAAAAAAAAAATAAAGAAAGAAAAGAAAAAAGAGAAGAAAGCAATCATGAGTTTTACACAACATCCTTTGTTTAAATTAAGTTTCTTTGTCTTACCCACTTAGATTTGGTTCCAAAATCGAAGATCTAGATTACTTCTCCAGAGAAAAAGGGAACCTGTGGTTTCCTTAGAACAAGAAGAGCAGGACAAGATTTCTGAGGGACCGCAAGGTAACTAGCCTGTTGTTCCAATGTGGTTCACAGACAGAGCCCTTGGATGTCCAGTGCTTTGTCCTGGTGGAGCCGACAGCTCCTCTGGGAGGTGGAGGATATTCCCACCCAAGTGCTCCATGGTACTGTGGGATTGCTCACAGTCCCCAAAGACTCTTCCCAGGCCTGTGGACCTTCTAAAGAATCCACTGCCCACTTTCCTGGAGTCCAGCAACCCCACGGATACAAATTCTGTTCACTGATGTATCCACAGTGCCTGGTGCAAAGTAGGTGCTCAATACACTTCTGTTGAAGGTGTGATTGAGTAAGCGGAGGAATGAATCCTCCGGTGTGGTCTGCCAGGGACAGCGGGGGCATGGCTTTCTCAGGAGGTAGTAGGTTTCATATTGGATTGAAAAGGTGGGGGCTGGGCACGGTGGCTCACACCTCTAATCCCAGCACTTTGGGAGGCCGAGATGGGCGGATCATGAAGTCAGGAGATCGAGACCATCCTGGCTAACACGGTGAAACCCCATCTCTACTAAAAATACAAAAAATTAGCTGGGCGTGGTGGCGGGCACCTGTGGTGCCAGCTACTCGGGAGGCTGAGGCAGGAGAATGGCGTGCACCTGGGAGGTGGAGCTTGCAGTGAGCTGAGATCACACCACTGCACTCCAGCCTGGGGGACAGAGTAAGACTCCGTCTCAAAAAAAAAGAAAAAAAGGTGGGAAAAGGTTGACTTCCATGTTTGTGAATATAAGCTGACCTCTTATATTCTTTCCCCTATCTTTTATCCGCCTTAGGTACAGAAGATACACAAAATGGCACCAGCTTCAGTAACGACTCTCATTTCTCTGGAGCCAGAACGTGGTGAACATAGTCAAGTTCAGTGTACTTGATATTCTCCATTGGGCCCCAAATCTCTCTCACACTCTTCCTGGGAGTCTATCCTTCTGTTGAAACTGCAAGCTAAGCCTTCTGAAGATGGTAAAGGACTTGGCCCGATGTGGTGGCTCACACTTGGAATCCCAGTACTTTGGGAGGCCAAGGCAGGAAGATTGCTTGAGCCCAGGAGTTTGAAACCAGCCTGGACAGCGTATAGGAAGACTCTGTCTCTATTATTAAAAAAGAAACAAAATAAATGAAAAGGACTGTAGGAGGCAGAGACAGGTACAGGAGGTACCACACTACCCTGTCGACACAGCCTAGATCCAGAGTTTAGCAGACCTTGAGACAATAACAATAAACTTGGTAATCATCTTTTTTCAGTCATCACAGTAATTATTGATTTGGACAAAAATCACTTGATGTCGGAACCTTAAAGTGACACTGCTCTGTCTGTGGCGTAGCCGTTCTTTTATTCCTTTATTTTCTTTTTTTTTGTTTTTTTGTTTTTTTTTTTTTTTGAGACGGAGTCTTGCTCTGTCACCCAGGCTGGAGTGCAGTGGCCGGATCTCAGTTCACTGCAAGCTCCGCCTCCCGGGTTTACGCCATTCTCCTGCCTCAGCCTCCCGAGTAGCTGGGACTACAGGCGCCCGCCACCTCGCCCGGCTAGTTTTTTGTATTTTTAGTAGAGACGGGGTTTCACCGTGTTAGCCAGGATGGTCTCGATCTCCTGACCTCGTGATCCGCCCGTCTCGGCCTCCCAAAGTGCTGGGATTACAGGCTTGAGCCACCGCGCCCGGCCCTATTCCTTTATTTTCTAACAAATTTACTTTCACTTAAAAAAAAAAAAAAAAAAGGCCGGGCACGTTGGCTCAAGCCTGTAATCCCAGCACTTTGGGAGGCCGAGACGGGCAGATCACGAGGTCAGGAGATCGAGACCATCCTGACTAACACGGTGAAATCCCGTCTCTACTTAAAATAATACAAAAAAGTAGCCGGGCGACGTGGCGGGCGCCTGTAGTCCCAGCTACTGGGGAGGCTGAGGCGGGAGAATGGCGAAAACCCGGGAGGCGAAGCTTGCAGTGAGCTGAGATCCGGCCACTGCACTCCAGCCTGGGCGGCAGAGCGAGACTCCGGTTCAAAAAAAAAAAAAAAAAAACCCTTAAAGTTCAAGGAAGAACGAGCTATATACCTCATCTCAAAGAATCTACTCACACACTTATTCATTGCAAAAGGAAAATCAGTAATATGGCAGCGGAGAAATACGGCCAACTCCACCTTAACCGCGGGGCTGAAAGTCACAGTAATGGCACAAACCAACGTGAGAGGCTTCCTGATATGATACAGGAAGAAGGCCACAGTCTCTTCTGCATGGTACTGACAAACAGTGGGTGAGCTGAAACTCAGAATTAGGCAACGTCAAGCAAACACAAACTCGGGATGACAGACTGCAAAGTAACATCCATGTGCTCTTCAACAACGGATGGATCAGGGCTACTCCGGAGGCTGAGGCAGGCGGACTGCTCGAGGCCAGGAGTTCCACATCAGCCCGGGCAACATGATGAGACCCCATCTCTACAAACAAGTTTTTAAAAAATGAGCCAGATGTGGTAGTGTGCGTCTGTAGTCTCAGCTACTCAGGAGCCTGAGGCAGGAGAATGGTTTGAACACAGGAGATTGAGGCTGCAGGGAGCTATGATCATGCTACTGCACTCCGGCCTGGTGGACACAGCAAGTTCCTGTTTCCCAACAACGACAACCACAACAACAACAGCAAAATAAAACAAACAACACATGGATAGAATAATGACAGTAAACATGGAGAAAAAGTAGGCTGACTCAGGAAACACTTAGAAAGTACAGCCATACCTCGCCAGGCACAGAGGCTCACGCCTGTAATCCCAGTACTTTGAGAGGCGGGTGGATCACGAGGTCAGGAGATTGAGACCATCCTGGCTAACGTGGTGAAACCCCGTCTCTACTAACAATATTTAAAAAATTAGCCAGGCGTGGTGATGGGTGCCTGTAGTCCCAGCTACTCTGGAGGCTGAGGCAGGAGAACAGTGGGAATCCGGGAGGCGGAGCTTGCAGTGAGCTGAGATGGTGCCACTGCCCTCTAGCCTGGGCCACAGAGTGAGACTCCATCTCAAAAAAAAGAAAAAGTACAGCCATACCTCAAAGACATTGTGGATTGGGTTCCAGATCACCACAATAAAGCAAATATTGCTATAAAGCGAGTCACACAAATTGTTTTGTTTCCTTGTGAATATAAAGTTACATTGGCTGGGTGTGGGGGCTCATGCCTATAATCCCAGTACTTTAGGCCATGGAAGTGGGAGGATCACTTGAGTTGTGAGGTCAACCTGGGCAATATAGGGAGATCCTGTCTCTACTTAAAAAACTAAGTTACATTTACACTACACTGTAGTCTAATAAAGTGTGAAATGGCTTATGGCTAGGAAACAAGGCACATATCTTAAGTTTAAAATACCCCATGCCAGCTGGGTGCCGTGGCTCATGCCTGTACTCCCAGCACTTTGGGAGGCTGAGGCAGGTGGATTGCTTGAGCTCAGCCTGGACAACATGGCAAAACCCCGTCTCTAAAACAAAACAGAAACAAAAAAGCTTGATGCCCTTATTTGTAGCTCAGTTATTTTCTAAAAAGAAAATATATAAAAATACTTTATTGCTAAAAATACTAATTATCTTAGCCTTCAGGGAGTCATAATCTTTTTGCTGGTGAGAGTCTTGCCTCGATGTGGTTGACTGCTGGCTGATAAGGGTGGTGGCTGCTAAATATTAAAGTGGTTGTAACAATTTCTTTTTTTTTTTGTTTTTTTTTTTTGTTGAGACGGAGTCTCGCTCTGTCGCCCAGGCTGGAGTGCAGTGGCCGGATCTCAGCTCACTGCAAGCTCCGCCTCCCGGGTTTACGCCATTCTCCTGCCTCAGCCTCCCGAGAAGCTGGGACTACAGGCGCCCGCCACCTCGCCCGGCTAGTTTTTTGTATTTTTTTTTTTAGTAGAGACGGGGTTTCACTGTGTTCGCCAGGATGGTCTCGATCTCCTGACCTCGTGATCCGCCCGTCTCGGCCTCCCAAAGTGCTGGGATTACAGGCTTGAGCCACCGCGCCCGGCCATAACAATTTCTTAAAACAAACAATGAAACTTGCCACAGTAACTGACCCTTCCTTCCATGAAAGATTTCTCTGGGCCGGGCGCGGTGGCTCAAGCCTGTAATCCTAGCACTTTGGGAGGCCGAGGCGGGTGGATCATGAGGTCAGGAGATCGAGACCCTCCTGGCTAACACGGTGAAACCCCGTCTCTACTAAAAATACAAAAAACTAGCCGGGCGCGGTGGCGGGCGCCTGTAGTCCCAGCTACTCGGAGGCTGAGGCGGGAGAATGGCGGGAACCCGGGAGGCGGAGCTTGCAGTGAGCCGAGATCGCGCCACTGCACTCCAGCCTGGGCGACACAGCGAGACTCCGTCTCAAAAAAAAAAAAAAAAAAAAGAAAGAAAGATTTCTCTGTAGCATGTGCTGTTGTTTGATAGCATTTTACCCACAGTAGAACTTCTTTCAAAAGTGGAGCCAATCCTCTCAAACCCTGCCACTGCTTTTTTAACTTCGTGCATCAATATTGTCTTCGGACAATTCAGGCCCCTGAATTGTCTTAGGAATTTTCTTTCCTAAGCATTTGTGAAGACACTGGGGTGAAGGTTGGGTTAAACTTTTGAATTTGAAGTAGGCCAGGCATGGTGACTCATGCATGTAATACCAGAGTTTGGGGAGGCTGTGGCAGGAGTATTGCTTGAGGCTAAGAGTTCAAGACCAGCCTGGGCAACATGGCCAGACTCCATCTCGACAAACAAATTTTTCAAAAAAATTTGCCAGGTGAAGTGGCACATGCCTGTGGTCCCAACTACTTGGGAGCTGAGGTGGGAGGATTGCTTGAATCCAGGAGGTCGAGGTTGCAGTCAGCCGTGATTGCACCAATGCACTCCAGCCTGGGTGAAAAAGAGAAACCTTGTCTCAAAAAAAAAAAAAAAAAAGACTTTGAAGGAAAGTGACTTACAGGGAAAGAATGTGAAGAAAACATTGGAGGCCAATGCTGTGGCTCACACCTGTAATCCCAGCACTTTGGGAGGCCGAGGCGCTTGGATCATCTGAGGTCAGGAGTTTGAGACCAGCCTGGTCAACATGGTGAAACCCCGTCTCTACTAAAAATACAAAAGATTAGCCGGGCGTGTTGGCGTACGTCATTAATCCCAGCTACTTGGGCAGCTGAGGCAGGAGAATCACTTGAACCCGGGAGACAGAGCTTGCAATGAGCCAAGATCATGCCATTGCACTCCAGCCTGGGTGACAGAGCGAGATTCTGTCAAAAAAAAAAAAAAAGGAAAATAAAAAAAGAAAAAAACATGGGTAGTTTGGCTAGAGTATAATAGATTTTCTGGGCCGGGCGCGGTGGCTCAAGCCTGTAATCCCAGCACTTTGGGAGGCCGAGACGGGCGGATCACGAGGTCAGGAGATCGAGACCATCCTGGCTAACACGGTGAAACCCCGTCTCTACTAAAAAAATACAAAATTAGCCGGGCGAGATGGCGGGCGCCTGTAGTCCCAGCTACTCGGGAGGCTGAGGCGAGAGAATGGCGTAAACCCGGGAGGCGGAGCTTGCAGTGAGCTGAGATCTGGCCACTGCACTCCAGCCTGGGCGACAGAGCGAGACTCCGTCTCAAAAAAAAAAAAAAAAAAAAAAATAGATTTTCTGGTTTTCAAAAGTTTGAACTGCAATGAAGAAGCTGTGATGTACTGCTTTTGCAATTTTCAGTAGCAAATATGCACATAGAGAAACAATAAAATTGACACATTTGAGTACCTTTAAAAAAACACTTTATTTGCTTATCCATAGAAGCAATTTCTCATCCGTTCAAGTGTTTTTTTTTTTTTTAATTTTAATATTTTCACAGAAGCTGGTCTTTCTTTTTCTTTTTCTTTTTTTTGAGACAGAGTCTCGCACTGTTGCCCAGGCTGGAGTACAGTGGCACAATCTCAGCTCACTGCAAGCTCCACCTCCCGGGTTCACACCATTCTCCTGCCTCAGCCTCCCAGGTAGCTGGGACTACAGGTGCCCGCCACCTCGCCCAGCTAATTTTTATATTTTTAGTAGAGAGGGGGTTTCACCATGTTAGGTAGGATGGTCTCCATCTCCTGACCTCGTGATCCGCCTGCCTCAATGAGGTCTTTAATTTAAAAAAGACTGACCTCGTGATTCTCCTCCCTTGGCCTCCCAAAGTCCTGGGATTACCTGGCCGATACATTTTCAAAGAGCAATGATATTTTGTGTTTGTGTGGTCTTTTGCTTTTTTCTTATTTTTCTATTTTTGTGTTTAGGTTTGATGAGCAGTAATATATTTTTGTTATTTATTTATTTACTTACTTACTTATTTATCGTGTTTGCTGGCTGAACATCTGGGATCTGAAGAGCAGTAATGCTTTGAAGGGAATCTTTTTTTTTTTTTTTTTGGTCTGAGAAGTAGTTCTCAACAGTGGACTTAAAATATTCAAAATCATACTGTAAACAAATGTGCTATCACCCAGGCTTTGTTGTTCCATTTACAGAGCACAGATAGAGTAGATTTAACATAATTCTTTTCTTTGTTTGTTTTTTTGAGACACAGTCTCACTCTGTCACCCAGGCTGGAATGCAGTGGTGTGATTTTGATCTTGGCTCACTGCAGCCTCCACCTCCCAGGGTCAAGTGATTCTCTTGCCTCAGTCTCCTGAGTATCTGGGCCTACAGGCATAGGCCACCATGCTTGGCTAATTTTTTTTGTATTTTTAGTAGAGATGGGGTTTCACCATGTTTGCCAGGCTGGCCTGGAACTCCTGACCTCAAGTGATCTGCCAGCCTTGGCCTCCCAAATTGCTGGGATTAGAGGCGTGAGCCACCACACTCGGCCAGCGCAATTCTTGGAGACTTTAAAATCTTTTAAATGGTAAGTGAGCATTGGATTAAACTCAGTCACCAGCTGCATTAATTTCATGTAAAAGAATCATCCTGTCCTTGGAAGCTTTGAGGCCAGGCATTGACTTCTCTCTACCTATAAACATCCTAGATGGGGCCGGGCGCGGTGGCTCAAGCCTGTAATCCCAGCACTTTGGGAGGCCGAGATGGGCGGATCATGAGGTCAGGAGTTCGAGACCATCCTGGCTAACACGGTGAAACCCCGTCTCTACTAAAAAATACAAAAAACTAGCCGGGCGAGGTGGCGGGCGCCTGTAGTCCCAGCTATTCGGGAGGCTGAGGCAGGAGAATGGCGTAAACCCGGGAGGCGGAGCTTGCAGTGAGCTGAGATCTGGCCACTGCACTCCAGCCTGGACGATAGAGAGAGACTCTGTCTCAAAAAAAAAAAAAAAAAAAAATCCTAGATGGAATCTCCTTGTAATAGAAGGCTTTTTCATCTACATTGAAAATCTGTTTTGAGCCAACTGCAGTGTCTCATGCCTGTAATACCAGCATTTTGGGAGGCTGAGATGGGAGGATCATTTGGGGCCAAGAGTTTGAGACCAGCCTGGGCAACATAGTGAGACCCTGTCTCTAAAAAAAATAAAAAATAAAAAGGGCCAGTGCAGTGGCTCAGCAAAAAACAAAAAGATGTAAATCACTCCACCCCTTTCAGTTCACCCTCAGGCTTGCTCTGTCTCTCAGGCTGGAATGCAGTGGTAAGATCCTTGCTCACTGCATCCTTGACCTCTTGGGCTCAATTGATCCTCCCACCTCAGCCTCCCAAGTATCTGGGACTATAGGAGTCCACCATGGTTGCTGGGATTCAGGTGTGAAACATCGGGCTGGCTGGATCATTTCCTTTTTCTTTTTTCTTTTCTTTTTTTTTTTTGAGACGGAGTCTCCCTCTGTCGCCCAGGCTGGCGTGCAGTGGCACGATCTCAGCTCACTACAACCTCCACATTTTGGGTTCAAGCGATTCTCTGGCCTTAGCCTCTTGAGTAGCTGAGTAGCTGGGACTACAGGTGTGCACCACCATGCCTGGCTAAATTTTATATTTTTAGTAGAGACAGGATTTCACCATGTTGGCCAGGCTGGTCTCGAACTGCTGACCCCAGGTGATCTGCCTGCCTCAGCCTCGCAAAGTCCTGGGACTACAGGCTTGAGCCACCGCATACTGCCAAGGGTCATTTGCTAATACGATCTTTGGATACCTCTTCTCTTGGGAGGAGGTCTAGTCAGGTGCATCCTGTCCCATGAAGTCTGGTTTAATCTCTCAGAATTCAGTTGGACACTCAATTTTGGAACATATCCATATCTGCAGGCAAGGGCAGGTAGCCTGTGTTTAAATTCAACACCCAGACTAGGGTGGGGCTGGATTGGCATGTTGATCTCATTTTGAGAGGGTTAGTACCACTGAAGAGATTTTGCCGGTTGGAGATTGCAGCCTGAATACTTTCTGTTGGGTGGAGAGCGCTTTAAGACATTATTGCACCTCCGTTGGCCCTATTTCTTTTTTCTTTTCCTTTCTTTTTTGTTTGAAACAGAGTCTCGCTCTGTTGCCTGGGCTGGAGTGCAGTGGCACGATCTTGGTTCACTGCAGCCTCCGTCTCCCGGGTTCAAGCGATTCTCCTGCCTCAGCCTCCCAAGTAGCTGGGATTACTGGCACGTACCAACATGACCAGCTAATTTTTGTATTTTTAGTAGAGACAGGGTTTCCCAGTGTTGGCCAGGCTGGTCTTGAACTCCTGTCCTCCCAAAGTGCTGGGATTACAGGCATGAGCCACCGTGCCCAGGCAATTTTTTGTTGTTTTAATGTATTTTCATCCTCTGTGACATTCGGATAATGTTTCCCATGCTTTCTATTTCAAAGTTAAGATAAAACATTTTTACTTGTAGGAACTTAAAAAATTTTCCATTGGAAACAGATTGGGCAGGTTGGAAAATTAAGCTTTCACAATCACAATTTTTGTGAGAGTTCCTTCGGTCTTGGAGAAGTCGAGGAAAGAATTGGGAATTGAAATTTCGACGTGGCCTGATAGGACCAGGTGGGGCTTTTGAGAGGAAGTGAGTGTTTTGGGTTGTTCCTTGACTGGATTACTATTCGGAATACAGTGGGTAGGGGGCCCATTAAGTTTTAGTCGTTCGTCTAGCTTTTCAGTATACGTGTGTGGATCCTCCACGGGGCCTGCTCCGCACTGCTCTGCGTTCCACCCGGGCAATTGCCTACCGGGAGTTCTCTCGGGATCCGCGTCGCTCAAGCTGGCCAGGGTCCCCCCAAGGGATGCTCTACGGGGCAGGCACTTAAGAGCTCTTAAGACGCGAGTCTGCCGAGGCTCCTGGCTGAATAAAAAACCACTTCCTTCTTTTTTTTTTTTTTGAGACGGAGTCTCGCTCTGTCGCCCAGGCTGGAGTGCAGTGGCCGGATCTCGGCTCACTGCAAGCTCCGCCTCCCGGGTTCACGCCATTCTCCTGCCTCAGCCTCCCCAGTAGCTGGGGCTACAGGCGCCGCCACCTCGCCTGGCTGGTTTTTTGCATTTTTTAGTAGAGACGGGGTTTCCCCTGTTAGCCAGGAAGGTCTTGATCTCCTGACCTCGTGATCCGCCCGTCTGGGCCTCCCAGAGTGCTGGGATTACTCTTCCTTCTTTAATCCGGTGTCTGAGGAGTTTTGTCTACTGCTGGTCCTGCTACACATGCCTTTTCATTTTCAGTCCCTTTCAGAAGAAAAGACCACAGGCATCAGAAATCAATCAACTTGCTAATTTATGCCAGATTCCAGTGGAGGTAAGCTGATTTTGTTTCTCCCTGAAAAAGCCAAATGTCTGGGTTTTCTTTTTTTTTTTTTTTTTGCATTTTTACTTAGTTTCATTTTTCTACCTCTCCTATTTGCGGAATAAGCCAGATGTTTTACATTGGTACATTAGATTTTTTGTTTTGTTTTGTTTTTGAGATGGAGTCTCGCTCTGTCACCCAGGCTGGAGTGCAGTGGCATGATCTCGGCTCACTGCAACCTCCACCTCCCAGGTCCAAGTGATTCTCCTGCCTCAGCCTCCCAAGTAGCTGGGATTACAGGCGCCCACCACCACGCCCAGCTATTTTTGTGTATTTTTAGTAGAGACGGGGTTTCACCATGTTGGCCAGGTTTAGTAGAGACGGGGTTTCACCATGTTGGCCAGGATGGTCTCGATCTCCTGACCTCAGGTGATCCACTCGCCTCGGCCTCCCAAAGTGCTGGGATTACAGGTGTGAGCCACCGCACCCGGCCTAGATTTTTTTTTTTTTTTTTTTGAGACGGAGTCTTGCTCTGTCACCCAGGCTGGAGTGCGGTGGCCAGATCTCAGCTCACTGCAAGCTCCGCCTCCCGGGTTCACGCCATTCTCCTGCCTCAGCCTCCGAGTAGCTGGCGCCCGCCACCTCGCCCGGCTAGTTTTTTTGTATTTTTAGTAGAGACGGGGTTTCACCGTGTTAGCCAGGATGGTCTCGATCTCCTGACCTCGTGATCCGCCCGTCTCGGCCTCCAAAGTGCTGGGATTACAGACTGAGCCACCGCGCCCGGCCTAGATTTTTTTTTTTAATTGTCATATTCAAAAGTGATGCTCCCAGGACACCCAAATTATTTTCGTGGTCCTCCAATCCTCAGCATTATTGGTGGCCCACAGCTACCTCTGAAAACTTTTTTTATTGACAAATAATAATTGTGTTTATTTATGGGGTACAATGTGATGTTTTGATGCATGTTTGCATTGGGGGATGATTAAATCAAGCTAATTAGTCTTTTTTTGTGGTGAAACCATTTACAATTTACAATTTATTTTTTTAAAAGTATATATATTTTTTGTTTTTTATATATATGTATAAAAGTATATATATTTTTGAAAGAATATATATAGTTTTTTGTTCCTCAAACTTTAATAAACATTAAAGTTGTGCCCGGCAAGTTTACTCTTTTTTAAAACATATTTACTTATTTAAAACTTTATTCCTGGCTGGGTGTGGTGGCTCATGCATGTAATCCCAGGATTTGGGGAGGCTGAGGGAGGAGGATTGCTTGAGCCCAGGAGTTTGAGACCAGCGTGGGCGACATAGCAAGATCCCTTCTCTACAAAAAATGAAAAGTTAGCTGATGTGGTAGTATGCGCCCATAGTCTTAGCTATTCAGGAGGCAAAGGTAGGAGGATTGCTTCAGCTGGAGATTTTTAAACTGCTGGGAGCCGGGATCACACCACTGCACTCCAGCCTGGGTGACAGCATGAGACCCTGCCTCAATAACATAAAATAAAAAATAAAAACTTTATTATTTAAACAGAGACAGGGGTTTCACTATGTTGCACAGGCTGGTCTCAAACTCCTGGGCTTGGCCGGGTGTGGTGGTTCACGCCTATAATCCCAGTACTTTGGGAGGCTGAGGGGGGTGGATCACTTGAGGTCAGGAGTTTAAGACAAGCCTGAACAGCATGGTGAAACCCTGTCTCTACTAAAAATGCAAAAATGAGTTGGGCATGGTGGTGCGTGCCTATAATCCCAGCTACACGGGAGGCTGAGGCAGGGGAATCCCTTGAACCCGGGTGGCAGAGGTTGCAGTGAGCCGAGACTATGCCACTGCTCTCCAGCCTGGGTGACAGAGCAAGACTTGGTCTAAAAAAAAAAAAAAAAAAAAAAGTAACTCCTGGGCTCAAGTGATCCTCCCACGTTGGCCTTCCAAAGTGCTGGGATTATAGGTGTGAGCTACCACGCCTGGCCCAAATCTACTCTTTTAGCAAGCAATTACCAATGATCCAGCTATCCCACTTATGGCAAAGCTGAAGGGCTATCTGCATCCTGTGTTCACTGCGGCGTTATTCATCATGACCACAGCTGCTTCAGGATTCACGGTTTCTGCTCTCAGCCTTCCTCACTGTACTCTAACTGATCTGATGCTTGCTACATTGTCTCTGCACAGGCTTGCTTTTTTTTTTTTTTTTTTTTTTTTTTTAGCTTGAGTCTTGCTCTGTCGCCCAGGCTAGAGTGCAGTGGCATGATCTCGGCTCACTGCAACCTCCGCCTCTGGGGTTCAAGTGATCCTCTTGCCTCAGCCTCCTCAGTAGCTGGGATTACATGCGGGCACCACCACGCCCGGTTAATTTTTGTATTTTTAGTAGAGATGGGATTTCATCATGTTGGCTAGGCTGGTCTTGAACTTCTGACCTCAGTTGATCTGCCCACCTTGGCCTCCCAAAGTGCTGGGATTATAGGTGTGAGCCACTGCACCCGGCGACAATTTTTTAAAACTTTAAATTAAAATTTTTTTTTTTGTAGAGATGGGGTCTCACTATGTTGCCCAGGCTGATCTCAAACTCCCAGGCTCAACCAATCCTCCCATCCAGCTGGGATTATAGGTTCGAACCACTGTGCCCAGCCCTGTTTTTTTTTATTTCAATAGTTTTTGGGGTATAGGACGTTTTTAGTGACATGGATGAGTTTTTTTTGTAGTGAATTCTGAGATTTTCACGCACCCATCACCTGAGCAGTGTACTGTGTACTCAGTATGATGCCTTTTAATAATATAACTTATTAATGTTGGAAATTCTAAGCAATTTCATTGATAAATAGTCCTGCCTCCTCACCACTTTGCCCTCCAAAAACTTTTGTAGGTATAAATTTGAAATAACTGCCTGTATTCAGAGGCAGTTATTTAAATAGTCAAATAACTGCTCCTACCTACTATCGTTATGTTTTTTGCTTGTTTATGAAAAATCCCCAGACACTGAAAAGGGAGAGAACGGACATTTCAAGGTGTTAAACGTGCTGCGTGTCAGTGAAATCTATGTCACTGTTAAGTTTTCAGTGTTTCTATTTGCCTCACTTTTAGGAGTGATCAGAAAAGATTAAGATCTTTTTTTGCTGTTGTTTATCTGTTTTTCCATTCATTTCTCACAGTGTCTGCTTTATCATTTTGCCATTATCTGGCGGCAAAGCCATGTATAACTGGTAGATATTCCTTAAGGATTTCACCTTTTATCATTATGTTGTACTTAAAAAACACGAAACTCATGCATTTTTTCTTCCTACACTTGATCTTAGCCAAAAGACAGAGAAGTGACTGAAGTCTGTTTTTTCCGATAATCATATTGTGACTTCTACTTTTTTCTGTGCATTTTTACAGTGTTAGCTGATAATTTTAATATTAACTTAATTTATATTATTTTGTGTGGTTCTATTATATACCACAATACTGTTTCTATTATACCACAATACTGGTTCTATTATATACCACAATACTGGTTCTATTATATACCACAATACTGGTTCTATTATATACCACAATGCTGTTTCATGGTTCTTTTCTATTTTCCCTCAGATCTGCCTTCCCAAGACTTTACTGACTGGTAAAGAACAGGAAATGAACAATTCCCAGGTGAGTTTTTCAAACAAATCTAAATGCTCATAATGAACAAACATATGACCCATGTTCCTGTTGCTCAGAATTAACCTCCGCTAACCTTTTGGCATATTTTCCTCCTTCCTTCCATACTTTTATTAAAAGGTAACACACACTCTACTTTCTCCTTTCCTATCAAAGCTAAAACATTTTTTTTTTTTTTTTTTTGAGACGGAGTCTTGCTCTGCCACCCAGGCTGGAGTGCAGTGGCCGGATCTCAGCTCACTGCAAGCTCCGCCTCCCGGGTTTATGCCATTCTCCTGCCTCAGCCTCCCGAGTAGCTGGGACTACAGGCGCCCGCCTCGTCGCCCGGCTAGTTTTTTGTATTTTTAAGTAGAGACAGGGTTTCACCGTATTAGCCAGGAGGGTCTCGATCTCCTGACCTCGTGATCCGCCCGTCTCGGCCTCCCAAAGTGCTGGGATTACAGGCTTGAGCCACCGCGCCCGGCCTAAAACATTTTAAGTAAAGCTCAAGGCCTGGCACGGTTGCTCACACCTGTAATCCAGCATTTTGGGAGGCCGAGGCAGGTGAATCGCTTGAGTTCAGGAGTTTGAAACCAACCTGGGCAACATGGTGAGATCCCATCTCTACAAAAACTTAGCTGGGTGTGGTGGCATACACCTGTAGGCTCAGCTACACTGGAGGACAAGGTGGGAAAATCCCTTGAACCTGGGAGGTCGAGGCTGCAGTGGGCCATGATCGTGCCACTGCACTCCAGCCTGGGAGACAGAGCGAGACCCTGTCTCAAAAAAAAAAAAAAAAAAATATTGGTTACAGAAACACCAGGGGTTTGGTCTAGGTCTTGCTACTGGCTGCACAGAAAGGTAATGACTGAGACAATAGGTATTGCCAAGGAAGAAGCTTTAATCAGCTGCCCTAGCTCAAGAAATGGGAGCTCAGGCTCAAATCCTTCTCCCAGACTCACTAAAACTAGGGGTTTATACAGCACGAAAGAAATGTAACAATGTGGCCAGGCGCGGTGGCTCAAGCCTGTAATCCCAGCACTTTGGGAGGCTGAGGCAGGCAGATCACGAGGTCAGGAAATTGAGACCATCCTGGCTAACACGATGAAACCCCGTCTCTACTAGCCACCACATCTGGCTAGTTTTTGTATTTTTAGTAGAGATGGGGTTTCATCATGTTGGTCAGGCTGGTCTTGAACTCTTGACCTCGGGTGATCTGCCTGACTTGGCCTCCCAAAATGCTGGGATTACAGGCGTGAGCCACTGTGCCCAACCTATATTAAAATAATAATTTCTAATAGAGGCAGAATGTTTTAAAGAAAAATAGAAAAAAAAATAAAAATAAAATTTTCTTTTCTTTTTTTTTTTTTTTTGAGATGGAGTTTCGCTCTTGTCGCCCAGGCTGGAGTGCAGTGGTGTGATCTTGGCTCACTGCAACCTCCCTCTCCTGTGTCAAGCAATTCTTCTGCGTCGGTCTCCTGAGTAGCTGGGATTACAGGTGCACCCCACCACGCCTGGCTAATTTTTTTGTATTTTTAGTAGAGACGGGGTTTCTTCATGTTGGCCAGGCTAGTTCAAACTCCTGACCTCAGGTGATCACTCTCCTCAGCTTCCCAAAGTGTAAGGATTACAGGTGTGAGCCACCACACCTGGCCAAAATAAAATTTTCTTTGAGATGGGGGTTTTACTGTGTTGCCCAGATAGCCTCAAACTCTTCGTCTCAAGCAATCCTCCTGCCTTGGCCTTCCAAAATGCTGGGATGACAGGTGTGATCATATGACACCATACTCAGCCTCTGGCTTACTCTAAGGAAAAGATGACAACGTGGATTAACGAATGGTGGAGAAGATGGAAACTAATGGCTGGATTTGAGATTCAGGAAGTAAAATTGGTGGGACTAGAGGGTAGGGAACCCTTGCTTATATTAATTGATAATATCTTCCCTTTGATTCCTAAAGTTATAAATTTGTCTTTTCAAAAAAATCCTCCCTCCCTCCCTCCCTCCCTTCCTTCCTTCCTTCTCTCCCTCCCTCCCTTCCTTCCTCTCTCTCTCTCTTTTTTTTTGAGGTCTTGATACGTAGCCCAGGCTTGTCTTGAACTCCTGGCCTTAAGCAATCCTCCCAGTGTCCCAAAGTGGCAGTGTCGTGAGTAGGTCTAAGGTTTATGGCTCATTGGCAAGATCCTCTGGGCACAATTTATTTTCGTCCAGAGTAGAGCGAATTATGGACATGATGAAAGCTTGGTTCAGCAGAAATAAGTTTCTGTATCCCCTGCCGCAGGATTCCGTGGCATTTTTTTTTTTTTTTTTTTTTTTGAGACGGAGTCTTGCTCTGTCGCCGGGGCTGGAGTGCAGTGGCGGATCTCAGCTCACTGCAAGCTCCGCCTCCCGGGTTCATGCCATTCTCCTGCCTCAGCCTCCCAAGTAGCTGGGACTACAGACGCCCGCCACCTCGCCCGGCTAGTTTTTTGTATTTTTTAGTAGAGACGGGGTTTCACAGTGTTCGCCAGGATGGTCTCGATCTCCTGACCTCGTGATCCGCCCGTCTCGGCCTCCCAAAGTGCTGGGATTACAGGCTTGAGCCACCGCGCCCGGCCTCCGTGGCATTTTTATACCGATTGGGAATCTGTTGTTACAGGGAAGAGTGACCTTCGAGGATGTCACTGTGAA